>NC_140937.1:58204259-59489364 GCF_014529385.1 Adiantum capillus-veneris
GGCATTGATTCAAAAGAAGAGAAGAAGATGGGAAGTAAAGCAACAAGAATTTCAAGTCCAAGAAAAGGCACATGCATGTGGAAGATTTTGGAGAAACTTGAGAGGCAAGCGGGTTGAGAATTTTGGTAACGTGAGTCTAGTGGATATGTACACACATTGTAGGCAATTATATGAGCAAGAAAATACTGAAAAAATGCCATTTTATGGTTCACTCCCATGTATGCCGTCTTTTTTTACTATTGAGGATGTATGCGGTGGGCTTGAAAAGTTGGCCACTCGCAAAGCGGGAGATCTTCAAGGTATCGAGCCAGAGATGATCAAATGGACGGGAGATTTTACCCATGAGTGGATGTGTGATATGTTCAACCTTGCACTTCAACATGGTATGCCTTATGATTGGAGTACTAATTGGGTTAAGCCTTTGCATAAAGGAGGGGATGTAAAGAATGTAAGCAACTACCGGACTATAATGATTGGGTCTCTTATGGCAAAGCTATTTGGGTGCATAATGGAGATGAAATTGAGTGATTGGGCTGAAGAGAATGACAAGCGTGCAAAGGGACAAGCGGGTTTTCGTCGATGCCATAGCACCATTGATCATCTTGTCACTCTTCGTGTTCTCATGGAGGAAAGTCGGTTGAAAGGCAAGCGATTGTATTGTTGTTTTGTGGACTTTAAGAAAGCCTTTGATATGATTCCACGTAACAATTTGTGGAGAAGGATGGAAGAACTCCAAGTGCCAAGTGAGTTTATGCTTGCGGTTTCTCGAATCTATGAGAAGGTGATTTGTCAATTGCGCATGGGAAGAGAAATTTCAGAAATTTTTGTAAGCACTATTGGGGTTAAACAAGGATGTCCATTGTCACCAACTCTCTTTGGTCTATGCATCGATCAATTGGAACAAATGGTACTTGACTTTATGCAAGAAGAAGGCATTGAAGAGGTCACTATTTGCAATGCGGTAATCATGCTTTTGTTGTATGCGGATGATGTAGTGCTTCTAGCACACACTTTAGAAGATGCACAAAAGCTTATGGTTGTCCTTGAGAACTTTTGCTTGCATAGTGGGCTGATTGTAAATGAATCCAAAACAAAGGTTATGCTTGTGAAAACCAACCATAAGGAGAAGCCATGCATTGTGTACAACAACGAGACACTTGAAGTTGTTGAGAGCTTTAAGTACCTTGGCCTTGAGGTTCCATCCAATCACAAGTGGCATGAATGTGCTATGCATCGTTTGGAAGCGGGAAAGAGAGCATATTATGCATTTGAGAACATGTGTAATGCGGGAAACATCAAGTGTTGGGTTCTCAAGAAGTATCTTTTTGATGCATTGGTGACACCGGTTCTTCTTTATGGAGTTGAAGTGTGGGGTGGGAGTATCTCAAAGTCTACTTGGACAGAGTTTGAGAATGTCCAAAAGCGTTTTCTTACAAACTTTCTCCAAGTTAAGACACAAACACCATATATGCTCCTACTTCTTGAGTTGGGATCTCTTCCAATTGAGGTTATGGGCATGGAAAGGGTTGTGGAGTACATGATAAAGATGCGTCAAAACCCCTCACATCGACTTCCTACAATTGCATGGGAAGCAAGCAAAACAGTTCAAAAGACGCATAAAAGCAAGATCTTGAGCACGGGATGGATGCAAGACATAAAGAAGTGGTTTGGGAGATGGGATGCATTACACTTGCTACATGATGCTTCAATTGACTCTCAAGTGAATGAAGCTTTTCTACAACGCCAATGTATTATGGCTTGGGAGAAATCTGGTGGGTCACGCTTCATACATTACACCACCTATATTGCCCCCAACTACAAAACCATGTTCTTCACTGAGAGAGGAAACCGTACTCACACTTACATGCTTGAGCCTATTCCCTTGTCCGCGATACGCACTATCGCAGCAATTCTGCTTAGCTCCCATTTCCTTCGATGCGAGATAGGGCGTTGGGGCAATGGAGAAGAGTCAAATCGATTGTGCACATTATGCTCACTGCAAGTTCGAGAGTCTGAGTACCACACACTACTAGAGTGCTCAGCTTTTGATCACATCCGAACTTGCTTCTCTCACATTTTCAGCCATAACTTAGACCTACACACTTTCCTCTCCCAGCCAAAGTGTGGGCTCTCCATTGCGACTCTCATCACTACAATTTTGGAGCATCGAGAGTCACTCATCAGCCGTACACATACTACATCACATGTAACTTTGGTCCCATAGGTCATATTTGACCTCCGAGGACGATAATAAAATCTATCTATCTATCTCTCTCTCTCTCTCTCTCTCTCTTTCCTACACACACACACACCGTTCTGTCTCTCTCTCTCTCTCTCTCTCTCTCTCTCTCTCTCTCTCTCTCTCTCTGTGTGTCTCTCTTTCCTACACACACACACACACACACACGATGTAGAGGTAGAGAGAGAGAGAGAGAGAGAGAGAGAGAGGGGTTGGGGAGGGTGGAGATGGACATAATACCTGCGCAGCAGGTTTCGGCCAAGACCCGAGCAGGCGAAAATGGCCCCTGCGCGCAGGTTTTGCTTTTTTTCCCCAATTTTTTTGGCGTCGATATACGCGTCGCTATACGCGTGGCAAATAAAGCCTTTCCATGCGTATATCGACGCACATTGCGACGCGTATAGCGACGCCCGCTAATGTCATCGATATACGCGTGGAAAGGCATGGCCATCGATATAGGCGCGTCGATATCTTCATTTAGTGTTGTAGTGTCATTTAATATACTTATAGCCGCAAATATCTCGTAGATGTGTGAGTGTGTTCTCCATTCCGCAAGGAATGCTTGGCATTGTCGTGTAGTTCTTGCCGAGCCTAGCGAAATGGTGCAGTTGGATCTCTAATGTGATGAACGAGCGGGGAGTAGAACCAGGATGAAGCTCATGCTCTATCGCTTCCTCTCTCACAAATAGTTGATGGCAACTTAAAACTTAGGTTATAATAAGAGTTCTCTTTACAAAATGACCTAGGTACCTTATATACTAAGGCTACCATAGGTTAAACCTAAAATAGAGTTCCAGGGGTAAAATGGATTTGTATGTACAATCTGGACGTGCCATTCCACCCCAGCTTCTACAACTAGACTAGCTACTTATTACAAATGATATTTCTAACCATAATCCACAACATTTCATAACTCTCAGAGAATAAGGCTTTGTTGAGTTATGTCGTGTTGTTGACATAGCAGTCAACACTCTCCCCCTCCAAATTCATTCCGTCCCTGACATGGTCTAGTCTTCAATGCCAGTGCGGTCTTTGTTGTTAATTTTTTGATGTAAAAAAAGTATAGGTTGTAGCCTTTGCATGAGCTCATCATGTTCGTCCAATCCAATGTACATAGTCTTCACATGATTCAAGAATATCATAATTGATAATGAACATCTGTCAATTTTGTGTCTTTCTCGTTTTCAAAAACAACTTCTACAATCTATAGAATTAAATGATTGGCTTCCAAATCTTATGAACCAATGACAGATTTGTAAGGATTTTGTAGAAATGTTTTGGCTAAACCTTAAAATTCTTTAGGCCAAGTTGCACTCCAATACAAGGTCTATCTGTGAGGTTGATTTTTTTTTTTTGATTTGAGGTTCAAATCCCATGTCCAACATTCAATTTGCCTCATCAAGGACAAGATATATAACCCTACAAAGGTTGGTTTGTCAACCGTTTGTATCTGATCTTCTTCGTGAGTGACTCCTTTGTTCCTGCATCAAGGTGATCAAAGTTGCATTTGCCACTGTTAGCTTTTGTGTGATGTGTAAATCATTATACTCCTTCTCTTGATATATGACTTGATTAAAGCCCTGCAAAACCCAATTAAATCCCCAAGTTAGTAACTTGCTTCAAAAGGGCTTATCTGACATCATTCGTGATCGATGAGCATCTATGAGCTATCATGGTCCATTTGTCCCGAAAGCTCATATAGATGATGTACAGCATATGTAGATGGCTATCATGGCTTTAGATTTGAAAAAATTGCATCTTTGGCTAGCTAGGGGTAAAAATCTTTTTAAAAAAAACCCTTGCCTTGTACTCTCTATGCATAGCCTCCTGACAAAGTTTGGCTTGATTTGGACTTGTATTTGGTTTTACAAGTAATTTTTTGGATTTCAGTCTTGAAAACGACTGACAATCATCTCTGACACCTTTTGGATACCAAACACATGTAGAACCAATGATGATGACCAAAATTTGGCTTGACCCCTGGTTGCTCTTGCAGACTTCTATCACAAAAGATGATTGAGCATTCATTTTTGCCCCTTTTGTTCTTGTCATTACTGTTAGTCCCTTTTGTTTGTTAGGATTCATTAAGTCACATACAAGATAGAATATTTACATTATAAAGATCTACTTCCTGTACAAGGCCTTGTTGTTGCATGAAGTGTTTGATAGGCAACTTTACACTTGATGGTGCTTTGGTTTAGTCGCATCACCAACTTTCTAGGCCATCCCGGAGTTTTTATGACCATTCTCAGTCATGTTTGGCCTGATGTTGTTGTTGAAGGCTTATCGGCATTCTTTTCTTACCTTTGACATTAACCATTGTGCGTATGGCTTTTGAGACATGCTTCGTGAAGTGTCGTCATTTTCTTGGATCTTCTTCGTTTTGTACGGCGTAACATCTCTTCAGTCTTTTCTTCATCTGGATTATGGATTTTTAATATTTTTTTAAAAATCACAAAAATAACAAAATAAAACCAAAAATCAACTCAACTCAAAAAGCAAAACCAAGTTAATAGAATTCTAGACGCTATGTACACTGTACACATGTCCCCAGGGGCTCATATATGGCTTTTGTCCTCGTACTTCTCCTATAACGCAATTATAAGGGCATATACTCTGAATTTTGTCAAAAAATCATCACAATCAAACACAAAATTCAATGCAACTCACAAAACATTGCCCTCTAATATTTATATATTAGGTCCACATTTAGAATGCCTCCCCCCCTCCTATTTGGAGTCCTCCTTGATGACAGGGTATCACCAATGGTATGTGTTGTGCTTGGGCAATCAAAAATTGTGCCTATGCAGGCCTTGTAATGTAGCCCTATTATGCATACACAATCAATGCATGGAAAAGGTTTATGATGTGCAAGATGTGGGTATAAGCAATTTTCTTATTGGCATTTGCTGATGAGGCTTTCTATTCTAAGCAATGTGATGGTCTTTGAAGCTCCTGTGCCGTTTGCTTGATTGAAGGTTGTAGAGTTTTTTCAAAGGATTACTTATTTGTTTGATGCTTCTTTGGAATTGTGGTTGGTTTTTGTATTTGGCATTGTCCCTCAACAGTGGGTTCTCTTCTAGTCGTACTGTAACCATAGGAGGAATTGAAAGAATTCAAGCGGTGGTGCAGTAATAGTAGTTTTATTGATTTCCTTTGGGACCCACTTCTTCCTGATTATTGGCTGTTTCATTGATGTTGCTCGTTTGGGAACCCATACTTGTCCCTACTTGGCTTGTGTTTGAAGAGGCTTCTTTGGGGATCCACCTTGTCTTTGTGTGAGTCTTCAACGGTCTTTGCTTTAGCTCTTGTATGCTTGGTTGGTGATGAGATTCAGACTTTGGGAGTTGACAATTTAATCGTTTGGAAATCCAAATGAACTCCTGGCCTCTTTGTGCTTGCATCAACTTCTTTGAAACCCAAATCTGAGTTGCAAAGGCTTCCGACTTTATGATTTTTATAGCCGTTCTTGCATACTTTGATTGTTTTCCTTTTGGTGTTGAATCTTGTGATTTTTCATCAGAGATCTTTATCTTTTTGATTTATACCTGCTTTTGGTCGAGCTGGCTCTTTGGTATCTAGATTTGTCAGACTTTTTAGTTCTGACTTGTTGTTCTTTTCTTTTGGCCTTCTTTGGTTGTTACGGAAGCTGTTACTAATGGTGATGACCTGAGTTGCTCGTAGGGAATGTCATAAGAATTATCACTATCACTACTATCCAGCAAGGTTGCATTCTAGAACTTTTCCTTTGTGGTTTGGTTGGTTATGGAAAGTTACTATTTTCTTGCTCTTGGGTTGTTGCTTCTAGGATGACTTTTCTATCCACTTGATTAGAGCATTGGTAGCTCCTTGACACGACTGTGTTCTTCTTGGTTGAGTCTTTTCTTCCTGTATGGGAGGCACGTATGAGGGTTCTTGTTGCGGTTGCATTTTCACCATTAGAGGTTTTGTAATCCACTTTTGATGCACTTTATTCTTGTAGCGATGACATTGTTTCCTAGGTCTTTGATCTGGACAAACATAAAACCGTGCATTAGTTAACATTTTGTTCTTGTCACCTGTTGGGTCGTCTGGATTTCTGTTGTTTGTATCTTCTTGAAGCTCCAAGTGTTCTACAGAGTCATAGAACTAGTCTTCTTCTTCGTCTTTGTTTTCCTGGATCACACTCACTGCAAAGTAAGGAACGACATCGTAGCCATCTTCATCACAAAACTTTGTTGCTGGATCGTCTTGAATAGCACACACATCTAGAGTAGCCAAGATGTGTTTCCATTCAAGTGGCTCTAATGCTTCCTCGGGAAAGGGTTCCGGGATATAATATTTATCTTCATTTTCCTTTCTAGGATGTATTCCTCTCACTTTAAACTTCTGCATTGGGAAGATCCATACATCCACAGTTCTTTAGGCTTACCCATCCATGCTGGAAGTTTTGATCCTGCTACAATAGTGGAATCAAACTCCTCCATAGGTGTTCTCATCACAGCCCTGTAACTATGGTCCTTCAAGTTTATCCTTATCTTGATTTCCTTGTGTCTTAGGTAGATATGGTCATAACCCCAGTCCTGGACCATTTTCAATTATCACATGAATGGTCTTCTCAATATTGTGTCATAATTGTTCTTCTTGCCATAATCAACAATAGCAAAGGTTTTCTCATATTCAATGCCACAAGAAGTAACAACTACTTTTTTTAGTAGTCCTATGGGCCTTTCCATGTATCCATCTACAAGCTTTAGTTTCATTCTAATAGCCCTCATTGCTGGTTTTTCGCATTTTCTCCAGATCATTTCATTGCGATGCAACACCAAATCCACTGTCAAGGATTGCCATGGTTTTTACATCTTGAAATTCCATAGGAAGAGTGTGTTCCCATCTTCTCCCTCATAATACTCTCCAACCTTGTTTAATAGCACTCGTATAGTGTTGAGATGAGGCATTTCCAGCTCTTTGATCCCTTCCTTGATTTGAGGCATTGGTTTTTTAACACCAAATTTCTCTAGGTATTTTTCCACAGTAGCCCACATGTCAGGTCATATTCTACGCAACTTGGCCAATGTTTACGTACAATTGACAGGTGTCGACAAAATGTCTATTAGTCGTTTTAGATCAATGCCCTTGTTGGGAGACAGTCTTTGTGACGAGATTGCAATAACATCAGACTTGGCCTCGTACTCTCCCGTATAGGACGGTAGTGGTCTTAGTGAATGGGGTTGATTGTCCATAGGCTACACATATCCTTTCCATAGACTATACAAATCCTTTGTTTCCCCAATACGATTCCACTTCTAGATTCATCTCAGATCCAATCTCAATTTCCTCTATTGGTGGAAGAGACACTCCTCTTCCATCACCCATCTATTTTACTCGTTTTCTTACCTCACTTGCTTCATTGGCCTCTTTGACTTGTTTCCACAATTTGTCAAGACCATCTATTTCTTTACAGATGTCAGGTATAGCTATGTGAAATTCCTTGGAAGAGTTATCCGTGGTATTCAACACTATCCTTGGTTCTAATGGTGGGTCCTTGAGAGTCTGCCCGTGCTCATGACTAGAATCTAGCTCTTTTTGTTCCTGGTTTGATGGGATTACTAGTGTAGGTGGACAAGGGTCACACCCTTAGGTTTTCCAACTAGTGTTTTTAGTAAAGTTTGGGATATTTAAATCATTTTTTGACACATTTCAATCCTATCCTTTTCTAGTTCTGCATATGGATATGTCATCCACCCTTTTTCTTAGGTTTGGTTGTTTTTGAGCCATGTTTCATAGCCATTTATGAGGGTTTCTAATGGCTCATTAACCTTCTCGGCCAACACTGATCCTCTCAAACTAGCACTTCTCAATTTCTCATCTATGGATGGTTCTTCTAGAGGTTGATTCACCTCCATAAGAGAAGGTGCAACACTCTCCTCATGTTGGCTTATCTTCCCTTTAGCTTAGGTAAGCTCCTCAACTAGGGATTTTTTCTCTCGTTCCCCACGTGCTTTAATCCTAGCCTTTCTAGATTTCCAGCTATTCCATTTGCTCTTGGTTTTGTAACTAGGTGCATCGGTCTTTGGTTCACTCGTCTCTGGACTAGCGTCAGTTTCCATTTTCTTTGTCTCTAGATTTCCATCTTCCTTTTTGAGCTTGCACTCTCGTAACTACTTGAACTGGTACAATGTTTTCGTTTTCCAAGCTACTGGGTAGTTGTCAGGACACCGGCAAGGCCAGACTAGACAAGGGCAGGGCCCGGCTAGGCAGTGTGGAAAGGGAGTCCAACTGGGGCAAAGAGCCAGGGGCTTTGCTATATAACGGGTGGTTGGGTGGTGGACTCTCAGGCTCGAGCTTCCCTTGTCTTACACTGGTATCAGAGATAAGTTCCTATTTTTGGAAAAGGTGCTTTCTAGCCACACAAACCTTGCATGTCATGGTTGAAGACTGTGGGGATCACCCCTTGCTAAGGAAAACGACAAGGAGGAAGCAACGTGGGCAAGCGGGCTTGGCAAGGAGAGCCGCCCAGGTGTAGGAGCACCAAATCAATGGCGCTCGGGCTCAATCGATGCACGCGGGCCTGCTAGTCACTTCTCGAGACAGGGCCGAAGCCCGCCGCCTTGCAACACATTACCCACCCCCGGCTTCCCAAGCCTTTGGGTGCTACCTGCTCACGGTGATGGCCTTTTGAAGCTTGAAGTTCACACTTAAACGCCTAAGGCCAAGGGCCTTAGGACTTTAAATTAAAGCTTAGGGATGATACACACCCCGGAACGGATACACACCCCCGCCACAAGCAACAAACTCGAGCACACATCCGAGTGGAATCGAGACGGGGCCAGCAAGTACACGGCTTTCACAAATTCCCTGTGTGCTGGCTGTAGAAATTAAGCATGCCGATAAAGCTTCATAAGCGGATTCAGTGGCAACAGTAGTTCTCAATTGATTGCACTCGAAAGCAATACCACTCGCACTCGATTCGGCTGCAAGGTGTTCAAGAAAAGTACCTGCATGGTTGAAATTTTGGATTGTTTTCAATTTGGATAATCGATGTAATTAGCAAGGCTAATTGACCTTAATTAGCCTTGGCGATGCATCCTACATCTACAGGTATTTTTTCTTGCTATTTTTTCCACTACACTGTGTCGCCATGGATTCGGATATCAATATGACATTCAATTTTGAGCAAAGTACGCCTAATCCTGCCAATGATGGCATGCGGTCGGATCCTCTCAAGAAGAGTACCCGCGATGCTATGGCAGGTGAGGATACTTACGAATTGCTCGATATTCAAGAATTTCGTGCACTTCAGACACGCATGATAGTCATGGATGAAAATTTTAAAGCTTTTAAATGAAATGTTACTAAACTATCCACATTAGTAATTCAATTCATGCAACAACAGTCCAAGAGTCCTGCTGCCACGCACATGCATGAGCACGTTGCTACACAAGGGCAAGGAACTTCTAATCTAGGGCAAGGCCCAAATGCTGATACGTTGCATATGCTCACTGCAAAAGAGGTGGATGAATTGTTGAAAACACCAAACCACCGATTTTTAAGGGAGAAGACCCAGACCGCAATAAGGATGCAATGAATATCTTTCTTAGCAAGTGGGATGGAATTCACGCCTTACAGCGTACTCCGGACGCAGTCAGAGCTCTGCAAACGAGCTTAACTCTGGAAGGCAAGGCCTATAAATGGTGGATGTCTCTCAAGGAGAAGAACATCATACCACAGAGTTGGGCAACTTTTGAAGCAATGTTCAGCAAGGAATTTTTGCCTACAAATGAGGCCGATCGAAATTGGACGGCTTGGGACACATGTTCCATGCGCTAATACCCATCACTACTTGAATATATCTCTCACTATCAGGATGTTATCCTCAAGTTGGAAGGCTTAGATACCTTTCAACAAGTACGGGGGTTCATACGAGGTCTGACACCTGAGCTTAAGAAGTATGTCAAGACCCAAGACCCTAAAACACTTGAGGAAGCCATAGTGAAAGCACAAATTCATAATGATCCAGATGAAAAGAAAAAACATAATAGTCATGTGCCTGCTAATATACATGGTAATACACGCACTCAGTATGGGCACAATAAAAGAAAATTTCTAGTTGCCAATTCAGATGCATCTAAAAAACTCAAGGGGTCCATGGGTCCTCTCTCCCCTGAGGACTTTGATAAAGCCAAGAAAGAAAAATTATGTTTTCAATGTTTAGGAAGAGGTCATGGAAAAAAGGATTGTCCCAAGGGAGATTCTGCTTCTCAGGGCAAGGAGAAAGCAGTGCACACGGTGCAACTGCTGCCTCTTGAGTCTTCCTCATGATTCTCTACAGTGGAAGTAACACACACTATAAGGTGGTGCATGAATGCTGTCTCACAGCTTCCATGTGGCAACCAACCTTTGGACCACATGAGCTAGTACGTATGCAAGGATATCTGCAAGGGCACAAGCTGCGCATCTTGGTAGATGATGGTGCTACTCACAATTTCATCAATTATGGATTGGTGAAAAAACTCAAATTGCCTCAAACTCCGAGTACCCACCGCTACAAGGTAGCAATGATGAATGGACATGATACTGAAATCTGGGATACTCAATACTGAGCTGTTCCATCGGAAGTACAAGGGTACTCCACATGTTTGGATTTTCAGGTTATGAATATGGAAAGGGCTGATGTGGTTCTTGGTAGGGAGTGGCTGCATAGCCTAGGACCATTACTGAAGCGTAGCTATGAGCACAACAGTTTGATGTTTGAATCCCATCCCGCACATGTGTTGTTGTTAGGAGAAAAAGATATACCTTCATCACCATGATTTGTACCACTGAGCTTATGCAGCTCGTTTCTTATAATGAAATAGATCAGATTTTCTTGTGTTACTCACTGTCTCATTTTCTTTCTAACATTGAGTCTGTTGAACATTCCTCAACACCGCATGCTTCTCTCTCCTCTATTCCACCAATTGCTAATTCTAAACAAGCAAACATTGCTAGTCAATTACAAAAATTATTAAAGAAATTTCAAGATGTATTTCCTAATGATTTTCCATCAGGATTACCACCGACATGATCAATACAACATAGCATTGACATGGCTGCAGGCTGTAAACCTGTTAGTAAACCACCTTACCGTATGAGTTATTCAGAAGCTGCTGAGGTGGAACGTCAGCTTGCTGACTACCTTAGCAGAGGGTTTATACAACCGTGGCTTAAATGCGGTTACAGTTAAGAACAAATACCCATTTCCCAGAGTAGATGAGTTGTTTGATAAGCTCACTCATGCTGGCATTTTTACGAAAATATACTTGCGGTCAGGATATCACCAAGTCCGTATTCGACTTGCTGATACACCCAAAACTGCATTCCGAACACGGTTTGGACACTACAAGTTCTTGGTGATGCCCTTTGGGTTAACCAATGTACCCGCAACATTCATGACACTTATGGATAGTGTCTTGAAGCCATATTTGGGCAAATTTTTCATTGTTTTCCTCGATGACATCCTAGTTCATAGTGATTCTAAAGAAGAACACTTACAACATCTCAGGCAGGTGTTTGAGTTGTTATGCACAAACAAACTATATGCTAAGGAATCTAAATGTGATTTTCTAAAAGACAAAATTCATTATTTAGGGCATGTTATTTCAGCTAATGGGCTATATATGGATCAATCCAAAGGGGATACCATCCGAAAAAGGGGATACCATCCAAAAAATCTGGAAGAATTATAGATATTTTTAGGATTTGCATGTTTTTACCGAAGGTTCGTTAAAAACTATGCTCAAATTACTATTCCTATGACGAATCAACTAAAAGGCAAAGGTAAAGCTTTTCAATGGGGATCTGCTCAACATCACAGTTTCGATACACTCAAGGATGCATTAGCTACAACTCCTATACTGGTTATTGTAGATCCTTTGAAACCATTCGTTTTGGAAACGGATGCCATTGACCGTGCTATTGGCGCAGTCCTGTTACAAGACGGATGGCCGATTGCATTTGAAAGCAAGAAGCTTGATGCAGCTCAGCAGAACTATTCTGCTTACGAATGCGAACTCTATGCAATAGTGTCTGCCTTAAAACATGGTGACATTATCTGTATGGTGCTCAGTTTGAGATTGTGTTTGACCATGAAAGCATCAAATGGTTTACACAACAAACGGATTTGAAGGGTCAAAAAGCCAGGTGGGCTGAGATTCTTTAGGAATATGACGCCAAGCTAAGGTATCGCAAAGGTCGGTACAATGTCATGGCGGACGCTCTCAGACGAATGCCAGAGATCAATTTTCTCTTGTTCACGGAACTTCGTAGTGAATTTTTAGATTCTCTCAAAGGCAAATATGAGCATGATGAATCATATCAAAGTGTGGAGCCATGTTCAAAAGAGGGATCCTTCTGTCATAATAATCAATATCTAATTCTCCTAAATGATTTTCTCATATTAAACTGATCATTTAATGTGGGGAAGGCTAGGGGAGAAAAAGCTAGAATATTGGTTAAGCTAGCAGACCGGCCACAGAAGGGATCCAAAGGAGGGAAAATAGGGATCCAAAGGGGGGCCATCTGCAAAAGAGCCATGTGCAACAATGGGCTAAAAAGACCCTAAGGTTCAGCCCATTAAGACTTCCAAAATGCTAAGGTTCCAAAATTCAAAGGTTGTGTCCAAAGGTCAACCCTAGGGAAAATTGGATGCTTTGTGTGTGCCCTAAAAGTCTTTGCACATCCCTACATGGGAGGGGGCGAGCCCTAAAGGTAGGGGATGAGAGAGAAAGCCACACACACACACACACACTTAGGCTCCCTTTACACAAAGGGAATGAGGGACACATGTCAGCTCCCTAGGCCAGATGCCCACAAGGTGTGCCCAATTCCTATTGGAAGACCCTTGAAGTGGACCAATGAGAATTAAGCTAGTAAATGCAGTTTAATTAATTTAAAAACATTTAATAAAAGAAACCAATGAGAATTAAGTCTCCTAGAAGACTATTGGGCAGTCTCCCAAAGGGTCCAATGAGCATTCAGAAGCCCCATGGCTTGCCTGATTTCTATTGGCCAGTAGGCAAAGGGGTCCAATGAGAGTTTAGTTTATTTATTTAATTACCTAAAGCTCTCACAAAAGGGGAAAGGGTGACACATGTCAGAAGGCTATCACTTATGCTGCTTAATACCCATTGGCTTGACTTGGGGAGGTCCAATGAGGCAAAAGCCAGACCAAATTAGCAACAAGGGCTCGCCCAAGAGAGAGAGGGGGCTGATTTTTTCTTGGCATTGACTCACACACACTCTCACTTGACCATGTGTGAAGGAAGAATACTCTATCTCCTCCCAAGCTTTAATGGAGAGCTCATCACCTACTCCAAGCTTGTGAGATAGAAGCCTACATCAACACTCTCTTGGCATGTGGATGCAAATCCAACCAAGAGCCAAGCTTCAATGCATGCTCATCTCCTCTACCAAGCTAATTACTAAGCTAAGCTATGCTAATATGAGTGATTATGTGAGGAGATGTACATCTTTCTCGTAAGATACTCCTTCTTCCTCTCAATCTACTCTCATACCCTGCTAGCTCTCACCATCTTCGAAGGTGTGTGAGGTCTTGGGTCTGAGAACGGGGATAATTCAAGTTGTGTTTGATTAAGTGTTTTGCTTGGTGCATGAAGCTTCCATCTTCATTGCACTAGCTAGTCTTGAAGGAACACAAAGAATTGTATTGTACAATGTCTCTCTTGATGGGAGAAACCATAATACAAAGCCTTTTGGAGGGGGGACCGGCTCCATGCAAATCCGGTCCTCAACTGTTGTCAATAGCTTAATTTCTCTCTCTTTTGAAAGTATTGTCGATGCTATCTAACTAGGTGTTATGCTTTTTGTTGCTCTCTCCACCCAAGCACTCTTGTAATTCTCATTAGGAATCTATTCTAATGAAATGCCCACTATGTTCATGTTAATTTCCGCTACACATAAGTTATTAGGTCATTAAATGTTACACCTTCTCAATCCAATGACGGTAGTGTACAATTAACCTCCACACCTAGTTCTCCTTTATCAAGTGATGAACTACAACGATGGAAGCATTTCACCATCGACAATGGGTACCTACTCCATAAGGGGAGAGTTTATGTACCGACGGACACAGACATTCAGCGCCAAATTTTTTTTGAATGTCATGATAGTCCAAGTGCAGGGCACCCCGGGATTAGAAAAACTTATGCTCTCGTACGATGACAGTTTTACTGGCCAGGTATACATGGCTTTGTCCAAGCTTATGTCTTGCATTGCCAAAAATGTCAAGTCAACAAAGCAGAGCACCTGAAAGCAGGAGGACTCTTACATCCTTTGGATATTCCCAATGGAAAATGGGAAAGCATCTCTATGGATTTTATTGTGGGTTTACCAACCACTGTACGAGGTCAGGACTCAATATGGGTGGTCGTAGACAGGTTGACTAAACTATGTAAGTTTATTCCGACCAAATCAACGGTTCAGACACCAGAACTAGCCATGTTATTTGTGGACAATCTATACAAACTGTATGGTTTGCCAAGTAACATTGTCAGTGACCGTGATCCCAAGTTTAATAGCCACTTTTGGAGAGCTGTATTTAAATGATTGGGTACACAACTGAACCTCAGTACAGCTGATCATCCAGAAACAGATGGTCAGATGGAACGAGTTAACCATATGCTAGAGGATATGCGAAGAGCATACGTCAGCAAAAAACAGTCAGATTGGGAAGAATACTTACCTATTCTCGAGTTTGCCTACAACAGTGCTAAGCATGTCACAATAGGCTTTAGTCCTTTCATGCTCATGTACGGGTTTCAACCTAGGTCACCAATTACGGTGGAGTTGGCAACCAAAAAACTCCAATAGGTTAAGGATTTTCTCCAAGACCACATGGATATGCTAAAACTTGCTTGTCAGAATGTTCGACAAGCACAGGATCGGTATAAGAAGTACGCTAATAAGAAACGTCGGCAAGTTACCTTCGAAGAAGGGGAGGAAGTATTTTTACGTGTGCCAGAACATTCAAAAAGTCTGAAAACTGGGCCAACACCTAAATTACCTCCCCGATATTGTGGTCCTTTCAAAATACTCAAGCGAGTAGGTGATCGTGCCTACAAATTATTACTACCTTCACATTCTCGCATTCATCCGGTGTTTCATGTAAGCCGTTTACGTAAGCGGTTACATGGGGATGACAATGTCATTGACCAACAGGGTTTGGTTGATTTCATTGAACCTCCTACCTTACCGCATGAACCTGAACGTGTTCTCGATTGTCATGAGTTGCGTACACGTCATCACGTACGTCAACAAGACTTAATCAAGTGGAAAGACCGACCTGAGGAAGGTGCCAATTGGAAAAACATTAGTGTTCTTAAGAAGAAGTTCCCCATTTTTGTTTTCGAGGATGAAAACTCTTCTTAAGGGGGGAGTAATGTCAGGACACCAGCAAGGCCAGAGTAGACAAGGGCAGGGCCAGGCTAGGCAGTGTGGAAAGGGAGTCCAACTAGGGCAAAGGGCCAGGGGCTTTGCTATATAATGGGTGGTTGGGTGGTGGACTCTCAGGCTCTAGCTTCCCTTGTCTTACAGTAGTTGAATGATTCCTAAGACATTTATTGTGATTTTTTAAACTCGGATTGGGTTTTTTGGATAGTTAGGGATCAAGTGAATGACACCACAATCAATAAAATAGGCATTTACTTGTGTGATCTCCGTCTTAGAACATTGTTTGACCAAGTGGTTGCCACTGCTTTTTTGACAATCTGGTTGAGGAGCTTCTTCTTGCATTTCCTCTTGGCTGTAAACAGGCTCTGACCTAGGTAAGCCTCTATTCACAATGAATCGCAATGTCCTTTTGTCCATCTCATACCTTCTTTCTTTAGGTCAAAACATAGGAGATGGAGGTTGTATGGGCCTCACCACTCCATTTGTTTCTCTCATCTTCTGTCGCTTTGAAGGGAAGTACCTGCTTTGATTGTTATAATACATTGCAATTGGTACTATTGCTTGTTTATTAGATGCTTCCATCATCGGCATGTATCTCATGTCTACAGGCATTCTGGCACCTGGCAGCAGAGGTTTTTGTCCTAAGACAGATTGTGGTCTTGCAACTCCTACTAGACCTAGCACATTTCGCGTGACGTATCTAGGTGGAGGAGGTGCTATTGGAACAGGTTGTACATACCTCCTCTCCCTAGAATAATCCATGCCATAGTAGCACGCTTTCCTCATATGGTTTATCCGTTTTCTCTCAATTTTGCACCACTTTGGATCAGAATTTACAAGAGGAGCTAACCTCTTGACCATTTCGTTAATAAATGTTTCTTGATCGATAGGTGCCGCTGTAGCCGCGTCATCTTCCAAAGTTAGTCCAAATCCACAAATTGTGTTGAAAGATCCAAAACTTCCTCTACTCTAATTACTCTTTTGAAAGCCGCTACGTGATCTCTTGGATCTTTATCTTCAGAGTATCGCTTATTTACACATTTTTGGATTTGGGATGGTCTAACTCACCGATTGTCTACAAGTCTAACCATAGAATCTCCCAATCCTTCTCTCGCTTCAAGCCTTCTACTATGCCTAGGTTCTTCTTTGAAGGGATTGGTCATTCTCTTGGAGATTAGTCCTTGAGAAGGCATGTTTGTCATATCTGTGATCACTTCATCTCTCGTCATTGCTCTAAAAGGGAATCCATGTGGCTCCCTCTTTGGAATTCTTGTAGGGATTCTCGTGTTTGGTGGAGATATCTGTGGTACTTCATTGACCAATTGCCACCCATTTTTAATGCAGTCCATGGATTTGTGATTTCTACATCTTTGTATTCTTGTCCATACTTGTCAACAACTATAGACTTCCATTAATAGTTGACGCCATATGTACAAACATATAAGAGCTTGCAATCTGTCAACTCTTGTGGGTATGGCTCTGAGCACCTATAAAGGTTGACCTCACTGCCATCAATGTATCTATATAGTCCTTCACTCTCATGATCTTTCATCTAAACTCTTTCAACAAGATTGGTCTTTATCAACTGCAAGTTTGGAAGATCCATTGTGGACAGATGCTCCTCTATCGCTGGGATCCTAAAGCTTATGTAAGCTGAGTTTGAGTCTAAAGAGGACATGATCTTTGAGATTAACAGCTCTACCTTGATGTAAGAAGACTTGTATCATTGTGTTCAAGTGCTTTGGTCAGGGAAAAGTCAAAAGTATGTCCAAAATCTTGACCGTTTTCTCACAATTTTCTCAAATTGTCAGTTTTAGACACCTCTAAGCTTCGTATGAATTTTGAGGCCTTCAATGATGGTTTTTCGGGTGCTAACCAAAAATAAATGAACCATTTTTTTTTAGGGTTGACACTAAACTTGTAGAGATACTCTAGAGCTTTGTTTTGATAATAAAAAGTTTTTAAATCCGATATCAGGAGCTCAAGTTATGGCCAAAACAATCAATCTATGCTTGGAGATTTCATACACATATGATGTCTACTGCCTTAGATTTTCTCCAAACTTCAATTGTAGAATCTCCTTGATGTACTCTAACCACTCCATGTCATAGTTTGTGATTTTGGCACTTTTAGACATGTTTATCAGTCTTTGTTGCCTGCAACTTCCCAGGAAGGTTTACGAAGCCAAAAGTGATCCAAATTGAATGAAACTTGGTCTCTAGGCTTATTTTATGATGGCAAACACTTTTGTGAGCTCATATGAAAGTTTTGATTTCAAATTTGGCACTTGAGACATCATACGCGTATGATGTCTTTTGTGGCAAAATGAAGCGAGTTTCAACCAGAACCTCATCCAATTTTTTCCTTTTGGCCTTTGCAAGCTCAAATGTGCTCCAAATTCAATGAAATTTTGGCTAGGGACTTCTTTTATGCTCTAGGACACTAGGGTATACTTAAATGTCTCATTTGACCCAAACATGACCTCTAAGACTTTATACACGTATGATGTCTTTTGGCTCAAAATTTACTTAGATTCTACCCAATGCACTCCTTGATGCACACAACAAGAATATGTGATCACAACAAATTTTAGATGTCAAAATTGCCAAAATCACCACTGTTTCTCCTTTACCTTCTTGTATCTGCAAAAATCTCTTTACATGCAAAAGTATGTGTCCAAATGAGATGAAAGTTTGCAAGCAAGATTAACGCATCGTTTCCCAACACCCTGTGTGGTCAAAAGTGCAATTGGACTGTCAGATCTAGCCTTGAGACATCATACGCGTATGATGTTTATGTGCTCAGAATTGACCCAAATTTGGTATGTAAGCTTGTTTTGTTGTGCTTAACACCCTGGTAAGCTTAGATTTCAATTTTGGTCCCTAAAAGTGCCCTTTAGACATCATATATGTATGATGTCTAAATGGTCAGTTTGAAGTGAATTTTACTCTAGAGGTTCCTCACTACAACGGCAACTCATAGCAACTTTCGGAATTGAATTCCAACACTTTTGGTGCAAGTTATAGTCAATTCAAGAAATCACTTTTCCTAGATCTATCTTTGGTCTTTGCAAACCCAAAAATGCTTCAAATTTAATGAAATTTGGCCATATGCTTTCTAAATACTCTAGATCACAATGGTGCACTCAGTTGTGACTTTTGACATCAGATATGGTCTCTAAGACATACGCGTATGATGTCCAATTGGTCAAAATTCAGTTATGTTTCTACCAGAGGTGCCTCTTGGTATGTAGAACAAGAATATGTGCTCACATCAAATTTTGGTGTCAAAATTGGAAAAAATCACCACTTTTTGACAAGGAAATTCCCTAAAGAGTAAAGTCCCCTTACTCTCAATCTATAAGCCCAAATGAAATGAAATTTGGTGTATGTGCTCAACACAACATGCAGAAGATGGGTATAGGTTCAAATTTGTTGCCAGAATTAGCCTTCAGACATCATACGCGTATGATGTCTACTGATTAATTTTTGGATAGAATTCATTCATAAGCATCCCCAAGTCTCTATCACTGGTTTTCAAGCACCTCTATCAATTTTCATGCAAAAATGTGCTCAGAATCACAAGTTTTTCTATTTCTCATTTTTGACACTCCGTATTTTGCCTTTTGGGTGTCAAGAGTTGGTCAAAACTCTAATCTCAACGTGTACTTAGGGTAAAATCCCCCATTTAAACACTCCAGTGCAATCAAAATTTTCAAATTTGGTCTCTAGATGCCCCTTGAGACATCATACGCGTATGATGTCCAAGTTGATAAAATTTCATTTTTTCTTCACAGAACTCTTGCACATGCCTCTTATAATTTCAACATCAATCAGTCATGCAAAAAATATCAAGAAAAAGCTATGGAATTTTGCATCTATGAGTAGAAAAAGCTACTCCTACACATCATATGGAGTTTTGGCATCTATGAGTAGAAAAATGCTTCAATGCCACACAGGGACTAGCGAACGCTTTTATCCCCTCACAAACCACTCGATCACCAACAACGACTCTAATCTACAAATCCTAACTAAATCTAACTAGTCAAAGACCCTTGGCAAGACACAAGCTTCCTAGATATACACTATCTCGAAATCACATGTTCAGTTATGATAGATCCTTATGCAACCGTAGGAATCTAATGTCTTATGGCACATGGATAATGATGGGAAAGCCGCCAATCACAGAGCTAGAAGAAACAATGTACACAAGTTCTAATTCACACGTGTCTAGCTTTGGTGTTGCCGAAGCGGTACTCAAGTTGAGTTCCCGGGATTTCAAGCACAAATTCTACATAATTGACTCCCATTACATCAAAGAGAGTCTAGTTCTAACAAAAAGTTGGATGAACGTCTTCTTTCAACAACAACCAAAAACTTTAACAACAACAACAACAAAAGCCTTGAAAGTGTCTCAAATCCATGCAAGAAAGAAGCAACCAACCATCAAGGAGAAAAGTAAATCTAAAGCAACCACTGAAGTAGATTGACCTCACAAGATGACTTTACCTTCAATAAATCTCCATCAAGATTCCTACACAATCTCTACACCAAAAGATACACCATCGACAATGCAATGAAAATCCAAGCAAAAAGTTTATCAACCAAAGTTTCCATCACAACAAAGCCTGTCTTACCATGTGGCGAGCGAGATTTTCCGAGCAGAGGATAATCCGAGCAAATAAGGTTATCTTTTTGGGTTTTTGCACTATTTTTCTCTATTTTGAGACGGAATTTCTCCTTTTCCTCTTGCTCTCAACCGACATTTTTGAAATTGAAAAAGGCAGGATATTAAGCTTGAGACACATTTTTCCAAAACATTGCTACTCATAGAAATCAACGAATTTTTTACTAGTTCCTCTATGGAGATTCTAACTTTGTCAGTTTTGAGAGGCAAAGGATATTGGCAGAATTTTTCTTCGAATTTTGAATGGAGATGGTTTTTCCTAAAAAGAGAGAGAAGAAGAAGAAGAAGAAGAAGAAGAGAATTTTAACGTCGGAGGAAACTATCCTAAGAGACCTTAAATATCTATTCGACGAGGAAAGTTGAACTCAAAACATGTTATTCAAGTGGGAAATGGCATAACCAATCTACCACACTTGGGTGATTGAAAAGCTATACCATTTTCCTCTTTTTATTAGCGCACACACCCACACACACCCCCTGAGACGAAGAGAATTTTAACGTTGTAGGAAACTATCCCAATAGACCTTAAAGATCTATCCGACGAGGAGAGTTGAACGTGCCCTTGAACTGCTATAGAGAGAGAGAGAGAGAGAGAGAGAGAGAGAGAGAGAGAGAGAGCTACAAAAAAACCTAGGTTTAATGTAATCCAACCTACCAATTTTGAAATATACCTCTAAATTTTGAATTTGAAGTTGAGAAACCTACAAAATTTTGAAAAAAATAGTGTAATTTGGTGTAAAAACCTTCAAATTTTACTTTTGTTCTTTCACATAGATAGGTCTGCCAAGTTTTTAGCACTGCCTTGAACTGCCGCACGCTGGCGCGCGGTGCTAGAGAGAGAGAAGAGAGAGAGAGAGAGAGAGAGAGAGAGAGAGAGAGAGAGAGAGAGAGAGAGAGAGAGAGAGAGAGAGAGAGAGAGAGAGAGAGAGAGAGAGCACGTGGCCCTTTGCTGCTCTTCCTGTGCAATGAATGGCTTATAGCGCCAATGAACCGCATTAGGCTTCAATAGATTTTTGCAAGGCAGTTCTATATGCTTGATATAATCTCTCTGTAGCAGCGCACGCTGGCGTGCACTGAGAGAGAGAGAGAGAGAGAGAGAGAGAGAGAGAGAGAGAGAGAGAGAGAGAGAGAGAGAGAGAGAGAGAGAGAGAGAGAGAGAGAGAGAGAGAGAGAGACCCCAATTGCTGTCCACCCGTGATAAGCTGCAAGGTATCTGAACCACATTAGGCTTCAATAGATTTTGCAAGGCAGCTTTGTATGCTTGATATAATCTCTCTGTAGCAGCGCACGCTAGCGTGCACTGTGAGAAAGAGAGAGAGAGATAGATTTTATTATAGTCCTCGGAGGTCAAATATGACCTATGGGACCAAAGTTACATGTGATGTAGTATGTGTATGGCTGATGAGTGACTCTCGATGCTCCAAAATTGTAGTGATGAGAGTCGCAATGGAGAGCCCACACTTTGGCTGGGAGAGGAAAGTGTGTAGATCTAAGTTATGGCTGAAAATGTGAGAGAAGCAAGTTCGGATGTGATCAAAAGCTGAGCACTCTAGTAGTGTGTGGTACTCAGACTCTCGAACTTGTAGTGAGCATAATGTGCACAATCGATTTGACTCTTCTCCATTGCCCCAACGCCCTATCTCGCATCGAAGGAAATGGGAGCTAAGCCGAATTGCTGCGATAGTGCGTATCGCGGACAAGGGAATAGGCTCAAGCATGTAAGTGTGAGTACAGTTTCCTCTCTCAGCGAAGAACATGGTTTTGTAGTTGGGGGCAATATAGGTGGTGTAATGTATGAAGCGTGACCCACCGGATTTCTCCCAAGCCATAATACATTGGCGTTGTAGAAAAGCTTCATTCACTTGAGAGTCAATTGAAGCATCATGTAGCAAGTGTAATGCATCCCATCTCCCAAACCACTTCTTTATGTCTTGCATCCATCACGTGCTCAAGATCTTGCTTTTATGTGTCTTTTGAACTTTTTTGCTTGCTTCCCATGCAATTGTAGGAAGTCGATGTGAGGGGTTTTGACGCATCTTTATCATGTACTCCACAACCCTTTCCATGCCCATAACCTCAATTGGAAGAGATCCCGACTCAAGAAGTAGGAGCATATATGGTGTTTGTGTCTTAACTTGGAGAAAGTTTGTAAGAAAACGCTTTTGGACATTCTCAAACTCTTTCCAAGTAGACTTTGAAATGCTCCCGCCCCACACTTCAACTCCATAAAGAAGAACCGGTGTCACCAATGCATCAAAAAGATACTTCTTGAGAACCCAACACTTGATGTTTCCTGCATTACACATGTTCTCAAATGCATAATATGCTCTCTTTCCCGCTTCCAAACGACGCATAGCACATTCATGCCACTTGTGATTGGATGGAACCTCAAGGCCAAGGTACGTAAAGCTCTCAAAAACTTCAAGTGTCTCGTTGTTGTACACAATGCATGGCTTCTCCTTATGGTTGGTTTTCACAAGCATAACCTTTGTTTTGGATTCATTTACAATCATCCCACTATGCAAGCAAAAGTTCTCAAGGACAACCATAAGCTTTTGTGCATCTTCTAAAGTGTGTGCTAGAAGCACTACATCATCCGCATACAACAAAATCATGATTACCGCATTGCAAATAGTGACCTCTTCAATGCCTTCTTCTTGCATAAAGTCAAGTACCATTTGTTCCAATTGATCGATGCATAGACCAAAGAGAGTTGGTGACAATGGACATCCTTGTTTAACCCCAATAGTGCTTACAAATTTTTTTGAAATTTCTCTTCCCATGCGCAATTGACAAATCACCTTCTCATAGATTCGAGAAACTGCAAGCATAAACTCACTTGGCACTTGGAGTTCTTCCATCCTGCTCCACAAACTGTTACGTGGAATCATATCAAAGGCTTTCTTAAAGTCCACAAAACAACAATACAATCGCTTGCCTTTCAACCGACTTTCCTCCATGAGAACACGAAGAGTGACAAGATGATCGATCAATGGTGCTATGGCATCGACGAAAACCCGTTTGTCCCTTTGCACGCTTGTCATTCTCTTCAGCCCAATCACTCAATTTCATCTCCATTATGCACCCAAACAACTTTGCCATAAGAGACCCAATCATTATAGTCCGGTAGTTGCTTACATTCTTTACATCTCCTCCTTTATGCAAAGGCTTAACCCAATTAGTACTCCAATCATAAGGCATACCATGTTGAAGTGCAAGTTTGAACATATCACACATCCACTCATGGGTAAAATCTCCCGTCCATTTGATCATCTCCGGCTTGATACCTTGAAGATCTCCCGCTTTGTGAGTGGCCAACTTTTCAAGCCCACCGCATACATCCTCAATAGTAAAAAAAGACGGCATAAATGGGAGTGAACCATAAAATGGCATTTTTTCAGTATTTGCTTGCTCATATAATTGCCTACAATGTGTGTACATATCCACTAGACTCAAGTTACCAAAATTCTCAACCCGCTTGCCTCTTAAGTTTCTCCAAAATCTTCCACATGCATGTGCCTTTTCTTGGACTTGAAATTCTTGTTGCTTTACTTCCCATCTTCTTCTCTTCTTTTGAATCATTGCCTTGTATGTATGCAAATGACTTTGATAGTTGTCTTTGTCCATAGTTGCATCAAGCTTTATCAAGGACTTTCGAGCATCTTGACATTCTTAATCAAACCACCTTTTGCGTGATCTATCTTTGTTGATACCATGGAGATGCTTTATGGCAAAGCATTCTTCCGCACAAGAACAAATAGCTTTCTTGAAAGCTTCCCATTTAGTTTCCAATGGTGCATCACATTGAAGCTTTGTCATCCATAATTTTTGCTCAACCATTTCAATGTACATTGGTGCCCGTTTGAAATCTATACATAGTGATAACTTCTCTTTCCTTTGGCTGAGATTATCATGCTTAGTTGCTTCTCCACATGAAAGGTCAATACATAAAGTGCGATGGTCGGATTCCGGGGTCCATTGACCAAACATAAAACTCTTTATGCGATACATAATGGCTTCAGAGATTAGCATATAGTCAATCACACTATCCCCATTATGTCTCCTACATGTAAATCCATTGGTTCCACTCCACAAAGATACACCATTGGCAATGAGCATACCCGTGCTATTACACATGTGTAAAAGTAACTTTCCATAGTGATCCGGCTCTTTCTCATCCATTGAAGTACGATCATATAAGGGAACTTCCTCCAACTCCCTTGAAACGTATGGCATATCAAATTGTTGAGTATCATGTTGCAATGTTTTTGTGCGAGCATTCATATCCCCAAATACAATAACATCACCTTCACCTTTGAAATAAGCAATGTCCTCTTCCAAATCAGAAAATGGTTGATCTCTATCCATGCAAGCATAAAAGGGAGAATCATGATGAGGAATGTAGGAACCGGCTACAAAAATGGGTGCTCTTTTTGGTGTCATAATTTTCAGCCATACATAACGTTTGTACTTGTCATCTTTCACAATTGATACAAAATCTTCCAATCCTTTCTTAACCATACATGCTAACCCTCCTTGTCCTCTTCGTTGCTTGAGATTCTTTGACCACATCAATGAATGTACATTGTAATCCTCCAAGCCGTTAATCCTTTGTGTATCATGCTCCCAAGTTTCAACAAGAAGTACAACATCGGCTTTGCTTGTTAGTTCATCAATGCCAACCCCCGCATTCCATGCGTATCCATTACAATTCCAAAAGCATATTTTCAATTGTAACTCGGTTTCATAGGTCACGCATCTCTATTTGCTTGAGAGACTTGCCTCCTCCTTGGGCACATTTTTTTCATGAGAGATCTCCTTGTTTTTATTATTCTTTTCCTCATATGCCTTGCGACGCATATTTTGTTGCTTAATAGTGCGATCTTCACATACAAAACATTTTGTATCCTTCAAATAGATCCAACTATTATCAAGGATAATCTTTCGCTTGGTCTCATCCGGCATGGTGCATACAATTGGCCGTTCTCCCGAGTGAGGAGCTCCTTGCTTCCCCACTCTATGTGCTCCATAGACCATAACTCCGGACATGCCAAAGTGGGTTTTGAAGAAATCTTCAATAACAATGGCAAGAGAAGGAGGTGTCTCTAACTTCTCTTCGAGAATTCCACGAATAACAATGTTCTTGGAACGTCGCTCCCGTTCCTTCAACTCCTCCACATCCACATTCTCAACATTCTTTGTTTGAACCGTAGCTTGCATGAGTGAGGAATTAGAAACCACATTGCTACCACATACATCAGCCCAAGACTTGTTTGTGCATACATTTTTCATGTCACATACATCCCGGTTCATAGTGTCAAATTTCTCCTCTTTCAATACATGGTCATGCTCTACTTTGCTCATTCGCTCCTTCAAAGCATTCAAGTCCACAAGAGAGCGTTTACATTCCTTGACTTCCTCTTCAAGTTGCATCAAACGTGTTGTTTGCATCTCAAGTGTCCTCTTGAGATTCTCATTCTCAACCAGAAGTACCCTTAGTGTGCCATTCTCCATTGCAAGTGCTCGTAAGTCTTCGCCTTGTTTGTTTACGGTCTCTTGCAATGATACCAAGTAGGCCATGATCATGGTTTTCGATGTCGTTGGTTGGGTGGTTGTGTTGTTATATCCACACTTAGGAGATTTTGGATCATTTTCCACAATGGTTGTGGACCTTGTTGAAGAAGAAGGCCCTTTGCGAGTGCCGGAAGACATTGTATGTAAAATAGGAGATGAGAATCAATTTTGTTGAACCTGTTCACTTCGAAAATTCTGCTACAGAAACGCCTTCCATAACTCGTAAAATTTCTGTCTTTATATCAATGCGTAGAGGACTTCGTGCTCTTCGATTAAGGCTATAGATCACCCAAATCGGAGTTCGGATGAAAAAGTTATGATCAAAAGAGTGGACTGCTGTCTACTAGGTCAAAAAAACGGCTGCGTTTTCTGAAAGAGAGAGAGAGAGAGAGAGAGAGAGAGATCCTAGCTTCTGTCCACCCGTGATAAGCTGCAAGGTATTTGAACCACATTAGGCTTCAATAGATTTTTGCAAGGCAGCTTTATATGCTTCATATAATCTGTCTGTAGTAGCGCACGCCCGCGTGCACAACTAGCGCGCGCGCGCGAGAGAGAGAGAGAGAGAGAGAGAGAGAGAGAGAGAGGAGAGAGAGAGAGATCCCAGCTGTTGTCCACCCATGATAAGCTTCTAGCTTTGGCGACTGGGATGACAATAGGACTTTCCTGTGCAGCTGCAAGCCCATCATGCCCTCCCACCTCGTTCATTGCGTGTAACAACCAGCCATCGCGTCCAAGTCGCAAGCTTATTTGTCACTCTGCCACTGATTAGTGTCCATCACGGCCTCTTCTTGTGTGTAGCAGGCCAGCAGTCCTTGCCAGATGTTCCACAATCTCTGTGGAGGAGAGTTGGCTAGCGGGCAATGTGGATGGATGCTCTGGGTTGAAAGTAGAACCAGGAAGTACAAAGGAGGATTTGAGGCTAGTGAGGATCTCAGGATTGGATGCTTATATAAGGGCAAGGTATCTGTGGTTGAGTAGACATTGGCGTACATGTAGATTGCTTCGTTCATATCTCAAGAGTCGGAAAATCCTTGGTGAGGAAAGAGGAGGATGTCGTGCAAGTAGGACAAGATGTGACACTTCAGATTGTGGACATGCACCCTCGTGCTGATTCTATCTCGCTCCTTCTAGCACCTGAGGAAGACTTTTTAGAGACATTGAAGTTGCAGAGGTTGACCCTTTCTGAGCGGGAGATTTTGAACAGGGCTGCTGCCATAAGAGCCAAGAAGAGTGCTGCACGATGTGCAGATACTCTCGCAACAAGAAGAGTCACGAGCTTTCAGACCAGGCAGCGGCTTAAAGCTCACAAAAGATTAGTGCTGGCTGAGCGACAAGCCATTCAACTACATCAAGTGAGATCAAGAGTGAGCTTATGTGAAAAACCTAAAAGTGTGACTGCTCCAGATGGTCTATGAAAGTGAAAGCTTCGTCGGATGATGATTACATGTGTTTTAAAAAGCGTGTTCTTGATAAAAAATTCATGTGGCTGACAAAATTTGATTCCTGTAGTTTAAGATAACTTTAACCTTAAAAAAGAGAGAAAGAGAGAGAGAGAGAGAGAGGTCTCACCAATTTTGAAGAAGCCATGGCTCACAGCTTGTAGCAAACACGCGCATGGATCACCTTTGTTGTCTCACAAGTGCATCGACTTCAGCCTAGATCTGCAAACCTTTATGCATGCTTGTTACTAGTGGCATACTGAGATATCGGAAATGTGAATCAACATGCTTCAGCTCATATGGAGATATTGGCAATGTGAATCAACATGATTCAGCTCGACCATATCCGTTCGCTGTTCCATATGGAGAGAGATGGCCCGGGGAACCTGCGGGCAGATAAAGCAATGGCCATGTGTTGAGTGATATAGTACTCGGTGAGTAATCCCAGCTTTCTCTCTCTCTCACTCACTCACGCACATCTTCACACACACACACATAGAAAGCTGGAGTAGAAATGGCTCCAGGTGGGCATCTTGGGCTGGGTGGACCCCCAGAGCATGAGACCCATTGCCTCTTCATCTCACTCCCACCTTGTTTGTCAAAGGACTTCCATCTGATTACACCCGCAGGGAGGCTGCACATGTGTTTGGTCCATTTTTTGGGTTGAAGTAAGTTTGGCTCGTACACAAAGATGGGAGCACTATCGTCTTGTGTTTTATGGATTTTCATGATGCTCAACATGCAGCCAATGCTTTGAAGGCTTTGCAAGGATAAAAATTTGATGAGATGAGCCGCGAGTCCTACGAGAGGATTTCAATGGGGCCCGTGATTGTGATAATTTCCCCAGGGTGGTCGGCCTTTTTGACACTAGTTTAAGTTCTACCGTAGTGTAGTGCTAAAGGTATTCATGTCACAAGGAGAATTATTATTTAGGATTGATGTGGAAATGCCTACAACGTCTTGCAATGTTGAAGTGGGTTGTAGTTCTTCAACAAAGCAGTGAAGACTTGGAACTGTTATTGCACGCCAATTTCTCTCTCATATGAAGTTCAATGACCTTACCTATATGAACAATCTGAAGTAGTTGTTTTGGAAGGTCTCCCTCAATAGAGTAAATGCAATTGATTGATATATATATATATATATATATATAGAGAGAGAGAGAGAGAGAGAGAGAGAGAGAGAGAGAGAGAGAGAGAGAGAGAAAGAGAGAGGAATTTTGCAGATGGCGCAAAGAGAGAGAGAGAGAGAGAGTCATAGTAGCAGATGGCGCAAAGCATCATACTTGTGCTTGTCATTGTGCTTGTGCTTACACGTTCACATAGGCGTTAGGTTGGGGACGGGGGGGGGCAAGCGGCTTGCAAGCACTCCATTGAGGGAACTTTTGATGCTGCAGGAGACCTTGTCTGGTTACTTCAACTCTCAGTGTTTGTGGAGTTTGTGCACACTATAGTCGGTATTGTACCAAATGGTGTCCTTATACCTTTGTTGAAATGGGACTATTGGATTGTGGCAGTTCTATGCAACATTAAACAGGTCCAGAGACGTCCGTTAGTATTTATCACTTTTGCAGCATGGTCATTGACTAAGGTCATTTGATACCCATAGTATGCATTAAGCACAATTGGTCTTTGTCCATGGTGGTCAATCTGGGTAAATTTTTTGATGTAAATTTCTACTATAGATCACTCACAATTGCTCTTTGTCCATGGTGATTAACCTGGGTAGAATTTTTTACGTAAATTTCTTGCCGTGTTTTGCTCGGTTTAGAGAGTGCTCGAGAAAACTTGCTCGGGGTTTGGGATTCCTCCTCTAGAAGAAGCCAAAGAGAATCAACCAAGTGTTAGTATCCAAAGAGAGCATGAAAGAACTCATATTTAGGTAATCTGGAAATTATTCAAGTCCCATTTTCAAAAATGGAACTTTGAATCTCAATGTTTTTAGCCATATGACGTCTCATGCTTGTTTGGGATCTCTGTTTGTTCCATGAAAAAATGAGGCACTTGCAATGCCATGCTCTTTATAAAGCAGAGAAATGGCACTTGGGTTTGTAAAAATTAGGTTTTTCTTGGCCAATTACGCCAAGTTAAGGATCTTTTAAGAAAGTTTGAAGCAGTGTAGTTATTTCATGTCTCTAGGGCAGAAAATCAAGAAGCAGATGCTCTAGCCAAAGAAAGAATACAAGATGTTTCCATAGGAGAAATCAAATTGAAGCTGCCCCTCTTTCAGGGTAGCGATGCTATGCCAGATATCATCAACTTCTTAGATACAGAAGAATGTCTTGAAGGGTATACGAAGGGCCAGAAACAATGGCTTGTCCGAAAGGCAACAAGATACTACCTTATAAAAGCACCTTGTAATGCAAGGGCAAAGTCTAGATCCTCAGCAAGTGCCAACCTCTAGTGAAATCACGGGGGCGATCTCAAGCTGCCATGATGGTGTTTGCGGCGGCCACTTTGCTCTAGATATTACATGCAAGATTCTCTTGGCCTAGTCTAAATAGGGATGTGCTTCATCGGTGTAAAACATGCAGAGCTTGTCAAGTATCAAGTGATTGAACACTAACCTATGAGCCACAAACTCCTATCATCTCATATGGCCCGTTTGAGAAGTGGGGAATAGATGTGATTGATCCTTTACCAAGGGCCCAGTCGGGTAAACTGTACATTCTAGTTGGTGTAGACTACATGACCCAATGGGCGAAAGCAGCAGCCACCACACGTATTAAAGCCCAAGAAGTGGCAAAGTTCATATTTGAGCACATCTGTTGCCACCTTGGTACACCCTTGGAGATAATATCTGATAGAGGATTAGGTTTTAGAGGCAAATTGGTGGGACAACTGATGAAAAAGTTAGGCATCACACGCCGACACTCAACTCCATACTATCCACAGTGCAATGGTATAGTAGAGAAGGTAAACGGTGTGAGCGGGATGGAAACACACAGAATGCCTCTATAAGGACCCGACACACACTCTTGGGATGATACACACACACACACACACTATAGGGCACCACTCGGCTTACACAACCCACCTGGCCGAGACAGGGAACACACCGATGGAGCGAGAGGAGAGAGACTATCCGTTTACCCACTCCACACAGAGAGACACACACACACACACACACCCCCAAAAACTCAGCTCAAAAGAGAATAATTTATGATGTTTAGATACAATAGAGCTTGGGCCAACACCAAGGGGGCAAACAACTCACACAATATGGGTAAAATAAGCCAGATACAATCACGAACTGGAGCATAAGCTTCGCTCATAGGAGAAACTTACACAGCCAAAACAACAAAAAAAACAGTGAGAAATTTGGCAAAATGGACAGCTCCATCGCGTCTGGAACGGCCCAAAACCCCTGTCTACAATGTCAAAGTGCTCAAATCCGACATCGGATGAGCAGTTTACGGCCAAAATAGGCTCCAAAAACCCCAAAAACACACCTGTGGCTGTTCCTCCTCTTCCCTCCACGTTTTTTCTGGTCTTCTCTCTTGTTTTTCAGTTCCCACACTTAGCTTTATTAGTTGGGCACCCTTGGCCTTTTAGTTGACCTCAAACGGACTCCGAACAGGCCAAAAATTGACCTCGCAGTGTATAGTTGTCACCCTGTTGCATCCATACGCACACCTGGCACTCAACTTTTGCCAATAATGCATCCCGCCACCACGTGAAGTGGACCCAAAATATGGTCATCATGATGACCTTTCTGCATAACTATCACAAGAAAACACCCACGTCGTGTCCGTACTCATCCACGTGCAAATATTGACCCCGTTCGGCCTCTTGACGCCACTAGATGCCATCTGACGCACCTGCTTACCTCATGTCGTCGGCCCGTGGATGGCTTCCTCAAGAAGTTTTACGCACTAGAAACTCCCCCTTATTATAGAAAAAACACACTGGTACTAGTAATAGTGAAAATCGATACACTATGTACATGTTGTCCTACCTGTACACATGTAGGCCCCACGTAACCACCTGGCTCTGGAAAATGGGCAATCCTTTATTTGATGCATCATGCATGGGTATGTACATATGTGCAATCTCTTGCTCCAAAAAACTCCTGACATAATTTGCCCATCCCCTAGCCTGCTAGATCATTCATGATCTAGCAGCAGCAGCAGGCGATATGAGACTCCTGACATAATTTGCCCATCCCCTAGCCTGCTGATCATTCATGATCAGCAGCAGCAGGCGATATGAGACTCGCAGCGTCACAAGTCTCCTCATCCCTCACACACATTACTTGCTCCACATACATCTCATCTTGCTCCACCATCATTAACCTGGCATGATACAATTTCAGACGCAATCCATTTACCCTTGGCTTATGTAGAACACCATCCAGGTTAGCCAGCTGATATGTACCATTCGGAAAACACTCCACTACCTTGAAAGGGCCTTCCCACTTAATTTGAAACTTCTTTTGGAAGGTGTTGTCTAGCTTATTGTTGTAGCGCAAAACCAAGTCATGCTTTTTGATACCCTTACTTTTGACCTTTTCGTTTATCTTTGCCACAGCCTTATCCTGCATCTGCCCATAATGTTCCAATGCACTCATCCTATCCAGTTGAACCTCTTGTAACTATAAGAGCCATGCATCACTAGGCGGCCCAAGCAGCTTTTGTAACATCTTGACTGCAGGCAAATCTACCTCCACAGGCAATAGTGATTCCTTTCCATACACCAAATGAAATGGAGTAAACCCTGTACCTGTCTTCACCGAAGTACAGTAAGCCCATAATGCACTAGGCAATTCCAAATCCCAATTCTTTCCTTGGTGATCTCTCACTTTTGAAAGAATCTGTACCAACTCACCATTGAATCTTTCATTCAAGCCATTACACTGCGGGTAATAAGGAGTGGTATGCTGGTGCCTAATCTTCATCTTCGCGCATAAAAAGTCTAGCAGTTTAGCTCTAAATCCTGGCCCCTTATCTGAAAGTATCTCCAGTGGCACCCCAAACTTGCAACATATTTCATCATACACAAATTTTGCCACATCCTTTGCAGTGATCTATTTTACTGCTATAGCCTCTGCCCATCTAGAGGGATAGTCTACTGCAGTCAAAATATAGCTTTTGCCCCTGCTTGTGATAGGTAACGGGCCTATTGCATCAATTTCCATAATGGTTTTTCGTAGCTCTGGCTTCAACACTCTCTTCCCAAATGCTTGACACCTATTGAAAGACCTACACCAATGGTGAACATCCTTGTGCAAACTAGGCCAGACATACCCCTCTTGCAAGATCCTATGCAAGGTGATCTTTAGAGAAAAATGGCCGCCACATGCACCTTCATGATTCTCTTCCAACACTCTATAAAGCTCCTCCCGCCAAGGTACACGTCTCAACACAAGATCAGCCCCTTTCATGTATAAGAAATCACCAATCAGTTTGTACCTGTATGCTCTACGCAAAAAACCATACTTCTTAGACTTATGAATCTCCTTTGGAATGATTCCAGTTAGCAAAAACTCCTCTTCTTGAGCCAAACTTTCCCGGCCATGATAAAGAGGTAAAGTGGTCCTCAACACAAATAGCTCCCCAATCATGCTTTGAGCTGCTTCATGTGCCTCTCCATTTAGAGCACGTTCAATGTGTCTGATGCTCCATGCTTCAAACTTTTTTAACAGGCCTTTAATTCTGAAACACATTTCCTTCAATGAGGTGTTCTTGCTCTTCCACACACCCAACACTTGCTTCACAATTCACAAGGCATCACCTTTTATGCTCAACCTTCTAACCCCATGCTTCAAACAAATGTGTAATCGAGCTTCCAATGTAGCATATTCAGCCTCATTGTTACTATGCGCATCCAATTTGAACCCTCTCTTGCATACTAGCTTCCCCTTTGGATCATAAAGTGCTATACCCCCTGAAGCCGCATCATGGCTTTTTCTATATGAGCCATCAAAGAACAACACATGTGCATTGATGATCTGTGGCACTTCTTCAACTACCTTTCTCACCACCTCTTCCTTAACAAGAAGGGGATTCTCCTTATAAGTCAGCAAATCAACTAGGGTAGCTCTTGTACTGTCTTCCACTAGAAAAGAGAACTCAAACTCTTGCAGCTCAATTACCCACTTCTTGACCACATTTGACATGTTAGTGCCAGAAATTTCTCTCTGCTACCAACTTCACTCGACTTGCACAATATACTGGCCTCATATAATGGCTGCCCTTCCCCTTTTGCAATAGCATGGCTCCAATGGCATCATCCCCTACTGATGAATTTACATAAAACACTTGCTCCCAATCAAGAGCCTGCATGGCTGACAACCCCCCTAACACCTCTTTCACCTCTTGAAACACTTCTTCACACTTTTCGTCCCATTGCAATGGATCATGCTTTGCCACTTGTTGTAATGGATAAAGAAGGTGAGAAGACAATGGAATAAACCGTGCCATGTACTTTACTTTGTGTATAAAAGTTGCCAATTGCTTTGTACTCGTAGGTGATGGAAGAAGAATAATAGACTTAACCTTGTCTGGATCAGCCTCAATGCCATTTTCTGACACCATATGGCCCAATAACTTCACCCTTGGCTGTGCTAGATGACATTTCTTTGGATTTAGTTGTCCTCCAGATTCATCATATCGAGCCAATACCATCTACATTTTCTCATGGTGTTCAGCCCTACTGGTGTAGACACAGAAGTCATCCATAAAAGCTTTAACACAACTACCAATGAATGGTGCCAATACCCAATTTTCTCTCTCTTGATAGAAAGATGGTCCATTCGACAACCCAAATGGAAATACCGTGTAGCAATAGCAGCCCCATGGCGTAATGAAATTTGTCTTTGTGCGGTCTTTAAGAGCAATCTTCAATTGAAAATAGCCTGAAAAACCATCACACACACTGGACCTGCCACTGAATCCAAGATCTGATTGATGAATGGAAGAGGATATGGGTTCTTCTTAGTGGCTGCATTTAAGGGCTTAAAATCTACAAAAATCCTCCACTTTCCATCCTTCTTTGGACTGACAACTACTGGACTCACCCATTCTGTGGTCTCCACAGGGACTATGAACCTTGCCTTCAATAACTTGTCCACCTCTTCTCGCAAGGCTTCCATTTGCTCTTGACCCATCCTTCTTAGCCTTTGCCGCACTGGCTTAGCACCTTCTTTCAGCTCTATATGCATCTCTTCTCCCTTGAACCCTCTGATCTCTTCATATGAAGTAATGAACAAATCAGGAAAACTAGCCAGCATGTGCAAATATATCTCCTTCTCCATAGTTGAGAGGTCTCCACTGATCATTTGTCTCATCAATTCCTGCTTCTTTGACAACTCAACCTTGGTTTGCATCAGCCCTTCGATCACTTCATAAGCCCCTTCACTTTCATCCTCAACGTCATTTGCAAATGAGACTAAACCAGACTCTTGGATTTCTTTGTCCATCAAAAGAAATGCAACATCAGCATCCTCATCACTGCTGGTAGTACTATCACTGTCCTCATTAGACACTGTGGAATAGTCTTCATCACTAGACTCAACTTCATCTTCATAAAGCTCCTCCAATCGTTTCCTTGTGTCCATATTATAAAGCTTCTTGGCAACTGTCTTTCCATAGAGGCTAATCGTACCACGTCGCCAATCTTGAACAGCTCCCACTGCACGTAACCATGGTCTGCCCAGTATAATAGGATATGCTTCCAACCCTGCTGGCATCACATGAAATCAACCACTGCCTTTGCATCATATGCCTCAAATTCTAAGCTCTTTACAACACCCAAACATTTTACTTTCTGATGGTTTTCCAATCTGATCCGGAAACTTGACACCCCAGTCACTGTAAGACCCATCTTCTCAACGCATGAGTGTGTTATGACACATATTTGGGCTCCGCCATCAACATAACCTTGTCCCATATTTTTTCTTTTGTGCCACACATCTACTATTGGACAAATTTCTGGTAGCTCATCCATCGCCAATACCTTCACTGAACCTCTCTCTGGCTCTTTCTCCATTGGGTTAACCATTCTCTTCCATTGTGGCTTTAGCTTAGGCACCATCTCTATAAGCTGCCCAGAAGTAACGTCTGCCTTCCTGCTTGTCAGATCCTCCTTCAAGTCATAGCTTAATTGCCCATCCCCTAGTGAAAAATCTGAAACATGAAACTTGCGACGAGCCCTTTGTTTCCTCTTGGCCTTGACATCCTCGCCTTCATGGCTCTTTCCCTTCTTCTTACTAGGACTTGGGGCACTTCTTCCTTCCTTGTCCTCTGTGGTCCTCTTCCCAATAGGCATCACTAATGTATCCTCTAGCTTTGATGCCTTCTCCAAGGTAACTACACTTATCACTTTTATCTTTCCCTTTTCCTCCTGGGTCAATCCACTGGTTCCTTCTTCTCCCTTAATTTCAATGGCATAATCATTCGACCTAGTTAGCACCTGTCTTGGCAATGGATACATGTCTCCTCCCATCCTTGGTGTCTTATCACATTGCGGACTGATGTGGCCCAACTCTCCGCAATTATAACATGTGGGTGTCTGCCTCCAGAACCTACCATTGCTTTGTCCAACACCATTCCTAGGTCTTTCTTCACCTCCTGGCTGATTTGCAAACCTCCCTCGACCTCGATTATTTCCCACTTGACCTAGCATGTTTAGGCTGAGATTCTTCATTAAGTCTACCACTTGCCTCATGTCTTGCCTTAACACATCATCTTGCACTGTTGTAGTGACCACTGCTGGCATAACTTGAGGAGTAACAGAAACCACTGGTTCATGATGAACCCTTGGTATGCTGATACAGACGGGAGACGTAGCGTCCCTGCAAAATACCTCGAATAGCATGATGGAAACAACAAAACACCGCAAATACGCATACCTGACAAAGCCTGTGAGCATATAATCAAATCGTACACGAACAGAGAGGACAAGAGAGCGAGAGAGAGCGAGATGGCAAGTGCAGGCGCACCTCCTAGAACGGAGTGCTACGCCGGCACGGCGAGAGGGAAGAGAGGAGCAACGCAGACACTGGGTGCAATCTCCCCCCGTGCAAGAGTGACCATTTCCCTCTTGCACGTATTTAATTTATAGATTATTGAATGGTCAAAGTGAGTACAAACTGGCCGGCCAGTCATAAATGGCCAAATCTCATAAAGAGCAATTTAATAATAAAAAGTACATAAAATATGATATCCTTTTGCAATAGCTTAGCTCGATCAAGCCTTTTACACCTGCAGCTGCAATAAATAATAAGATATCAATTCCATAACATACCTCTCCGTTGGAAAGCAACTGTCCTCAGTTGCGAAGATAAAATCTGCAAACAATACTTGTCAAAAACAGTGATTAGTATGTTGTGTCAAAAACATCACATAATAAAAGAAAAATTTATGAAACTAAACAACATTAGCTTATGCCTGCCGTCAACTACATACTACCTATTCTAGTGTCCCATACCACTAGAATAAGCAGTATATGTCATACCCTGATGAATCAGGATATCATTGGTCACACTCATTATCAATCTCATAATGTCAAGTCTCATCACATAAACACTGCCGTAATAATCACCAGATACCAAATCCCAATCCAATTCCAATTTCAAATCCACAATATAAGTCCAAATCCAAATCACTTTCATTATGTACCCGGGTACCAAAATCATACCAGTTGCAGTGGTGGCCAGCCACACTGCAGCATGATTTTGTGATCGGTGTTGCCTAAATCGGCGAATCTACACCAATAAAACGTGCTGCCTAAATCGGTGAATCTACACTAATGCTGTCTAAATCAGCGGATCTGAATTGGGTATTGTTTAAAAATTATAGATCTGAAGTTTATTATTGTGCTGCCTAAATTGGCGGACCTGCACCGAGATGAGTATCTACACACTACCTAGATCGGCGAATCTGTGTGTGCATGACCAATGGACTAGGCAAGACATAAAAATATAACAGTTTTCACAGGTGTAAGACCAATTTGGAGCATATTGGAGTAGGAGGGTACTTACAAATTGTTGTTTACTATCCCAGAGCATCTTAGCTCACATGAGTAGCTGCATGGCTTATTGACAAAGCATCTCAACAAAATTATCTCATGAAAATTCCTTTGAATTCAATTAGAGCTTATAATCTTCGCAGTGTTTGAGTATTCAGCTTAAATACAATGTAAAGAAAAGAAGAGTGACGTAGTCGAGGTACATACTAGCAGGATCCAGAGTGGCTACTTGATTATGTGTGTCAAGAAAGTTGTGTTGTCTCTTCGAATGGTATTAGTAAACATAACTAGGAGCTTGGCACAATCTTGTATGACAGAGTTAGTATAATTAAGCAGGAGGTAGTAAGGTTTAGGTGAGGATAGATATTTGATCGATAACAGAGTAGGGGGTATCATAGAACTCGATAAAATATAGTGAGAAGATTAGTATGAAAGCCATAAGAATGAATTTGCAAAATAAAGTTAAAAGATGAATTATCTGACCGTCAGTCCTCGCATTATGGTCTGCATCGATTTTTTGTGAATCCTGGAGGCTGTTTGAAGAAGTGACTAGTGTTCAAATCGTCAAATGCTTAAACAATTCCTTGAAAATAAAGGGCAACAACAAAATTCATCATTTGCATAATATCATGCAAGATAGAACAAACCAAAGTACAGATACCATAAAGTTCAAGTTGTACAGATGGATGGCATATATCGATGAGGTGAATTTTATATGTGAGTAAGTTTTAAACCATTGATTGTTGTCGCAAGAAAATTAGAAGCTAGTAAAATTTCACCAGTGTTAATGAAACTAGCTAAAATAGCAAAAATTCAGCTAGATTCCATGCTTTCCTTCAAGTAAATTGGTAAAGTTTTACAAATTTTAGTGTGAATACCTGAAAATATTTGAATTTTTTTGACCTAACAAAGAACAAAAGGGCTTTAGGTGTGCCGTCAGTTTCTTCAATTAGGAAAATTGTTTTTGTCAAACCTAACTCCATCATCAAACATTGCTATGATTGACCTAATGCAAAGTTTGATTTCCACCACTGCTCTCGTAAAGAGAATTTCTCGAGAAGAAATTTCGTAGGAATGACTTCTTTGAATGGATACAATAAACACAACAAGGCTGAAAACTGCAACCTTGTAGGACCAGTAAGTTCTGCGGGCTACGTAAGGCGCCATCGAGTGACTGATAGAGAGAGAGTTTTAAGAGTGTGAGTGGTATACATTGACTGCCTATTGACGAGGAGGAAGAGAGAGAGAAATGAATTGAAATGAAATGTTATATTAACAATCTTTGAAATGCCAAAATTTTCTATGAGAACAATCGGATACAATTCTTGGGGATCTACTCCAATGCCGGGGTACAAAATTAAAATGAAGTAAAGTGAAAGACTTGGCAAATTGAAAGCGAGTGTCATCATCGGCAATGCCCAACAATGCGTTGTCGGAGAAAGTATTACATTGACTGCTAAAGAACTTCATCAATGTCCGGCTTTGTCAGTACTGGTGGGGGGAAAATAGAGAGAGCGAAATGAAATGAAATGTTATATTATTTGTCTTTGACAGCCTTATGGGAACAAACTGATACAATCATTATGGATCTAATACAATGTGTGGGTACAAAATAAAATGAAGTAAAGTAAAAGACTAAATGAAAACCCTAAATTCATCAGACTAAAGTCGTCATCATCATCATCGATGCCCTGCATCGGGCTTCATCTGAGAAAGTATTGTAGCCGTCGCTGTAGAGTTTTGTGAATGTCCACCTGTGGAAGTAGTCGTACTAGTGGAGAGAGAGAGAGAACGAGAGTGAGAGGGAAATAGTGTGCGTGTGGCAGGCTCGTTTTTGGAGGATCAGGCGTGGCCAAAGAAGTCCAGCCATATGCAAGGAAAGCAGGGCATACCAAATGAGGTTTGTGCACAGAAAATAGCTGCTGCTCTTTTATTTGTCTAGCGGCGCCACTGTAGCAGACGAGGGGGAGAGATAGCGAGAGGTGGATGGACAGAGAGAGATAGACAAGGCATGGTGGCCACCTTCTGCAGGGGGCCTAAGTTGCTGAGACAACCTCCCCCCTCTTGCATTCCTTCTTCTCAAACCCTCCTTGCAATGTTGACATCCTTTTTGAGTGCCCTCAAAACGATCTCCCTGCTTGCTGTCCATGCTAGAGTCGTACTTAGTTTGGACTGTACGTTGGCATTTTTGAAAGCCTTGGCCACGTTGAGTATCAATAGGGTAATGCAAAAGGAACTACTGGAGCTCCTCTGAGATTCTGTAGAGCGGTTGGGGCGGCTACAGCAAGGGACAGGGAGCTGCATGCCATGGGAGCCAGTAGCGCTAGTGGAGGGACCTTGTCGAAAACATTAGAATGGGGAGGGGATGGAAAGGGCGCCATAGTTGAGGAAGAGGGAAAGAGAGAATTAGACGCTGTACAAGCTGCAGTCTCGAGAGGGAGAGAGAGAGGCTGAAACCGTTGTGGTTGGCAGTTACAGAGAGATGATTGCAGGCCATGCAGCTGCGGCCGCAAACTGGAAGGCCCTCATTTGAAGTCTGCATGGCGACAATTGGAAAGTAGGGGGTGAGAGCGAGAGTTCAGTGGCCGCCGTGGGCGAGAGTTGAGATCTGGTACAGGTTGGTGGGTGAAGATGAGAAGTTAAGTTGTGGTTGGCACAGTCATAGGGGCAGTGAGTGGAGCCTTGGAAGGCCGTGCAATAGATAGTGGGTTGTTGAGGGGTGCAGGCGTAGGGATAGTGCTGTCCGTGGAAGTGTTAGAAGCCTCCAGGACCGCCAACTCACCGCGTTCCTCTTCTGTGGTTGAAGTCCTTGAAGACTTGACCTGGTGGCGGCAATGGATCATCTGCATGTGTGCGTGCTACCACTTGAGATAGAGAAAGAGACGCTAACATCTGCTTCTGCGGAGACACAGACAGATGATTGTTGGTCGCATGGTGAGTGGGGCCGCATGGTGAGTTGGGGGGGTGGTTGAAGATGAGAGGAAGAGAGATGGTAAGGATCTGTCTACAACACCATGCAAAAGAGAGAGAGGGAGAGAGAGATTGTGTGCACCACGAGGTAGATCGGCTGCACCATACAACTACAGGCGCCACTGATTGCTGGGTGGTGGGCTGACACCATGCAGACCCAAAGGTTAACGAAAACTGGTGGTAATTATAGGTCTATGCATTTGGCGCCGCCATGCAAGAGCTATGGTAGGTTGTGAGGGAACTGGCCGGCTGAAACTGTGTGTATGTGAGCGCACCAAAGAAAGAGAACTATGAGTGCGGTATTCGCATGAGAGAGAGAGAGAGAGAGAGAGGAAGTATGCATGCCCTGAGAGTTGGTGAACAAACAGCTGGTTGGCACGTTGAGTCCAGCGTTTGTGCAACCACAACAAGCTTGCAGATAGGGGTAACGACTCGATTAGGGTTCCTACGTGTTGATGTGGCATTATAGATGCTTGTGGATGACACTACTTGCCGCCTTCGCCACCATAGGGTTGGCCTCGACAACCTGCAAGCAAGTGATGCGCCTATTTGTGGTCGTCGCCGCTACTGTTCAACATGCGAGTGCTACTAGTAATCGTTTGACAGAGATCTTCATTGCTCCACACACTTATATATATATATATATATATATATATATATATATATATATATATATATATATATATATATATATATATATATATATACACTTTCTAAGTGGGTTGTTTCCCACGGTAAAGAAGCTCGTTTTGAAATCACCTACACGGGCTACAAAGAGATATCTATCTACTGGCTTGCAAGAGAGGGACCCAATGCAGAGCGGTGGGTAAATAATGAAGTAAAATAACACTTCTCTCTTCTTACTTTGCTCCGCACTTCTCAAAATTTTTTTATTTTATTTTTTCAATACTATTAATCATCCAACTATGCACATTAGCAAGCGTTAATGGAATTAACAGTTATAATTCTTCTTAATCACTTCATTAATCGTTCTTTTTTTAATATAAATCCCCTCTCTACTATTTAATCTTTTGTGATATCCTATCTAAGGCTCTATGCTAGTACTTTCTTATTATTGATTATTTTTATGAAGTTTTAATTTGTTCAATTACTATGTTTAATGATCATAATTTTGCTAGTAATTACTATATCATGACAATAAAGAAGAAATGCTCTTTAATTTCAAAGATGACTAACTGCATCATACAATCAACACAAATTACTATAGCTGAAGCAACTAACAACACTTACAAGCATGAGAGAACAAAATACTTAGCTGATGCTTGTCAACATCCTTAATCTTGGAGCGTAGCCTATGCTCTGATACCACTGATACAGACGGAAGACGTAGCGTCCCTGCAAAATACCTCGAATAGCATGATGGAAACAACAAAACACTGCAAATACGCATACCTGACAAAGCCTGTGAGCATATAATCAAATCGTACACGAATAGAGAGGAAAAGAGAGCGAGATGGCAAGTGCAGGCACACCTCCTAGAACGGAGTGCTACGCCGACACGGCGAGAGGGAAGAGAGGAGAGATGAGAGGAGCAACGCAGACAATGGGTGCAATCTCCCCCCGTGCAAGAGTGACCATTTCCCTCTTGCACGTATTTAATTTATAGATTCTTGAATGGTCAAAGTGAGTACAAACTGGCCGGCCGGTCATAAATGGCCAGAGCTCATAAAGAGCACTTGAATAATAAAAAGTACATAAAATATTATATCCTTTTGCAATAGCTTAGCTCAGTCAAGCCTTTTACACCTGCAGCTGCAATAAATAATAAGATATCAATTCCATAACATATGCGACCTTGTAAAGAGTCCATAGGCTGAAATTCAGACCTCATGGGTAAAGACTCCACCCCTAACTGACTCATTTTCCTCAGCTTCCACTCTTTGTTCCTTGCTACTTCCAATGCATCTTCATATGTCCTAGGCTTCTTTAGCTCCACTCTCCAACGTATATTTTCCCAAAGACCAGCAAGAACCTGTCCTTCTTCATCATGTCAAGCGGGGGTACTTGCGGTGCTAAGGCCTTGCACATCCTCTCCCATGCCAATGAAAACTTACGTATGTACGCATCTACTGGCTCACCTTCCTTTTGCACTAAAGCCTGTACTTCTTGCCACACTTTGTCAGGATCTTCTGTCTTCACAAACTCCACTTCCAATCCATGCCTTAGATTGTCCCAGCTCAATCTTACAGGTGGATTAGCCACCCTCAACTCCTCTTCAAATGCTTTGGACCAAGCTCGTGCATCACTCTTCAAACAGATTTGGAGAAGACGTAACATCTGTGCAGGATCGTGAATCTGGTTGCTAATGCAGGCAACCTCCATCTTTTCCAAAAAGTCTTGCACATCTTCATCACTTCTTCCATGAAACTCCGGATAAGAGAAAGCCATGGCTACCCAAGTTACGATGCTTTGAGAACCCCTTCGAACACTCGTGAAAGAACCCAAAACTTTTGACTGACTCAACCCCTAGCAACTTCAATGGAGCTCAACTTTAGATAAGGACAAACACATGCACATCAAATGAGTTTTCATAGTTAATCATCGGAATTACAACAGGTAAAGGACATTCTAGGATCTCTCTTAATCTTCTTGGCCCGAGCATAAGGACTATGCGCTGCTGGAAAAAAATCTTCCTGGACACATGAACATTGATCTGGATTCTCTGAGTTAAATGAAAAGGAGTGAATTGAGGGCCATTTTGATCATCCATTAAAGTCAACCATGCAGCTCCCAAGAAAGCACACTTGTCTTATCCTCTGATTTTGCCAAAATTTCAATAGCATAAATGGCTTAAAAAACCAAAAGACTAGCCATCATAACTTGGAAAATTTTTGACAAAGTTTCCCCAAAAGTAGAGCAATGAGAACCAAAAATATAGCCTGTATATGTATGCATAAACTGCCAACAATAGAACCTGAGCATCAAGTAGGAATCACCAATACATAGCCTGGTCACGAAAAGGGTGCTCCAGCTACATGTATCACCAAAAGGATCTCCACATTTGAGAATCCCCTAGCTCAATCAAAACCTCACGCTATCGACCCTCTCACGAAGGCTTATGCAAATCTCGTATAGTCAAGTCTCAGAAATGACTATCTTCCAGACCAAGTCTCAGAAATGGCTGGGACTGCCAAATAAAACCAAATATGGCTCCACAAAGGCATACAATGGCAGTTTCCACAAGTAACGTACAATCCAACAAACAATGCGCTCGAACAGACGCCAAATGATGCATACCCACAACAACTGCAAGTGACACCACTGCTAGTATATCACTGTACTCCAGCCACCTGTACTTGTGTAAATTACCTGTACCTGTACCTGTCCCTCTAACCTGTACTTGTGTAAATCATCTGTACCTGTACCTGTTCCTCTAACCTGTAACATGTAGTCTGCAACCTATAATCCCGAATCTCGACGCTTGAAGCTCGAAGCAAAAGGTACTCAAAGAAGATCCTCCGTGGGGGCGCCAAAAGAATGTGAGCGGGATGGAAACACACAGAATGCCTCTATAAGGACCCGACACATACTCTTGGGGTCACACACACACACACACACACACACACACACACACACACACACACTATGGGGCACCACTCGGCTTACAAAACCCACCTGGCCGAGACAGGGAACACACCAATGGAGCGAGAGGAGAGAGACTATCCGTTTACCCACTCCACACACACACACAGAGAGAGAGAGAGAGAGAGAGAGAGAGAGAGAGAGAGAGAGAGAGAGAGAGAGAGAGAGAGAGAGAGAGAGAGAGAGAGAGAGAGAGAGAGACACCCAAAAACTCAGCTCAAAAGAGGATAATTTATGATTTTTAGATACAATAGAGTTTGGGCCAACACCAAGGGGGCAAACAACTCACACAGTATGGGTAAAATAAGCCAAATACAATCACAAACTAGAGCAGAAGCTTCACTCATAGGAGAAACTTACACAGCCAAAACAACAAAAAAACAGTGAGAAATTTGGAAAAATGGATAGCGCCATCGCGTTCGGAACGGCCCAAAACCCCAATCTACAATGTCAAAGTGCTCAAATCCGACCTCGGATAAGCAGTTTACGACCAAAACAGGCTCCAAAAACCCAAAAAACACACCTGCGGATGTTCCTCCTCTTCCCTCCACGTTTTTTCTGATCTTATTTCTTTTTTTTCAGTTCCCACACTTAGGTTTATTAGTTGGGCACCCTTGGACTTTTAGTTGACCTCAAACGGATCTCGAACAGGCCAAAAACTGACCTCGCAGTGCATAGTTGTCACCCTGCTGCATCCATACGCACACCTGGCACTCAACTTTTTCCAATAATGCATCCCGCCACCACGTGAAGTGGACCCAAAATATGGTCATCATGATGACCTTTTTGGATAATTATCACAAGAAAACACCCACGTCGTGTCCGTACTCATCCACATGCAAATATTGACCCCGTTCGACCTCCTGACGCCACTAGATGCCATCTGACGCACCTGCTTACCTCATGTCATCGGCCCACGGATACGGCCCTCGGATAGCTTCCTCAAGAAGTTTTACGCGCTAGAAAATTCCCCTTATTATAGAAAAAACACACTGGTACTGGTAATTGTGAAAATCGATGCACTATGTACATGCTGTCCTACCTGTACACATGTAGGCCCCACGTAACCACCTGGCTCTGGAAAATGGGAAATCTTTTGTTTGATGCACCATGCATGGGTATGTACATATGTGCAATCTCTTGCTCCAAAAAACTTCTGACAATGGCATGATCTGTAGGATCATCACAAAGCAGGTGAAATAATCACATAAGTGATTGGGATAAGCATCTCATGGCCTCTATTTGGGCCTACCACACGACATTCCAAACGTCACTAGGTTTCACCCCTTTCCATCTGGTATATGGAAAAGAGGCCATTCTACCCATTGAGGTACAATGCCCAATTGCCCATCTCCGCAACCACATCTTGGATCTAGAAAGGCTTCAGTTAGTCAGGGAAGATGCGATCAACTACTATGCAACGCAAGTAGAACGACACCGACTCACATTCAATCAAGGGCTTAAGGAAAAGGGTCTGAAGAAATGTGTCATAATAATCAATATCTAATTCTCCTAAATGATTTTCTCATATTAAACTGATCATTTAATGTGGGGAAGGCCAGGGGAGAAAAAGCTAGAATATTGGTTAAGCTAGCAGACCGGCCACAGTAGGGATCCAAAGGAGGGAAAATAGGGATCCAAAGGGGGGGCCATCTGCAAAAGAGCCATGTGTAACAATGGGCTAAAAAGACCCTAAGGTTCAGCCCATTAAGACTTCCAAAATGCTAAGGTTCCAAAATTCAAAGGTTGTGTCCAAAGGTCAACCCTAGGGAAAATTGGATGCTTTGTGTGTGCCCTAAAAGTCTTTGCACATCCCTACATGGGAGGGGGCGAGCCCTAAAGGTAGGGGATGAGAGAGAAAGCCACACACACACACACACTTAGGCTCCCTTTACACAAAGGGAATGAGGGACACATGTCAGCTCCCTAGGCCAGATGCCCACAAGGTGTGCCCAATTCCTATTGGAAGACCCTTGAAGTGGACCAATGAGAATTAAGCTAGTAAATGCAGTTTAATTAATTTAAAAACATTTAATAAAAGAAACCAATGAGAATTAAGTCTCCTAGAAGACTATTGGGCAGTCTCCCAAAGGGTCCAATGAGCATTCAGAAGCCCCATGGCTTGCCTGATTTCTATTGGCCAGTAGGCAAAGGGGTCCAATGAGAGTTTAGTTTAATTATTTAATTACCGAAAGCTCTCACAAAAGGGGAAAGGGGGACACATGTCAGAAGGCTATCACTTATGCTGCTTAATACCCATTGGCTTGACTTGGGGAGGTCCAATGAGGCAAAAGCCAGACCAAATTAGCAACAAGGGCTCGCCCAAGAGAGAGAGGGGGCTGATTTTTGCTTGGCATTGACTCACACACACTCTCACTTGACCATGTGTGAAGGAAGAATACTCTATCTCCTCCCAAGCTTTAATGGAGAGCTCATCACCTACTCCAAGCTGGTGAGATAGAAGCCTACATCAACACTCTCTTGGCATGTGGATGCAAATCCAACTAAGAGCCAAGCTTCAATGCATGCTCATCTCCTCTACCAAGCTAATTACTAAGCTAAGCTATGCTAATATGAGTGATTATGTGAGGAGATGTACATCTTTCTCGTAAGATACTCCTTCTTCCTCTCAATCTACTCTCATACCCTGCTAGCTCTCACCATCTTCGAAGGTGTGTGAGGTCTTGGGTCTGAGAACGGGGATAATTCAAGTTGTGTTTGATTAAGTGTTTTGCTTAGTGCATGAAGCTTCCATCTTCATTGCACTAGCTAGTCTTGAAGGAACACAAAGAATTGTATTGTACAATGTCTCTCTTGATGGGAGAAACCATAATACAAAGCCTTTTGGAGGGGGGACCGGCTCCATGCAAATCCGGTCCTCAATTGTTGTCAATAGCTTAATTTCTCTCTCTTTTGAAAGTATTGTTGATGCTATCTAACTAGGTGTTATGCTTTTTGTTGCTCTCTCCACCCAAGCACTCTTGTAATTCTCATTAGGAATCTACTCTAATGAAATGCCCACTATGTTCATGCTAATTTCCGCTACAAATAAGTTATTAGGCCATTAAATGTTACAAAATGCATGTTAGTATTGAGATACGACACCAAATTCGACACTAGGAAAGATAAGAAATTTCAGCCCAAATGGGAAGGGCCATTCATCGTCAAAAGACGATACGCCAATGGTAGCTACAAATTGATGGAGGCACATGGTCAAATTCACAAGACCAGAGTCAATGGATGGAGGCTCAAAAGGTACTTCTTAAGGTTTGATCCGGAGTTCATGGTAGATATTCCAGAGGGGGGAGAACCCTCCAACTCCACTGTTAGAGAATCAGAAGCAGAGCTAGAGGCACCAGAAAGGGAGGGCTAATGATGGCCGGTTCTTGAGAGCCGCAGCCATGGGAACTAGCCCCAATCGGGGGAGCAATATAAACTTTTTGTCAGTTCTGCAAGCTGCCGCCCCCCCCCCCCCCCCCTCGTCTCAACGCTCACAGAGGGGCCACACCCCTTTCCACACACACACACACACACACACACACACACACACACACACACACACACATACACACACACACACACTCACATGCATGCAAATACTTACACACACCCATACCATATACACATACACACACACACATTATGTCAAGCACGACATATACATACAAATGCATTCATGTATACACACTTATATGCACGGAAACTTATATACAGGACCACACATCGTGCTAATTAAGAAAAACCACATGCTAACCTACAACTACACCTAGTATGAACCATTGTACTCAAATTTCTGGCAAGAGTAACAAAAGAAACAAGAGGGAGAAGCGAGACAAGCGGGGAGTGGCCATACTACCTAGATCTCTTCATCCTGGGGCATCTTGGCATCGGCAAAACACGGGCAATGGCAGAAGCATACTCCATCCCTCTTCTATGACCTCCCTCCCCTCCCCCCCCCCCCATCGGTAACGCCCTTGTAAAAAATCCCTAAACTAAGTTACCCTAAGTCTAGCTATGGCTAGCATTTGTAAATTCACCTACCCCTACCCGACTCCCTATGTCATTCCCTCTCTCTACTCTCTTCACCTTCTCTCTCCTACTCAATAGAATAAGAAGAGGCTTCACTGGAGTAGGTCCAAGAGTTCACGTTTCCAAAGATCAAATTGATAGCTGTGAGCACCATTCCTCAGCCATCACCTGCTACTCATGTGGTTACCCCTCATGATAAGTTGCAGTAAATGGAGGAGCCCACTCGTGTCCTCACTCACACTTCCACAACCTAGTCGACCTGCAGCAAATGACAAGCCACCCACTGGTGCCAACCACCAAACAACTTCCATGTTATCTGATATTGATGGTTCCTTATTGGAATAAATGACTGACTTGCAGCAGATCAACCAGAGAAAGCCCTGACTAAAGGAAAAAGACCTACAACAGAGACCATCTTGAAGAACATCCTTCAGGAAGTTTCACTTTAAAACATGCTCTAGATGGATGTAGATATTTGAAGCAACACACTTACAATCATTCAATCTCTGTACATCACAGCAGGGTTCAGTGGTACGTACATCCTAGTGCAGCCCTTTGAGTCCTACATGATCTCCTATCTCGTTGCTCCTCTCACTGATTCCCAAATATTTCTTCAAATCGTTTTTTTATATGAATCTCTTTAAAAGTGAGCATATTTCTCTCACAATATCTTCTTTTGTAAAGCTCACCTCCTCTCTCTCGTCGATACATTTTGAATCAAGTTTACCGGCACATTTTGAAGGGTCTTCATCTCTCTCTCTCTCTCTCTCTCTCTCTCTCTCTCTCTCTCTCTCTCTCTCTCTCTCTCTCTCTCTCTCTCTCTCTCTCTCTGTGTGTGTTGTCATTTGAATCGCTGATGTCCGGGTCCTAGCCGCTCGAAGTTAGGTGGTGCCCCCTGTTCACTTCCCGTGATGAGTTCTACATGAACGAGCCTGGTGTAGAGGCCTTGAGGTCCGTCTTGTGTTTGCGCTTGTCAATATTATGACCCATTTTTGTGTAAATATTTCATTGTATATAGGGCATAAATATAAGGAATTTTCATAATTATTTTGATATTTATTTAAATATCTCTACTTAGGTGTGCATTATTTGCCTATGTATGTTATGTACATTGACTCACCATTACCACAATTTTTCTTACCATTTTACATACTCTTTATTCCATATAGAAATATTTTTATGCAAGCTTCTCTTATTTTTGGTGTGAATCCACTCCAAGGAAAAACCTCAAAAAAATACCTTCCACCATTAGTCATTGCCTTTCACTAAATTCCTATTTTCTACAAGTATTTTCCTTACCTCTTGTAGATACATATACATCAATAAAAACAAATGAGGGCCCTCCTCATTTGATTTCCTATATTTTTATATATTTATTTTTTATATATATGACTCACACTATTCTAGATTCCATAAATTGTTTATATATACTAGCTTGTTTTTTTTCATCATATCCATATATTATATTTATGCATAATCCACAACCATGCATATTTTCGAACCCCTAAGAATCTATTAGGTCATGCTCTTACGCAAGGAGGGGCTCACCTTTGGAGCCTTATGCAAATTCAACAAAAAGGGGGCCACTTAAGACTTTTTGTGAAGAGCAATAGGTTTTTTGGTGGGATTTTTTATATCCATCTCCACTCCAAATTTGAAGTGGTGGTCAGATGACAAAATGTGGACCAAGAGCTGAATAATCACCTCAAAAATTTTGATAATTTTTGAAGCTACCACCTATGAGATAAGATTTTTTGGGTGGACCCTAATCTGCCCACTTTTCTCACAAGTAGCCCATCGTCTTCTCTCATCTCCTTTCCTGCTTCCACACATACTCACACACTCATCCTCCTCCTCCATCACCAAAGCCTGCACCTTTCATGCCTTCTTTCATCTTCTTCACCATTTCCATCTCTCTCTTACTCCATAGCTAAAAAATTATCGTCTCTACACACATATAGCCCAAATTCTCTCTCTAGAATCAAACTCATACTACCATAACCTCTTCATCCTTTCACAAAAGAGAAAAATCAGAAAAAAACCAAGCTCAAGATCTAACAAAGGAGGATTTTGATCATGAAAAATTCAACATTTCCATGGTCACAAGAACTATACCGACAGAGTTCTACAACTGCTTCATTCAATGGAGGAGATAGGTGGAAAATTCACTTTTCATCTTGTGGTTTACATAAAATTGTGTATATTCTCATCCTTCTCTTACTTTTTATTATTGTATAAATCATGTAATGCACCTTGAGTGTATATGCCATGTAATTTTACCCCATCCTACTAACTACAAACTACTAACACTAATGACTAACCCTTCTTGTAAATTGTGCCCTCTACTATCTACTAGAGTAGGCACCTCCAAGTTACTCACCTCTCTCTCCTTTTACTCTCAATAATTCTTCTCCTTGAGCCCACATCCATGTGACTCAAGGAAAAGAAAGACCCACTCCCATATTGAAAATCCAAAATATTTCATAATCTTTTGTATTCAAATAAAATTGATTAGGTCTTATCCTAATACAGGCTCCCAAAAAAACCTATAAATAGAGCCCTTTTCCCTTTGTAAATAGCATGAACTCTACACTATTGCTCACTACTTTGATCGTATCTAGAACATAAGCCTATGAAGGACCACCTAGTACCTGCCTACCAAAAAATTATTTATAGACAGTGGGTCCAACCTAGAACTAAGATTCAAACTACTTGCCAAAGCCATTGTCCTGGTTTTTCCAAAAAGAATGGAAAAACCTTATGTATAGGACGTGTGTGTAGCTATTTTTACTTAGATAATAAGACATAAATGAACTTTAACATTCAAAAGACAGTTGTCTTTAGAGAAAAGACAATGATTAGTACAAAAACATCTCAGTCTTAGAATTATCTTTGTAAATGGCATATAAGAATGAAGTCTCTTTCTAGTGTACAATGATAGTAACCCATTAAAGAAGTACTTCCCAAGTAGTATGAGCCAGTGTAATCATGGATATACATTTGCTTCAAGATAGAGTCCTCACATCCATCTATTCAAACAAGATAACATATACGTTAGTCTTGAATGCATTTTACAGGTGTCAACTGACTATATCAGTTGTTATCCATGTTCAGCTTACAACTTTTTTTACTTTAAACAAACGTCCAAAGTGTACATGTATTTTTGTAAAAAAACCTCTCTTTTTTTACCTTGTAATAAAGGCCATTACCTTTTTGTTTTATGGTATTTTTTATATGTATGGTTTCTATATAGCCCAATTTTCAATAGTCCTTAAATAGATATTTACATATGTATCAGTTTGATAAGAAGGCCACCACCCCTTTTGATACAAGTGACTTAATACCACTAATAGTTTCAAAGTTATTTTATGCCTACTTCCCAAAGATACACCATCAATATTTTCTAAAGTAAGTTTGTCATTCTTTTACTTGGTGTGGAGAAAGTGGTCAAACAACTCTCCTAGACTAATCACTAAAATGTGCTATACTTCTTACCATTTCCATCTTTGAAACCATTTAGTCAAAACATAGTAACTTTCTCCTTAGCATTAGATACAACTTTCAAGCACATCGTGTTATACTCAAAATAAGTTTTTTGTTTCTTGACTTTAGGCAAAAAAGAACTCAGCTAAGCATATCACAACCTCTACCTTTAGTTTGAGTGAGAGGAACCAAAATTGTATACTTGAATATTCATACACCATTCCTTAAGTGAAAAAGAAATATAGTAAATCCAGACTGATCAATTACTGCATGGTTAAAAAACCACCATCATGGTATGCAATGTGACCCAGATCTCAGTGCACAGTTTATATTATCAATGTGACAGCACAATTGTGCTAGTTGCCCAATAAAAAACCGTGCATCAAATGCACAAGGGCTCATCAAACCTGGTCCCCCCTTTTTTTGAATAGTTTATCCTTATATTCTCAGTCAAAATATACCCCTGGTGTATCTGGGTTTTTATAATGGCGTCAAAGGCTACTTCTCATAGCTAATAGTTTAATTTTGTTGAGTCAATATGTAGATCTATGAGCCCAAAACCAAGGCCTCAGACTTAGTGCCATGCTTACTCACGAAGTGCATGTATACGACCTAATGCGAGTTATCTCAAAACAACAAAAAGATGGTTTAAAAAAACCCCAATTTTTTTCTTAAAATGCCAGCCAACTCATTGGTGTGAAGCTATCTACACCTGTGTAATCACAAAGCTCAAGGCATGTAAACAAAGCCATTCATGGATCCTTGCAATCCTCATTTATCTGCCTAGGCCAAGTGCACTTTATGCCTAAAGTCAAAACGAACCAAAAGAAATTATGATGACTACTGTAAAAAAACCACCTGCATCCAAAAAATAGAGAAAGTACCGACTGGTTTTTAATACACACGGCCACGAAATATAAAGACAAACCATTTTCCTATACATCATATGAAAAGCAGAATGTTTCATGCAAAAAAAATAGTTTTAGAAAAAATTATACAGAATGCGGATCAGAGAAGCACCCTCTTTTGCCACAAGCTCCATGGTTAGACAGTAGGAAAGCTTCCAAAACAAACCCTCAATCTCTTTTTATAGCAACACAAACATCACGAAAGGAGACTAAGTGAGGGGCTCAGGGCCATCCTCACCTTTCTATAGTGCTTTGATGATGATGCACACCAGTGGTACTAAAACTGGCTCAGTTCCCAAAGTGTATGGCTTCAAGCGGCAGCCGCCTTGGCCCCATAAGGGGACAGAGTGGGAGAAAGGAGATGAAGAACATCATCATGCAGCGTCTGTGTGCACCAAGCTTCTGTGTGAGGTATATAGTGTAAGCAACAGGCATGAACAACTCGATATGCCCAAGCCCGCCAGTTTATTAAGCGGTACTGTTCCATTTTCAATGCACCTTTGAGAGGCATTAACAAAGTTATGCTTTAAGGGGCTACTCCCATACAAGAAGGGGAGGGGGGGGGGGGGGGGGGGGGGGGGGGGGGGGGGGGTTAAATTATATATTTGAGGGGTTGTGGGGGTAAAGATGTCATGAACCCAACCAAAAGAATCAGATTTTTTTTCTGGGTTTAAATATTAGTTGTAGAAGTACTTAAATGTGTGTGTGTGTGTGTGTATACACATTAAATATATATATAAATATATATATACATATGTATATATGTATGTGTATATAAATAAATAATTATATATATATATATATATATATATATATATATATATATATGTATGTATTTTTGAATCGAGAAGAATTGTCACATAGGTCTTGAGGCCTCTTGTTGTTGTTGCAATACAATAACTATGACATTACAAAATGTTATGCTCCCCCTCCCTCGTGCTTGCCACCTCCCCCCCAACCTCTCTCTCTCTCTCTCTCTCTCTCTCTCTCTCACACACACACACACACACACACACACACACACACACACACACACACACACACACACACACACACACACACACACACACACACACACACACACACGTGTTGGGTGGATAGCAGTTTGTCTGGATGTCATGTGTGCATACACATATGACTTGTCATGGTGGTGTAGTAGTGGAAAAAGTGGCATTGCAGTTGAATTCACAACCCCCAGTCGACATGTGAAAAGGATGAGCAAACTCATTTTTCACAATCTCTTTAAAGAAAAGTATAAATGGCTATGATTGGTCTCTCTCTCTCTCTCTCTCTACCCTTGTCAAGCTCACAATCAGTGCTGGATGACCTCTCGCCCTCTCGATCTCACAGTTGCACCATTCCATAGTTAGCTTCAGATGTGTTAGATTTAGTTGCGCCATTTTGGATTCACGCCCACCTAGTCGACATAGAAACCTACCTCTACTCAATCGAATGGATTCTTGCCCCACCCAGCCAACAATATCTATGCCTTGAAGCTGGGTCTACAAGGAGAGGATTCACACAAGCTTGTGGTTGGTTGTGGATCTACTCAAGATCTACATAGTAGAAGTCAGTGACGTCATGTCTACGTAGGCACACCAGCCCCTCGTTTGTGCAAGAGCTTTCTTGTTATTGCAGTTGCTCCCCAAAAGAACCCTCTTGTCCGTCAAGAAGCTAGAATATCAACCCTTGAGGCCCAGGTCCTCGAGCTCATTGGAGAAAATACAACCCTCAAACAATGCCTACAGAAGCTTGAAAATGCACAAGAAATAGAGAGTCAAGCTCTCATTGCAAAAGCACGTGGAAACCTCACTCACAAAGTTTATCATGTTGGTACAAAAGGAATTCCATGGAGTATCACACGGCATCATGAAGAAGATCAACACTAAGCTACCAGCAGCCCTTCAAGAACGTAGATTACAAGAATCACTCGGTCTTAAAGCTAGGATCAGGGGACTCCCATCACCATGGTGTACCAACAAGGACACTCTTGAAGAAGCGATCATCAAGCTTTATGACATACTCCAGCCAGTCAATATCAAACCCAACACAGTCTCTTGGATCAATGACACAAATAAGCACTTGCCGTGCGGGCAATGCATGCTTACCTTCAAGGACAAAGAGGAGTGTTTGAAGTTGTTATGCCAACCACACCTCCTCAAGGGAATGAAGCTCTAGATTGGCGAGGAATTGATGACAAAGCAAGTCAAACTCAAAGCAAGCGAGCTCAAGAAGATGCATGACACTCGCAAACAAGGCAAATGTGCAGTTTATTGGAATGGACAAGCTATCATTCAAGATGTTCAAAATCCTAAGAAACCCCCATTGCAAATGGCACAAAAAACCCCTTAGGATTCTCTTCTCACTTTATCTCTCCCCTTTTTCCATCCTATGTTAGTTGGCTAGTGCATATCCCCAATTTATGCCCCACCCAATTGAGTTGTAATGGCCATGTGATGAAGCCACTTTGTAATGTTCTTGTTTTGGTGCCATAGGTCATATTTTACCTCCTAGGATGATAATCTCTCTCTCTCTCTCTCTCTCTCTCTCTCTCTCTCTCACACACACACACACACACACACACACACACACACACACACACACACACACACACACACACACACACACACACACACACGCACACACACACAAAGATCTCGATCTTGAGACCATTGCATAGATCTTTGAGATCTTATTGGATCGTTCCTACAAAATTCTAAATTCCTCTTTTATCAAGATGTATGTGTGTGTGTGTGTGTGTGTGTGTGTGTATGAGAGAGAGAGAGAGAGAGAGAGAGAGAGAGAGAATCAGAAGATGAAACAAAAAATAACTTTACTCACACCTAAGTTGTTGGATACATCTTTTGGGATTATTCCTATGGAATTGAAAATTCTTCTTCTTCTTTCTCTCTCTCTCTCTCTCTCTCTCTCTCTCTCTCTCTCTCTCTCTCTCTCTCTCTCTCTCTCTCTCTCTCTCTCTCTCCCTCTCCCTCTCCCTCCTTCCTTCCTATAGATATTCAATTGTTGAAAATTTGTTGTGTAACATTAATGTCTCTTTAGATAGTTCTAACACCCTTAAACATTTTGTTCTCTCTTTCTCTCTCCCCCCTTCTCCTTGCCGCATCATTTGTTGGGTGCTAAAAATTTATCCTCTCTCTCTCTCTCTCTCTCTCTCTCTCTCTCTGAGCCATAACTTGCACAAAAAGTGTTGAAATTCAATTCTAAAAGTTGTTGTGAGTTGCATGTGTAGTGAGGGACCTTTGGAGTGAATTTCACTTTAAACTGACCAAGTAGACATCATACGCGTATGATGTCTAAAGGGTATTTTAAGGGACCAAAATTGAAATATGAGCTTACCAGGGTGTTAAGCACAACAAAACAAGCTTCAACAAACCAAGTTTGGGCCAATTTTGAGCACATAGACATCATACGTGTATGATGTCTCAAGGTCATATATGACAATCCAATTGCATTTTTTATCATACAAGCTTGATGTGTTAAGCTTGATTGCAAAATTTTAATTCATTTGGACACATACTTTTGCATTTAAAGAGATTTTTACAGATACAAGAGGATAAAGGTGAAAAAGTAGTGGTTTTGAGCAATTTTGGCATCCAAAATTTGTTGTAATTACATATTCTTATTGTATGCATCAAGGAGTACCTTGGATAGAAGCATATGTGAAATCTGAGCAAAAAGACATCATATATGTATGATGTCTTAGATTCCAGATTTGGGTCGAATCAGACATTTGAGTATACCTTAGTGTCCTAGACCATAAAAGAAGTCCCTAGCCAACATTTCATTGAATTTGAAGCACATTTGGGCTAAAAATTGCCAAAAGACAAAATTGAGTAAGATTTATGATGTATTGGTCATAACTTGCACAAAAAGTGTTCAAATTGAATTTTGAAAGTTGTTGAGAGTTGCTTCAGTGATAAGGAGTTAGTGGGACAAAACTCGCTTCATTTTGCCACAAAAGACATCATATGTCTATGATGTATAAAGTACCAAATTATAGGTCAAAATTTACATTTGAGCTCATAGAAGTGTTTGCCAGCATAAAATAATTATAGAGAACAAGTTTCATTCAATTTGGATCACTTTTGGCTTAGCAAACCTCCCTAAGAAGTTGCAGGCAATAAACAAAAAAAGGACTAATAGACTCGTCTAAAAGTGTCAGAATCACAAACTGAGACTTGGAATGGTTAGAGTACATCAAGGAGAGTTTACAGTTGAAGTTTGGAGCAATTATGACTTAGGAGATATCATACGCGTATGAAGTCTCCAGGAACAGGTTGACTGTTTTGGCCATAACTTGAGCATCCGATATCGGATCCAGAAACCTTTTTTATCAAACGAAGCTCCAGACTAGCTCTACAAGATTTAGTGGAACACTTGAACAACAATCAAAGACCCTATGGGTCATTCATTGTTGGCCAGTGTCCGAAAAAACATCGTTTAAGGCCTCAAAATTCATTCGAAAGTTAGGGGTGTCTAAAACCGACAATTTGAGAGGATTGTGAGAAAACAATCGCAGTTTTGGACATAGTTTTGACTTTTCCCTAACCAACTTGAACACTTTGGAATAAGCCTTCTTACATCAAGGTAGAGCTGTTAAGCCCAGAGATCATGTTCTCTTTAGAGTCAAACTCAGCTTATAGAAGCTTCAGAATCCTAGTGATAGAGGAGTATCCGCCCATAATGGACCTTCCAAACTTGCAATTGATAAAGACCAAGATTTTAAAAGAGTTTGGATAACACACATGAGACTGAAGGATTGTAAAGATACATTGATGATGATGAGGTCAACCTTTATAGGTGCTCAAAGTCATACCCAGAAGAGCTGATAGATTACAAGCTCTTATAAGTCTATACATACGGAGTCGATTATCAATGGAAGTCTATAGTTGTTGACAAGTATTGGATGAGAATACATACCTATAGAAAGCACAAACCCATACACTACATTAAAAATGGGTGGATATTTGGTCAATGAAGGACCACAGAAATCTCCACCAAACACGAGAATTCCTACAAGAATTTCAAAAGGGGAGCCACCTTGATTCGCTTCTAGAGCGATAACGAGAGATGAAGTGATCACAGAGATGGCAGACATGCCTTCTCAAGGACCAATCTCCAACAGAACAACAAATCTCTTTGAAGAAGAACCTAGGCATAGTGGAAAACCTGAAGCGAGAGAAGGATTGGGAGAGTCTATGGTTAGACTTGTAGACAATCCGCAAGTTAGACCATCCCAAATCCAGAAATGAGTAAACAAGAAATACGCCGGAGATAAAGATCTGAAAGGTCATGTAGCAGCTTTCAAAAGAGGAATTAAAGTAGAGGAAGTTTTGGATTTTGCAACACAACTTGCAAGATTTGGACTAACTCTGGAAGATGACACGGCTACATGGTTCGACTCAGTGGAAAGACGGGATTTTGAGACTCTGGATTAGCTGTTTGAAAAATTCATCGATGAATTCTCGCAAAAAGGCATAGCTCACAATACTGTCTCACAAATCCACAGATTCAAACACAAAGAGAATGAATCAGTAAGCAAAGATGCATTACAACTCAACAGATATGTCAAGTTCTGTCCAAGAGCAGAACTTCCATGCAAGCACTGTTATTGTTGATCTTTACCCATGGAATGGGACATGCGGATCTTCAGAAGGATCTACATATGATAAGGACCATGATGCTAAACTAATTGATCAAAGAAGCTCTTTATCTAGTGGATAATTGTGAGGAATATAAAGAAAACGATTGTCATATTCAAGAGGATGACACATCCTCTCATAACAGTGATCCATAGATAAGTGAGTCCATTGCAAAACCGGCGGCACCTATCAATCAAGAAAATTTTATCAATAAAATAGTCAAGAGATTAGCTCCTCTTGTAAATGTTGATCTAAGTGGTGCAAAATTGAGAGAAACATTAGGAAGTGAATGGGGTATAGGAGGGCCACTTTATTTGGCAGTTTAACGGAATGCTTAAATATTAAGCCAAGTTTGACCAAGCCTAAAAGAGAGGGCAAAAAGGCCTATGCTGAGATTTTTGAAAAAGCCATTTCCATATTTTGCATTTGAAAATAGTTTATTTAGTAACCCAAAATAGAGGGGGGTAAATGAATTTTCAAATGTCTTTTTCCCACCCCTCTTCTCTCTCTAACATATAAAACACTCTCTCTCACTTAGAACTCATTAAAGGAGGCACTTTTTAGTCCCCCCTGCCAGAAAAAGCAAAATTTTCACATTCTCTCACTACATTCTCTCTCTAAACGTGAGCCAACTCTCTCTATCTCTCTTTCTCTCTCTCTCTCTCTCTCTCTCTCTCTCTCTCTCTCTCTCTCTCTCTCTCTCTCTCTCTCTCTCTCTCCCCTTTTCTCTCATGTCACTTCCTCTTCCAATCATTAAGGAACATTCTTGGCTGTCTCTTTCTGAAAAAGTGCAGATCCTCCAAGGTTGCAGATCTGTCCTCTCTCCCACTCTCTCTTCCTTTATTCTCTCTCTCTCTCTCTCTCTCTCTCTCTCTCTCTCTCCGCCCTCATGCTTCTCCCACTACAGCTCCAGCTGCAATGGAAAACTCCATTACCTCTGTGTGCTGCAGCATTTCTCTCTCTACAGTCATGATCAACAATTCAAATTCAAAAGAGATTAAGCTGCACTCCCTCTCTTTCTTCCCTCCACAACATAATATTTTTCTCTTAACTCTGAGTACTCTCCACTTCTTTCCTCCATATAGCCACCTTCACCTGTTTGTAGCAGTCCCCATTGCACATTCTTACTAATTTGCTTGATTAACTGACACAACGTCCTTCAATCCCCCACCACTACAAGACATTACTAACAAATCAAAATGATATCAATTAAACGCTGATTTAGAGCAGGAGTATGCAACTGTGCGACTTGGCACATCTAATCCCAATGCTGGAGACCAGCTACGGAACCATGGATGCAATGCAATCAACTTATGGGTTGATGGCCATATTTACCCTTGTGATCCAATGACCAATGCATCACCGCCTTTCCGTAATGTCATTCAGCTACTGCGATTTATTGGAGATGGGAGACACGGATTGTTTGGCTACTGCTGCTAGAGATTACATTCACCTTTTTTTAATGAAAGAGAAGCAAAAAAACATCTCTGTGCTGCCTATTCTTCATTGCAAGAGAAGTACGAGAAAGACATTCAGCAAGTCAGAGAGGAATCCAATGAGAAGACGAAGCAGCTTAATGACGAGATGTCAAAGCTTATTATAAAGGCAGAGCATCAAAAAATGGAGCATAAAAAAAAACGATTGCAGGTTTCAGGTCTGGGTACGTTCCAAGTGGAGTGGCATTTGGCAGGAGACTTGAAAACTCTCAAGTGTATGTTAGGATGCAAGCAAGGTGCAATGACCCTCTTTCCATGCATTTATTGCTACCACAATAAAGTCTCATTAGGAACTGAGGGCAAGGGTAAGGGTAAGGGTGGCAAAGCTACAGTCAACTCTGCGGAAGGTAAGGGTAAGGGTAAGGGTGGCAAAGTTGCAGTCAATTCTGCGAAAGGTGTAACCACTACACAAACAGTGGGTAAAGCACTCCAACAATGGTTTCAAGGTATCCTCAGTTGTAACCAGGGTGTAACCCCTAATCGAGACATGGATGATCCAAATTGGGACCCTATTCTATTGATTCCTCTGATAAATGTGCATGTGTGCACTCTTCATGCCCATCTACGAATTCTTGACAAGTTGTTGATGCTCCATATTAATTATGCTTGGAATATGGAGCCTGCAGAAAGAAGGGAAGAGTGTATCAGAGAACTTGAATCTATTCTATCAAGCATTGGCCTTCATGGTGGTGCAGTAGAGCTATCAAAGGATAGGAAGGCATCTGGAAGTACACAGGATCATCCTAATAAAATATGTATGGGCGGTAGTAAAGATAGGCATATGCTTTCAGACTATTCTAACTCTCAAAGCACCAATGAGTTTCAATTGTGGAAAAAGGTGTGTGACATTACCACCTACAGAGGTAATGAAGCAGCCCTAGGAATTAAGTGTGCTCGTGTGTGGCAGTCTATAGATGATATTTTTCGTTTGCTTGAAAAGGCAAATCTAACTTCTGCTGAGATATCCACTTTAAAGTTTGTAATCAATAGTTTCACAGCGCAAATGGTGGATGCTTGGGGGGAGACACACATAACACATTACATGGTGGGTTGAACACTTTGTCTTTGGATTAAAAAAAAATCAGTGTTTGAACAAAAGGTTTATATTTTTCAGCATATTCTTTTTGCTCATAGCTCATTTTTTCTCAACACATTCGGCTCATTGAGCATCTGGAGTAGCCAAGGAATGGAGCGCTCACACTATTAAGCAAAAGCAGTGTATTTTAAAAATACAAGGCATGTAGGTGGGAGGAAAAAGAGCAATGCCCTGCACGAAATGTTCAATTGGTTCTACAGAGTTTTAGCGGGAAGAGAAAGGAAGAGACTAGAGTGCAAAGAAGCTTGAAATGCAGAATAGAGAAAGTGGTTAGCGTGAGGCGATCGCAATCATATCATGCTTCTAGTGCAAAAGATCGATTTCGACGGTGGTTGGTGCACAGTTGGTGCAAGCAGTAGCAAGTACACTAGTAGAAATAAAATCATGTGCCTCTTTCTATGAAAGCGTACCAGAGAGCGCATTTCATCCACACAAACCACTGATTGCAATTGGTAGAGATGATTGATCTAGCATCAATCTTACAAAGAGAGAGGGATGAAGAAACTGAGGTAAATAAATCTAAACCTGGTAGAATTTCTAGTATTCCTTACAACAAGTGTTAATATCAATTAAAATGCTTTGCAAACGGCTTATCATGTTGATAAGTTCGCAATGCGTACTCGAGGCTCGCGCAACGTCTCCACGGGTAGATATAGTTCTCTTTGGCACTACCTAAGCCATCTGGGGCCATCGATTCTTAGAGTTGCTCACACAGAGTTCTCCAAGAATGGTTATGCAGAGCTGCTAAAGTGTAAAGCATTAAGTGGCATACTCGCTGAAGATTCTCTCACCTTAAACACTCATAAATGTATATTGGTGGATCGAGAGGCAGCATTGTATACCTTTACAGGCAAACACCCAGGCTCGGTCCTCTCCCACTGCGCCTTGAGCCTAGGTCAAGGGTTGACAAACCCAGAGGAAATTGTAAAATCCCTTGGTGTCAAGTCAGCCATTCACCCATTACCCAAAGATGTAATTCGTAGAAACACCAATCGACCATGATGTAATATTCGAATCAATAAATAATAAGTGTTTTTGTCAATGATTTTTGTCACTATTCAATACTTGTTTTTTAATTCATATTGTCCAATAATTTTCATTTTTGCCCGCCGAGGCACACACGTGCACAGAACCTCGAACATGCAGGCACCCGACGGCCGGGAGGAGCGTCTCAGAGATAATTTTGCGAAACCGGACGACAAGGGGGGGCGTACGGGCTCAAGAAGGGCATGTGACGCATCGGTGGTGCCGGGTGGGTCGAAGGGTGCCCAAAAAGCCCTTGTGCGCCACGGTGCGCAGGGAGCAATTCTGCAAGTGGTGGAATTTCTCCCTGCGCGCCATGGCGCACAGGGGCTTTTTTTGCACCATCCGACCCCGCCTGGAGCCGCGGATGTGTCACATGCCCTTCTTGAGCCCGTACATCCCCCTTGTCGCCCCGTTTCGCAAAATTATCTCCGAGATGCTCCTCCCGGCCTCCCGGTGCCTGCATGTTCGAGGTTCTGTGCACGTGTGTGCCTCTACGGGCAAAAATGGAGCCATGGTGGTTAACTTTAATTAAACATATCCAAAAATTCAAATACATATAAAAAACAATGTACAAATTAAAATTGAACAATTGCTCAGAATGGTAGAAATTCGCCAGTTGATATTATAGAGAAAGATTACAAATCTCATGAAGAAAGAGTACATGGGATAAACTACATCTTATGAAGGCATCCTTCATTTCTTAAACTTAGTGCTAAGGCTAAATTCGTATTTTTTAAAGTTACACGCTTTGCATGCGCCATACAGGAGACGCCATCTTGAAAAAGCTGCACCAAAATGTCTTCAGCGGCATCTTGTAAGACCAGTAAAGCTGCGCGTTGTATTCTTGTAATGGAATCACTGTATTCATCTATCATCTCTCTCACCACCCGAGAGAAGGACGCTTTGGGTATGATTGGCTCAGTGCTCTTTTGGTATCTCCTTATCTCACGCAGAGCCACTGTGCCTGGCCTCCATCTGTGCTTTTTCTGTGTTGTTGGTGGTGGTGGAGGAGCCGCCTACCTAGCCCATTGAGGAGGATCATCTTTGTATTTTTTCCTCCTCTCCTCTTGGGTTTGCTGCTCTTCTAGTGTCACCTTGTCCCTTTTTCTTTTTGCACATTGCTTGGCTCTCTGAGGGATTTTTGAAGGCTTTGAGCTCCCAGCCTTTTCTTGTTGGGTGGCTTGAGCTCTATCTTCTGCCGCCTTCTTCTCTACCTCTGCTCGTGCTTGTAAGTTGGCCAAATGAGCTCTCTTGGCCTCAGCTCTCTGCCTTTCCTCCTGCTCTCTCTGTCTTCTCTGCTCTTCTTGTGCTGCCAGGGCTTTATTTTCAGTTGCCTCTTTCTTTTCCCTCTCCCTTTGTATTTTCCTCCTGTGGGGTGGCCTGAGCACTAATGGTTGTGGTAGGAGGCGATGGCGGTGGATTTTGAAGCGGATCTAGATATACCTATTCTATTTCTTGTGTTGTTCTACGAAGAGGTGAAATCGGTGGGGGATCTGGAAGAGGTGTGCGAGTGGCATGGGTTAAATAATCAAGACCTCCAAATATGTGTTGCACGTTGCTTTGATCATCCGGATTTGATGCTTGGGGAGGCTCTTGGGTGTTTGGAGCAGACTGGGGCACTGGGTTATCCACTTGTGGTCGAGGATGTGGATTTGAAGCCGTGGATTCTGCATGGATTTCCGGCTGCGGATTTTCTCCGGTGTGAGTGGTTGTGGTGGTATTGTGCGTAGTGCCAGCCTGCTCGTGTGAATAGTCGGTGCAAGATGTGAGTGCGTGTGCGTTTGTGCTCGAGTGGATCTCTTAGAATGTGCAAACAAGAAATGAACTTCAAGATGTGAGTTTTGATTTATATAGTACTATTTTTTATAAAGAAAACTTAAAAACTCAATAATATCATTAAAAATCCAAAATAACTCCAAAATTGTCAAAATTTGTTACATGAACGAAATCAATTTGAAAATTGACTTTCTCTTCCTTCCCACTGGGATCCTTCATGCCCGCATAGATAGCAAGCACTGCAAGTGACTCATCTTCTCTAAGTCCTAACGTTTTGGCAATGTCATCAAGGAACATAAACTGACAATCATCCACCACCACTGGATGCAAAGTGAGAATTTTGAGGTCCGGGATCTCTTCCAACACCTCATCTCCCTCTATCATTTGATCTTCCTCCTTAGTGGCTGGGATCTTGCATGAGTACGAGTGCCATAGATGCTTCGGCCTACTCATCTATCTCTTTGATAACTTCATTTGATTCCTCCACAATGGTCACAGGAGGTCTTTGGTTGACCTTTTCCTTTGATTTTCCCTTGTCCATGCCCTCAAGCATAAGTAATGTTAGAACCATGTCCCATGAAATAAATTGGGTGCCTATGCACCCCATGCCCAAATCCATGAGATCATCCTCATCCTCTGTCTTGAAGTCTCGTTCCATGAGGCCTTTAATAAACCTCAACAAGCGAAATCGGAAGTTTTTGTCAGCCGCATAGAGATGCTTCAAGAAATCCGCTGGCAACCACGCCGTGTCGGATCCCTCAAAGATTATGGCATATTCTTCCATGTGATGCACCATGTAGTCAAGAAATCTTTTGAATGCCTCTGCATGAAGGTTGGTAGTGGCCTGCATGTCAATTGTCCCCTCGAACACACTGAGTAGTTCATGTGCTCGATCTGCAAGTTCTACCCTTTCTAATTGTGTGAGAAGTGCATCAATAGACGTTGCCATGGGTTCGTTCATGAAGAAGATGCGAAGAGAGGTTAGAGCTAGAGTTTTGTGAATGTGAGAAATGAAGTTTAAAACTAGAAAGTCGCTTATATACCCAAAGTCACTTTTTTAAAAGCACTTAAATTAATGTCAAAATGACTTAAAACTTTTATTTTAAACAAAATCACGCGACAAAGCATTGAAAGACACCAACATTGAAAACATTTGTGCTCCACAACAAATAAATTGCACGTTTCAATTGAAAACTTGAACAAGCTGAGAATAAACAAGTATGCGCATAAACGAGATTCAAAACACCATATGTATTATGTGGACAAAATCCATGTCAGTTACAAGATTTTACAAAAATACATCGCGGAAAAGGAATGTTCTCACACAGAACGCTCTTCTCTTTTCTGGAGCGAACAATCTTTTCATTGATTACAAAGAGATATTGTTTGGGCAAGGTATATCTGAGATTAAGATACTTGCGAAGGTGACTAAGATGTCAGTCATTGTTCACTATAATGTGGTTCACTACATCATCGTGGAGATGTATTTGAAGGTCAATTGATTCTCTAGCAGCAACCTCAGAGTCTAGTGCCTCCCATTCTCCCATCGTCAGCTTCTATCTTCTATAGGGAAAGACCATCGACAAGCTTTGCTTTGCAATATGGTTTCTGAAAACCACCTTGTCAGCAACTACAGAGCACTTAATTCTATCTTCCTGGTGGTTGACCACCTTAGTTTCCCATCCAGCTGCAAGAAACCCGTTGATCGCACTTCCCCCTTTGCAAGTCCACATTGTTGGTGTCCTGTGAACACTCTGAAGTTGAAATATAAACACAAACACTTGAAGAGACATAAACCATGTTACCGTGGCTTTATGGGAACCATAGGTGCACTTCATTGCTGCTTGCACATCCACCTCGATTTTCCTTTTGGTTGCTGTGATCAAGGCACTATCTGGCTTAGGCCATTCCAAACTCTCCAAGGTTGGCGAGTGAACCAGAGATAGATTACCATATCCATTTCGCCTAGGTGGGACATAAGTATGATCATTAAAAAAAAAATGTCACGTGAGGCAATCTCAGAGGACTGACAACCAAAATAGAGCAATTTGCCAAGCTCAGAGTGGATGGCCTCAAAAGTTCCAGTGAAGGACTCTATTGGCTCCCACTCTACAAAATCGTATGGAAAAACATCTGTAAACATGAACAAAAAGCAATGGAAATCTTACAGTCACCAAAAGCAACACACAAGGTAGAAATACTAAATAGATAACCGAAAAACTTGCAAGAGGAGTAAAAGTTACAATGTTCAGGAAACCGCGATGGAGCCACTGCTGTCTCTAGCTTTAGTTGTGAAGCAACATACACATGCTGCACCTTCGCAAGCCTCTTGTCGTGCTTGAACTCCATGATTCTTCGCTTCCAATGGTGTGCTCGAGAAGCCATGTGTCTCCTTGAGACCTTGTGTGCACCTCTTCAGCTGGGCTGCATTGTCACCCACATCATTCGTTTTAACTCCATCATCACCCAATATCCATTGTCGTCTTGTACATTGCTGCATGAAATGGAGTCAATGACACTCCTAGGTCATCGAGTACTTGATGATGCCATCGGAAATAGTGGCACAACCTGCACACAAACACTTATGATTAGACATTGCACATCCATGTTCTCAGCTATATAAAGAGCAAGAATCTTGATGGTACACAAAGGTGAAGGATTCCACTTACTTCTATACTGCTCCACCTGCTTGTTGTCTTAATGTGGAAGAAATGTTGCAAAGCTTGAGAGGGAAGTAGATCCTCTCTAGAGAGCTTAATGCAAGAAATCTGTTGAGGAAAGAAAGAGGGATGATGTAGCAGAAGGATATGCTGTAGAATTCAGCTTTAGCTAGAGGTGTTTAGTGAAGCCCATGGAGTAGTGGAGAACTTCAGTCTGAGGAGAATGCAGCCCTCAAGAATGCAGTAAGCTTGAGGAGGGAAAGGAGGTTCAAACTTCTGCTGCAGAGCTTTTGGGAGGGAAAACTGAAAGGAAGGAAAGAGAAACAAGGTGAAGTGAAGAGAAGTGAAAGATGGTACAGTAGAGAGAGAGGGAGGGAATGATCAGCACGTTTTTGGAGGGGACCCCTTTTAGGAGAGAGGGGGGGAGAAACTGGCAACCAGTAGAGAGAGAAAGGATTGGTTTTTACTCAACTATTTAGAGAAAAGTTCATTTCTTTGAATTTATAAGAGTATTTTCTCTTTGTATTTTATAAAAGAGTACAAGTTTGACCACTTACTTTTAGGCCCTGCCATACCCACCATTTCAATCCACACGGCATCCACCCATTTGCCCCTTCCATAATCTCCTTTTAATCCCATGGCAAATAAAGGGCCCCCCTTAGACCCCATTCCCTTCCTAATGATGGACAAACCATAAGAAGGAAGAATGTTACTATGGCATGGAAAATTCTAGGGATAGGTATGTACAATCTGTTCCAGTAGCACCCTCTCCATCTAAATACGCCACGGGGACCCGGGGATTCACTCTATATACAAAATAGGATGCCACCTGTGAGCAGATAACTTTGATAAAACCCCTATATACGACTTATATTAGGGAATATGACCTCCCTTTCTATGCTTATAAGATAATCAATGAAGAAAACTATCATACCCATATCTTACATGTAAAATTTAGGTCCCACATGATCTAACTAAGTAAAATTAGTCAAAGAGTGTGTAGCATAATGACTGGCAATGTACTAAAGAACCACTTCTATTGATAACTAGATGTACCTTCAATGTGTCTTAGTTTGACTTTCAAACTATATGCCCAATCAGCCTGCATTCTAGCTACTCGTCCAATTCTGACCCATCCAAAGCTGGTGTAAATCAACCCTTGACCTGCTCCAAATCAACCCTTATCTATGATCGGCTTGATGCAAAATTTGATGTGTGACCTAATAAAAAACTTTCCCAAAATTCATCCGAGTTCTAGTGCACACCGGTGACCAATCGTTACAAGTAATCAACCCGAGTCAGCCCCCCCCCCCCCCCCCAATAAATATGATACCCCCCTCCCTTCTTTTTAAGCTTGGGAGATAAATTATTGGAGGCCTACCCCTAACTTATACATTTATGTAACTTGTAAAAAAACCCCCTCCCCTGCACTTACGTGGTGTGGTAAGTTTTCCATTGTGAATCCCCTGGGCACGGGGAATGCACTAGGTCTAGAAGGAGTTTCAAGGCCACATCATGTATAACTACAACAACCTCCACTGCCAGGTACTAGAATGCCTATGAACATGAGATACACTCCGATGATGGAAGCATCTAATAACCAAGCACTAGTACCAACTACAATGTGTCATAACAACCAAAGTAGGTACTTCCCTTCAAAGCGATAGAAGATGAGAGAAACAAATGGAGTGGTGAGGTTGGTACAACCTCCACGTCATGTGTTTCAACCTAAAGAAAGAAGGTATGAGATGGACGAAAGGACATTGCGGTTCATTGTGAATAGAGGCTTAGCTAGGTCAGAGCCTATTTACAGCCAAGAGGAATTGCAAGAAGAAACTCCTCAACCAGAGATAGATTGTCACAATAGCTGTGACAACCACTTGGTCAAACAATATCCTCAGATGGAGATCACACAAGTAAATTCCTATTGTCTTGACTATGGTGTCATTCATTTGATCCCCGACTGTCCAAAAAATCCAAACTGAGTTAGAAAGATCACAACAAATGTCTCAAGAATTGTTTAGCTATCCAGTAGCTCGGAAAATGAAAACGTCGTACCAAATTAAGTAGTTACAAGAGTGCAAGCTCAAAAATAATCTGAGAACCCAGAGACAGAGAAATCAGAAACTGATGCGAGTCTAGAGACAAAGACCGATGCATCTAGTCAAAAATCCAAGATCAAACAGAATAGTTGGAAAGATAGAAATGCTAGGATGAAAGCGCATAGGGAACAAGAGCTGAAATCCCTAGTTGAGGAGCTTACTCAAGCTAAAGAGAAGATAAGAAAACATGAGGAAATGGGTGCAGCTTCTCTTATGCAGATGTCTCAACTTTCAGAAGAACCATCCACATATGAGAAATAAAAAAGTGCTAGCTCAGGAGCATCATTGTTGGTCAGGAGCCATTAGATGTCCTCCTAAAAGCCTATGAACCACGGCTCAAAAACAAACAAAACCAAGAACAAATAAGGTTGACATATCTATATGCGGAACTAGAAAAGGAGAGGCTTGAAATGTGCCAAAAAATGATTAAAACAATCCAAGCTTTACTAGAACCAACATTTGGAAAACTTGAGGGTGTGATCTTTGTCCCACCTACACTAATAATCCCACAAAATGAGGAACAAATAAAGTCAGGTCCTAGTCACAAGCACGGACAAAAGCTCAAGGACCCAACATAAGAGCAAAGGATAGTGTTGAATACCATGGATAACTCTTCCGAGGGATTTCACATAGCTATACATGAGAGTTGTAAATAAATACGTGGTCTTGACAAATTGTGGAAACAAGTCAAAGAGGCCAATGAGGCAAGTGAGCTAAGAACATGAGTAAACCAGATGGATGATGTAATGGAATTGGCTATGAACTTTGAGAATAACGGAATTAAGAGAATTAGAGTGAGCATTTTTGTGAGATTAGTTTGAGAACATACAGGGTGAACTTAATTGATGGTAGAAGCATAAACTCGTACTTAATTAACTTGGCATGAACAATACTTTTGCAAGAGAGAGTATTAGAGAACATGACAATAGTTGAGGACCGGATTTACTTGGAGCTGGTCCCCCCTCCAAAAGACGTTTGTATTATAGATTCTCCCATCAAGAGAGACTTGATACAATACAAGCTTTGTGTTCCTTGTGACCTAGATGATGCAACGAATATGGAAAGCTTCATGCATCACAAGCATAACATAAAATTTGCAAAAAAAAAAAACTATCCCAAGCCTCAGTCCCAAGGCCTCAAACACCTTTGAAGGTGGAGAGAGCTTGTGCGGAATGAGGATAGGAAAGAGGAAGAAGAATTATTCATACGAGAAAGAAATAGTTCCTCACTTATCATCACTCTTCTTGACTAGAATAGAATAATAGCATAGTAATGAAGATGAAGAAGATGGAAATCTTAAGCATTGAATCATGGCTCTTGGTTGGATTTGCATTCCATAGCGAAGAGTGTTGGTGTAGGCTCTCAACTTTTCAACAAGCTTGGAGAAGGAGATGGATCTCTTGCACTTTGCACTTCACACAATTAGTGAGAGAGAGAGTGTGTGGGAGAGTATACCCCCTCTCATGCTTGGTCCACCTCCCTCTCTCTCTCTCTCTCTCTCTCTCTCTCTCTCTCTCTCTCTCTCGTATTATATAATTATATCATTTGGACATGTATCCTCTTTGAGAGAAAGAACTTAATTATTTATTTTTATGCATCTAGATTCTCATTGGACCCCTTTAAAGCCTATCCAATAGGATTCAAGCACATCATGAGGTCCATATGGGTAGGATCTTGACATGTGTCTTTTATGCTTCTTAAGATATCATGTTTGAATTGAACACTTCAAGCACCTTAGTCATTTAAGCATGAAAATTGTTTATGCCTCATGAGAGAACATATTTGAATTGAACACTTCAAGAACCTTAGTCATTTAAGAATGAGAAGAACCTCAAGCTTGGGCAAGGTTTCCACAAACACCTTAAGCACCTTAGTTAGCAAGCCGACAAACACCTCATGCTAGGGTAGGATTCCCACCTCAAGGTCAGCCCTAGCTTGCCTAGGTCAAAGTAATTTTCAACACTAACTTTTGGAGTTATTTTATGAAGCTAACCCTAAGGTCTTTAAGCTCCGTTAGGTAGGATTTCTCTTTAACAAACCATCTCTCATTTGGACCCTTTTAACCTTGGCCCCGTGTTGAGACAGATCCATAAGCACATGTCTATATTCTAACCATTGTTCCCATTTATTCTCGCACATTAAATGATTGGTTTAATATGAGAAAATCATTTGGGATGGTTAGATATTAGATTTTGTGACATTACCTCTCTCTTGAAACCGTAGTCGTCCCTTGACTATGAGGTAGAAGAGATAAAGTGTTAGTCATTAGTCTACATTTGTTAGCGGGTAGAGGATCCCTTTTCACCCTACGACATCATTCCAAAATGGATGACTAGTCCATTTGGTGCTTGGGAGACGTAGCTGCCACAAGCATGTCTGCTCTTTAGTCCATATCATACTCCCAAAGTAGAGTGACAAATGCTACTTGGTGTTTGAGTGACATTATCATCACAAACATAATTCTAAGCATGCATACTATTTAAATTTGTGCATAAAAGAGGATTAGTCTTATAAGACAAAAACACTGTTCATTTAAAAAGCATTTACATTTTCTTACTCTGGTGTAGCATTGTAAGCATTGACAAGGTTCATACTATCCTTAAACTGTATTCCTTGCATCCATCTACCATCTTCAAAAGGATAATTGTTGAACTTAATAAGATACCGTCGGATAATCTTACCATGTCATAGTACCTTGTCTTCATGCCGAAGGATAGCTTCGGGTTGTGGCATCTCTTCTTGGTCTTCAATTTTTGGAGGGTCTTCTCTTGGTGGCTCTCCTTTGTAGGGCTTAAGTAGGCTCACATGAAAATCATTGTGTATGATCTAATGATTGGTAAACTTGATTTTATAAGCCATATCATTGATTAGCTTCAAGATTTGAAAAGGACCATAGTATCTTTTTGCTAGTATAGCATAATACTTTTCATGGCCCGTAGGAACTTTGCCCGTCGTTTGCCTCAATCGAGCCTTGGGAAACTTTAGTAAGACCCAATCATTTTCTTTGAATGTTAAGGACCTTTTGTGCTTTTCATCAGTAGCTTTTTGCCTTTTTTGAGAGATGGATATAGCCTCCTTAACCTTTTGAAAAGATTCTTGTAGGTCACGGATATACTCATCAACAGCGAAGATCTTCGCATGTACTTTAAGTAGTAAGGGACTTTAAGGTCTTCCCTCTATGATCTCAAGAGGTGCTTTTCCCGTAGTAGTATGGATAGTATTATTGTATGCATACTCTACAAGGGGTAAGTATTTCTCCCATTGTGAGCATTTTCTGTAACATAAGTATTTATTAGATCAAGTATCGTAAGATTGGCTATCTCACTTTGGCCATCTGTTTGTAGGTGATAGGCCAAAGATAAATTCAATCTTATACCTAGAGTTTCAAAGAGACCTTTCTAGAAATTACCGCTCATTCTAAGATCTCTATCTAACACGATGGATGTTGGTAATCCATGGTATTTGAAAATATGAGATATAAAGAGGGTTGCCATTTGGTGTGCCTTAATAGTCTTTTTGACAGGAATAAAGTGTGCTTGCTTGCTAAACCTGTCAACTATTGTCCATATTCTCGTATTCCCATGGATAGACTTGGGTAATCCAAAGATAAATCCATGGATATAGTCTCTTAGGTGAATAGGGATTGGCAATTGTTGGAGTGATCTAGGTTTGTTCCCTCTATGGGTCAAAGCATGGTTTGGTGGTACAAAAAGGAGTGTCCTTGACACAACATATGCTTGGTGATTCTTGTGTGTAAAAACCATGGGCATGTTTTTGGAATTGGGGAGGGAAAATAAACTTCTTTTTTAAGTGGATGTTTTTTTTTAACTTTAGAAGCATGCAATCCTAAGAAGAGGTGGGGGGTGACCGCGGGGCTGGGGGGTGGGGTTACGGTTGGGAGCTTTCACTCCAGCACCTCTCTCTCTCTCCCTCCCTCCCTCCCTCCCTCGCACGTCCCTCTCCCTGTGTGTCTCTCTCAGTTTTGAACCTTCTCGCCTTCCTTGCCGCCTCCATAGACACCGAGTTGCTGTGTTCGAGAGCTCTCTCTCTCTCTCTCTCTCTCTCTCTCTCTCTCTCTTTGCAAATGGATAGTAGCGTAGGAGATTACTGGCTTGGTAATGCTCATGACTTTTCTTTTGATGAGATAGAAGGTGATGCTCAGGACCTCTCTTTCAACGAGGTAGAAGGTGATGCACAACTCCTCTATATTGATGACGAGATGGAAGGTATATTGATGACGAGATGGAAGGTGACGCACAGTCCTCTCTTTTGACGAGGTATACGGTGGCCCAAGCAATGTTCAACAGATGCACATCAATTCCATTAGTACTAGTATTCTAGCTGCATGTACCGGTAATCAAGCTTTTCTTCGTGATTATTGGGCTGCAAAAAAACGTGCACAGAGAAGCAAGGAAAGACATCCTACGTTTGCTCTTGGATTATCGGAAGCCAGGTCAAGAAAGAACATTTGTGCAGCGGTGGCTCGATGTTGGCGCAAGAAAACAGTAGGGATTGCAAAGAATGAGCAGAAGGAAATATTCCAGCAACTCCTGGACCACCAAACATTTTCCTTGCTGCAACCATCAAATTTCAGCAAAGTCGAAGACACTGTTGTATCGAGTGTGCGCAACACTTTGACTCAAATCAAGGTCCCTCATTCAGCAAGTGAACTTTTTGTAAAGAGAATCTCTTTGGCAATGATTCTGAACAATAGTACAAACTCACAATCAGTAAACCAATCTAGAATGGCTAGTATCCTGGGGATCCATCGAAGGAATATAGCTGCAGCAAGCTCACGGCTAGAGAATAAAGATGAAGATGAAGTGTTGCCATTGAGTGCTTGTGAGAGACAATTTCCATGAGGAACCGTTATTACCAATGAAACAAGAGATTTGGTATATGCCTTTTGGACATCAGAGAGCAGAGTTTCAGCCAACAAGAAAGACATATGCAAGATGAGAATTGGAAGGAAAAGTGTCGTCAAACATCCTATACATCTACTCGACAAATCTCAGGTACCAACAACTTCTAGTAATTGTACATCTTGTTTGGTGCTACTTAAGGCTTATTTGGTCCAGACAGTACCAAATTTGGTAGTCTGATGTACGGCAGAGGGTGTTTACAGTACCAAAGAATATCTATAAAGTACCAAATCCTAGCTGTCGAGTGCCAAAGCCTATCCATAGAGTTTAAAACCCTCTCTATAGAGTACCAAAACCTAATTATCCAGTACCAATGCCTATGTATAGAGAACCAAAGTCTATTTATAGAGTACCCAACTCAACGGATACCACCAAAGCCTCTCTGTAGAGTACCAAATCCTATCACTATAGGACCAGGATCTATTTACAGGGTACCCCACACTTCTGATAGTACGAAATCCTATATGTAGAGTACCAAAGGCTATCTATGGAGTACAAAAGCACATCTATAGAGTACCAAATCCGGTGTATCGAGTACCAAAGCCTATGTATGGAGTACCAGAGAAAATATGTAGAGTACCGAATCCGGTATATCGAGTACAAAATCCTAGCTATCGAGTGCCAAAGCCTATCCATAGAGTTTCAAACCCTCTCAATAGAGTACCAATACCTATTTATCCAGAACGAATGCCTACGTATAGAGAACCAAAAACTATTTACAGAGTACCAAACTCATCAGATACCACCAAAGACTATCTATAGAGTACCAAATATTCTCTGTAGAGTACCAAATCCTATATGTAGAGTGCCAAATCCTATCACTATAGGACCAAAGTCTATTTACAGGGTACCCCACACTTCTGATAGTACCTATATGTAGAGTACCAAATACTGTCTATCGAGTACCAAAGGCTATCTATGGAGTACCAAAGCACATATGTAGAGTAACAAATCCGGCATATCGAGTACCAAAGCCTATCTATGGAGTACCAACTCAAATCTGTAGAGTACCAAATCTGGTATATCGAGTACAAAATCCTAGCAATCGAGTGCCAAAGCCTATCCATAGAGTTTCAAACCCTCTCGATAGAGTACCAAAACCTATTTATCAAGTACTAATGCCTATGTATAGAGAACCAAAGTCTATTTACAGAGTACCAAACTCATCGGATACCACAAAAGACTATCTGTAGAGTACCAAATCCTCTCTGAAGAATACCAGGTCCTATTTGTAGAGTACCAAAGCCTACCACTATAGGACCAAAGTCTATTTACAGGGTACCCCACACTTCTGATAGTACCAAAGCCTATATGTAGAGTACCAAACTCATCGGATACCACCAAAGACTATATGTAGAATACCAAATCCTCTCTGAAGAGTACCAGATCCTATCTGTAGAGTACCAAAGCCTACCACTATAGAACCAAAGTCTATTTACAAGGTACCCCACACTTCTGATAGTACCAAAGCCTATATGTAGAGTACCAAATAATATCTATAGAGTACCAAAGCCTACCAACAGTACCAAATCTACGGTACCATATTTGGAACTGTCTAAAGCCAGTTTTGGCACTACTGCAGTAGTGGAATTTTATCATTACCATGAAGTTGGTTTTTTTCTGGATCGTTTTGTTTTTGTGCCATAGGTTGAGTTGTACCAAAGATTCAAGAAGGCTCACCCAACAGTGGTAGTGTCTCTTAGATGCTTTGAGGCATTGAAGCCATACTTTGTACGGAAGTTGAAGGACAGAAATACTTGTTGCTATGTGGTTCATGTGCAGATGCTCTATTTCAAAGAGGCCCTTAATCAAATGCGACAGAACAAGTTTGGTCACCACGGGAAAGGTCACCTTTGCACTTGCTCCATTTGTTGCAGAGGTGATGAGAGAGGAACGTGTTTTGCAAACCAAGCAGTGTGTCAGCACATCACCGGTATGTGGGAATCCATCATGTGCCCAAAGCCTCCAAATTGTGAATACCATGCAAAGAAATGCTTGATGGGGGACTACTCACAATGTGGAGTACGGAGGTTGAGATTTTGTCCTGATGAGATAGCAGAGGATAGCAAGGAGGTGTCTATGAAGGTTTTCATGGAGGTTGGAACAGGACAGGTTCACGAAGGTGGGAGTGAGAAGAAGAGAAAGGACTTGATTGTGCAACGGATGAAAAGTGGGACTTTTCTTAGCCTATTTTCAGCCCATCTGACAGGCTTCATCAAGCACAACTTTGTCTTCCGCTGGCAAGTCCAACAAGTCAAGGACTGTTTACAGAATTTTCCTAGCAACATTGTAGTATCTGTTATTGACTTTGCGAAGAATTATTCCTTTAAAGTTCAAAATGAAATTCAGTCAATGCATTGGTGGTCTACCCAAGTCACAATACTTGTGCACATCACTTATTTAAGAAATGCAGCAGGTGGTACATAGAAGACGCTACACTTCTACATATCGGATGACAAGCAACATGACACGTTGTTTGTACAACATTGTTTCTTGCTGCATGACAAGTGGCTGAAAGAACGATGACATTCTCTGCAACAACATTGGGTTTGGTCAGATGGTGCTGCTTCACAATTCAAGGCCCGTAGACCTGACTATTTTGTGGCCAGTACTATCAAATGACAGGCTTGCACATGATGCATAACTTCTCTGCATCCGGCCATGGAAAAGGTGAGCATGATGGGGCAGGGGCAGTCATCAAGAGAACTTTGACGCATGAGGAATTGAAACCAAATGGCTGGCGTATGAAGTGTGCAACCGATGTTGTCAACTTTTTGAAAGCAACTTTTCAGCCAAGAGAACAGTCTCAGAGGTGTAATACGCAAAGAGTCTTTTGGCTTATTGGTGCAGACGAAGTGCAATGCAATCTGCAATGGGACTGTGAGCGCATCGTTGGCTCCCGCTCATTTGATTGTGCTGATGGCTATTCATAGGACAACCGCACCGCCATACGCTTTCGATCACTTTCATGCTTTTGTGATCCGTGTATGTTTGGGTTGTGGAGAAGATGCAGGAACAGAATGCACATTGAAGAATGGAAATATGTTTGCATCAAAACATTGCCAGAGTCTGGGGATACAATTAGGGATGACGAATCAGATGACGAGAAGGAGGGTGGAGATTCAACATCGATTGCGATGAGCCAAGTGTCCAACCTACCACTATATGAAGGATGCCCTAAAATGTTAAGTGGCATGCTGTCCATAGGGGATAATTTTGCAGTGAAAGCAGCTGAGGCAAATGAAGACTTCTACATTATCAAATGCACAGAAGTGTTGTACCAAACGGTGAAAGCACAAAAGGATAAGTGGCATAACAAAATTGTTAGAGGAGGGAAGGTTGTTGAAGGATTTTTTTATGGCCAAGTTGAAGGAAAAGCTAATACATACCGGCTATTGTATCACACTTCTCCAGTAATGATCTACTCACATCTTGTTAGGGCCATATGTTTCCCGATGGAGCCAATTGCAGGATTCCTAGGTCAAATTTTACAATACACGTTGTCTACTGAAGTATATGAGAGGATATACAATAGCATGCCATATCATGATGATGAGAGCGACGAAGGTGCATCCATGTTACTTGAGGGCAATGAGAAGCCCTGATTGAACAACTGAATCTCGTAGTCAATAGTACCAAATCCGGTAGTCAAAACTACCAAATCTAGTAGTCAACAGTACCAAAGTGTATTCCGCACTATGTGCTTTTTAGTGACTGAGTCAAATTGATTTTTTGGCCCTCAGATTTATCTGTTCTCTCTATCTAGTTTTGTGTTGGTATGTTACCTTTCATTACATTACTGTTTCAGTTGTCCTCACTATATGTACATTAAAGTACCAAATTTGGTACTTTTTGGTACTGTTGAACTTGGGTGCACGTCTTTCCACTATTACAATACCAAATTTGGTACTTTTTGGTACTATTGAACTTGGGACCCACACGTCTTTCCACTATTACAATACCAAATTTGGTACTTTTTGGTACTGTTGAACTTGGGTGCATGTCTGTCCACTATTACAGTACCAATTTGGTACTTTTTGAACTTGCTGTATCACTTCTGGTTTACTTTATTTCTCTATCTGGTTCTGTGTTGGTATGTTACCTTTCATTGCATTACTGTTTCAGTTGTCCTCACTATATCTCTACTTTTTGGTACTGTTGAACTTGGGTGCACGTCTGTCCACTATTACAGTACCAAATTTGGTACTTTTTGGTACTGTTGAACTTGGGTGCACGTCTGTCCACTATTACAGTACCAAATTTGGTACTTTTTGGTACTGTTGAACTTGGTTGCATGTCTGTCCACTATTACAGTACCAATTTGGTACTTCTTGAACTTGTTGTATCACTTATGGTTTACTTTATTTCTTAATATTTTTCAATTTGTCTATTCATATTTGATACGACCACCTTGAGCAATGTCTAAAACTACGTTGATAACATGAAAGGTATGCCAAACATAGATGCTATCTGCCTCAAAAATTAAAATGTTGGGCAACCTGGTTAGCTCCAAGAGGTTTCAACAGAATTAGTCATAGGTTTCAACAGTAGAGATCAAGATACCAAGACAGTCTGAACAAGAAAAGTGGTTTTCCATTATGTATAGTATCGGGTTACAAAATTCCACTATTTACATGATTATGGCAATCTCCTACCTCGAGGGATCAAATTTATAGGAGTACCCCTCCATCTGTATGAAGTAATCAGTAATGTACCCAAAATATCGTCTTCAGTGTCAAAGACTGGGTTTTTGCGAGTGTACGTTGTTGGGTACCGATCCCTTATCCACCCGAGCAACCAAGGCAAAACAAAATCCAGCAAGTAAAATGGGTAATCGGTTCCTACTACCATGGGATCGTATGATCGGATTGCCATACAGTTTTCATAGTCATTTTTAAGAGACTTGTATCTACAATCATCTACAAGAATAGTGTTGTTGGCATCGTACTTCGGGTGCCTTGCCCACAGCGTCCATAGCTTCTTTAGGAAAACGGGCTTATCGCCCATGTTTTTGGGCACAACCAGCACCTCCGACATACGGAGAGAATATTTGCTAATGCCAAAAAACGAGGTTAGAGGTATGCGTAACTTATGTCCTGCAACATTCAAAGAGGGCATGCTTTACCTGCAAAATATTTTTGCCTTCTATGGTTGGGGAAGCACGCGTTCACCATGTGTAACAGTTTTTCCCTTCTACAATAGGACCACAACACTAGGCTGGCTTTCTCTTTAAGCCGTAGGATGAACTGCTCCGCATCCGGCCTTACAAGACAGACTACCCACTCCGCATCCGCATCCTTTTGGAGATAGACTACCTGTGGCATGTGCTTCTCTGCTAGGCACTGAAGGGCTTCAAGGATTTCGCTGCAGCTGGTTATTAGCACGCCATCAAGCACAATCATCCGCCCTGGTCTAGCAGCCACATCAGGCTGCAGCAATGTGCTTGCCAGTGTCTCGTCTAGCCACCAACTTACTGCAACACCAACAGACATAATGAGTGGGGACAAATACACAGTGCAAACATCATATCTAAAACAGAAAATTGGACCAAAAACTACCAAATTTGGTACTGTATTGCACAAGTGATAACGACTATCTGAAACAGCAAGTTCAAGAAGTACCAAATTGGTACTGTAATAGTGGACAGATGTGCACCCAAGTTCAAAAGTACCAAATTTGGTACTATAATGTAGATATAGTGAGGACAACTGAAACAGTAATGTAACGAAAGGTAACATACCAACACAGAACCAGATAGAGAGAATAGATAAAGCTCAGGGCCAAAAAATCAAGTTGACTCAGTCACTAAAAAGCACATAGTGCGGAATACAACAGATTCTCACTGGCTACAGTTTGCATGCACAGGATAATTGATCACGGGCACGATTGCGCTTCTTTTTTTGCAAAATGAGAAGTTCTTGCAGGGTCGCGAAATCAGGGAATCACCTCTTCGCTTCGAAACAACATCGCAGCAGTAGATTCAACGCCCCCGTCGGTGCTGTCCACAACGATATCATTCGCAAGTACTTCTTCCTGCTCATCCTCGGCCTCCTTCCGATCTTTGTTGCCTTCCAACCCCTCTTTGGACTCCCCTTCACTCCCCTTTGTGGTTTCCACCCCCTCCCCAACACCCCCATTCGTGGCTTCTTCCTCCGTCCCTTTGGGTTCTTCCTCTCCCTTCTTGGCCGTTGCATCATGGAGCTTTGTGTTGGCAGCATCCTGGCTTTCCTCCACATCCAGCTCCACAACAACAGGGACTTTACCTTCCTCCTTGTCCTTAGTCTTTTTACCATCTCTAGCCTCCTCCTCACTTTTACTTTCGATGTCACCTGTCTTTTTATCATCTCTGGCCTCCTCCTCACTTTTACTTTCGCTGTCACCTGTTGCCTCACATCTTTGCCCCATCACATTGTCTTTCCCTACAGAATTACCTTGCTTCAGATCATGGAGAACATCTGATATCTCCTTTGTCACCTCATCCACGTCCCATATTCGACTTGCAGCCGACTTTGTGGCGTGCTGATCAGCAACTGCAGCATCCTGCTCCTCTGCAAACACAAAGAAAGACAGCACATAATAACTTGTATAAAAACCTCACTGAGTTGCAAGTGCGCATATGTATTCAAAAATGCAGACATACTTACTCTTGACAACTTGAAGCCCACTGGCCCAGGACTTTGCCAAATCAGAGATTACCATATTACAACCCGGCTTGACACACTGATCCCTGATTTGTAACAGAGCACTGAAGCACAAAGGATGATACTAGTGTTGGCAATCTAGCATGAAGGTTCCGACTACATGTGCTCCAAGGGCTCACCGCATGCAACACACATACCAAACACCGAGATCACATTTACCGAATCATTAACCTGGGGCCTAGGATATAGCAGGAACCTCTTCCCAAGCCTGATATCAGACAACATCTCCTTCACAAATAGGGTATGCTCTTGACCTTCCTTCCATTTTTTCTCCAGAGTGTCATACTCAGCCTGTTGACAACCAACGGTCCCAATTAGTTTCAAAAACTACTAGGAAGTCATACCAAGACTGGTACTTCTAAGTACTGTACTACCAAACAGAACCCAAACTACCAAAACCACCAAAACTACCAAACTCGGGAATCATATAGTACCAAAAACATATAAATACCCTCAATGCAGAACTAAACTACCCAAACCTTATCAAAACTACCAAAAGCCACTTTTTGCAGCACTTTCAAATAGTACCTAAAAGTACCAAAACTACCAAAATCAAACTACCAAACAAGCTTTTTGCAGCACTTTTAATAGTACCTAAAAGTACCAAAACAACCAAAATCAAACTACCAAAGCCACTTTTTGCAGCACTTTCAAATAGTACCTAAAAGCACCAAAACTACCAAAACTACCAAAGCCACTTTTTGCAGCACTTTCAAATAGTACCTAAAAGTACCAAAAGTACCAAAATCAAACTACCAAAACCACTTTTTGCAACACTTTCAAATAGTACCAAAACTACCAAGACTACCAAAGAAACACTTTTTGCAGCACTTTCAAAAACTACCTTCAAATACTAAAACTACCAAAATTACCAAAATCAAACTACCAATTATACTTTTGCAGCACTTTCAAATAGTACCTAAAAGTACCAAAACTAGCAAAACTACCAAAGCTATCAGAATAAAACTACCATAGCACCTTTTGCAGCACTTTCAAAAAGTACCTTAAAGTACCAAAACTACCAAAAAGTACCAGAAATACCAAACCATAAGACAGAAGGAAACCATAAACTACCTAGAATAAAAACAGTTCTACCATAAGTACCTAACACTACCAATCCCACCAAACCAAGCATAAACAGTTCTATCAAAGGTACCTAATACTACCAATCCCACCAAACCAAGCATAAACAGTTCTACCAAAGGTACCTAACACTACCAATCCCACCAAACCAAGCATAAAAAGTTCTACCAAAAACTCTCAAAACTACCAGCACCTGCTGCTCTAGAATCTCCTTGTCGAGCAATGACGTATCTTCACTGATTTCGTATCGGCGTAGCATCCTTTGACTGGCAGCCAAATCAGCTTCTATCACATTGATTTCTGCGTCATCGCCAATGTTGGCCTCTCTCAGTGTTTCCAGATGGGGTCTCATATTCCTTGATGTCGTCCATAATCTGCTTGACAAGTTTAGTGGAACCCTCCGCCCTCAAGAGTGTTTCCTTCTTCTGCTTCAGAGACGTTGTCAGCTCTTTCGGCCTATCGGCTACCCCCACACATGTCCAAGGGACTCTCCCAACCATAGCTTCAAGGTCCGCAATATAATCAGGTGTCTTCTCCTCATGACGCTGTGGGGGGACTTTCTTTGTAGGGGGCATACTATTGACTGGCGTAAATTGGGGCTTCTTGGTATTTGACGGGTGGCCTCCTTGGGACGCACCGTTTTTGCCAATTCTCAACCTTCTTTTCCAAGCCTCCTGTTCGGGAGGAACACATGTTGAGTACACTCTCACCAAACCTGGCCCATGCAACCCTGTGGCCCGTAGGGTCCTTTGTGGCTGCATGACACTTCTCATATGCAAAATAGCGGGCAAATTTTGTAGTGATCTCCCCACATGATGGCGGGGCTTGGTACACCTTATGGAACAAGAACCTGCATTCACCCTGAAGCCGTGGCTGCACATGATTTAAGTAAATCTTTGTCTTCTTCTGGCTGGAATGCTTGAATACAGTGAGCCACTGGTCATCGGGGATGTCATCTTCCATAAGATCCTTTGGCAGCACCCCCTCCATGCTCAATCCATACTCATCATGAAGCTCTTGTGTTGTATAGCAGAACTTTGTCAAGATAGGGTACTCCTCCATCTTGTTTTTTCCTGCGATGTGGAAACAACACGCAAGTAAAGACATGCCCTCATTCCAGTAGTCCAAATACCTGATTATTCACCCTATATGCCTCATTTCAGTTGTGCAAAACAAAACACATGGAATGAAATGAATGTATCTCATTCAGGTGACAATTGCAAAATTCAGTTGTGTACACAGCCAAATTTGGTAGTGGTTAGTATCAAATTTGGTACTGGTTAGTACCAAATTTGGTTATGCTGACAGCCCTGCTGAGCTTCAACTTTGTGCTATGCTCATGCACAACATATACTGATTTTTGCACTTGCATGCATGCAAGTTAGCAATCTAAAGAGTAGCTTATCCATGTAACTTTGTAACTTTCCTAAACCCTAAATTCCTAAGAAAATTCCAAACATGCACATGTACTTGCTGCATGCAAAAAAAAGCAAATGCAGACCTCATCAGATAAAAGACATGCAGAAGCTTGCATGCATGGAAAAGAAAATGGTAAATCACCAGAAAACGCAGAGCTCTCATAGCACCTACCTTTAGATGTTGTAGATGACCGTGGAGTCTCATCATCGGCAAAAAGAGGCCAGGCTTAAATGAAGTCTCCATGGACACAGCAGGGTTTCTCCCTCTCCATAAAGCAGGCCCCCTTGCTAGCCCTCGTATTTGGGGTGTCGATGTTCCGAGGGGATTTTGCATCCATTGTCCTCTTCTTCTTCTTCCCATTGTCTGGTGACGCTTTGGCTGCTGATTTCCTCGCTGGCGTCCTTATCTTCCTGATTGTGAGTAGCCGGGGAGCTTGTTACCTGCAACTGTAGTGGTTTGCAGAAGGCGTTGTAGTAAGAGAGCAAGGCGGAAGCTGGAAAATGTGTTGAGCAACTACGACACTCACAAATGCATGATACTATGATGGGACTTTTGGCACGGTTTCAAAACACCACTTGCATTACTTATTGCCCCACCCACGTTTTCTTTCACGGAAAGTTTAAATCATACAAATTTCCCTCCTACCATTCTTTAACATAGATGAAGAAAAAGGTTCCCTCCAAAGTGTGGACATATGTAGAAGTACCAACCAGGTAGAAGCAAAATAGGTCCTTTTTTTGTACCACCAAACCATGCTTTCACCCCTATCATACTTAGTCTTTTTGCATACCACACATTTTGAAAACATACTCTTGTATGTCCACTTTCATGGTAGGCCAATAGAAGTACGTCTCTACTCCTTGAAGAGTAGGTTAAATGCCTCTATGCCCCGCATAGGGAGGAGCATGGGATTCATACATGACTTTCTCACAAAGAGAGTGGGTAACACATAGCCTATTTCCATGGAGAAGATAATCATCCTGCAAGGTGAATGGTTCCTCTTTCTTCCCCAAAGCAAGGGTTGACCTTACAAGGTCAGTAACATACTCATATATCATAGAAGATAGATCATTGTGAGTTGCTATAGACACCACATTAACTTTTGGTCGTTGTGAAAGTGCATCAGCCATTTGATTGTGCTTACCAACAACGTGAGCAATATGAAAATAAAATTTTGAAAGAAAATTTGTCCACCTCATTTGTTTTTTGGAAAGCTTGCTTTGCGTCATGAAGTACTGAAGACTTTGGTGGTCTGTTTGTAAAATGAATGGAGTTCCCAATAAATAGTGCTTCAATGTGTCTAGGGTATGTAGAATAGCTAAAAGCTCTTTCTCATAAATTCCCAAGACCCGTTCATCCGTATTGAGCCTTCGGTTCTTATATGCTATGGCATGCCCTTCTTGAAGCAATACCGCTCCAAGAAAATCACCACAAGCATCACATTGGACCTCAAATGGCTTTGAGAGATCCAAAAGCATGAGGACTGGTTGGGAGGCAAGCTTCTCTTGAGCTTGTCAAAAGCATTTTGCTCCTTAACAATCCATGAATACTTAACGTTCTTCTTTGGAGGACTGGTTGGGAGGCAAGCTTCTCTTGAGCTTGTCAAAAGAATTTTGCTCCTTAACAATCCATGAATACTTAACGTTCTTCTTTGTTAAGTCATGTAATGGTCCTGCTATTTGAGAAAATTTTGCTATGAAGCGTCTATAGTATGCACACATTCCAATAAAGCTTCTTAGCTCATGTAGATTCCTTAGATTCGGCCATGCTTTTATTACCTCTAAATTTGATGGATCCATGCAGATACCATCTTGAGAGATAATATGACCTAAGTATTGAATCTCTTGAAGGAAAAATTTGCTTTTCTTTTGGTTGAGAAAAAGCTTGTTCTCCCTCAATGCTTGAAAAATCACTTGGAGATGTTGCTTGTGCTACTCCAAGGACTTGGAGTAGATGATGATATCATCAAAGAACACTCCAGTGAACTTGCGGTAGGGTCTAAATATTTTCTCCATCAAACGATTAAATGTGGCTGGTGCATTGGTCAAGCCAAAAGGCATGACTAGATATTCATAAAGACCAAACGTTGTACAAAACGTGGTCTTTAGCATATCTTCATCCACTATTTGATGATATCCACTTTTAAGTTCAATCGTACTGAAGTAGGTAGAGCCTTGTAGCTTATCAAATAGATCTTCTACCGAGGCACAAAAAATATGTTTTTGATAGTGATATGGTTTAGTGCTCGATTGTCCACATATATACGGTATGTACCATCTTTCTTTTACACTAAAAGGACTGGAGAACAAAAGGGAGAGGAGCTAAGCCTCACCATCCCTTTGTCTATCAATTCTTGTACTTGCCTCATGATCTCCTCTTGTTGATCTTGGGAAACTTGATAAGGAGGCTTGTTAGGCAATGAGCTTCCTGGTAGGAGCTCAATTTGATGGTCATCATCCCTTCATTTTGGAGGTAAGTCCATAGAGATATCATCAATAAAAACATTTTGGAATCCATTCAAAAAAGTAGACAAGCCTAGCTCTTTTTGATTCATACCATTTTCGTTTGATAAATAATTAGTGTCATTAGTGGATTATTTAACAAAAATCATGTACGCAAAAACCGAGCTTTTCAAAGACTTATCAAAAGTCGGTGAATTTACAAGTGGCATAGTACAAACATACTTGTTAGCATCTATATACATTCTCTTTCCCCTGTAGGTGAAGTAGATTCTCCTTTCAAGGAACTTCTGTTGGTAGCCATGCGGTTGAACCATGGCGCCCTTAGGATACCATCCTCATGTTGGAGAGGAGAGATGAAAAAGTCTTCTTTGTTGACCTAGCTTTGTACATGAAGCCTCAACTTCCCAATCAAGGGAGTAATAGAGGCTTGTTGTCCCTTGAAAGCTGTGTCAGCATTTATAGTATCTCCCATCTCAAAAACTTGAATGCCCAACTTGGTGGACAACTCCATTGATATGAAGTTGTGAGTAGAGCCAGGGTCAAACAAGATGAAGGCATCATGTTCCCTTACCTTTCCCCAAGCATAGAAAAGAGGTGATCCTTTGCAATGAGCATCCTCTTTTGGAGCTTCGATGGTGGAATCTCTAGGAGTCTCGCTGTGGGCATTTCTCTTGGGGAAAGAACAATAGCCATGTCCTTGCTCCCCACACTTAAAACACTTATGGTCCTTGCAAAAAGCTTCAAGCTCTTCAGGAGAGAGTTTGTTTTTACCTTTGAAACTCCCTTCTCCTTGGACTGATTGTTGTTGTTGTTATTATTGGAATTGCCTTGGTTTTCTCCTTTACATCACTATTGTCTTTGTTTTCCGTGGGCTTGACATTCCTTCTAGCCCATTGTTGGAAATTGATGCGGGAAGCAACCACGGTGTGGTGGATTACTTCGGTGATATAACCAGGCCCTTGGGAATTGACACACTCGACCATTTCTTCAGGTAATCCTACACAAAATTGTTGCTTTTGCTCAGCAAAGTCTATCTTTTGGAAGACAGTAGCCTTGAAATGTAAATCCCAAAACTTGTCCGTATATTTGTGGATAGACTCATGGTAGAGAAGCTTCAAAGTGTGCCATTCAATAAGTACTTTGTCCTTTTCATTTCTTGCAAGGAATTGCTTCATGATGAAAGCTTGTAGAGTTTTCCATGTCTTTGGGAGTTTGCCATTGCCAAGAAGGCTAGCCCACCATTGACAACTCAATTTTTGGAAGTGCATAGCTACATGGAGTAGCTTAGAGGACTCTGTGAAGCCCTCGTCTCCAAAGTTCGCATCAAATTGTTGGATGAAGGCCAACACTTTGTTGGTGGCACCAAAGGTGACATCATAAGTGAGAAAAGAGATACTCTTTTCTCCCTCTTTGAATTTGTTGAGCTTTTATGACCTTTGCCATGCAGGGTATGATTTGTAATGTCCTCCCCTCTTGTATTCTCTAGGAGAATAGCCATAGCTTCCATCGGAAGAGGAGGAAGGTGAAGAACAAGGAGAAGAGGGTAACCTCTTTCTTGACCTTCTCTTCCTTTGTTTCCTCTCTTCCCTTTTGCAGTGACAAAGAGAAGGACTGTGTGTTGACTGTTTCCTCTTGGGAGGAGTTGGCGATCGTCTAGACCGCCGTCTTTGTGGAGCCACATCTTCAGAAGAAATTAGGGATTCATTACTTTCCTATTCTTTAAATTCCTACTCTTGTATGGGAGAGAGTCTTCTTTTGGGGGTCTCATTAAGAGGCCTCCTAAGATCTCTCTCCTCTTGGAGAGGAAGGGAAACCCATAAGCACGAAGTTGCTGAGTAACTTCGACTTGCAAAGCAAGGTTGCCCATATCTTGTTGCAACCTAGTAACAAGATAATTGATAAACATGGGGGCATCATCATTAGCACATTCATGTGCAAAATCAAAGTTATCAATGTTCATTCTACTCTCTTGGTTATTGTGAGCCATGCTAATTATACTTATGTGTTTACTTAGTGTATTCTTTGGCAATTTAAAACCTTAGTTGCTACTCCTCTTAGCCTTTGAAAAAGAGCATTTAAGTATCTACACCCACGGCTCAAATTGGTTAATTGTAGAGATTAGTGCTAATATTGCAAAATTGTCAAGGGCTAGCTCCTTTCGGACTTCCTATGGCTCGATAATGGTAAAGTCATAGGCAATTCTAAAAAGACCGCATTATTAAGACCAAAGCTCCCAAGGTGTGCACCATATCCCACATAGTGGACTCAACAAAATTGATAATAGATCCCAATCCCACTTACCCTAATAAAATTAACAAAATCAACCATTGTTGAGGACCTCTCTTCTTAAGCAAGAAAAGAGAAACCAAATGCTCTGATACGGATGTAATGGAATTGGCCTATGAACTTTAAAAATAGCAAAATTAAGAGAATTAGAGTGAGCATTCTTGTGAGATTACTTTGAGAACATAGAGGGTGAACTTAATTGATGGTAGCAACATAAACATCATACTTAATTAACTTGGATGGAATAATAATTTTTCCAAAGAGAGTATCAGAGAACATGACAATAGTTGAGGATCGGGTTTACTTGGAGCCAGTCCCCCCTCCAAAAGGCGTTTGTATTATAGATTCTCCCATCAAGAGAGACTTGGTACAATACAATCTTTGTGCTCCTTGTGACCTAGGTGATGCAATGAGTATGGAAAGCTTCATGCATCACAAGCATAACATAAACTTTTCAAAAAGCATTAACTATCCCAAGCCTCGGTCCCAAGGTCTCAAACACCTTTGAAGGTGGAGAGAGCTAGCGGCGGGGAATGAGGGTAGGAAAGAGGAAGAAGAATCATTCATAGGAGAAAGAAATAGTTCCTCACTTATCATCACTCTTCTTGCCTATCATAGCATAATACCATAGTAATTAAGAGGAATAAGATGGAAATCTTAAGCATTGAAGCATGGCTCTTGGTTGGATTTTCATTCCATAGCGAAGAGTGTCGGTGTAGGTTCTCAACTTCCCAACAAGCTTGGAGAAGGAGATGAAGCTCTTGCACTTTGCACTTTGCACTTTACACAATGAGACAGAGAGAGAGAGAGAGAGAGAGAGAGAGTATACCCCCTCTCATGCTTGGTCCACCTCTCTCTCTCTCTCTCTCTCTCTCTTTGTATTATTTAATTATATCATTTGGACGTGTATCCTCTTTTTCCTCTTTGAGAGAAAGAACTTAATTAGTTATTTTTATGCATCTAGATTCTCATTGGACCCCTTTAAAGCCTATCCAATAGGATTCAAGCACATCATGAGAGCCACATGGGGAGAATCTTGACATGTGTCTTTTATGCTTCTTAAGATATCATGTTTGAATTGAACACTTCAAGCACCTTAATCATTTAAGCCTGAAAATGAAAATCATTTATGTCTCATTAGAGATCATGTTTGAATTGAACACCTTAAGAACCTTAGTCATTTAAGCATGAGAAGCACCTCAAGCTTGGGCAAGGTTCCCACAAACACCTTAAGCACCTTAGTTAGCAAGCCGACAAGCACCTCATGCTTGGGTAGGATTCCCACCTCAAGGTTAGCCATAGCTTGCCTAAGGTCAAAGGACTTTTTAACACTAACTTTTGGAAGTCTTTAATGAAGCTAACCCTAAGGTCTTGAAACTCCATTAGGTAGCATTTCTCTTTAACATACCATCTCTCATTTGGATCCCTTTAACCTTGACCCCGTGTTGAGACAGATCCATAAGCACATGTCTATATTCTAACCCTTATTCCCAATTATTCCCCCACATTAAATGATCAGTTTAATATGAGAAAATCATTTGGGTTGGTTAGATATTAGATTTTATGACAGGTGATGGAAGAGGAGTGTCTCTTCCACCAATAGAGGATTGTGAGACTGGATCTCAAATGAATCTAGAAGTGGAATTGTATTGAGGAGACAAAGGATTTGTACACTGTATGGATAGTCAACCCCATTTGCTAAGAACACTACCATCCTATACGAGATAGTACGAGGCCAAGTCAAAGGTTTTTGAAATCCCATCACAGAGATTGTCCTCCAACAAAGTCATTGATTCAAAAGGACTGATAGACATATTGTCAACACTAGTCACCTATACGATAACATTAGCCGAGTTGCTTAGAATAGGAAAATAAATACGAAGTAGAAGACAAGTTCTACGAATCTGTAGAACACATGGATCTTCAAGAAAATGCCAACAATGGAAATAAAAAAAAACCAGTCGGTGACATGAACAACACTTTAACAAATGCATTGTTTTATGATTTTCCATATCAAAGACTGAAGAAATAACATCATCGCTAACAAGAAAAAAGTGCATCAAAAGTGGATTCCAAAATCCTCGATGGAAATGCAACTGCAACAAGCATCCTCATACGTGGCTCCTATACATGAAGAAAACACTCAACCAAGAAGAACACAACCATGTCAATGAGCTAACAATGCATTGTTAGGAGTTTTGTGGAAGAAGTGACTGCACATATGTACATACACATGCATGGTGCATCGAATAAAATATTACCCATTTTCCAGATCTAGGTGGTTACGTGGGGCCCACATGTGTACAGGTAGGATAGCGTGTACATAGTACATCGATTTTCATCATTTCCAGTATCAGTGTGTTTCTTTATAATAATGAGGAGTTGGTAGACCGTAAAACTTCTCGAGGAAGCTATCAGCGGGCTGACGCCATGAGGTAAGCAAGTGCGTCAAGTGGCATGTAGTAGCGTTAGGAGGACGAATGGGATCAAGACTTGCATGTGGTAAGCGAAGACACAACGGGAGAGTTTTCTTGTGATCAATTATGCAAAAATTTCATCATGAGAACTATATTTGAGGGCCACTTCACATGATTGCGGGATGCATTATTGGAAAAAGTTGAGTGCCAGGTGTGTGGATGGATGTAGAAGGGTAACAAAAACGCACTATGTGGCCAATTTTTGGCCTATTCGGGGTTCGTTTCAGGTCAAGTAAAAAGTCCAAAGGTGCCCAAGGGATAAAGTGAAGTGTGGACACTACAAAACCTGAGAAAAAAACCAGAAAAAATGTGGAAATAAGAGGAGGAACAGCCGCAACTCAGTTTTTGCTGTTTTTGGAGCCTGTTTTGGCCATAAACTGCTCATCCGAAGTCGGATTTGAGCACTTGGATATTGTAGACTAGGGTTTTTGGCCGTCCGGATGCAATGGTGCTATCCATTTTGCCAAATTCCTCACTATTTTCTATTGTTTTGGCCGTGTAAGTTTCTCTTATGAGCGACGTTTTTGCTCAAATTTATGATTGTATATGGCATATTTCATCTATATGGTGTGAGTTATTTGCCCCATTAGTGTTGGCCCAAGCTCAATTGTATCTAAACATTAGAAATATTTCTCTTTTGAGCTGAGTTTTTTGGGTGTGTGTGTGTGTGTGTCTCTATGTTGAGTGGGCAAATGGATAGTCTCTTTCCTCTCATTCCATTGGTGTGTTCCCTGTCTTGGCCAGGTGGATTGTGTAAGCCAAGTGGTGCCCCATAGTTAGTGTGTGTGTGTGTGTGTGTGTGTGTGTGTGTGTGTGTGTGTATTATTCACAGAGTATGTTTGGACTGATTATAGAGGTATTATGTGTGTTTCCACCCCGCTCACATTCTTTTGGCGCCCCCACGGAGGATCTTCTTCGGGTACCTTCAGCTTTGGGATTACAAGTTGCAGATTGCAGATCACAAATTACATATCACAAATTAAAGGTTACAAGCTATAGGTTATAGGTTATAGGTTACAGGTTACAGGTCAAGGTACAGGCGATTCACACAGGTACACGTAGGCAGAGTAGAGTGATATACTGGCAAGTAGAAGTCACTTGCAGTTGCCATGGGTATGCATCATTTGGCACCTGCTTGAGCGCATTGTTTGGTATTGTATGTTACTTGTAGGTACTACCATTGTACGCCTTTGTGGAACCATACTTGGTTTTATTTTGCAATCCCAAACATTTCCGAGACTTGGTCTGGAAGATAGTCATTTCTGAGACTTGAGTATACGATATTTTCATAAACCTTTGCGAGAGGGTCGTGGTGAGGTTTTATTGAGATGGGGGATGCTCAAATGTGAGATCCTTTTGGTGATACAGGTGGCTGGAGAACCCTTTTTGTGACCTTGTCAGAGGCAATGTACTAGTGATTCCTACTTGATGTTGGGGTTATATTGTTGGTAGGTTATGCATACATATACAGTCTATATTTTGGGTTCTTACTGCTCTACTTCTAGGGAAACTCTACCAAAATTCTTCCAAGTTGTGATGGCTGGTTTTTTGGTCTTTTGAGCCATTTATGTTGTTACGCTGCTGAAATTTTGGCAAACTCAAAGGGTAATTACTCAAGGGTGATTTCTTGGGAGCTATATGGATGGATTTTAATGGATAATCACGACGAACCTCAGTTCAGTCCTTTTCATTTTGCACAAAGAATCTAGATAAATGTATATGTGGATAGGAAGATTTTTTATCAGCAGCGCATAGTTCTATGTTTCGTCCAAGAAGATTAAGAGAGATACTGGAATCCCCTTTGCATGTTGTAATTTCAATGAATAACTATGAAAAATCATTTGATGTGCATGTGTTCGTCCTTTTATAAAGCTTGAGCTCCATTGAAGTTTCTAGGGATTTAGTCAGTAAAAAGTTTTGGGTTCTTGCACCTGTGTTAGAAAGGGTTCTCAATGCATCAAAACTTGGGTAGCCATGGCTTTCTCTTATCCAGAATTTCATGGAAGAAGTGATGAGGATGTCACAGACTTTTTGGAAAAGATGGAGGTTGCCTGCATTAGCAATCAGATTCATGATCCTGCGCAAATGTTATGTCTTGTCTAGATAGCATTTGAAGAGGAGTTGCGTGCAGCTGATCCACCTGTGAGATTAAGTTGGGACAATCTAAGCCAAGGATTGAAAGTGGATTTTGTGAAGACAAAAGATCCTAACAAAGTGTGGTAAGAAGTACAGGGTTTGGTGCAAAGGGAAGGTGAGCAAGTAGATTTGTACATACGTAAGTTTTCAATGGCATGGGAGAGGATGTGCAAGGCCTTAGCACCACATGTACCCCCACCTAACATGATCAAGAAGGACAAGTTCTTGGCTGGTCTTTGGGAGAGGGAGCTAAAGAAGCCTAGGACATATGAAGATGCACTAGATGTAGTGAGGAACAAAGAGTGGAAGCTGAGAAGAATGAGTCAGCTAGGAGTAGAGTCTTTGCCTAGAAGGTCTGAATTTCAGCCTATGGATTCTTTGCAAGGTCGCATGCCAGGGGTTCATCATGAACCAGTGGTTTCTGTTAGTCCTCAGGCTATGCCAGCAGTGGTCACTACAACAGTGCAAGATGATGGGCTAAGGCAAGACATGAGGCAAGTGGTAGATTTAATGAAGAATCTCAGCCTAAACATAATAGGTAATGTGGGAATAATCGAGGTCAGGGGAGGTTTGCAAATCAGCCAGGAGGTGAAGAAAGACCCATGAATGGTGTTGGACAAAGCAATGGTAGAGTCTGAAGTCAGACACCCACCTATTATAATTGCGGAGAGTTGGGACACATCAGCCCGCAATGTGATATGCCACCAAGGATGGGAGGAGACATGTATCCATTGCCAAGACAGGTGCTAACTAGGTCAAATGATAATGGCATTGAAATTAAGGGCAAAGAAGGAACCAATGGATTAACCCAAGAGGAAAAGGGAAAGACAAAAGTGAAAAGTGTGGTCACTTTGGAGAAGGCAGCAAAACTGGAGGATACATTAGTGATGCCTATTGGGAAGAGGACAACATAGGATAAGGAAGGAAGAAGTGGAGCAGGTCCTAGTAAGAAGAAGGGAAAGATCCATGAAGGCGAGGATCAAGGCCAAGAGGAAAAGAAGGGCTTGTCGCAAGTTTCATGTTTCAGATTTTTCACTAGGGGATGGGCAATTAAGCTATGACTTGAAGGAGAATCTGACAAGCAAGAAAGTAGATGGTACTTTTGGGCAGCTTATAGAGATGGTGCCTAAGCTAAAGCGACAGTGGAAGAGGATGGTTAACCCAATGGAGAAAGAGCTAGAGAGAGGTTTAGTGAAGGTGTGAGTGATGGATGAGCTACCAGACATTTGCCCAATAGTAGATGTGTGGCACAAAAGAAAAAATACGGGACAACTTTATGCCAATGGTGAAGCCCAAATATGTGTCGTAACACACTCATGCATTGAGAAGATGGGTCTTAATGTGACTAGGGTGTCAGGCTTTCGGATCAGATTGGCAAACCATCAAAAAGTAAAATTTTTGGGTGTTGTTAAGAGCTTAGAAGTGGAGGTGTCTGATGCAAATTTGGCGGTTGATTTTCATGTGATGCCAGTGAGGTTAGGAGCATATCCGATTCTACTGGGTAGACCATGGTTACGTGTAGTGGGAGCTGTTCAAGATTGGAGACGTGGTACAATTAGCCTCTATGGAAAGACAAGTGCCAAGAAGCTATATAATATGGACATAAGGAAACTATTGGAGGAACTTTATGAAGATGATGATGAGCCTAGTGATGAAGACTATTCCACAGTGACTGACGAGGACAGTGATAGTACTACTAGCAGTGATGAGGATGTTGATGTTGCATTTCTTCTAATGGACAAAGAAATCCATGAGTCTAGTTTAGTTGCATTTACAAATGAGATTGAAGATGAAATTGAAGGGCCTTATGAAGTGATTGAAGGGCTGATGCAAACCAAGGTTGAATTTTCAAAGAAGCAGGAATTGATGACACAAATGATCAGTGGAGACCTCTTAGCTTGGGAGAAGGAGATATATTTGCACATGCTGGCTAGTTTTCCTGATTTGTTCATTACTTCATATGAAGATATTAGAGGGTTCAAAGGAGAAGAGATGCATGTAGAGCTGAAAGAAAGTGCTAACCCAATGCAGCAAAGGCTAAGAAGGATGGGTCAAGAGCAGATGGAAGCCTTGCGGGAAGAGGTTGACAAGTCAACTTTCATTACGCCATGGGGTTTTTATTGCTACATGCGCATTTGGGTTAACAAATGGACTATCCTTCTATCAAGAGAGAGCAAATTGGGTATTGGCACCATCCATTCGTAGTTGTGTTAAAGATTTTATGGACGACTTTTGTGTCTACAACAGTAGGGCTAAACACCATGAAAAGGTACAGATGGTATTGGCTCAATATGATGAATGTGGAGAACAACTAAATCCAAAGAAATGTCATCTAGCACAGCCAAGGGTGAAGTTATTGGGCCATATGGTGTTAGAAAATGGCATTGAGGCTGATCCAAAAAATGTTAAGTCTATTATTCTTCTTCTATCACCTAAGAGTACAAAGCAATTGGCAACCTTTATACACAAAGTGAAGTACATAGCACGATTTATTCCATTGTCTTCACAACTCCTTTATCCATTACAAGAAGTGGCAAAGCATCATCCATTGCACTGGGATGACAAGTGTGAAGAAGTGTTTCAAGAGGTGAAAGAGGTGTTTGGGGGCTGTCAGCCATGCAAGCTCCTGATTGGGAGCAAGTGTTTTATGTAAATCCATCAATAGGGGATGATGCCATTGGAGCCATGCTGTTACAAAAGGGGAAGGGCAGCCATCATATGAGACTAGTGTATTGTGCAAGCTAAGTGAAGTTGGTAGCAGAAAGAAAATTGTCGGAAGTAGAGCTAGTGATGGCCAGTGTAATATTTGCATGTCGACGATTTCGTCATTACTTGTTACCATGACCTTTTGTTTTCTTAACGAGTTATGCCTTTTTGCCACAATTAATTAATGGCACTAACATGTAAAATGTGGTCAAGAAATGGGTAGTTGAGTTGCAAGATTTTGAGTTCTCTTTTTTAGTGGAAGACGGTATAAGAGCTACCCTAGCTGATTTGTTGACTTACAAGGATAATCCCCTTCTTGTTAAAGAAGAGGTGGTGAGAAGGGTAGTTGAAGAAGTGCCACAAATCAGCAATGCACATGTGTTGTTCTTTGATGGCTCATACAGAAAGATCCATGATGCGGCTTCAGGTGGTATAGCACTTTACAATCCAGGGGGGAAGCTCGTATGCAAGAGATGGTTCAAATTGGATGCTCATAGTAACAACAATGAGGCTGAATATGCTACTTTCAAAGCCGGATTGCACATTTGGTTGAAGCATGGGATTAGAAGGTTCAGCATAAAAGGTGATGCCTTGTTAGTTGTGAAGCAAGTGTTGGGTGTGTGGAAGAGCAAGAATGCCTCATTGAAAGAAATGTGTTTCAGAATTAAAGGCCTGTTAAAAAAGTTTGAAGCATGGAGCATCAAACACATTGAATGTGCTCTAAATGGAGAGGCACATGAAGCATCTCAAAGCATGATTGGGGAGCTATTTGAGTTGAGGAACAATTTACCTCTTTATCATGGACAGGAAAGTTTGGCTCAAGATGAGGAGTTTTTGCTAACAAAAATCATTCTGAAGGACATTCACAAGTCTACGAAGTATGGTTTTGTGCGTACAACATCCAAGTACAAGTTGATTGGTGATGTCTTACACATGAAAGGGGCTAAACTCGTGTTGAGACATGTACCTTGGTGGGAGGATCTTTATAGAGTGTTGGAAGAGAATCATGAAGGTGCATGTGGCGGCGAACATTTTGCTCTAAAGATCACCTTGCATAAGATCTTGCAAGAGGGGTATGTATGGCCTAGTTTGCACAAGGATGTTCACCATTGGTGTAGGTCTTGCAATAGGTGTCAAGCATTTGGGAAGAGAGTGTTGAAGCCAGAGCTATCAAAAACCATTATGGTGTTTGATGTGTTTGAAAAGTGGGGGATTGATGCAATAGGCCCGTTACCTATCACAAGCACGGGGAAAAGCTATATTTTGACTGAAGTGGACTATCTCTCTAGATGGGCAGAGGCTATAGCAGTAAAACAAATCACTGCAAAGGATGTTGCAAAATTTGTGTACGATGAAATATGTTGCAAGTTTGGGGTGCCACTAGAGCTACTTTTGGACAAGGGGCCAAGATTTAGAGCTAAACTATTATACTTTTTATACGCAAAGATGAAGATTAGGCACCAGCATACCACTCCTTATTATCCACAATGTAATGGCTTAAATGAAAGATTCATGGTGAGTTGGTACAAATACTTTCGAAAGTGAGAGAGCACCAAGGAAAAAATTGGGATGTTGAATTGCCTAGTGTATTATGGGCTTACCGTACTTCGGTGAAGACAAGTACAGGGTTTACTCCATTTCATTTGGTATATGGAAAGGAAGCACTATTGCCTGTGGAAGTAGAGTTGCCTATGGTCAAGATGTTAGAGAAGTTTCTTGGGCAGTCTAGTGATGCATTCAAAGAGAGGCTCTTGCAATTACAAGAGGTTAAGCTGGATAGGATAAGCGCATTGGAACATTATGGGATGATGCAAGATAAGGATTTAGAAAAGATAAATGAAAAGGTCAAAAGTAAGTGTATCAAGAAACATGAATTGGTTTTGTGCTACAGCAGTAAGCTGGACAAGACATTCCAAAAGAAGTTTCAAATTAAGTTGGAAGGCCCTTTCAAGGTAGTGGAGTGTTTTTCGATTGGTACATATCAATTGGCTAACCTGGATGGGATTCTATATAAGTCAAGGGTAAATGGATTGCGTCTTAAATTGTACCATGCTAGATTGATGATGGTGGAGCAAGATGAGCTATCTTCATAACAAGTAATGTTTGTAAGGGATGAGGAGACATGTGACGAGGTGAGTCTCATATCTCTTTTTGTTGCTGCTGATCATGAATGATCTAGCAGGCTAGGGGATAGGCAAATTATGTTAGTATTTTTTTAAAAGAAGTGATTGCATATATGTACATACACATGCATGTTGAATCGAATAAAGGATTGCCTATTTTCCAGAGCCAGGTGATTACGTGGTGCCCACATGTGTACAGGTAGGATAGCATGTACATAGTACATTGATTTTCATTGTCACCAGTATCATGTGTTTTTCTATAATAATGAGGAGTTGGTAGAGTGTAAAACTTCTCAAGGAAGCCATCAGCAACCGGACGCCATGAGGTAAGCAGGTGCGTCAAGTGGCATCTAGTGGTGTCAGGAGGACGAATGGGATCAAGACTTGCACGTGGTAAGCGAAGACACAACGGGAGCATTTTCTTGTGATCAATTATGCAAAAAGGTCATCATGAGAAATATATTTGGGAGCCACTTCACGTGATTGCGGGGTGCATTATTGGAAAAAGTTGAGTGCCAGGTGTGCGGATGGATGTAGAAGGTCATCATGAGAAATATATTTGGGAGCCACTTCACGTGATTTCGGGATGCATTATTGGAAAAAGTTGAGTGCCAGGTGTGCGGATGGATGTAGAAGGGTAACAAAAACGCACTACGTGGCCATTTTCTGGCCATGTGTGTTATCCCAAGAGTGTGTGTTGGGTGATTATAGAGGCGTTGTGTGTGGTTCCATCCCGCTCACAACGTTAATCAAGTGGATAGAAAAGTGATCCCAGAAACAACAACCCAAGAGTAAGCAAACAATAACCTTTCATAACAAGCTAAACCACAAAGGGAAACTGCTAAAATGCAACCTTGCTGAGGATAGCAGCGATAGTGATGATTTTTATGGCATTCCTTACCAGACACTCAGGTCATCACCCTCACTAGCAGCTTTCATGACAACCAAGGAAGGCCAAAAGAAAACAGTGAGTCAGAACCAAAAAGTTCGACAAATCTGGATACCAAAGAACTAGATTGGCCAAAAGCAGAAATAGATCAAGAAGACAAAGATCTATCATGAAAAATCACAAAATCCAATGCCAGCAGAAAAATAGTCGAAGCTTGCAAGAACATCTAAGAAAAACACAAAGTTTGAAGCTTTCGCACATCAAATTTGGGTTCCAAAGAAGTTGATTCAAGCATAAAGAGGTCAAAAGTTTATTTGGATTCCAGAATAGTTAAAGTAACAACTCCTAAATTTTGAATCTTATCCTCAACCAAGACTACAAGGACTGAAGCAAAGACCGTTGTTGACTCACACAAAGACAAGGTGGATCCCAAAGAAGTTTCTTTAAACACAAACAAAGTAGGGACAAGTATGGGTTCCCAAATGAGCAGCATCAACGAGACCACCACTAATCACAAAGAAATGTGTCTCAAAGGGAACCAAAACCCTACTGTCACTCCACCGTCGCTTGAATTCTTTCAAGTCCTCCTACAGTTAAAGTACTATTAGAAGCAAACACCAAGAGTACGTTTTATGCATGGACAATATAAAAAATTGTGTCCATGCAGGCCTTGTAATGTAGCCCTATTATGCATACACAGTCAATGCATGAAAAAGATTTATGTTGTGTAGGATGTGGGTATAAAAAAATTTCTTAATGGCATTTGTTGGCAAGGTGTCCTATTCTATGCAATGTGCTGGTCTTTGAAGCTCCTATGCATAATGGATAATGTTAGAGGATAGACTACAAGGACAAAGGAAGTTGGCAATGCGACTAAACGAAGACACTCATCAAGTGTAAAGTTACCTATCTAACACTTCATGCGACTACAAGGCTGTATACAGGAAGTAGATCTTTATACTTTAAATCTTCTATCTTGTATGTGACTTAATAAAGCCTAACAAATAAAAGGGACTAATGATAATAACAAAAGGGAAAAAAATGACAATTCAGTCGTCTATTGTGATAGATATCTGAAGGAGCAACCAGGGATCAAGCCAAATTGTGTTCATCATCATTGGTTCTACATGTGTTGGTAGCCAGAAGGTGCTAGAGTTGCCCGTCAGTCATTTTCAAAACTGAAATCCAAAAAATTACCTTGGAAAGCCAAATACAAGTCCAAATCAAGCCAACTTTGTCAAGAGGCTATGAATAGAGAATACAAGCTAAGGATTAAATTTTATTTTTATTTTTTAAAAAGTCTAACTCCTAGCCAAAGCTACAATTTTTTCAAAAATAAAGCCATGATAGCCACCTACATACCCTGTATATCATGTACATGAGCTTTTGGGGACAAATGGACAAGATAGCTCGTCGATGGTCATCTATCGCGAATGATGTTGGATAAGGCCCTTTTGATGCACGTTACTAACTTGGGAAATTAATTGGGGTTTGTCGAGCTTTACTTGAGTCGTGTATCAAGTAGAAGAAGTATACTGATTTACACAGCACACAAAAGCTAACAATGGAAAATGCAACCTTGATCACCTTGATGCGGGAACAAAGGAGGCACCAACAAAGAAGAGCGAACAGAAATGGTAGACAAACCAACCTTTGCAGGGTTACATATCTTGTCCTTGATGACGCAGTGAGCGGGATGGAAACACACATGTTAACTGAGTCAACGTCAGTTAACAGAAGCTGCTAAAGACCGAAGACGTACAAATGCACATCGAGGATGAATGCAAAGAAGCAGTAAAGATTGGAGTTACACGTTTTCCACGTTTTCCAAAATGGTCACGTATTGTAAATTCCCGATTTATTTCAAGCCATTGTAATATTTTAATGTGTTACGGGCTCAATGGGAGTTCCAAGCTGTAAAGAATAGGTCACTTACTGTGCTTAAGATGCAGATTCAGTAAGTGGTGAGCCCTAAAGGCCTTGGGTGGCCGGACATTGCATATTTTTACCCTAGGTATATAAGGTAGTGTGAAAAAGAAATTAGGGTTCTCAAGTCATTTGTTGAGAGCACTCTTTGGTGAGAGCTCTTGAGGTGTGTGGCTATGGATTTCTTGAGCTTCTCCTTGCTCATGAGACTTGATTAACACTAATCAATGATTCATTCTCTCTCATTATGCCTCTCTCTTACTTCTTATGATTGCCTATGATGCTTAGATTAACTAGATCTTAACTAATTAGTGGTTAATCCCTCTCTAATCTTGTGTGATTGCCCTCTTTTGCTTGTGTGTGCATGTAGATTTGATTGGAGTGTGGTGCTCGATAGATCTATGTGTGCGTGCTTGCGATTAGTGTGCTGCATGATAGGATTAGTGTTGTGTGTGTCTTGCAATCGTAGTGTGTGTGATTGGGTTGATTAGAAGTGAAGAGAAGTGGATATGGAGATTGCCCTTCATTGCGGCTTAGCTCCTCCATAGGTTGAGAAGCTCACCTTGTAGAGTTAACCATTTGTGCTACCACGATTAGCTCACTAACCGTCTGAGTGTTTTCATGCCCTAGCCGGGTAGCTCATCCCTCCGGATTGATAATTTTGTTGGTCAGTGGAGCTGTTGCAACGATGGAACCCCCAACATTTGGCGCCGTTGCCGGGAACGATAGCCTACGCTAGTGCCAAACTGTGGCATAATCGAATACGTTCCCTCACTAATTTCACTTGTGTGTTTATGTTTTTGTGGATTTTGAATGTGTGTGCATGAAGCATTGTGTTCATAATTCCCTAATGTGTGACCATATCTTGCCAATTTTGTGTTACACACTCTAATTTCTCACTAACCCCTTGCTACTTTGACTAATTTTTGCCAACTTACTAATGTGCTATGAAGGATTGGAGCATTCGACCATTCAATTGATCTTCGACGGAAAGGTAATTAAGGTGGTATTCTCAACCTCCCTAGAATCTAGAGATGTGTAGAATTGTGTAGAAATCCCACCATGACGCAATGTAATGTGATGCAATGTAATGCTATGCTATGTAAATGCAATGTAATGTGGATTGAAAATTTTACGATTTTTCGTTTTCACGCCGTCGTAATCCTGAAATTTTTAAGAATTGGTCGCGCATAAATTTGATAAGTTTCAATTGCTAATTGATGATTGTGGATTGCTAATTGGGTGTCTAATTGAGTTAATTGCATGCTAAGATGGTTAATTTCAAGTGTGTGTGCACTAAATCAAGTGTGTGTGCATTCTAATTGAGTGTGTGTATGCTAATTTTAGGTGTGTGTGCACTATTTTGCCCATGTTTGAGCACCTAGAAATCAATGTGTGCGTTATGCTTTTTCAATCGTGATGATTGATGCGTGTTGTGATCATGCCCAACTAATGATTTGTGAAATCACATTGCAAATCCAACAACTTTAACCCTTTTGTGTGCGCACCTAAAGATTGGTAAAAACTGTCAATTTTTGTGTGTGTGTGTGTGCCTACTAAAAAGTGTGTAATTTGCATGGTTAATTCAATGTTTTGATTGCATAAATGTTGTGTGTAATGATGAAATGTTGTGTTTTTGTGCTCAAAACAGTGATTTACACACTCTAATTGCGTCAATTTTTGACCTAATTTTATCGGTAATTTTGCCGGTTTAATTGCCTCGTCTTGATTTATTTGATAAAATTGTTGGCAATTAAAGTGATGTGATTTTGCCAATTTTATTTGGCTGCACTATTTCTCAATGTGTGGAGAATTTGTAGAAATTTTGGGTATTTTTTGGATAATTTTGCAAAATTTTTTGCTAATTTTTGCATTAATATTCGGTTAATTCCATAAAAATTGATATTTTGCTATCTTTACAAGCTATTTTGTGTGTGCGTATTTACGGCAGCATTTTGTTCGCATTAGTTTTGAGCGTTTTGCTGTTTTCGAAGGCCGAGTGGATAATTTTGTCGAATTTGGTGTTTTAGATAAAATCTGCTATTTTCGGTTGTTTTTGCGTGTCAAAAATATTCGGTAGTGAATGTCGATGATTTTCTAAGATTCTTAGAATTTTTGGGAATTTTTAAGACTTTTTTGACAAATTTTGGGATTTTTTGGTGATTTTGGAGTTTCGGCTAATTTTCAACCCATTTTTGGCATTTTTTGGAAATTTGAAAATAAAAATTAAAAAATAAATAAAAGAAAGCCGATTCGAGCTCGAAGCTCATGCCATGCGGCGCAGAAAACATCTTCGTCGACTAGATCCTTACGATTGCTTGTCGGCTTCAAAATTCTCTTCCTTTTCTTTCCGTCCGCGTGAATCCGCACCCTCACTCAATCTCTCTTCCCGTCACACTTCCCCTATCTCTCACTGCAGTGTGTGACCAATGTAAAAGAAAAAAACCGAGGTCCAATGTAATTTAACCGGCTGAAATCCTTAAAAGTCCCGGTTAGATTTGGAGCTTGCCTTGAAGAAAACCGAGAAATTTTCACAAGTTTTAGTGTAATTACCGACACAAGCTTCAAATTTTGACCTAAAACCGGGAGAACTTCGAGTTTGCCCTTATTTTCTCGTGAGAACACCCCCCCTCTCTCTCTCTCTCTCTCTCTCTCTCTCTCTCTCTCTCTCTAATTTCCTCTCTCTCTCTCTCTCTACTCTCTCTCTCCCCTGGGTGCACACCCTCTCCCTTTTTACTCAAACACACACACCCACTTCGCTGTCGTTTTCCGTTGATTGCGCCCCTACTCCCCGCCTCTGCACGTGGCCCAATATTTGCACCGCTTTCTCTGCCCTCCTGCACGCGCATAGCAGACAAAATCCCTTCGGTGCCAGGCCACGTCCGCGCTGCAGTCCAAACCGCCTCAGTCGTGGTCAACACGCACGCCAGCACTGCAAGAAAGTGACAGGTGAGAAATTTTTATTATTTATTATTTATTTTTTTATTGTTATTTTTGTGTTTTCCAATTAATTTTAAAAAAAGAGGATTAAAAATAAAAAAATAAAACTTAAAAAAATTAAAAAAAACATAAAAATAATTTAAAAATTCAAAATTCAATAAAAAAAGAAAAAGATATATAAAAAATTAAAAATCACAAAAAAGAGTAAAAACCTCCAAAAATCCAAAAAAAATCACAATAAAAAAGAAAAGCATAAAAAATTCACTAAAAAATAAAAACATCTTAGAAAAATCTAAAAAATAAAAAATTGACCAAAAAAATCACAAAAAAAGTAAAAAACCTCAAAAATTCATTAGTCCTAAAATTCACAAAAAAGAATTTAGAAAAATTCACAAAAAAATAAAAAGCACATAGAGAAATCAATAAAAATCCAAAATTTCACAAATAACTCAAAAGAAAAACTAAAAAACTCACAAAAAATCCAAAATCGTTCGAAAAAATCAAGATAAATAAAGGTTCAATGTATACACTCGCTGCTGCTGCACGCTCCCCCCCCCCCCTCTCTCTTGCCCTCGCGCTGCCTCCACCCCCCGCACTGCCCCCTCGCGCTGCCTCCCTCGCCTAGCCCTGCCCGCCATCCTTGCCCTCTGCTGCCTGTCGCCCTCGCCCCTAGCTGCCCCCAAGCCCGTCCGCTGCCCCCCATTCCCTGGCTGTTTCTTCCTCCCCCCCCGGCCCCCCCGCAGCCTCTTGAACTCTAGCTCGCCGCTTTATCCGCCCCCCCATCCCCCCCCCTGTCCTCATCGCTCCCGAAGGTCTTCTGCACCTGGCTCTACAACACTTTTTCTTCGGAAAAGTGCTCGGCGTTCTCGGTTGCAGATTTTCTTCACCGTCTGCTTCTTCGACTCAGCAGTAGACACAGATGGAGGCTCTAGCTCCGCCACAGAGGGACTCGCCTGAAGCCCCCTCGCTCGACCCCACTGAGCCCACCATTCGACTTGCTCTTTCGCCGACAGAGCAAGGGAGCCTTGCCGCAGAGGTAGAGCGCTTGCAGGCGACTTCTCTCATCTGCAAGGTTCTCGGCACCCGTCCTAGCAGAGGAGAGCTGTGAGACCTTCTCCAGGCCCGCCTTCTCGCAGAGGTGGGCAAGATCTTGGATGTCCAGATTCTCGGACGGGGGTACTACATGATCGAGTTCGAGACTTCCGAGATGGCCTCAAGCGTCATAGCTATGAGTCCACTGGCCATCCACGCGCCCACTTTCGACAGTGGCGACATGGTTTTTACGCGACTTCGGATGTGCTAGTAGAGGAGGCAGACATCCCCATCTCAATTTGCTTTTCGGGTTTACGGAGGGAGTACCTTCCACTTCTCTCCAGGATTGGCTCAGCCATCGGGACCGTCCTGGAGACACCTCGTACGGCAGCATTAGCTGTCAAGGCGGCTAGCATCCCTTCAGTTTGAGTTTTGGTCAGAGATACCCACACGCTCCCGAAGGTCATCCTTCTGCCTCGGGTGAGTGGGGGTTGGTTTAGACAGAGTGTGGAGTACTCGGGTCTCCCGAACCAGTGCTTCATTGCAGACAGATGGGCCACCTAGCGAAGGCCTGTCCACGGAGGAGGCCAGGACCTGCACCTCAGCCTCAGCCCCAGCCTGCCAAGGCTGGGCCGCAGCCACAGCCAGCGGCACAGCGCAGAGATTCAGAGCCACCACCCTCCGAGCCTGGGGCTCTAGCGAAGGAGGGGTGGCAGCAGGCCCGTGGCCATCGACGCTAGGGGCCACAACGATAGCCTGGCACTCAGAGTGGCCCTCAGGTGCCTACTCAGCAACAGTGGGTTCCCACGGGGAACTGCTTTGGTCCTCTTGAGCAGGAGGAGCCCCCTACGCCAGCCTCCACCTCCGCTTCACCCTCGCCAGCCGCCCCACCTTCAGATTTCCCCTCCTCCTCCTCATCCCCTCCCCCGCCCTCTGCTCCCGCCCACTCCCCTCCTCGCCCCCTGTCTTTGTCGCCCCACCCCGTTTCTCTTCTCCTCCGCCCACCCCAGCTCCCTCTCCCCCTCCTCCTGCTTCAGTACCACAGTCGACTCAGGAGACTGGTCCCTCGCCGGTGGCTAGGAGATCTCTTGGCAGCGCCTTTGCCACGAGTCGCCTAGCGAGAGAGGGTCAGCCCTTCTTGCGGCCCCCTCTGCAGATTCAGACATATTCCCTTGCAGCTATCCCTCGTGGTTTGACGAGCATTGACCTCCGACGCCGCTGGGATTTCTTCGATTACGGGTTCACTCGCTTTCTCGGTGATTCCACAGCAGACCACGAGGCAGCCTGCTTCAGAGTCCACGCTTTATTCCTCGCCGCTAGGGGGGCAGAGGCCTTGGACTCAACAGTTGGTTTCTCCTTCCCCCTCTGTGGTAGGACCGAGACAGAGTGGTCCCTCGACTCAGTGGTGGGATGGTTGCATACACAGGTTCTCGAGTTCTCTCACCACATGGGAGAACTTGGAGTTACAAATTTGCTGCAGACTTTGTCGCCACTGGCCAAGTTTGTGGTGACACCCCCAGACTCAACAGGATGTAGGCACATTGTGGTGTACTTTTTTGCTGATATGCAGTGTTTTCCTTGCTATGTATACATTCATGAGGACTCCTGGACAAAGGAGGTTGCTTTACGCACGGCTCGCTATGCTTGGGTTTGGGCCAGGCACTCACTGCAGTTTCGCCTATCTAGAGGACGCTCGGATGCGGATTACTCCCCATCCAAGCTAGCCTCGAAGATAGCCCGTCTTGCTGCTGCGGCAGCATCTGTTCTCTCTCGCTCCCCATGAGGATCGTCTCGTGGAACGTGCAGGGACTAGGTGGGCCCCATATTCAGCGACAGTGGGGCCGATTGCGTCAGGAGCTTCAGCGTTGCCTTGTGGGAGGAGAGATTGATCTCCTTATGCTTCAGGAGCACCATTTGTGTGAGAGCCGCATTCGGCGATGTGGTCAGATTTTGCGTGGACGTTATGATACCTTTTGGTCAGCTGCTTTTGGACGTGGAGGCATCCAGGGTGGGGTATGTATGACTATTGCAGACTCATTGCAGCAAGCCATTGTGGGCAGAGGGATTATTGTGCCAGGAAGGGCTCAGTGGATTACTATGCAGGTTCAGGGTGGCCTTGTGGGCTTCCTGAACATCTACGTGCCCAATGTGACGAGTGCTCGTGCAGAGTTTTGGTCACAGATTGTTGAGTCTTTGCCACAGGTTGACCATTGGTGTGTAGGAGGGGACTTCAACATGTTGGAGGACCCTTCTGACAGGATCGGAGGCAGCCATCCTACTGTGCATGGAGTCGAGTTAGCAGCTTGGGAGAGTTTGTGTATGACTTTGAGGGTCTCCGATACATGGCAGCTTGGGAGAGTTTGTGTATGACTTTGAGGGTCTCGGATACATGGCAGCATTCTGGCTTTGTGAGGCCTCCAGAGAGTCTTGCCTTCTCTAGATTGGACCGCAGAGTGGGAGGAGTGAATCTATCGCGGATAGATCGCTTCTACACTATTGACCACTTCAGTGACTTGGAGGGATCAGTGAGCATCCTGGCAGGGACATCCTTCTCGGACCATGCACCAGTGATCCTCACAGTGGCAGACAAGTAGAGGCGTGGGAGCACGATGCTTCGCATCCCAGAGCGGGTCTTGTTGGACTCAGCACTCAGAGAGAGGGTAGAGGCTCTCTGGACAGAGAGCATGGACAGCCAGGCTCTACCTGCAGACAGAGTGGCCTTAGGCCTAGCTCAGCTTAGCCACTTTTTTCTCCAGGAGTCTCTCGCTCGACGGGCTGCAGCAAGAGAGGAGGAGCAGCGTCTCAGACGAGGCATTGCTTCACTACAGAGGATGCAGGAGCAGCATCCAAACAGTCCATGGTTGGAGGAGCAGTTACAGCAGGCTCGACAGGAGCTTGCTTGCATGGAGGAGAGGCGCCATGAGTTTGCCTTTCACTGCGACAGGCATCTCAGTGGAATCAGGTGGGTGACAGAGTGACAGGTGCTTTCTTTGAGATAGTGGGACCTCGGCACTCGCATGCCAAGGTCAATCAGTTGAGGAGACCCGATGGGTCAGTTGTTTGTGAGCCCGAGGATATGCGTGCAGTTGCTACTAACTTTTACCGTGAGTTACTGTCGGCTGAGCCCCAGTCAAAGAGACAGGATGCATGCAGGGAGCAGGTTTGGGCACAGATGCCTTGTCTTGTGACTGAGGAGATGCGCCAGAGGCTAGAGATACCTCTTCAGCTTGAGGAACTGCACACGGCTCTTAGGGCCCTCCCCCGTGGTAGCTGTCCAGGTGAGGATGGGCTGACTCCCAGCTTCTTCTTGGAGTACTGGGACCTGCTTGGCCCAGATCTTTGTAGTGCCTTTCAGTACATTCTGCACACAGGAGTGATGCCGGATAGCATGAGTGAGGGCCTGATTTACCTCATTCCAAAGGAGGGTGGCTCCTTGGATGAGATGCGACAGTGGCGCCCCATCACCATCCTCAACTCAGCCTACAAAATTCTTGCCAAGGCTCTGAGTTTAAGGATTCAGCCACTTTTGGAGAGCCTTATACATGTGACTCAGACAGGTTTTGTCAAGGAACGCAGTATCCTTGACAACATCTTCACTTTCTGGGAGGCTTCTACCCTGGCATGACTCCGTGGGGAGGACCTCATGATTCTTCTTCTGGATTTTGAGAAGGCATGCCGACAGAGTTGACTGGGACTTTCTAGAGGGCACGCTACGCAGGATGGGCTTCTCAGATGCTTGGATCAGAGGGGTGTCAGCTTTGTACAGGCAGGCTCACAGTCAGGTGCTTTTGACAGGAGGCAGAGGTGAGCGCTTCATGCTCACACGATCGGTCAGACAGGGTTTTCCTCTTGCCCCCTTTCTCTTTCTGTTCTAGGCGGAGGCGATGAGCAGATTCTTGGTGTCACAGTAGGTTGGTCTGAGGGGCTTAGCACTCCCTATACGGGGAGATGAGCTTCTGGACGCTGAGTTTGCCGACGACTCAGCCTTGTACTTAGAGGGCCATGAGGCCAATTTACACAGATGTGAGCAGGCTTTGGAGACCTTCTTCTGTGCATCGGGCGCACTGATCAACTGGAGAAAGACAGTGGCTTTCTCGGTTGGCAGTGCTCCTGTGCCAGATTGGATGCCAGGAGAGGGTTTCAGGTGGATTCCTCCAGGGACTGCAGCTCGGTACTTGGGTTGTCAGGTTGGTTTGGACTTGTCCCCCGAGCAGCAGATTGCTCCTCTTCTCCTGTCCATCAAGAGAAAGCTGTTACATTGGAGCTCAGCACGACTTTCGCTGGCTAGTAGAGTAGTAGTTGCAAACCGGGTGTTGTTGGCGACTATGTGCTACATCACTTCTTGCTGGATCTTCTCGAGTTCTTGTATCAGCCAGGTAGAGAGGTTGATCAGGAACTTCCTTTGGTCAGGTCGCGACACTCAGATTGCCCGAGCCAAGGTGGCTTGGTCAGTCATCACACTTCCTTGTTCTCAGGGAGGGCTTGGGATCATTGATCCAGCACAGCAGAGCAGAGCCCTTCTTGGGAAGTTCGTCGTCAGAGGACTTCTTCCAGATGAGCAGCCCTGGAAGGAGTTCTTGCTGCAGAGGCTTCGTGCCAGGGTGCCTCAGTCAGGAGGCCCTTGGCAACCTTCGACCAGATGGATCTTTACAGAGTTGCGCCGAGTTGGTTTGAGCAGGAGACTGGAGGACCGATTCGCTGCGATTTTGCTTTGATCTTGGGGGCTCTTGCGGCGTGGCCTAGAGCATAGACAGCCGACGTGCACGGAGGAGCCCCTAAGGTTGGGAGTCGACCTCATGTTTCTTGGGGTCCCATGGCAATAGGTCCAGCACGCTCTCTAGGTGACTGGCTAGAGTTCACAGGTTTGTGAGAGGAGGTGCAGGCTGTCTAGCTACAGGGCATGAGAGGGGTGCAGAGCATGTGTCAGGACATCTCAGAGTCAGTTCCAGCTGAGTGTCTCACGCCTCTCGAGCCAGCAGCACCCCAGTGGATGGGAGCCTTCACACGACTGGAGGTTCTCATTTCAGTCAGGGCTTGCTCAGAGACTGTCCCAGCCCTGTTCTGCGACCTTCAGGGTGCGGGACGATTACAGCAAGTTGCGGTAGAGGCCCCACAGGTAGCAGAGTTCTGTTTCCAGAGGATCCAAGTTGTGGGCATCTGTGGGAGGACTTGCGTCATAGACCCTGACCCAGCAGCTCTTGAGACAGGACACTGGAGGCTATGGGCTTGGGAGTGCTGTCCACTGGCACGAGTACAGTGGGATCCTGGAGAGTGGCTATGGAGGGACCTCTTCTCTTCTGCAGACCGCCCAGGAGTCCCCTTCTTTCAGTACACTGTTCGGCTTGGACGTCATGTACTTGCAGCACATAGAGAGGCCCGCCCCGCTGCAGCACGTCATTGGCAGGAGGAGGGCCTCATAGTCGAGTTCTTGGCAGCTTTTTGGCAGAGGCTGTGGGACTCCAGACAGCCGAGGCGCGTCACTTTGTTCCAGTGGTTGATTGCACACAGAGCCACAGCAGTAGGGAGCTGGCTTGTGCATAGTGGTCTCTCGGCCGCATGTGCAGCCTGTGACCAATTGGTGGAGAGTCAGTGTCACTGTCTTTGGGACTGTCCCTCGGCCCAGCAGGTGTGGCTACGAGTTCTTCGGCTGATGCATGCCCTCTCCACGGCTCGACAGTACACTTGGGGGGCAGCGGCTTGGTCCACCCTCACGGGCCCGGCACTTCAGTTTGAGCTATCTTCCATCAGCAAGATGATAGTGATGCAGGGGGGGCGACCTACACTCCAGCCTGCTATAGATCTTACTCCACAGGAGTGGTGCAGTGAGAGAGAGGAGTGTTGGGAGCTCATAAGCGGCCTAGCTCTCTGGTTCATCTGGCGGGCCCGCTGTTTCCGCATCTTTGAGGCTCGCCCTGTGCCACCAACAGAGACTGTTCGTGACTTTTGGCTAGAGCTGATCCATACTCTCAGAGGACAGCTTGAGGGACTACAGGGCAGCTCCGACCGCATGCGGGAGCGCCGCAAGGCTTTCCTTCGACTCTAGCGCCCTGGACCTTTCTACACCATTGTCCAGGGGGTGCTCAAATGGCACTACTGTCCACCTGTGTGGCTCTTCCCTCCTCCTATCTCTTGATTTAGCCTCATTGTATATATGTTGTTTTTTCATTGGGAGAGTCTCCCCATCATGCTTGTTGTAGCCCTCTCCTGCAGAGGTGGATGTAGCCCTATGGGCAGTTTTCATTAACTAATAGAAGGATCTTTTTCTCGGAAAAAAAAAAATCAAGATAAATTAAAAAAACCCCCAAAAATTAGAAAAATTTGTAAAAAATCAAAACTTTTCCAAAAAAATCATAAAAATACTAAAAATTTAGAAAATTCAAAATTTCACAAAAAATTTGGAAAAATAAAAAGAAAGTCACCGAAAGTGCCAAAAAAAGACAAAAAGTGTCTGAAAAGGCCAAAAAGAACCAGAACGAGGCCGAATAGCAAAAGCAAAGCTGGAAAGTGTACCGTGCACACCGCAAAAAAGCATCGTCAAAGAGTCACACCGCGCAAACCATGCAAAAGCAAATCAGATCAGCTTTTGAGAAAACAGTCAACTCAAAACCGTGAGGAGCATACAAATTTCTAAATTTATCAAAATCAAGCCGAAAATAGACCGATCGCGGAGTTAATCAACTCCTGTGAGTCTGAAGAGCAGTCAACTGCAAAGGTGCTTTGCCACAAGCAGTTTTATCAAAACTGAGCAAGAGAAATTCTGTTAATCAATACTAGAATCTGCCAATTGATAGTTTTTGTAGATTGAGCCAACATGGACTCAACTCGAGCCAAGATTTAAAGTACAGCTAAGCAAGCCAATAGCAATGGCAGGACAAGTACAACTGCAACAATAGAGCAGATTTTACAGTTATATGGCTATAATGGAGACAAAGTCTTATATGCAGATTCCAAAGGTCATAGGTATCTTGTGAGTAGCAAAAGCAGCATAGGAGCCAAGATCCTATTGATCAGAGTAAAGCCAGATTTAGAGAACTCCTAGATGTTCACAGACTTCCGTGGAGCCAGGTATTTCAAGCTTAAAGATGAAGTGCGGATGGAGATTCAAAAAGCCAACCCAAATGGTTATCCAGAAACCTGCACAAGTCCGCAAACCATCCAGTTGGTGCATATGCAATCAGGATCATTGTACATGGATTACAGTGGTCAGATCTATAGTCGAGAATAAAAAATGGAAGATCCAACAGATCAACCAATAGAAGCCAATCTAATTGGAAACCAAGCCAAAGATGGTACAAAGGTCCAGATGGAGTAGTCTACAGCTTGATGCCTAGTGTTCTGAAAGAAGATGCCAACAACTTGGCCATCACAAAAGCAGAAACTTCTCAGCATGAGCTTGACATGATAGAGCCAAATGAAATACCACTAGTCATGGCGTATTGCTCAGATTGTGGACAAAAAGGTGGACATTTTGCTGAAGATTGTCCAAGAAATCCTGACAATAGGGATACAGCTTCAACCGCCAAGCAAGGTACATATCAAATTGGAAATGCGAATCTTGATGTAAGTGCATCTAACTCGTTGCTTTTAATGCAATCAGATGATTCTGCATTACCATTAGAAGCACCAGTAAAAACATTGCAAATTCAAAATTAGCATAAGGATGCACAGGCACCTGAAAAGATTAAAAATTGATTCTTTGAACAACAAATTCTTGCATGAATTTAGTAAAGGTGTCGAGATATCACCAAAGGTTGAAAAGACTCTTAGGTTTGCAAATGTTTTTGCATCCACTGACACAAGTGTGCAATCATTCATGAGTCTAAGGGACACATCAAACAGAATGATGTTAGCTTTGTATGGTGCACATAATTCATATGCACACTATGTGGACCAAAAAGGATAATTGTACAAAAAGGATCAACCTGTGTTTGAACGGCCCACATACCAGCTCATAGAAGTGCGTCCAGTGATAAATCAGAAAGAATGGTTCATTTCAAAGGAAAAAATATATTATAGCCCATCCTCTCTAGAGTTGAAGGATATTACCCGAGTGAACCCAAAAATCTGTTCAGAGCCAAACTCTCCTCCATCGGAAATCAAACTTTGTTGTTGTGACCAAACGAGGATATACTTTGAACAAAACAGTTGTAGATATAGACGAGAGTCTAGCATCTATGATGCATTGGGTCCTTAACCCACAGAAGCTCATATCATAGGAGACACATGGGATAGACAATATCAGGGTAAACATAATGCTATCTACAGCTTGACTTGGGAAATAATTTGGCATGTTTCATGGAGATACATAGGAAACTATGCAGAAGGATTACAAATGCCAAACAGCAACAGTGCTATCCAAAGTGTACCTTCACAGTCCCAAAAGGTGAGACTGAACCAAAGCCAAACAATTTTGAACTCATACAATGAAGCAGGTTATAGTGATCACCTTAGGAAGGGGGGAGCTGTAAATCCATCAAGCTCGGCTTATGTACCAAGAACTGCAATGTCAGTTAGAAGCCCTAGAGCATCTAGCCAATAGACCCTTTCAAAACAGAAACCATTGAAAGACCATATGGTTGTTGGAAGTTTCCAATTGACCGAGGTTCCCTCAGAATCTGCAGACAAATTCTTATATGAAGATCATTAGGGACAAAAGTTTCAGCTGACCTCCACAAGTCAAAGTCAAAAGCCGACAAAGCCCATAGTGTTCAAAGAGTTACATGTGATCAAGCTCACATATGCATATCAAGATGCACATGGTAATGAATATCACCAAGAAAACCTTGTACAAACCCCTATGGATGGCCCGCCGACTAAAGTCAAAGACTATCTGAAGATAATGCAAAACCTCAAGCTGCCAGAACAAGTGATAGAAAAGTCAAAGTCAATGGGAGCTAAAGTTTAAAAGGCTACACAAAGGTTACCACCAAAATCTCCTCCAAAGAGACAGATTCTGCCAGAAAGTACAATGGATCTTCTAAGATCAAAGGTTTCTTAGATGCAGGAGGACAATGCTCAACAATTGCAAAAAAGAGCAATATTACAACCAATGGAGTCAATATTGATTGAAGCAGGTGGTCATAGCAAAGAAAATGTAGATAAAGCTCAACTAAAGGACACTACCACAGCAAAAGAAATCAATTCAGACACAGATCCTGAGAAGATCAAGTGCAACATTGTTAGTGAAAACGAAGAAAAGTTGTCAAGAGAAGTAAAGCTAGATTGTCAGTTACACAAGAACCTCATGTCTTTTCGCACTTGGAAAAGATGTGGCCAACCACGGCTAGAAGATGCTTCTTAATTTGTGAGCATATCAGGAAACAAACGAGCAGAATGCTAGGGAATCATCTCCATAACCATTGAAGTAATTTCGCAGATCGTCAAATCTCAATTCCATGTGATCACAGCAAAAGATATGCCAGACAACATCATAATGGGAATGCCAATGGCCCAGAAGTTTTTAGAGATACAGAATGTAAACATGACGAAGTCATCATAGACAACAAAGAATGAAGATCAAGACTGGTCACCCGGACGACAGCACAAAGTCCTCGAGCACAGTTAAAATGGAGACTTATATCAAAGCAGATCTTAATGAAGATGATTCATCTCCATCAAACAAAACGTCAGAAGAGCTTAAAGCAAATCAGGCAATATCAAGTGCAAATCAAACAGAGCAAAGAGAAACCACGGAAGCTATTGAGCACACAAAATTCAGAAATGAAGAACGAGGTTGCAGACAACCATGAAGCAATAGGAAGTCCAAAGATCAAACAGATATTTCCATCTAAATCAGCTGAAGAAAGTCAAATTGTAAAACAAAGCCTCAAGCCACCCTCCATAGAGACATAGTTAGATCAAGATGAGACCATGGCAAAACCAAAACAAAGATCTTCAATAGAACAACTAGAGTGCTTCGTTAGCCGCATTTGTATTGAATTGAGATCAAACAAAATATTGGAAACTGAGTGTGTGTGTGTGTGTGTGTGTGTGTGTGTGTGTGTGTGTGTGTGTGTGTGTGTGTGTGTATGTGTGTGTGTGTGTGTGTGTGTGTGTGTGTGTGTGTGTGTGAGAGAGAGAGAGAGAGAGAGAGAGTCCCTTGCTTTGCATACATATCGACAAAGACAATGCCAAGCACGATATCTTTTTTATAGCTAGTACCTCTAGCAAAATCTACTTGTCAATCCGAGGAGTGTCAAACCATCATCCATCTCATACCTGCATATGTAGGTGATTGCATCTAGAGAGAGGCCCTCGCTTTGCATCTTCTGAAAACGGGCTAGAGCTTTCTAGCCATATTGAGTGGGGCAAATATTGCAATCAATGCATTCCAAGAGTCCACACCCGGGACAGGAAGCTCCTCGAGCACTTGTGTAGAGCCACATGCCTTCAAGATGTAAGCATAGCCTTCATGACGAAAGAATAGGTGACTGAATTTGGAGAGATACACTTGCTTTGCATCCGATGGAAATGTTGTAGATTTTTTTGGTGCTGCTCTCGTTGCGCACATCCCGCAATCTGTGAATTCCAAGAGATGACATTCCGGATAGGAAGCACCTCAAGCACTTTTTGTGCTTTCTCAAGTGCTCCATATTTGGCATACATATCGCCCAAGGAAATGCCAAGCACGACATATGTTTTCAACAGTCTTTGACTAACAATATAATTGTGCCCATATCAGCATCTTGCGTAGAGCCACATGCCTTCAAGATACATTTGTGGGTAGTTGCATATGGAGAGAGGTCCTTGCTTTGCATTCGTTGAAAACAGCCAAGAGATTTTTGTCCATATATCAGCATCTTGCGTAGAGATACATGCCATCAAGATACATGTGTGGGTGATTGCATCTAGAGAGAGGCCCTTGCTTTGCATACATATCGGCAAAGACAATGCCACATGTCTTCAAGATGCATGCGTAGGTGATTGCATCTGTCTTTCATGCAATGCGAATTCTTGGGCCCATGCTTTGCATCTACTGAAAACGAATAGAATACCAGACGACTGCAATTGATAGACAATTGTGAGATAGTCATTGGCGCAACTTCAACATGCATGCGTAGGTGATTGCATCTGTCTTTCATGCAATGCGAATTCTTGGGCCCTTGCTTCGCATCTGCTGAAAACGGACTACAATTGATAGACAACTGTGACAGTCATTGGTGCAACGACGATTGCTATAGCTAATTCGATGTTAAAAATAACAAAGACTTTTTTACTTTCAGGTTTCGAAATCTTGACACGTGGAGGCTTGAGAGCTCGAGAACTGAAAAGAGCCTGCTTCGTTAGCTGCATTTGTATTGAATTAAAGTGAGTCCGAGGGTAAGAGAAAACAAAATTTTTGAATCTCGCTATGTACTAACGAAGTAATTAGAACCTAGAAGGGAAAAACTATGAGGGAGAGAGAGACACTGGGGGGGGGGGGGGGGAGAGAGAGAGAGAGAGAGAGAGAGAGAGAGAGAGATTATGCTTTGTTTTCTATAAATCCTATGACCCGAAGTTAGACCTTGTCTTTCAGAGGTTTACCTCGCAAAAAACCACAAGGAGGATTAGAGTTTTATCGAGCTCAATGTTTGTAATCATACAAGATGTTAATGTTATTAATTGTTTGCTGTCCCCTTTTTATGATTCGAAAAAAAAGAAAACATGCAAGTCTCCTTGCATGGGAGAGTTTGCACAATCCTCCGCAATTTTTATAATATGATGGAACGTGCCATTCCCACAGCAGCACGCCATTTTCAGTGAGTTCATTAACTGCGTTCTTAGTGTCAAAAATCAAGAAATAATAATGGTCACTCACCGTACGATAAATTGACTATCAGGTTGCATTTAAGCTTCCGTATAACAGCACTGCTCGAAACAAACATGATAATTGAGACGGAGTGGACATTGCAAAGTCTGAAGTTGCGTTACCAAGCTTTGGTACGGAAGCGCCAAGAGGGATCTTTTTTACAGTGGTAGAGGACCATTTTGAGTGCGTAGGTGCATACTGGTTTTGAGCACAGTAGGTGCGTACTGGAGGCGGGGTGGGCTTTCCTTTCGTATTTGGTTAAAACACCCCATAGCTTTTTGCATCCGCTGAAAACAACCAAGAGCTTTCTATCTTGCTCCTGTCACGCATATCCCACAGTCAATGGACTCCAAGAGAGGCATTCAAGACTGGAAGCTCCTCAAGCACGTTCTGTGCTTTTTGAAGTGCACCACAATTAGCATACGTATCGACCAAGGCATTGCCAAGCAAGACCATTTTTTGCAACAGCCCTTGACTAACAATATCAGAGTGAATTTTCAAGCCCATTTGGCATCTTGCGTATATCCACATGCCTTCAAGATGCATGCATATGTGATTGCAGCTGGAGAGACGCCGTTGCTTTGAGTCCGTTGAAAACAACCAAGAACTTTCTGACCTTCCTCCTGTTGTGTGTGAGGCACTCGCTTCGCCTCTGCTGAAAATAGCCTACAGCTTTCGAGCCTAGCTCTCATTGCGCACTTCCCACAATCAGCGCTGACATTCCAAACACAAAGCTCCTGAAGCAATTTTTTTGTTTTCTCAAGCGCACAACATTAGGCATACATATCGACCAAGACAGTGTCAAGCACGGCATATTTTTTGACAATGTAATTTTTGTGCCCATATCAGCATCTTGCGTAGAGCGACATGCCTTCAAGATGCTTGTGTAGGTAATTGGACTTCAAGAGTTCTGGCCCTGCTCTTGTTGCGCAATCCCGCAATTAGTGTAGTCCTTGGAAGAGGTGACATTTTTGGACAGGGAGCTCCTCCTTCACTTTTTATGCTTTCTCAATCACACCACATTTGGCATACATATCAACCAAGACAGTGCTGAGCAGGACATCTTTTTTCAACAGCCTCTGACTAACAATATATTCCCACAATCAGTGCCTTACAAGAGGTGACATTCCAGACAACAAGCTCCTCAAGCACTTTTTATGCTTTCTCAAGCGCACCATATTTGCCATGCATATCGAGCAAGATAGTGCTTCCTTGCCACACAATCTGTAAATTTTTGTGCTTTCCCAAGCGTAGCATATTTGGCATGCATATCAAGCAAGATAGTGCCAAGCACGACCACTTTTTTCAACAGTCACTGACTTACTGTAAAGTTTTGTGCCCATATCCGCGTCTTGCGTGCAGCCACATGCCTTCAAGATGCACGCATAGGTGGTTGGATCTGGACAGAGGTCCTCGCTTTGCATCCGCTGAAAACAGCCTAGAACATTCTTTCCCTGCTCTTGTTGTGTGTGTCCCGCAATCAGTTTTCACGCCGTTCTACGTAGTAAGCTCCTCGAGCACCTGTCGAAAACAACCCATAGCTTCCTTGCTGGGCATATCCTGCAATTTGTGCGTTCCAAAAGACGACATCCCGCACCACATTTGGCATACATATCGACCTAAGCATTACCAAACACGGAATTTTTTGCAACAGCCCCTGACTAACAATATCAAAGTGAATTTTTAAGCCCATATCAACATCTTGCGCAGAGCCACATGCCTTCAAGATGCACGTGTAGGTGATTGCATATGGACAAAGGCTCTCGCTTTGCATCTTCTGAAAAGAGCCTAGAGGTTTCTATCCCTGCTCCTGTTGTGCATATCCCACAATCAGTTAACGTTGTTTCGAATAGTAAGCTCCTCAAGCACTTGCTGAAAATAGCCTAAAGCTTCCTGGCCTGGCCCTTGTCGGGCAAATCTTGCAATCAGTGCGTTCCAAAGACGACATCCCACAGCACATTTGGCATACATATCGACCAAGGCATTGCCAAGCACATAAATTTTTTGCAACATCCCCTGAGTAATAATTTCAGAGTTAATTTTTAAGCCCATATCAGCATCTTGCATATAGCCACATGCATTAAAGATGCATGCTTATGTGATTGCATCTTGAGAGAGGCCCTCGCTTTGCATCTAGCGAAGACAACCAAGAGCTTTCTGGCCCTGGTCTTCTTGCACACATCCCGCAATCAATGCTGACATGCCAGATAGGAAGCTCCTGAAGCAATTTTTGTGCTCTCTCAAGCGCACCACATTTGGCATACATATCGACCAAGGGAGTGCCCACATAGCAGATAAAAGTTAAAAAAGAGGACAGTCACATGGACGCTCGCCCTGCTCTTGTCATGCAAAATCCGGAATCATTGCATTCATTGGAAGTGGTGGCATTCCGGACAGGGAGCTCCTCAAGCACTGTTTGTGCTTTCTCAAGCACATCACATTTGACATACATATTGATCAAGGCAGTAATAAGCACAACATCTTCTTTCAAAAGTCTTCGACTAATTGTGAAGTTTTCTGCCATATCAGCATCTTGAGTAGAGCCACATGCCTTCAAGAGGCATGTGTAGGTGATTGCACCCGGAGAGAGGCCTTCGCTTTGCAACTGCTGAAAATAGCGTAGAGCTTTCTAGCCCTGCTCTCGTTGAGCACATCCTGTAAACAATGCATTCCAAGAGGCGGCGTTCTGGATAGGAAGCTTCTCAAGAACTTTTTGTGCTTTCTCAAATGCACCACATTTGACATACATATCGACCAAGACAGTGCCAAACACGACTTCTATTTTCAATAGCCTCTGATTAGCAATATAATTGTGAATTTGTGTGCCCTACCAGTGCCTGCAAGATGCATGCGTAGAGCCACATGCCTTCAGCATCTTGCATAGGTGATTGCATCTGGAGAGAGACTCTCGCTTTGCATCTATTGAGTGGCACACATATCGATGAAGACAAAGCCAAGCACGGCTTCTTTTTTCAACAGCCTTTGAATAACAATATAATTGTGAATTTTTGTGCCCATATCAGCACCTTGCATAGAACCACATGCCTTCAAGATGCATGTGTAGAGCCATATGCCTGCCCTGTTGCAATCGGTGCATTCCAAGAGTCCACGCTACTCTGAAGTCACTGCGTGAAAAGCAAGGCGTCGATAAAAAAAGATGCAGATTGCATCTGGAGAGAGCCCCTCGCTTCGCTATGTGCCGTTGCTCTAAAATCACTGCATGGAAGGGAGGCGTCGATAAAAAAGGATGAGCATAGGGAACGGTCATGTGCCACATGGGAGGACGAGAAGCCAGATTTTTTAATGCGTGAAAAGCAAGGCGTCGATAAAAAAAGATGCAGATTGCATCTGGAGAGAGCCCCTCGCTTCGTTATGTGCCGCTGCTCTAAAATCACTGCGTGAAAGGGAGGCGTCGATAAAAAAAAGATGAGCATACGGAACGGTCATGTGCCACGTGGGAGGACGAGAAGCCAGATTTTTGAATGGGTCTGCTACGCTAACGAAGTAAAAAATGCTAGATTCAGAGCTGCAGAAGTCACAAGGATCGAAGAAAAATCTTGCAGACAAAGGTAAAGCTAAAGTGGACCTTCCACCAATTAGCACAAAAGGTGTGACAGCATATGCCTCTACATCAAAGAACCCTCATGGATCAGCTTCTTCAAGCAAGTCAGGCTTTCAAGACTTAAAGTCAATTGCTAACCCAACAGAAACCTCAAAGGGGATACCCAGAAAAGCAAAGGTATATCAGTCAAAGTACTCAAGAAAGCAAAGGAAAGTCAAGCAAGTGTTTGTTTAAAGCAGTTTAGTCAAAGTCAATGATCCGGTTTGGATTAAAGACGGGAAATCAACACGGAAAGACAAACACATGGGATGGATAGCATCACAATGGAGCTTAAAAGAACAAAATTACTATGAAGGTAATAGACAGATATGGGTACCAAAACCTCAGGTAAGGACATATGAAGTAACTTCAAGTCCCTCCTAAGAAAGAAGGCCCACAAGGTATCAACCTCGACAATATTCCAAGGTACCTAAGCAGCAAGTCTACAATAGAATGACATCAGATTCTAAAGTCAATCACATGTTTCAAGAGGATACAGAAAAAAGATGGATCTCAAAGAATCTTCCTCTTGGACAAGGATTCTACACAGCTTATACCAAGATTTGGCTACCAGTCAACCACAAGCCAATTGCAACTACACCAAAACTGCATGAAGATCTCAAGAACTCAACAAGATCTAGAACAAAGTAAAGTCAACAATGGAGATACAAAGGTCATCAAGAGATTTGGATACCTAAGTCTTCCAATGCTCCTAGTCAAAACCCAGATGCTGACAGCCAACAAAGCATCTGGGTTTGATTCTCCAATTAGGCCAACATGCCTAATTGGAGAATCAAACAGATAATGGAGTCTTCACAGTCAAAGAAGGACAACCCAACCAATGTGAATGCATATTCAAAGATGATAAAATAGGTATGGCAAAAGAAACCTTCAATTCCAACTTGGTCCTTCACTAATCCTCTTTTTGAGGATTCAAGCTTAATTTTACATGAAGAAATGTTTGTAGTAAGCACAAGAATGTAAAAATTCAAGTCTCCAAGGTGCAAAAAACAATCTTTGGCATAGTCTGAGTCGGCGAGCTGTTGAGCCATAAAATGAGCAAAGCATTAGTCCCAAAGCTTCAAGTCATATTAAACTATGTGCTAAGAGTCGTAGTTATTAGGCTTACGCTCAAGCTGGAAGAGTTGAGCATATCTAAAGTCATGTTGCTCATCCTGAATGAGATGAGCATAAGAGTCGAAGTCTATTAACTTACAAGTGGTGGAGTGTCATAGATTCCAACACTCACGCACAGTGCACAGTAAGATAAGAGCACATATCCTCATCAACGAAAACCATTCTTAAAAGGGTGCCAGCTTGCAAAGCCATGTCATATGCTTTTATAGCTACACCATCTTTCTGAAAAACCCCTCAAAATCTTTCTTGTAGAGCATATTGTTTCCCATCCATTTCTGTGTATGCATAAATAGGATGTCCCATCATCAAACATATGCATTAGACACTCTTTTTGCTTCCACCTATGCACCTTGAGTGGACTACAATAGGCAAACCAATGTTCCATCATGCTACCCTCTCATTTGCTGTCTTTTTAATTCCATATCTATCAACAAATAATCCTTGAGTACATTATTAATATTTTCGATGCTAATGAGTACTCCAATAATGCACGTATCCCAAAGGTAATTTTTTCTCACTGGGTTTTTTCCCTTTGGTCATCCAGGTATTAGACCCTGATTTACCTCATCATTCTATTTCCCCTGTACATACTTTTCATCAATAAACAATAGCCTCATCATTATGCTATTACAATGCACAAATGCAACATCATCTCTCACATCATACATATTGTGACCAATGAAGATGCTGCAACAAATTGAACCTCATCAACAAATTCAATGACAAATGAAGACAAGCATCCCATCAACAACCAATCAAATACCTTCCACAGCCTCCACGGACACTTTTCAACAGTGCCCGAGGACGGGCACTAAAATAGGAAGGGGGGAATGTAAACTGAGTCAACGTCAGTTAACAAAAGCTGCTAAAGATCGAAAACGTACGAATACACATCAAGGATGAATGCAAAGAAGCAATAAAGATTGGAGTTACACATTTTTCACATTTTTCCAAAATGGTCATGTATTGTAAAATCTCGATTTATTTCAAGCCATTGTAATATTTTAATGTGTTACGGGCTCAATGGGAGTTCCAAGTTGTAAAGGATAGGTCACTTACTATGCCTAGGTTGCAGATTCAGTAAGTGGTGAGCCCTAAGGGCCTTGGGCGGCCGGACATTGCATATTTTTACCCTAGGTATATAAGGCAGTGTGAAAAAGAAATTAGGGTTCTCAAGTCATTTGTTGAGAGCACTCTTTGGTGAGAGCTCTTGAGGTGTGTGGCTATGGAGTCCTTTAGCTTCTCCTTGCTCATGAGACTTGATTAACACTAATCAATGATTCATTCTCTCTCACTATGCCTCTCTCTTGCTTCTTATGATTGCCTATGATACTTAGATTAACTAGATCTTAACTAATTAGTGGTGGTTAATCCCTCTCAAATCTTGTGTGATTTCCCTCTTTTGCTTGTGTGTGCATGTAGGTTTGATTGGAGTGTGGTGCTCGATAGATCTATGTGTGTGTGCTTGCGATTAGTGTGTTGCATGATAGGATTTGTGTTGTGTGCGTCTTGCAATCGTAGTGTGTGTGATTGGGTTGATTAGAGTTGAAGAGAAGTGGATATGGAGATTGCCCTTCATTGTGGCTTAGCTCCTCCATAGGCCAAGAAGCTCACCTCATAGATTTAACCATTTGTGTTGCCACAATTAGCTCACTAACCGTGTGAGTGTTTTCATGCCCTAGCCGGGTAGCTCATCCCTCCGAATTGATAATTTTGTTGGTCAATGGAGCTATTGCAACAATGGAACCCGTATAATCACCTGACACACACTCTTGGGATGATACACACAAACACTATGGGGCACCACAAGACAGGGAACACATCGATGGAGTGAGAGAAGAGAGACTATCCATTTGCCCACTCAACACAGAGGCACACACACACACACACACACACCCCCAAAAAATCAGCTCAAAGGAGGAATATTTTTTATGATTAGATACAATTGAGCTTGGTCCAACACCAATGGGGCAAATAGCTCACACAATATGGATGAAATATGCCTGATACAATCACAAATTTGAACAGAGGCTTCGCTCACAAGAGAAACTTACACAGCCAAAATAGCAAGTAAAAGTGAGGAATTTGGCAAAATGGACAGTGCCATTGCATTTGGAGTGGCCAAAAACACCAGTCTACAATATCAAAGTGCTCAAATCCAACCTTGGATTAGCAGTTTATGGCCAAATCAAGCTCCAAAAATAGCAAAAACTCAGTTGCAGTTGTTCTTCCTCCTCTCTTCACATTTTTTTGGTCTTTTTCTCGGGTTTTTTAGTGTCCACACTTCACTTTATCCCTTGGGCACCTTTGGCCTTTCGATTGACCTTAAACGGACCCTAAACAGGCCAAAAACTGACCACGCAGTGCATTTTTGTCACCCTTCTACATCCATCCGCACACCTGACACTCAACTTTTCCAATAACGCATCCCGTAATCACGTGAAGTGGCCCCAAAATACAGTTCTCATGATGACCTTTTTGCATAATTATCACAAGAAAACACCCACGTTGTGTCGTTACTTATCCACGTGCAAGTATTGACCCCATTCGACCTCCTGACGCCACTGGATGCCATCTGACGCACCTACTTACCTCATGGCGTCGATACATGGATAGCTTCCTCAAGAATTTTTACATGCTACTAACTCCTCATAATTATAGGAAAAACACACTGGTACTGGTGATAATGAAAATCGATGTACTATATACACGTTGTCCTACCTGTACACATGTGGGCCCCACGCAACCACCTAGCTCTGGAAAATGGGCAATTCTTCATTCGATGCACCATGCATGTGTATGTACATATGCATAATCACTTCTTCCAAAAAACTCCTAACATAATTTGCCCATCCCCTAGCCTGCTAGATCATTCATGATCAGCAACAACAAAAAGAGGTATGAGACTCGTCGCGTCACAGGTCTCATCATCCCTCACATACATTACTTGTTCTACAAACAACTCATCTTGCTCCACCAATATATATCTAGCATGGTACAATTTAAGATGCAATCCATTTACCCTTGACTTATGTTGAATCCCATCTAGGTTAGCCAACTGATATGTACCAATCGAAAAACACTCCACTACCTTGAAAGGGCCTTCCAACTTAATTTGAAACTTCTTTTGGAATGTCTTGTCCAGCTTACTATTGTAGCAAAAAACCAAGTCACATTTCTTGATACGCTTACTTTTGACCTTTTCATTTATCTTTTCTAAAGCCTTATCTTGTATCTACCCATAATGTTCCAATGCGCTTATCCTATCCAGCTGAACCTCTTCTAATTGTAAGATCCTCTCTTTGAATGCATCACTAGGCGGCCCAAGAAACTTCTCTAGCATCTGACCGCAGGCAACTCTACTTCCACAGGCAATAGTGCTTCCTTTCCATATATGAAATGGAGTAAACCTTGTACCTGTCTTTACCAAAGTACGGTAAGCCCATAATGCACTAGGCAATTCCAAATCCCAATTCTTTCATTGGTGCTCTGTCACTTTCGAAATAATTTGTACCAACTCACCATTGAATCTTTCATTTAAGCCATTACATTGTGGATAATAAGGAGTGGTATGTTGGTGCCTAATCTTCATCTTCGCGCATAAGAAGTCTAGTAGTTAACCTCTAAATCCTGGCCCCTTGTCCAAAAATAGCTCTAATGGCACCCCAAACTTGCAACATATTTCATCGTACACAAATTTTGCCACATCCTTTGCAGTGATTTGTTTTACTGCTATAGCCTCTGCCCATCTAGAGAGATAGTCCACTGCAGTCAAAATATAGCTTTTGCCCCTGCTTGTGATAGGTAACGGGCCTATTGCATCAATCCCCCACTTTTCAAACACATCAAATGCCATAATGGTTTTTCCTAGCTCTAGCTTCAACACTCTCTTCCCAAATGCTTGACACCTATTGCAAGACCTACACCAATGGTGAACATCCTTGTGCAAACTAGGCCATATATACCCCTCTTGCAAGATCTTGTGCAAGGTGATCTTTAGAGCAAAATGTCCGCCACATGCATTGTGAGCGGGATGGAAACACACACAACGCCTCTATAATGACCCGACACACACTCTTGGAAGGATACACACACACACACACACACACACACACTATGGGGCACCACTCGGCATACACAACACATCTGGCCGAGACAGGGAACACACCTATGGAGTGAGACGAGAGAGACTATCCACTTGCCCACTCCACACAGAGAGAGAGAGAGAGAGAGACACACACACACCCAAAAACTCAGCTCAAAAGAGGAGAATTTCTAATTTTTAGATACAATAGAGCTTGGGCCAACACCAATGGAGCAAATAGCTCACACAATATGGGTAAAATGTACCAGATACAATCACAAATTGGAGCAGAAGCTTTCTCATAGGAGAAACTTACACAGCCAAAACAACACAAAAAGAGTGAGGAATTTGGCAAAATGGATAGCGCCATCGCGTCCGGAACGGCCCAATATTCTAATTTACAATGTCAAAGTGCTCAAATCCGACCTCGGATGAGCAGTTTACGGCCAAAACAGGCTCCAAAAACCCCAAAAACACGGTTGCGGCTGTTCCTCCTCTTCTCTCCACGTTTTTTTGGGTCTTATCTCAGTTTTTTCAGTTCCCACACTTAGCTTTATTACTTGGGCACCCTTGGCCTTTTAGATGACCTCAAACGGACCCCGAACATGCCAAAAGTTGACCTTGCAGTGCATAGTTGTCACCTTTTTGCATCATCCGCACACCTGGCACTAAGCTTTTTCCAATAATGCATCTCAAAACCACGTGAAGTGGCCCCAAAAGATGGTCCTCATGATGATCTTTCTGCATAATTATCACAAGAAAACATCCACGTTGTGTCCGTACTTCTCCACGTGCAAATATTGACCCCATTCAAGCTCCTGACGTCACTAGATGCCATCTGATGCACCTGCTTACCTCATGTCGTCAACCCGCGGATAGCTTCCTCGAGAAGTTTTACGCGCTACCAACTCATTATTATAGAAAAAATACACTGGTACTGGTGACGATGAAAATCGATGCACTATGTACATGCTGTCCTACCTGTACACACGTGGGCCCCACATAACCACCTGGCTTTGGAAAATGGGCAATCCTTTATTCGATGCACCATGCATGTGTATGTACATATCCGGAATCCCTTGCTCCAAAAAACTCCTGACATAATTTTCCCATCCCCTAGCCTGCTAGATCATTCATGATCAGCAGCAGCAAAGAGAGATATGAGACTCGCCTCATCACAGGTCTCCTCATCCCTCACAGACATTACTTGCTCTTCTGACAACTCATCTTGCTCCACCATCATCAATCTAGCATGATACAATTTAAGACGCAATCCATTTACCTTGACTTATGTAAAATCCCATCCAGGTTAGCCAACTGATATTTACCATTTGAAACACACTCCACTACCTTGAAAGGGCCCTCCCACCACATAATTTGAAACTTCTTTTGGAAGGTGTTGTCCAACTTACTGTTGTAGCGCAAAACCAAGTCATGCTTCTTGATACCCTTACTTTTGACCTTTTCATTTATCTTTGCCAAAGCCCTATCTTGCATCTGCCCATAATGCTCCAATGCACTCATCCTATCCAGTTGAACCTCTTGTAACTGTAAGAGTCTCTCTTTGAATGCATCACTAGGTGGCCCAAGCAACTTCTCTAGCATCTTTACTGCAGGAAACTCTACTTCTGCAGGCAATAGTGCTTCCTTTCCATATACCAAATGAAATGGAGTAAACCCTGTACCTGTCTTTACCTAAGTACGGTAAGCCCATAATGCACTAGGAAATTCCAAATCCCAATTCTTTCCTTGGTGCTCTGTCACTTTCGAAAGAATCTGTACCAACTCACCATTGAATCTTTCATTTAAGCCATTACACTGTGGATAATAAGGAGTGGTATGCTGGTGCCTAATCTTCATCTTCACACATAAAAAGTCTAGCAATTTAGCTCTAAATCCTGGCCCCTTATCAGAAAGTAGCTCAAGTGGCACCCCAAACTTGCAACATATTTCATCATACACAAATTTTTCCACATCCTTTGCAGTGATCTGTTTTACTGCTATAGCCTCTGCCCATCTAGAGAGATAGTCTACTGCATTCAAAATATAGCTTTTGCCCCTGCTTGTGATAGGTAATGGGCCTATTGCATCAATCCCCCACTTTTCAAACACATCAAACGCCATAATGGTTTTTCATAGCTCTGGCTTCAACACATGCTTCCCAAATGCTTGACACCTATTGCAAGACCTACACCAATGGTGAACATCCTTGTGCAAACTAGGCCATACATACCCTTCTTGCAAGATCTTATGTAAGGTGATCTTTAAAGCAAAATGGCCACCACATGCACCTTCATGATTCTCCTCCAACACTCTATAAAGCTCCTCCCGCCAAGGTACACGTCTCAACACAAGATCAGCCCCTTTCATGTACAAGACATCACCAATCAATTTGTACCTGTATGCTCTACACACAAAACCATACTTCTTAGACTTCTGAATGTCCTTCGGAATGATTCTTGTTAGCAAAAACTCCTCTTCTTGAGCCAAACTTTCCCGGCCATGATAAAGAGGTAAAGTGGTCCTCAACACAAATAGCTCCCCAATCATGCTTTGAGCTGCTTCATGTGTGTTGAGCCAGCAAAGGATCACACCCGCATTTTTGCTCACACCCATCATTTTGTAACCATTGATTGTAATAAATGTCTTTCCGACATTAATTTTGATTTGAGCCATTCATTAAGTAACGGGACTCAATTGAGTTTCCAGCTTGTAATTCCGACGTAATTTCACCTTCTGATGTAAATAATTAGAGATGTTCTCACCTCCAAGGCTGAGGTATATAAGCCAAAGTTTTGTAACCTAAAAAAGGATTGAATTATTAATCAAGGGAGTTTTTGAGCGCCGTGACTGTGTCTGAGAGAGAGAGAGAGAGAGAGAGTCTTATCTCCTTGCTATGCGAGCTACGGGACCGCCATTGGAGAAGCGACACCACCATTGCGTTAGCAACGGTGAGAGCTACGCACAGATACCAAGAGTGCGCGCTATCGGCTTCTACGTGTGGTAAGTTCCTACGAGCTTCGGTGTGAGTTTTCTTCCAACTCGTGTGTCGGAATAGAGCGTGCAGCATATCTATAGAACCACAACGAGTAGAGCTACACATTAGTACCATCGGGGTCAAGTTTTGGTCACCTGTATTTTTCGGCCTGTCTTCATACGCGTTTACCGCACGGAGTGATTATAGGTTGATTTCGCAGTTCAAGTCTTTAGGGTGTTGTTCTTACCTAGTGTATAGACTTCCCCTTGAGTTTGAGATCGATTCGATGATTCTAGATCCTGTTTCGTATAGCATTCGTTCGTAGTACGGATTTCAGTCACTTGCGTATTTTAGAACTTAGATTTGATTTCCTTAGTAGTGATTGTCATTAGAAGGTCGAGTAGGTGATTTGACACCCACCTAGTTGTTTCCATGCGCCTGCGGGTCAAGCTCCGTCCTCGTCTGACAAATTCTGTTGTTGGTTGAGTTCTCGCTATTTAGCTTCCGCTAGCGGCGTAACCGCCTTAACATTTGGCGCCGCTGCCGGGGACGAGAGCCCTAAGTAGGTGACCTTAGACTAATCCTACGAGGTGAGTCGTATAAACTACTTTGTATACTTTAGTTAGAAAAGATCTAGGAGTGGTGGACTCCGAAGGTCTCGAGAGATACTAGGAAGTGGGGTATTCCTGGGTCTTCCGTGTTGACAGTATTTTTAGTCTAACTTAGATTAGATTGTTTTTGATGGTGTTTAAGTGGTTGTTGACATAAAAAGCATGTGCTACTCCTTGTGTGGTAGTAAATCTCTTTATATTTTCAATTGCAAAAAATCCATTTTATGATTAGAAGTAGCTTAGGTAGGGCCTGATTTGATCCTGATCTAGAGCTATCAATTGGTGTTCTATTTGCTTGATGTGTTTGATTGCATGTTAGATCACTGAAAAAGTTGCTTTGGTAGTGAAATATGCAATACACAAGTTCAGAAAAATTTTCTGTGTAACTGATTGTTGCTGAGCACTTAAAAGAGCTATTGGAAGAGTTCTGTGCTGAAAAGCTGGAAATCTGCAGCTTTAGACATCATACGCGTATGATGTCTTAGGACCTAAACAGAGCCTAAAATTGAAAATTTGACATTGCCAGAGTGTTTAGAAGGGGGGTTTTACCCTAAGATCAACTTAAAACAAGGGCATTAACACTCAAAGAAACCCAAAAAGACAAGTCGGAGTCCAAGAAACGCAAAGAATAGGAAATTTTGGATTCAGATCTTGTTTTTACATTCAAACCTGACAAAAACACTTGAAACTCAATTATAAACATTGGAGAAGGCTTAAAACCAAAAATAGTCAAAATCTGGGAAAAAAGACATCATACGCGTATAATGTCTTTTGGCACATCCACTGCTTATTTTTGAAATCTGACCTGACAAGATGGTTACAAACACTGTAGAAAGCATAAATATCAAGTTTGGCCCCAAATTGATGAAAAAGACATCATACACGTATTATGTCTTTGACCTAATTTTGGACATATTTTGATACTTTGCTAACACAGATCCATTGTAATAGCTGTCTAGAGGTTATATTTCAAGTTTCATACCATTTGGATCACAATTGACCCAAAAAACAAGTCAAAAGCAGAAAATTGCCAAGAAAAGCCTGAACTAGCCATAGCTTGCTCAAACAGAGTTCAAACTAAATTTTGTGAGTGAACAGAGCATAAAGGGGCCATTGAGAGTGAGCATAACCAAAATAGTCAAAATCTGTGAAAAAAGACATCATACGCGTATAATGTCTTTTTCAGCATAACAGTAACAAAATTTTCACTTGATGAAACAGAAGTTGTCCAACTGACAAGATTAAACAATTGACCAAGTATCAGTCAGTTTGGATCAATTCTGACCACAAAAACTTGGGGAAAACAAATTGCCGAGACGAAAAAGTTACAGTCCTTTAGGGGAATTGATGAATTTGAGATCGGGCAGGAATCTCCGGAATAATCAACCAAAACAAGGGGAACCATCAAGTGTCATATCAACCGAGGGAAGTGTAAACCAAAGTTGGGTGCAACCATTAGAGCCGATCTTTGAAGGAAGTGTCTCTGATACTTCTTCGGAGAGATCTTACGAGATTTTCACTGGAAACTTGGAACACTCGAAAAGGAACAACAGAGAAAATATGGCAGCAGGATCATCAAACCCTTCCGCCACAATGAAGCTACTGTTCATAAAATACCAGTACGACAATGAGCAAGGTGCCAAGATCTACAAAGATGGAATGGACCGCTATTGTGTAAAGATAGAAGATAGACCTAGTGAGTTCAAGGACTTAGTGCCTGTGAGCTATAGCGGAGATAGATATCTCGATGACGAGGGTACCATGTACTTGGTAGTCCTAAACCCTAACATTGTGGACAAGTGGGGATTGATGGGCACCAAAGCCAAAATAGATGAAGAACTCGAGGAGAAAGCACCAATAATGAACTTCCCTAATGCGAGGTTAAGAAGAGAGAATGAAACTACAAGGATCAACACTGATAACATCTATGTGGGGCTATACAAATATAATAATGGGGAGCAAGATCTCTATTATAGATGTGAAGAACCCTACACCGGAGAGTTGACAGACAAAAAAAGACTCTATGTCTTTACCTACACAGAGGGATCGGAAGTGAAAATTTCCGCTTACGATAAGTATGGCAGGCAATACTCAACAATGGGCAAGAAAGAATTAGAAGGATATACATACTTTGGGGGACCACTACATCAGTATTATGTTACTTCTAGCTCACATAGACCAGCACCAACAAATGGAGTGCAAAACTCAATGACAACAGGAGGACAAAGAACTCAGGTTGCTGACTCTTTCAGTCAACCTCAGTACTCGAAGCCCGGACCAATGGGATCATTACATTCCAGAGAGTCAATGGAGACGAATCGAGGTAGTGCAGTTCCAATCCCCACCTATACCACGCCAGGTCCAAGGTTTGAAGCGGAACCATCGCATTTACCTCCTAGTAGTAGATTCAGGGCAGGGGAACCGACAAGGGTAACCCATGAAGTCCATGATGCTAGAGAAAGCTTTAGCCGAGACACAGGAGCAATGAGATTGGTAGCAGATCATAGACGTATGAGACCATCTCAAGTAGCCAAGTGTATGCCAAAGAAGTATGGTGGTTCAGGAGATCCGTATGCACATGTGTCACTCTTTAAGCAAGTCTTAAGAGCTGAGCAGATAACAGATTTCCATACACAATACGAGGGATTTGGTCTTACTCTAGAAGGTACCGCATTGACATGGTTTCAACCAATGAACATTGGGGGATTCCATGACATTGACCATTTGCTAAGAGAGTTTGCTGAGGAATTCTCAAAACGAGGGATTAAGCACAATACGGTCTCACAAATATATGCTTTTAAACAGAGAGAACACGAAAAAGTGAAGGAAGCGTCACTTCGCTTCAAACAATACATTGAGAGATGTCCAGTACGTGAACGACCACAAGATGACAGACTATCTGTTCTCTTTATTGAGGGACTGAGGAACGACACTCTCAAGAAGGACTTGCACTTGAAAGCTTGTACAAGTTTCGAGCAAGTAACGAGAGAGGCATTGTACTTAGTGGATAACTGTACGGTTTATGGAGAGGTGTCAGCGGATACAGATTTTGCATCCAGTAGCTCCTCCTCCGTAGCGAGCGAGACTACCACTAAAAAGAATGTTCAAACAACAACCATGCCAAATGTAGAGCAAATGATAGAAGATGCTCTAAAAAGGATGGCACCATACCAAAAACCATTGCCAAAAACACTGAAATGGTGTGCTATTGAACAAAAATGGACAAATCATCCAACAGAGGAGTGCTATTACAACAAAGGGTATGTAAGGGAGCGCCAGTATGCACCTCCTGCTCAATTAGCACCACCTCAAGTACATCCAGTACCTCGATATCCAACGGGAAATGTACCAGGACCTATGGGGATAGAAAGACCTCAACCGGTATTGGGACAACAACCACCTTTACCAGGAGCAAGACCAGTGGGCATTAGATATGCACCAACCTTAGAGAATCAGGAAGAACAAGCCTTAGTGCCTGTTCAAACCTATTACGAAGAATCGGGTGCACACATGTCTCCGACAGTTTATTACCCACCAGAAGAACCAAAACAACCAGAACCATGGGGCATGATGGGGAATGTTGGAATACCAACAATTACAAGTGCTTCTGATGAAGAGAGATACAATATGGATGCAAGAACCTTGATGTTCATAGCTCATGGAGGGTTAACAGGACAAAGACCATCCTACCCACAAAGGACGAATCAAGCGGGACCAAGACCAGCACTAGGACCCTGTTACAAGTGTGGAGGTGACCATCTGATGAATGTTTGCCCACATACAGAAATCATTAGGATTAACGCTTATTGCACTGAGTGTGGGGTTACTCACTTCATTGAGGATTGTGCAAAGAATCCAAACAAAGTGCAAAAGACGACATTGAATATGCTAGAAACTATTCCTACCAGCAGTGGGTCTGAAAATGAAACTCTGATACCAACGCAAGTTGTTACTAGAGCTCAAGCTAAGAAAACCACTAGAGAACCTGAGAATGGAAAGTTAGCGACTGACGTAGTTAGTCAAGGACAGCGGAGTCAGAAAAACACATGGAAAGCTAGAAAAGCACGCATGAAGTTGAGAAAAGAACGTGAAGACGCTATTCTAGCTGAGGAACTAAAGCAAACTAAAGCTAGATTAGAAAAACTTGAGAGTCAAAACGAGAAACGAGAGATGAGCCCGGAAAGGACGAAACAAAAGAGTATCAAAGAAACAACGAGCTTAAGCTCCGGGGGATCAGTGCTAGTCGACAAGGTACACGAACCATTGGATGCACTGATGAGAGCTTACGAAGCTAGGTTAAAGAACAACAACCAAACACAAGAACAAAGGTGGATGACATACCCAAACGCGGAATTGGAAAAGCAGAGACTTGAAATATGCCAGAGAATGATCGAGACTGCACAAGCCTTATTAGAACCACCAAAAGAAACAATGAATTGTGGAAAGGAAAACCCAATTCAGCAAGAGACTATCGTTTTACGGGTAGCTGAAAAGACTCCCAGTGCACAAAAGCCTGAAAATACACAAAAGGATGACCGCATAGTATTGAACACAACCGATCAGGAGATAGAGAGTTTTCATCCAGTCATACAGAGGAGTTACGAAAGAGACGATGATTACAATGAATTTTGGAAACAAGTGAGAGAGGCAAACTTTGCAAACGAGCTAAGTTGCCAAGCTAATCAGACAAATTCGGAAAAGGACATCAGGAATCCTCCCATAGTGGAATTTGAGGCAGGATCTCAAGTGGACTTGGATCTGCAATCTTACTGGGAAGATGGGGGCTCTGTTAGAACAATGGAGAGCAAACCTCATTCACTGAAAACCTTACCTTCATACTTAGGAGAGTATGAAGCAAAATCCGAGATTAGAGCACTTCCCTCACGAAAAATCTCATCAGAAAAAGTCATGGACTCGCAAGGATTGATAGAGATTTTGTCAACACCAGTGACATGCACTATCACTCTAGCTGAGCTTTTGAGGCTAAGACCACATATGTGGACCACTGTAGGAAAATGCTTGGAGAAATTCGGGATAAAAGATCCAACATCGAGATTGCAAGAGAGCATTGAGGAGCTGAGCAAGCCACAAAAGAACGCTAAGCCTGTACCCTTAAACAAGGTCGGAGAGTATTGCGAAGGTGAAGAGGGGAATACAACCTTACCAGTTGAATTCCAAGGAGTGAACACAATGGCAATACTAGACAGCGGAGCTGGGGTAGCCATTGCTACAAAAGAAATCTGGGAAAAATGGGGAAAACCAGCAATAAGAAAGACTAGGTTGAAACTCCAATTAGCAGATGGACACATGGAGAAACCTATGGGGTTATTAGAGAAAGTTGTAGTGACTTCTTGCGGCATTGAATACGAACATACTTTCGCCATTGTCGATTTTGGCCAGGAGAATAACTATGATATCATACTGGGAAGACCATTCATGAGACAGTTGAAAATGGTCCAAGATTGGGGCTACGATCACATATACTTGAGAAATATGGAAACCACTACACGTGTAAACCTGAAAGACCATAGCTACAAAGATGTGAACCGAACACCGGTAGAGGAGTTTGAATCAGCTACTTTGGCGGGATCCGAATTTCCAGCTTGGTTAGGTAAACCCAAGGAGTTATGGATGTGTGGAGCTTCGAAATGTGGAAGTCTGAAACGAGAAGAATGTGTTTTAGAAAGGGCTATCGAAGACGAAACTTATGTAGGAGAACCCTTTCCAGAGGATACGTTTGAACCATTAGAGTGGACACACATTCTAGCAACCCTAGATGTTTGTGCAATTCCGGATGGTCCCACAACGAAATTTTGCGACAAGGACGGGTACGACGTGGTTCCGTATTTCATGGTGAGAACTGTACTCAAAAAAGAAACTGAAAAGAACGATACACTGGAAAAGGAAGATGAAGAAGAGGTGTTTCACGACATTCCCAATCATCCAGAGTGGGGAAATGAAGCAGACAACGAGTCAACGGACAATTCAAGCAGAAACGAAGAACCTATAATGGATGTCCGATTTTATGAGTTTCCGAACCAAACTAAACAACGCCAGAAACACTATAGAGCAAAGAAGAAAACAAAAGGGGTTAGAACCAATCCGATACCTAGAATAAGAGGAAAAAATCAATTCCTAATGCTAGTAAAGGCTGAAGATTGTGTTAAGGATAAGATTTCTGGAAGAATGAGAGGCAGTGATCAAAAGAGCTTACGAAAAGACAAAAGAGGCTCAAGAAATCAAGTTCAAAAGAATGGAACGAAAACTGAAACAGAAAAATCGGAAAAGAACAAGCGCAACAGAGAATACACAGAGTCCAAGTTAGAACGTAGAAACAAGTACAGAGCTTTATGGGACATTGTGGATATTATAGACGATTTATTTACATGTACGCTATAATAGGCCAACCACTTTACAGGCTAATAGTGAACTTTGAATGGACAGAGGAATGTGAGGAATCATTCAAGAAATTGAAAGAGGCACTCATTACTGCTCCAGTCTTGAAATCACCAGATTGGGAGAAGATATTCCATGTGCACATAGATGCTTCTGCATATGCAATAGGATGCATTCTGGCTCAGCCAGAAGAAGGAAACATGGATTTTCCTATCTGTTACGCTAGTCGACAGCTCAACCATGCAGAGAAGAATTACACCACAACAGAGCGAGAGGGATTAGGAATGATATATGCTGTGAAGAAATTTCGGCATTATCTTCTAGCCAACAAGTTTGTGTTTTTTACAGATCACCAAGCCTTGCTCTACCTAGTGAATAAACCATGCAATACCGGCAGAATAGTGAGATGGTTCATTATCTTACTGGAATTCGACTTCACGGTAGTAGTAAAGAAAGGAAAAACACATCTTAGAGCTGATCATCTTTCGCGATTGACGAATGGAGAAGACCCTATAGGTGTAGATGACGACATGCCAGACGCGTACTTGTTCAATATAGAAATGATACCGAGGTGGTCTCAAAATGTCGTTGACCTATTAACCTATGGAGGAGAGTTCGATAGAAGAGAATACAACCTGAAACATATTGCTATTCAGCAATCCAAGAATCTTCAATTGATTGCAGGAAGGTTGTATCAATTGGGAAATGATCATGTTTTACGACTATGCATCAATCCTGAGGAATATAGTATATATCTGCGCGAAGCACATGTTCAGGAATGTGCATTTCATTGTTCAAAAAGGAACACATATAGGAATTTGTTACAATTGGGAGTCTATTGGCCAGGAATGAAAGAAAGCGTACATGAATATGTCACTGTATGTATTGTATGTTCATCAAAACCGCCAGCGGAGTATTCAACATTATATCAGATAATGATCGCTCCAGAATGGAGTCAGTATATTGTTGAATATCTCACAAATAGAACTTTCCCAGAAGGAACGTCAAAAGCTCGTCAGAAATCTGTAGAGACAGAAGCTAGAGATTACGCTTTAATAGGAGATCAACTCTATAAGAGAGGTAAAGACAACCAGCTTAGGATTTGCGCATCAGAGTCTGAGTATGTGATAATCCTGGAGCAAGCTCATGGAGGAGTAGGTGGAGGCCATTTCTCAGGTGATAAGACAGCAAAACTTGTCTTAGCCGCAGGAATATGGTGGCCAACATTACATATGGACGCTGAGGAATACGTTAAACGGTGTGATGACTGTCAGCGGACCAAAGTACCACTTAAAAGAGATGATATGCCGCTTAGACCAATGATGGGAGCAAGGGCTTTTGCAAAATGGGGGATTGATTATGTTGGACCCATTTCACCTCCTGCATATAAGACTCATGCACAATACATCGTTGTGGCTACAGACTATCTAACAAAGTGGGTCGAAGCAAAGGCAACTCAAAGAGCAGATGCCAAGACCACGGCACAATTTCTGTATGAATACGTCTTTGTACGATATGGATTGCCAATAGAAATTGTGAGTGATCGAGGCACACATTTCATAAATGAAGTGATAGAGATCCTTCTAGATGAATTCATGGTAATCCATAGGAAATCAGCCCCGTATCATCCACAAGCAAACGGACAAGCTGAAGCAACAAACAAAACCATATGCACGGTCCTCACGAAGATTGTATCTAAGTCGAGAACTAACTGGGACCAAAAGTTGCATTCAACATTATGGGCATATAGGGTGGCGTATAAAACATCCATAGGAACGACCCCATATAACATGGTTTTTGGGCTAAATGCTATCTTACCAATAGAATTCTTGATTTCAATCTTAAGGGTGGCTAAGGATCTAGAGTGGACAGGGCACGAGCTCTCTGATAGAATAGATGACCTGGAAAAGCTAGATGAGCTTCGCCTAAAAGCAGTAGCTTCCATCTACGCTCAAAAAAGGCGACAAAAGGAATTTTTTGATAAGCATGTGCGGACTAAAGAGTTTAAAGTTGGGGACTATGTCCTAGTTTACACTCTGAAACAGCATGCTAAGAAGCTTAAAAAGCGAGGGATGGGACCTCTGGTGATTAAAGATCTATCACCAAGTGGAGCCGTCAAGCTTGCTACATTAGACGGAGAAGAAATGCCCAATTGGATTAGTGGATGCAGAGTGAAAAAGTATCTGTTGCCGCTAACACAAGACATGCTTCTCAAAATACATCAAGAAAAGCTGCGTGTCCAGAAAAAGAAAAAGATTGTGGAGGAAGAGCAAGCCGAGGCGAAGGAAAGAATGGAGAAAAGAAGACTACTGCGTCAGAAACAGCGCAATGAAGGAGCAATGCGAATAAACGCAGTTAGTATAACAGAAATGGATAATGACAAAGAAGAACCCATCATTGAATGCAAAATAGGAACCAACCAAATCAAAGCCAGAGCACTATTGGATTCAGGAGCTCAAGCTAACCTACTTTCACTCAGTTTGTATAGACAATTGACAAATGACACTAAACTAACTACTGCCAAGCAAGAGTTAAAGAGTTACTCTGAGAATGCAATCAAAACTGTCGGATGCACAGTTTTACATATACAGATTAACCAATATGTGTATCCTCATATGTTTTACGTGGTTGAAGACCAAGCTACACAACATCCATTATTGCTAGGACAACCATGGCAGAAGCAATATAATCCAATGATTGACTGGAATTCTAAATCAGTGCTTATCAAATACGAAGGTGAAAGTCAATCAGTCAAGTTCACCAACGGAGCAGAGCCAACTCCAAAGGAAGAATCCACGAACAAGGGCAAACAACAAACAGAGAGAAAGAAGAAGCAATGGCAACCAAAAGTTTCTATACAACCGGATTACTCTTCGACGAGGAATTCTCAACATTGGATAAGGAAGACAAGCAATAATATAACAGCTCAACCTTGGGATAAAACGGAGCCAACGTTGGCATGGAGACCAAAAAAGGTGATGCCAGAAAACACAAACAGAGTCTTCAATACCAGACAACAGAGTGATCCCCGACAATCAAGGACAGTGAAACAGATCTGGATTCCAAAGAAGGTCATGACAGCACAAAGCTATAGCAAGCAAATTTGGATCCCAAAGATTTGTAAACAGGAACTCCCTTCAATACAATCAACGGAAACTCCTAGGTATTTCAAGGCGAGGAAATCAACACACAGAACAAAGCAGGTTTGGGTCGCAAAGAGTTTGTGGCAAGCACAAGCAAAGCGGAAGCAGATTTGGATAGTAAAAAAAGACAACAAGGTAACGCAGAATCCATCTACTGATTCTACTACCGAAGTGCCAAAACCAACCCAAAACCCAACCACCAATCCTTCAATCAAACAAAGAGCAGCTTTATTGGAAAGACTGTTGTATCATCGCTCTACAATTGCATTGGGAACTGATGACCAAAACAACTACAATGCTTCACCCACAGACACTTCATAGTTGTCCGGGAGGACTCAGACTAGGAGGGGGGGAGGTATACAGGAGCTACAAAGCAGCTACAAGCGGAAAAAAAACAAAGAAAAACAAAAATTATATTACAAGGGCAGTGTCTTACATGATTTTGCAATTTTTTATGTTTGATTGCGAATATTGATAATATTTATGCCCTTATATACCTTGTTTTGCAACAAGAAGAGATCAAATGATGAATTTGGGATTTGGGTCTCTAGATGTGTAAATATCACTAAATAAGAGTGTTTTTGAAGCTAAAAAGTGGAAAAAAGTGGTAATCCAAGTCCAAAAATCACAAAGAAGTGTATATTCATATACACAGGGTTACCAGCTATTTATCATGTATGTTTGGAATTTTTTGGCTTCAATTTGCTATTTTTCTTTATTTTTTATGATTTTCTTAATAAAAGTAAAAGAAAAATAAAAAAGCAGGTGAAATGAGATCGGAAAAAAGAAAAGAATAGACGGTGATGATCCTAATGACAAGGGCAACCCAAGATAAAAATTGGGTACAATTCTGAAAAAGTTGCGGAAAGCCTGAAATGACAGAATTTTGGCAAAGTGGACAGATTTCTCAGAAACAGGTCAAACGGAGTCCAAATTGAGGAATTTCAAATCCTAAAGTGCATTTCACAACGAGATAGGAGCACATGTCAAATTTGGTAACAAGTGATCCGGGAAGCCCGAAGTTAAGTATTTTTCACTTCACTATCAAGCTCATTTCCACTATTACCTTCTTGGAGAGAGCAAAGAGCACACAGGAGCATCCGACCTTCTACCGCCCTCTACGACTGCTACGAGAGCTCAGACATGAGAGGTAGACTCGTTGCCATAAGCTTTTTATGCTTATCGTTAACTTTTGTCGCGAAAACTCACCAAAACCAAGAAACAAGAGCAGACGGGGAATGGGGAAGAACGCTAGGTAGGGGCACAACCGCCTAACCAAACTTTGCAAGAACTTAGAGGTGGGTTACCCTAGTATAGGAGATGAGTTTCTAGCACTCAAAGCTCGAGAAAGAACGACTGGAAAAACCCTATGTCAACAGAGCCTGCAAGAGGCAAACAGAAAAAAGTTGTCGGAACGACACAAAACTTCTCAGGAAGCTTAACAACATCGAGGGAAATGCAACCATGGAGTATCTCCAGGTTTGTACCACCAAAAGTAAGTCAGAACAACCGATTCGGCTGCGGACACACAAAGCGTCATTTTGGCATAACGGCTAAAATTGACGACCAAATGACATGAAACTTCACGAGCAGTTTCAATTATACATGGATGACTTATGTTTGCAAGCAAAACTTTCGGGCAACCAAATGGATAAAAATGGAAAACGGAGAGCCAAAGTCAAGTCCAACCAACTGGATGGCTTCACAACATATCCAATGAGCTGGAAATGCAACTCTCAAGAAGAAAAGTTGAAGAAATTCAACTCCAAGGCAAAAAGACGACTTCGGAGACTGAAATGCCTATAAGGGGGCTTTTTAGCTAAACTGATGACTTTTTAAGTTGAAAACTAGTTAGCAGGGCTTAGGGCACTAGCACAAAGCATTCTTTGCACAAAAAGACCAACATTTCAAGAAAAGACATCATACGCGTATGATGTCTCACAGCATGATTTTCACATCCATTTCAACATTTGAGTGCATAGCCTCATTCCACATGTTAATCACATCCTATGAACCAAGTATCATGAGAATTGGAGTTAGAAAACTCAAGGAAAACCAAAAAGACGCAAAGTAGGCCATAAAATTGATTTTTGGTCCTAATTTTGTCAAAATAACTCCAAACTCATTGAAACTTTGTAGGATTGTTGATTAACACCTCTACAAGCTATCTGGGACCAAAAAGCACCATTTTGACACAAAAGACATCATACGCGTATAATGTCTATTTGCACTTACAGAGCCAAAAATGCTCATTTGTCATCATACATCCATTATATATATCTAATACATGCTGCATATGAAGTTTGGAACCATTTGGTCAAGTGGATCACCCCATTAGCCCAATTAAGAGAAAATCCTTCATACAAAGCCTATTTTTGTCCCAATTCCAACATATTCAAGTCCAAACCAAGATTTGAGTATAAACAGTCCTTCATTAGCACATGGAGAGTCCACAGAACCAATCCCATGAAAAATTGATGAAAAAGACATCATACGCGTATGATGTCTCCAGAGCCATTTTTAGCCCAAATTCTATCCAAACTTGATAAATCCACTGAATAAGCCTATCTAAAGCCAAATCCAAGCTTATAGAGAAATTTGGTCCAAAAATGCACTAAAAGACATCATACGCGTATGATGTCTCACTATGTGATTTTGGCACCTCAGGGCTTCAACCACCAAACAGAAGTGTTCTACATGCCATTTGAAGGTAATCCACCAAGTTTTACCCAATTTGGATCATAAAATCCAATTCCCTTTCAAAATTTTGCCAAGAGCCTGAACTGGACTAAACTGGCCAAAACTTGACCAAATGGTATCCAAACTCAAATCCAAGCATATGACACTCATGTATACACTATCAGCTACAAGCACAACCAATATGAAGTCATTCTGACACAAAAGACATCATACGCGTATGATGTCTCAAGCATGTTTTTGAGCCCAGTTTGCATATTTTTTCACCTACATTGCATCCTTAGGCCCTGAATAGCTCATGTTTCAATTTTCAAGTCATTTGAATAGTTAAAAGCTTCATTTCGGCTTTCAGTACTAAAAAGACGCTAACTTCTGAAATTGGAGTTACAGGATCCATGGATTCCGCTAAGTCATCGGCAACTAAGAGAAGAAGACCAACCATCAAGGATGCTCTTGCAGAGGCAGAACCTTTTGATATTCCAACAGAAACCCTCAAGCCAACCAAGACTTGGGTGGAGGAAGCAGTACTAGAAAAAGAGGGAATAAAGATCTACCAGGGGACTTTCAGAGATCCTCAAGGGCAATCGGTCGATGTACCTATGATCCCACGAGAATTAGTGGATTATAGCAGATCAGAGAACATAAGCAAATACCTGGAAAAGGCTGACTTACACAGGTTCTTCACCTCGAGACCATCAGGTGTAGACACAAGAAGAGTGTATGAGTTGGCAACATCCATTCAGAAGGATGGGAAAGCCACGTTGACAGCCATGGATGGAGAAACAGTTGAAGTACAGATCACTCCACAGCTCATTGCAGATGCATTGAAGCTGCACAACAAAGGGAGTTCTGTCAGAGAAAGAAGGGAGGCCATAGAGGTCTATGGATCAAAGAAACAAAATACAACCTACGGAGATATGGCAGATCAACGAGCGGCAACCCTTTGCCGATTATACAACCAGTTTTTCCATGTGTGCAGCAAAAGACCGCAGAAGTATACTACACCACCCCATGCCATTGCGACAACCATCACATGGGCACTGAAGAGCAATGTGCCAAAAGAGGTGAATTATGCTCAATACATCCACGAGCAAGTAATCGCCATGCACAACCAGAAACCAAAGTACATAGAAGGAGGAGAAATCCTAACAAGAATCGCTTATGAAGCTATTGGAGCTAGGGATCAAGGGCCACAAATTCCCTCCCAGAATGAGTGGCTTAGAGAAGCCGATGAGGAGGAAGAACAGCAAGAAGTGTCCAAGAGGGCGTCCACAAGAGCACGCCGAAAACTAGAAATAGTTTCAGAACCTGAAGAGGCTGTGGACGAGCCGCTCAAGAAGAAAGTGAAGAAGAAGGCCGATCCCAAGCATACCAAAAGTCAAAAAGCCGCAAGAATGGAAAGGCTGGTGGAGCAGTTTAGAGCGGAAAGAGCTCTAAAGGGGGACTTTGAAGAAATGTGGGTGCCAGACCCCAGTAAAGTCGGAACCAGCTCAGCCAGGCCACATGTTGATCAATATGATCAATATATTAGAGCTTATGAGGAGTCGGAGGCCATATTGGAGCAGAATCCTGTCGAGCCTTATACTGAAGAGGAAGTACAGCTTTTAAAAGCTGAGCTGCAAAAGGACGACAAGGGGAAGAAGAAAGCAGAGGAGTCTACTGATCCTCAAGAGAAAGACGGGCAAGCAAACAAAGGGAAAGCCAAGATGACTGAGGACAATCAGCCCTCTTTTACTGTTGTACCAAGCCAGAAGAAGATGGAAATTATTGTGGAGGAAACCACAATAGAAATAAAAACATAAGTTATGGAAAAGCCGGAGGCCGGGACCAAGGAAAAGAAGATAGATCCAGTTCAGCAAAAGAAAGATGATTACGAGGATCTGGTAGCGATAGGATACAGTGAAGAAGAGGCCCTGGAGGCAGTTTATGGGATATCCCTACGGAAACAAGATGATCGGAAGGGGACGAAAGAAAAGACAAAGGGTACAATGGAGAGTGAAGAAAAAATGGACGAGCCGAAGCCATTGGAGGTGGTGGCACAAAGAGCTGTCAAGTTGACAGATAAAGATGAAAAAGACATGCACATGGTGCATGAACTGCTCAGCAAGATTAAAGAAAGATCCAGGGCAAAGGAAGTAGCACTTGAGACAGCAAAACAAAAGGAAGCAGAGTTGCAGAAGAAGTTAGAGAATGCTATGACTGAATCTGAAAGTCATAAAGCATCACTCTACGACGCAGAAAACGAGAGAGACGGCTTGATACTCCAACTAGCCGAAGCTTCAAGAGAGGTAACAAGCTCACAGGAAGCAAAGGAGCGAATAGAAGATGAGCTGGAGGCAGCCAAGGATGAGCTCATTGAGCTAAGGGAAAGAGTCGAACTTCAAGAAAGGACAATCATGAGACTCAGGACCACCCCTAGAGCTAGCAGAGCAGGAACAGAACAAGAGGGAGCCCTCGTACCAGCTCTGGAGGAGCAGGTAAGAAGTCTGCAAAGAGAGCTGAGGTTAGAGCAAGTGCAAAGATTGCACATGGCAGAGGGATCATTGGCTGCAGAGGAGAGGCTCACATCAGAAAACCAAACACTAAGGACAGAAAATGAGGCCCTCCGCAAACAGCTCCAAGACCTCCAAGAGCAACAAAGAAGAGAAACAGAGACACCACAAGAAGAAGCAGGGGGAGCAGCCATAGAGCTACCAGAAACCGGAGAGGCAACCACATTCGAAGATCCAGCCCCAGTTCAAGAAGTGGCCTCGACTTCAGAAATCTCTGAAGAAGAAGAACAAAGGCTCCAGGACCAAATAGAAAAGTCAACAGAGGAAAGTGCCAAGGCGGAAATGGAATGGGAAAGGAGACTTCTCATCTCCATTAGACTTCAAGGGTTAGACACAAAAGTACTCCATGAAGAGTGGATGCAACCCAGCCTGCCTTTCCCTCTGATGAAATTTGAAGTGATAAAGACGAAAAAGAGAATAGAGGAGGAGCAGTATGTCGCTCTTTACGAAGGCGACATCACAAAAGATGAACAATCAAAGAAGATTGTAGATTCTCAACCTAGATGGAGGAAAGGTTGGCTAAACAAATACCCAGCCTACCTCATCTACTTGGTAGAGGCTCCAAAGGAGATTCGGGAGGATGCAACCTTCTGCCCGGTGCCAAGAGTCAGAAGCTGGAAAGAGCATGGCAGGATTGCAGAAAAGAAGCCAAATTGGCTTAATTACCCAAGGATGCCAGGACCAAAGGAAGGAGAGAAAATAGGTAAAGCCTACATGGTGAAAACCCTAACGGGCACCATCAAACTCTTTACTGGCTCTCCTGACCTTTCGTGTCAGATGCTAAAGAAAATCTGCAGGACTCTCTTAGCATGCATTGAAGTGTTCGCGCCAGATAAAGCCACGACCTCGAGTCTACTATCGACGGCCGACACAGTGATGGATATGATGTATGATCTTTCATTGCAGCCATCACCAAAGGTGTTACATCTCTTATACCAAAGAATTATGTTTTTGCCTAGCTTCCACATGCAAACATTCGAAGAAGCTTTCTACACCGGCTTTTTCACTCACGAAAGCAAAATATTCGGCCCAACCTTGACCATCGGCAACCTACGCTACGAATCACATTTGCAGATGCTCAAGACGACAGGACTCTATTGACCAAGCCTCAAAGTCATGTCAGGGACGACATGAACGCGGAGGGGGGGAGTGTTGAGCCAGCAGAGGATCACACCCGCATTTTTGCTCACACCCATCATTTTGTAACCATTGATTGTAATAAATGTCTTTCCGACATTAATTTTGATTTGAGCCATTCATTAAGTAACGGGACTCAATTGAGTTTCCAGCTTGTAATTCCGACGTAATTTCACCTTCTGATGTAAATAATTAGAGATGTTCTCACCTCCAAGGCTGAGGTATATAAGCCAAAGTTTTGTAACCTAAAAAAGGATTGAATTATTAATCAAGGGAGTTTTTGAGCGCCGTGACTGTGTCTGAGAGAGAGAGAGAGAGAGAGAGAGTCTTATCTCCTTGCTACGCGAGCTACGGGACCGCCATTGGAGAAGCGACACCACCATTGCGTTAGCAACGGTGAGAGCTACGCACAGATACCAAGAGTGCGCGCTATCGGCTTCTACGTGTGGTAAGTTCCTACGAGCTTCGGTGTGAGTTTTCTTCCAACTCGTGTGTCGGAATAGAGCGTGCAGCATATCTATAGAACCACAACGAGTAGAGCTACACATTAGTACCATCGGGGTCAAGTTTTGGTCACCTGTATTTTTCGGCCTGTCTTCATACGCGTTTACCGCACAGAGTGATTATAGGTTGATTTCGCAGTTCAAGTCTTTAGGGTGTTGTTCTTACCTAGTGTATAGACTTCCCCTTGAGTTTGAGATCGATTCGATGATTCTAGATCCTGTTTCGTATAGCATTCGTTCGTAGTACGGATTTCAGTCACTTGCGTATTTTAGAACTTAGATTTGATTTCCATAGTAGTGATTGTCATTAGAAGGTCGAGTAGGTGATTTGACACCCACCTAGTTGTTTCCATGCGCCTGCGGGTCAAGCTCCGTCCTCGTCTGACAAATTCTGTTGTTGGTTGAGTTCTCGCTATTTAGCTTCCGCTAGCGGCGTAACCGCCTTAACAATGTGCCTCTCCATTTAGAGCACGTTCAATGTGTCTGATGCTCCATGCTTCAAAAATTTTTAACAGGCCTTTGATTCTAAAACACATTTCCTTGAATGAGGTGTTCTTGCTCTTCCACACACCCAGTACTTGCTTCACAACTAACAAGGCATCACCTTTTATGCTCAACCTTTTAATTCCATGCTTCAAATAAATGTGTAATCCGGCTTCCAAAGTAGCATATTCAGCCTCATTGTTACTATGAGCATCCAATTTGAACCCTCTCTTGTATACTAGCTTTCCCTCTGGATCATAAAGTGCTATATCCCCTGAAGCCGCATCATGGCTCTTTCTGTATGAGCCATCAAAGAACAACACATGTGCATTGCTGATCTATGGCACTTTTTCGACTACCTTTCTCACCACCTCTTCCTTAACAAGAAGGGGATTCTCCTTGTAAGTGAGCAAATCAGCTAGCGTAGCCCTTGTACTGTCTTCCACTAGAAAAGAGAACTCAAACTCTTGCAACTCAATTACCCATTTCTTGACCACATTTGACATGTTAGTGCCATTAATTAACTGTGGCAAAAATGCATAACTCGTCAAGAAAACAAAAGGTTGTGGTAGCAGGTAATGACGAAATCGTCGACAAGCAAATATTGCATTGGCCATCACTAGCTCTACTTCGGAGAATTTTCTCTCTGCCACCAACTTCACTCGGCTTGCACAATACACTGGCCTCATATAATGGCTGCTCTTCCCCTTTTGCAATAGCATTGCTCCAATGGCATCATCCCCTACTGATGGATTTACATAAAAAACATTCTCCCAATCAGGAGCCTACATGGCTGACAACCCCCCTAACACCTCTTTTACCTCTTGAAACACTTCTTCACACTTGTCATCCCATTGCAATGGGTCATGCTTTGGCACTTGTTGTAATGGATAAAGAAGCTGAGAAGACAATGGAATAAACCATGCCATGTACTTCACTTTGTGTATAAAAGTTGCCAATTGCTTTGTACTCGTAGGTGATGGAAGAAGAATAATAGACTTAACCTTGTCCGGATCAGCCTCAATGCCATTTTCTGACACCATATGGCCCAATAACTTCACCCTTGGCTGTGCTAGATGACATTTCTTGGGATTTAGTTGTCCTCCACATTCATCATATCGAGCCAATACCATCTTCAACTTCTCATGATGTTCAGCCCTACTGCTATAGACACAGAAGTCATCCATAAAAGCTTTAACACAACTACCAATGAATGGTTCCAATGCCCAATTTGCTCTCTCTTGATAGAAAGATGGTCCATTTGACAACCCAAATGGCAATAGTGTGTAGCAATAGCAACCCCATGGCGTAATGAAAGTTGTTTTTGTGCGGTCTTTAAAAGCAATCTTCAATTGAAAATAGCCTGAAAAACCATCACACACATTGTACCTCTCATAACCTGCCACTAAATCCAAGATCTGATCGATGAATGGGAGAGGATATAGGTTCTTCTTAGTGGCTGCATTTAAGGGTTTTAAATCTACACAAATCCTCCACTTTCCATCCTTCTTTGGACTGACTACTACTGGACTCACCCATTCTGTGGTTTCCACTGGGAGTATGACCCCTGCCTTCAATAACTTGTCCACCCCTTCCTTCAAAGCCTCCGTTTGCGCTTGACCCATCCTTCTTAACCTTTGTCGCACTGGCTTAGCACCTTTTTTCAGCTCTATATGCATCTCTTCGCCCTTGAACCCTCTGATCTCTTCATATGAAGTAATGAAAAAATCAGGAAAACTAGCCAGCATGTGTAAATATATCTCCTTCTCCATAGCTGAGAGGTCTCCTCTGATCATTTGTGTCATCAATTCCTGCTTCTCTGACAACTCAACCTTTGATTGCATCAGCCCTTCAATCACTTCATAAGGTCCTTCACTTTCATCTTCAACCTCATTCGCAAACAACTAAACCAGACTCCTGGGTTTCTCTGTCCATCAAAAGAAATGCAACATCAGCATCCTCATCACTGCTGGTAGTGCTATCACTGTCCTCATCAGTCACCATGGAATAGTCTTCATCACTAGACTCATCTTCATCTTCATAAAGCTCCTCCAATCGTTTCCTTGTGTCCATATTGTATAGCTTCTTGGCACCTGTCTTTCCATAGAGGCTAGTCGTACCACGTCGCCAATCTTGAACAGCTCCCACTGCACGTAACCATGGTCTACCCAATATAATAGGATATTCTCCCAACCCCGCTGGCATCACATGAAAATCAACCACTGCCTTTGCATCATACGCCTCCACTTCTAAGCTCTTTACAACACCCAAACATTTTACTTTCTGATGGTTTGCCAATCTGATCCGGAAGCCTGACACCCCAGTCACTATAAGACCCATCTTCTCAACACATGAGTGTGTTATGACACATATTTGGCCTCCACCCTCCACATAACCTTGTCCCATATTTTTTCTTTTGTGCCACACATCTACTATTGGGCAAATGTCTGGTAGCTCATCCATCGCCAACACCTTTATTGAACCTCTCTCTGGTTCTTTCTCCATTGGGTTAACCATCCTCTTCCACTGTCACTTTAGCTTAGGCACCATCTCTATAAGCTGCCCAAAAGTAAAATCTGCCTTTGTGCTTGTCAGATCCTCCTTCAATTCATAGCTTAATTGCCCATCCCCTAGTGGAAAATCTGAAACATGAAACTTGCGAAGAGCCCTCCTTTTCCTCTTGGCCTTGACATCCTCGCCTTCATGGCTCTTTCCCTTCTTCTTACTAGGACCTGGGGCACTTCTTCCTTCCTTTTCCTCTATGGTCCTCTTCCCAATAGGCATCACTAATGTATCCTCTAGCTTTGATGCCTTCTCCAAGGTGACTACACTTAGCACTTTTGTCTTTCCCTTTTCCTCCTGGGCTAATCCATTGGTTCCTTCATCTCCCATAATTTCAATGCCATAATCATTCGACCTAGTTAGCACCTGTCTTCGCAATGGATACATGTCTCCCCCCATCCTTGGTGGCTTATCACATTGCGGGATGATGTGTCCCAACTCTCCACAATTATAACATGTGGGTGTCTGCCTCCAAAAGCTACCATTGTTTTGTCCAGCACCATTCCTAGGTCTCTCTTCACCTCCTGGCTGATTTGCAAAGCTCCCTCGACCTCGATTATTTCCCACTTGGCCTAGCATGTTTAGACTAAGATTATTCATTAAATCTACCACTTGCCTCATGTCTTGCCTTAGGCCATCATCTTGCACTGCTGTATTGACCACTGTTGGCATAACCTGAGGAGTAACAGGAATCACTGGTTCATGATGAACCCTTCGCATACGACCATGCGAAGAATCCATAGGTTGAAATTCAGACCTCATGGGCAAAGACTCCACCCCTAACTGGCTCATTTTCCTCAGCTTCCACTCTTTGTTCCTTGCTACCTCTAGTGTATCTTCATATGTCATAGGCTTCTTTAGCTCCACTCTCCAACGTATATTCTCCCAAAGACCAGCCAAGAACCTGTCCTTCTTCATCATGTCAGGTGGGGGTACCTGTGGTGCTAAGGCCTTGCACATCCGCTCCCATGTCAGTGAGAACTTACGTATGTACGCATCTACTAGCTCATCTTCCTTTTGCACCAAACATTGTACTTCTTGCCACACTTTGTCAGGATCTTCTATCTTCACAAACTCCACTTCCAATCCATGCCTTAGATTGTCCCAACTCAATCTTACAGGTGGATCAGCCACACGCAACTCCTCTTCAAATGCTTTGGACCAAACTCGTGCATCACTCTTCAAACAAATTTGGAGAAGGCGTAACATCTGTGTGGGGTCATGAATCTGGTTACTAATATAGGCAACCTCTATCTTTTCCAAAAAGTCTTCCACATCTTCATCACTTCTTCCATGAAACTCCGGATAAGAGAAAGCCATGGCTACCCAAGCTACGATGCTTTGAGAACCCCTTTGAACACACGTGCAAGAACCTAAAACTTTTGACTGACTCAATTCCCAGAAACTTCAATGGAACTCAACTTTAGATAAGGACAAACATATGCACATCAAATGAGTTTTCATAGTTAATCATCGGAATTACAACAGGCAAAGGACATTCCAGGATTTCTCTTAATCTTCTTGGCCCGAACATAAAGACTATGCGCTGCTGGAAAAAAATCTTCCTCGACACATGAACATTTATGTGGATTCTTTGAGTTAAATGAAAAGGAGTGAATTGAGGGCCATTTTGATCATCCATTAAAGCCAACCATGCAGCTCCCAAGAAGGCACACCTGACTTATCCTTTGATTTTGCCAAAATTTTAGCAGCATAACAGCATAAATGGCTCAAAAGACCAAAAAACCAGCCATCACAATTTGGAAAAATTTTGGCAGAGTTTCCTCAGAAGTAGAGCAGTAAGAACCCAAAATATTGATTGTATATGTATGCAGAAACTGCCAACAATAGAACCCGAGCATCAAATAGGAATCACTAGTACATAGTCTATGGTGAGGTCACAAAAAGGGTGCTCTAGCTACCTGTATCACCGAAAGGATCTCCACATTTGAGAATCCCCCAGCTCAATAAAACCTCACGCTATCGACCCTCACACGAAGGCTTATGCAAATCTTGTATAGTCAAGTCTCAGAAATGACTATCTTCTAGACCAAGTCTCAGAAATGGCTGGGACTGCCAAAAAAAAACAAGTATGGCTCCACAAAGGCGTACAATGGTAGTTTCCACAAGTAACGTACAATCCAGTAGACAATGCGCTCAAACAGGCGCCAAATGATGCATACCCACGGCAATTGCAAGTGACTACCACCGTCAGTGTATCACTCTACTCCAGCTACCTGTACATGTGCTTGTCCCTGAAACCTATAACTTGTAACCTGTAGTCTGCAACCTGTACTCCCGAATCTTGAAGCTTGAAGCTCGAAGCAGAAGGTTCTCAAAGAAGATCCTCCGTGGGGGCGCCAAAAGAATGTGAGTGGGATGGAAACACATACAACGCCTCTATAATGACCCAACACACACTCTTGGAAGGATACACACACACACAATATGGGGCACCACTCGGCTTACACAACACACCTGGCCGAGACAGGGAACACACCTATGGAGTGAAAGGAGAGAGACTATCCACTTGCCCACTCCACACAAAGAGAGAGAGACACACACACACACCCAAAAACTCAGCTCAAAAGAGGAGAATTTCTAATGTTTAGATACAATAGATCTTGGGCCAACACCAATGGAGCAAATAGCTCACACAATCTGGGTAAAATGTACCAGATACAATCACAAATTGGAGCAGAAGCTTCGCTCATAGGAGAAATTTACACAGCCAAAACAGCACAAAAAGAGTGAGGAATTTGGCAAAATGGACAGCGCCATCGCGTCCGGAACGGCCCAAAACCCCAGTCTACAATGTCAAAGTGCTCAAATCCGACCTCGGATGAGCAGTTTACGGCCAAAACATGCTCCAAAAATCCCAAAAGCATAGTTGCAGCTGTTCCTCCTCTTCTCTCCACATTTTTTTTGGTCTTCTCTCATTTTTTTCAGTTCCCACACTTAGCTTTATTACTTGGGCACCCTTGGCCTTTTAGATGACCTCAAACGGACCCCGAACAGGCCAAAAGTTGACCTTGCAGTGCATAGTTGTCACCTTTTTGCATCATCCGCACACCTGGCACTCAGCTTTTTCCAATAATGCATCTCGAAACCACGTGAAGTGGCCCCAAAAGATGGTCCTCATGATGATCTTTCTGCATAATTATCACAAGAAAACATCCACGTTGTGTTCGTACTTCTCCACGTGCAAATATTGACCCCATTCGAGCTCCTGACGCCACTAGATGCCATCTGACGCACCTACTTACCTCATGTCGTCGACCCGCGGATAGCTTCCTCGAGAAGTTTTACGCGCTACCAACTCCTCATTATTATAGAAAAAACACACTGGTACTGGTGAGGATGAAAATCGATGCACTATGTACATGCTGTCCTACCTGTACACACGTGGGCCCCACATAACCACCTCGCTTTGGAAAATGGGCAATCCTTTATTTGATGCACCATGCATGTGTATGTACATATGCGGAATCCCTTGCTCAAAAAAACTCCTGACAACGTCTTCATGATTCTCTTCCAACACTCTATAAAGCTCTTCCCGCCAAGGTACACGTCTCAACACGAGATCAGCCCCTTTCATGTACAAGACATCACCAATCAAATTGTACCTGGATGCTCTACGCACAAAACTAAACTTCTTAGACTGTTGAACGTCCTTCGGAATGATTCCTATTAGCAAAAACTCCTCTTCCTGAGCCAAACTTTCTCGGCCATGATAAAGAGGTAAATTGGTCCTCAACACAAATAGCTCCCCAATCATGCTTTGAGCTGCTTCATGTGCCTCTCCATTTAGAGCACGTTCAATATGTCTGATGCTCCATGCTTCAAAATTTTTTAACAGGCCTTTAATTCTGAAACACATTTCCTTCAATGAGGTGTTCTTGCTCTTCCACACACCCAACACTTGGTTCACAGCTAACAAGGCATCACCCTTTATGCTCAACTGTCTAATCCTATGCTTTAAACAAATGTGTAATCCGACTTCCAAAGTGGCATATTCAAACTCATTGTTACTATGTGCATCCAATTTGAACCCTCTCTTGCATACTAGCTTCCCCTCTGGATCGTAAAGTGCTATACCCCCTGAAGCCGCATCATGGCTCTTTCTATATGAGCCATCAAAGAACAACACATGTGCATTACTCATTTGTGGCACTTCTTCAACTAACCGTCTCACCCTCTTCCCTAACAAGAAGGGGATTCTCCTTGTAAGTTAACATATTAGCTAGGGTAGCTCTTGTACTGTCTTCCACTAAAAAAGATAACTCAAACTCTTGCAACTCAATTACCCATTTCTTGACCGCCTTTGACATGTTAGTGCCATTAATTAATTGTGGCAAAAAGGCATAACTCGTTAAGAAAACAAAAGGTCGTGGTAGCAAGTAATGACAAAATCGTCGACAAGCAAATATTACACTGGACATCACTAGCTCTACTTTCGAGAATTTTCTCTTTGCTACCAACTTCACTTGGCTTGCACAATACACTGGCCTCATATAATGGCTGCCCTTCCCCTTTTGCAATAGCATGGTTCCAATGCAATCATCCCCTACTAATGGATTTACATAAAACACTTGCTCCCAATCAGGAGCTTGCATGGCTGACAACCCCCCTAACACCTCTAGAAACACTTCTTTACACTTGTCATCCGATTGCAATGGATCATGCTTTGCCACTTGTTGTAATGGATAAAGGAGCTATGAAGACAATGGAATAAACCGCGCCATGTACTTCACTTTGTGTATAAAGGTTGCCAATTGCTTTGTACTCATAGGTTATGGAAGAAGAATAATAGACTTAACCTTTGCTAGATCAGGCTCAATGCCATTTTCTGACACCATATGGCCCAATAACTTCACCTTTGGCTATGCTAGATGGCATCTCTTTGGATTTAGTTTTCCTCCACATTCATCATATCAAGTCAATACCATCTGCAGCTTCTCATGGTGTTTAGCCCTAGTACTGTAGACACAGAAGTTGTCCATAAAAGCCTTAACACAACTACAAATGAATGGTGCCAATACCCAATTTGCTCTCTCTTGACAGAAGGAAGGTCCATTTGTCAACCCAAATGGCAATACCGTGTAGCAATAACAACTCCATGGCGTAATGAAAGATATCTTTGTTCGGTCTTTAAGAGCAATCTTCAATTGAAAATAGCCTGAAAAACCATCACACGCATTGTACCTCTCATAACCTACCACTGTATCCAAGATCTGATTGATGAATGGAAGAGGATATGGGTTCTTCTTAGAGGCTGCATTTAAGGGTTTAAAATCTACACAAATCCTCCACTTTCCATCCTTCTTTGGGCTAACTACTATTGAACTCACCCATTCTATGGTTTCCACTGGGACTATGAACCCTGCCTTCAATAACTTGTCCACCTCTTCCCTCAAGGCTTCCATCTGCTCTTGACCCATCCTTCTTAGCCTTTTCCGCACTGGCTTAGCACCTTCCTTCAGCTCTATACGCATCTCTTCTCCTTTGAACCCTCTAATCTCTTAATATGAAGTAATGAACAAATCAAGAAAACCAGCCAGTATGTGCAAATATATCTCCTTCTCCATAGCTGAGTGGTCTCCACTGATCATTTGTGTCATCAATTCCTGCTTCTTTGAAAATTCAACCTTGGTTTGCATCAGCCCTTCAATCACTTCATAAGGCCCTTCACTTTCATCTTCAATCTCATTTGCAAATGCAATTAAAGCAGACTCATGGATTTATTTGTCCATCAAAAGAAATGCAACATCAACATCCTCATCATTGCTGGTAGTACTATCATTGTCCTCATCAGTCACTGTGGAATAGTCTTCATCACTAGACTCATCCTCATCTTCATAAAGCTCTTCCAATACTTTCATTGTGTCCATATTATGTAGCTTTTTGGCACATGTCTTTCCATAGAGGCTAATCGTACCACGTCACCAATCTTGAACAACTCCCACTACATGTAACCATGGTCTACCCAATATAATAGGATGTTCTCCCAACCCCGTTGGCATCGCATGAAAATCAACCACCTTTGCATCATACACGCCGCCACTTCTAAGCTCTTTACAACACCCAAACATTTTATTTTTTGATGGTTTGCCAATTTGATCCAAAAGCCTGATACCCTAGTCGGTGTAAGACCCATCTTCTCAATGCATGAGTGAGTTATGACACATATTTGGGCTCTGCCATCAACATAACCTTGTCCTAGATTTTTTTTTTTGTGCCACACATCTACTATTGGGAAAATGTCTGGTAGCTCATCCATCACCCAACACCTTCAGTGAACCTCTCTCTGGTTCTTTCTCTATTGGGTTAACCATCCTCTTCCACTGTCGCTTTAGCTTAGGCACCATCTCTATAAGCTGCCCAAAAGTAACATTTGCTTTCCTGCTTGTCAAATCCTCCTTCAAGTCATAACTTAATTGCCCATCCCCTAGTGCAAACTCTGAAACATGAAACTTGCGACGAGCCCTTCTTTTCCTCTTGGCCTTGACATCCTCGTCTTCATGGCTCTTTCCTTTCTTCTTACTAGGACCTAGGGCACTTCTTCCTTCCTTATCCTATGTGGTCCTCTTCCTAATAGGCATCACTAATGTATCCTCTAGCTTTGTTGCTTTCTCCAAGGTGACCACACTTATCACTTTTGTCTTTCCCTTTTCCTCCTGGGTTAGTCCACTGGTTTCTTCTTCTCCCTTAATTTCACTGCCATAATCATTTGATCTAGTTAGCACCTGTCTTGGCAATGGATACATGTCTCCCCCCATCCTTGGTGGCTTATCACATTGCGGGCTGATGTGGCCCAACTCTCCACAATTATAACACATGGGCATCTGCCTCCAGACTCTACCATTGCTTTGTCCAACACCATTCTTGGGTCTTTCTTCACCTCCTGGCTATTTTTGCAAACCTCCCCTGACCTCGATTATTTCCCACATTACCTAGCATGTTTAGGCTGAGATTCTTCATTAAATATACCACTTGCCTCATGTCTTGCCTTAGCCCATCATCTTGCACTGATGTAGTGACCACTGCTGGCATAACCTGAGGAGTAACAGAAACCACTGGCTCATGATGAACCCCTGGCATGCGACCTTGCAAAGAATCCATAGGCTGAAATTCAGACCTCCTAGGCAAAGACTCTACTCCTAGCTGGCTCATTCTTCTCAGCTTCCACTCTTTGTTCCGTGCTACATCTAGTGCATCTTCATATGTCCTAGGCTTCTTTAGCTCCACTCTCCAACGTATATTCTCCCAAAGACCAACCAAGAACCTGTCCTTCTTCATCATGTCAGGTGGGGGTACCTGTGGTGCTAAGGCCTTGCACATCCTCTACCATGCCATTGAAAACTTACATATGTATGCATCTACTGACTCACCTTCCCTTTGTACCAAACCCTGTACTTCTTGCCACACTTTGTCAAGATCTTCTGTCTTCACAAACTCCACTTCCAATCCATGCCTTATCTATTGTCCTAAATTAATCTCACAGGTGGATTCTCCGCACGCAACTCCTCTTCAAATGCTTTGGACCAAACTCGTGCATCACTCTTCAAACAAATTTGGAGAAGATGTAATATCTATGCAGGATCGTGAATCTGATTGCTAATGTAGGCAACCTCCATCTTTGCCAAAAAGTCTTCCACATCTTCATCCTTTCTTCCATGAAATTCCAGATAAGAGAAAGCCATGGCTACCCAAGTTTCAATGCTTTGAGAACCCCTTCAAACACACGTGCAAGAACCCAAGCGTTTTACTGACTCAATCCCCAGAAACTTCAATGGAGCTCGTCTTTAGATAAGGACAAACACATGCACATCAAATGAGTTTTCATAGTTAATCATCGGAATTATAATAGGCAAAGGGGATTCCAGTATCTCTCTTAATCTTCATGGCCCGAACATAAAGACTATGTGCTACTGGCAAAAAATCGTCCTAGACACATGAACATTTATCTAGATTCTTTGCGTTAAATGAAAAGGAGTGAATTGAGGTCCTTCGTGATTATCCATTAAAATCCATCCATGTAGCTCCCAAGAAGGCACACCTGACTTATCCTCTAATTTTGCCAGAATTTCAGCAGCATAACAGCATAAATGGCTCAAAAGACCAAAAAACCATCCATCACAACTTGGAAAATTTTTGGTAGAGTTTCCCCAAAAGTAGAGCAGTAAGAACCTAGAATATAGATTGTATATGTATGCATAACCTGCCAACAATAGAACCCGAGCATCAATTAGGAATCACTAGTACATAGCCTATGAAGAGGTCACAAAAAGGGTGCTCCAGCCACCTGTATCACCCAACGGATCTCACATTTGAGAATCCCCCAGCTCAATAAAACCTCACGCTATCGACCATCTCAGAAAGCTTATGCAAATCTCGTATAGTCGAGTCTCAGAAATGACTATTTTCTAGACCAAGTCTCAAAAATGGCTAGGACTGCCAAATAAAACCAAGTATGGCTCCACAAAGGCGTACAATGGCAGTATCCACAAGTAACGTACAATACAAGACAATGCGCTCAAACAGGCGCCAATTGATGCATACCCATGGCAACTGCAAGTGACTCCCACTTGCCAGTGTATCACTCTACTCCAACTACTTGTACCTGTGTGGATCACCTATACATGTATCTGTACCTAAACCTGTCCCGGTAACCTGTAGTCTGCAACCTGTAATCCCGAAGTTGAAGGTACTCAAAGAAGATCCTTTGTGGGAGCGCCAAAAGAATGAGAGCGGGATGGAAACACACACAACGCCTCTATAATCACCCAACACACACTCTTGGGATGATACACGCACACACTATGGGGCACCACTCGGCTTACACAACCCACCTGGCCGAGACAGAGAACACACCGATGGAGTGAGAGAAGAGAGACTATCCATTTGCCCACTCAACACAGAGGCACACACACATACACACACCCAAAAAACTTAGCTCAAAGGAGGAATATTTCTGATGACTAGATACAATTGAGCTTGGGCCAACACCAATGGGGTAAATAGCTCACACAATATGGAAGAAATATGCCAGATACAATCACAAATTTGAATAGAGGCTTCGCACATAGGAGAAACTTACACAGCCAAAATAGCATATAAAAGTGAGGAATTTGGAAAAATGGATAGTGCCATTGCGTTCGGAGCAGCTAAAAACCCCAGTCTACAATATCAAAGTGCTCAAATCCGACCTCGGATGAGCAGTTTATGGCCAAAATCGGCTCCAAAAACAGCAAAAACTCAGTTGCGGTTGTTCTTCCTCCTCTCTTCACGTATTGCTGGTCTTTTTCTCAGGTTTTTCAGTCTCCACACTTCATTTTATCCCTTGGGAACCTTTGGTCTTTCGATTGACTTCAAACGGACCCTGAACAGGCCAAAAACTGGCCACGCAGTGCATTTTTGTCACCCTTTTACATCCATCCGCACACTTGGCACTCAACTTTTTCCAATAATGCATCCCACAATCACGTGAAGTGGCCCCTAAATATAGTTCTCATGATGACCTTTTTTCATAATTATCACAAGAAAACACCTACGTTGTGTCCGTACTTATCCACGTGCAAGTCTTGACCCCATTCGACCTCCTGACGCCACTGCATGCCATCTGATGCACCTGCTTACCTCATGGCGTCGGTCCGCGGATAGCTTCCTCGAGAAGTTTTATGCGCTATTAACTCCTCAATATTATAGAAAAAACACACTGATACTGGTGATAATGAAAATCGATGTACTATGTACACGCTATCCTACTTGTACACACACGCAACCACATGTGCAATCCTTTATTCGATGCACCATGCATGGGTATGTACATATGTGCAATCACTTCTTCCAAAAAACTCCTAACAACGCGGATCAAATGCTAGACATGGGTTTTGAACCTCAAATCCAAAAAATTATTTCCCAGATTTGGCCTGACAAACAGACTTTGTGTTGGAGTCAACTTGGCCTAAAGAAGTTGAATGTTTAGCCAGACAATTTCTATAGAATCCTTACAAAGTTTTCATTGGCTCACAAGCCAATCACTCAATCCTATAGATTGTAGAAATTGTTTTTGTAAATGCAATATATTTAGAATTGACAGATTTTTTGGAGCAACTGATGGATGGAGCATTATCTATCCATGATGACAAGAGTCAAGCTGAACGAGATTGGGTTCTTTCTGAATTTAAATTTGGCAATAAACTATAATGATAGCAACATATGTTGTAACTCGGGCATGGATGTGAAGGAAAAAAATTTGTCATCAATTATGATTTTTAGGGAGCATAGTTCTTGTTGTGGTTTAACAAAAGTACAAGCAGCAGAGCACAAGACAACAAAATGACAACAGAGACCACACCGACATTGATGGCCAGGTCATGTCAAGGACGACCTGAATTCAAAGGGAGGGAGTGTTGACACACGGGTCAACAGTAGAACATAACTCAATTTTTGTACCAAAGTCTTATTTCTTGAGAGTTATAAAATCCTGGAGATTATGGTTAAAAATATCATTTGTAATGAGTAGCTAGTCTAGTTGCAGAATCCAGGGTGCAATGGCACTTCCAGATTGTACATACAAATCCATTTTACCCCTTGAACTCTATTTTAGGTTTAACTCATGGTAGCCTTAGTTTATATTAGGTACCTATGTCATTTTATAAAGAACTTTTTATCATAATCAAGTTTTAAGTTGCCATCGACTGTGTGTGAGAGAGAAAGAGAGAGATTGTGAGCTTCTTCCTGGTGCTACTCCCCACTCGTTCATCACAGTAGAGATCCAACAACACCATCACACTAGCCTTGGCAAGAGCTACGTGACAACACCAAGCATTCCTAACGGAACGGAGCGAAGCTCTCGCTCATCTACAAGCTATTTGCGGCTGTAAGTATATCAAACGATGTTTGTTTTTCTCTTGCTAGTAGTCATTACGATTGTGGTGATGTAAACTACACATAGGTACTCATAGACTTTAGTTTTGGGCACTTTCAAAAGCTGGCTCTGCCTTTATACGCGTTTTTTGTAGATGGGTATAGTGTGAAGGTTTTGAGTGTAGAGGCTTTGGGACATGTGTATCCTAGTAAGAGCATGGTGTTCCTTAAGTTTTATACAATTCTAGTATGCTTTAGTGAGTTTCCTTCCGTTTGTGTGTATGTGGATTGAGTGGTGTAGTTGAGAGTAGTGAGATTCTAGATTGTGGTTTAGTTAGCCTTCCAGAGTGTGCGTGGGATGGTCTCAACCTGACAAGCTAAAGAGATTGCCTATGTGCACCTATCGTGTCATCTGTGTCCTCGATTGACATTATGTTGATCTAGGTTGTGTTGCATGCACTTCATAGGTGTTGTGATTTTCTCCTGCAATAGAATCTATCAAGAGGTTTTGTCATGCATCACTTTTAGAAATACAATAGAGTATACATGTACAAAGAGAATATATTGATAGTGATAACTGTTTGTTGGCTATCCGTATTTTCCATAGTGAGCTATCTCCCAAGAAAAATCACATAAACACTATGGCTATCCTTACATTTTCATTGTACATAGGCATGTGTGAGTTAGGGGACTTTCCCAATATCTCCTTAAAACCCTCAGTTAGCTAGTCATTGGGTTAGTTGAACCAAACAATTAAAATTAAAAATTATAATTTATTTGTGTGTAAATATTTCATTGTATATAGGCCCTAAATATAAGGTTTTTTATTATAATTATTTTGGTATGTATTTAAATAATTTTACCTAGGTGTGTGTTATTTGCCTAAGTATGTTATGTACATTGACTCACCATTACCATAATTTTTCTTACCAGTGTGCATACTCTTCATTCTATAAAAAGATCATTCACCCAAGCCTCTCTAAATTTTTGTGTGAATCCACTCCAAGCAAAAATCACAAAATACCTTTCACCCATTCATTCCCTTTAACTAAATTACCATTTTCTACATACAATTTTTCTTACTTCCTGTAAATAGGACTAAATCAATAAATACAAATGAGAGCATCAAAATACATGTAGCCCACAAGCTAAATAATCTCCCTAAATTGTTTCATAATTTTTGGAGCTACCACCGGTGAGATATGATTTTTTTGGTGGACCCCAGTTTGCCCACCTTTGTCACAAGTCACCCCTAGTCTTCTCTCACCTCCTTTCACACTTCTATACACACACCCATTCCTCTCCATCCCTCACTTAAACATGCACCTTCCATGGCTTCTCTCACCCTCTTCACCATTACCCTCCCCTCCCACGTCCATAGTTCTCATATGAACTCTACACCCTCTCTATACCTCTCTCTATCTCCTCTAAATTACAATTCCTTCTTACCTCTTCTATATATACATAGAATTGTGCATGTTAACCATGCTTAACCTCTAAAAATTGAGGGATCTCATCAACCATATTGTTATTTTCATCGCGGTAACCAACCTTAGCGGGGCAATGGCATAAAGAGGAGGAAGAAGAAAAGACCAGCGGCGGTCATTTTTAATGATCTACACAAGGGTGAGTCCAAACTTCTTCAAATCTTTCCGTCACAAGAATTCCCTCACTATTCACCCATCCTCTTTCAACCATTCAACTCATTCTATCCATTGTAAATGTATCAATAACATTTTAGTGATTACTAACACTAACCACTAACCTACTAACACAAAATATCCATTGACCTAATCTTAAAAGGCACCTCACCCTCAAGACATGTACATATAGTAAAAAATCTCCCCACCTCTCCCCCCTTTAACTCTCTAATTTCACCCTATCTACTATCAATAGTGCCTTTCTCTTGAGCCCATATCCATGAGCAAAACAAACAAAGAACGAGCAAAGAAGGCCCACTATATTTTGATACTGAAAAATCATAATCTTGTTTTGATTAGCTTGTAAATTAGGATTTCTAGTAATCTTAATGAGAGCTCTCCAACCTATAAATAGACCCCTCTCCTTCTTGTAAATAATCTCCAATATCCCATGTAGCATCCGAACACTCTATACGCGAGGAGAGATTTAGGTGTAGTTATCACCTTGTGAGCTTCACACTTGGTGTGGGAGAAGCTTTGATGATACACATTGCAAAGTGAGAGAGTGTGAGTTCCATAACTCAATACACTATTGTACATGCTCTTTCACTACACTATTAGCAATTGAGGTTTTGGTGCTTCGAAGGCGTGCTTGGCTTCAGAATATTTATCCTTCCATTTGTGTAAAGTTCTTTGGCAAATGCAAGGTGACTTGCATCTTTTAAGTTCTAACATTTGAGCCTGCTCGAGAAAGTGATTAGTGTTTTTTTTTTTGCCAAGTTCTTGCTCATTGTAAGAGGATATGGTGGTGAGAGGCATCCCACAACCCTAAGACAATTTGTGCATGATGGCAATGGTTGAATTTCACTAAGCACTGGTTTAGTCTTGTGCAAGCTACATGATAGCATTGTAACAAACAACCTGCATTTGCAAGTCACAAAAAAGGTATTATGCAAGTTTCATTCCTCTCTCTCTCTTTCCTTTTCTCTAGTTCTCTCTTGGTCCCTTTGGTGTGCATCTTGGTGTGAGATTGTTTGTGTGTGTTTTGTTGCACCTCTTATTGATTATGACAAAATCTCTCTTGCATCCTAATTTGCATCTCATAACTAGGTGGTGTCCCTTTAATTGTTTGGTTATGGGTTTATTATTGTTCTCTCTTGATTGTGGTTTCCTTAGCCCCAATTGAGCATCACGAGATCCTTGAGGGGTGTTTAGAGTTCACCTCTCTTGTTGCCCACCCCAAACCACCTCAATCTTGGTGCCCACATGGAGGACGAATTTTTGTATGTTTGTGTTTCATATTATGTAGCCTTTAGCATAACCGAGTAGGCTGTATGAATCACAAAAATTTGTATGGTCCCTTCATCCCCATTGCAAGGCAAAAGGTACACATCCTTGTTAGCACTAAGCTAAAATTTCAATGTGTGTTTTGTAGAATTCTACGTCCTCATAGTTTAGCAAAAATAAATGCATCAGTGAATCCATTTATATTGCCTCTCATTAGGTATGACCTTAGTTTTGATGTTTATATTTTTGCTCTATTTTAGGTATTAGGCTATGCATACACCATGGATAATGGACCAAGAATATAAATTATCCGTTTCACTCTACACCACATATTAAGATAAACGTTGCCATTAGCAGGAAGACTCATTTTCAACAACGTATGGTGTTTATGTTTGGCGCTCAAAGGGCAGGTGAAATCCTTGCATCACCACAACCTGTCATCTATTATTGACTATCATAGATCATTTGATGTGCAGGTTTTTATTTTATTCTAGAACAAATGGCAACCTAGCAAAATAATGTGGGTGCATACTTTTGCTCCAAGACAACTAAATTAATCTAGAATTTGGTATGAATTAGCATAACATAAAAAAAGAAAAAGATTTTACACAGTGATCTCCCAAAGATAAATATTGTCTCATGTTTAAGAAGAAAAATCTCTTTCATTCTAAAGAGTTTTTGTCGAAAATCCTTTCAAGGATTTGTGTGGTTAATTGCATCATGAGAAAACATGATTGTTTGGGACTAACCTTCATGTGGTTCTATCATTGAGAGTCTATGACATGATATACCTTTGAGGAGATTCCAATCTTCTTTGGGAATCAAGAAGAAGATGTTGATGATTTTCTTGTTGATTTTAGAATTAGTTGCCATCTCCTTGGCAAGAGGGATGACATTGAGAAAGGGGATTTGCTATTGTTATGTCTTAGAGGCAATGTTGAGCAATGGTTTTTGGGTATGTGTTCTCAGATTGAAGATAGATATACCTTAATTTCTAAAGCTTTGAAGACCAAATTCTCCAAAGTGCCAACAATGGAGCAGCATGGGCCTCATTGAGGAGGCTTCAACAACATGGTCAAAGACTACTATGCTTATGAGGAGGATTTTTCTCATCAATGGACAAGATGTGGATTTAATTCTACCTTTCTAGATTATGTAAAGATGGATCGATTTATTTCCGGATTTTCTTCTGTTATAAAGACAAAAGTTACTTGTAGTGAACCCTTTACATTTGAATAAGCAAGCTCTATAGCCCAGAGAAAGTTTCACATCGAAAAGGGATTCCATATGTAGGAGGAACCTACCATCAAGAAAGTGTTTCAATCAAGGAATTGTCTACTTTGCCATATTTCTTTACTTCTACTTCAACAAATATTGAAGATGATGTTTACATGCCAACTCGTGATTTAAGTGCTAAAGTCTGTGATAGAGATTCAAATGTGGCATCTTTTTCTTCAACCTTCATCACAAGCCTACAACAATATTCTACCTTCATCACAAGCCTACAACAATCGGCACAAGATATCTCAAATGGCATTGAGGATGATTCAATAATGGATACATCTAACCTTTTGAAGGACCAATTTTTTGTCAGAGCAAAGGAAGCTTTTGTGCAATGTGACTCTATGGAGAATGGAGACCTCAAAGGTAACTCTTGTCCTACAAAAAATTCTAAGAGTGCTTCTTGTTTAAATGAAAAATAAGAGGAAATCATTGGTGAGGATATCATAGAATACATTGGTCATAGAGAGAAGACTATGGACATGTATTGTCTACTCTACAACAATGTAGAAGAGTGTAAAGTGGATTCATGTAAGGATGATCTTCAAGAAGTGTGTGAGGGCATTAAAAAGCTTTGGTATGACCCATGTGTGTTAAGCATGGAAGAACCTACCACACAAGAAGCAACCAAGGGTTTTGCAAGTTTTAAAAGTAATTCATCAATTTTGAGGCAGTACAATGTGAGGAGTTTCAACTTTTCCATAGGGGAAACTTAGAAGTGGAGGAAGAATATGGGAGAGTAGTAAAAAATTGGATCATAAAAGAAAACTTTTAAAAGGGTATTATTCTCTCCAATGGTGTATTAGTGGGTGGATTTTCATTCATGGGATAGTCTCCTAGCAAGACAGTCCAAGATTTTGAAGCTCCAATGAATTTAACATTGGGTCTCACCTCTTCTGAGTCAACCTGTCCTCACTTCACATATGCCTTTTATCTTGGGTAGATACCTATCTAAGTTTTGGAGAACATAAACACTTGGTGATTGGTGACGGATGTTTCTAAAGTTTCTACTTTGGTGTATAGAGGTCTCACATTGTGATGCTTTTGGTCTTCTTCATAGATGAAAAAATTGCAGATTGCTACATATGGATCTTCTGTAGGTTCCTACCAAAATCTATTCTCTTACAAGGTGTTGGAAGCATAGAAACCTTGGTCTATTATCTACTTATGTGGTAAAATTTTGGCAACATCTTCAAATAGCAGCTAGAAGCATGGATTAAGATTTTCTAAATTATGGTCATGGACTTTTTGACTTAATAGGCCTGCTTAGGTTGAATGACTTTTATGTAATAGAGCTGAGAGATTTTCTCATACAAGCTCTTGAAGATAGTGGTAGATACATCAAATTTACACAGGAGGAAGAGAAACCTATATTTTATATCACATTCATAGCGGTGGAAGCAATGATGGACAACAATAAGGGCTACAAGTTTCTTCAACCAAATTTGCAGTAAGTGATTCCATACTATACATCTCTCTTTGGGAGAGAAACTTCAAGAACTTTGATCCCTGGGGCTTTTTATGAAAACTTTCTTGAATGGAGACAGTTTACTCAGCCACTTCATTGCATCATGCTACTGTCTCTAGAGAGAACCTTTCACAGCACACAAGGTTTTCTAATCATACAGCAAAGGTCCTTCAAGAAAGATGAAACAAACAAAGACAGATGTTATTACAAGATCTACATGTTGTGTGATCGAATGAATGGTACATAAATATACCAGAGAGGCTAATGATAGCCTTTTTTTGGCTATCCGTATTTGCCATAGTGACCTACCTCACCCAAGCGAAATCACTTAAACACTATGGCAATCCTCTCCTTTTCATTGTATATAGGCTTGTGTGAGTTAGGGGACTTTCCCCATATCTCCTTAAAACCCCCAGCTAGCCATTGGGCTAGTTGATCCAAAAAATAAATTTAAAAAAATAAAATATATTATGTCCCATTTATATCTAAATATTTTATTGTATATAGGGCCTAAATATAGAGATTTTTACTATAATTATTCTGATATTTATTCAAATATTTGTACCTAGGTGTGCATTATTTGCCTAAGTATGTTATGTACATTGACTCACCATTACCATAATTTTTCTTATCAATGTGCATCCTTTTTATTATATAAAAAGATCTTTTTGCCCAAGCCTCTTCAAGTTTTTGTGTGAATCCACTCCAAGAAAAAATCACAAAATATCTTTCATCCAGTCATTCCCTTTTACTAAATTAATATTTTCTAAATACATTTTTTTCTTACTTCTTGTAAATAGGCCTAGAAAATAAAAACAAATGAGGGTTCCCTCATTTGATTCCCTATATTTTCATATATATATATATATATATATATATATACACACACACACACACACACACACACACACACACACACACACACACACACACACACACACAAATGAACCTATTCTAGAATAATCATAATCCATGCATGTTTTCAAACTCTCAAGAATCTATTAGGTCATGCTTTCATGCAAGGAGGGGCTCACCCTTGAAGCCTTATGCAAATTCAACAAAAGGGGGGCCACTGGAAGACTTTTGAAAGGAGGAAAAATAGATATTTTGGTGGAATTTTTGGAGTTCACCTCCACTCCAAATTTGAAAAATTCATCAAAATACAAAATGTAGCCCACAAACTTAATAATCTTTCTAAATTGTTTTCATAATTTTTAGAGCCACCACCGGTGAGATATGATTTTTTTTATGGACCCCAATCTGCCAACTTTTCTCAACAGGTACCCCTAGTCTTCTCTCACCTCTTTTCACACTTCTACACACACACACACACACACACCCATTCCTTTCCATCCCTCACTCAAACCTGCACCTTCCATGGCTTCTCTCACCATTACCCTGCCTTCTCACGTCCATAGCTCTCATATGAACTCTTCACCCTTACCTCTCTCTATCTCCTGTAAATTACAATTCCTTCTCACCTCTTCTCTATATACATAAATTAAGCATGTAAACCATGCTAAACCTCTGAAAATTGAGGGATCTCATCAACCAAATTTCTATGTTCATCGCGGTAACCAACCTTGGTGGTGGCGAGCGATGACATAAAGCGGAGGAGGAAGAAGAAAAAACCAGAGGTCATTTTTGATGATCTACACAAGGGTGAGTCCAAGATTTCTTCAAAGATTCACCATCACAAGAATTCCCTCACTTCATTCACCCATCCTCTTTCAACCATTCAAGTCATTCTATCCATTGTAAATGTATCGATAACATTTTAGTGATTACTAACACTAACTGCTAACCTACTAACAAAAAATATCCATTGACCTAATCTTAAAAAGCATCTCACCTCAAGACATGTACATATAGTAGAAAATCTCAAACCCCCCCCCCCCCCCCCCCTTTTTCTCTCTCTCTCTCCTTCCTTAACACTCTAATTTCACCCTATCTACCATCAATATTGCCTTTCTCTTGAGCCCACATCCATGACTCGAGTAGGGGGCCCCAATTTTGGCAAGCTGGTGCAATACGTAGAATCTATCGAGATCCTGCATGGATTAATCAAGCTCCGAGATGCTGCATGGATTAATCAAGCTACTGCGTGTCACCCAGGCTTTGTTGGTGCGGGACGCGTTGCAGCTAGGCTCCAGAGAGGCAGGCCTCTATTTTTTGCAATGCGTTTTAGCGCTGTGTCTCACACCTGCTCATCGCTAGACTGCTCTCCGACTCATCGTGACACATACAGGTACTATGGTCTTTGGCTCTGTGTTTAGCTAGTGCATACGCCATGCTATAGGTGCTGTAGGTGATAACGGAACGTATGACGGTGTTGGGCTGTGTCTTTACGGAGTGCCCAGTATTTAGGTGTGTCTTTACGTACTGCACAGTATTTGTTTAAGCTATCGCAATGTGTATTTAGCTCTGTCTTTACACACTGCACAGTATTTGTTTAGGTTGATGGACACACTACTGAAGTGAGTCCTTGTGTGACAGCATGCTTGTTTTGTGCTTGTTGGTGGCGTCACAGTAGGTGGCTTCAGAATGGCCAACCTATGCAGTATTTGTTTAGGTTGATGGGCACACTACTGAAGTGAGTCCTTGTCTGACAGCATGCTTCTTTTGTGCTTGTTGGTGCCCTCACAGTAGGTGCCTTGAGAATGGCGAAGCTGAAGTCTGAGGCAGGGGGGAAAGGGAAGCAACCTGTCACGAACACTGAGGGCTGTAATGTTGGCTCGTCGAAACTGAAGAAACCGAAGGCGAGAGTAATGGAAGTGAGTGTCACGATATTTGTTGGTGGTGGTGATGTAGATGTAGGCTTGTTGGGATGCATGCAATCGTTTCTTGAAAGAGAAACTTTAGCAGGACTATGTGCATTGGAGAGAGGAGGAGCGCTGCTGCACCTTCACTTGCAAATGGTCATCCGTATTTGGGCGACTTCGTTGATTGCTGTCAATAGGAAGATAAAAGGATACTTGGGTTGGGCTAAGTCAGCACTTGCAGGCGCAATGGTTTTGTGCCGTGGCCTAAAGCAACACAAGATGCATACGTTTGAGGGCATGGTAGGGTATTGTTTAAAAGACCAAGATGAAGCACACTTTCAAAGGGTTGTTCACAATATAACCAGTGAAGATGTAAATGCCGGTGTAGAACTGTATAGCTTATATGGTGCTGATGAATTGAAGAATAGGGTTTGCCTAACTCCAACAGACATCTTTGATAGAGCACTAATGTATTGGAAATTCAAGCTTCGACATCCAGCAGGAAATGACTTTCTGTCCACACTGCACATAATGGTCAAGAGTGGCAATTATTACCCATCATCATGCTGGATAACTCCGTACCAAGGCCATGGAATGCATCTTGCGAAAATCAGAGCATTGTGGAGGTGTATGATATACCCATCCACAACAACATATGAAGACATTTTGAATATATTTGTTAGTGATGATCCCTATCTGAATAGTCAATCTCGTGCTGAGTGGTTCAACTCCCGTTGGCAAGAGACACAAAGGTATGCTTATCATAGTATAAGTACAATTGTATCTGCTGTCAACTTTTTGACCATGGCTGCGTCTTTTGTAGTCCACCAACAACTGTTGTCAATGATTTTGATGCTGAACCGCCAATAAGAGATCCATAAATAGGAGATGATTTCATTCCACTTGTACACCATGTTGACGTAACGACAGTTGCATAGTCTGGTCTGTTTGCTAGCAATAAGATTGTTAGTTTTCAATCTAACCAAAAAATGTAACCTGATGATGATTTGTTTTTGTTGCAATGTTCAGATGGATGAAGAAAATGAAAGCCGGATGGTTCACCTAATCGAAACACAACCTGATGAGTCTTTTGCTATGGTGGAAGATACACGTATTGATAGGATAGAGGATGCTCTTGCTGCAATTTTGAAAGAATTACTTGGAGACGAAAGAAGGAGCACCCGTCAGCTACGGTCAGAAATTATTGAGGCGATACAAAGTTCGAGAAACACAATCGAAGAGTATGCAATCAATGTTGCAGATGTGCAAGTAACGAAGCTCAAAGAACAGATTTACTCGTTGGGCAAAGAACTAATCACTTTGAAAGCGCAAGTTAACCGGCTTAACGCAATACTATCTAGGTTTTCAAATATCTTGAATTGTAGCCAGAATGCATGAAGGATTGCTATTCGAAGCCGTGGTGCTCTCTGATAATGTAAATGCAGGAAATTGTGTAGATGTTTTGACGTTTTTGTCTTTACAAAAATCTCTACCTGCTTCTGTTATAGAATGAACAGTGATGCCTTTTGTGGCAACAGTCTGTCGACAAGTGCTTTTTGTGTATACAATCATCTAGAGAAGGTTCAGTTGGTCTTCCTCTCTTTGTGATGTATGTGATGAGTACCAAACCAGTGGTTATACGCTGCCTGCTTGGTCTACAGACAAATCTCTAGCTCCTTCTGTTATACAATGAACAGTGATGCTTTTTGTAGCAACAATCTGTCGACAGGTGCTTTTTGGGTATAAAATGTACAGAAGCTTCAACTCGTCTTCCTCTCTCTGTGATGTGTGTGATGAGTAGCGACAGAGTGGTGCTTTTTGTCTATAGAATCTACAGAAGGTTCAACTGGTCTTCCTTTGTTTGTAATTTTTGTGATGAGTACCAACACGGTGCTTATACGCTGCCTGCTTGGTCTAAAGACAAATCTCCACCTCCTTCTGTTATACAATGAAGAGTGATGCTTTTTGTAGCAATACTTATACGCTGCCTGCTTGGTCTGTCGACCTGCGCCTGGGCAACGTCATGAATCCCACAGGACCAGAAGTCTGCGCGCGAGCCAGCACGGACGAAGAATTTTTTTTTGTTCGCATCCGCAGGAAAAAAATCCACGTCAGCAGCATCTGCGCTGATTCGCCTTAATGCGCACATCGACCGAGTAGACAAAGAAGGCCCACTATATTTTGATACTAAAAAAAATTCATGATCTTGATTTGATTACCTTGTAAATTAGGATTTCCAATATTCTTAATGAGGGTTCTCCAACCTATAAATAGACCCCTCTCCTTTTTGTAAATCATCTCCAATGTCCCGCGTAGCACCTCAACATTCTATACGTGAGGAGAGATTTAGGTGTAGTCATCACCTTGTGAGCTTCACACTTGGTGTGGGAGATGCTTTGATGCTACACATTGCAAAGTGAGAGAGTGTGAGTGCCATATCTCAAACCACTATTGTACATGCTCTTTCACTATCCACAATTGAGGTTTTGGTGATTCAAAGGCATGTTTGGCTTCAGAATCTATGTCCTTCCATTTGAGTAAAGATCTTTGGCAAATGCAAGATGACTTGTATCTTTTAAGTTATGTCATTTGAGCCTGCTTGAGAAATGATTAGTGTGTTTTTATTGCCAATATTTTGCTCATTGTAAGAGGGTATGGTGGTGAGAGACGTCCCACAATCCTAAGAAAGTGTGTTTGTGATGACAATGGTTAGATTTCACTAAGCACTGGTATAGTCCTATGCAAGTTGTGTGATGGCACCGTACTAAACAACTTCCATTTGCAAGTCAGAAACAAGTGATTATGCAAGTTCCATTCCTCTCTCTCTTTCCTTTTCTCTAGTTCTCTCTTGCTCCCTTTGCTGTGTGTCTTGGTGTGAGATTCCTTGTGTGTGTTTATTGCACCGCCTCTTCTTGGTTGTGACAAAATATCTCTTGCGTCCTAATTCGCATCCCATATTAGGTGGTGCCCTTCCACTTGTTTGTTCTCTCTTGCTTATGGTTGCCCCAAGCCCAATTGAGCAGCACGGGAGCCTTGAGGGGTGTTTAGAGGTCACCTCTCTTGTTGCCCACCTCAGACTGCCTCAATAGTGTTCCACTTGGAAGAACACTACAAGAATAGAAGCGATGTTTCTTTGGGCATAGCAATGTGCGGGCCACATACTAGTTCACCCAAAGGTCTCACATGAGTTTGGAATAAGGTTGTCACTTCTGACATCTATTCGAGGTTGGCGAGTTAGAGTTAGTAAAATCAGATCAAGCAAGCAGACTTCAGATATACGATCAAACAATGGCAGAATTGTAAAAGAAGAGAAGAGATTGGGATTGGAATTGAAATATCCTCAGATATTGAAAGTACAACTAATACCAAGTACATCTACCAGAGTCAATTAATGCTCATAGAAAATGACAAAAGAGTACAAAAGAGTGACACTAGACTCTAAGAACAACTCGTGAATGATAGCTTGCAAAATGAAGTAATGGACCCTATTTATAGGTACCCGACTGTCTGTATGTTGTATAATTATCATGGTAATTGTGTTCGACAATTACCAGTTCCTAGCTACTGCATAACTTTTCACTAGGATCTGTTCCCACTATCTACATTTCCTTTCTCCTTTTCTTTGAAATTTGGAGTGTTTCCAAAATTCAAGGTATGTATTCAAAATGACTGATATCCTCGGGGAAATGGTCTTAATCCACCTACTTTTCTTCCAATTCACTCTTGTGCAATAGATTGCAAATTTCTCTAAAATGCTAGTTCTTGGGCTTTTTGTACACGCTTGAGTGTCATCGTTTTCTCTTATTTGGATTCTTCTTCTTTGTGGCCTTTGGAATCTTCTGAGGTGGACCCTGAATTGCTAGAGGTTGACCCGTACCTTGAGCACATATGCTGACATTATCCTTTTGAATAAGCCAATAAATAGCTTCCTGCTCCAGTTGCTCTCTGCGATCATTCATCGTCTCCATATCATATGGTGTCAAAGCATTCCGAGTCTTTGTTTCAGCATCATACAAAGTACATATTCCTCTGGTAAGTTTAGCTATGGCTAGCTTGTTATAGATTGATGCAATATTAATCCAAACCTCCGGTAATAGCTAGTTTTCGTTGATGCATGCTTTGAACAGCATGTCGCCCATTTCTCAAAATTGGGACTCTGATGTTACTTTTTTCACTAGCTCCTTCTTTGGAACCTTGGAAGCTTCAACTGATAGTTGAAGGAGCTCATTGGTACATCAAATCAACTTTTTGATTTGATCTTGCCACTCATTCATTATTCCTCTAAAACAATGACTACCTTTCTTTAATTTTGACACAATAGATTTGTGTTGAGTGTATTCAAAAAATTCTTCCATGCTACTTAGTCTACCTTGTTGTGCTCATACCATTCTCTTAGTTGATCCATTATCTTTAGATACCTTTGTTGATCAGCTGCTTCATTGTACTTGGGATACAAATCATGTAAAATTTTGGCAATTCCTCATCTTTCATTGGCAGTGCATACAACAGAATTGGAGAATCATAAACAAATTTTATGAAATTCATCACTGTCTAGTTCTCCTAGAGCAACATCTTTCTACAAATTTGGATCAGATAAAATGGATTTTTTTGAGGCATCTTGTGTTTCCTTAGGCTCATTTTGCTTTTGGACCACAATATCATCCTTCGTAATCAAATACTCTACCCTTTTGCTTACATAAATTTCAAACTCAGCCTGGATGGTTATGCGGGAGGAGTATTAAGAAGTCTGAGCAGTGGTTACTCTCAGCACCTCTAAACGACGTAGGCTGCGGTCTGGGAGATTCAATAGAGTAATCCAAATCAGTGTTTGATTCTAGGTCTATCAAAATATCGTTACCTTTTCTTACTTTTTGAGCCTCTTGTGCACATTGTTTCTCCGTGTCCCCTCCTATTGAGTCTAATAGATTGGGTCTTATCCGTCTTGTTTTGAATTTGACCCTCACATTTCCCACATGTTTCCTTGGTTCCTTGTGTATTACCAATTTTCTGCCCACCCCATGTTGGAGAAGGGGATTGTCCATCATCATCATCATTGCTATTGCTTGGGCCAACACCAGCCTCCTCTTGCTCATTGTCTTCATCATCTTTTTGGTCCTTCTGGTGATCCATCAGTGCTTGGTTGACCAGTGTTGAAGTATACTCTTCAGACTTCTCATACAAATCAGACTTGATTGACCCCACTAAGTTATGCAAATCTTCTACATTCAATGTGAGATTACCTTTTGGGTTGGATATGTTTGCCTTGAGTACTTCCTTTTTCTCTTCTTACAAAATTGAGGTTTGGATAGTCAAATTATCATTTTCTATTGAACAATCATAATCTATCCATCTTTCTCTTGTTCAACCAGATGTTGCAGAATCAAATCCTTTTTGTACTCTTCAGCCTGGGTTTTGGTCTATTTTAGTTCTTCCTGTAGACAATCAACTTAGAAGTTGAGACAAGACATTGGGCTTCAATCATCTGGCCAATAACATGTACAAATATGATGCACCCTGACTAAATGGTGGACACACAACCGTCAGTGATAGTGTCATCACTCTAATCTATTTCATACATCACCAGGGAGCCTAATAGGGCACCAATAGTTTCTCAGAAGCCTTCAAAACCAAGCTAACCACCATATGATTCTTTTGAATCCATTGAAGGTGGTCGAGTACTGGATGCTCTATACTTTGTCAGAAGTCTTCAGAACCAAGCTACCCACCATAGCCTTCTTTTGAATCCAATGAAGGTGGTTAAGTATTGGACGCAGAACAGAAGTATGTACCACCAAATCCTTTTTTGGAGTGTTGGATTGGGCTTGTTCCTTCCCTTTGTCCTTCCCAATAGTTTCTAGAGGTGTATAGGGTAGCTCAATACCCTTGTTGCCTAAAGACCTCTTGGTCTGGTCAACTCGAGACTGTGCATTCTTCAGATAACTTGATATTGTAGCTATCTTCTCCTTAGTATTAAATTGCACTAGCAGAGTCGTTGTTTTTTACTTCTTTGCCTCTGGCTTTGAAGTGCCTGCCTCTGACTGTTTTGTTGTCATTTTTGAAGTGGTTAATTCTCCTACCTCACACTCTTGTGTCTCCTGTTCAATTTTTGAGTCTCTTGAATTCCCTCCACTTTGGCTTTTGTCCAAGTAGTGGTAGCATTCACTTGAGGCGGAATACAAGTAGCCCAATATAAAAGTTATCGAGCATACCACGCTTTGAACAAATTTTGGGTCTTCACTTTTGTAGTTTCCTACATCAGACTGTTATGTAGGAAAGTGTTGAGGCTAATATCAGCTTTGGGATTTTGCCCTAGCCAAAAGCATGTTGAATAGTTTCTTTGAAACATAAGTCGGACTGTTGTTTAGGTTGGTAGCCTCTCACTACAAATTTGTTCGCTGGTTTGAATCCCAGTGCTGACACTCGGATACCCTGCCCTCTAGTCTTGTATTTCTTCTTTGCCTAATCGTCCTTCTACAAAAAGTGCTGAATTTCTTAGTTGAACATGGATTTGCCTTTGTTGAAAACAGTAAGTGCAAAACATGAGACAGTGCCACCGTTGTTTTGTGGACATGTCTTCCATTGATTTTAGTTGTTCCAATATCTCGGTTGAATGTATCATCCACATTTTGGATAATCCCTACATCTAAGAATATTTTAGTGGCCTCAAGCACCAACTCCATGCACTAGAGCCTGAGTAACATCCTCTCATTTTGGTGGAATAAGTATTTGCCTATCTTATGGTGGGTGCAAAACATTCTTGTTCCACTGGGCTAAGGATCTCTTCAAGCTGTGTAATCTTAACATCAATGGAATCTTGCATGGTCTGCGACATCAAATGCTTGTTTTTGCCCATCTCTGAACCCTAAAAAATACCCTGTGTAGAGAAAGAAAACTCACTTGATGAGGATGGCACTTTGAAACGTGATCACTTTAGAGTCTCTCATTGCACAATGAATGTTGTAGAAGGTGAAGGAGTTGGCAATGCACACACAATAAGCAATGTAGGCGATGGTGATGCAAGCGATGGCGTAGGGAGCTCTGCAAGCCAGGTGATAATCACACAAGACGTTGAGAAACCAATGTTGGATTGCTCACATGTTTCATAGCTATATGAACTTGAGCCATGATTGCACCACTCTCCTATAGCCTCAAAGTTATGCCCATCGTTTTTGATGTGGCACGCATGCATTGGTCAATCTTTGTAATGGTTATTGGTGGCAAGATTCCCAAAAGGATTTGATCATTATTGACCAACTAGTTACAATTATGCACTTTAGACTCCTTCAATTCCTCAAAGATATGATTCAAAACTAGAACCATCCCCAGTAGTTCTACTCGTTTCTAGCTTTACTCTACCCCTAGGACTTCTAGTATGATATTCAACAAGTTAAAAGGTCCTTTATTTGATTCTGAATTATTGGTCCCATAAGGTGGTGGTGTTGGAGGTGCATCTGCTAATTTGGCATAGTATATCTTGATTTTAGCTCCATTATAAACCCTTGGCAATAGTAACCCTGATAAATCCTTAAGCGGTATTGTGCCATTGGAGAAGACCAAATCAAATTCATATGGACCTGACCATGTAACCTTTAGATTAGGCTTCTTTGGGCCTACATTTAACTGATAGAGTAAAACTAAATCCCCCTTATTGAACTCTCAAACCTTTATCTTGCTATCATGCTAGTGCTTCCTCCGTTGTTGGACTACTTCTTGCTCTAGCATAGCCCTTTGCTTGATTTCATCTAGCTTCAACACCTCATCCAGTATGTGCTTTAAACTCGTATTGAAATCCATACAGTGTTCGATGGCCATTTTGAGACTGGGGATTGCAAATTTCATAGGCATGATTGCTTCCATTCCATAGATCATTCTAAATGGAGTCATTCTAGTAGTGACCTTGTAAGCAGCTCTCTATGTCCATAGTGTTGTTTGAAGCTTCTCATCCCAATGATGAGGCTCTTTCTGGACAATCTTTGTTAGTATGGTCTTGATTGTCTTATTGCTACTTTTAGCTTATCCATTAGAGTTGGGATAGTATGGTGTCAGTTTTTGATGCTTGGTTGAGAAGATTTCAGTTAGTATGTGAATTATCTTATCAATGAAATGAGCTCCCTGATCTGTAATAATCTCAATCAAACAGCCAAATCTACAAATCCCATGCTCATACAAGAACCATGTTGTTTCCTTTGCAATGTTGTTAGCCAATGCTTTAGCCTCAACCCACTTACTAACATAGCAAGTTGCCATTACAATGTTTTAGCCTCAACCCACTTACTAACATAGCATGTTTCCATTACAATGTATTTGTTCTTCCTAGGGGTCACCTTCTTGAATGGATCCATGAAGTCCAATACCCATTTCATAAATATCCCTAATGTTTGTATGGGGGTAAGAGATGCCATGTCTTCTACTATTGGCCTACTTATTCTTTGATAGATATCACAAGTCTTACAAAAGGCCCTAATATCAGCCATCATACTCTGCCACCAAAGCCCTGCTCGAAAAATCTTCTTATAAGTGATCTCATTGGAAAAATGACCTCATGAACTCCCATTGCAAGCCTCTGTGATCACTTGCATTCTCCTATGCATAGGCACATGCCTTTGAACTACCCCATCAATGCCTAGTTGTACAAAGCCCCTCTTATTATGGTGAAATTCAGACTCTTCAATCTATTGTAGCCCCAGAGATGACCTATATGCCTTATACCTTTGTTATTGATCTTTCTGACCACTTCCCTCCAAAAAGGTGTGAGAAGGACATCTTCAACCCTGGAGAGCAAAGGGGACCATTGAGATATAGGGTTGTGGAAGTATCTCAATGGCTCTCCCCATTCCGGAGACATCCCTACTCTATTGCATTTTCAAGTAAGCTCGCCTGCCATACCCACAAGTTTTAGGACGGCGGCCCATTGCGGTGCCATAATAGCCCAAGCCTCTTCTTGCTTAGTGAGGGACACCACAAACTTGACACATTGAGCCTTCACATGAGTGCTAGGGTTGAGGATCCTAAGCCCACCATGCTCTATAGGTCTCGCGATTATCTCCCATTTCACCTGTCATTTCTATACTCTCAAGTTTATAACAAGCTAATTTTTTTATGCATATTCTGTTTATGCAAGCTACAAGAGAGACAAAGTTAGTTTAATAGTGCATGCACTTTTGGGATTTAATAAGTGGGTCTTACGTCGACTATTTTGGCTTTCAATCAGAACCTCGTTTCACACACACACACACACACACAATGAAGATGATGCCCTCTTCATCTACACAAATCATTGCCTAGCTTGATACTCGCTTGTGATCAAGGTTTTTTTTTAATAGGTCTCCCTCCTTTCTAGACACACCCCCCCCCCCCCCCCTCCCAACCAAAAAAAAAAACGGTATCACTTATGAAGGAGGATGAGAGAGCATGCCATCAGTGATCATGTCTTTTGGGTCAAAAAGAAAATGATGAACCTATGTTTGACCTTTCTTATTATAATTCTTTATTTCGCTTTGAAAGCATTATGTTTCAACTTTCATTCAATTTTATATGTTTGACCTTTCTTATTATAATTCCTTACTTTCAACTTTGAATTTGAAATCTAAGAGAAACTTTTTGGCCTGCTGAAGAAAGGCCTTAGTGTTGGGCTGGGTTGGGCGTCCTTTGGCGGTTGGAGTCCACGTGGACGGCCAATAGGTTTTTAGCTTTGTGTGAAGGCGGGAGCTGCTAGACGACATGACTCGATGTGATACGAGGGCAAGCAGTGCATTAACGTTGTGGAGAAGGCGTGCGAGTTCATGTTACTATCACCTGACGCTTCCGCCAGCTCGTGTGTGGTTGTAGCTTGTCTCTCTTTCAATCTCTCACTGGAAACCCTCTTCTTGGCATTGTTCAGCTCTGTCTGCCACAGTGCAAGCTCTCTCTTTGCTACACACACACACGCGCGCGCGCATAATCACATGCCCTCTCTCTCCAACATGCCCTCTCTGCTGGTTCTTGATTTACAAGTTGGACCTGGGGAACAAAGGTGCAGCATTGGCCACATGCAATAGCAGAATGGGTATTGCTTTCCCTATATTCAGTGCCCCTGATGCTGCCAGTACTGCTATCACCGATGGTAATGCAGTCCCTGTTGTGGCAACCGTCGCACCTATCGCTATCGCCAGTCCCGCCACATACACCAAATCCTCCCCGACTCTCCACAAAACGAGACATCATGCCTCATTCATTAGCAGTGTCTCCTTCAATGCCTCTTTCAGAGGCTGTGGGACTACCCATATCTGGCACAATACCACAATCACTCTGAAAAAGATAATACTCAACTTCAATGGGTCTGCAAAAGGAATTGCTCGTAGTAATGATGTGAACAGTGCCTTCCTTGCATAGCCTGCTATCAGCCCTGCAGACTCATCGAGTTTCCCATCTATGTCAACGGCTTGAGCAGCTGCCCATGTGCACCTCAGTCTTTTATCGATCAGTATCTGGGTTCTCTTTGCCACCAGTTTTAGTCCCTTTGTATCTCTCCAACATGGCCTCTCTGCTGGTTCTTGATTTACAAGTTGGACCTGGGGAACAAAGGTGCAGCATTGGCTACATGCATTTCTAGCTGGATGAATGTGCTACAGCTTGCCATTTATGTGGTGTTTGCGCCATCGTGCGAGAAGTCAAGAACACGCTTCTCTACCAAGGCACTTCATAATATTAAGGGCTTTGTTAAGCTTGCGGTTCCCTTTGCTCTAATGATGTGGTAAGCCATTCATGTTTCTCTGTATTTGTTGTACCAAATCCAACTTTAGAGCTCCACATAAAATGTGGCACATTATTGTCTTCTTGGGGTGATGGCACATACCCATGCATTGAATGCTTGAACATGCGTACATGATGAACGAACACACACAGACATGTGCACACAATACGCACCTCAAAACCGTTGTCATTTGTATATGGAATGCATGCCTGGTCGAAAAATCTTGAATGAAAAAATATATTTATTTGCTCCTCTACTCTTGAAACTGTTGAAAGCTTGGAGTGGTGGTCGTATGAAGCCCTTGTGCTTCTTTCAGGCTGGCTGCCAAATCCAGAGCTGGAAACGTCAGTAATTTCGATCTGGTACGATTCATTAATATAATAATAATAGCTGCACCCAACAAGTCAAATTTTTCTTACAATGAGGGGTTTGGTTTGCTCCGCTCTTGTTAAGAAGGGCACTTGATTTAAAGATGATGGAGATGGACACAGAGATGGAGATGGAGGAGGTGCGATCAGAGGAAAGAGCTATGTATGGGCAAGGAGGTGGTGCAAGTGAGGAAGGGGTGATGTGCTCAGGGGGTGCGAGTGACCAGGGCTTTGATGAGGAGCTGTCTGTGCTGCCGCGCCACACCAAGGTCATCGTGATAGGCAATAATCGAACAAAATCTGTTCTAGTTGGCCTACAAGGAGTTGTGAAGAAGGAGGTTGGCCTTGGAGGCTGGCATTGGCTGGTACAATGCCATGACATTATATCTCATTGCATTATCTTGGGAATGTCTGCTTCTGCTTATCTTGGGAATGTCTGCTTTCCTGTGTTGCATTGTCTTGACAGAAAAACAAACATCCCCCATACCACCTCTGTCAATCTTTGAAGGCCTCTCTCTCGCATCTGAATTTACATTTTAATTTTCATGTTTAGGGTTAATTTTATTCTGCCTTTGAAGTAATCATTCTCTCAGCTGCATTGAGAGGGATCTATTAATATTTAAACAAAAAATTACTAATCATCTTTGCAAGCCATCGTGACTCCTCACCTTGTTTTATAAGTTCAAAGATCTCGGTGGCATCTAGAAGAATCTAGAGCATTTTGAAACAAATGTTTTTGGCTTTATAAAGAAAGTCTTAGTGAAGAACAAGAAGAAGAAGAGGTGGTCATACATTTGATGTGAAGCGTTGAAATATTGATCTTTTTTTGAATCTAGAGCATTTTGAAACAAATGTTTTTGGCTTTATAAAGAAAGTCTTAGTGAAGGAGAAGAAGAAGAAGAGGTGGTCATACATTTGATGTGAAGCGTTGAAATATTGATCTTTTTTTGGATGCTGGCGAAGGCCTTGGTTTTTGGCCTAAAAAGTTCATATAGAGGAGTTGGTAGAGAAAACGTGCAAGTATGTCCCTATGATCTTTTTGAGGTGTTGCATTAAGTCGAATCTCTATAAATACCTTCCGTGGCATTGAAGGCAAAACGAAGAGGAAAAGGGGGCAACTTGCACGTGGAGGAGAAGGAGAGAGAGAGAGAGAGAGAGAGAGAGAGAGCGCAATCCATGCATGCCCTCCCCTATAAAAAAATGCGAAGAACTTGTGCACATTCCATCAAAAAATCTCCGCCTCCCTCTCTCTCTCTCTGTGTCTCGGACGTGCAGATGGCTGGCTTGGGGAAGGGGAAGAATAGCAGGGGCTACGAAAAATCCCTCGCTATTGTCTTCTTTCGTGCACTTTGGCATACAATCTTGTGGGCTGCTTGCAGGCGGGGGCAATGGAGTTGAGGTAGCTAATCGCCGGGCGAGGATTACACATGGGGAGTGGGGATCTTGCAGTGGCCAGAATCCCACTTGCGACAGCAGAGTCTCTCTCTCTCTCTCTGGTGCGAGCGGCAGGTGGTTTTTGTTCAGGGTCTCTTGCATTCGATGTGAGCATCAAGGGGATGGAGGTGAGGTCGGAAGAGCCTATCACACAGGCTACAGGTGCTTATCACAGGCTCTCTACGGCTAGAGCGTAGACAACCATCTCCAAATTGGAACGCGAACACATAGGGAGAGATCCCAATCAAGGGAAGGCACCAGATCCACGAGCAGCAGCTTGAGAGATCCCCAACGCAGAGACAGGGCAGGTTCGTCACGCGACGGTTTGCGTAAAGGTGACGATTGTGCAGAGCCAACACTTTTTTCTTAGAATGGCCAGATTCCCTGGGAATATTACGCACTAATTAATGGGGTTTTGGTCGAATAGACCCAGTATGACCAAGAAAGTGCAAATCTCTCACCATCAAAAGTTTAACTCTCACATTACATTATTAAATGTAATGTATCCTTTGTTTGCACTTTAGTCTTTTCATCACCATTTGATTACATACAATACGATTTTTTCTTCATTTTATTGTTTTTAAAAGGTGTCTCTATATTGGTGTTGATGTGAGGCATTAAAAATGTATAAAGAAGATCCTATCCCTCTCTCTAAATGATGAAAATAAAGATAAACTTGAAATTCTTTTGATTTTTAGGTCAAAATTTGAAGCTTTTGCCAATAATAACATTAAAACTTGTGTAAATTTCTTGATTTTTTTAAAAGCAAGCTCAAAATATAAATGAGATTTTACAATTTTAGTCGATCAAAATACATTGGACCCCGATTTTTTTCCAATACGACCTCTCTCTCTCTCTCTCTCTCTCTCACTCACACACACACACACACATGCATGCATGCACACACACCAATGTTCAAATTTTTTTTATAAAAATAGAATAAAATTACAAAACATACCGATTATTTTGTAAAATTTCTTCTTTGAATCTACCCAAAGGAAATTTTGTATGTTTTTCAAAATGATTTTTCTCGAACTTTGATGTCACACACACAGACACAATTTATTACAACTAAAATATTGCTTTCTTGAGACCACCGTAAAAACTTTACCTTGTTTTAATATTTTTAGTTTTGGAGACAAGATAATGATAGTTGCAACTGGTTATCTTCAAATTATTGTTTGTTTTTGAATGTTAATTCTTGAGGTTTAAAAGACAAAGACAATTCTCTTCGAGTTTGTACTCATTTTTTGAAACCTCTCTCTCATACATCTTTTTTTTGTGGGCCAAAACTCACAATTTGTAAGTGAATTCTATCTTTTATGAAAGCTATCTCAAATCCTTAAAAGATTCCTTTCATTTAAAAGCTTTATATGTTATATATTGTTTGAGTTTAAAAAAAAATTTAATAGTTACATTTCATTAAAGTGCTTTTGATGACTCTACCTTTGTGTATCCAATTTTTGTCATAGAATAAGTGATTAAAGAGTGTATCCATTGAATATTTTCTTTATGGGGATAAGCTCCTCATGCTCAATTGATCGTAATGCACACAAATACCAACAGTGTGAAGAAGTGGCTCCAAATGCTCGTCTCTCTAGTGTTGTCTCTGTCCACACACACACACACACACACACACACACACACATGGTTTTGTGGTTTTCAACAGCAAGTAATTATTTTGGTGAGAGATGTCGGCACTTTCAGCTTCACACTGGATGTAGGGCTCAAAGGCACGATCCAAATAGCAGGCTCTTGAGACGTACATCGTGCACATGCCTGCCAAATGGATGCTCTCCCTCTTTCTTTCTCACCAGTCGTGGCATGCCTCCTTGGTGGCCTCGGCCATCCACGCTTTAAGGAGGGTTCCCACCCCATCCAGTTGTTTGCAGGCACGGGCGGCCTCTTGGGGAGTGAAGCGGGCGGCGAAGCCTTGCAAGGTGGAGGAGTGGAAGTGAGTGGGGGGGCTTCATGGGTGCTAGCTATTGTACGTAGCAAGAGCAGGACGGGGGGGGCTCTTGATAGCTTGCTTAGGCCGGATTTAGACGAGCGGCAGAAGGCTTTCACACTCCGGAGTTCGAGCCATTAGGATAGATTGTCTTTAAGATATGTACCGCCGCCACGTGTTGTGAATTCAGTCAGATTACTTTTGTCTTCAAGCTCAAGAAATCATATAATTTATAAACTTCTATAATCTAGCTTGTCCACAGACAACAAGAAAAGCTCTCGAATGCTAGGTACTCTCAACTACTAATTGATTAGATTTTGCTCATTAATGCTTGAGCAGCGCAAGGCTAGAAAAATACATTTTTCCTAACTAGTGAAAATAAGGGCAAACTTGAAAATCTCCCAATTTTTGGTCAAAATTTGAAGCTTTTGCTGGTAATTACACTAAAACTTGTGTAAATTTCCCGGTTCTTTAAAGGGAGGCTCAAAGTCTAATTGGGATTTTACAATTTCAGTCGGTTAAAAAACACTGAAGCCTGGTTTTTTTATAACACTGCTTTGGCCCTTGGTTGGGGTTGATCACTTATTACTCTGAGACACCATTTTACACTTCAATAAATGGCTACCTATAGGAGAGTGAATGCTAGAGCCCTACGCTAATGGTACAAACCACTATAGAACACTACATGATATGCACTTGGCCGTCATGCTTGATAGGTTGAAAAAGTGCGCTTCGAAGAATTCCGAAGACTATAGATGGAAATGTATTCCAAGTGGATAATAGAGGTGGAAAGTGCTAGAACAGCATATGCTAGGGGGCCTTGGCTTGTCACAAGCACCGATGTGGAATGGTTTTGTCGACACTTGCGACAAGCCGGGGGCATTTTTTTTGTTTCATGATTGAAATTGGCTCCAAGTTTGGTTCCATGCAATTAATCATCATGGGATTTGAGTTTGGTTGTGGGGTTAGTTTGCAACAATGAAAAACCCTCCTGTACTTCTGCAATTTTCTATTAGTAATAAAGAATGTCTAAAGGGACTTGCTCGATTATTTCATTGCTCGGAAATACCCGCTCGCTAATTTGTATAGCCCCATTATCATTTCCCTAGCCATGACAACCCAACTCTCATCTGCATTGGCAAGGGTGCAAATTTTTTTTGCACATAGAGCCAGATCGTAAGTGATAGGGTTAAGGATGCCCAACCCTCCTTAAGCTCTTGGTTTTGTGATACTCGCCCACTTACCCCATTGCCACAATCTTCTAATGTCAGGAAATATTGGGTTTCAAAAGGCAAGTTGAGAAGGCACGAGGCCTCTGGTTGTAAGAAAAAGGTGAGAGAGAAGATGCACAACAGTGCAGATAGACTAGAACCTCTTTGTAGTGAAAACAAAGCACGAAAACGATTGAAATTGAAACCACATACAAAAACCAACACTTGTTTGCCCAAGCGGTGCCATTAACGACATCAAAAATTGGATTAATGTCTAATTATGGAGTTTATGCTCCTGTAAAAAGGGTTTAAACCCAATTAGAGTAGTAATCACTGTTTAAAAGCGTCCGTTCATGGAATTGAACGCCCAATGCTGGTGATGAAGCTCCTATCCTCTTTTGTTGCAAAGAAGAGCTCTCCAAAGCTCTCTCTGTCTTTGTCTTTTCCTTCTTCTCCTCCTCTCTAATTATCGTTCTTCTCCTCTTCAAATCCTCACAAGAGATCTCCAAAAGCTCTCTCTGTGTTGGTTCTCCAAAAGAAAATATTGAACTTCCCATACTTCCAAAGAAAATTTTCCCTTATGTGTGTGTGTTTTTCCTCCTCTTTGCATGCTAGCCCCACCTTCATTTTTGGCCTGCTTTTTGCATGTGACACCTTGCTTTCTATGTTTGGCCTTCTTGGGCATCACGAGATCATGGGAGACCCCCCCTTTGCTAAGCAAGCAGTTGATGCTACTAGTGAGATCCCCCTCCTTATTTCTTTGCCTTCAAAAGATTGGGCGCACAGGAACAAGCCTGTAGGCAACTTCCACGAGGACGACAACAGGACCGCCATAGTTGCGCAATGAAGGAGCTCTCTCTCCACGCTTGCTTGCCTAATGAAAGGCCACAAAATGGTTTAAATATTTCCAGAGAGGCTAGTGTTGAGCACTCCATGTGGGTTCATCCCCCCCCCCCCCCCCCCCCCCCTCCCTTTCCACGTGGCGGTGTGGCTTTCTTGGCTCTCAAAGACCTTGAAAACTATCCTCCCAAATTATTATTAAAAAAATCAATTTCCTATCCAGTTCATTGCCCTTTGTTTGATTGCATGAAATTTGGTTCGCCGAGGCATTGATTTTCATTGAAATCTCCACAAACTAGATCTAGGCCATGCCGATGTTACTGCTCTTGGACATTGCCAAGCCCTCCAATCGAGGTGACAAAAAGCGGGAAAAGTCATTCGATGCATCCCCGTCGGTTACTGACGTCGACTTCAACCTTCATTATCTTGTTGATCCGCACTCCGATTGACAATGTAAATTCCTATGGCCTTCATTTGCCACATACTTTGCATACATACTCAAATGAGGCTGCAAAACCTTTAGTTGGCACATTAAACTAGGCGACCAATCTGGTATAGAACTGGCTCCCGATGAAAATTAAATTGCGAGTATCTTGGCGACCAGAACTCCGATTGCCAATCTGAAAAGACTGACACGCTCAACAAGATGAGTACTTTAGGTCCATGCACTTACTTTGTCCCTGATCTCTCATTTACAGTTGCCCAATCCGATACAGATCTGCAAATTGATCAACTTCAAACTACCATAACTTCCTCACCGAAGCTCCAATCGATAAGTCATAAAGACACGCCTGTAGATCATCTTGAGTACTACAATTCTAGGCTATAAAATACCATCTCTAATCACTTCAAGCATACTCTCTTTTAGCATTAATCAAAATACCTTTTGGCCCTTTAAAGACACATTTGGCATACGTTTAGCATAAAATTAGCTTGTTATCAAGCCCTGACCACTGGTCAACAATCCTGTAGACTTCAATCAAGCATAATGTGCATCCTTTTGATCTTTTTCCCATCATGGAAGCGGAGCTGCACGACATCCACCCCCTTTAAACCTACACAGCCTTCGGTCCTTGCCAGCTACACTTAATCAGCATTATCAAAAGCATCATTAGACACATCGTCCAATCCATACATGTCATTGTCTTCTGGAGGTCAAGATCTGAACTGAGATCTTCAAGAACAATCTTGCCTTCTTGCTTCCTCAACAACTTGATCCTTTTTCCTACAATAAACACCTTGAGCATAGTTCCATCAAGCTCACATAACTTTATGTTACATTATTATAAGCATGAAGCACCACATATGGTCCAAACCATCATTAAACCATCTTCTTCACAGCAGTATATTGATTCTCCAGGCTACTATCAAAAACATATACCCAATCACCGTCCTTGATAGCATGATGTCGTAGTCTGTGCTTTCCATCGAATGCTGCTTTATTATTCAACCCCTAGAGATTCACTCTATATGCAACAGAGGACGCCACCTGCGAGAAAAAAACTTTGATAAAACATCTATATACGAGTCATATTAGTAAATATGACCCCCCTTTCTAAGCTTATACGACAATCAATGCAAAAAACTGCCATTCCCCTATCTTACATATAAAATTTAGGTATCACAAGATATAACTAAGTAAAACTAGTCAACGAGTGTGTAGCATATGACTAGCAGCATACTAAGGAGCCACTTTTGTTGATAATTAGATGTACCCTCAAAGTGTCTTAGTTTGACTTTCAAACTATGTGTCTGTTTAGCCTATAAACTAGCTATTTTTTTAATTTTGACCCATCTAAATTACTCGAAAAACATGGTTATAAAGTTGTGTTAGGTTCTCCGTGTAAATTTGATCGATACAAACTCTTTATAACTTTCATCCCTCAAGAAATGAACTATAATCATAAAACAAGATATTGATACAAAGAATGTTAGTTCTTGCATACATCTTCGTAGCTATTGACTCACAAGTTCGAGGGCAGACACTTTTGGAAGCCATGATTTTAAAACACAAAAACTTATTCTCATTTTCCCCTTTTCTCACTTCTTCCCCTAGGGTGCCCACTATGGACAAGTCATACATATCTCGTGCGTTTGAGGCCTCTTTTATAAAACCCTATGTAATCGCCTATTGTCTCCCTCATATGGAGAAATTTCCTTACATAGAAAAATCCTAGCTATTTATGTATTCCAGCTTCAAATGGAAAAATCCTCGTCAACCATCATCAAATTTTTACTCACTTTCCAATCCTACATATGGCGTGTATGAACTAATAAGTAATCATGAAAAAGCTTGATAAGTCACAACTATTTTATTGACTATAAGTACAAGACACAACATTCCAAAAAGGTAACTCGTGAAGAACTTTTTTACTCTCATGAGGGTACCACATATGGCACATGCAAACCAGACATGGAGAAGTGACTGAAAAAAGCCAAGAAACCACATACATCTTCAAACTACATTCAGCCTCTAAGTTTGAAACAGAAGAGCTTTGTATTACATAAACTAAAAATCTCTTGAGAAAATTTTAAAACAAAGATAAAAATAACTCCAAACAAATCTAGAATATCTTTCAAAGACTAGTGCATGTATATGCATAATTCATATGATGTCCTTTTCACCAAACACCTACTATAAGAGAATCAAGAAAGTTATCACAATTATGTGCTCCTATACATAATACAATTGAGCAGATATTATCCAAGAATCCCAAAATTATACAAATTTATGCACAAAAAAGTAACAGCTCGTACGAAGCTCTACCAACTGTGTTTCTATCCTTGCTCTGCAAATGGAAAGCAGATTGAGCCATACTATAATGAAGCCTAGCTTTGCAATTGCATCATAAATGTAGATTTAGCAATGATGAAGCGTAGAAATAATGAAAAGCATTATAAAAGAATTAAAACAGTAGAAAGACAGTTGAAAAGCTTCTCCAACAGCTCCTGACTAGCATTCTCATCATGAATTATGTTACCCATGTCTATGCCTTGCTAAATATCGTAGCCCTTCAAGGTCCAAGCATAGGTAACCACATCTGGATGAGAGGCCCTCACTTTGCATCTATAAATAGCTACCCATGTTGGGCATGTGCTGTTGGATTTAGGGTTGCAGAGAAACGCACACAGCTTGGAGAAGACGAAGGAAGCTCAAGGCACACAATAGAGAGTGTGTTACTTAGTGTATAATGGAAAGATAGATAGCCCTAGAGTGATGGGCGTATATACAATGCTCGGGGGGAAAAACCTCCTAAAGAGGGGAAAAATGCCCGGTGGTCCTAGTGTGTTCACACACATCACTACCACATATATATGGTAACAAATACCCTCTGGAGTGATGCGGCAAACGAGAGCTAGCACATGAGTAAAGGGAAGTGCCATGCCCTGAGGACATGATCACTCCACAAAGGGGAGTAAGCCCAAAGCTTTGTGAAAAGCTTCAAGCTTCTCATGAGACAATGCCTTTGTGAAAAGATCTGCAAGGTTGTCATGTGTTGGCACATAAGCCAAGCTAATCTCTCCTGTAGAGAGCCTCTCCCTGACATAGTGGTAATGCACCTCCATGTGCTTTGTGTGAGCATGAAAAACTGGGTTCCTCACAACTGCCAATGTGCTCTAATTGTCAGTGTAGATAGTGTTGGCAGTGGCATGTCCAACACCCAAATTAGCCACCATAAGACGTCTGAGCCATACACACTCAACCGTAGCTGTGAAGAATGCCCTATACTCAGCCTCACAACTCGAAGTGGCCACAGTAGGTTGCTTCTTGCTCAACCATGATATACATGAACTGCCAAGCATGAAACAAAAACCACTTGTGGACACTCACGTGTCAAAACAACCAGACCAATCTGAGTCCGAAAAAGCATGTAAGTCTAGCGGCAATGATCCCCCCTTGGGATAAAACAAGCCAAGATGTAAAGTGCCACTAAGGTAGCGGAAAATCCTCTTGACAGCCTGCCAATGCTTAGACCCTGGGCTATGCATAATCTGCTGACCTGTGAGACTGCAAACTGAATATATGGCCTCGTGTTGCATACATAAATGAGGCAGCTAAGAGCAGTTTCGTAAAGAGTGACATCAGCAGGATCGCCAGCATTATGTAGACTCAACTTCAAGCCTGTTTCCATGGGAGTGGCAATAGGTTTGCAATCCTCAAGTCCAAACTTACATAGCAATGTCTCTATGTAACTTTTCTGACACAAGGCAATACCACCATCACAGTGCTTAAACTGTATACCCAAGTAATGATGCAACAGTCCCATATCTTTCATCTTGAAAGTAGCATTCAAATCAGCCTTAAATTCAGCAATATGTCTCTCATTTGGTCCAGTGATCAGCAAATCATCGACATAAAGAACCACAATGAGAAGTACATCACCCTTACGCTTTACATACAATGTGCTTTCTGCTGGACTGTTATGAAAGCCTCGTTTAACCAAATGAGTGTCAGCTTTCTCATACAAGCACGAGGAGATTGCTTCAACCCATACAAAGCCTTCTTACATCTGCACACTTTGTCCTCTTGTCCTTTTATGACAAAACTGTGAGGCTGCATTACATAAACTTCCTCAAATATGTCACCATTCAAGAAAGCAGTAACAATGTCTGATTGATGTACATCCCAACGAAAATGAGCTGCCAATGCACATAGAAAACGCACAGTAGTCATACGACAAGTGGGAGCAAAATTCTCTTCATAATCTGTGCCTTTTTGTTGTGCATAACCCTTTGCAACAAGTCGAGCCTTATGGCGATCGATCTCACCATCCGGCTTGCGTTTCAGCTTGTAAACCCACTTCGTATCAATGGCCTTTTTTCTAGGAGGCAAATGACATAGAGTCCATGTGTCATTTTTTATAAGTGCATCATATTCTGATTGCATGGCAGCCATCCAATTTTTTTAATTTTGTGCTTCATCAAAAGACAGAGGCTCCTCAACATCATGTAAGCTAGACACATCCAAAGCATAACAATCTGATGCATAAGATGCATGGCGAGAGCCTCAACTAGTACAACTAAACAAAGGTGCATCCAATTTACTGTCATGCAAAGTGTGCACCAACCATTTTGGCATACCTCTAGCCTGCTCATTTTCAACCCTTTCCTCCTCAAGTACATTACGTACATCTGCATCAGTAATAGGCTGATTTGTAACATTTTCAAAAACCCCCATAGGCTGTACATTTGCCTCATTGGAAATTACATTCGTATTTCCACCACTAAAAAGAGGCAACAAAGTGTCATAAATGTCTTGTGAGCTTACATTACTGTCTCTAGTACATGACAACAAGGGCTGAACAGAATCTTCCACAAACACTACATCCCGTGAAACCAGAATAAGTTTTGTTTGCGGATGATACAACTTGTAACCTTTGCTTTCAGCACTATAACCAACAAAAATACATTCGACAGCCTTATCATCCAATTTTTTGCGTTGTGTTTGTGGCAGCAAAGCATATGCCAAACAGCCAAAAACACGCATGTGCTCAATAGAAGGCTTTTTATCATGCCATGCTTCATATGGAGTAGTAGACTGCAAAGATTTCGTAGGACACCTATTAAGTACATAAGTGGCACATATGATGGCCTCAAGCCAAAAAGAATGTGGCAAAGCTTGACTTTTGACCATACATCGTGCCATTTCCGTCAGTGACCTGTTTTTCCTCTCAGCAACACCATTTTGTTGAGGTGTATAAGGCACTGTACATTAGTGTTTTATCCCACGACTAGCCAGAAATGCATTAAATTCATGAGACATATACTCCTCCCCTCGATCGGAACGGAGGGTGCCCATAGTACATTTCGAGACATTTTCAGCCATAGCCAAAAATGTTTGAAGCACATAAAAACTTCGAACTTCGCTTTAAGCGGAAATACCCATGCATGCATGGAGTAATCATCAATGAAAGTCAAGAAGTAAAGGTAATTGCCCAAGGACGGAGTTTGCATGGGCCCACAAACATCACTGTGTACAAGTTTCAACCTTCATGTGGCCCGAACTGAACCATCATTTGGAAACTTAGAACACTGCATCTTACCCAAAATACAGCCTTCATAAACATGTTTGACAGGTGCTTCAAGAGGCGGCAAAGAAGCAACCATATCAGATTTCTGCAAATGCAGCAAACTGGCAAAATTTAGATGACCAAAATGTGCATGCCAAAGTTTTGCATCTGAAATAGCCCTTGAATCTGCAACATCATTTGCAAAAAAATTTCCAAACTTTTCATACAAAGTGAGCTTATACAGCCCACGGCACAAAAGGCCAGATGCAACAATTTCATCACCAAAACTGAGATCATGAACGGTACATCTATCATCCACAAATTTGACTACAAGTCCAAGTCTAGCAAGTGCAGATATAGACAAGAGATTCTTCTTCATCCCAGGTACATAAAGTGCATTAACAAGTGTGAAGGAACTGCCATTTGCAGCAGTAAGCACAATCTTTCCAACTCCCTGAACCGGATAAGAGGCATTGTTGGCACAAGTGACTGAATTCCCATGAGGGACAGACTTGAGAGAGGTGAACAATTCACGATGTGACGTAATGTTCTTTGTAGCACCACCATCAAAATACCACACGTGTGAATCTGCATCAACTGACAAGCATGCATCATGGACAACAGGATTGTAAGTGCACTCTACACTAAAAGCCCATTCGGCATCAATATCAACAACACAGTTTCCTTTTACAGAAGACGCAACAATGGCTGCATTTGTAGTGGAACCAACATTTGCATTGGAACCACCCTCTTTCTTCTTATCCTCTTTTGTTAAGTATGGAGCCTGATTTACCCTTGTAATTTTCTGTGGTAAAAGCGCACATTTGTAAGGCCCCCATTATGAGGAGAAGCCATCGTGCGTGAAGGAAAATCACTCACCGGAAACCAAAATTTTCACGGACAAGAATCAGGGGCAACTTTTTTCGCCGGAATATTATGGCCGGACGGCGGCCGGAATGTGGTCGGAAAACAACCGGTCGGTTGGCCGGTGGTCGGTAGTCAATGGCCGATGGCCGGTGGTCGGAAGTCAATGGCCGGTGGCCGATGGCCGAATTCCAAAGCGGACTTGTCTTCTCAAGGGCGGCCACACATGGGCGGATTGGAGGGTTCGATTTGGACTTATTCGCACAAACGCGGCTACACATGGCTGTCTCTCATAAGAGAGGGTAGCCCTTTTGGCCTATAAAAGGAGGCCATTTCTACACACATTTCATAGTGTGAAGTTGATGTAACAAGGTGAGTGTGAGGTGGTGAGAGTGAAGCAAGGCAGCAGCTCTATCAAGGGTTTAATCCCTTTGTAAACTACTTCTTCTTTTGAAGTGCTAAAGCCATTGAGTGGCTGCTTTCCCGTGGACGTAGCCCACATTGGGTGAACCACGTATATCGTGTGTACTCTCTCTCTCTCTCTCTCTCTCTCTCTCTCTCTCTCTCTCTCTCTCTCTACTCTATAATCTCTTGTGTGTGAAATCTATCTCTCTCCATTAAGTAATCTACTCAAAAATCTATTTAGCTACATCTTATTTTCTAACAACTGGTATCAGAGCAAGGTTTGCTCGTAGCTAAATTATCTCAAGGAAAGGATTCCTTGAATTGAGTGGGAGTTATGGCGGAGGAAGGGAAGCTCAAGATTGAGAAGTTCAACGGCAAAAACTACCAACATTGGAAGATGCAGATTGAAAACTATCTCTACCAGAAGGACCTCTATTTGCCACTAGGCGGTCTTGCGAAGAAGCCCACAAAAATGGCAGATGAAGCATGGATTGTCCTTGATCGAAAGTCACTGGGAACAATCCGGTTAAGCTTGGTGTCAACGGTGGCCTTCAATGTTTCGAAGATGAAGACCACGGAGGACTTGATGAAGTCACTTGACGACTTCTACGAGAAACCATTAGCATCCAATAAGGTATTTCTTATGAAGCGCTTGTTCAATCTAAAGATGGCAGAGAATGGTTCAGTTGCAGAACACCTAAATGACTTTAACACAAACATAAGTCAACTTCGATCAGTGAAAATCAATTTCTATGACGAAGTGCGAGCTCTCCTTATACTATCATCTCTACCAGATAGTTGGGACAGCCTTGTGATGGCTGTAAGTAATTCTATCTCTGGCACAAATACTCTTAAGTTTGATGATGTTGTGGGTGTTCTCCTAAGCGAGGAAATGCGAAGGAGAAGCACAGGAGAAGCATCAAGTGCTGCATTATCAGTGGAAACAAGAGGAAGGCCTAAGGAGAGGTTCAAAAACCAAAAGGGTCGTGATCGCTCGAGGCGGAGCAAGGCACACATAAAGTCAGTTCTTGAATGTTGGAACTGCGACAAGAAGGGCCACGTCAAGAAGGATTGTTGGTCCAAGAAGAAGAAGGAGACAGAGTCTCAAGACAACAAGCAAACATCGGAGGCCAATGTGGCAGGTAAAGTAGAGCAAGATGCTCTAATTCTCTCATTAGACAATGTGTCTAATTCCTGGATAGTAGATTTCGGGGCTTCATTCCATGCGACACCACACAAGCAACATTTCCAAGACTACACCAAAGGTAATTTTGGGTATGTATACTTGGGAGATGATGAAGCTTGTGAGATTGTCGGCAAAGGTACAGTTTCTGTCAAAACTGCTAACGGAAATGAATGGAAGCTTAAAGATGTTAGGCATGTTCCTTCTCTTCGCAAAAATTTGATCTCTACAGGACAATTGGATGATGAAGGTCACAACATTGCATTCGGAAACAAACGGTGGAAGATCTCAAAGGGATCTTTGGTGGTTGCCAAGGGAGAAAAAGTCGGTACACTTTACTTGTGTACTGTTAGCATGCAACCTTCAGCTTGTGCAGCAACTACAGAAGTTGACAGTGCGGTGTGGCACTACCGACTTGGGCATATGAGTGCCAAAAGAATGCAAATCCTTCAAACAAAGAAGCTTCTACCAGGTTTGAAAGAAGTGGACTTAGAGTTCTGTGAAGATTGTGTTTATGGTAAACAAAAGAGGGTAAATTTTCAAAACTCGGGAAATGAAAGAAAAAATAAAAAACTTGAGTTGGTTCATTCTGATGTTTGGGGTCCTGCAAGTACACCATCACTTGGTGGCTCATTGTACTATGTAACATTCATAGACAATGCGACTAGAAAACATGGGTTTATGTCATGAAGAATAAATCCGATGTATTTTCCATATTTCAAAGGTGGAAAGCCTTTGTGGAGAATGAAACAGGTACCAAGGTTAAATGCCTCAGATCCGACAATGGAGGCGAATATTGCAGCCAAGCTTTTGAAAGCTTTTGTGCTAGCAATGGCATTCGGAGGCAAAGGACAACCCCAAGGACACCTCAACAAAATGGGATTTCGGAAAGGATGAACGGGACAATCATGGAACGAGCACGAAGCATGCGGCTACATGCAGGCCTACCGCTTGAGCTTTGGGCGAAAGCTATAAGTACGTCTGTGTACTTAATCAATCACTCACCCTCAACAGCATTGGATGGGGGAGTTCTAGAAGAGGCATGGACAAGTAAACCGGTGAATTATGCATTTCTCAAAGTGTTTGGGTGTGAGGCTTTCATGCACATAGATAGAAGCCTAAGATCAAAGCTAGATGCAAAGTCCAAAAATTGTTTCTTCATTGGCTATGGAGAAGGAGACTTTGGGTATCGCCTATGGAATCCTGAAGATGGTAAAATCTTCAGGAGTAGGGATGTAATTTTTAACGAACAAAATATGTACAAATATTACTTGGAAAGAAAACAAACAAAAGAAACAGGTGATGAGTACATGGAGCTTGAGGACGGTGAAGACTCAAGGACTGCAAACGGTGACAATGTGCAACAACGTCAACCAAATGAGGAGCCTCAACCTATTCCCCAAAGATCTACAAGAGCAAGTAGACCTCCAGAAAGGTTTGTTCCTTCCTTCAACCATCTCTTGATCTCAGATTCTGGAGAGCCGGAATCATACGAAGAAGCTATGCAACATGAATCCAAAGAAGAATGGACGAAGAGCATGCAAGTGGAGATGGACTCACTACATCGCAACCAAACATGGGAGTTGGTTGAGTTGCCTAAAGGTAAGCGGGCACTTCAAAACAAATGGGTGTACAAGCTGAAGGAAGAAGAAGGTGGGAAGAAAAGGTACAAGTCTAAGCTTGTGGTAAAAGGTTTTTCTCAAAAGAAAGGTATTGACTTCAATGAAATATTTTCTCCTGTTGTAAAAATGAACTCAATTAGGCTTGTCTTAAGCCTTGTGGCTGCTCATGATCTAAATCTCGAGAAAATGGATGTAAATACGGCATTCCCTCACGGTGACTTAGAGGAGGAAATCTACATGCTTCAACCAAAGGGGTATGAAGTAAAAGGTAAGGAGAAAATAGTTTGCAGATTAAAGAAGAGCTTGTATGGTTTAAAGCAAGCATCAAGACAATGGTACTTGAAGTTTGATCGATGGATGTTGGATCATGGATTCACAAGATGCAACTCGGATCACTGCGTCTACACGAAGAATTTGGGAGATGGGAAATTCATCATCCTAATGTTGTATGTTGATGACATGTTGATTGTAAGTGCTAACATGCAGGACATCAAAGACCTAAAAGAGGAGCTGTCCAAATCTTTTTCAATGAAAGATTTAGGTGCTACAAAGAGGATACTTGGTATGAAAATATCAAGGGACAGGACGAAGAAGACAATAAAGCTATCTCAAGAAGATTACATCAAGAAGGTACTAGAAAGGTTTGCTATGCAAAATGCAAAACCAGTTTCTACACCTTTGGCTGGTCATTTTAAACTAACAAAGGATATGTGTCCAAAGACACAAGAGGAGATAGCCTATATGTCTAAAGTTCCATATGCTGCAGCGGTAGGTTCTCTAATGTATGCTATGGTCTGGACAAGGCCAGACATTGCACATGCAGTGGGAGTTGTGAGTAGGTTCATGGACAACCCAGGTAAAGAGCATTGGCAAGCTGTGAAGTGGATACTTAGATATCTAAAAGGGACAACAACAAATGCTTTGTATTTTGGAGGAACTGATATTTTTCTAGAAGGGTATGCTGATGCAGATATGGCAGGTGACAAAGATACTCGAAGGAGCACTACTGGCTATGTGTTCACGGTTGGAGGCGCAGCAGTAAGCTGGGCTTCAAAGCTGCAGAAAGTGGTTTCACTTTCTACCACGGAAGCAGAGTATGTAGCAATGACGGAGGCAAGCAAAGAAATTCTATGGCTTCACAGATTCTTAAAAGAGCTTGGATTCAAACAAGACAATTGTGTCTTGTACAGTGATAGCCAAAGCGCTATCCATCTTGCGAAAAACTCAGCCTTTCATTCAAGGACAAAGCACATTGAGGTGAGATATCACTTCATACACACTCTTTTGGAAGAGGGACAGCTAAAGCTAGGAAAGGTGCATACAAGTGAAAATCCTGCAGACATGTTTACAAAGGTGGTCAACAAGGAGAAGTTGATCTTTTGCTCATCTTCAATCGGCATTCAAGGATAAGAATCCAGAATGGAAAGCAGTCACAGGTTTGGTTTAAAGATCAGTCTCCAAGTGGGAGATTGTTAAGTATGGAGCCTGATTTACCCTTGTAATTTTTTGTGGTAAAAGCGCACATTTGTAAGGCCCCCATTATGAGGAGAAGCCATCGTGCGTGAAGGAAAATCACTCACCGGAAACCAAAATTTTCACGGACAAGAATCAGGGGCAACTTTAGAGGCCTCGGGGGCGGAGGCCCTCGAGACTTTTTTTTCGCCGGAATATTATGGCCGGACGGCGGCCGGAAAGTGGTCGGAAAACAACCGGTCGGTTGGCCGGTGGCCGGTAGTCAATGGCCGATGGCCGGTGGTCGGAAGTCAATGGCCGATGGCCGGTGGCCGAATTCAAAAGCGGACTTGTCTTCTCAAGGGCGGCCACACATGGGCGGATTGGAGGGTCCGATTTGGACTTATTCGCACAAGGGCGGCTACACATGGCTGTCTCTCGTAAGAGAGGGCAGCCCTTTTGGCCTATAAAAGGAGGCCATTTCTACACACATTTCATAATGTGAAGTTGATGCAACAAGGTGAGTGTGAGGTGGTGAGAGTGAAGCAAGGCGGCAGCTCTATCAAGGGTTTAATCCCTTTGTAAACTACTTCTTGTTTTGAAGTGCTAAAGCCATTGAGTGGCTGCTTTCCTGTGGACGTAGCCCACATTGGGTGAACCACGTATATCGTGTGTACTCTCTCTCTCTCTCTCTCTCTCTCTCTCTCTCTCTCTCTCTCTCTCTCTACTCTATAATCTCTTGTGTGTGAAATCTATCTCTCTCCATTAAGTAATCTACTCAAAAATCTATTTAGCTACGTCTTATTTTCTAACATCTTTGGCCTTCAACTTAGGACACAAGTTGATCAAGTGATCATTAGCTTTACAATAATGGCAACGCATCTTCTTTTTGCCCTTATCACCAGAATTGCTAGAGAAGTTGTTGCCAGCAGAAGCATTAAGAACAGAAGTTTTTCCACTCGCAGCAAAACCATAAGAAGTGGTTGAATTACTGTTACCACCCTTTCTTTGAGAAGCAATAAAAGCCTGTTCAACCACACGCTGCCTAGTCCTGTTTTTTCTGGAAAGTGACTCTTGCAACAACAATGTGCATAATGCATCAAACTTGACAACTTTTGGATTTCCTTGGGTCATAAGTCTCCAAGTACTAGCAAAAGTCTGGTAAGAATCTGGTAAGGCATCAAGAATAGTCTGCACAAGGGAAATGTCTGAAATGACTTCACCTACAGAAATAAGTTGCTCATTGATATCCTTGAAACCACCAAGGAAAGTGTCCATATCATCTTCCTCATGCATAATCTTCGACTCCAGCTCTTTACGCAGCAAAGCAATTTTAGCCTCATTGCGGCTTGCATAAAGACCTGCTAGAATATCCCAAGCCTGTTTTGCAGATTTTGCTGAACAAATGTGAGGAACAATGATGTGCTTCACAGACAACTCAATCAATGCATGAGCCTGTGCATCCTTTACATCCCAACGAGCTTGTTCTGTCGTAGGCAAAACAACTCTAATAGCAGCAATCCTTGCATGAAGACCTGCAACATCCTCAACATCGCCTACATCCTCAGAACCAGGATGTACATCAATGCCCTGCACAATGTTCTAGACGGACTTTGACACAAGAACATGTTGCATCATATAAGCGCACATAGGGTAGTTGTCCCCATCCAACCTGTCCTCAGCTGCAAACATCTTGAACACATCTGTGTTGTTGTCAACCATGGTAAATGTTGCACCTGATGTGAAAACTGCCCAAAAATAGGAGAAACGAAGCGGGAACAACACGTGCTATATAGCACAAATCGTAGAAGACTGTAAGGGACCTGTTATGCAGAAAACGGTACTGACAGAAATTCTGCACAAAATGACAAAATTGCCTGTGTAGACTTGTCTGTAGTGGAAACGGAGCCCGAAATGAGCCCGAATCGTAGAAGACTGTAAGGCACCTGTTATGCAGAAAACGGCACTGACAAAAATTCTGCACAAAATGACAAAATTGCCTGTGTAGACTTGTCTGTAGTGGAAACGGAGCCCGAAATGAGCCCAAAATTTTTGTCGACCTGCAAACGCTTGCCAAAGCTCACTGAAATCAAAAATCAGAGAAAGTGAGTAGGCTTGTGTTAGAGCAGCTGGCAACTAAGCCCGGGAGGACGTGACCTGCTCTGATACCAATTGTTGGATTTAGGGTTGCAGAGAAACGCACACAGCTTGGAGAAGATGAAGGAAGCTTAAGGCACACAATAGAGAGTGTGTTACTTAGTGTACAATGGAAAGATAGATAGCCCTAGAGTGATGGGCGTATATACAATGCTCGGGGGGGAAAACCTCCTAAAGAGGGAAAAAATGCCCCGGCGGTCCTAGTGTGTTCACACACATTACTACCACATGTATATGGTAACATGTGCATATCTTGCAATTAGTGCACTCCAAGACACAACATACCAGACATACTCGCATGATGCCATACGCCTCGATAGCATTAGGAAGGCATCCAATTCACAACGCTTCAATGTTGGACATATCCAACAATCAACACGCTCCTAGAGAAAACATAAAGCTCATGTACTACCTTTTTTGCCTTTGTGGGGGAAGCACATTTGGCATGCCTATAGACCAATGAGCTCCCAAATCCGTAGGGATGTGTCATTCTCAAGTGAGGCCCTATTGCACATATCAGTGTGTATCCCACCAATTAACTATTCCTTTGTGTAGTGGCATTTTAGTGCGTCCATAAAAGAAAATTTGACTCCTTATCATGCTCTTCTTATCCATTCATGACTTGATGTATCTTCTTTATTTAATGTAGTAGGGGATGTGCAGCCACCCTATGTGACACCAAAACTAGCGAACGCTTACATCACAAAAAGAGAGAATGAAAATTGATTGTGTGAGCATGTGGTCTCATGATTTGGTGTCGGTGAATCACATGCAACAGGATATGAAGAAAATACTAAGCTTACTAAGTGCATACTAGATCCACACATTGAATGAAACTAAATGTAACAAAATTGAGCTTGCCAAAAGAGACGACCAACACAATAACTAGAAAAAGATTGATGATGGAGATGGTTATTTTGATTGGCAGATGAAGCAACTAATACAGACATGAATCATGTGGTAAAATTCACCAACAAGTTTTTGACTAGTGGTTTTGTCATGCTGATGTGCATTGATTCCAAAGAGGACTATGCAAAGAAGGCAAAAAAATTGTTGCTAAGTAGATGCACGAGATCATCTTGATGTTCCCTACCATAATCTACCAAGCTCAAATGGCTCAAGAGCAAGAGGAGCTTCAGCTTGAAGATTCCTGCAACAAGATTAGCTCAATTAACCATGAGTACATAACTCTATTGCCAAACTAGACATAGGGTAGGGCATATTCACATGCAAGATTTTGTGCAGACAAGAAACACTCAATGCTCATCCTCATAGGAAAGTTCTAACACTTGGGTCTACGCATACAACAAAGAGAGGACATGAGCTTTGCAAATCCACCAAGAAATAATAAAACATAGAAACATGCAGACCTAGCTTGCTCAAGTTTCTGAGAGTAGATGCTCGAGGAGGAGGGAGAGAATTGAGAGATGGCCAACTCACTGAGCATGAGCCAATACCCAAGATTGCACATACAAAAAAGGGCTAGCATAAGCTTTGCAAATCCTCTAAGAAGAAAGAAAACACAAAAAACAATTACAAATACATACCCAGCTCGCTCAACAACAATGAGTTTCGGAGATGTAAGAGGCTCGCAAGGGTAGAACTAAGAAGAACAGAAGATGGTCATGGGGGAGGGAGAGGTTTGAGAGTCATCGAAGCTTGAGGAGACCAATTACTTTATGCATCTTCATGAGAGAAAATTTGGCATGCATGTATCATTAGATTCAGCATTCATTAAGCATCATGATTAGCAAGCACACAATTCAAGCAAGTTTAAGATGCACTAGCAAACAAGCAAGGAGCTCTTGATCCTAGAAGAATTGGCACTTCTATATAGAGAACAAACTATAGAGAGGCATGCACACACACACACACACACACACACACACAAAGAAAGTGTTCACGCACATAATGCTCCATGGAGCAAGTTTTGAGGACATCAGAGAGAAAAGAATCGTAACTCCCATTACTCATAAGAGGATGCATGCCCCTACTATTTCTATCATCCTCCTTCTTATGCATGTCATGGAACGCTTTGCCTCTCTCGATCGACTTGTCACATGCCACCTCTTCTAAAATGTTGTGCATGCAAGCAAGAGAGGAGAAGAAGAAGAGAAAAGAATTTCTAACATCATGGCAAGGCAAGGGTTAAGTATGAACAACCTTAAAGGGTCATCCCCCAAAGTCCCCCTACACAGGACATTTTGCTGCCTAAAGTAATTTGATATGAACTCATCAAAGATGTGCACTGTGCACATGAAGCAACTGTTGCGGACAATTTGTTGATGTGGCATGTAGGGTAAAGGATCCGGTTTAGACACGCCCAAATTGGGCATTTGGCTCTTGGAGGGACTCAATCGAAAGCCCTATGCAAGCTCTATTTGCAGAAAAATGCCACCGCGAGCACCTGTCGAATGACAAAGATCGAGCAGGTTTTTGTATTTGCGTGTAACAAAAATGCGTGCCAATAGGAAAACTACCAAGGGGGAGTTTAGGATCAAATGCTCCAAAAAGCCTTGAACACGCAAAAATGCTCCAAAAAGCCTTGAACACACAATCGAACGATGAGGATGTCATCCCGACTATAGTAACCACGGAGTTACGTGCTCCAGGTTATCTCACAGTGGGAGCAATTTGGTTATCTTTTTTGGGGGAGGGACGGGTCCTAAGGAGGGGGCCCGTCTTTTCATTGGTACTCTTACCCTACATATCTTTGGTAAAAAATGTGTAAAAGTAGGATTTAGCACATACTTGGAGGCAAAAATAGTATCCTTTGCTAACAAGAGATTGAGTGTTAATCTGCTTACTGTGTGTGTGATTTGTGAAGATCCTATAGCATTTTTCTATATCAATGTTGCTCATCAAAGTAGTAAGAAAATTTATGACTCTCTATTCTTTCAAATGATTGGCATATGTTTTTGTAATAAACTCCTCCAAATTTAGTTAGTTTAAGGCATCCCTCCAAATTGGTTGTAAATTTTGATTTTTTGTCCCTAAGAAATAGAGCAAGATCTAATAATGAGCAAGATCTAATAATGATGGTGTTAGGTACATCGTATGCATGGTCTACTAGTGGCCACATGGTGAACATCGCTAGGAAGAAACTCACCTCCTCTTACCACTTTGGACACGTGCTCCGAGAGCGCCCTCTGCAAATCCTTTGCCAAAGCCAACCCGCTTTCCAGCAGATTTAGCTCGACACAATGTCGGAGTGAATGATCTTGTAGGAAATGTTGTTCCATGACACCATCATAGCCATGCCCACCTCCTTAACATTCACAGGTGGGAGAGCTCTGTTGTTCACTATGCACAACATCAAAAAGCTTTCTCACATTCAATATAATAAGACGGTACCCAACCTAGGCGTGATGTCAAAGAGGTTTCCCTCATTAGGAGGGAAAATGTGGATATGGAGGCCCGCACCTCGCTCGTCGCAAACCTGAGGGATGATGCTATCTTTGGCGAGGACATGAATGTTGTGGCCAGGATGGCAACGAAGGGTGAGAGCATGGTGCTCATGGCCTCCACCAAAGGAGGTGGAAGGCCACTTCATATAAAGATGGAGATGTGCGAGAGGGAGGGAGGAAGAGGTGCAATTAGATGCAAAAGAGGGGAATCTAAGATGGTTCTATGAGAAGGAGAGGAGGTGTCGGTCATTGTGGAAGGTAGATTAAGTAGATGCATTGGTAGTGGAGGGGCAATGGTCAGGAAACAACAAAGCATATTAACAAACTAACTCTGGCAAAAGCTCTTTCATTCCAAATCCTAGATCAAGCTTCTGTATGCCATCAAATATTTCTTCTTATATATAGTAGCTAAAGCAATGCATCACTATTAGCTAGGTGAGCATAAACAAATGTATTCATGCTTCTTGATGTTTTGATGTTTTGGATTTTAAAAACCCCTTCAATAAATTTACCTCTATTGATCATTTATGCCCCGGATGTATAATAAGTTTTGTAAGACTTTAGAAAATTGAATACCTTTACATTGAATGCACGTGCTATTTTACATATTTCATAGTGGACACCTGGGTTCCCCCCCCCCCCCCCCCCCCAAATAAATATGATACCCCCCTCCCTTATTTTGTACCCCTAACTTATATGCTTATGTAACTTGTAAAACAACGCTCCTCCCATGCACTTACCTATTGTAGTAAGTTTGCCATGGTGAATCCCCCGGGTATTCAACCTTGCCTCCTTGAGCTTTACTTTAGCCTACTCAATATCTTCTCAATGTCTCTCAAGTTGGCAAATGCATAAAGAAAGCAAATTTTATGTAGACATGCCCTCTTCCCATGGCATTATAGTTCAAGACATAACTACTTCCTCTGTAGGCATAATGGGTTTTTGCCCATGCATCAACTTGAATGGTATAAAACCTGTAACAGAACTGTGTGTAGTACATTCAGCCCATAAAGCCAATGGTAAGAGCTTAGCCAATCACTAATATTCCCTTGACATGCCTTGCTAAAGCTTTAACAATAGGAGGATGCCCTCTTTCACTTTTTCCATTTCCTTCTGGATTGTATGCTGTAGTGAGAGCTAGTTTAATGCCCAACCAAGCAAAGAAATCATGAGCTTCATCTGCATCCATCTCTCTTCTGTCAGCAATAATTTTACCAATACATCCATCCATAGAAATCACATCTTCAAGCCAGAACTTACATACTGAACTGATGGATTTGGTACGCAAAGCTCTACCTTCAACCTGGTTAGTAAGATCTTCTCTGGCAAGAACAATACACTTCATCTACCACACTCCTATTGGAACTGTAATAAGGTCCACCACCACTTGTAGTGCATAGCCAATGGATAGGTGGGATGTAGTCCATCTTGATGTCGCACATTAGAATACTGCTAGCATACTAAGCATGTCTCCACAAATTGAGGCACATCTTTATACATACCTTTCCACCAGTATCGGTCCTTGATCTTGACAAAGCTTGCTCACACTCCTCTGTGTCCAGCCCATAATCTCTCATGAAACTCTTTTATAACATGTTGTTGAGTCACTTTGTCATAAACAAGAAGTGGGGTAAGCAATGGCGGTTGTGTGCATCTGCCGCACGTGTCCAAGCAAGGGACTTGCCGTACACTGTGCGTGAGCCACAAATGGCTGCAAGCACACAAGTAGATTAATCTAGCAAGCTCAAGAGAGTAAGGGTGTGTTACTCACCGCCCTACGCTCGCCTTCGTGGAGGATTCCTCGCCGTGAAGAAGAGGGAGCCACCACCGTGCCGCGCTCAGCCGCCTTGCAGCCGTCGCAATGCTCAATCTCTCTCTCTCTCTCTCTCTCTCTCTCTCTCTCTCTCTCTCATACACACACACACACACACACACACACACAAGAAGAAGATAGAGATGGAGCAAGAGCACTCTTCAATTGCACAAATGAGAGAATGAATGATTTTTAGGTTTAGGTGACTTTTATATGAGCTCGCCCATTCACACTTGGGCACCCATGCTTAGTCAACTAACCCTTGAATGTTCCAGTTAGAGTGCACCTCTCATCGGCGATCCCTCTTACCCTTTTCCTATTGGACCGACAAGCCCGGCTCATGACTACTAGAAGTGGACATTGGTGGTTAACATGCCCCCCTTCCTGGTGTAGATTCCACCCTCGAAATATAGCAGTGCAGCATCGAGATCCACGATAGGAGTACCTGTAGTAGCAGAAGAAAAACAACAATGTGAAAGCTCAAAGGCAGCATGTGAAGGCATGCAATAAGTGAGTTGCATACATGATATTCTAGGAAATGCAAAAAAATTCATGAATTGTAACATTGCCAACTAGAACAAGCGTAGTACCTGAATGAAATGCAATTGAGTTAAGGTCTATTAGGTTGACTCTAAGAGAAGTTCACAAGAGCTAGGGCTAAAGTAAGTACTAGATTGACCAATGTTAATTAAAAAATATTGATTAAAGAGTAGTTAACCCTAGGAATACTCGTCGGGGTCTAAAGACTAGTGATCTTGTCACTTATACCACTTAGGTGTGATCAACATAAAATACAAGGAAGTTTGTGCTATTTGCTTTCTCTTTTCTCTTTTTTTTCTTTTTTTTCTTTTTTTTTTCTTTTTTTTTGTTTTCATAGTTGCTACAAGTAGCTAAGGGACTCGAGGTCTCAAATACCAGCATCTGGGAGACTCGAGGTCTCAGATACCAGTTTAACACATGGACTTCCACAACACAAGTCACACTTAGGTGGAATAAGCTAGAGATAATTATATCCTCATAGCCTAAATATTACTAAAATTACTACAATTAATAGGCTATTTAGGAATTGAAGTCAATAATTAAGTGGCTTAGTTTAGCCTAAGGTCCTGATACCTACTTAAAGCCAACTAATAGACCAAACTCAAAGAGAAGAACAAGGTACTAGAAGTTTGAAAAAATTATAGCATCTAATTGGCAATGTCACTTCATAAATTTTATGCATTGTTAGAAACTCAAAGGACAAGATGCAAACATGTAACTGTGGAAAGCATAGATAAAAGGAAGGAGTACACCTGATATAATGGAGAACATCCATTGTAACATGTAAACATCCATTGTCGTTGTCCTTTGAAGGAATCCTTATGTAGTCACAAACTGCACAATAGTCACCACCAAACATCCACCTTCCAGAGACACATCAGTGGGAAGAGGTACCAACCCTTATTGAACACAATTAAACAACATAAGGAACCCTAACCTAATTATTTGCACTCCCCTTAGAGAGTCAAGGGAATAGGATATTGTAGAGACTGGGGGAGAACCCTAAGGCTAAACCCTTATCCTCATTGTCAAGAAAAACAAAGTCCTCATCCGTGAGACCATATGTGCCATCCGTGTAATCATGTAAATCGTCTTCATCATTAGAGGCACCAATGTTTACTAAGAAGGTCACTAGATGCCTATAGTCATCTTGGTCAAGAGGGTAGTCTTGTGCAATGGGAGAAACTCTCTCTACTAAGTATGGATCGGTCGTGGTCAAGAGATGTATTAGTCATTCTAACCCCTCGAAATTCCTCTCACATGCTAGCGTACCTACCAAATCCCATTCACAGGCAAGCACCGGAAAGACCATGTGAAACACTTGTGAAAAGTAACGAGGGTACCTCTCACCCAAGGCAGGAGTGGATGAATCTAGCATACTAGCCATATCTATACACACATATAGATGATTGTTAGAGTAAAAATATTATAAGTGTCATGTCAAAAGGTCGTGTTCTTATGCATAATGTGTTTTTATGATTTTGGTTTATGTATAGAACTTGTAAGTTTCTAGATTATTGTTTGGTGGCTCTTGCTCGTTACTATTTTTATATTTCTATTATGTGAGTATAAGGCTTTATATATACATTCCCTAAGATTGGAGATTGAGAGGTTAGGGAGGAAGGTTGAGAGGGGAGTGAGTGAATGAAGAGTGTCAGCAAACACTCCCCCCTTCCTTGGGTAGATCATACCTTTTGGAATGATGTCGTCACCTTTTGAAATCAATTGTTCCAAGTTGTTATGCATGAAGTCTTTAACCAATATTTTTTGACCACCCTATGCGTTTCATCTAGTTGCAAGGTGTTGAGATGTCGAGCTCTACATCTTGAGCTGGCATCCACTACGGGTCTTGGCCGCTTACGGAATTTACTCACTGGCGTGTTAGGTGATCGACACAAAGGATCTCTGCCAGTGATTCTACAGCTGGACTACACTTATAGTGCCAGCCTAGTACGCTTCTAGCGAGTTCACACTTAGTGACCGCATGTACATACGTGCTAATTTTCAGTTTTAGCACTTAGTCATTTTGTACTCTCTTTTCTGTGAGAAGAAGAAGAAGCTTTCCATCTCTGTGTGGTGTGTGCTTGTCTTGTGTAGCTCTCTTACATCCTCTTTCTTTACATGGTATCAGAGCCTGGTGCAGGCAAGAGAGGCTAAGAGAGCAAGAGCATCACAATCCCTTCGTTCGCAATCCACGACCAGATGTCAGTTTCTGAAACGGTCTCCAAAGTGCAGTACACAGAGATTTACTGTACAAGTACAGTGGTTGTATGTATGCTTGATTGTGGACACTCGTTGAGTGTAGAAAGCGTTACAGGTACCATGATAGCAGGTTCAGCAGATTTGCAGGTTTTTGCAGATTGCAGCTATTTTGTCTTAGTGCTTCAAGATGTCTAACGGTTTCAGTCAAATTGTTACTGAGAAGCTTGAGAAAAATAACTACCCTGCATGGAAGTTCAGAATAACAAATTTCCTAAAAGGAAAAGGTTATTGGGACTATGTAGAAGGAGACAATGAAAAGGAACCAGAGATTCCCAAGGCAAATGCTACAGCAGAACAAAGAAAATCTTTGAGGGACTGGCAACAAGGCCAGAGAAAAGTGATGTATTGGCTTTCTATGAGCATCACAGATGGCATGATGGGCTATCTACAGGATGTTGAAACCCCCGCCATTGCATGGAAAAACTTATGCAGAGTGTTCGAGGTGAACACCAAGGCCAGGAAGCTTCAACTAAAGTCGGAGCTAAATCAGGTTAAGAGGAACAACCTCTCCATCAATGATTATGCCTTGAAGATCAAGAGTATCATTAAGGCTCTTGGATCTATTAAAGTCTCAGTGGAAGACGATGACATTGTCCGTGCATGCTTGGATGGTCTAGGAGATGAGTATGTACATTTCAGGTCTTCCATGAATACAAGAGACGACATCTCCGTGTTCCAAGATTTGATTTCTATGCTTATTCTTGAGGAGAAGAACCTTGGTCTTGACACATCTTCTTCTCGTGGCAGAAATAGGTCTGAACAGGCCTTCTATTTTAACTCCAACAGAGGTAGAGGTAGAGGTCGTGGTCGAGGCCCAAGTGGTTGCAGGGGCCAATTTCAAGAAGGTCAATCAAATCAAAACAATACAGGTGGCAGGGGAAACCAGTCTCAAGGCAGGGGGAGTCAAAGAGGTCGTGGTGCAGGATCAAGCAGGCAGCAACATACTGCAAATAGCAGAGAATGTTGGACTTGTGGTGAAAGAGGTCACATGTCACGTGACTGTCCAAAGGGAAAAGCAAGTGGAAAGAGAGAACAGGGCAACTATGCATCTACTAGCAGAGATGCAGATGACAGCAAAAACGAGCGCATGTTTGTTATGCAGCATGTAATGAATACAATGACTGCACAGAATTCCACCCAAGATGATGTTTGGTATGTGGATCCAGGTGCCTCTAATCACATGACGTCTCGTGGAGAGTGGTTTAGAGATATGCGCAAACCAGATGTGTCAGGCTATGTGCAGACAGGAGATGACACAGCTCACCCCATTGCTCATGTAGGGGACATACCTGTAAATACGAAGAGTGGGAAATCAAAGTACTTAGCAGATGTACTTCATGTCCCAAACATTACAAAGAATCTTGTTTCTGTTGGACAAATGGTTGAGCAAGGTTTGCAGGTTCGCTTCAATCCAAATGGCTGTTATGTAGAAGATTTCCAGAATGGTTGTAAGCTGATCACAGAGGGCAAATGTGTGGGCAGAATGTTTACACTGAATGTAGACATGCCTGAGGTAAAAGCTGCATTATTTGCACAGGGCACAGGTGTTGTGGCTGATGTTGACATTTGGCACAAACGCATTGGCCATGTCAATGAGCAGAGATTGCGCAGCATGCAATCAAAACAGATTGTAAAAGGTTTGCCCAAATTCAAGGTGGATGGTATGCATAAAGTGTGTGCAGCATGCCAGTTTGGAAAACAGTCAAAGGGCTCATTTCCACATGAGCGCAATGTATGTAAAAATCCACTTGAGGTGGTGCACACAGATGTTTGGGGTCCAACCGATACTGCAAGTATACATGGTTGCAAGTATTGTGTCTCTTTCATTGATGACCATACAAGGAAAGTATGGGTCTACTTCATGCGTAACAAAAGTGAAGTGTTTAGTCACTTTCAGGACTTCAAGTCATGATTGAGAAGGAGACAGATATGCAAATCAAGATATTGAGGTCAGATGGAGGGGGAGAGTACTTCTCCAACGATTTTTCAGATTTTCTGCGAATGCATGGTATACGCAGGCAGTTTACATGCAAATATACTCCACAACAGAATGGGGTCGCAGAAAGGAAAAACAGGCACATTGAAGAGGTTGCACGTGCATTGATGAATGAGAAGAACATGCCTCATCATTTCTGGGCTGAAGATGTAAATACAATTGTGTACATTATGAACAGGACACCTACAGCTACGGTGCATGATGTAACGCCTGAGGAAAAGTTTACAGGTACAAAGCCTGATTTGGCACACTTGAAAGTGTTTGGCTGCATAGCTTACGTGCATGTACCAGATGAGTTACGTAGGAAATTGGATCCTAAAGCAAAGAAATGTATTCTTGTGGGATATTCCCTTGAACAAAAGGGGTACAGGCTCTACAATCCTACTACACGAGGATTACGAGTGAGCAGAGATGTAGTCTTTGATGAGATGAGCAGCTGGTACAGTAATGCACATGGCACTATTGGGACTGATGTAAACGATGATGTGGTTGTACAAAATGTGAGGCCACAATCACAGGTTTTGAGTGGACCACAAGAGTCATCTTCTCGTGGCTCTGTTGAGAAGCCATGGAATGGTAGACTACGTACGCAGGTTACTCCACCAGCAGATACAGGGAATGTATCACGAAAAGAAAAGGAAAAGGTTGATGAACCTCCCTTTATGGCTGATGCATCATCAAGGTTTTCACATATAGACATGGATTCAGATGGTTCTGAACAAAGTCTTGATGAGGAATTTGGAATTCCGGCTGTCAGGACACCTGGTGTAAGGAACGTACAAGAAGATGCTAGAGGGAAAAGGAGTGACCCAGGACCGCACAGATCTAACAGAGTCAGAAATCCAGTTCAGAAATTGACTTATGATGGGTATCTAGCGCATCACCAAGCCTACATGGCTAAGGTGATACAGGATGTGGAGCCCACATGTTTTGAGGATGCGGTTGGAAATGTGCATTGGGATGATGCAATGAATGAAGAGATGGCTGCATTGGAAGCAAACGACACATGGGAGTTGGTGCCATTGCCAAGTGGCAAGAAAGCTATTGGTTGTAAATGGGTGTATAAAACTAAGCATAAGGCTGATGGTAACATTGAGCGTCACAAGGCAAGGCTGGTCGCAAAGGGTTATGCACAAACGTATGGCATAGACTATGAGGAGACCTTTGCTCCAGTGGCAAAGATGACGACTGTGAGAGCTGTCATAGCAGTGGCCACATCTAGAGGATGGATTATGCATCAAATGGATGTAAAGAATGCCTTCTTGAATGGTGAGTTTCAAGAGGAAGTGTATATGGATCAGCCACATGGTTATGTCGATCCAGGTTACCAAGATTATGTATGCAGGCTTCTCAAAGCTTTGTATGGTTTGAAGCAGGGCTCTAGAGCATAGTATGACAGGATTGCCAAGTATCTTGTCAGTATTGGTTTTAGGAGAGCTCACGCTGATCATTCACTCTATGTACGTGAGAGTGATGTGGGGATTGTGGTCATTACCATATATGTAGATGACCTTATTATTGTGGGTGACAATGCTATGGAGATTGACCATGTGAAGGGTCTTCTCAAACAGGAGTTTGAAATGAAAGATCTGGGCGAGTTGCGCTACTTTCTTGGCATTGAGGTGATCAAGACTCCAAAGGGTGTATGGCTGTCACAGAGACAGTTCGCTTTGGACATGTTGTCAAAGTATGGTATGGCTGATTGTAAGCCAATTTCTATTCCCTTGGATGTGAATGCAAAGCTGAGTGCAGAGAAGGGTGATGTTGTTGAGGATGTCAAGCTGTACAAGAAGATTGTGGGTAGTCTAATCTACTTGACTATCACGAGGCCAGACTTGAGCTACACAGTAGGCTTGGAGAGTCAGTTCATGCAGCTTTCGAGGAAGCCACATTTGGATAGAGTACGACGCACACTTCGGTATGTGCAAGGGACTCTTGACTACGCATTGTTCTATGCAGCAGATGTGCCATTAGCATTGTATGGGTATACAGATGCACATTGGGCAGGTAGCATTGTTGATAGGAGATCTACGAGTGGCTTCATGTTCTCTTTTGGGAGTGCTGTTGTTACTTGGAGCAGCAAAAAGCAGCCTACGGTTGCTTTATCGAGCACAGAGACCGAGTACAGAGGTGCAGCAGTTGGGGCGTGCGAGGTAGCTTGGCTACACACATTACTTGAGGACTTGGGAGTGCAGGTGGACCAACAGATTGTCATCCATTGTGACAACCTCAGCAGCATGCAGTTGGCTAGGAACCCAGTGTTCCATGCCAGGACCAAGCACATAGAGGTCCATTACCACTACGTTCGAGAGCGAGTGTTGGCGGGCGACATCGACTTGGTCTACGTCAGCACAGAGAAGCAGATAGCGGATATCTTTACCAAGGCCCTCAGAGCTGAGAAGCTTCGACGTTTCCGGACTATGCTTGGACTCTGCGACATGCAGAGCTCGAGGGGGAGTGTTGAGATGTCGAGCTCTACATCTTGAGCTGGCATCCACTACGGGTCTTGGCCGCTTACGGCATTTACTCACTGGTGCGTTAGGTGATCGACACGGAGGATCTCTGCCAGTGATTCTATAGCTGGACTACACTTATAGTGACAGCCTAGTACGCTTCTAGCGAGTTCACACTTAGTGACCGCATGTACATATGTGCTACTTTTCAGTTTTAGCACTTAGTCATTTTGTACTCTCTTTTCTGTGAGAAGAAGAAGAAGATTTCCATCTCTGTGTGGTGTGTGCTTGTCTTGTGTAGCTCTCTTGCATCCTCTTTCTTTACACAAGGGTGGTAAGGTACTCTCCCATGATTTTATTTGCAACGTTGTTGTAGGTGGTGAACTTACAACGGGAGGCGCAAACTCTTCCTTGTTTGTATGGATATGTACAATGGTAGGTGGATGTTGTGTCGAAGCTTCTATTTCCGTATAGGAACTACATGAAGAGCAAGAAGCTTCATTTGACTTCCTTGTTCCTGAGCTAGGTGGAACAAATTGTTCTTTCTTCTGTACCAAAAATAGCTCTGGAGCGGGTGTGTAGCATTCTATGATTTTTTTCTTTCCGCGATCGTCAATTCATTTTGGAGCTACAGGGCTAGGCTCACATGGGTCAGGTGACAGGTAACAGGTGACAGGTAAGAGCACAATTTACATTTTGGCACCCAGATTTGATCATTTTCTTCATAATAGCCTTGGGCTTCCAATAGTTTTTCAGTAATCCAACACAACGTTTCTTTATATTTCTTGGGGCAAGTGGGATGTCTCTTACCAGGCTCCTGTCTTTTAGCCCTAGCTACGGTTGCTAAAGAAGCTTTAGGGACCCACTTGTATGTTTTCTTTGTTATATTATGATGGGTCTTGTGTGTCTCATGCTTATTTCAACTACAGCGGTTAAAGCTCTAGAGAGTTGGGCTATGGGGACATATGGTTCAACCTCTTGGACATGCAATGTTTTGGGTTTTATTTCCTTAAGAGGCAATATCTCAGGGACTATGGCTTGAGTGGCAGGGGTAAGAGTTGGTTTCTACGTTGTGACACCCCTAGTCCCCAAATCAATAGTGCATTTGGTGACTATCATCCACGTGCATCCTAGGTTTATATTACCCTCCATAGTTCCAACAGACATGACCAAAAAGTCTTGAGCTACAACCACGTTGTCATAACTAACAGAAGTGTGCCAGATTCCAAAAACCGTGGTTTTTTTCTTGTTGACACCCTTGACTTGGATAATGCTCTCAGATAGAGGTGGCTTCCCTAACTGACACCACACCCCATATGATAGTAGATTATACTTAGCACCTGTGCCCAATAAGGCTTTATATAGTACTCTCCATAGAGGCTATTTAGTTCAATTTGATATCATAGAGGTGGCTTAGATTCCAATAAATCATCCTCTGTTTCAATGTGGAATGCATGTGTAGCTCCCAGGTTGGCCTCTGCGGTAGATTTTTTTTCATTTATTCTAGCAAGCACATTTGCTCGATATCGTCGCCTCTTATATCTCTTACTCTTCTTGTCTAATTTTTTATTACGGCTGATCTCTAGTGAAGAGCCACTAGATGAATCGCTACTTGTGTCTTCTGCTCCCTTGGATAGATTGTCATCTAAGGTACCATTGGGCCCTTTATGGTTTGTCCCCACATTTGCACTAACATTTAACTCGGATGCTTCGTCCTCAAAGTCAATCCTCAATTGATGATTCTGACCCCAAATTGTGTGGGCTATAGTCTTGTGAGACGCTACTGGTTCCAATGCCAGTCAAACCTTCATCTTGTAGGTCATCAGAAGCTATAGACATTGCTTCTAGCATATTTAAGGGTACGAGTGGTGGCATTTCATCCCCCTCATGTGTTACCCAGGTCGTCCCCCTGTTTCCCAACGTGTCTATGGTTTCTACTAGGTGCACCCAATCCACATTTTCTGACTCAGTCATCCCAAGTAGTACATCCATATAAGGAGACTCTTCCCCAACATTAGTGTCCGCTTTACACGTGTAACAATACTGCAATGGGGCCAAGTGAATTGTGGTGTCAGATCTATGATCATTATAAACCTATTTTCTAGAGGATGTGCTCGACCAATTACAAGATCCACTCGAATGACAGAATCTTGGAATTGCAAGTAGACATAGTTTTTAGACGAGTCATGCACCATTTTTGCTTCCCTCATGAAAGGACGTCCTAAGATCATCTCAGATGCCATAGTGTGCTTGAAGAAATCCATAACAATGAAGATAATTCTTATTTTATGTCCAAAGACCTTGATCTTGAGATCTTCTAGCATCCCAATAGGTTTAACAATAGACCCATTGGCCATCTTTACTGCTATGGTTGTGGTTCCAAGGTGAGGTCTTCCCATAGTTTCCCATTAATTTTTAGTCACAATGTGCCACCATCAAGGATTCCCTTCACTGTTAATCCCTTGGTAGTGATTGGTATGGTTGCATTGGATTCATCTCCCTCAAAGTATTGTCTCAACTTGTTAACAGGTATTTCTACAATAAGGTTCTCATCTAGGTTGGGTTGTGGATCTAAGTGTTCCTCCTCTATTGGCATCTCCCTCAAAGCATTGTCCCAACTTGTTAACAGGTATTTCTACAATAAGGTTCTCATCTATGTTGGGTTGTGGATCTAAGTGTTCCTCCTCTATTGGCATCTCCCTAATTCCATCCATCTATGCAAATTGTGGTAGCCCAACCTTCAATTCTCCATTGAGGAAAGCTCAAAGAGCTAAGAATAGCTCAGGGTCTCCATTGGACATGATGGTGGTTCTAACCTCTGAAGCCATGAAATCCATCAATTTGGCAATATTTAATGGCACCTTTTGGGCTTCAGTCCCTTGACGTGGAGAAGATGGGATCTCCGTTTCTTCGATAGGGTCAGGTAGTCCCTCTGTAAACATTCTTTCCAACAAGAAGTGAGTACGCCCACTTTCCCATGACTTTAAGTCACTTTCTTCTTGGACAACACTAGGTATGGCTAGGGGTCTATGGACTTTTTGCAGTTGTTGTTGCGTAGGGAACATTGTGTCTGTAATCTGGATCTGCCTAGGTGTTGGGCTCTAGATCCCTTTGGGTATCTTCTACCAAACTCTTTAATTGCTTGACCCGCTCGATCTCCTATGTAGGGTTTGGATAAGTTCCTATCTTCTTCTTGGATCCTGGCCATTGTGGCTCATGACGATCTTCCTTGATGGTTTCTTTCTTAGTGGTTGTTTTGGTCTCCGCGGTTTCACCTGAATCAAAATCCATATATACGGGATCGTCACCAGTCCCTATGTTGGTCTTTGAATTGGGGTCTGACTTTGCTACTTTTTGCGATCTCTTCCTTCGCGTTTTCTTCTTCTTCTTAGATTGGGCAATTGATGCCGTGTCTCTTTCTTCAAGAATATAGTTTTTTTTTTGGAGCATCGATCGTGTGAGAACGTTTACTGGTACCACAAGCGTATTTTGTGATGGCTCCTTGGTAACCTCAATCAAGTTTAATGGCGTGATCTTCGGTGCATTTGGATTATTCAGACATTGGGCAATCAAATGATCTATGCCACATTGATTACACATGAGTATCAGCATTGTAGACGTGCTTGCTTGATTGGTTTGCATTAGTGTGGCATTCTTTTGTACCCTAATAGGACACTCAGCCACACGATGTGGACCTCCACACTCATAGCATTGAAGAGGTGGTCTCTTGGCAATGTAATTGATATTTTGGCCTTTTGCAGCAAGAGTAGCTACTTGATACGATTGTCTTTAAGACTCTCTTGAATGGCCTTGGTGAGATCTGCTAAAGTCATCTCAAATATCTTTTGATCCTTAGCAATAGGCTTTAGGGTCATTGGTTGATGCCCCGATGCTTGCGAGCTAGTAGATTTAGGCTCAACAGACACTCTTTCTCCTTGAATCATTAAATTATCCTCCAATTGGATCGCATTGGTGGTGACTGCTTCCCAAGTGGTGATACCTCCAATGACTAGGCCATTGTAGATATCCTCATGTCGTAATCCCCTAATGAATCTATCAAGCAATTGATTATTATTGAAGTGTTCATTTGGATTACAACGAGAATACAAATGTTTCAAGTGACTAATAAATTCTCTCACCGACTCTCCTTCCTCTCGTTGGGCTTTTTGGAGCTGAGAGGCTACACCCCAAAGCACTCCCTCTTGTAAGTATTCTTTCAAGAACATGTCCTAATAGTAGGGTAAATCATTTTTCCTTCCACCCTTAGGGTTCTATACCAATCCCCAGGCTTCCCACTTAAAATTAGGCTTAAATCATTACTCTTATGCAGGTCATTATGTTCTCCTAGAGAATTGCATATTTGTTCAAACACTTTGATATGCTTTCTCACATTCCCGTCTCCACTAAATTTTTGTGTAAGCTTGGCTATTTGTACTGCCTTACTTCTAGGCTCTCTATCAGGCATGTTACACATATTCTCAGCAATAGATTGACCGATAGCTTGAGCAAATGTTGCCAAGTAGGCACCGTGGGTGAAGGCGCTCCAGAGACTACATGTGGAGTAGGTATTGGCATTGGGCTTGGCGCTTAGGAAGCCCTTGGGTTCCAAGTTTGGTACGGTGTTGTGCCGTGTGGTGGCTCAAAGTTCATATGTGTGACCCTAGGCATAGCAGACGTCGGATGTGACATGCTAATGCTAGCTGGTATGGTCCCATTGAAATAAGAGCTTGGGTGTTGTGGTTGTGGAGCATAGGTTGTTGAAACAATGGGAGGGGTAGGAACTACATGAGTACGAGGACCTATAGGTGTATACAATTGGTACACACTTGTAGGTACTGTTGCAGCCATTGAGCTACCAAGTAGCCGTGCTTTACTAACAAATGAGGTCCATGGCGTGTTTCTTGGCGTGCCCATCATTGGGGTAGGCATGGTAGCCGTGGTGTCATCAAGGGAAAGATGAGCTAGACTTGGAAAGGTAAGGCTATCACTTGTGGGCTCAGAATGCATTGAGACCCCTAGCAAAACAACATATGGAGGAACCATCGGACTTACCAAGGGAGTCTCCATTTGCAATAAGGTTGGTTATTTAGCCTTCCCTGTATCCAAGAATCTCAAGAGACCTATTGAAGGCATGTGGATCCACTTGTTCGGTCTCTCTAGCTCATTAACCCTATGGATGACCTCACAAACTCTTTGTTGTTGATCCTCTACACTAGTAGCGCTCGTTATGGATTGTAGGACATCTAACCAACCCACATGATAGGTGTGACCTGTGTATAGGTCAGTTAGAGTTTCCATTTGTAGTTCGTACTCCAAGTTCTCATTTAGGAACGCTCCATCTAGGATTGAGGTGCTAGGGGTGTCTTTTGAACTAGATGCAATGTGGCTCTCTATGGGTTGACCCTTAGTGATCTTTGATTCAGGAGCACTCGATTGCTCTCCTAGCAAGGATATTGACATAGGGGCTTTCTCTTTTAACTCTCTTTGTTGCTCTGCCTTGCATAAGCTCTCAATTTCCTTTTCCCTAGCCGCAAAGATATATCGCTCAACCTCTTGCACTTTGGCAAGGCTTCTACCATCAGGTAATATAACCTCGGAGGGGAATAGCACTAAAGATTCAATGGGTACAGTGAATGGAGTATTCACATGCACACTCTCCAAGAGCATGGGGTTTAGGTTGGTCATGAATGGAAAATTTACTTCCCCACCCCCCTCATTTACATCGTTAGCTCCATGTTCGGAGCGAGTGGCTCTACTAAAGGTTTCCTTCAAGCGGCTAATCACGCTCGACCCAGATTTTGGACCCATGGCATGCATGTCTTGGCTTGAGCGATCAAGATTAGGCATTGGGTAACCCTGGATGACGTCTTAGTCAGAGGAAGAGTCACTAGCCACTATGTTTGGGTCTTGGGTTGTACTACCTTGGGTCCCTGTCGAGGGCCCGAAACCTAAGGTAGGTGGGTATTGAGAATCCGCGTAAGTCGAAGTGCTCGCTAGTTGCTTGACCTCTAGCACACAACCAGAGCGCAGATGCATGTGCCTTTGGCACTCTACAAGCGCCAACGAATATCCTTGAAGATTAAGCGCTTGATTTTTTGGGCGTTTTGCATCCCGTTTTCACTCGGTTTTTTGATGTTTTGTAATGTCTTTTTACGATCGGTTTTTGGATTAGAGCGTGTGATAGCTCGAAACGAGCGTATCGTTCAGAGGGTCGTGGTGTGCTTTATAGCACAGCGTTCGGTTACCCGAAGATCCATTGGTCCTCAAAAGGGTCGATTTTTACTTAGGCGTGAGGCTAAAATAAGTAATTCTATAGGGTCATTGAGGCTTGAGCCTGAGCATGGGCTTGGGCTTTGGCCTGGGGAATATTCCCAATCTTGGTCCTACCATTAGGGAAAATTTGGACTCTCAAAGGGGCCCTATAAGGAGGTTTGACTTTGCCTCTCTTGTCCAAAGTCGCAAACTCCGACAAATTTGGAATTGATTTGTAGAAGTTATGGCCTCCCCACTAACGCTGAAATGTGGGGAAAGATTCTATTTATAAGACAGAGTTGTCACATCAAAAAATGGAATCTTCTAGAATATAAGGAATCTCATGGCATGCTATATATCCATGGATAGATCTTGATGAGTACATTCTAAATCCATAAGGTCCAATAAGTTTTGATTTCATTTGTAAAAGTTTTACCGTGCGCCCGTTTTGGACAAGAGGGAGAAAGTCAATGTCCTTAGAGGGCCCATTTGAGAGTCCAAAATTTCCCTAATGCTTCAAATTTTTTTAAATTTTATTTTTTTGGAATAAGATCGCCGCGGCCGCGCCACACACGCGAGCACACACACACCTAACCTACCTACTTGCAACTAACAAAGCTACTGTTACACACTAACACAGTACTACAACAACTAATCAACTAACAGATCTACTTACTGTACCTTACATATCTAACATTATAGAACTAATACTTAAAGCTAACACCTTTTCAACAAAAAACACAGTACATTGCAACACCTTATTAACAAAAATAGTACACTGCAGCAAAAACAAAGGTCACAAATCCTTCTCAACAAGTGCCACACCTTCTTTCTCTACCTTTCCTACATTTCATAATGCACCACAAAGCATCATAGAGTGCTATTCGAGCTTAGTATAGAGCATTTCCCCGGCAACGACGCCAAAAGTGTGCGTGTCTGTCGCATGTGTCAAAGCAAGGGACTTGCCATACATTGTGTGCGAGTCACAAATGGCTGCAAGCACACAACCAGATTAATCTAGAAAACTCAAGAGAGCAAGGGTGTGTCACTCACCGCCCTATGCTCGCCTTCGTGGAGGATTCCTCTCCGCGAAGAAAAGGGAGCTACCGTCGTGCGGCACTCAACCACCTCGCCGCCGCCGTGCCATCGCAATGCTCTCTCTCTCTCTCTCTCTCTCTCTCTCTCTCTCTCTCTCTCTCTCTCTCTCTCTCTCTCTCTCGCATACACACACACACACAAGGAGATGAAGAAGAAGATAGAGATGGAAAAACAGCACTCTTCAATTGCACAAATGAGAGAATGAATGAATTTTAGGTTTATGTGACTTTTATATGAGCTCGTCCATTCACACTTGGGCGCCCATGCTTAGCCAACTAACCCTTGAATGTTCCAGTTAGAGTGCGCATGTCATCGGCGATCACTCTTACCCTTTTCCTATTGGACCGACAAGCCCGGCCCGTGACTACTAGAAGTGGACGTGGTGGTTAACAGCGGGACTCAAGGGGGAGACCATTGTTAAGAACATTTGGTGCCCACAATGGCCGCATTGGATGAAGGTATTTTTATGGAAGGTACTATGAAAAGCCTTACTGACAACCAGTGTAAAGGTTCTAGCCAGAGTTATTTGGTATTGATGGATGCTCACAATGCAGAACGGCTAGTGAGGACCTCCCTTACTTATTCGAGTAATTCTTGGCAATCCGTGGCATGGCAGGGAAGATCTACAAATGGGTTCAAAAGACATGGAAGTTAGGGTTCTTCAAGAATAACCTTTCCTAGGAGGGAAGGTGTTGAAAACTAAGCAATGTTGATTTGTACGCAAATCGTCATATTTTGCTACTTCAAGCACGTGTGGAAGGCCAACAACCATTGGGTCTTCAAGAATGTCCTTGAACCATCATGTTTTACGGAGATTATTCAAGAAAAAGGGGAAGTGATGGGGTCGCCATTGGGAAACAGAAGAACTCCAAAGAGTGGAAGAGGGCCATTGGAGCCGCTTTAATGGACATACATGTCTGACTGCATGAATTTCTTTGTGTGTTCATGTTTAGGTTTTCTCCCGGTGCAGACAATTTTTACTTTGATTATCCCTCTATTGTAATGGGTGGCCCCGTAATCAGCCTATGTATCACCACTGTATCTCTAGCATCTAGGAGGCGCCATGGCTTGATACGAGCAAGGCTTGAATTTGTAAATTTTTGGTTATGCTAATATGATACAATCACCATTGTGAGTTCTGCCAAAAAATATATACATATTGCCAAAAACTAAAGACCAAGTGTTGGAAGATACCAAATTTACGTGCCTCGGAGAGAGAGAGAGAGAGAGAGAGAGAGAGAGAGAGAGAGAGAGAGAGAGAGAGAGAGAGAGAGAGAGAGAGAGTCTCTCTCTTTAACACACGCAAATACCGAAGACACTAAGGCTGGTCACCAAGTACCTCACACCAGTCAATTGTTGGTGTCTTCTCTAATGGATGATGATGTGATTGACAATGCAAGTGCTTGTGAGCTACACTACTTCCCAAGTTCCCAACATCTTGTGCATTGCACCCTCTTTGTGATGTAGCAAGAACTAACACTTTGTTTTTTGCTTTGTTGAACCGCCTTCACATTGCTTTGCAATCAAAGCATCAGTTAGCTCTGGTTGCTTTAGAGATAGAGTTGAGTGAGCTCTTGCATCACATGAACACCCCAACTCGAGGATTCCATGGATCAATGCTCAAGCAGAACTTGGCAAGGAGCTGCATCCTATACATTGCCATTTTGTGAACTACTCTTGCCTACATGCAGCACCGTCCTCAAGGCCCTACCAAAGCACCTGTCGTCCAGTTAGCCACCTGTCGGGACTGCTTTGACTTGGTTGTTGGGCTACGCCAACATCCTCCACTCCCCTCTGAGCATCGCCCTAACTTCCTCCCCTACAATTGGTATTCTATTAGCCCTAGTTTTCCAGCTTGTCCACTTGCCATCCTGCCATCCAGCCTGATTTGCATACCTCCGACCATGTGAATGCCAATGTCATGCTTAGACAATTGATGAACTCACCCCCAGCAGTGCTAGAGTGGGTGGATATTGTAACCGGGTAGATGGTGGTGTATGGTGCAGGAGGAGAAATCTATGGCATGTTGTCATGATGTGGCACGTACATAGTGGGAACGAATGCTAGGAGATTTATTTTGTGATGTTTTAGATGCATAAGTATATTTTGTATAATGTACATGTGTATATCTAAGTATAACTTTTTATCTCATCCTAGTATTTATCTCAACGATAATATATTCTTACTTTATCGTTAGAAAGTATCATGGGAAAAAGGATCAATAGATGCGTCTCTTTGACTTGGGAAAAAAAAGGCATTGGTTCTTACTTTCTACTATCCAATTATCACCTCACACTCTAGCTAGATCCTATAGCTAGTGTGATTTTAAATATATGTATTTTCTATATTTTTCTTATATTTCTTTTTTATAGCTAGTAGGAAGGTATCAAATCCTAGGGGGATACTACCTTGCATAATTTTCAAAGAGGCACCTATTTTAATCCATTATTGGAAGGATGCTTACAAAAATTTATCAAAGAGCAATATTATGCTTTCATATTGCATGAGGTGTCCATTGGAATCAAATGGAAGTTTAGGCTAAGGGGACCACAAGTAGACTTTTGCTGCCAGAAAGATACCTTATTTTGATGAATTTTTTACACATGATTCCCATCCGAATTAGAAACAATATATAGGTTGGGAATCGTAGGTCATGAGCTGAATTTTCTGTCTCCCTTTTTTTTTTTTGAAGCCACGGTTGAGGAGATATGCTGGACCCCAATGTGTCCACATCATGCAATGACATACCATTTTAAACTTTGCCAGCTCCTGTTCACATTGGCTCCTCTCGTTCTTGTGTAACCCTTGGGGGTTCCCTTCACCTATAAAAGGGGATCTCTTCTTTCTTGAAAACCATTCCATAGAGGGTGAGAGGATTAATGTCTAATTGTACTTAGCCATAAACATAAACCTAAACCTTAAGGAAGACTAGCCAATCTTGTAAGCATTCCTTGGAAGATCAACTCTAATCAAAGAAGGACTTGAATTTGGTGCATCAATCAAGGCTTGAAATCTTCTCTCTCCATCAAATTGGTGAATAACTCGTGAAGGATGTATTAAACAAGGTGTGTTTTGATTTGTGATTTTGTTGGTTTCTTGATGTTTTTCTTTTCATCTCTAGCCCAACCTACATCTCTATCTCTATCTCCAAATCTATTCCCTAACCTAGCTATTATCCACTTCTAATTCTACACCCACCCTTACCTCTATCTTTACTTCTACTTCTTTCTCTATCCCTATCTCCATCTCTCTTGTGTCCTAATTGTTGAAGGCAATCAAGCTAGAACACTCCGTCAAAGCTATGATCAACCTTCTTAGGGAGCTATACTAATGCACAAGGTGAGTATCTATATATTCACACTCACAAATATCTCTCTCTTAGAAGCTCATTTTCTCTACAAACTCTAGGCTCTCCTTGCTACAGGTACATCTCTCCCCATGGTATCCTTATTGCCTACGGGCAAGAATAGGGCTTGGGAGGAAAAATTCTCTTCTTTTCACCTCTCTCACATCTATCTTTTGCACATTCTAAAAATATCATAGTTGAATAGTCCACATGATGTGAATTTCTTTCGCTTCCACTCCATGCGATCTATTACAATTAACGTATGGATTAGCCATAAAATACACTTCCAACCATGTATAGTGATTCTCTTTGACTAGAAAGGCTTAATGAAATACTTCATTTGCCAGATCCCATCATAATACCCCTTCTAAATTATAACTTTTCTTTTGATATAAGTATAGTTATTTTGCTATGAACGAAGAGGATTTGTACACACAATTAGTCCCTATCACTAGACAAAACATATATATCATAGTAAGCACAAAATTACAATTCCAAAGAGCAATTCTTAGTTTGTATGTTCGGCAAAGGTTGAATGCCATTGACTCTATTAACCCTTTCATCCTACCCATGATAAGATATGACCAAAGCCTTGACGTTTTTGTCTTTGTGTTGTTTTGATTTTCTATTTTGTGTTCTTTCCTTGTGTGTATGTGCGTGTGTGTGTGTGTGTGTCTGTGTGTGTGTGTGTGTGTGTGTGTGTGAGAGAGAGAGAGAGAGAGAGCGGGTAGGGCTTCTTTGATTGCACTCCCTACCAAACTCTAGACTTCATGGAATCTATGACATAACTCCTTCATATAGTTTTTGGAGTTATCTCAAAAATTCTCACAGCAAGAGGTCCCCTGCTTTCCTCGCAAGACCGCAAACTTCTCGACAACGTGCACGAGCTCTTTGCTAAAAAGGAGAAGAAGTAGAGAGGGAGAGAGAGAGAGAGAGAGAGAGAGAGAGAGAGAGAGAGAGAGAGGAGACTCCCAAGAGAGTGCGAGGAGGAGAAGACGACGATGACCACACACAGACACACACACACACAGTCTGCGTGTAGGTTGCAGGTGTGCCTCAAGACTGCGGGAACCGAGCTCACAAAAGCTTGCAAAAGCTTTGAAAACCAACATCTCACTATTTGATTTTCCATTCATGATAGAGTAGGAAATTCATGATGGAGTAGGGGCATAAAGAGCCCTACCCCCAATGCTTTAGGCTCTCCCACTCAAGCAAGAATGCCCCACTTTGTGATTCCCAAAGGTTCTTTACCTCCTCCTCCTCCTCCTCTCTCTCTCTCTCTCTCTCTCTCTCTCTCTCTCTCTCTCTCATCCCCAAGATGGTAGGAGTATCAACCCATTTCCCCATATAACTTTAATGTGGGCTCTCCCACTCATGCAACACTATCCCACCTTGTCATTCCCAGAAATTCTTCACCTACTCTCTCTCTCTCTCTCTCTCTCTCTCTCTCTCTCTCCAAGCTCATAGGAGTATTGTATCGACTAATGGAAACATTTTTAGACAAAAAAAACAAGCCAAATTATTTTTCCTATTTTTAGCCTAAAGAAGAGAACACAAATCTAAAGCCTTTGCCCTTTGAGCAAGCCAAAAAATTTGTGTTTGTGCGCATCTTGCTTGCCACTTTATCATTTTGTACATCCAAAATTTGTGACGGGTTTTACAAAATTCTAGACTAAGACTCAATAGGCAGAACCAAGAACAGTTGGAGTAGAGAGGCGATGTGAAGTAAGAGAGGATAGGAGACCGCATGGACAACAATGATGTATAGATTCTTTAGGTTGCAAGGGAGGGTGTGTTTTTTTAACATGGAGGAGAGCTTTGAGGGCAGCATATGCATGTGGCCCGACTGGCTAGCTCAATAGAAATGCGATCCATGCAGGTGGCCACAAACGTTTGACCACCAATAAGCATCGCCACTATTTTTTACTCTGAGAGGGTGACAATTGATACAAAGTTCTATCTACTCAAATTCATCGAGAAATGCAAAAGAGCAATTAGGTCTCCCCAATCTCTAAAGCCTTTCAAAACATCTTAAGTGCATAAGTGAAGGGTGAGACTAAGAAATGAAAAGACCCTATTGCCAAGCTTATGTGCCATGTGCTTTTCGTTCCAAAGATGCACCGAGCTAGGTCAGGATTGGATGTGAAAGTATGCATTTTGTGGGACATGTGCAAACCCATCCCGAAATACCTGGATTTAAATATGGGAGATTTTGGTGCCTATCCAAGAGTTAGCTTTTGATTCATTCCCCAATGCATGCCATAAATGTCGAATTGGGCACTATGCTAAGAACTGCCCAAAGGTTGATGTGGCCTGCAATCTGGCAGGTAGGACAAAATGGAGACGGGTTTCCAAGGATAACATGCCTACTATGACCTACAACATACCTGCGGGGGAAGCCGATAACAGTGAGTTGAAATAGAGTGAGTCAAGCAAAGAGCCAAAGAACCAAGCAGAGGAGAGGCAGGATAAGCTCGAGGGCCCCTCAATTGGGAATCAAGTTCAACCTGAGTCGCTTATCGATTCAAGCTTAGAGTCTCAAGGTCCCACTGAGCCTCCCATCTTGACACTACTGCAGATGAAGTCCAGGTCCAGAAGTTAGATCTCATTGGCCATGTGGTAAGTGTTACAAAGCCTACGACCAACATTGTTAGCTTTTGTAAAAATTAAAAGAAGAAAAAGTGTAGTTGTGTCGTTGATCGACAATTTTAGCATCTTGGCTCTAGCTTGGTGGTCAAGGGATGGACTATGGCAGGACTCGCTTCTTGGTGGCAACCCCAAGCTTGTGTAAGTTTTCCTTTGTGTCATTTGGTTTCAGGATGGCACCCTTTGTTAGCCGATATATTCGTTCATTGTAACAAAGATGCAAACTGATGCCATGGCTCAGTACGAGCATGGATTCTTATGTAACTTTTTTGGTTTCGTAATATAAATATGCACTCATTAATGTGAGTTTGAGGGGAAAAAAAAGATCCATGAAAGTAGAAAGTCAAAAGACTTTTTGTGTCCATATAAAAAGATGCTCAAGTGCACATTGATACATTCCTGTTTTTCTTTTGTTTATTTTCTCTTTAACATTTTTCTTCTCTTTAGAGTGTGCTTGCAGTATATACTATATAGATATTCAATATATATTTTAAGTCATTAAGAGAGCTATATATTTTTAAAGAAGCTAAAATAGTCACTACAGATTGTCAACATGGGATTGTAAATAAGCCCTTTTCAGGAATCCGAAGGAATTCAAGTCAAACAAGTGACAGGGTCACGGTGGCTTTCTAAAACAATAAGAAAGAGATAAAATCATTAGGTTGAGTTCAATTGAAAATTTAGTGTTTGAAAAAGAAATGTCTCAACATAGCCTTGAGCCAATTGAAATTCGAGACTAGCCAGTTACAAACCAGAGTAAAGGGAAGAAAAACCGATGAAATATGTGAGAAAATAGTTCATCAATCATGCAAATTTTAAATTTTTGCTACTATTTCCAATTTACTTCTTTGTGAAGAGAAGCCTCGATCAACAATTGCTTAATAAAAGGGACTTTCCCAAATATTGACTATAATTAAGTAATAGAATCTAAGAAAAGTCAATAAAAAGAACTCATCAACACACACACACACACATATATATATACATACACACACACACACACACACACATATATATATATATGTGTGTGTGTGTGTGTGTGTGCGTGTGTGTGTGTGTGCACACGCACGTGTATGTGTGTGAGTATGTATCTAAAGAATTTATTAAAATTATGCAAGGTGAAGCTTCATAAAGTGCAAAAAAAATCAAGACATGTCAATGTGAAACGAAAAATAAAATTAAAAAATCTATTTTTTATTTTATAATTAAAATAACATTTGAAGTAAATTTTACTCGTCACTAAAAACATTGAAAATATACCTAACCCAACTTGTCTCTAAGGCTTCTTTTAGAAAGCCAAAAGACATTTGTTTCAAAATGCTCTAGATTCTTCTAGAAGGCGGGAAGGGGCCATCGAGATCTTAGAGCTAATAGGACGTTCCTCTCAGCTTGACTTGAAAATTGAAATGGTAGTTGGAACATAATGATTTCAAAGTGAAATAAGGAATCAAAATAAGAAACGTCAAACATGGAATCATCACTTTCTTTATGGCCCAATGACATTGAAGGGTTTGTATTATGTAACCTACACCTACTTCAAATCACATATCACCCATGTATAAGGTAGCCCCCAACCCCAAAAGTAGCCCCAACCCCAAAAGGGCAACCGTTATTGGTTTTCTAAAAGAAACCTTGGTGTTGTGTTGGGGTTAGGTAGACTTTTTCATTGTTTTTAGTGAATGATGGAGACAATATCGTGCCGTTTTGGATTTCAAAAATTCCGGTTGAGAGCAAGCGCAAGAGAAGAAAAATAGAACCTTAATTTTTTAAATTTCCTCTTGGCAAATTCAAGAATGGTTTTTTTCGAATACTGCGTGATTGGAGACTAGAGAGAGAGAGAGAGAGAGAGAGAGAGAGACACACACATAGCTTCTGCAGAGAGATGCTAGCACTCAAAAACAGTTCTCAGTTATCAAAAAGGAATAAAGATTAGAAAATCTTGAACAATCCAACCAAAATAGATAAATTAGAAATTAGAAATTTTTTAAATTTTGATGCGTATTTTGGGAATTTCCACAAATTAGAGGGATTCCGACTCCCCTCTCCCCCTACACGTGGCAACAGCAACTCAGTTCTGGCAATGTTCCTCGAAGCCCAACGGTGACGCAAATGGACAGCGAGACAGAGGGAGAAAGACTGTCTGAGTCAGAGAGAGAGAGAGAGAGAGAGAGAGAGAGAGAGAGAGTGGTCACTGCCTGGGCCGGCCTGCGCACGAATGCAAGGAGTATTTGCCGCTACTCATTGCCGCCGCTCGGTGAGGACAAAGTTCAAACCAATGAACTGTGACCGTGAGACAGGGAGCCCCGAAGCTGGCTTGGTTCCATGCAAGCGTACCTGCGTCCGTGCATCATCACACTAGTCTCCGTATATGGCGTGTCCATATGCACTCCTACACATTCATGAGAGAGAGAGAGAGAGAGAGAGAGAGAGAGAGAGAGAGAGAGATTATGGTCTCTCCATTAGTGCATTAGTTGAGCCAACAGGGAGCGCAGCCTGAGCGGCGAGCGCAGTCTCAAAATCCTCCAAGTTCCAACTGGAGCACATAGAGAGAGAGAGAGAGAGAGAGAGAGAGTACTACCAACGGGGAGCAGACTGTATGGGAAAAATCAATTTCACAAACATACAAAATTCCCTTTAAGGTAGATCCAAAGAGGAAATTTTGTAAAATAACCATGATTATTGCAATTTTACTCTATTTTTTAAAATTTTCTAAGCAGGTTTTCTCCTTCTCCCCCCCTTCAATCAGCTGATTTGGTTTTTCAACCGGCTCAAGCCCTTAGAAGTTGAGGCACACTTTTCTTGAACACTCGAGGCACACTTTCCGAGAGAGAGAGAGAGAGAGAGAGAGAGAGAGAGAGAGAGAGAGAGAGAGAGAGAGAGAGAACGTCGCCTTCCATCTCTCATGCTAGAGAGAGAGATATCTTTATGAGAGAGGGAGAGAGGTCTTTTAGCAGTGCTCAACATTGGATAGCCAGCACTGCCTCCTACGTTGAGGTGATCAGCGACAACTGTCGAGAAGACTCAAAACGTAGATTTGATGGTTGATCCTTCAAGACTGAAGTAGATGGATATGGAATTGCTGAGAGAGAGAGAGAGAGAGAGAGAGAGAGAGAGAGAGAGAGAGAGAGAGGCAGCCTCCGGCTTTCGGCCGTACTAGAAGGTAAAACATTAAGATGAGAAGAAACGCAAGGGCGAGACGTCGCGACAACCGAGAAAAGGAGCTGGCCGGCATGGTGGACATGAAATCAAAGGAGATGCTTGACCGTTGCCGGAAATTAGAGGAGTTGGCGGGCGTGGCCAAGATGAAACTGAAGGAGATGCCTAAGCGTTGCCTGCTTCGTGTGATTGCAAAGCTGAAGTCCAAGGAAAGGCATGGTCACTTGCATCCTACCACTGCATCGTTCATATCCTTCATCCCCTCAGCACGAAGGACATTTTTCTCATCCAGACTCACAAACGCGCAAAGGCAGCTATGGCTGGATGTGGACGTCGAGGACTCGAGGTCTTGGAAGCTTTTTTTTTAGTTTCCACTTGCCACATGTGTGACCTAATTGGATGATTTTCTCACCCTGTTTTCTCGCACGTGTTGCACCGCAATTGGTCTGCTTTTGTGAGGGTCATCACAAGAACTGCTAGAGCATTTGCTTCACAATAGCAACAACAAGAGAGAAAGAAATACACCCGCAATAAGAGCAAAAATGGTTATGGAAGCAATGCTATTGAACAACGATTAACCAAAGAGCTTTGGCTAAGGACAACTAGCATGGCATGTGGTGTGGACGGCCATTGTGGTTGCATTTGATAAGTTGATATTTGGAGCTAGGGTGCCTCGATTTCCCACTCACTTTCACAACCATACCGTATACGCAATTTCTTTTCTTCAATGGGAGTGATCAAGGACGTGAGCTTGGATTCGATATTTGCTTAGGGTTCACTTACCTGAAGCAGTAGCTAGAGGGATATTGTTCGGGAAAAATGTGTCTCAGCTTAATATCGTGTCGTTTTCAATTTCAAAATTTCCGGTTGAGGTCCAGAGGAAAAGAAGAAATTCCACACCAAAATAGAGAAACATAGTGTATAAAAATCCGCAAATAAACCTAATTTTCTAAAATTTTGCAAATTCAAGGAAAGGACTTTAGTATGTTTGGAAAAATGATTTTTCTGGAACACTGTAAAGGGAGGAAGGGCAAGCAAGTACGTGTGTGTGTAGATGGGAATCACAAGATGTGCATGCACGCTCCTGTAGGTTATAAATGCCTTCCAAAGTTCTCAAATCCCATGGAGGCGGCCCCGTTGCATGGATGACGGGCAATGCAGAACCCGACGAGGCTAAGGTTCTCACCACCATGGCTAGGAGAGAGTTGTAGGTGCTCCTGGTAGCACACATTAAAGGCGGGTGTATCTCTGAAGATGTTCTCTATGTCACGCTGTTGTGGTGCTACCTATACATGTGCTTGCGTTCTCTAAGCGTACACGCCCACAAGGGTTGGCATGGTGGACGTCGTGCAACGGTACGGGTTGTTCTACACGAGGCTTGAGAGTCAGAGGGGCCATGCCGCCGCCGAAGGCAGCGCCGTTTTACTAGTAATTCTAATAAATTCTAACACACACATATATTAATTAATTCTTCTTATTTCACCTTTTATTTCACAAATTCGCATGGCTTTACATTTCTTGCATTTATATCTTGATTCCAATCAGTGTTAATGTCGAAAAAGTCTCTTTTATTAAACGTCTATTGATGGAGTTTCCTCTTCATACAAAGAAGAAAATCGGAAATACTAGCAAAAATTTTGAGATTTGCAAAATTTTTAGACAACTTTCTCACATATTTCATCGGTTTTTCTTTCGTTTACCATGGTTTGCAGCTAGCTAGTCTCGATTTTCAATCGGCTCAAGACTAAGCTGAGGCAATCCTTTCCTAAACACTGATATCAGCTTAATTCAACCTAACAATTTTATCACTTTCTTATTGTTTTTGAAAGCTTTCGTGACCCTTTCACTTGTTTTTCCTTTTGAGTTGCTAGGGTAGAGGAGCCAATAAAAAGACGGGTCCCTTTTTAAGGCCGTCGGCTCCCAAATATAAAGACAAGTATGCATCATTTTTTAGGCATAAGACGTCGATTATAGGCGTGGCTAGCTTGGTTGAGGAAAGATCGTAGCCGTTTGACACGTGCTCAAGCCTTAACAACGGTGACTCTAAATACCCCCTCCATTCGGTTCTCCTTTGGTACCTCTTTTTTTAACACAAGAATTTGTAATCTGCGTTGATCTTTGCCTGCATAGCTTTGTTCATGCTACAATTTTTGTTGGAGACTCCTGTCGCGCATCACTTTCATTTGTACCCATCCATGCTTGAAATGCTATAGCAAAACGCTCACAATTGATGGCGCAACTTCAGCATCTTCTAAATTGGCTCCTCTATCCTACATGCATTTAAAGCGAAGTGCTCACATATGCACACTCTAAGGAAACCCCCAACAACAAGAGGGGTAATAATAATTTTTTCTTTTGAGTTGATTTGGGGGGAAGGGGACCCTTCTTAATTTATGTGTGCACCTAAGGTACTCTTAGAGGAGGACTGGGTAAATGTTTTGAGTTACTCCCTCCTTCAAATAACTTTTCCTCAAAGAGATTACCCCCTTTTTCTTGCACCCGTGTATGAGAAAATCCATCACAGCGATCACTTCATGTCTTGTCTAACCATTATCCCCCTATGTGTGGGGGACACCTTATTTGAGGGGTAACTAAAAAACAGTTAGCCCCTCCTAATCTGGGGGCCCTAAGGTGACTTAAGTGCCACCCACACGAGAGAGGGTAAAAGGTAAGACATGGTTGATGTGGTCATTTTTCACACACTCACACACATGAGAAAGAGGGGGTATTGCCTCATCACTATATCACACGGGCATGGTCAAAATGGGATCAATGGTGGAGGATGAAAAAGCGGGGCGCATCAATTATGGATCGTTAGATCTGAGGTTGCCTTGAATTTACTAGTTTGTCCGAATTTACTAATCAATCCACTTTTACAATATGACATACTCGAATCCCCTATATTTCAACATACGAATGAGGACATAGTGGTTAGTGCACATGGCTCGTGGTGGGGAGATCGGAGATTCAAGACATGGGGTGCCGGGTGCAGATTGACCCGAATTTACTTTTCTCCTCGAATTTACCAAACGTCCCGAATTTACCAAATGCGCATCTGACGGCCAGATCACCTCAGCCGTTGATCCCATTTGAGCATGCCAGTGCAAGATAGTGTGGAGGGGGGTATTGTGAGCAAATCTCAACTGCACCTCAGTGCAATTAGAGGAGGGGAAGGGGATAATTTATAACAACTAGTAAAACGACGCCGCCTTCGGCGGCGGCATGGCCCCTTTTACACTCAAACCCCTTGCTCTTGTGTTGAGCACATAAGGGCAGCTAGCCAGCCAGTCACCTCCTTGTAGGAGCGTATGTTGATGTGGCGACCCATTCTTGGTTGAGTAGGGCTAGAAGCCAGACCCGAAAAATGAAACCTTGTATTTTACAGCCAGCCAGCCAAAACCAGTGAGCGCCTTCTTGTGCTCGAACTTGGGGTGAGCGGAGATCTATTTTGTGGGTGGCCAACTTTATGTGCTCAAACTTGGGGTGAGAAAGGTCCAGGCCATGTTCATGGACCGTCTTGGCAGCTGCCCTTATGTGCTAATGGTATCTTACTTAGCATTTCTCTATGTGTGTGTGTGTGTGTGTGTGTGCATTGTTCCTTGGTCAACCCCTCAATTGCATCAAGCCTATGGATTTGCCTAGTTGCCAAAGGCTGCTCACCAGTATTCGGGGAAACTGTGCTTTACAATTGTGTCGCTTTGAAATTTGAAAATTCTTTCTCAAGCATAGGTGAAGGTGATTGCATCTGGAGGGATGCCCTCACTTTGTATATGCTAAAGACCACCCAAAGCCTCCTCGTCTTGCCGCTCTGGTGCTTATGCCACAATCAACGCAATTTAGGAGACGACATACTGGATGTAAGGCTCCTAAGTACACCACTTTTTGCTTACATGTCGACCAAGACATTCCCAAGCACATCTTTTAGTATCTTCCGGAATTCTTTCAGTCTCTTGTGTAATTTTACATGCCTGTAAGCATAAGTGACTGCATCTGCTTTGCTACAGATGCGCTAAGAACAACCCTCAGCTTCCCTCTTGGGCATATGTTGCAATCAATGCATTCCAAGGTACGATATCCTGGATTAGAGGGAGCTCCACACTTGACAGGTTCTCCCCAATGTTCGGGAAAAAGGTGTCTCAACTTAATATCATGCCATTTTCAATTTCAAAGATGCCAGTTAGGGCAAGGTAAAAAGGAGAAACTCCTCCCCAAAATATAGAAAAATAGTGTAAAAACCCAAAGCCTCCTCGCCTTGCCCCTCTTGCGCTTATGTCCCAATCAATGCAATTTAGGAGACGACATTTTGTATGTAAGGCTCTTCAGTACGCCACTTGTTGCCTACATGTTGACCAAGTCATTCCCAACCACGTCTTTTAGTATCTTCCATAATTCTTTTAGTCTCTTCTGTAATTCCACATGCTTGCAAACAGAGGTGATTGCATCTGCTTGCTCCATATTCGCTAAGAACAATCCACAGCTTTCCTCTTGGGCATTGCTGCAATCAATGCATCCCAAGGTACGATATCCTGGATTAGAGGGTGCTCCACACCTGACTGGTTCTTCCCAATGTTCGGGAAAAATGTGTCTCAACTTAATATCATGCCATTTTCAATTTCAAAACTGCCAGTTAGGGCAAGGTGAAAAGGAGAGAAAAATAGTGTAAAAACCCAAAAGATAGTTTTCTAAAATTTCCCCTCAGCAATTCAAAGAAGGAATTTTGTATGTTTGGAAAAATGATTTTTCCCCAACAATGGTTTTGCTTTTCAAAAGTCTCTACTCTACAAAGATCCCAGAGTGTGTACATGTTCCATACATGTAAGAGCCTAGAGGTGTGAAGGCGACTGGAGGCTTAAAGCAATGTAGGCTTGGTCTTTTTCACGATGTTTAAGTATATGTCAAGCTTATAATTTAGAGCCAGATAGAGCCTCAGGACTAAATAACACATAGTATTTTTGGAGAGGTTGCAGCCGTGGATGGGCACTTAAAAACTAAACCCGGCCACAGATTAAACCCGAGCAGCGTCTATGTTTTAATAATAAAACCCTAAAAACCCAGGCCATGGGTACAACATGTGCGCGCGGGTGGGATGGTTACCCCATGCGTCACAATCTGGGCGACGAGGCCCTGGGTTCAAATCGAGTCGCCGCCCGGGTTCTTTTTCGCGTTGACTTGCCGCACGTCCGGATTTAATCTGCCTCGGGCTCCCCGCATCCACTTCCGTGCCGTCGATCCCCTTAGCCCCCCCTCTTTAATCTTATGTGTCACTTAGTGTCGTGGCAGATAGAGTGCATTATATAATCCAAATTGTACTCTTCGCTTACTCTTAAAGCAAGTAAAGCTGGTAGCTGATAGCTGTACTACTGTTGCATGCTCTCTTCAGTTTTTATGATTCAAATTTCAGTGTTCGGGAATAATGTGTTTCACCTTAATATCATGTTGTTTTCAATCTCAAAAATGCCGGTTCAGGGCAAAGGGGAAAAGGAGAAATTTTTCCCCAAAATAGAGAAAAATAGTGTAAAAACTCCAAAAATACACCTAGTTTTTTTAAAAATTTCCTCTTGGCAAATTCAAGCAAATGAATTTTGTATAATTAGAAAAATGATTTTGCCCGAAGTTCGAACACTATTGTGATCTCGAGACTCGAAGCTACCAGCTTGGAACTCAATAGTGATGAGAGGCCTTTACTCGTCCGCGATCGCCGCCTCAGGTGAGACCCCAAGGGCCAACACTGATCAGGTTGTAGTTGTTTTGGCGACTTCGGATGCTAGGCAAGCTACGCTCATTATCATCGATTCCAAGTTCCAACTCCCAAGAGCGTCGTCCGCAGTAATGGTCAGCTCAGGATGTGGTTGGGAATGAGCGCAGGAGGCCTACCTGCAATCCACGGGCTAGAGCCAAGGCTCAAACCCTTAGCAAGTCAGCACTCGTGCACGGCCCGCCCTTCCTCTCTCTCAAAGGTGGAGCTCGTAATTTTGCAGCCCTGACGACTCTACTGCATGGCCCTCGGGCCTCAAGCCTCAAGGCTCACCGAGTCAACACTCATGCGCGGCTCGCCCTTCCTCTCTCTCTCTCTCTCTCTCTCTCTCTCTCTCTCACACACACACACACACACACACACACACACCTGGAGTTTGGTACTGTTGCCCCATCACACTCAATAAATTCGAGCCCTCAAACTTTGTCACGCACACGCTTAGCCTACATATTGGTACTGTTGCTCTGTAGCGGCGTAGCGCTCCTGAATTTGCCACGCTGTCTGGCCCTCAAACTCGTGCGACTGCATCGCAGGCTGAAACAGTGGGCAACAAACAGTGGCCATCGGGGGTTGGAACAGTGCTAAGGCCAAGTGTCGGAACTGGCCGGACGCAAGAGGTGCTGCCACGTGGAGGGGGGGGACCGGAATCCCTCCCCCTTTTATTATTGTATAGATATAGATTACCCCCCTCTATGTGGGGGTACCCTTAGTTTGTTTAGTTATCTATACCCACTCAAGTATTTGTAATTTTGTAACCTAAGTTAGTACACGCTCTTTCAAGTTTTGCACATGAAAATTTGCAAATCTCTCTCTATCTTTCCCTTGGCTATAAGAGGCACGGGTGGGAGACAAGCTATCTACAAAGGAGGGGATTGCGGGATGACATGGACACATTCAACACTGTTGGATGATGTGAACATTATGTGCATATTGTGTGAATACTCCCAAGCAAGCTCTTTGATCCTCGTCTATAAGTGTCATAGATAGGGGACATAGGATCTCCAAAGGATGGGGACGCGAGATGATGTGGATGTTATGCACTATCGATGATGTGGGCGTTTGTGGATAGGGTGTGAAGACACCCAAGCGCACTCTTCATGAGTGAACAAACCCGAACATGTTGGCTAGGTCGGTTGTCTCCCATTGCCCAGCTCCAATGATCGAGCCTCATGGGGGCACCTCAAGATCGGAGCATTATGTTAGACATCGTTGATCCCTTGTCTCCACGTGTGTCGCTTATAGATGAGGCTATCTTTTTTATACCTATCTCTTCTTTATAGTCGACTAGTTGGAACCTACTCTGGCACACACTCTTTCAAACATGAAAACTATTCGCTACCTCCCTTATCTATCCTAGTACGGCCAGTGGCCTTCAGCCGCTTCTCTCTCTCTCTCTCTCTCTCTCTCTCTCTCTCTCTCTCTCTCTCTCTGTGCGTCACTGTGTTGCCGGACGATGCAAGCTACACCGCCAGAGTGAGGAGCTGCTACCACATGTCGCCGGGGGGGGGGGGGGAACGGGGGGACCCTCCCCCTATTATAATAGTATAGATGCATATAAAGGTAGTTTTGCAAAGAAGGATATTAACCCTTCCCCCATTATCTAAGCTGACTCAACCTTTCCAATGCTAATTCTTGAGTAAGGTCTCTCTCTCTCCTAGCTCTCTTTTTGTGTGTGTGTGTGTGTGTCGAATATACAAAAAGTGTTTATTGGAGCAGTAGGCTATGACAATAAGATAGCTACAATCATCTCACATTGTCAATTGTTTACGAAATTGCTCTGTGTGGGTTTTTTTTTTTTCTTTGCACTACTCACAATTGTGAGTGGATAGTATTAAGAACATCATAAATATACACCAACCTCGAGCTCAGACCGAGCCTCAAGGGTCAAAGGATTACAAGTTTTCTGCTTGACATAGAAACCACATATTACTCCTAGGCTTTACTTATTACAAGATGTCATCATGACATGCAAGGAACCACCGCGTATTTGAGGGGGCTGGCTGTGGCAAGCTTTTGTGCTCTGTGTGGTTTTAAAAACTACACTTCTATGGTCGAAAATCTCATTGCATTAGGCCTACATCATGCAACTTAAGAAAAAGAACAAGAGAATTTAACGAAAAAGAGACACAGAATGTCAAAAAGACAATCACCCCCAAAACTTTGTTGAAACCACAAAGCAAACAGAATACAAAGTCAAAAACAAACATCCCTTAAACTTTTTACAATGTCGAAAAGAAAATTCCCTCGAGACTTTCTTGAAACCAAAAAGCAAAAGCAGTTTAAGGATATGATTTTAAATTGAAAATATGATGGTAGTCTATACCCATCCTTAAGCAAGAACACTTTTTTTTTTTTTGAAATGGTCATTCGAGCTAGATTTGAATTTACTCAAAATAATATCCTTTGCAAAAGGTTTCCAACACATACAAAAAAGTCCTTTCAATGGGCGCGCAGCCCTTCAAGGGATTTGAGGCCATTGACTTTAAACCAACCCTTACAATATATTACAATTTTTTAAGATACTCATTATGGATTTCTCCTACTCTTTCTTGCGAAGCTTGCACTCTTGATTTCTTCTACTATGGATTAGCCACAAGTTTTCATAACGAGTCCTTTGTCCAAAGGATCACACTTCTTCTTAAAGAGTAGTGCATTTTTGGACTGGCAGACTGCTCTTAAAATCGTAGCTCTTATTATACAAGTGTCTGTCACGAGATCCTCGTTATCGATGCTACAGTCGGAAGCCTGGCTGCCATGCAATATACTCAAAAATCGCACATAGCGAGACATAAACTACTAAATCTGCATACCTCGAATCACACGACGCTTAATCCACATTGTACACGAACAGGAAGAGACAAAGATCAAGACAACGCACGTGCAAGCGTACCTCCTAGAGCGGAGTGCTACGCCGGCACGGCGAGAGAGAAGAGGGGAGAGGGGAGAAGAAGTACACAGACACTGGGTGCAATCTCCCCCCGTGCAAGAGTGACCATTTCCCTCTTGCACGTATTTCATTTATAGATTTCTTAAATTGTCAAATTGAATACAAACTGACCGGCCAGTCATAATTGGCCAAAGCTCATAAAAGAGCACTTGAATAATAAATTGTACATGATATACAGATACATTTGCATAGGCCAAGCTGGGTCTAGTCTTTTCCACCCGTCAACTGCAATAAATCATTAAATATCATTTCTATAACATACCTCTCCGTTGGAAAGCAACTGTCCTCAGTTGCGAGTATAAAAATCTGCAAACAATACTTGTCAAAAACAGTGATTAGTATGTTGTGTCAAAAACATCACATAATAAGAAAAATTTATGAAACTAAACAACATTAGCTTATGCTTGTCGTCATCCACATACCACCTATTCTAGTGTCCCATACCACTAGAATAAGCAGTATATGTCATACCCTGATGAATCAGGATATCATTGGTCACACTCAATCTCATAGATCTCAAGTCCAATTCGATTACCAAGTCCAAATTCAATTTCAAATGGAACTCCAAACATCTGCCAACATATATCCATTTTTCAAATCCAATATCCGTCAATTTGTATACCCGGGTAACAAAATCATACCATTTGCAGTGGTGGCCAACCACTGCAGCATGATTTTGTGGTCGGTCTTGCCTCATCCGGCAAGTCTACACCAATAAAGCGTACTGCCTAAATTGGCGAATCTGCACTAATGCTGCCTAAATCGGAGGGTCTGCATTGGATATTGTTTAAAAATCATAAATCTGAAGTTTATTAATGTGCTGCCTAAATCGGCGGATTTGCAACAAGATGAGTAGCTACACACTGCCTGGATCGGCGAATCTGTGTGTGCATGACCAATGGACTAGACGAGACATAAAAATATAACATTTATCACATGTGTGAGACCAATGTGGAGCATGGTTGAGTAGGAGGGTACTTACAAACCATTGTTCAGTGTCCCAAAGGAGTTGCATAGCTGATAGACAAATCACCTCAATAAAAATTCCTTTCAATATAATTAGAAGTGATGAGCTTATATAATTAGCAGTGTTTGAGTATTCAAGTTAGAACATAATGCAGAGAAATAAAATGTGAAAAGAGGAATGACGTAATTGATGGACATACCAGGAGGGTATATTGTAGTTGAAAATATATATACCATTGTTGGTACATGGGGAGAGGTACTAGTGCTACAACTAGCAAACTTACACCAAAAAGCTAATAGATCCAAATTGTGTTAGCGTGGGGTTAATAAGGGGTCATGAACTTGCAATGAAAACTACAGAAGGGATAGGTATACAACCGAGACAAATGTGAGACAACTGAACGGAAAGAAAATTTTTGCAGTTCTAATTAAATAGTGTAGATCAACTAGTGCCATTAACCAAAAAAAAGTTACAAGAATGAAGTGCGAGTTGTTGCAAGGCAACTTGTGCTCAAGCAGTTCTGAAGCACCTATTTTAGGTTTAAAGTTGCATCAAAAAACTATTATTAACTCAGTAACCCTGTTCAACTCGAATGAGCAAAGGTGCTCGAGATAAGCGTCAATTGTGAGGGTCGTAGTGTATGATACTAGGGTCCAAATTATATATGAGTCATGCCTTTTGCGTTGTTCACGTACCTAGTAGGTGCGTGGTCTTGAATGTTTATTTATTTATTTATTTGCAATTAGTGGATTATTATACATTGCGTAATTGTCCAAAAATATAACATGATTGACGTCAATCACTAAAACGTAACAATAGGGGGATGGCGGGGGGTTGTGAAGAGAGAGAGAGAGAGAGAGAGAGAGAGAGAGAGAGAGAGAGAGAGAGAGAGAGAGAGGTTTTGTCACCTCATGAGAGAGAAGGGTGGCGGCTGATGTAGCGGTGCTTCTGTATGTATGTGTGTGTAACAAACTGCAGCAGCCTTGATTAATCGAATTCAGGGGAGAAAGAGAGAGTGTGTAGGTAGCAAATTGAGAGAGCATGAAAGAGTTCGATGGCATTTGGTCAAAAAGAGATGGACGATAGGGACGGTGTGTGTGGCCGCTAGCTGAGAGCTAGAGAGAGAGTAGATGGCGATCAAACGCCACTGAGAGACCACTGAGAGGGAGACAGCAAAAGGCCACTACATGGGTTGTTGGTTTGGCGGCCGCAGAGTGAGAGAGAAAGTTGAGCGATTGTGGACAAAAAAACCGGCTGCTGCATGGGATGGGGGGTTGGTTGGTTGCATGCAACTCACAGAAAGAGTGTGAGCGTCTCCAACTTTGCATGGCTTCAAAGCAAAGTGGCTTCACTTTGCATGATTTAAAGGGGGAAATTTCGACTTTCAAGAAAAATTACGAGCATGTACAAGGTGTGTGCAGTCGCAAGTTGACAAAGAGAGAGAGTGAACGTTTTTTGGTGGCTAAACAAACTCATTAGCTGGCTGCATGGCATCTCGGCAGCAACGGCACTGCAACTGGAGGGTAGCTAAGTCCGGGAGGTGGGTAGCGGCTTAGGTGGGAGCAGAGGCCAGGCAAGTGTATGAGAGATGGGGATGATGTTGTTCGCCTAGTATGCATCTGTCTGCTCATCCGATCCTCCACTGTGTAATAGCCCGCTTGTTCAAATCTGCCGGTGATGAAGGTCGCCCTGGCGATTTCTTTTTTTTTATGTTTTTTTTTTTTTTCTGCTCCAATGGAAATGGAATAGAAAAAGGGGGGGAAGGGGGGGGGGGGAACATATAGATATATACATATATTCAAACAAATTTAAGCTCTACAAATTCTATCATTAGGGATGGTTTCTCATGGGCAGTAGACTCGTGATTCCAAGAAAGGAAAAAGGAAATCTCTGTCTCCCTTCTTAGCATCATGCTCGCGAGCCTCCTACAGACTTCAATCAATCTCTCTTTTCTACTTAGCCTTATGTTTACATGCCTCTTGCAATTCTTAGATTCTCCCGTTGTGGAGTAGTTTCCCACGCGGGAGGGAGAACAAAAAAAATAAAGACGTAATAAGATAAGAGGAAATATGCTTCTTCTCCCACCTAGGAAGGCTTTTTTCGGGAGAATAAGCTAGGAGGGCCTTTTAAGGCTTCTCTTTCATCTTCTACTTCTCCTTCTTCTATTGCATCTGCTCTTCGTAATATCCTATCTAGGGTTATGCACTATTTTTTTTTATTTTATTATTTTTCATTGAGTATCTCCTAATAATTTAGTCTAATCCATTATATTATTATGTTTAATCAACATAATTATACTAACAATTGCTATAACATGAAAACAAAGAAGGGGCTCCCTTTAATTCCAAAATTCACTTATTATTTCATGCAATCAACATTAAGTGAAGCAATTAGCAAAATCTGCAAACATAAGAAAGAAAAACCACTTAGCTGTTGCTTCTCAGATTGTTCAGTCTGGGAGCGTAGCCTTCGCTCTGATACCACTGCTACAGTCGGAAGCCTGGCTGCCTTGCAATATACTCGAAAAGAGCACATAGCGAGACATGAACTACTAAATCTGCATACCTCGAATCACACGACGCCTAATCCACATTGTACACGAACAGGAAGAGACAAAGATCAAGACAGCGCACGTGCAAGCGCACCTCCTAGAGCGGAGTGGTATGCTGGCACGGCGAGAGAGAAGAGGGGAGAGGGGAGAAGAAGTACACAGACACTGGGTGCAATCTCCCCCCGTGCAAGAGTGACCATTTCCCTCTTGCATGTATTTCATTTATAGATTTCTTAAATGGTCAAATTGAATACAAACTGGCCGGCCGGTCATAATTGGCCAAAGCTCATAAAAGAGCACTAGAATAATAAATTGTACATGATATACAGATACATTTGCATAGGCCAAGCTGGGTCTAGTCTTTTCCACTTGTCAACTGCAATAAATCATAAAATATCATTTCTATAACAATCGATGCATCTAGATTCCATTGCAAGGTTGCGTCTAAAGAAGGGAGTGTCCAAATGCGTGTACACCCATCTACAAACTGAGCCCGTGAAGCCTCTGATTGTTGGACATCCCAAGAACAGGTGTGTAAGGGTCTCATTGGGGTGTTTACATCTGACACAGGTGCCTTCACCTAATCCTCTCGCTTTGGCCTTTTCCCTGTCATGCATGACTCCAAAAAGCACTTTCCAAAGGAAAAATTTGTCCCTCTCATCTCATTTGGCCTTCCAAATTTTTCCTCTACTTGGCTCCAATTGCTTGTTGTCCAATTTTTGGCCCAAATTTTGTTGAGGTGTTCTACCGAGTCTTTTGTAAAGCACATCTTCTCATAAATAGTTTAGTCTTGGGTGAACTAAAAAGCCTTTCTCCATGCCATTTCTAAGCTTTCCAATCCACAAGTGTGGAGCAAGGAGGAAGGGTTAGGTTTGAGACTTTTTCCAGAACTCTTCCGATGAGAATCTCCTCCTCGAGTGAAAGCTTGTTGCTCAGCTTTAAATGCTCCAAGGATTGCTACTCCCCTTTCTGATAACCCCAAAAAGCTTCCACGGTGCCAAAGCCCATATTTGTTGAGATTCTTTGCTATTTCAATCCAATGCTTATTAAGGCCCAAGCCCTCCACAATGGGTCCCCAAGGAGACCAATGCCTAGCCATTCCCTTCCAGTACTTGGTCTCTTCCTTCCACAAGACTGAAGCTGTGGCTTTACAACATTTATCAATAAATCTCCCCGTAAATCCACCTAATTTAGCTCTTACACCGATGGGGGGTAGAATCTTATTTTGTATGATAAGCGCCCACCTTTAGACTCCATGCGATTTCCCTTGCCATACAAGCTCAGTCTTTTCTAAATTATCTAGGGTGTAGAAAAGTTTTGTACATAATGTCAAACCATGAGTGACAGGATCCAGAATGCCTAGACCACCCTGAGCCTTAAGTTTAGTAAACAGCCGACCATTTACCCCATTGCCACGATCTGCCTGATGTCAGTTTATTTCACCACAAGGACTCCTTGATTGGTTTCAGAAAGGCATTCTAGTTTTTTCGGGATAGTTGCAAGAATGGTGATGCGAAGGTAATGTAAGGGATCAAGAAGGTGTTAATAATTGTAGCCCTATAGTGGAATAGAGTCTGGATTAACTCCCAACGCTTCATTTTCTTTTTAATTCTTTCTTGAACCCAATCAAAATCTTGTTTGTGAGTAGTTCCATCCCTGATAGGCATCCCCAAGTGTCGTAAGATGTTTCCTCTCTTAACAATTTCACCAGTCCACCCTAAGGAATCAAAATTATCTTGTTCTGACAAAGAGATAAGTCTTGACTTTTCTATGTTACATTGAGACCCCGACACTGTGGCAAATGCTTGTACTACCTCTAAGGCCTTTCTAACATTATTCCCTTTCGCTTGGAGAAAAAGTAAAGAACCATCAACAAACATCTTTATCATCAATTGATTACTATTCTGGATTTGAAGCCCTTTAATCTCTCCTCTTGCAACCGCTTGCCCCAACATGGCTATAAGTGGGTGGGTGCAAGCAATGAACCAAAGTGGCTGCTTCAGTTTAGCCAGTACCTTATATACTACCGACAACATTGTGATAGGTCTCCGGTGGTTGATCTGAGAGCACCCTGTTTGCTTAGGGATGGGCTTGATAATCCCTTTCTTTACATTTGATTCTCTTTACATTTGATTTGAGCATAGCTTTGGTATTTGCCTTGTTGAACATATGTAAGAAAGACGGGCCTAAACATTCCCAGAACTCTTGATAAAACTCGATCGTGATCCCATCCCATCCTAGAGACTTTTCTTTTCTCAACTTTTTGAGAGTCATCCACTGTCAGAGTCCACTAATGTATGGGTGGCTACAAAAATCTTAGCCTTGGCCTCTTAGATCGTGGGAGAGGGAGAGTCCTCCTTTCCATTAATTTAGCTAAGGTGATCTAACATCATTTTGCCCATATGATTAGGGTTGGTGACTTGAACTCCTTGGTTAGCAAGAACAATTTCTTATTTGGATAGTGGATTACAAAGGCTTTTGATTGTCCATAATCTCTACTTTTTCATTGCCCAATGCATCGTTATGCCTCCCCTAGCAATTTGGAAGGGTGTTGAACTATTTTGATTTGTTTTTAAATTATTTTTAAAAAGTGTACACATGTCTCTCTTAATGGAGTTATTATGCACTCTCTATAGTTCTAGAGGTTGTCTCTTCTTCAAGCCTTTCATTTTAGTGTGCTTCATGGTCATCTACTCATCTGCAACCTAAGAGCTCTTGAGCTATGATGCTCACATAGGCACCCCTCAAGAGCTTGCATAGGTTGTCTGCCATAACAATGCAAACCTTTGTGTGTGTGTGTGTGTGTGTGTGCACGCGCGCGTGTGCGTGCATGTGCTCAACCCTTTTCATCAAGATGTATGAAAATGCTAGCCATTCTTTTCACAATGCAAGTTTTTTAAATTCAAGAAGAAATTTTGTACCTAAGATCACAAGTAGAGTCAAAGAGAATGTTCTATGCAATCAATTGGGAGGAGCAAATGAGGAGATGTGACGAGTGCTTTGAAAACAAATCGACACTAACGCGCAGACGACGGCATTGCCTACTCTGTGTGTGTGTGTGTGTGTGTGTGAGAGAGAGAGAGAGAGAGAGAGAGAGAGAGAGAGAGAGAGGTTGCAGCTTGCACCTGGAGAACGCTGCTCTTGACTGCTTTGATCGGCAGAGAGAGAGAGAGAGAAGAAGAAGAGAGTTTTAACGTCGTAGGAAACTAGAGAGAGAGAGAGAGAGAGAGAGAGAGAGAGAGAGAGAGAGAGAGAGAGAGAGAGAGAGAGAGAGAGAGAGAGATCTTGACTAGTGCAGATGAGAGAGAGATAGAGAGAAAGATACGCTATTTTTATTAGTAAACCTAAAAAATAACCTAAAAAGCCTAAAAGAATGCCTAATTTGGTAGGCACCACGCTTATATCACTATCTGCAAGTAGGCAGTGCCGACAAGATGTAAGAAGAAGGTCTTATGTAGATGACTTGCCCTTCAATTGAATGGACCATGTGATAGGGAAGAATTATGATAATTTGACCTCTTTTTTTTTCCATACTCACAATTGTGAATGGAAGAGTAATATTAACCTAGAAAGATATGTACAAATATCCTCAAGCATGAACGGTGCCTTGAGGGATCATATTACACAAATAGGGCTACACCGTCCTTGAGAGCCAAGAATTACTATATAGTTACATTTTGATGTTTGGTAGATCCCAGACCTGATAGGGCTTTGACTTCTAGATTCTAGTCGTCTAAGTTCTTTTGTTTTCCGATAGAGATGATCACTCCCCTACTTTCTTGAATAAGCTTTCCATTGAGTGGTCTTTTTCAAAGATGCGCTTGTTCCTAGCTTCCCAAACTTGTCTAAAGTAGCAAAAGTGGACAATTTGTGTGCATATCAGGATGGCTTGGTTCTTCCAAATTTTGCTTTCCAAGAGTAGATCATTTTTGTAAACAAGATCTTCCAAGTCTAGTTTCCCCGCTAGGCCCCTTGTCGATGGAAAATTTTGAAAGAAGTAAAAGGGATCTTCACTAGCCGCTTTACACCCTGAGCATCTATCATAGCCAATCCCTCCGATCAATACCTTATACCCAGTCAGTATGCCCCCCCAAAGTATCTTCCATAAGAAGATCTTCATGGTTGGGGACCACCCAGGGTCCCAGATGTTATATATATATATATATATATATATAGAGAGAGAGAGAGAGAGAGAGAGAGAGAGAGAGAGAGAGAACAAACTCATAGGAGAGCTTTGGGTGAAGGGACATCAAAGAACTTGAGGGAAGGAGAGAGAGGAGAGAGGGGGGTGGGGGCTGTGCATGAAGAGATAGGGGGAAGTATGCACTAACTTGCACATTACAATATAGGAAGAGAGAGCTAGGCAATAGCAAAAGCTTTCTGGTGACCATAAATGGCATCGCTTCACACACAATTTGACTTGAACCTTGAATTTGGTAAAGAATGGACACCCACTTTTGATTGCAAAAGGGGTGCATCGAGTGTGTATGAACATCACTTCCTCTCCATCTATGTCATGGCGTAGAAGAGCCTTTTTGATTGTGTTGGCTTCAACCAACCTTCAACCAAGCTACCCATTAGGCTAAAGTAGGTGATCGCTAGGGTTGCTTTTGACGGGCATTTTGCCTGTTTTTAGTGGGTGAAAATATGAAAAATATACAAAATATACCCCAAAATTATAAAACCCTGCAAATTTGAAGGGCAATGGTGCCCGTCAAAAATCAACCATTGTCATTGTCACTGCCCCTGATCACGCTTTCCAAACAACCTTCCAAGTTCCAACTTGTCAATCGCCCATAAGAGCTGCGTGTCACTAGATGCTTAGAGGGGATAGTACACAAGGAGATCATGCCGAGGGGCCTAGTTGGAAGCTGTCGGCAAGCTAATGAGAAGAGTGCTAGAAAATAACTTTTTACTAGCACTTGCTGGTTGCTTTGCCTTGTCCATCCCAAAGTGTTACCTATTTACAATGGTAACAATGCTTCAGCGAGCCCCCATAACCCCTGCAAGCGTTTCGTGTGACGCAGCCCCCTAGCCCTTGCAAATGCTTGGCGGGACGGGCGGCCTTCACCTTTCAAGATTTAGGGCCTTCTATTTTTTAAAATTTTCAACGCGCTCTCATAACTTTTCAAGCCCGAGAACGGCTAGAGAGTTCCTCTATTCATGTTTTGTTCTAGCTTTTTCGACAAAGGCTCCTTCCCAGATGTCACCTGCTCGATGTCTCGATCTGGACTTTATTTCAGCAGCAAATTCTGGCGATGGCACCTCCACTGTCTCCACATAAAGCACCTCTCCATGCAATTTCTCACACCACAGCTCCTCTTCTTTCACGTCCGGCCTCCAGCTCAAACTCTTCTGCAAGTTGAGGAATTTGCTTCTGTTTCACTGCAGTCCTTACGCTTCTTCCCCTCTACCGCGACAGGCAGCGGCAGAAGCGCAAAATATGATGCTATTCGAGGTCCCCCCCCTTCTCTCTCTCTCTCTCTCTCTCTCTCTCGCGCGCGCGCGCGCGCGCACACACACACACACACACACACACACACACACACACACACACACACACACAGGTGCTTTCTCTCTTGCATACACATTCACTTATGCTTGTGCACAAAGGGAGCAACCGTGCGTGCCGTCACTCACAATGTGCACACATTCTTCCATTCTCTAACATCTATACACAACCACACTTTGGCTTCACAATCTTAAGTTTTCCGTAAAAACCCAGCTGTAGGTTAGGACACGAAGGCTATGCAAAGGCGTTCTTTGACAAGCTGAGCTTTTAGCAATGCTATTGACAAATCCTGCAACAATAGAGTTTCTCAGTGTTAGAGTTTCTATTGCCTAAACTAAACACAAAGTGTTGGAAGATACCAAATTTTCCTACCGTGTGTGTGTGTGTGTGTGTGTGTGTGTGTGTGTGTGTGTGTGGAGAGAGAGAGAGAGAGAGAGAGAGAGCCCTTCACAACTTGGGTGGGAAAAGAGCGATGGAGCAGTGATTCTTCCTACGCTTGCACAGTTGAAGGTGCACACACGATCACAAAACCATAACAGAAATTTGTAAGAGAACTGGCAATATGCCCCAAAAGCAACTCAAGCTCATGAAGATCATCTGTCCGCGTGTGCCTTGCTCTGTTCGGTGGGTGTTTGCATATGCTCTGTCTATTGGGAAGGAGAGGATCCCATTTTCCAATCACAAACTGATGACATGGCATGCCTCTAGACCGGAATAGAGAAGAAGAAGAGATAAGAGAAGTTTTCAACGTCGTAGGAACAATCCCACAGGACCTCAAAGATCTATCTGTGTTGAATTGAAGACCTCTTATGTAAGAGAGAATTAGGATAACCAATCTACCACCACTTGGGTGATATCTCTTCGTATTCAGAGACACACTTATCCACACACACACACCCATGTGAAGAGAAGTTTTAATTTTGCAGGAACTTTCCCAAGAGACCTTAAAGGTCTATCTGATAAGTGTTGAACTCAAGGCTTGTTATTCAACAAAGAGAAGATAGACTTGACCGACTTTGGTGCTGAAAAAGAGACCAAAAACAGGCCGTACAGCATGTCGGGTTTCGTGCTGTGACTTGCGACGAAAATCACAGGCTGCTGATGTGTCGCTTTGACAGCAAGAAAACAAAGGTTTTCTCAAATTCTTCTATAGAGAGAGGCCCTCGAGACCCCCTGGATTTCTTGGCCATCTCTGAGCTGGCTACTACAAACTTTTTTTTATTGTGCCCATGTTATGTGCGTGTATTACCATGTATATTGTCAAGCACGTGAGTACTGTGTGGTGTCTTATCATCTGGATCATCGTGGATGTGAGCTTGCACTACAACCTCCTCAAGTGTTTGGGATCCTGAGTCTTGACGTGCTTCTTAAGTTCAGGTGTCAGACCGCGGATAAACCCACGCACTTGTTGAAAGGTATCTAACCCTTCAAACTTGAGGATAACATCCCGATAGTGCAAGATATATTCCAACAATGATTGATATTGTCACTTGCAACACTTATCCCAAGCTGACCAATTTCTGTCTGCCTCATTCGTGGGTAGAAATTCCTTTCTAAATACAACCTCAAAGGCTGCTCAAGTTTGTGGTATGATATTTTTCTCCTTGAGAGTGTCACAAACTGTTGATGTGTCCAGACACTGAAGAGCAGAGCCAACCTTCAGATCACGGCCGAGGGGCCTAAACCCTAAGAAAAACAAGCAACAGAAGAAGAAGTCCTACCAACTTATGGGACCCCGTCCGATGGGACCTAAGTGACATAAAGACATTCAAACTAAAGCAGGACCCACACACGCACGTGTGGACTGATGACGTGGCAGTTGTACGGACATGCCTAATATTCCGCTGACAATGCTGACGTGGCAGATTTCCGCAAAACGCGTTGACAGTGTTGGTGTGACAGTTGTACAGATTTCTGCAAAACGCGTTGGCAGATTTTGGGCATTGCTTTTGGATCAGTTGCGTTTGAGTTTGAAGGCTTTTCATGTAAACTGCTTTTGGGGCCTAGGGCCTTTAAATATGAGGCCATGGGCTCATTATCTGGCATGCTTCCCGGAGAAGGTGCAGAGTTTGGAGTACTGGCTTGTACTCTGTTGATGCAATATAAAGAAATACGGAAAGGGGCGCCAAGGTTTGGGGCCAATACTCTCTAGGGTGGAATTCCGCCACTGTGTCACGTGTCGTCTCTCTCTCTCAATTCAGTTGTTATTGAAGTGCTAAATTCTGTTCAGTCTATTCTTTTCTATTGGCACTGGTGCCCGTCCTGTGACAGTGGTATCAGAGCATTAGGCGTGTGCTTTTTTGAAAGCATACTGGTCCTACAAAAGATTAGGCAGAGCAAACCGGCCCTTCCAAAGGCTACTGGATTTTTAAAAAAAGAATCTTCGTGCTTTGACCCCGAACTTATTAGCCACTCCCACCCTTACTTCATCGCGCATCGGGCGAACTCCCGTCTTCACCGCTCATGTTTTACAAGCACAATAACACGGAACGGGCGGAATGGGGGCATTTCGTTCCATAATGGCGTTTCGAGCAAGGCCGGCCGGGGAAACGGCTATGGGAACGGGCGGATGTTCCGGTTTCAGAACGTAATAGCGGAACGGCGTTCCAGCCGGGCGGAACGGGCCGGACGGAGCGTCTGGCGGCAGTTTTTAAAATTCAAATCTGGGCGGCAGTTTTTAAATTTCAAAAACAGGCGGCAGTTTTTGGAGCGCCCATTTTTGGGATGGTTCACACTAGAGGTGTGTGTGTGTTGGGGGGGGGGGGGAGGTCTTCATTATTTTCTCCTATAAAAGCTAATCCACACCCCTCACAATTTCATAGCCCTCACTCTCCCGCATTGCTACTTGAGTCTTGAAGCGCCACTCTCTCCCTCTCACCCTCCCTCTCAAGCTTGAAGCTTGAAGCCACTCTCTCACACCCTCTCTCAAGCTTGAAGCTTCAAGCCTCTCTCACCCTCTCTCTCAAGCTCGAAGCCACAAGCTCTCAAGGTTGAAGCTTCATCCCTCTCGCAACTTGCAAGCTCCATTCCAATTTCCTTCATCGCATCCCTCTCTCAAGCTCCATCCCTCTCTCAACTTTCAAGCTCCATCCCTCCATCTCTCTCTTGAGTTTCAAGCCTCAAGCCTCAAGCCTCAAGTCTCAAGCGCCATCAATATGGCACAAGCTTCCGCATCAAATGAAGGTTCCTCGGTTGGTAAGAGAGGAAAGAAGGATGAGCCTTCATGGTGGGATGAGGTGCACTCCGAAGTCTTGGGCAAAGAAGGCGGTGCAAGATCATGGACGTGCAAACTATGTGGATTTCAACGCAAATCCGGGACAAGCAAGGTTCGAGCACATCTCCTTCACATAGTGGGGGAGCAAGTGAAGCTTTGCAGTAATGTGATGGCCGAGAAGAAGAAGGAGCTTGAGATCAAGGATGCCATCATAAGAGCCAAAGCAAATGATCGACCCAAGCGGAAAGCCATTGACCCCAATCACTTGGTTTTTCCTTCTTCTACCACTCATTCACACGCTTCCGTTGGAGGTTGTAGTGCGGCGGCTCAATCATCATTTCAAACGAGCACTCCCTCTCATCCCACCCATCGTCAACGAACTCTAGATTCGTCATGGGATCCCAAAAAGAAGGAGGATGTGGATGCCACCGTTGCCCGCTTTTTTTATCAAGATCATATCCCTTTCATAAAGGCTCGGTAAGTTCCAAGTTCTCAATGCTCTTTCATATCATGACCATAACTAGTATGTTTGTTTTCCAATCTACATTGTCTTCTCTTTTGACCTTTGTGACATGTACATTGTATAGGTCGGACTACTTCAAGGCAATGTGCACAAGGATTGGGGATTACGGGCCATGCTACGTGCCACCCACTTCAGAGGCCCTCCGTACTACTCTTCTTGATAGAGAGAAGGCCGTTGTGGAGATGGCAGTCGTAAACATGAAGCGACAATGGGCCAAGTATAGAGTGACTCATTGCAGATGGATGGAGCGACACAAGGAGGAGATCCATTCATGGGCTTGTGGCTTATTGCAAGGGAGAGATGTACTTTGCCCACTCACATAACGCCACAGAAACAGGGAAATCCGCCGATGTGCTTGCTGGAGAGTGGGCGTCTGCCATAGAGATCATTGGCCCAGAGGTGGTGTTGCAGCTTGTCACGGATGGGGAGGCATCAAACAGGGCAGCCAACGCCATTTTGGAGGGCATGTATCCTCACATCAAAGTGTCATTTTGTATGGCACATTGTCTCAACAACCTTTTAAAAGATATAAGCCGCCTACCTTGGATTGAGCCTCTCATTATAAGTGCGTCCAAGCTAGTGTCCTTCATCAACAATCACAATCTCCTTCGTGCTGCATTCTTGAAGCGGTCAGGGGGCAAGGTTCTCTTGAAGTATTGTGAGACCCGCTTTGCCTACAACTACCTAATGGTTCATCGCCTATGCGAATGTCAAAGTGCAGTGCGGCAGACCCTCATCAGTACGGAGTACACTTCCTCATCCTACGCAGGTTCAGTCGCAGGGATCTTATGTGCAAGCAAGTCAGAGGATCCCCAGTTTTGGGAGTCACTGAAGACTATAGACCAAATGGTACAGTCGGTACTCCACTTGCTTCGAGTAGTTGATGGCATGCAACCTTGCATTGGCAAGGTTTATGAGGCCATGGATCGCATGGTGGAGGCCCTCAAAACACTTGAGCTAGATGCAGATAGGTTTGAGGAGATTAGCTTGCTTTGTCAGAGCAGATGGGAGGCCTATGCTTCCCCTTTCCATGGTGTGGCTTTTGTGCTGGATCCAGAGTTTCAAGGTGCAGGACAGGAGCATGATGGGGAGGTGACCAAGCAATGGAACGAGATCTTGACCATGTTTCACCCTGATCGAGAAGAGCGCCGCAAAATCAAGGATCAACTTGCTATGTACAGGGATATGCGAGGATCATTTGGGCTTGCCGATGTCCAAGTTGATCGCACCAAGATCTCCTCAGTTTTGTGGTGGCAGGACTATGGCTCAGATGGGCCAGAGCTTCAGCGACTAGCTATCCGCATCCTCAGCCAAGCGGTTAGCTCCTCTTGCTTGGAGCAATTGTGGAGTGTTTATAGCCACGTTGCATCCAGGAAGAGAAACCGACTTGCAGTGGAGAAAGCAAATGATCTTGTATTTGTGAGTGCAAACTTGCGTATGCTTTGCAAGTCGGCATCCAAAGTATCAGATCCCTTTCTACAGTGGGAGATGGAGGCAGAGGCGGAGATACTTGGGGAGGGTGGATCTACAGAGGTTTTACATGAAGTGGATGATGCGGACGAGCCTGTTGGGGATGAGGATTGGGATGACACCCATGATCTCCATGACACCACTACAGATTGGCAGGTTGGCTCTTCTGCCACTGGTCCTTGAGCCTTGGCCCTTGACATGTTTCCATTATGGCATTTTGGCATCTATGTATTGAGCTCTTGAGTCCATAGTGGCTAGTCTTTACTCCTGAGCCTCGACTCTTATCTTTTCTCAGTGCTTACCTTTTTGTAGTGCCTTGGCTGGCCTTATAAGCCACACTTGAATTTATAGTCATAGTCTTTTAAGTTTTTACTCCGTCTTTTTGTCTATTGAGCTCTTCAATCTTTGCACTTCCTAGATAATGTTATTTGTGATGCGCTTAGTATGTTATGAGGTGTCTACAACCCTGGTAAATTGAATTTACATCCGCAACCACTAACGCGCATCGCGCACAAGCGACATGTTGAAACTTAAAACATGCTTGAACATGATTCTAATTGTCCAAGTAGGTGTTAGAAGCTTGGCTTATAGTTGTTTCCTAACTTATAGGCTGTTTTGAGGCTAATTTCAGCGTTTTTTGGTGGACCGTTCTGGTGTTCTCGTTCCGGTCCCTGCCTATACGCCCCGTTCCCGTTTCGGAGCCCCTCGTTCCCGTTCCCCGTTCCCCGTTCCCGTTCTAAGTAACTTTGCTTACAAGTCATAAGCCATAAAGAACCCAAGACATAGCGTTCATGGATTCAACAGAATATTTGCAGTTTCTTATCAACGCGCTTCACGATATTCTTTCGCAGCATCCTCAGCAAAATATTCCGATGCTGCAAAGTTTTTAACAATTTTTGAATTACATGTTACCCCCTTTGATGCCACAGGTGGTACCTCCTCCTCCGGCACCAAAAAGTATGAGAGCTTCCAATCGGCAACCTTCTCAGCCGTCTGTTCAGATTGGGGGAGTTTTCAGGAATATGGTACAGCCATCTGACCCTGATCCAATGCAACTGCCTTTGCCATTGCCATTGCCCCCACCTCCACCACCACCACCACCGCCAGCAGGCTACAATGGTTGGAGCCCATATGGATACCCTTATTATCCATACCCGGGATATACGCCTAATCAACCCAAAGATTTCAAAGATGGCGGCACAACAATCAAATTTTTCACTTTTTCCCGGGTAAAAGATAATAAGAAAGCATTGTAGTTCCTACAGCAATTCGACAACATCGATGCTTTGGAGAACTATACAGAAGAATCCAAGATTCCTCGAGCAGCGGGATTTCTTAAAGATAATGCTATGCAATGGTGGACTTCAATCGCGACACAACCGCATGCTTCAAGACTTGGCAAGCTTTCAAGACAGTTTTTGCATGTAATTACATGACTTCGATGTTTGAAGTCCGGATTTTGGCAGAGTGGGGTAACTTGAAAATGCTTGCCACCGAAACCATGGACGACTATTACCAAAGGTTTCTCGACGTGTACCTTCCGGTGTCCTTCTTTAAGTTCATTTCCTTAGAGGACTAGTGCGAGTGCTACAAACCATTGGACTACCATCACCATTGCAGGAATATTGTCTCTCCAAGCAAGACTCTACCATGCAAGACCTTATGGACCATGCCACGGTCGGCTACAAGCTCATGAAGGGCAAGTTGGAGTTTACCACAGAAGAACCTCCGGCCACTAACCAGAACTCTCGGCAACAACGAACAAATTCTCGGGAATCCCATGAAAACCAACCTCAACGGCCTCGTCTGACACACCGTCAAGGAGATGCCTTGTTACAAGAAGGCTGATGCTTCGAATGTTTCCAAACAGGGCATACGTTTAATACATGTTCTGAGCGAGCCTCGACGTCCTCAGTGCAACCTTCTGCTCCCATGTCAGACTGATCCTCGGGCCCACCTCAGGCCAAGAGGCTAGACCTGCTATTGGACTTGTACCCGATATTTATGGTATACACCTCGAGAGTTTTAATGAACTATGCAGATCTTATGGAAAAGTCAACGGCTTGAAAGCCTTATTTTCTTTGACCTCGGAGCTATGGGGAACTTCATTCATCCAGAATGCTTGAAGTAGATGCACTTTGATTATGATGTAGAGGGTGGAGAAATTGAAGCTGAGCTAGCCACGGGGCAAACTCAGAAAGTGGTACCGCTCATTGGTGCTCTTCCGGCGACTATAAAAGATTATCATGAAAAAGCCGATTTCCACATTATGAAGTTGGGCAATTGCGACGTTTTCTTGGGCACGTGGCACGATAAGAATGATGCAACTCTCCAGGTTCGAAACCGAACCATCACCGTGATGCAGAAGGGCAAGCCAGTTGTCCTCAAAGTTCGATTGTCCGAACAAAGCCGTGAATGACCTCTCTAGTTGTTTTCTAGTTAGATACTTTTGAAAATTGTTTGAGAAAGTATTGTTTGAAGTTTGTTTGAAATGGATGCTATCTGTTTTAAACCTCTCTTGGTGCCGATTTGAATTGTTTGACGAGGTAGTCGTTGAGTAGCTTCATACCGCAAACCGTTTGTCTTGGGGGAGTGCTCAACGACGGCGTTTGTTGTGTCTTGTAAGGTTTAGTAGACACTCACTCTAAGTACCGGGGCACTAGACGACACAAATCTAGCACTTGCACAAAGACGACAGTCACTGAACGTTCACATCACATGCAAATCAAATCAATCAAAGAAACATTCATTCCAAATCTTAGACCATGACTGCCAACAACTTTTTAGCAATCGCATTTACATCCATTCCGGACCTCATTGATGTCGGATAAATGTTAGGTGCAGCGGAATGAATGTTTGCGCTTTGCTCAAGATGAGTGCTCTGAACTGTGCTCAAGGTTCCTTTTGTTCTTATGGAAGGGAGAGCCTTCCGTTCTTAATGAGAGAGTGCTAATGATCACAAACAAAGTGAATGGACACTGTGCGTGCAAGTGTATGAGACTGAGAGATAGAGAGATAAGAGAGATACGACACCAGAGACGTTGTAAAACCCTCCTCCGAAGGCCCCACTCTCGTCGGCGAGAGTGGTCTACTATTGATTGCACAAAGTGGTACAATGATGATGCAATGGACTGATGCAACCTGGGACTATGTCGGTGACGACGACGGGATGACGACAACGACTTTAGGGCTGAAATCTGCGGTCTTCTATCTGCTGAATTTCAGGGCTGATTCGGACTGCTAAAAAATGCTGGTTTGCTACGTTTTTGGGAGGCTGAAAATGGGGTGTATTTGCAGGTGCTTAGGGCGGAATCTGTTGCTGTTCTTAAGGCTGAAAACGCTGCTGCATTTGTTGCACTTAAGGCTGAAAATGAAAACGCTGGGGCTGCCTGTAGCGTTAGTAAAAACGCTGGCCTATCTGGTACTGTGGCGATGAAGGAAAACTGAAAACGCTAGGGGTCTAGGACTGCTGGCGAGGGCTGCAAGGCAGGTGGTAACGAAGTCCAAAAACGCTAGCTTGTAGGGTTGTTGGAAAAACGCCAAGTCTTAATGGGTCCTTGATGATTCTTGCTGAGAAGGTGCTTGTTGAGCATGGAGCTTCTGCTGCCTCTTCTGCCATTGAGTGCTAACTTGGGTTTGCTTATATACAAACTTAGCAAAATTGCCCTACCTACTTTTGTTGGGAAGTCACTTAAATTAATAAGTGAAAATGGTCAAAAATAGGGAAAATAGGCTAAAATCACAGGAAAATATCCCTAACTGATTCTAATGGATTCTGATGGAAATACTGATGATCATGCTGTGTGCAACCAGAGGATATGCATCTACACTAAGTGTCTGGGCATGCACGGTCTACGAATAGACTCACAAAAGTGCCAGATCACTTCCTATTCTAGACTGATTAGACTGACTGAACCCTGATCATGCTGTAGCTTGTCCACGGACACATACGGTTGGATGTGTCACGTGGCAATTAACTAATTCTTATTGCGATCATGTTTATAGAGATTCTCAAGACCGAAATGCTGTAGTCCTATCGTCTTTTAGTCCTGCTCTCAAACAAAGTCACATGTTAGAGTGTTCATCATTCAGAATCAGTTCCAGGAATTCCCATGTCGAAGTACTTCTTTCATAAAGTCATCCAGCTAGCCCATCAGTATCCCTGAAAACCAAAGGAAAATCAATGACTTTATTCTTTCTAGGTAATCTGTGACAAAGGAGCGTAGTAACTCCTCTCTTGTGCAATCCAGCCTGCACGAGATTCAACTTGCTGATATCCGGGAACTCTTGGAATAGCCAAAGCTAGACCAAAAGCGTCAAGGCAAGGTTCCAAATCTGAGGGGTATCTGCTAGGTCTTCCTCCATCCACTTCGCATTCAATGCCGGATAGTTCTTGACCAAGAATTGCCGTTCACTTTACCTTTCTCTTTCCTTTGTTGGTGAGCCACTATCTGTTCCAGAACAAGTACCTCCTTGCTCTCTTCCCCTCCAGGTTGCTCCTCAGGCTCCCTGTCAACTGGCACCTCACCCATCATTTATCTTCTCTTGAATCTGGAAAGGGCCATAGTCATTCTTAGCTTTGGAAAAAGCTGCTCCTTTCCTTTTCGTTTCCTTAGGCGTGCCTTCTCAAACCGTAAGAGCACCCAATCATCTTCCTTCAACTGCAAGTTGCGTCGAATCTTGTCGGCTGCTCTCTTATGCCGTGCTTGAAACTTCTCAAGAGCCTTGTGCACCTTGGCAAAAGCAATATCCAGATCTAGATCATGCTGATTTGCTTCAAAAATCTTATCCTGGGTCTGGGGAATTCTATGATCTACCAGCTGATTCCCTTTCTCCTTTCTTTCCTTGTGCTCTGCACCTGTGGTTGGCGTCTTTCGCTTCCCCTGTCCATTGGCACGTCGGTCTCAATCATCGGAACCCTAAGACGCATTATTATCTGATCCCCTTTCTTTGGAATCCTTTGATGAACTTGTATCTGGTTTCCTTAGTTCGTCGGAACCCCTTGATTCTCTACAATCTTGTGATGAGTTGTCATCCGGTTCCCCTGATGCATTCTTTTCAATCTGGCGGACTCTTGCCTTGTTGAGGTGGATACTATCCTGTCCATAAGATAAGTCAATGAGCCGACATGCGTTCCAAATCGTTCCTTAGCGTGTTGCATAAGTCTTTGAATAGAGTTACACTTCTGGTTCAGACAATAGTCTCGAATCTCTTTTGGCAAACCACAACAAAACCGCTCAATGCGGTCTTTCAAAGTAATCTTCCAAAACGAAGATACTGACAAATAAGTATCCCTAAACCTTTGGCAGTAGTCATCCAATGTATTGTTCTCAGTCATTTTCAAGTGATGCCAAGCTGTGATGACATCTGTTGCATATTCATATGATATCCAAGTTGACGTGAAAATTGTCTTGAATATTAATCACGTCGTAGGTGCTTCTCTGCGTAACAACAGAGTAGACCACCATGTGTGTACATTTCCTTTCAAGTAAGATGCCGCCTTTCGCACCCTAGAATGTTATGAGAACCGTCCTTCAGAGAAGGCGATGTTAAACTGTTGTACAAACTCAAGGGCTCGATGGGTGTCTTGGTAGTCTAAAAATGTCTCAAATTTGACGGGGTGACTCCCTTGAACTCCTTAATTTTCTTGTTGATCTGGTCACTGTCAAAAGAGGACGAACTCTGCTCCTCTAAACGGCTAGATGGCCTTCCATGCCTTCAAGACATTTTTTCCAGTCATTTTCAAGTGATGCCAAGCCATGTATTGTTCTCAGTCATTTTCAAGTGATGCCAAGCCGTGATGACATCTGTTGCATATTCATATGATATCCAAGTTGACGTGAAAATTGTCTTGAATATTAATCACGTCGTAGGTGCTTCTCTGCGTAACAACAGAGTAGACCACCATGTGTGTACATTTCCTTTCAAGTAAGATGCCGCCTTTCGCACCCTAGAATGTTATGAGAACCGTCCTTCAGAGAAGGCGATGTCAAACTGTTGTACAAACTCAAGGGCTCGATGGGTGTCTTGGTAGTCTAAAAATGTCTCAAATTTGACGGGGTGACTCCCTTGAACTCCTTAATTTTCTTGTTGATCTGGTCACTGTCAAAAGAGGACGAACTCTGCTCCTCTAAACGGCTAGATGGCCTTCCATGCCTTCAAGACATTTTTTTTTTCCAAAAAATTTACTTCAAAAGAATCTTGTCTTTGGTGCTTAGAATTTGAGGAACCTTCTTAGCACCCTCAAATACTTCAAATGGCACCTTCCCCGTGTGTTGTTATAGGCAAACTCCACGAAGTGCAAATACTTTTCCCATTAAATCTTCTGATTTGAAATATAAGACTTCAACAAATCCAATTCCATTGAATTGGCCATCTCAAATTGCCCATCTGTTTGCGGATGGAACGAGAAAGAGAATTGCAACTGTGTGCCAATGTTCTCCCAGATTGCCCTCCAAAATAACCTAGTAAACGAGGGATCTCTGTCCAAAGCAATCGATTGAGACATCCCATATATTCGGAAAATCTATGAGACAAACAGTTTTGCCAAATGATCAGGCTTTATTGTCTTCTTTACCGAAATGGCGTGGGCCTATTTACTGAATCTGTCGATGACTATCCAAATGCCATCATGCCCACTTTGAGTCTTGGGGAGATCAAAGATGAACCATAGCAATGCTTTCTTAGGGGCATGTGGGAATGGGTAAAGGCTGTAAGAGTTTGTGTGCGTTATGCCTGACCTTTGGCTCTTCCTGTGAGCACGGGTTCCGCTTTTCTGCACTTGTCTGTCCTTTCAACTTTCCTCTCGACCTGAGAGGAGAAGCAATGGCCTCACACCATCTCAAGTAAATCTCATCAATCGCGTAATTCTTCAGGTGTTTCGCAAGTCTCGGGTCTCTCGAATACTTGATCAATCTTTTCACACATATGTCAACCTGCAATTGACTTTTCTACTCTGCTCTGACAAAATTTTCCACCAAGAATCTGTTCAAATCTTCATTCCTTTCTTCAGTTCCCACGCCGGATTTCAACTTTTTTTTTTCTTGCCCACCTAAAGGTGTTATCTTTGTTAGATTCTCCGAGAGAACCCATGAGTAATTTGAAATTCTTTATGGCTTATGCCCTGTAAGACAGAGCGATTAAGACGGGAGCGCATCCGATACGCGATGTACGAAGTGTGGGAGTCGCTAATAAGTCCGGGGTCAGCCCACGAAGATTCTTTCAAAAAAACTGCGTGTGCTGTAAAAAGGATCGGATCCTCTATAGAAGAAGAATTTTTTTGTACTCTGATACCACCGCAAGTATCAGACACATCCCGGCATAGTTCCGTGCCCAGAGGTATTGGCCCCAAAGTCTGGCGTCCCTTTCGGTATTTATTTTTCATTGATCATTGCAAAGTACAACTCCCGAGGGACCTCTGTTCTCAGACTCTGCGTCCAGATGCTCTGAAGAGTGAGGCCCTTGGGTCCTTTTTATTCTTACAAGGGATGCCCAAAAGCAGAGCCCCAAAAGCTTCTAAACTCAAAAGCAAATTTTCACAAAGCAATTGGTCAAAAAGTTGCCCTAAAAAAGCCAGCAACGCAAATTGCGGAATTTTCGTAATGCTGTCAAGACAAAATCTGGGACTGTCCATATAGTTTGCCACATTAGCATGTCATCGCCTTTTGCGGGGGTTCCTACGGCAGCCACATCATCATTTGTCCTCTTCTGCCACGTCAGCAGGCAGCCACGTCATTGCCGTGTGTCCGGGCAGTACCGCCACGTCATCAATTTGTGACATCTGCAGTGCCTTCCGGAGTACGCCGTAGATTGTGAATCCCTTCCCACTTGCCGAGAAAGATATTTACTGCATCCTTATTGCACTCTCGTTCCTCTCCCTTAAAAGTTGGTGGCTGTATATTTTTCAACAAATCGTCCACCTCCTTTGGAGTGAGAGAGTGTAGAGAATCCGGAGGGGGACCTTGTCCTTGACCAGGAGGACCTTGCTTCTGGTCGGCCATTTGCTCATGCATGTGCGTATCAACAGGGCCCTTGGCTTGCTGTTGCATAAACTGCACTACTAACGTGGATAATTTACTAACATTTAACGATGCAAAATTCCTTTCCATCACAAACATGCATGCTTGAAGTGCTCGAAATTCTTGAATATCAAGCAATTCTTAAGCGTCATCTCCTCCCGTAGCTGCGTGAGTACCCTCCGTGAGAGTATCCGGCCGCGAACCATCATTGGGAGAATCGGACGTATGGTGCTCGAAATCAAAAGTCATATTGATATCGGAATCCATGGCGACTCTGTGCAGTGCTAGTAAGAGAAAGATGAATACCTTGATTCAAAAAAGCTCGTAGCTATAGTATGCACCTCAGGCACCAATAATTAGCCGTGTTAATTACGCCTTCAAGTCGTAAACGGTGGTCGATCCGCAATCCGTAATCTTCCGCTTTGAAATTCTGTATACAGGTGTAATCTTCCCGTTGTGTAAAGCTCGAATATATGCTTGTTTTAAAATCTTTGAACTTTCAAAATTTGGTCGTTATTAAATCTCTGAAATACTGCTGCATCCTTAATTTCTGTAATATGGCGATTTGCCGAAGATTTGCCGGTATCATGCCGACAGGACTTGCCGAGATGCCGATAAGGGGGGGGAGGCGGGTGGCCATGGGCACCCTCTCTAATACCACTTAACTTGCCCTAACACCTTATGACCTTGGGGGTTTAAATGTGAAAAAAAGAAAGCTCTATAACGAGCTATGGCGGGCAGCAGCTTACCGCGAGGAGAATAACGAGAGAGAGAGTCGCCTTTGTTGCTTCGCGGCCATCGCCCTTGTGACGTGATCTCCTCCCTTTAGCATCGCGATGCCAACGAGCCGGAGCACGCCTGATTTGATTGAGGTCGAGCTTGCTACCTCCCCGCCGCAAGCAGCCCTGCACACGCAGTGCTTCTCCTGCTACGCCCTCCCCCCCTCTCAAGGGTGCTTCCCCACGGTTCAAGTTTTTGCATGAGCATGCAAGAGAAGGTCCACGATTCCTAGGCTCCCAAAATAGCCAAGCTCTGATACGAGTGTAAAGCCTTGGAACTGCCGTGTTTGAATCCTCTACCCAATCTCCCTTCATATAGCCACTTGGCCTAGCATCCCTTCCCATTGGCCTTGGTCCTTGACTCCAAGGTTGCCCTTGGCATGACAAAGAACCCACCTCTTGTGTGTGTAGGATTGGAAGAGAGGATTCTCTGTGAATAGACTCTTTTGGGAAGTTCCTTTTCGAGAACCGAGTTGCGTTCGGAGTGTCGAGACCTCACAGGTAACGTTTTTCATGTTTTGATCTCTGAGTACTTGTTTGCAAGAGCACTTTCTCTTTGCGGGGAAGTAGGGCAGAGGAAAGCAGTGTGACATGAAACGTTTCGGGGTTTCGTGCGTTTTGGGGTTTCGAGGTTTCTGAAACGTTTCGTTTCGGGGCTCAAAGAAAGCGAAACACATGTTTCGTTTTACATGTATGTACCTATAATTATACATTGAATATACATATAAATTTACCTGTCAAAACATGTAAAATACCAAAATTTGGATGTGAGACTTGAGTCACGAGTAAACAAGGTATCGATTTTGTGAAGTGGCTTGGCTTTAAAAATCCCCAAATGGGTGGTTTAAGGTCAACTGGTCAAAAGGGGGCGAAAAAAAAAAAGTCGACTCGTTTCGCCCATTTCGCCGAAACGTTTCGGCCGTTTCGGTGTTTCGGGGTTTCAGAGTGTCGAAACGCGTTTTTATGTCACACTGGAGGAAAGCATAAGCCTTGGCAAGATAAAAGCGCTCTGAGAAACTAGAGCCAGATCGGTTTTGAACCCTGAGTTTGGGAGTAAATCCCAATGTAACAGGGAACGGGCGCGGAACACAGTCCAAACGTTCCGAAATGGCGTTCCGAACGAGTCCCGATCCTAAAACGGAGTCGAGAATGGAACACCGTTCCGGAAAAAAGTATAACCGGAACGGTGTTCCGGAAGGGGGGAGGGGGGGGGATGGGGCAGAACGGAGGACGGAACGGGCAAAAGTAGGCTACTAGGCACTTAGGGGCAAAAAAGTAGGCATTTGGGGCTGTTTGGGGGACATATTTGGGGCAGTTTGAGGGCAGTTTTGGGGTTGTTTAGGAGTTGATTTGGGACTAAGTTGAATGGAGGTAATTCAAGCCTTACTTTAGTCGACCGTTCCGGGCCCCCCTCCTCCTCCCTGTTCCCGTCCTATTCCAGACCCTCCCGTTCCCGTTCCCCATTCCTGTTTCGGATAACTATGGTACTACTACTAAATCCATGCATCTGAGAGTGGTAGAATCTCGAGTTAGGATCAAGGAGTTGAGATTCCCAAGCAAAGATTTTGCGTCGAGAAAATCAGAGTTGATGCTAAGATCATCTGCGAGAAGAGGACTTTGGGAATAGAGTTGCTCGGATGCCATGCCTTGAGTCTGGCAGGTGAGATTCAAAGGTGAGAACCTTGGTTTTGGAGGATTCTGAATAAGGAACGAAAGTTCTACACCCACGATTGGGCATTGGGGATGTCGCGGTATTTGTTCAATACTATGCATGATGGAGCTGATGGTTATATTGTCTTGTGGGTGACTACCATGGGTCTATACCTTGCACTTTCCTTAAAGGGTGAATTTGGGCTTATCCTGGATTCATCTAGGTATATTGTTTAGTCTTATGGTGGACATGCAAAATTCACATTGTGACGTTTTTGTCCGACTTACAACCAGTTGATAGTGTGGTAATTCTTTCTATCTTTTGTGGTGCGTATGCCCTATCAACTACCTCATTTTTGTGCTAATTTTTCCAATTTAATACTTCTTTTAGTGCTAGGCTTCATTTTGGCCGAGTCTGCCCTTGATCTCCGGAGTCATGACATAAACTCAATACACTAAACTTACTGATGACGTTAGTGGGGATGTCGTGGTATTTAGTCAATACTATGCATAATGGAGCTGATGGTTTTATTGTCTTGTGGGTGACTACCATGGGTCTATACCTTGCACTTTCCTTTAAGGGTGAATGTGGGCTTATCCTGGATTCATCTAGGTATATCTATTTATCGAGTATATTCGTTTTTGTTATGCACTCCCGTTTGTGACAATGGTATCAAAGCATAGTCTCCTCTATTTCTATGTAAAGGTGAACGACTTTGGGAAGATACGGGAAGAAGCCATGACAAGCTAAGAGAGAAGCAAACAGGCGGAACCTTAAGGCCTGCTGGAAAAGCTCGCAGAGTTGGAAAAAATTCTCTCTGCATGAAGACGACAAGACATGGGATTCTCTGAGAAACCGACAAGAGCATGATGCTCGAGAACCTAGAGAATCCAAGGAACGGAATGCTCGAGATCCTTCAGAACCCAAAAGTGAGGTGAATTCTTTTGTTGCAATTCAGAGAAATCCCTATCATCCAAAGTTTCACCTTTCACCTCACTACTCTTGGAGAATACCCATTCCGTAACCATAGCCAAGAAATCTTGTCATTTTGGGAAGGATATAAAGAAGGTCTCTAGACCTAAGAACACTCCAGTCACTTCAAACAAGGAGGTCATGTAACTTCGGGCAAAAATTACTCTTGAAAGCTTTCCAGGTCCTTGAAGCGTGAGGCTTTGTAGCTACTGCATAGCATTGTCTTTTAGGAAAGACTAAAAAGTGAAAAAATTAAGAGTAGATCCACCATCCTTGAAGTCTTTGGGCTGGTTGGGTGCAGTTTCCGAAGGTGGGTAATAGGGGTAGGCATACCCGGCAAGAGAGGTGGCAAAATGTAGTTCAGAAACTGCTAGAAGTTTTGCAGAATAGGTAGGTTTTGTTGAAGACGCTTCCGTGAATTGTGTTGTTTTCTAGTCCAGGGTTAGGCTCTTGTATTTTTTATGATATAAGAATTACATGTGTACCCATTTCCCCTTTATTCTACCATACAACCCTATGAATAAGGTCTTGTTTGGCAAAGCTTTTCCTTTTTATATGATTTAGATCATTCATCAGGCTGTTGCTATTGCTATCATCAGTGTTCACAGTCCTTCCCAAATTTTAGAATACACCCATGTGAATGAAGGCGTTCTTGTATTTCTGGGAGTGATTCCTTCTGAGGCAAGGGTATGACAAGATTCCCATCAGGCAGTACTCTTATGTTTTGAAAGGTGCAACCTGTGAAATTGGAAATTGAAGTCTTCTTGTGGCTAAAAACTGGTTATTAAGTTACAAATTGGTGGCTAATTTTCATCATGTTTCTAAAATCTCTCTCTCTTCTGCAGAAACACGAGACATGATTATAAGAGCTCTAAATCAGGAGCTATATCAATGGGGTGTTGTGACATGTCCGTGAAGTGCCGGTGTAGGTGGAATTGGGGTCATACAACATTCTGCCTGTTTTGCCGAGAGCAGCTGCATCGTTCCTCCTGCCTTCTTTCATCATCCCTCATCTTTTTCCTTACTTCCTTCGTCATATTTGCAGCGCTTGCCTTCATATTTTCATGGCTTACATTCTCTCCTTTCGGTCAGCCCCTGTTGAATTCTGCAGAACTTGGTTGTCAGCCAGACAATGAGGGGTCTTGGTCGATCGGTCTTTTCTTTGGGGGCAGCCCATTATCTTTACAGCCAATTGAACAGGTTCATACTTTTTGATTTCACAGAATGGTGCCTAATGCAGGGCATGAATTCCTTGTCAATTCTAGGTTATGGTGAACATTGGGCATTGTATGGTGACGCCTGTGTTTGTGGTTAATTTAGTGCCCTACTCTAAAGACTATCTTTTGCACAGGTCAATATAAACAATAATAGGAGTTCAGCATGGCCTGTTGCTAATCCTATACTCACATGTGCATCGGTCAAAGATGCCAGCTACCCAAGCAACTTCATTGCTGACCCTTTTTTATTTATTCAGGTATTCTTGACAATCATTTCGTTTTGGCTTCTTAGAAAACCTAATTAATGGCTGTTTCTTTTGTTTCCAGGGATCTACACTCTATGTTTTCTTTGAATCGAAAAATGCTCTGACAAAACAAGGTGACATAGGTGTAGCAAAATCCTCTGATGGGGGCGTATCATGGAAGTACCTTGGTATTGCTTTGGACGAGGAATGGCATCTTTCATTTCCATTTGTGTTCACCTATATTGGCGAGGTTGGTTAGCTTTTTCTTCTCTCTTTTTGGATTGCTGAATTATGTAGAATGTGAGTGCCTGAAAAGAGAAAGTTTGATAACATGAAGACATGTCGGAGTCGGATTTAGTTATGTGCAGGTTAGTAGAAAAGCCAAAAATTCAGAGGAACGTTTCGATATAGAATAGTGGAACGGGTGTTGGAGTTTATGTATTCTAATGATTACATAGTAGATTAGTATATCTTGATACAAAATATTGAATTGGTATTGTCCCCAAAGAGTTGGAGTTGGCCTACCGGTAAGGGTAAGGCTTTGGACTCTCACCCTATTGGTTGTGGGTTCAAATTCCCCGTTGGGTCACACTCCAGAGGGACACCTTGTGCTCACTTGGGGTTTACCTTGCTAGGGCTCTTGTTGCCCTTGGACACTCGAGTGCATCCTCCTCCTCGTGCTACGAATTCTCTTCGTCACTCCCAGCACGTGGTGAGCACCTCCCCTTGTGGGCCCTCTGGTGTGCCTTGGCACTAAGTAACACCCATATTAAATGTGGGGTGGAGTAAGGGGATCGACGGTTTGTGTTGAGGGGCGGGATCTCGAGGCGAGCTAAACACGGCCGCACAAAAAGCGAGGCGTAGTAAATTCGGCCAGTGGGAATTGCCGGGGTTTGAACTGGTGGCCTTGCTCTCCAGGTTGAGGGTCGCATAGGCCAACCACCTCACCCACGCGTGCATCATGTATGTCTAATCGTTTTTATGGCCTTATATTGTGAGGTGACATGCCCGTCCAAGTTTAGTTTTTGATTGACTACTGCAGCTGCGATCTCCTTGGCTTTTGCACGTGAGCTTCTCCGCCTTTGATCCCCTCTTAACTATGGGTGTAACTTAGTGATGAGGTCTGGTGTGTGTTTGGGGGGGGGGGGGGGGGGGGGAAGGGGGGGGAAATATTGTCTGCGATTGTGATTAATGAACTGTTTTGCTATCGATCGCTTCATGATTTTGTAAGTCCTAAAGTTTTAGTCGCATATTCGAGCAGAGCACTTAACTGGTCTAGCCATCTACCTCCTACTTCAGGAGGTTGTTAGGGACGACTTTCAAGTTTCTACACCAGTTGGCTGCCGCATGTCCACCATATGGAGCTCTTTCCTTGTGGCTCTTGTGTGTGCCAACTTGGTGCGCTTGAGGTTGCTTGCTGTGATGTCTACCATGCCGCTCTTATCCATTCACACCCAGCTCATTGTATTTTTACAGCTTAGATGCGTCAATCTTCTTACTGGTTTAGATGTTATGTGGCCCTGGACTTCGAATACTGTCTTTGCAGTTCAAACTCTAAGAAGTAACCTGTCGTTGCAATAAGAAGTAACCTGTCTTTGCAAATCAAGCTCTGGATGAACCATCTGGATGCCAAACCCTTAAGGCCTTAGAAATCTCTGGTCTATCCGGTTCATTATTCTTATCATGTTTAGGCAGTGGACGTTCGTACATTATGACTGGTTTTGGGTGCCTGTTTCTAGGCATGGATTTCAAACAAAGCAGCCATCCATTTCTCTTCTCTCTCATCTTGAATGGTTGATCCTTCTGTAGAGTTTCATGCCTGCGTGTTTGTGCTTCTACTACAAGTCATTGCAGCTGGTTTTTGCCCGATCGTTTTTGTGAGTAAAATGTCTCATATTATAATGAATTTGTAGTATGATAAGTTTTCAAAAGGTATCAAGATAGCAGTATGAATAGCTGATGCCTAGGGTATGTACAAAAGATGTACCTTTCGCCTGTATACAATAATTTCATAGGCACCTTTTATCTGCCTAGCTCATTTGTCTCTCCTTCTTTATTGCCTTCTGTCTCTGCGCTTGGTTTTGTTTCTTCAGACACCCTTCTACATTGACGCCAAGCTGCAACTTTCATGCCACAGACAAAGCAATGATTTGGTAACCCAATGAAGAATACTCTGTATTTGACTTCTTCTCCATTTATACCTGGGAAAAAATCCAACTTGGAGGAGTGTGTGGAGGATGCCTCATTTTCACCTATTAATATGTCCAAGGCTCCTCCCAATCTCTTGAACATGTGACACGTACTTGCAAGACCCTCTCCTAGGCAAAAAGAATGAGATCAGTAGGATTATGTGAAAAACGGCTTTGCTTGATTCAGCCAGTAGTTCTGTTAATTTTTTTGGCTGTATGATATTGCTAATGTAATCAACATAATTTTTTGGCTGTATGATATTGCTAATGTAGCTAACATTGTTGTTTTCTTACCCCATCATTTTCTTTTTTGTTCTAGATTTATATGATGCCTGAAGGCAGCGGGAAGGGTGATCTTCGCCTTTATCGTGCGTTGCAGTTTCCATTGACATGGATTTTGGACAGAGTTCTTATAAAGAGGCCACTTGTGGATGCAACAATGGTAGAATTCAAAGGAAAATATTGGATTCTTGGATCAGACTTCAAGAGGTTTGGGGTCAGAAAAAATGGAGAGCTTGAGATTTGGTTTGCAAGTTCACCTTTAGGACCTTTCCAGGAACATAAAGGTAACCCTGTGCATAATGGGGATCGAAGCCTAGGAGCTCGTAATGGAGGCCGGCCATTCATTTATAAGGGTCAGCTTTATCGCTTAGGGCAAGACTGTGGTGAAACCTATGGTCGAAGACTTCGCCTTTTCCATGTTGAGGTCCTCAACATTTACGAGTTTCAGGAGGTGGAGGTTCCTTTGGGTTTCGCAGAATCAAAAAAAGGAAGAAATGCTTGGAATGGTATGCGCTATCACCATCTGGATGCCCAAAGACTACCTTCAGGTGGATGGATTGCTGTAATGGATGGGGATAGGGTTCCTTCTGGTGACATAAATGCAAGATACTTAGTTGGATCTGCAGCATTTTTAGTTTCCGTCTTTCTAGTTCTTTCATTGGGTATCATCTTTGGTGCTGTCCAGTGCGTGTTCCCCTTGAGCAAGTGTCTTGGTGCACACAAGAGAAATGACGTGGCATTAGGATGGGTGTCGTCACAGGTAACGTCCAAGCTGCACCGAGCTTTGTCTCATCTGAGCAGGAATACATCTGCTTTAAGGGGTCGGATCCGCTCAAGTAGCTGTGCCGGTGCCTCTTTAGTAGTGCTGTGTTTCCTTTTGAGTGTGATTTCAGTCTGTATTGGAGTGAGGTCCTTCTTCGGTGGGAATGGAGCTGAGGAGCCATATCTTGTAGGGGGGCATTACTCACAGTTCACGTTGGTGACCATGACATATGAGGCCCGATTGTGGAACCTCAAGATGTATGTCAAGCATTATTCTCGGTGTGCATCAGTGAAAGAGATATTGGTGGTTTGGAACAAAGGGCGCCCTCCTCATCCCGATAATGATTTCGACTCTGCTGTACCAGTTCGTATTCGAGTGGAGGAGAAAAACTCTCTAAACAATCGATTCAAACCTGATTCTCATATAAAGACTCGCGCTGTGCTCGAGCTTGATGATGACATTTTGATGACATGCGATGATTTAGAGAGGGCATTCAGTGCTTGGCGCCAACATCCAGAGAGAGTTGTGGGCTTTTATCCACGTCTTGTTGATGGGAGTCCTCTGAAGTATAGAAATAAGCGATACGCCCGTAGCAACAATGGTTACAACATGATTTTGACAGGGGCTGCTTTTCTAGACAGCAAAACAGCATTCGACGAGTATTGGAGTGAAGAGTCAAAGCAAGGGAGAGCTCTTGTTGATAAGCTGTTCAACTGTGAAGATATTCTATTCAACTATATGATTGCTAACAGCACAACAGGTCGTACTGTTGAGTATATTCATCCCACATGGGCAATTGACACTTCAAAACTGTCAGGCTCTGCCATTAGTCGAAATACGAAGGTACACTACATGAAAAGAACTAGTTGTCTCAACAAGTTCGCTGAATTGTATGGTGGCCTGCCTCTAAAGATATGGGAGTTTGGCACCCGAGCAGATGAATGGGATTACTAAACACAGGTTGCAGTGATATATATATATATATAAGGTGGGGTAAATTTGTGAAAGTAGGGTTGGATTGATATTTGCGGTATGTATGTAACATTAGCAAGGGTCTAATTTGTTGTACACAGCCCGTCTGATTTGTAGAAATATTAGGTTTACTTGTAAAGTAGCTGTGCTTTCCATGAGGTTGGAGTGTTCATAGTATCCTTCTGTATTGGGTGACCCCATCTTCACTATGTACAATTTTTGTCGAATACCCCTTTCAACTTTGGGGGAGAACGTTGTAAAGGACTTGTGTGACATAGTTAATATCTCAAGTAGAACAGGGTTGTTGCAAGTAATATGTTTGGGGATCAACCACCCACCCCCCCCACACCCCCCCTCCCCCCACCCGCCCACCCAAACAAAACACAGGACCACATTTTGGGGTTGTTGCAAGTAATATGTTTGGGGATCAACACCCCCCCCCCACAAAAAAAAACACAGGACCACATTTTGTTTCTTTGTACTTTTGATAAATGGAGGACACATTTATATTTGATTTGTCTCATAGGCCTACTTCGGCCTCTAAAAGATCCCTCGTCTCTCTCTCTCTCTCTCTCAAAGTGTGAAGTTTGACTTTTAGGCTTAATTATGTCAAAGAACACTAATGAAGTATTAGCTTCAATGGATTACTCACACATTTTTGGACTACATAAGGAGTCCTTAGTAAAGCGTTGGATTTTTGGTGCAATTGTGGACCATTGGATTCAGCTTGCGGATTAGTGTCACATGTCGAAAAACTTTCCTGTTTAATATTTCTTCTAGGTCTTTGTGAGAGGTGTTGACATTACCATTGAATATTAGTTTAGTCATTATTTTTTATACTTTTGGAATATAGTGTAATCTAAATAAGTCATTGTTACACTTTGCAAAAAAGAGCCTTACTAGTGAACCTTGGTAAAAGCAAGGTTATGATCCATGATACAGGCCTCTTAGGATCATTTGACATGAGCATATGCTTCGCTAGCCATGCTTGAGAGGATGTCATTAGGCACATCTTAAGCATGTGTGGCACTTTGACACATTGGTGACACCCACATTATCTCCCGAGAGGAATAAGATAGTGAGACAAAGCTAAGAGAGCGACACATAGAACTGTTGGGGTCAGCCTAACTTGAGCGGTCAATTGTGTGTGAACCCATTTGATTGGCCTTTATAAGGGTCACTAAAACCTAATTATAACTCTCTTTACATTGTACATTTTTTGTGTGTTTTCTTCTCCCTCTCCTCTCCTCTCTTGTCTGCTCTCTTCTCTGGCTAGCTATGTCCATCCGGGACTCCATTCGCTTCTGCGCCAAGCTCTACAGAAACGAGCTTGGGTGGAACCACCACAACTGACACAATTGTTGCCCACCAAGATGGACTACTACAAAGAGCAAGTTCTCATACTAGCTTTCTTTACCGCCCTCCATACATCAATTCGTTCCTAACACATGGCTTCAAGGTAGTGATTAATCACACCCTCTTGAGATTGTATGATTCGAAGTACACTCCGTGACATTTAGATCAACTTTAGTACTAGTGTCGAGTTAATAGCTAACACTTGGTTACCTTGTGGGGGGCTATATGCTTAGATCCATCCTAAAGAAGAGCAAAAAACAATTGGACAACATTGACATTACACGAGGAGCATATGGACTAGTGAAATTTGCTAGTTGGATGATTGAACAAGAAGAAAAACAAAATACGTGAGGATTTTTCTCGAACAATACTTACCGGGGCTCCCACTAGAGGTCATATGCAAGGTTAGATATAAAAACGACTCAGTGCTATGACACAAGCCTTGGATTCAACAGGCAGTCAAGAACAAGATCAAGAAGCTCTTTGAACAAGAAATCAAATTCTTCTAGCATTTCTACTCTCGATGACAAGAAGTGTCAAGAGACGGTAGGGGAGAATAGAACTTCACTAAGATTGCATAAATAGATACATCAGAGTATATACTGATATTCCCCTTGGAAACCCAAAGGATAGATTGGCCACATTCAGCAAACCAAAGAAATATGATGAAGATAGAGACCCAATGACAAGCAAGGGGTTTTAGAGTGCATCCAAATGGGGTGATCAAATAGCACCCTTATCTTTATAGCTAATTGACTCACAAGTTTGAGGGCAGATTGGGAAGCCATGATTTTGAAACAAAAAACTTCCTCTCATTTTCTTTTTTTCTCACTTCTTCTCCCCCCCGCCCCAAAATATGATACTCCCCTCCCTTATTTTTGAGCTTGGGAGATATATTATTTGAGGGTCTGCCCCTAACTTATACACTTATGTAGCTTGTAAAAAAAACCCCTCCCCTGTACTTACCTGGTGCATTAAGTTTTCCATGGTGAATCCCCCAAGACAATCCCCCCCGCCCCAAAATATGATACTCCCCTCCCTTATTTTTGAGCTTGGGAGATATATTATTTGAGGGTCTGCCCTTAACTGTCGAAGAGCGTGCAAAATAGTGATTGGCACCATACTAAGGAACCACTTCTATTGATACCTAGATGTACCCTCAATATGTCTTACTTTGACTTTCAAACTATGTGCCCAGTTTGCTTGCACTCCTCGCTCCTGGTTCAATTTTGACCCATCCAAAGCTATTGTAAATCAACCCTTGACCTGCTCCAATCAACATTTTTAACCAGTTTATCTAAGTTATCTTTCAAAATTAATGAAGCTTCACCACAAGAAGCTATAAAGGAAGCTTTTCTACATAGAGAATTATTTTACTAGTTCAAAATATCAAGCTTGTTTTAGTTTAGGTAAATAGATTTTATGCCGGCCTTCCCGGTCCAAAGAATCCAAATAATTCCCCTCTTTGTATATCACTTACTTTAAACCTCAAAAAAGCATGCCAAGTGTCAATCCAATCCTTATGTCAAACCATGGAGGCAAACGAATAAGAGCCCATATGTTTTTTGCATTCTTACCTGTCCTTGTGAATGCCAAAGTACTGTAGCCCCTTATTAAGACACCCAGTCTAGTAATTACAAACAATCGGGCCAAAACCCCAAAACGAGATAGCTAAAAATCCAATACCTGTAAGCAGCTGGACCAAGCCCCCTAGTTTACCAAAAAGCCAGAAAGGTACTCGTAATGCAACCAGCAGTGAATTTTAAACCAGAAGAAAACGCGGTGTAAAACACACCCTCTCTACAGGTTTCAATAGTGTTAACGCAGCAGGGATAACCACCGAAAACACCCCCCACCCCATTGTTTTTTTAAAACCAAACCCATACTAGTGAGCACTTAGGGCAAAAACCCAATTTGACACGAATAATATTGTGCGACCTGTAAAAAACCAGTAGAAAGCGTAGGGAAAACCAATCCGTACCACTACTACAACAGCACGCTATTGTCAATCAGGGCCCTATTTGCCAAGCCGTGTGGTAACAACATAACCCAGTATGGTTAGAACAGTAAAACGCAGAAAGCTAAACAATCCATGCCAAAAAATCACATCATCTCATATACTCATCGCCCAACCAGGTCCATAACCAGGAGCCATTAATGTAGAGCAAAAACAATATTAAGAACTACCATATCAAAATAGGCTACACAATTATCAGTCTGCACAAAATATGCAAGGGCGGAGGAGCCAACCTGAGAAACCTGCGTTGCAAGCTCCATACTTCAAAGTAACACAGCTACCCAATTATGGGGGATTAAGACATTTGGATTAGAAGGGGTAATGGTCTTCTAATCAAAATAATAGTATTTTTTTGTTAAAAACTTTGGGTTTTTTATGAAAGCATATGTACATTTTGGAAACACATAAATTACTCTTGGACTATGCTTGTAAGTTTTCTTAAAAAAAAGTTTGTAAGATGGACATGGATAACAATTGGTATGGTCCACTGATACCTGTAAAACACATCCAAGGCGAACGTATTTGTTGTCATACCTGTAAAACACATCCAAGGCTAACGTATCTGTTGTCTTGTTTGGATGGATGCAGGTAAGGACTCTATCTTATATTGGAAAGTTTTTTTTGGCTAGCAAGCTATCCAACAATGGATTACACATGTACCTACTGCTTGGGAAGTTCTTTTGTTACACTGTATTGGAGTGGTGCTTCATTCCTACAATCATTGTACAAAATTGATTCTAAGGCTGAATTGTTTTGTACTTATCATCTCCTCTGTTCTAAAGCCAGCTGTCTTTTGAATGTAAAAAGTTCAATTATGTCTTATTATCTATGTTAGAATAGCTACACACACACACACACACACACACACACACACACACACACATTCTCCCATGACCTTTTATCTAGATCTTCTCACCTTCACAAGAGTTTCCTCTACTCTGCCAATACTAATAGCTCTTGAACTAGTCTCTGTAGATTTTGCTTTGGAGCCTTTAGCTCTCCAAAAAATAATTATCCTTACCAAGAAGTTCAATCTGCAAGATAAGGAGCTTTATTTTACAATAGCTTTAATAGAAATAGATTGTGATAGGAGCTATCAAAGCAAAAATACCTTCTGCAACTCATCCTCATCAATGACTATTTCCAGTAGGAAGTTGTACCTGGAACCAATGCAATGGAGCCCGAACAAAGCGATAGAAGGGGGTGTGAGAATGCTTAAAGTTCTCCTATCGCGTTGTGAGGGATGTGGAAGAAATGCGCTAAGGGAGCCCAAAAGACGCAATAGAAGGGTGAGTGAGAATGCTAAAATTACTCCTATCGCGTGGTGCAAGTTGTGGAGAAATTGAGAGAACTTTGGGGTTGAAATGTGCACGTGGTGTTGGAAATTGACTTATATCCATACTAAAAGAAAAAGTTCTTTGGTGCCACATGGCACCAAGTGACATATGCCACTAACAACAACGGTAACTTATACGGACGGTTGGGTATATAGAACTTGAATACGTGTTCATTTTCCACCCACCACAAAATTCTCCCCTAGCTTTTTGGGCATTTCTCCAACCTCTCAACCTAGCCCTGCATGATGCGATAGCTGTGTCTCATGCTTTCTTAAACCCCTATAATCGCTTAGTTTGGGTCAACTTTCTCACTTGGGTCTCCCTCACTACTCCCTACACAATACAAGAACGGTGGTTTTGGATTTCAAGAACCCCACTCTTTGCTGCATTTATACCAACTTTTTCACTCGGGTCTCCCCTCCACGCATGACGCGATAGCACCTATTTGGGATTTTAAGAACACCCCCCTTCGCTTTGTTTGTGTAGCCTTTCCCATCCGGGTCTCCACATGATAGCAGTGATTTGACAATCCTATAACCTTCCCCGTTGCTTTGTTTTGGTTGTTGGACTCTTTGCGGTGACATCCCTCCCGTCATGATGCAATAGAGGTGTTTTATAAATTCAAGCAACACCTTCCTTGCTTCATTCAACCAAGGCTACTCTGTGATCCAGCACCCCCTCCCACAAAGCAACCTTTACTTTCTAGCTCATGGTTCTTTCCCAGTTGTCTCACATGGCTAGAACATACCTAGTATCAATCAAATCCACAAGAAAAATTTTTAACTTAACAAAGTCTGTACTATCCTACATTAAGCAAAGTTGTGGTAGTGACAATCTCACTAGTACCCACTGTTTCAAATTTTTCTAACTCTTCTCAATAACTCAAAGCAAAATGCTAACTTTCACATACTGCACAATTTGATGATTTGGACATAACCGATGCATCCCGAGCGCCCACACATCCCAAAAATGGCTGGCTACATCTCCTATTCCGACATGTAGAGAGGGGGCCCAAACAAGGCATTTAGAAGCACTTTCTTGCACAACGTGATAGAGGGGGCAGTGACAATCTCACTACCCTCTCTATCACATCATGCAAAAAGTGCCTCTAGAGGCCTTTTTTGGGTCGTACGACCTCTCCGGGTGTCCGAACGGGGCATAAAGCCATTCATTTTTGAGGTTTTTGGGTGTTCAAGACGCATTGATGATGTCAAAATCATCAAATTCTGATGCATTTGAAACTTATAGTTTTTTTATATCATAAGGTAATGAGATTTGATGTTAAGTATTAGATGATTATGGATTTCGAGGTAAAACTTTAGCTTATGATAATGATTCTCACTTATTCTTTTGTCATTACATTAATAAGGAAGTCCTTAGATTTATATTTCTAGCTTATATGATAGCACCTTCTTATATGTCATATAATGGTTCAATCTAAGATGTTGGAGTCCAAGTCATCATCACTACCCTTCCTTATGTGCCCAAATCACCACCACTAGATCAACCCAAACCAAAGAGGAAAAGGGTATTTGAGGATCCAGGATCCTCCTATGCAAAAATAAAAGGCAAGAGGATCCTCCCCATTACTCCTTTTACTTAAAATCATGAAGCAAAGTCACCACTACCCTCTCATGAGCCCAAACCACCACCACTGGATCAACCCAAACCAAAGAGGCAAAGGGTCTTTGAGGATCCAAGATCCTCTGATACAAAAACAACAGTGAATTTTTATGTTTGTTTACCTTATGCCACAGGAAGTTGTGTACATTTTTTTTCACTTTGTCTATATGAACATATATCCTCTAGGGCTTATATTTTTGTACTCAATCATTTAATATCAACCATTTGATTCTTAATGTTGTATCATGGTCTCGTTTAGATTTTATATTACAATAAATAGTGATCACATCAACAAGGTGGAAAAGACTTGTTTATAATTGCAAAATGTAACGATTACATCAGGGGAGGAATCCACTTTATCTTAACACTAGGTTTGTGTTTGAGCCACAATAGTGGCTCGGCACATCATTATATAAATTTGTCTTTAAGATTGTCTATTTTTCAAGAAACCCTGATCATAGGATATCATTGAGGTTCTATGACATAGAGGAAAATTCTAGTATATCGTTTTTCCCAAAAAAGTGTAAAATTAAAAAAATTAGTTTTCTAAAAATAGAAAGAAGCCACAAAGCTGGCTTTTAAATTTAACAACATACATGATTTTGAGGCCTAAAACAAGTCGGCAGTTTAGTATATGCATAGATTCTCATTGCATACATATCCATGTATTTTTCAAAAAAGTTTCAATGTGCTTTGAAGGTTTTTAAGGGGTTTACAAGGGATATCAAAAAAATTGAGCAATTTATGTTCAATTGTGTTACCATATGCATGTGGTAGTGATGTGTATGAACACACTAGGACCGCCGGGGCATTTTTTCCCTCTTTAGGAGGTTTTTTCCCCCGTGCATTGTATATACGTCCATCACTCTAGGGCTATCTATCTTTCCACTGTACACTAATTAACACACTCTCTATTGTGTGCCTTGAGCTTCCTTCATCTTCTCCAAGTTGTGTGCGTTTCTCTGCAACCCTAATTCCAACAATTGGTATCAGAGCAGGTTATGTCCTCTCGGTCTTAGTTGCCAGCAGCTCCAGCATACACCTGCTCACTTTCTCTGATTTCTGTGAGCTTTGGCGAGCGTTCGCAAGTCGAAAATTTTGGGCTCATTTCGGCCTCGGTTTCCACTAGATCCAGGTCTGCACATGCAATTTTGTCATTTTGTACAGAATTTCTGTCAGTGCCAATTACTGCATAATAGGTCCCATACAATCTACTACAGGTTGTGCTATATAGCACATGCTGGTCTCACTCAGTTTCTCCTCATTTTAGGCAGTTCTTTTCCATGGCTGACAACAACACAGATGTGTTCAAGATATTTGCTATTGAGGATAGATTGGATGGGGACAATTACCCTATGTGGGCTTACATGATGCAACATGTTCTTGTGTCGAAGGGCATCTAGAATATTGTGCAGGGCATTGATGTACGTCTTGGTTCTGAGGATGTAGGCGATGTTGAGGATGTTGTAGGCCTTGCTTCTATTAGAGTTTTTTTGCCTACGACAGAACAAGCTCATTGGGATGTAAAGGATGCACAGGCTCATGCATTGATTGTGTTGTCTATGAAATGCACCATTACTCCTCACATTCGTTCATCAAAATGTGAAAAACAGGCTTGGGATATTCTAGCAGGTCTTTATGCAAGCCAAAATGAGGCTAAAATTGCTTTGCTATGTGAAGAGTTGGAATCAAAGATTATGCATGAGGAAGATGATATGGAAACTTTCCTTATTGGTGTCAAGGATATCAATGAGAAACCTATTTCTGCAGGTGAAGTCAGTTCAGACAGTTCCCTGTGCAAACTGTTTTTGATGCCTTACCAGATTCTTACCAGACTTTTTCTAGGACTTGGAGACTTATGACTCAAGGAAATCCTGAAGTTGTCATGTTTGATGCATTATGCACATTGCTGTTGCAAGAGTCACTTTCCAAAACAAATAGGACTAGGCAGCGTGAAGTTGAAGTCGCTTTTATTGCTTCTCAAAGAAAGGGTGGTAACAGCAATGCAGCCACTTCTTATGGTTCTGCTACGAGTGGCAACACTTTTGTTCCTAATGCTTTTGTTGGTAGCAATGCGCTTGGAAATTTTGGTGATAAGGGAAAAAAGAAGATGTCTTGCCATTATTGTAAAGCTAATGATCACTTGATCAAGAAGTGTCCTAAGTTGAAGGCCAAAGAGGCTAAGAAGAAAGAGGGTGGTTCCACTACAAATGCTGGCTCCACTACAAATGCAGCCATTGTTGAGTCTTCTGTGAAAGGAGACTGTGATGCTGATGTTGATGCAGAATGCACTTTTAGTGCAGAGTGCACCTACAATCCTGTTGTCCATGATGCATGCATGTTAGTTGCTGCAAATTCAGATGTGTGGTATTTTGACAGTGGTGCTACAAAGCACATTACCTCACATCATGAATTGTTCACCTCTCTTGAGTCTGTCCCTAATGGGAATTCAGTCACTTGTGCCAACAATGCCTCTTATCCGGTTCAGGTGGTTGGAAAGATTGTGCTTACTGCTGTAAATGGCAGTTCTTTCACACTTGTTGATGCACTTTATGTACCTGGGATCAAGAAGAATCTTTTGTCTGTATCTACACTTGCTAGACTTGGACTAGTAGTCAAATTTGTGGATGACAGATGTATAGTTCATGATCTCAATTTTGGTGATGTAATTGTTGCATTTGGCCTTTTGTACCGTGGGATGTATAAGCTCACTTTGTATGACAAGTGGTGTGGCCAAAATTTTGGAAATGTAGTTGCAGATTCAAGGATTGTTTCAGATGCAAAACTGTGGCATGCACATTTTGGGCATCTCAATTTTTCCAGTTTTCTGCGTTTGCAAAAATCTGATATGGTTGCTTCTTTGCCGCCTCTTGAAGCACATGTCAAACATGTTTGTGAAGGCTGTATTTTGGGTAAGATGGAGCGTTCAAAGTTTCCAAAGGATGCTTCACTTAGGGCCACATGCAGGTTGCAGCTTGTGCATAATGATGTTTGTGAGCCCATGCAAACTCCGTCCTTGGGCAATTATCTTTACTTCATGACTTTCATTGATGAGTACTCCAAGCATGGATGGGTATTTCCTCTTAAAGCAAAGTCAAAAGTTTTAATGTGCTTCAAACAACTTTTGGCTATGGCTAAAAATGTATCAAAATGTACTATGGGCACCCTCCATTCCGATCAAGGGGGGAGTATATGTCTCATGAATTTAATGCATTTTTGGCTAGTCGTGTGATAAAACACCAATGTACAGTGCCTTATACACCTCAGCAAAATGGTGTTGCTGAGAGGAAAAACATGTCACTTATGGAAACAACACTATGTATGGTCAAAAGTCAACCTTTGCCGCATTCTTTTTGGCTTGAGGCCATCATGTGTGCCACTTATGTACTTAACATGTGTCCTACAAAAGCGTTGCACTCTATTACTCCATATGAAGCATGGCATGATAGAAAACCTTCTACTGATCACATGCATGTTTTTGGTTGTTTGGCATATGATTTAATGCCACAAACACAACGCAAAAAACTAGATGATAAGGCTATCAAATGTATTTTTGTTGGTTATAGTGCTGAAAGCAAAGGTTACATGTTGTATCATCCGCAAACAAAGCGTATTTTGGTTTCACGGGGATGTAGGGTTTGTGGAAGATTCTGTTCAGCCCTTGCTATCATGTACTAGAGACATTAATGTAAGCTCACATGACATTTATGACACTTTGTTGCCTCTTTTCATTGGTGGAAGTTTGAATGTAAATTCCAATGAGGCAAATGTACAGCCTATGGGGGTTTCCAAAAATGTTACAGATCAGCCTATTACTGATGTAGATGTACATGATGTACTTGATGAGGAAAGGGCTGAAAATGAGCAAGCTAGAGGTATGCCAAAATGGCTGGTATATACATTGCGTGACAACAAATTGGATGCACCTTTGTCTAGTCGTACTCATTCAGGCTCTCGCCATGCATCTTATGCATCAGATTGTTATGCTTTGGCTGTGTCTAGCTTACATGATGTTGAGGAATCTCTGTCTTTTGATGAAGCACAAAATTTAGAAAATTGGATGGCTGCCATGCAATCAGAATATGATGCACTTATAGAAAATGACACATGGACTTTATGTGATTTGCCTCCTGGCAAAAAGGCCATTAGTACGAAGTGGGTTTACAAGTTGAAACGCAAGCCAGATCATTGAGATCAATCCCCAAAGGCTCGACTTGTTGCAAAGGGTTATGCACTGCAAAAAGGCATAGATTATGAAGAGACTTTTTCTCCCACTTTTTGTATGACTACTGTGTGTTTTCTATGTGCATTGGCAGCTCATTTTGGTTGGGATATACATCAATCAGACATTGTTATCGCTTTCTTGAATGGTCACATATTTGAGGAAGTTGATGTAACACTACCTCGCGGTTTTGTCAAGAAAGGACAAGAGGACAAAATGTGCAGATGTAAGAAGGATTTGTATGGGTTGAAGCAATCTCCTTGTGCTTGGTAGGAGAAAGCTGACACTCATTTGGTCAAACAGGGCTTTTGTAACAGTCCAATAGAAAGCACATTGCATGTAAAGTGCGAGGGTGATGTACTTCTCATCGTGGTTCTTTATGTAGATAATTTGCTGATCACTGGACAAAATGAGAGACATATTGCTGAATGTAAGGCTGATTTGAATGCTACTTTCGAGATGAAAGATCTGGGGATGTTGCATCATTATTTGGACATACAGTTGAAGCAGTGTGATGGTGGTATTGCCTTGTGTTAGAAAAGTTACATAGAGACATTGATATGTAAGTTTGGACTTGAGGATTGCAAACCTATTGCCACTCACATGGAAACAGGTTTAAACTTGAGTCTTCATGATGCTGGTGATCCTGCAGATGTCACTCTTTACCAAACTGCTGTTGGATGCCTCATTTATGTATGCAACACGAGGCCGGATATTCAGTTTGCAGTCTCAATGGTCAATAGATTTATGCATAGCCGAGGGTCTAAGCATTGGCAGGCTGTCAAGAGGATTTTCAGCTACCTTAGTGGCACTTTACATATTGGCTTTTTTAATCCCAAGGGGGGATCATTGCCGCCAGACTTACATGCTTTTTTGGACTGAGATTGGGCTAGTTGTTTTGACACGTGAGTGTCCACAAGTGGGTTTTTGTTTCATAGCTTGGCAGTTCATGTATATCATGGTTGAGCAAGAAGCAACCTACTATGGACACTTCTAGTTGTGAGACTGAGTATAGGGCTGTCTTCATAGCTACGGTTGAGTGTGTATGGCTCAGACGCCTTATGGCTGATTTGGGTGTTGGACATGACACTGCCAACACTATCTACACTAATAGTCAGAGCGCATTGGCAATTGCGAGGAACCCAGTTTTTCATGCTAGCACAAAGCACATTGAGGTGCATTACCACTATGTTAGGGAGAGGCTCTCAACAAGAGAGATCAGCTTGGCATTGTCTCGTGAGAAGCTCAAAGCTTTCCACAAAGCTTTGGGCTTACTCCCCTTTGTGGAATGATCATGTCCTCAAGGCATGGCACTTCCTTTTACTCATGTGCCAGCTTTTGTTCACCGCACAAATCAGAGATAGTGAGTAGAGGGGTGCTAGTGACACTTGCAACTATGCCTAGGAGGATGCAACCCGCTTTGATACCAATTGTTGGAGTTAGGATTGTAGATGGAGAAGAAACTCTCAAGAAACTCAAGGCACACATCGGAGAATGTATTGTAAAGAATGAGGATGCAAGAGTGCTACACAAGACAAGCACAAAGCACACAGAGATGGAAAGCTTCTTCTTCTTCTTCACAGAAAAGAGAGTACAAAATGACTAAGTGCTAAAACTGAAAAATAGCACATATGTACATGCGGTCACTAAGTGTGAACTCGCTAGAAGCGTACTAGGCTGGCACTATAAGTGTAGTCCAGCTGTAGAATCACTGGCAGAGATCCTCCATGTCGGTCACCTAACGCGCAAGTGAGTAAATGCCGTAAGCGGCCAAGACCCGTAGTGGATGCCAGCTCAAGGTGTAGAGCTCGACATCTCAACACTCCCCCTCGAGCTCTGCATGTCTCAGAGTCCAAGCATAGTCCGGAAACGTCGAAGCTTCTCAGCTCCGAGGGCCTTGGTAAAGATATCCGCTATCTGCTCCTCAGTGCTGACGTAGACCAAGTCGATGTCGCCCGCCAACACTCGCTCTCGAACATAGTGGTAATGGACCTCTATGTGTTTGGTCCTGGCATGGAACACTGGGTTCCTAGCCAACTGCATGCTGCTGAGGTTGTCACAATGGATGAAAATATGCTGGTCCACCTGCACTCCCAAGTCCTCAAGTAATGTGCGTAGCCAAGCTACCTCGCACGCCGCAACTGCTGCACCTCTGTACTTGGCCTCTGTGCTCAATAAAGCAACCGTAGGCTGCTTTTTGCTGCTCCAAGTAACAACAGCACTCCCAAAAGAGAACATGAAGCCACTCGTAGATCTCCTATCAACAATGCTACCTACCCAATCTGCATCTGTATACCCATACAATGCTAATGGTGCATCTGCTGCATAGAACAATGCGTAGTCAAGAGTCCCTTGCACATACCTAAGTGTGCGTTGTACTCCATCCAAATGTGGCTTCCTTGGAAGCTGCATGAACTGACTCTCCAAGCCTACTGTGTAGCTCAAGTCTGGCCTCGTGATAGTCAAGTAGATTAGACTACCCACAATCTTCTTGTACATGTTGACATCCTCAACAACATCACCCTTCTCTGCACTTAGCTTTGCATTCACATCCAAGGGAATAGAAATTGGCTTACAATCAGCCATACCATACTTTGACAACATGTCCAAAGCATACTGTCTCTGTGATAGCCATACACCCTATGGAGTCCTAATCACCTCAATGCCAAGAAAGTAGTGCAACTCGCCGAAATCTTTCATTTCAAACTCCTATTTGAGAAGACCCTTCACATGGTCAATCTCCATAGCATTGTCACCAACAATAATAAGGTCATCTACATATATGGTAATGACCACAATCCCCACATCACTCTCACGTACATAGAGTGAATGATCAGCATGAGATCTCCTAAAACCAATACTGACAAGATACTTGGCAATCTTGTCATACCATGCTCTAGAGCCCTGCTTCAAACCATACAAAGCTTTGAGAAGTCTGCATACATAATCTGGGTAACCTGGATCAACATAACCAGGTGGCTGATCCATATACACTTCCTCTTGCAACTCACAATTCAAGAAGGCATTCTTTACATCCATTTGATGCATAATCCATCCTCTAGATTCAGCCACTGCTATGACAGCTCTCATAGTCGTCATCTTTGCCACTGGAGCAAAGGTCTCCTCATAGTCTATGCCATACATCTGTGCATAACCCTTTGCGACCAGCCTTGCCTTGTGACGCTCAATGTTACCATCAGCCTTATGCTTGGTTTTATACACCCATTTACAGCCAATAGCTTTCTTGCCACTTGGCAATGGCACCAACTCCCATGTGTCGTTTGCTTCCAATGCAGCCATCTCTTCATTCATTGTATCATCCCAATACACGTTTCCAACTGCATCCTCAAAACATGTGGGCTCCACATCCTGTATCACCTTAGCCATGTAGGCTTGGTGATGCGCTAGATACCCATCATAAGTCAATTTCTGAACTGGATTTCTGACTCTATTAGATCTGCGCGGTCCTGGGTCACTCCTTTGCCCTCTAGCATCTTCTTGTACTTTCCTTACACCAGGTGTCCTGACAGCCGGAATTCCAAATTCCTCATCAAGACTTTGTTCAGAACCATCTGAATCCATGTCTACATGTGAAAAACCTGATGATGCATCAGCCATAAGGGGAGGTTCATCAACCTTTTCCTTTCCTTTTCGTGATACATTCCATGTACCTGTTGGTGGAGTAACCTCCGTACGTAGTCTACCATTCCATGGTTTCTCAACAGAGCCACGAGAAGAGGACTCTTGTGGTCCACTCAAAACCTGTGACTGTGGCCTCACATTTTATACAACCACATCATCTTTTACATCAGCCCCAATAGTGCCATGTGCATTACTGTACCGGCTGCTCATCTCATCAAAGACTACATCTCTGCTCACTCGTAATTCTCGTGTAGTAGGATTGTAGCACCTGTACCCCTTTTGTTCAAGGGAATATCCCACAAGAATACATTTCTCTGCTTTAGGATCCAATTTCGTACGCAACTCATCTGGTACATGCACGTAAGCTATGCAGCCAAACACTTTCAAGTGTGCCAAATCAGGCTTTGTACCTGTAAACTTTTCCTCAGGTGTTACATCATGCACCGTAGCTGTAGGTGTCTTGTTCATAATGTACACAACTGTATTTACAGCTTCAGCCCAGAAATGATGAGGCATGTTCTTCTCATTCATCAATGCACGTGCAACCTCTGCAATGTGCCTGTTTTTCCTTTCTGCGACCCCATTCTGTTGTGGAGTATATCTGCATGTAAACTGCCTGCGTATACCATGCATTCGCAGAAAATCTGAAAAATCATTGGAGAAGTACTCTCCCCCTCCATCTGACCTCAATGTCTTGATTTGCATATCTGTCTCCTTCTCAATCATGACTTTGAAGTCTTGAAAGTGACCAAACACTTCACTTTTGTTACGCATGAAGTAGATCCATACTTTCCTTGTATGGTCATCAATGAAAGAGACATAATACCTGCAGCCATGTATACTTGCAGTATCGGTTGGACCCCAAACATCTGTGTGCACCACCTCAAGTGGCTTTTTACATACATTGCGCTCATGTGGAAATGAGCCCTTTGACTGTTTTCCAAACTGGCATGCTGCACACACTTTATGCATACCATCCACCTTGAATTTGGGCAAACCTTTTACAATCTGTTTTGATTGCATGCTGCGCAATCTCTGCTCATTGACATGGCCAATGCGTTTGTGCCAAATGTCAACATCATCCACAACACCTGTGCCCTGTGCAAATAATGCAGCTTTTACCTCAGGCATGTCTACATTCAGCGTAAAAATTCTGCCCACACATTTGCCCTCTGTGATCAGCTTATAGCCATTCTGGAAATCTTCTACATAACAGCCATTTGGATTGAAGCAAACCTGCAAACCCTGCTCAACCATTTGTCCAACAGAAACAATATTCTTTGTAATGTTTGGGACATGAAGTACATTTGCTAAGTACTTTGATTTCCCACTCTTCGTATTTAGAGGTATGTCCCCTACATGAGCAATGGGGTGAGCTGTGTCATCTCCTGTCTGCACATAGCCTGACACATCTGGTTTGTGCATATCTCTAAACCACTCTCCACGAGACATCATGTGATTAGAGGCACCTGAATCCACATACCAAACATCATCTTGGGTGGAATTCTCTGCAGCCATTGTATTCATTACATGCTGCATAACAAACATGCGCTCGTTTTTGCTGTCATCTGCATCTCTGCTAGTAGATGCATAGTTGCCCTGTTCTCTCTTTCCACTTGCTTTTCCCTTTGGACAGTCACGTGACATGTGACCTCTTTCACCACAAGTCCAACATTCTCTACTATCTGGAGTATGTTGCTGCCTGCTTGATCCTGCACCACGACCTCTTTGACTCCCCCTGCCTTGAGACTGGTTTCCCCTGCCACCTGTATTGTTTTGATTTGATTGACCTTCCAGAAATTGGCCCCTGCAACCCCTTGGGCCTCGACCACGACCTCTACCTCTACCTTTGTTGGAGTTAGAATAGAAGGCCTGTTCAGAATTATTTCTGCCATGAGAAGAAGATGTGTCAAGGTTCTTCTCCTCAAGAATAAGCATAGAAATCAAGTCTTGGAACACAGGGATGTCGTCTCTTGTATTCATGGAAGACCTAAAATGTACATACTCATCTCCTAGACCATCCAAGCATGCACGGAAAATGTCATCGTCTTCCACTGAGACTTTAATAGATCCAAGAGCCTCAATGATACTCTTGATCTTCAAAGCATAATCATTGATGGAGAGGTTGTTCCTCTTAACCTGATTTAGCTCCGACTTTAGCTGAACCTGCTATCGTGGTACTTGTAACGCTTTCTACACTCAACGAGTGTCCACAATCAAGCGTACATACAACCACTGTACTTGTACAGTAAATCTTTGTATACTGCACTTTGGATTGTTATGCTCTTGCTCTCTTAGCCTCTCTTGCCTGCACCAGGCTCTGATACCATGTAAAGAATGAGGATGCAAGAGAGCTACACAAGACAAGCACAAAGCACACAGAGATGGAAAGCTTCTTCTTCTTCTTCACAGAAAAGAGAGTACAAAATGACTAAGTGCTAAAGCTGAAAAATAGCACATATGTACATGCGGTTACTAAGTGTGAACTCGCTAGAAGCGTACTAGGCTGGCACTATAAGTGTAGTCCAGCTGTAGAATCACTGGCAGAGATCCTCCGTGTCGGTCACCTAACACGCCAGTGAGTAAATGCCGTAAGCCTCCAAGACCCGTAGTGGATGCCAGCTCAAGGTGTAGAGCTCGACATCTCAACATGTATTACCAAGTGTGTCAATACAAGATAAGATATCCATAGAGTGATGGGTGTATATACAAAGCATGGGGCTAGTGAGAAAAAAAAGTGCCTCGATGATCCCAAGTGTGTCCACACACATCACTACCATTTAAATGGCAACAATGGTGGATTTTAGAGTCCATCTTTTGGATATCAAGTTATCTAGAATATATAGAGCTTTTTTGGGTAGAACATTTAGAGTAAATATAGTATGGAAACAAGTATTTCTAAAGTTAGCAATCAAGGACTTTGATGAGGTCCCATTTCAGGTTAATATGACAGGTTGAAGAAGGGTCCAACCACTTGGAATTCTCAAGGAAGAAAATTTATGTTGCAAATCTTATATTTCCTATAAGCTTCATTGGGTTCAAGCTAGAGGAAGTACAAATAGACTACACACTGATTTTTGGAAGGACATTCTTGAGTATAGCTAGAATAAAGCAAGATTGGGGACCGAACAAGATTTTCATTAAGAGAGAGAAGAAGAAAGTTAATTTTAATCTAACATCAAAGGAGAAAAAATTAGCAAAGAGTCATAGGTTTGTAGTAGTTCAGGACATCAACATGACCCTGAAGTATCCAAGGATGAGGAAAAAAATTCCCTAAGGAATAATCGTATGATGTTCCTATTTTGATGTCAATCTGATAAATACGGTGGATTACTACAGCATTCAAAACAAAATATGGAGCAGAGGAATCCATTAGGAGAGACAAAGAGGCCAACTCAAGAATTCCAGAGGAAACACCAATCACTATCCCTCAAGGTGACCACGAAAAATTGGGGAAGTAGAAAATGCAAAAAGTGAGGCTAAGAATGTCTATGAACAACATGTGGATAAGATAATAAGAATTAGGAAAGAAATCCATGTTGAAGGGAAATGGTTTTAGTGGGAGACTTTAATATAGTAGAGAAGAGAAAGGACAGAACAAGATCATCAAATATGTTGGCTGGTTCCAAAAGATCCAAATGGCTTAGCCTCTATGAGAATTGGGCATTAATGGACATGTGGGAGGTGGGCCCTTGGAATAGCATGTTGGGGTTCACATACACCGGTTTATAGTATGCGGGCACATTGTATTGGCTTGATCATTGCTATTATTCTCATCAAGCCAATTGCCTACCATCTTGGCTTGAATTGAAGTTGGTGATTTCATAGTGCCTATTGGATCATCGATTGTCAAGCATGAAATTAAAGAAAATCAAAGGAAAAGGTAATTACCCCCAAGGATCTAAGAAGCTACATACGATGGGGGCTCACCTTTTTGAAGACCCTCTCTTCAAAAACCTAGCCTAGGCTGCATTGCATTTATACGGCCGTACCAAAAAAAATATATGTATAAAACATCATTATATTCCAAAATCCCGAGTAATCACCGAATATCCATATTTTTTCTTTTTGATCAAAGTATTTTTCAATCAAAATATCTTTCGATAAAAAAAGATACTTATATAAAGACCGTCGTCGGTTTTGATTGAAACCAGCGACTGTAGTTGAGAGTGCAACAGGCAGCTAGAGTTTATTGAGGTATAGTTTTAAAGTTGTTTACATTTGTTCTAACTTGTTTTTGCGTGTTGTGCCAGACTTATGTGGTGCTGTAGTTTTTCTCTCACCACAGAGTTGGCGTGCTGGTTATAGGCCACTTCGTGGTGTGTAGCCATCCGGCTCACTCCAGAAGTGAGGAGAATCTAGTCGCTTTTCTTTTGCTATGCAGCCACTTGGCTCACAACAGAGAAGGGTTTTAGGACAGACTTAGATTCTCACTCGTGCGGTGCAGTAGTATATCTCTCACCACAGAGCTGAGTTAGAATTTAGTGGTCGACTCGTGGAGTGCTGTAGGCATGATGCTACACCTCTCACTTCAGAGTGACCTATAGTTTTCTCAATTTTAGATCAGCTCAAATCATTGTTTGTATCATGTAGAAACGCAAGAGTTCTGCTCATCAAATAGAGAGTGGAGAGATGCATAGTTTATGCCCTCTTCATCTCTGTGTGCTGCACTGTTTACTCTTGTGCTTCGAACTCCAAAGACACGTCATTGTTCATCACTAGCTGACTTGGTGTTGCCTTGGATGTAGATACATAGGATATTTGGTATGCATCTGAGATTGTTCAGTTGTCCGTTGATGTTTGTGTTGTGAGTTCCAGTTCCACACACTTTATCAAGGATTAGATTAAGTCAAATCATCGTTCTTACTTCATAGAAATATGAGGGATACATTTGTCTACCTAAGAGTGGAGAGATGCATACCTATGCCCTCTTCATCTTAGTGTGACACGCCCTGCCCTTGTACTTTTTGATCCGTAGATACGCCACTCATCAATAGATGACTTGGTGTTGCCTTGGATGTAAATATGTATGATGTTTGACCACAATATGAGATTGTTAAACTATCCGCTCATGGTTGTGTTGTGCATTCAACACACTTCATCAGGGATTAGATTGATTAAATTATCAATCAACATTACAAAAACATCTAGGACTTGTGATGAGCGTACCTCACAGAAGCTGGGTTGTTCACATGTATGATCCGATCGTTTATGTGTATTATGTAACACACATAGTAGGGTCCAGTTCTTGTGATGAGCGTCCCTCACACTTCTGGTCTGTTCACCTCTCTCCATCTCTCTCTTTGTGTGTTATTCTCTCTATTGTACAATGTATGGATTGCAATCATAATATATTGTTGTTAAGTATGAATTATGTCAATTGTGTATGGATTAGGGTCATGACATGATTTTGATAGTTTTCCCTCTCCTCTAACAACGTTTATGTTTTAAAATTATCCCTTGCAAATATGGCGGATACTAAGTTGGTGAAAAATCCAAAAATTCTCCTTCAAAGTGATAGTACGTCACTTTCATCACATGTCAAAACCTGAGCTTCAGTGTTGCCTAAACCCCACCACTCTGAAACATTATTACCAGTTCACAGAGGCCTTAACAAAGTCTGTATTTGAGCAGCTTCAGCTTGCATTTATGCCTGCTGTTGTCGTCATATCTCTAATGACATCAAATTCATTATTGAACATGGTCAAGCAGTCTATTGGACAGATCGCAAAGATTTTTTAGGATCTAAAAAATCCTAAAATCATTACTTTGCAAGGCATAGCTACTCGCATACAGCTTGTGCAACAATTGTATACTGAGTTCAAGAGCAAGGAAAAGATGGAAATAGCAACAAAGTGTACGAGAGCATAAGCAAGCTCTTTTGATGCTACTGAAGAGCCATGAGCTACCGCTAGAATAGAGTCTACTGCTAGTGCCACTCTTGCTCTTTGGATCAGTCTTAGCTCCCCCCTGTATTGCATCTTTTACCAAAACTGTAATCTTCAACATACAGGCTCCACAGTTGAGACAAGCGAGATGGCCTAGCACACGTGAAGCGTATAGGTGTCACACATCCTGCATTTAAAGAGCCAGTGTATGCAACAAAGATCTTCAAAGTCCACTTGCATAGACCCACATTGGATAAGCAGGTTAAAGACAAAGCCACAATTTTAGACATCGCTCATCGCGGTGTCGTGCTGTGACACGTACATAGTGGGAACGCATGCTACAAGATCTATCTTTTATATTTTTAGATACATAATTATATTTCCTATAGTGTACATTTGCATATTTAAGTATAATAATAAGCTTCCTATCTCATCCTATTATTTTTCTCAAGGGTAACCTATTCTTACTTTACCATCAGAAAATACTATGGGAAAAGCATCAATAGCTCCGCCTCTTTAACTTGGGGCAAAAAGCATTGATTCTTTATTTCTACTATCTCATTATCATCTCACACCCTAGCTAGATCCTATATCTAGGGTAAACTCCAATATATATATATTCTATGTATTTTTTATACTTTTCTTACATTTCTTTTTAAATAGCTACTAGGAGAGAATCAAATCCTAGTGGGACACTAGGTGGCATGATTTCAAAGATACACTTATTTTAATGCATTATTGCAAGCATGGTTACAAAACTTTTTCAAGGAGAAATGTCATGCTTTCATATGGCATGAGGTGTCCTTTGGAATTAAATGAAAGTCTAGGCTAAGGAGACCACATGAAGACTTTTGCTGCCATAAATGGACCCTATTTTGATGAATTTTTTACACAAGGTTCCAATCCGAATTGGAAAACGATTTTAAAATGAAAATCGTAGCTAATGAGCTGAAGTTTTTGCCCATATTTTTACTTTTTTATTTGGAGCCACGGTTGAGGAGATATGATCAAAATACTGGACCCCAGTCTGTCCACATCATGCAGGGACAGCTCATTTCCAACTTTTCCAATTCCTGTTCACACTGGCTCCTCTCTTCTTGTGTTAACCCTTGGGGGTTCCCTTCACCTATAAAAGGGGACCTCTTCTTCCTTGAAAAGGAACATAAGCATTCAAGCCATTGATGAGAGGAATTCTTGAGGGAATGAGTAGTAATGCCTAATTGTACTTAGCCATTAACGTAAGCCCAAGCCTACACTTTCTCCTAGAGGGAGACTAGCCATTCTTGCAACAAGCTAACCTTGGAAGATCAACTCTAATAAAAGAAGGTCTTGCACTTGGTGTATCAATCAAAGTGGAATTATCCACTCTTCTTCTCTCTCCCATCAATAATGGTGCCGAAGGGTTTCAAGTAAGATGTGTTCTACATTGATGTTTTCTTGATTTCTTGTCGTTTTCATTTTCATCTCTAATCCAACATATATATATATATATCTAATCTCATCTCCTTAACCAAACCTATCTCTCTCATTCATTCATCCTCTCTAGGTTCTCTTTGCTACAGGTACATCTCTCCCCGCAGTATCCTTATTGCTTACGGGCAAGAATAGGGCTTGGGAGGGAAACTTCTCATCTCTTCACTTCTCTCATATCTACATTTCTCACATACTATCCTAGATGAATAACCCACATGATGATCATTTCTATCGCTTTCACTCTGTACGATCTATTAGAATTAACGTATGGATTAGCCGTAAAATACACTTTCAACAACGTATAGTGTTTCTCTTCGGCCCTGAAAGGCTCAATGAAATACTTCTATCACCGGATCCCATCATACTACCTCTCATAGACTATAATTTTTCTTTTGATGTAAGCGTAGTTATCTTGCTATGAACCAAGAGGATTTGTACACACAATTAATCCCAATCACTAGACAAAATATCTATATTATGGTAAGCACAAAACTACAATTCCAAAGAACAATTCGTAGCCTATTTGGTCAGTCAAGATTGAATGCCATTAACTCATCCATTAACCCTTTCATATTACCCATGATACGATATGACCATAGCCTTGATGTTTTCATCTTCGTATTGTTTTGACATTCTCTTTTGCGTTCTTTCTTTGTGTGTGTGTGAGTGCAAGAGAGAAAGGGTGAGTCTTCTTTGATTGCACTTCTTTCCAAACCCTAGTCTTCATGGCATCTATGGTTTAACTCCTTCATATAGTTTTTGTTGAGTTCTCTCACAAACTCTCACAGCCATAAGCCCGGTGCTTTCCTGGCAAGACCGCAAATTTCTCGACAGCGGCATTATTTATCGACTTGCCATGGTCCACCACATAGAGCATCCAATGCTCATTTCATGTTTTTGGAATGGCGGCCATGTAGAGTAGTGGATAAAAGAGTGCATTGCAGATGGCAGTCAACTTGTCATTCACATTTATGTAACCATTGAAGGAAAAATAGAGATGTCTCAAACTAACATTTTTCAGATAATAAATGCTCTTCTTTAGACCCTAAAGTATCTACATGCCCACGACTATCTCCACAATGACCTGCTTCACTTTGGATAGGAGGGGGTCTATGCAAGCATTGTGGATTGGGGGTCATGTACTAAGACCAAAACAACGACATGCTTTCCTCCTCTCTACAACTTGCAAATAGAAAGCAGACCGAGAGAGATTTTCCATGGGCTGCCCTAGAATGCATATCTACTAATCCCCGTCCCTGGAATAAAGCCATGGATATCTTCTCCATGTGTCATACTTGTAAACGACTCTTGAAGTGCCACAAGAGGAAAACAGAAGGGATTTTTTAAGCAATGTACTTACCCACCGTGAGAGTGGCTAGAGAAACAATCCCTTAACCCAACCTAACACTTTTGATCTTTCTCTCTGTCTAAACGGTGCCCACCATAGAGTGGGCTATGACATTGAAATTATTTTTGGTCTACAACCATCTGATGATTAAAGTGATGATTTGATTATTGTCTTCTTTAGTTGTTCTTGTAAATTATATAATTGATTATGTTATCTTGTCTCTTTTGAACGACATGGTGATAAATATTATGTCTCTTTCTTGTAGCATGATTAAGTTATCATGTCTTTTTCTTTGAAAATTTGAAAGTGATGACTTTTTAACTTCACGATAAGTCTTTCTATTGATGACATATTTGCTTAATTGAAAGATATGGAAGAAGAACTTAACCAAGCTAAAGCACAGGCCATCTATAAAGAAGAGAGAGAGCGTTATGGCCAAGAGAAAGATCTCGAAGCTATTGCGCATATCGAAGAGGACGATTCTGGGTTGCAAGTCACCATGGGAAATTGACATCCATAACAGTAGACTTTTGATGGTAGAATTCATTGGGCACATGCCATGCATGAAAAACATCAAACATACTTGAGCGACTCAATGATCGACAAGTAATTGGCCTCCAATTTCCCAATGCATGCTTGTAATGCAGAGAGATTTGCAAAAATTCAATTAATTCAAAATTAAAAACATGAAAGTCAACTTGCTTATCGACGCTGACAAGCCCTCTTCGAGCGGTGGAACCATGTCATCGTATTCTTGATGCCGTTGTTATCAACATCTTACAGGTTGCATGATCATACATGCCAAGCTTCTCGTATCAAGATCCTTTGAAATTTGGTCATAGTCATAATCGTTGTCACACCATGTCTTGTCGCAGTTGTGACGATTTGCCTGCTGAAGCTCAAGCCTTGTGGAAGCCAACTTTGAAGACAAGAGTAGGGCCATTCCCCTTGGTAAGCCCCGTGAACAAGCCTCATGAACTTGCCTCATCACCATCGTAGCTACGTAGTGCGTGAATAAGCCATCCAACCCCTGCAACACGGTGAATGCAATCAAAGGCTCATGATTATACTGATTTGCCAAGTTTGTGGTGTCTACGATGGTTGCTTGCATGCTTGCTATGCTCTTTCCATGGCTATGACCACATGGGATGGGCCCCTTGAATTGCCCTTTGGGAAATCTTGGGCGCCCAATAACACCACAAAGTGTGAAAAAATAAAAAACTCTATAACCATAGCGTCTGCAACATTCGGCTTCTGCGCTATCTATTGTTTTGCTCACCACGGGTGCTACTAGCACCTATGGTGCCAAGCAAAAAAACTTCTCCACTTTACATGGCGATTCTATCAAGATCACCTCCATGCAATTTTGTGAAGTTCATTCTTGGTCACAAGGGGCCTTTCCCACGACCGTTCCCCGTGTTGGATCTGCCATGTACCACCAAGGAGCTATGCCCACGACCTTCATCAACTCTTGACCCCGCCCTTTGCATGGCTTTGCATGAACTCATGCAAGATCCAAGGGACCATGCCCCTTGCTGCCATGGAACCTTGACAAGCCAGCCAAAACAAGAACAAAGACCCATGCCAAGGAAAAATTGAGTGAGAGAGAGAGAGAGAGAGAGAGAGAGAGAGAGAGAGAGAGAGAGAGAGAGAGAGAGAGAGAGAGAGAGAGAGAGACCATCCTTCCTCCCCTCCTCACTGGCTCTCTCCCTTGAGCTCTGATACCAGCGTTAGACCGAGGGCTGATAGACATGCTCATAACCACACAACCTACCTAATGATATAGGCCCTTGTCTCTCTGGCTCTTAGCTATATATAGCCCTGTATCGCATGTTTTTCCGGATCTAACCCTTGGCCTTGGACCATCCTACCGTAGGCCTGTCAGCAAGGACTTGAAGTGGGATAAAAGACAACATGTAAATAGTGTACAAAAAGTTTTGAGGACCAATGGTTTAATAGAAGATTAGGAGTGCATTGCAAGTGTGTTTAATGAGTTTTCATTTGTGTATACCATGCAAAACTTGGAGTCTTTAGTGGATTGTGCTTTGTGTGTTGGAAATGAGGTTGTGAAAGTATGATCCCTAGAAATGTACAAAGTTATTGAGGATGTTGAAAATTCTCAAGGTATTGATGTGCGATTCGATACTAAGTATAAGTTTGTGGCAAAGAAAGTGAGACCAATGGCATTACCTCCACCAAAAAACTAGACAAATAAGATGGAACAAGCTACTTTTCCACCTAGTCTTTGTGACCAAGCAAGATTGGTCATAACTTCATGCAAGATTCTTTTAGCTTCTTCCATGCCTCCAACTTTGAGGAAAGAAAACTATGAATGTGGAAGAAATGTTATTGTCCCAATCACTCTAAATACCAAACGGGATGCCACCTGCAAGCGAGCAACTTTGATAAAACCCCTATATAGGACTCATATCAGGAAATATGACCTCCCTTTCTACTCTTATACAACAATCAATGGAAACAGCTATCACACCCCTATCTTACATATAAAATTTAAGTCTCACATGATCTAATTGAGTAAAACTAGTCAAAGAGTGTGTAGCATATTGACTGGCAATCTACTAAGGATTCAATTTTTTTAATAACTAGATGTACCCTCAATGTGTCTTAGTTTGACTTTCAAACTATGTGCCTGATTAGCCTACACTCTAGCTACTTGTCCAATTTTGACCCATCCAAATCTGGTGTAAATCAACCCCTTGACCTACTCCAAATCAGCCCTTATCTATGATCAGCTTGATGCAAAATTTGATGTGTGATCTGATAAAAAACTTTTCCTAAATTCATGTGAGTTCTAGTGCACATCAGTGACCAATCGTTACAAGTAATCAACTCGGGTTAGGTCCCCCCCCCCCCCCCCCCCCCCCCCTTCCCAAATAAATATGATACTCCCCTCCCTTATTTTTAAGCTTGGGAGATAAATTATTGGGGGCCTGCCCCTAACATATACGCTTATGTAACTTGTAAAAAATCCCTCCCCTACACTTACGTGGTGTGGTAATTTTTCCATGGTGAATCCCTCGGGTGTTATTGTGACTGTGGATACTAACCCCACCTAAATTGGATGGGCAATTGGCCAAGATGATGAAGATGGTAAGAAATATGTGGTGAGATTTGGAGCAAAGGCCCTAAGTGCTTGTCAACACAATGATCCACAAGTGAAAAATGAATTATGGGAAGCAGTTACATCACTAAAATGTGATAAAGAGTATTTGATAGGTGCAAATGTAGTAGTGGAGACTGATTGTCACACCCGTTCTTGGAATGATCACAAGGTGTTCAACTCTTGATACTTCTATGCTAAGAATCAAGATGGATTGCTTACATAAAGTCCTTGAATCTAGAATCTAAGCATATTGCAGAAAAATATAATCTAGTTATGGATATTCTTTCTAGAGCAAGATATGAAAATGAAGAAGAAATGGTGTTTGAGGATGACAATATGGGCACGAGGTTTTATAGTAGCTCTCATTTTAAAGGTGATCATGTTTTCTTGTCAAATGCACTTGAGTCATTTATTGAGGACCTATATCAAGGTGACAGGTTGCTCATTAGATGCTATTTGAGCAGTTTGACAAGGAAAGAAGGATGGACTGCTCAAGAGTTCAAAAGAAGGTTGGACTACTCAAGAATTCAAAAGGACCTTACCAAAAATTTTCATGAGAGTCTTTATGCTGGACACAGAGGTGTATGGGCCAACTTTACTAAAATAAAAGAAAGGTATTGGTGGAAAGGTATGTATAAAGATGTATCTCACTTTGTGGAATGTTGTGAAACCTATCAAATGTATTCAAATGTGGGTCATCATGATGGATTGCACCCTACTTACCCATTGGCCATGAATTATAAGTGGGTAGTAGACCTCGTTACAATGCCATTAGGTTTATGAAAAATGAGATACATAGTGCTTGCACAAGAAGACTTAACTAATTAGGTTGAAGGTTGTGCTTTAAAAACAAGAAGCATGAAAGGGATATGCTAGTTCCTCTTAGATGATGAAATTAGCCTTTATGGACGTGTTGGGAAAAAAACATCAGATAGGGGTGAGTTGGATGCCAAGTTCTGTAGGTTAGGCATTAAACTCGCTCTCACTACTGCATACAATCTTGAAGATAATTCCTCCTATCTTAAAATATTTGATTAAGGCTTGCAAAGAAAAACTAGGAGAGTTGCCTAGGCTATTGTCTTATGCTTTATGGACCGATCATACAACTCTTAGCTCAGTTACCGGCTATATGCCTTTTGAGTTGATGTATGGTTAGAAACTTGTAATGCCAATTGAGGATGCAATTCCCACATGGAATGTATTACCTTGGGAGGATGGAATGAATAGGGAAGACCTTCTTGCTTTGCACATACAACAATTAGAAAGAACGCCTCAAGATATTGAGGTTGCAGTAGCACGATTGAAAGATGCAAGGTTAAAAAATAAGGACCGATTTGATAAGAGGCACATGCTTAGACCTAAACTTATTGAGGAAGGTGATTGGGTGTTGATGTATGCAAGCATTCTTGACAACCAACATTCAACAATAAGAAATCTTTCAAAAATATGGTTTGTCCCTCATGTGGTTAAGCATGTACATGGGAATGTGACTTACACCTTGCATGAGTTGGATGGGATAGAAATGAAGATTATTATCATAGGGAAAAGAATCAAACTGTTCAAAAGAAGTTTCACAAGAAAGTGAAAATGAAGTTTTCATGAACATTTCATGGGTGAGAATGAAGAAATAGAGGAAATGCATTAGATTTCATTGAAAGTGATGATGAATTGACATGTATGTTGACTTAAATGAAGGTTGAAACCTGCAAAGGGATATGTGTGGCACATGCCAAAGAATGTGCAAGTTTAGAGGAGGTGGATGTCATAACGTGGCACATGCATACTAAAAATATAAAATATTTACCTTAGTCTTAATTCTTTTGATGTTTGGGATCAAGTGATATAATGTACATCATGTCATAAGTGCAAAAACAGATGCCACAAATGCAGTCGTGTGCATACCATATCGGGGCAGTGAGATCCTAAACGTGGAACTATGGCATGTTTTTTCACATAAAAATATGAAAAAATTGTTCTAGAGATGTACATATGTCAAGTTCATGAAGATGGCACACTCGTTTCGCCTAGAAAGCTTAATGCGAGAGATCTCGGCCAAAAATAGCAGGTTTTATACATGAGCATTAAAGATGCATCTAAAGTGCTTGACAAGTGAAAATATGAGTTTTAGCATGTAATTTGATCCCAATGGGATTTTTACACAACTTTAGGAATTTGTACCTAGCTCGTTTGTTCTTTTTATAAGAAAAAAGGATGTTTTTGGCTAAAAATGGTTAAAAATGACTCAAAAATGGCTCAAAATGCCACACGACTCATGGTGTTGTGACTATGAGTGCTGAAGGAACATTTTAGAAGAAGAATATCAACACTTGAAGCATCTCTATGAAGGTATACATAGCCTACTTCTATGGTGTACTAGTGAAGTCCCACACTATTTCCACTACATGTTTGAAGTTGTGAGGCCACCAATTAGGGTTTCCCCTCTTCAAATAATAAGTTGCGATTGTCTAATGAAATTTTAAAGATTCCATAGACTGACTGCAATGAAGATTTGAATCGTTAAATTAGGGTTTTTATCAGGGCGAAAGAGCATTGCATGTGTGCGAAGCTACACCAAATCCTCACACACACAAGAGTTTTGAGTTGATCTTGGTTCTTTTGCATGTTGCTGCTATTGAATGCTCAAGTTTCTTGCCTTGCCTATCAAATGCCTTGTCCCATCCTGCTTGTGGACACTCTACTGCACTAGTTGTCATGTATGTTGTTGAAGCTATGTAAGTACCTTGCCATCTACCAATATTTACTAAGTAATGCTTCTATGTCTTGTTTTGGCTTCAACAGGGTTAGAGACTCTCAAAATGTGTGTGTGGTGAATTAGGGTATGCCGTACCAAGCTCAAGGTGGTGATACTGGATGGTGGCCTAGACAAGAGGTAGATTGTGTTTGAGGTTGGAGCACTCGGGCATTCCTTGTTGTTCCACTCATGTAGATTGCATAACTCTCAATGTGAGTACTTGGGGTCGTGCAACATTTTGGATTGAAAGCAAGAAGGCAAGAGTACTATTGTATGTGTGATCTTGAATGGTTCTAATTAGAAGTTTTCAGTCCTATTCTTTGAGTTGTGCAACATTTTGGATTGAAAGCACTATATGTGTGATCCTGAATTTTTGCAATTAGAAGTTGTCAGTCCAATTCTTGCATGATTTTTTTCATGATTGTCATGCATGGATCATTTTGCATGGTTGTGACATATTGAGTTTGAAGAACATGTAGAGTATTAGCTTAATCTAGTTCATCAGGTACAAATCCTAGCAGCAAGATGACTAGCTCATCTATACAACAAATGATCAACACCAAGAAATTTTTCTTTTTTTCTACTTTTATTTTGGAAGAAGCGTACACATTCATATGAATATTCTCAATTTTCCTTGTTCAAGTGAGTGCTTTTGTTCAATCAGGCTTAATTTGCATCAATATAGTACATAAGTCTTGTTGGATGACGTATTGAAGGGTTCTCTCTTAAGACATGTGGCTTGTTATAAAATTATTGTGGTATGATTTTGATGATGCATGTGATACATGTGCACAAATTGTTTTCCACAGCGTGCTCCTCATGGGCCTTGTGTGTATGAAAGCTAATCATCTAGCCTATGTTCCTAAAGGATGGTTTATTAATGTTTTTGGATGACATAATATTTTTCCAATTCCCTAACATGTCTCATGGCCACATGCCCTTTTCTCTCCTTTTATGTGTTTTATTATGGAGGCTTGATCTTCCTTGTGGATATGCAAGACTTGGTGCTTTTGCAAGAGTTGGTTTTTTGTAGAAGGTTATGTGGAAGCCATTGGTTTGAAGACTATGTTTGATAGATTTGAGGGATGAAAGCTTTGGAATGTAGTCATATAGCCTGGATATTTTTATCTCTAATGGACCAATAAGCAGATGATATTGCTTATTTTGGTGAGTTGGGATTCTAGTCCTTGCTTTTTGCATATTAGTGGACCGTGACTAGATTCCCTTTATTAGCTCAAGGGCTCTTCTAGTGCAAGCATGGTCACCTTAATAGCCGTTTTTTATGAACCATTCAAACACATCTATGGTGATTTTTTGGCTCCTTGATGAAGCGGGTAGGCGGGACGGAAACTAAACCATGGCAATATGGAAGCTTTTGGTGCCTCTAGGGTTGCCCTCAATGAAAGAGAGATAGTGAACATAAAAAAAGAACCTCTTAGTTGCAAGAAATAAGCCTAACAAGTTGTGGAGACCTTTGCTAGAGGTTGTGGAGCAAGATTTGTATGCTTTACATGAGGAAAGAGGAGTTACATTACGTATTTCTTGGAGGGCACTACATTGTTGTTACAAACCTACAAATCTAGTTGAATAATTTTCCCTTATAGTAATGTTCACTCCTTGCTGCCTAATCTATACCATGAGAGGTCCAATCTTGAAACAAGCATAGGAGCATACTCATCATCAACATCATTAGTTGTGTTCTTTTCTTCACATTGAAACTCCACTAAAAGGCTCCAATTTTGCAAGGAGTTAAAATGTGCACATTGGAGTATCTTGTCAAAGTCGTTTTTTCTCATTCTCTTGCCTCTGCTTGCAAAAGATTACAGCAAACAAAACAAGAAAGTGCTCGCATGATGCACCAACTAAACCAGCAAGTTCACATGCCATACTTGACGTTTGTGATATCTGCTTACTAATCTGTAGACAACTTCTTCTAGACATAGCACATTCTCTAGTGAATCTTCAACCTCAACTCTTTCTACATGCTGCAAAGTGCTCTCCATCACAATAGCACCCCAATTTGGGCTCTATTGTAGTGTGCGGCTAGAATCCAATGTCTAGGTCCACAGCTTGTCAAGATGCCAGAATGATATTTTAGCAAATGGTTTGACCTTTTCTTCCATCATGTGGAAATTTTAGGTGTTTGGTGCAACTTTGATGCTCAGGGGGTGCATCTTTAAGAAACTATTCATATAACGTGTGTTCAAAGGGTATTAAAAAAACCCCTTTATTTACATGCTTTGTAATGTCCCCAACCCGGACTATACCAAGATCGGGATGGGATCCTTGACAGGTCTCTAGGCCTTATAAAAATCGGAGTTTCTAAACAAGAAAAATCCAAGGAATAGACCTTTACCATTGACAATGGCTTGGGTCTATAGCTTTAGAAGCAGACCTAGTCCTGTCTTGCAGCGAAAATGGGACAATGTATTCAACGGCCTACAATTTTTTTTTTCTTATTCCGGCCCTATAACTTCATCATTCAGATTATGGTTTCCTTAGCCAATGCTTTTTTCCCCCTAACATATGTGAGGGCACAGCCGTTGGTGGATTCCTCTTCCAAGTGAGAAATTTCTAAAATGTTTTGGTGCGCGGGAATGGATAGTTACCTGACTAATCAGGTCCACGCGTCCATGATTGACAACCTTAGTCAATCCCCACTTGCCACCCCGCACTCACACAAGATTCATTTATCTTATTATCACATTGTTTTAACATTTAAAATAATGGTTTCTTTTAATGTTCCATCACAGTAATTCCTTGAAGACAGCATTGAAAGCATTCTTTTAGAAAACAGACATCTTTAAACTTAAGACAGGGTACTGTCAATCAAAACATTATCCATACTAACCATGACTAGTACTCTTCTTGTCTCAAGACCACCTAAGGGTGAAAAACGGCACCCATTCCTTGTTCAAATCCGGAGTGGAATAAACCCCCACCCAAGGTTCCGGGTGCCCATACACCAAACCAGTTGCCCATACAACTGGGTGGCTCCCCTAGGATAAAAACGGTATCCTAACTTATGTAGAAACATCAAGACATGACACGGGGTAACCAACTTAACTGTGGCTAGAAAGCCAATCATTATCATCAATTTATATCAAGGAGTCGGAGGTGTCTTGAGACAAGCTTTCTTAAGGATGGTCAAACATATCTTTCCTAATTCAACCAGTTTTAACCCAAACAATTCTTTCCTATATTATAAACCGATGCACGTTTGAAGTTACCTTCCGTTTTCAGCCAGTCTATCCTTCTTATGTATGCAATGCTAACTTATAAAAGAACTTAAACTAATTAAAGACTTATTTGAATAATGGAACACCCACCTGGGATTGATTGGCCATCTGCTGCTGCACTGGCGCCTGAAGACTCTCCTCCGTAGACCTACTACTAGGCCCGGTCGTCGTGCGACTCTCTAGTTTGTTTTGGAGCTACTTCCTCATCATCAGATGTAGGATTTGCTCGGGTTCTTTTTGGTATCATAAATTCTTATCCTTATAAAAAGGACGTCTAATTATTAGGTAAATAGTTCAAAATCTAAACTTTACCTTTGTATTCAATCGTAACCCATCCAAGGTTAAATTTATAGTCTTAATTGGTAAATTCTTGACCTAGTAATTTCTTATTTGTCTATATAGGTATGATAATGTTTTCCAACGCTTCCCTAAGGGTTTTCTAAGCTCTCCTAATTTTATTATAGTTTTGTTTATCTGTTTCTCTAATTTTTCCATTGACTTTGAAGCTAATAATCTACTTATTTTGAGCTTAATATTTATTGTAATTAATTTCTCTTAAAGATTTCATTTCCTCAACTTGATATCATAGGTTTACACTTACTATAATTTTTCTTAAAACTTTTGACCACAAAGTCTTTTTATTTTAATTAATCATTCGCTAAAAATAGAACTTTTGGTCAATTATAATTTTCTAACCTCACCAATTAACTATGGTATAATTACCACAAGTAGATAAGGATATTTTTGACTTTTGGTAATTATCTTATTATTTTATAACTTAATTATATAATTTTCATCTTCAATTTTCAGCTAGAATTAGAATAATTTGACTTAGATAAATATCTATACTACTTTTCTAAACTTGGTATAATTATCAAGGACTCTTTACCTTATAATATAGCTCTGATAAATAGCATGTAATTATAGCACATGATTTACTAATTTCCTTCTTTAGTTTTTGGCCAAAAAAAGTGTAATTTGACTTAGATAAATATCTATACTACTTTTCTAACCTTGGAATAATTATCGTGGCCTCTTCACCCTATAATATAGCTCTGTAAAATAGCATGTAATCATATAGCATGATTTACTAATTTTCCTCTTTAGTTTTTAGCTAGAAATAGTGTAATTCAACTTAGATAAATATCTATACTACTTTTCTAACCTTGAAATAATTATCACGGACTTTTTACCCTATAATATAGCCCTAATAAATAGCATGTAATCATATAGCATGATTTACTAATTTCCCTCTTTAGTTTTTAGCTAAAAATAGTGTAATTTGACTTAGATAAATATCTATACTACTTTTCTGACCTTGACAAAATTATCACGGTCTCTTTACCCTATAATATATCTCTGATAAATATCATGTAATTATAGCACATAATTTACTAATTTTCTCTTTAGTTTTTAGATAAAACTAGTGTAATTTGACTTAGATTAATATCTATACTACTTTTCTGACCTTGAAATAATTATCACAGCCTCTTTACCCTATGATATAGCTCGAATAAATAGCATGTAATCATATAGCATGATTTACTAATTTCCCTCTTTAATTTTTAGCTAAACATAGTGTAATTTGACTTAGATAAATATCTATACTATCTTTCTAACCTTTACATAATTATCACGGCTTCTTTACCCTATAATATAGCTTTGATAAATAGCATGTAATTATAGCACATAATTTACTAATTTTCCATATTTAATTTTCTCTAAAAACAAAGTATTTCTGCTAAATTAATTAGCTAGATTAGTTATCTGAGCTTCTCCTAATTATCAAAGACTCTTTAATACCTAATTAACCTCTAATAAATATATCACAACATTTGAATTGAATTTACTAATTTTCCCTATTTAAATTACTCAAAAAAAAGAGTAATTCTGCTTAAGTAATTAGCTAGGTTTAATTTCGGAGCTTCTTCTAATTATCATGGGTTTTTGAACACCTAACTAACCACTGATAAATATATCACAACGTTTGAAATCCATTTACTAATTTTCTCTATTTAAATTATTCAAAAAAAGAGAGTATTTCTTCTAACTTAATTAGGTAGATTAATTTTCTGAGCTTCTCCTAATTATCACGGTTTTTTAAACATCTAATTAACCACTTATAAATATATCACAACATTTGAAATCCATTTACTAATTTCCCCTATTTAAATTACTCCAAAAACAGAGTATTTCTGCTAATTTAATTAGCTAGATTAATTTTCTGAGCTTCTTCTAATTATCACGGGTTTTTGAACGCCTAATTAACCATTGATAAATATATCACAACATTTGAAATCCATTTACTAATTTCCCCTATTTAAATTACTCAAAAATAGAGTATTTCTCCTAACTTAATTAGCTAGATTAATTTTCTGAGTTTCTCCTAATTATCATGGGTTTTTGAAGACATATTTAACCACTTATAAATATATCACAACATTTGAAATCCATTTAATAATTGCCACTATTTAAATTACTAAAAAAAAAGAGTATTTCTGCTAAATTAATTAGCTAGATTAATTTTCTGAGCTTCTCCTAATTATCACGGGTTTTTGAACACCTAATTAACCACTGATAAATATATCACATCATTTGAAATTCATTTACTAATTTCTCCTATTAAAATTGCTCAAAAAACAGAGTAATTATGCCTAATTAATTAGAAAAACTTCTCAAAAAATTATAGGATAATTTTTCTAAATTAATAACTGTCTAATGCATCTCTGATAATTACTTCAACTTAATCTAATCTTAATTAATATATTTACCATTAATCAGTGGTTAATTTGGCTAATTTCAGCCCTACTATAATAGGATAATTAGTTAGCTTAGTATTACTAAGCTTAATTTTAATAATCAACAGAGATTAATTACTTAAAAGAGGTTTGAGGAGCATACATAGGCCTAATCTTTGATTTATTAACAAAATAGCTTAATCTAACCTTGCTAATTCAGAAAGATTAAACTAATTACCGTTTAGGTTAATCAATTAGAGATTAATCTCTAATAATTTCTGCGTAGCGGTCTCTCTAGAGGAGAGAGAGTGTGTCAAGGCTCCGAGTCTGTGTAAAATGTGAAGCTAGGGGTCCTATTTATAGTTTTCTGGTACTCTTAAGCTCTCACAGGCTTAAAAAAGCAGTTGCTTGCAGTTCAAGTAGCTCCCTACAGGTCAAAAAATGACCCTTGCTGCTAAATGAGTCCCTGGCAGGTCAGTGATGACCCTCCCATTACCTGCCAGCTTTTAAAATATCAATTATGCTATATTTTGACCTATTTTTGCTTAATTGGTAAATATCTTGTAAATATCTAGGAGGACTTTAATAAAGTCTATGCTTAAATGATTATTGCAACCCTTCAATTTTACCTATTTTACTCAATTCACAGTGTAAACTTCCAGGGGTCATAACTATGCCAGTTTTTATCGATTCTGAAAATTTCTAGCCCGGGGTTTGCTGTGCTTAAGATTCCAAAAATACCAATATTTTCCATGGTCGGACAATTCTACATTGCTCTTTCAATAATCATATCAGTTTGATTAAGCTTTATACAACCTTTAAGGTTTCAGAAACTGGAAACCTTACATGCTTAAGGTGATAAAATGACCCTTTTTCTTCAAAAACTTACGGGCTTTTCTCTAAAATCAATTAAAAAACCCCTTTTGTTAATCTAATCCTATTAAAAACTTTAAAATTTTGACAATTAAAGAACCCATTCATTTGAACTCACGTGGTAACTTACATGTCTAAGAGGTGAACCCCCTGAGCTTTGATGTTGTAAGGAATCTCATACTGGTGCAAATATTCATCCTGCCAATGTAGGTTGTGTTTGCATTTTCATAGAAAAGCAAAGGTGGAAGTTTGATGAGATTTGCATTGGAGCTTTCCATCTCATAAAGAGTAGGTGGAAGGTTGAACATGCAAATGATGTGCACCAATGCAGAGCTCTCCATATGTAACTGACCTTCTTCTTTGTGAGCATTTTTGAGGTATGTAAGATTAATATGGCAAGATGGGCTAGTGGAACACAACCCACTATCAATTAGTTATCATTGAGTTCTTTCCATGAAAGAAACATCGGAGTTTTCATTGTGATCCCTATCACGAGGAAAGAGCTGAACCAAATCTTCAGTCTATTCCACATCTTGGAGAGCGGTTGTCCAAGAGAAGTAGTTCTCAGTTTTGAGTTTCAATAGGCTTTGAATAATCTGCATGGCAATAGAAACCGTAGGAAGGTCTAGGAGAAAGTCAATATTGGAGTCGGACCAAAAATCAAATGATGTATCACAGTCATACAAATTAGTAATGGAAGCATCTAAAGCAATTCTTTCAGATGCACCGCAAGTTGTTCTCTGACAAACTTGATAGATCTTCAAATGCCCTACCTGAAGGAGTACGAGCGGAAGTGCGAAGCGAGAGAGAGAGTGTGAGAAGAAGAGCATGACAATATGGTGAACTCGCTCTACTGTAATGTGTAGAGCATAGTGAGTTCTTATTAGGTTTTTACAAAAGAACATGTGTACATACCTGGCGGCCCGCCCACTTACCTGGGCGACCACATTGGGCTTTATACCCCAACAACCTCCCACTTAAAGTCCAATGTGGTACTTTAAGTGTGAGAGAAGCTACTATACAAGCTAATATACAAGAGATGTAGAGAAGTGATGTACTACCCTACACCTAACTGCTTGCGAAAATGCGCAAAGCTCTCTGAGGGAAGTCCTTTTGTAAGTAGATCAGCAGGATTTTCTGTGGTGTGAACTTTGACAAGCTGAAGTTGCTTATCCTCGAGCATTTCCCTGATGAAATGATACTTCACATCCACATGCTTTGTCTTTGAGTGATAAACTGGATTGCGAGCCAATTGTATAGCACTTTGACTATCACAATATAACACAGGCATCTCTTCTTTGATTCCCAAATCTGTTACTAGTCGATTAAGCCAAATTGATTCTTTGCACGCCTCTGATGCTGCAACATATTCAGCCTCTGTAGTAGACTGAGTAACACAATCTTGTAATCTAGAACGCCATGATACTGCTCCACCAGCCAATGTAAAGACATACCCTGACGTAGACCTTCGGTTGTCTAAGTCACCTGCATAATCTGAGTCTGTAAAACTCTTTACACTTAGCTCCTGACTCCCATAGCATATACGCATACTCTTTGTAGCTTTCAGGTATCTCAATATTCCTTTCACTGCCTCCCAATGTTTCTTGCCTGGGTTTGACATGTATCGACTTACTATTCCCACTGCAAATGCAATGTCTGGGTGAGTAGCAATCATTGCATACATCAAACTACCCACTGCAGACGCATATGGAATCTTATCCATTTCAGCCCGTTCTTCCTCAGACACAAGACAATCTTGTTTGCTAAGTTTCACATATGGTGGCAATGGAATACTCAGTGCCTTTCCTTTCTCCATATTGAAACATTGCAAAACCTTGTCAATATACTCTGTTTGAGATAACCAAATCAACTTCTTTGATTTGTCTCTCTCAATGCGCATACCAAGTATATGACTTGCCTCACCCATGTCTTTCATGTCAAACTATTTTTCCATCTTTGACTTCAAAGCTGAAATTTCTTCCAAGTGCTTGCCAGCAATCAACATGTCATCCACATACAAAATAAGGATCAGCCAACTGCCATCCTTAGCCTTCTTTGTATATAGACAGTGATCGAACTCACTACGTTTGTAGCCTTGAGAAAGCATAAACTTGTGGAATTTATGGTACCATGCCCTCGGTGATTGTTTTAAGCCATAAAGACTCTTTAACAAATGGCATACCCAATCTTCCTTGCCTTTCTCAACAAACCCTTCTGGCTGCTGCATGTAAATTTCCACATCTAAATCACCATGCAAGAACGCTGTCTTGACATCCATTTGGTGCAACACCAAATATAATATGGAAACCAATGCAAGAAAGCATCTCAATGTAGTCATCTTGACCACCGGAGAGAAGACTTCATCAAAGTCAATGCCTTGTTCTTGCTTAAAGCCCTTGGCAACAAGCCTTGCTTTGTACTTTGGCTGACTATCATGAGCGGTGATCTTATACCTGTAAACCCATTTACAAGGTAGAGCCTTTTTGCCCTGTGGTAATTTAACTAGCTTCCATGTCTTGTTTTTATGCAGAGCTGTCATCTCTGACTGCATGGCCAATTGCCAATTCCCGGAGTCCTTCATTTGCATTGCTTCCTTGTAACATGAAGGCTCATTGCAATCAGTCAACATGACATAGTTCATAGATGGAACAAACCTATCAGGAGGTCGTGTGACACGTTCAAATCTACACACAATAGGTGGCTCAAGCTCAACCACAACCTGTGGTTCCACTCTATCCTGTCCTTGCTCCTCTTGAGTCCTCACATTTTGTCTTGCACGTGCAGGTCCATCTTCTTGGAAGACAACTCTTCTAATCTCCTCAACCCTCTCTGGTTTAGAATGATATTTGGATTCATTAAAGTGAACATCATTGCTGCGTACAACCTTTCTGGATTCGGGATCCCAAAGTCTGTACCCCATCTCACCAGAATTACCATAGCCTAGAAAGATGCACTTTCTACTCTTTGGCTCAAGTTTGTTTCTAAATTCCTTTGGAACGTGAGTATATGCCTCACAACCAAAGACTCTAAGATGCTTGTATGAGGGCATTTTGCCTGACCATACCATCTCTGGCATTGAATCCTTCTGCAAAACCTTGCTAGGAGATCTATTTACAAGATGATTAGCTGTTGATACAGCTTCAACCCAAAACCCATTTGGCAGCTGTGCATTAGACAACATACTTTTGACCTTCTCTTGTATGGTCCTATTCATCCTCTCAGCAACACCATTTTGAGGAGGATTGTAAGGAGCAGTAAGTTCACGTTTTATACCTTTTGACTTACAAAAGTCCTGAAAGGCCTTTGACGCATACTCTCCACCATTGTCAGTGCGTAAGCATTTAAGCTTCTTGCCACTCTGATTCTCCACAAGTGTCACAAACATTTTGAAAACACTAAACGCTTCATCCTTGTGCTTGAGAAAGTAAACCCATACTTTCCTCGAGTAATCATCTATAAATGTCATAAAGTAAGAAGCTCCCCCTAGAGATAGGTTAGGCATAGGTCCACACACATCACTATGAACAAGTGCCAACTGTGTATCTCTTCTACTGCTTCTATGCTTATGTGGCTGCTGTGTTTGCTTACCATACAGACAATGTTCACAGAATTCAAAATCATTAAATGAAAAGCCAGGCAAATAACCAGAACGAGACAAGATTTCCATTCCCTTCTTGGACATATGTCCTAACCGGCTATGCCACAAAGAAACGTTCGGCTGCTCGATTACATTGATTACATTTTTAGAGACATTTGATACATAAATCATGTAAAGTCCTCCAGACTTTACTCCATGTGCTACTGTCATAGAACCCTTGGATATCTTCCACATGTTCTGTCCAAAAGTGGTGACGTAGCCAGCATCATCAAGTAAACCTGTGCTGATCAAGCTCTTTGTAATTGCGGGAACATGTCTCACATTATTCAGCGTGAAAGAAGAGCCATTCTGAAACTTCAATTGAACATCTCCAACACCTAAGATCTCACATGTCTGCCCATTGCCTAGCCGAAAATGATCTTTAGTGGTCACATAAGAGGTAAACCACTCCTTGTTTGGAGACACATGAAGTGATGCCCCTGAGTCTATAACCCAGTCACTCAGTGCATTTCCATCAGATGCTGTAAGAAGAGCTGAGTCCATTGTATTCTTCAAGAAGTAGATGTCTCCTGACACTAGACTGTCATCCTCTGCAACAGTGTTTGTCACATTTATTTCTTGAATCTTCATTGAGGACTTGTTCTTCTCACCATGGTCTTCAGCTTTCTCTTTGCCTTTTTCTACTTTCCATTCTCTACAGTCTCTTTTCATGTGACCCTTGTTGCCACAATGGTAACCTTCTATGTCACTCTTGCCTTTAGCACTACGGGACTTGCTACGAGACTGATTCCTCTTTCCACCTTTGTACTTTTCTTTGGTCCTTCCCCTGACAACTAAGGATGTTCCTTTGCCTTTGTCCATTGTCTTTCTATTGGTTTCTTCAGTAAGCAGACTTCCTTCTACACTTGCTATGTTCAAACCATCTGGAGGTGCAGAATTACTCAAAGCTGTGCGAAAAGTGTCCCAACTTTCCGGCAATGTGATCAACAGGAACATAGCTCTAACAGGTTCATCAAACTTGACACCTTGAGCTGACAACTGACTATAGATTGTGTTGAATTCATTCAGATGATTGGACATAGGTGTCCCTTCTTTCATCTTCAAGTCAACAAGCTTCTTAAGCCAGTATACCTGTGAAGCTTCACTCTGCTTCTCATAAAGATCACTCAGCTTTAACCATGCTTGATAAGCCGACATCTCGTCTGCTACATTGAAGTAAACGCTTTCTGCCAAAGTCAGCATAATGGTAGAAAGTGCCAATTCATCCATTTCGCTCCATTCATCTTCGTCCATATCTTCTGGTTTTATCCCCTTGAGCTTTATAGGTTTTATCTGCTTCTTTTGTACCAACACGTGCCAAATCTACTTCTTCCACAATGGGAAATTGGTTCCATCCAACTTCTTGATATTGTAAAGAGCAGTGTCCTGTGATCCAGCCATAGCTACGCTTCACAATAGTTTACTTTCCTGGGAAAAATTCGGTAGAGTTTCCCTTGTAAACTGACCTCTGAACCAATATCAACCTGTCAAATGAACCAAGAAAGCTTCAGATTCTGCAGAAATTTTGGCAGAGTCTCCTTTGTAAAATGGCTATGGTGTACTAAAAACAGACCAAAAAACAGCTCAAAAAACCATTGTCTCTCTGACACTGTAAGCTGTGGAGAAACCTGTCCTGCACCTGTACTGTCTCTGACTGTCCTGTCAATGTCCTGTAAGCATAGACTGCGACAATGCCTCAACGGCAGTAAAGCAAAGATCCAATCCCAATTGTCTAACTCACAGTCAATACATCCTAGCTGCGTATCTAAGGGTGCTCGAGGGATCGCTCCAAGACCTGTATCATCGAAAGGATCTCAACATTCGAGAATCCCCCAGCTCAATAAAACCTCACTCGACCCTCAACAAAGGGTGCAGTAAATCTGACAGTACATAGACTTCCCACAAAGTCATACATCCACAAATTTCCCACTGTATGTTGTAACCGCTGCGGCAGTTGTTTGCTGCGTGACTCACTGCCAGCAAACCCTCAACAGACATACATCATCTCTGACAATACATCCCATGTGGAAGTACCTACAATGTCAGGATGAAATCTGGAATATCAAGCAGCAAACACAAGCTACCTGATGAACTAGTGGATGTCGCCTACAGTCTGTGTGTAGATGCGCCTGTGTCGTATGTGACACGCCTCCAAGAACTGTGAGCCGTCCTTCGATGTGTAGATAGCCACAAATCAACACTCTAGGAGTGTCGATATCCTTAGCACCTGCAGTCATAGGCCGAAAACCCCAAATTTGCAGAGTAGGATCTGCACCTGCCGAGACCACGTAGTCGAAAATGGCCTGCGCAGACCTTTGTCGAAGCCGAACGGTGGCCGAGATGACCTCAGAATGAAATTCTGAGCACACCAAGCCCTACGGGCTTGCCCACAAGATTTGGGGCCGTGTCTTTGCCTGTCGAATTTCACTCCAATCTGAGCTGGTGACTCTAGCCTCCTGCAGTGCTGCCCCGAGCCTCGATCTGAGCTCTGATACCAGTTGAAGGAGTACGAGCGGAAGTGCGATGCGAGAGAGAGTGCAAGAAGAAGAGCACGACGATATGGTGAACTGGCTCTACTGTAATGTGTAGAGCATAGTGAGTTCTTATTAGGTTTTTACAAAAGAACATGTGTACATACCTTGCGGCCCGCCAACTTACCTGGGCGACCACATTGGGCTTTATACCCCAACACTACCCTCATCCATACTAGTGTAGCTGCATAGACTAGATTCAGACTCATAGCTGTAGCTTGTCAAACTTTTTGCTTCTTTTGGACCGGTTGTGAAGCAGATTTCTACTCATGACTACTGAAAGAAGGTCATCCTTGATAATGAATCATCAAGTTCCCACTAAAGGCTATTCAGAACTTTACTTTGTTGTATTTTCATCATATGCATATATGAGACCTCTGCTTTGCTCAAACCAGTCTATAATTGAAAGCAGACAATGTCCAAAAATTTCATAAACAATTGCATATGTTTGGATATGGAATCCTCATCACAACTCATCACAACTCAACCTCAAGAAAACTATGGACTTCACTACCCATAAGATTCCAATGATTGCCCCATAACCCCAATGGCTGCATTCTTTCTTGAGCAAAGAAAGCCTCCTATCTCACTCAACCATTTTTCCACCTTATACATTAACTAAATAGTGAACTATCAAGGCAAATCTATAAAATATCCATTCCAGATGCAATCACAACTGTATTCGATTACTTCAATATGGTATTGAGTGTTGGGATCTCGGGAGGGTCACTATATATAAATTGTGTATATCACGTGCGTTCAATGACTATTTATAAAAAATCCTTATCTGTGAAATTTTGACAAATAAAATACACCCTTTTCTTATTCAATCTGTATTTTTTTTTCCCAATTCCATTTTAGGGTACCCTTCTGTATGTGAAATGTGAGAAAGAATGAAATTTAATAATCCCCTCCGCTTCACTCACATGATATTCACATAACTATTAAGTGACCCCCCCCCCCCCCCCCCCCCCCCCCCCCCCCCCCCCCTCGAAGGTTGGGATAAAAGGCCATGTTCTCATTCGTACTCTTTTGTACAAACAAACATTGTGTTGAAGCTATCTTATTCATCTATAACTTATGCTCATCTTCTATGCATGCATCTCCATAACTTTATTGGTGTGTCCAATCCTGCAACACAATCAAATGTCCCTCTCTACATCCAACCTTTTGGGAGATTTCCAGTCCATCGGCACACACCTTTTTAAAGGAATTGGATGGCAACAAAGGGCACCCAATACCAAGTACTCAACCTTCTTCTTTCTGTCTCCCTCTCACCCTCCATGTCATCAGCCACCATGCAAATTCTAGATGTCAAAGCACTTCACACCTTTTTTTAGGGCATGGTACAACTCTATTTCCCCTCCCAACCACTTGCTGAAGCCTCCTTTTTGCAATATTGAGTGAACCCAATAGACTCTGCATGAATCTCACAAGCCATACTTTTGAACTCACCTTAACCACCCACTAGTAGCAGTGTTGCTCTTAGATTTAGTTGAAACCACGAGAACCTCTTTCACTCTCTTCTACAACCAAGTGCATGTCATGCAGTTTCTCTCTCTCTCTCTCTCACTATCTCTCTCTCTCTCTCTCTCTCTCCTCTCTCTCTCTCTCTCTCTCTCTCTCTCTCTCTCTCTCTCTCTTTCACTCTCTTCTACAACCGAGTGCATGTAATGCAGTTTCTCTCTCTCTCTCACACTATCTCTCTCTCTCTCTCTCTATATATATATATATATATATACACACACACACACACACACACACACCACACACACACACACCACACACACACACACACACACACACACACACACACACACACACACACACACACACACACACACACACACACACAAGGCCATGCAGGCCCATTTCTTCCCAATCACTAGATGTAGCTTTCTTGTCATTTCCCAAAAGCACCATACACATGCAGAGCCACGGACCTCTAGCTCTACGTCTCCACCCATTTCCCTCCACCTCCAATTACCTACCATGTACAATTGGCACTACTTTTTAACTGCATTCTCTTTGTGCTACACGCATCCTCCTACAACTAGAGAAGCCAGCCAGTGACTGTGAGAATTGGTGCAAGATAGAAAGCAAGGAAGCAATGCTAAATTTTAAAAAAATGTGAAAGCTTGGGGGTAGATTTTAGCGTTGAACAACAACATTTTCTTGCTTGGACAATAGTTGCATCATGTCTCACAATATATGTATAATATTTGATCACCATTACAGACCCTCTTTTTTCACTTAGCCACTGGATAACGGGAGAGCCAAACTTGGTCGGTTGTCCACTCATTGTACTAACCTTATGGACCATTCTATTATTATTATCTCTACACAAGTGAGTAAGAAGTATAGAATGAAACCTATCTACAATGGTTGAAGGAGTAAAGCCTTGCTATGCCATCTTGATGTCTCTCTCTCTCTCTCTCTCTCCTCTCTCTCTCTCTCTCTCTCTCTCTCTCTCTCTCTCTCTCTCTCTCTCTCTCTCTCTCCATGCATGCATTGCATGTGTATCAATTAGTATAAGAGCCATGGTTGTTGTCCTATGCACAGAGACAAATCAACAACTTGGGAGCTTTCCAAAAATGAATTGGGAACTTTGGAGCTCAATCAGAGTATGTGTGCTCTTGTATATGCTCAATACAGAGTGTGTGAGTGCATGTGAGCTAAAAATTATGTATGCACAACATCATTATTTGTAGGTCAAATATCTCATTTCGAATGTAGATCCTATATTTATGCCTCCATTACCCCTCTATTTTGACAAGATCTATAACTTTGCAGAAGGACATTTCTTTAGATTCCACATGGTTTGCAACTATTCTACATAGACCAACTGTGTGTAGTAAATTTCAAATGTTCTGTCTTTTGCATTGTGCGAGTGTAATGTGCTTTTGAAAGTATTATGGGTGCTTGAAGATGAATGCACATAATTTGATCTTACTCGTGTGGAGCTTAAGGATTGAGTTTTTGGTGCTTTGGGTAGAGAACAACCAGATGGAAACAAATAGTGTGGCAATTTTGTTCCCTTTTTAGCTCCAAAACATAGTTTTTTTTGCAAATTTCTATTATACAAACTCGTATATATAAGAACTTGTAGCCTAACTCAAGGATTTTGCATGGCTCACATGCATTATTGATATCCAACTTCTACATTTTTTAATGGATTTGTTGAAGCTACAATAGTACTAGCAGATGGTTGCATGAGATGGATGACTAGTATATGCCCATATTGTAGATCATTGTATACATTGAGATTTTGGATACTTATATGATATTGTGGTGCTCTTAACTTTGAGCTTCAATATGATGGATGATAGGTTTATGCCCAGATGGTAGAGCACTATATACATTGAGATTTTGGATATTTACATGATACTGTGGTGCCCTTAACTTTGATTTGACACTCCTCTTAAATATGATGCCAAGCTCTTGATGCAAACCTTTTGGATCCTATTGATTTTTTGGATGTGTTTTATGCTATTGACCTTGGATTTTATGTATGTTGATTGAATCCGTTTTGAGGATTGATTTGATTCTCTTGCCAAGCTATCTTGTTTATGGTCTTTTGATACCAGACTATGGTAAATTTGATGCTTTTTTGGGAACTTTTCACATTCATGATGCCTCTCATCATTCATGTATAATTGAGTCAGATTTTGGTTCAACTGGGAGTTTTTTGCTGTACTTGGTGCCTATTTGGTCACATCTACTTCTACTAGCAACATTTTGATATGAATCTCTCACATTTTATGCATGAAGTTTGGAGACACTACCTTGTACTCTCGTGTGGTGGCAATTTGGGCGATTTATGGCAATGAGTCTCTAGTTGCATAGAATTTTGTGAGGGTCATCGTGAAGCTGAGCACTAGGGGCTAGGTTACGAAGTGAGATAGATTAGGTCATTGGATCTCCCCGATTGTAGCCTCACCATAGGATATGTATAGATGGGATGAGGTGTTGATCAATAGACAATTTGTCTTGGCTTAATTTTGCTCAGATTTTGGTATACGTCTATGCATTGAATATGGTTGTTATGATTTGAGATATTTTCTTAGAAGCTATAAAGAGGAAGACATCAAGAAACCCTCTTCACAAATTATGAACAAATGATATGTTTTGTATTACCTTAGGACTACCTTGTGAGCTTAGGATGAGTACTATTGAACCATGAGTGATGAATGTATAATGAGTCCTGTACTTTGCATAAATGTATAATTAGAGCTTAGGGGTACACTGTGATGTGAAAACCATAAGAAATGGAATCTTTGAATGACGCCCCAATTTTGGCTTAAGAAGATGATTGTTGGGGTATGCCCAAGTTGTGGCTCCTATGGAAGGATAGAATGTGACATAGTCCAATGAGGAAAGGGTGTAGCCTTACTACCCAATGGTTGTAAAGCACTAAGACTATTTAGGAGGACTCTCTCTAATGAATTACGTGCACTTTTGAGTCTACATAATTGTAGCTATACTCTACCTAATTCTCTTGATCTAAGCGCTAGACTAGCCCTAATCCTAATTGCTATAACCCTAACCCTAAAACCATGGTGAGCTTGAGACTTCATGCTCCATAGACAAACTCACATCATGGAATCTAGGGTAGAGCACCCATTTCTAATAACAAGCAAGAAGAGCAAAGGGAAGAAAGAGGGAAGACAAAGGTAAAGCTCCAACCAAAATGGTTAAGTCAAGAAAGAAATCAAGGGGAGAGCCAAAAGGAGAAAGATTGGAATGGAGGATTTTATGCTTGGTCAAGGACAAATGGCATACATTATTTTGGAGAACTTGAAGAATAAGAGGGATGATATGATATATGGTCAGCTTTTGTAATTGAATATTGGGGTTCAAAGAAATTGGCTATTGCGGGAGCGAATCACACCACCTATAAAGTGCATGCAACACAACCTAGATCATCATAATGGATCATCATAATGTCAATTGAGGACACAGATGACACGATAGGCGCATGGAGGCAATTTCTTTAGCTTGCTAGGATGAGACCATCACATGCATACAGCACACAGGAAGGCTAACTAGACCATAATCTAGAATCTCACTACTCTCAACTAGACCACGCAACCTGCATACACACAAACAGAAGGAAACTCACCAAACCATGCTAGAATCATACTAAACTTAAGGAACACCATCCCCTCACTAGGATACACCTGTACCTAAGACTCTACACTCAAGACCCTCACTCTAGACCCATCTACAAAAAACACGTATGAAGATAGAGCAGTATTTTGGAACACTATGAAAATCTCTAAGTGTTTACCGTGCTGTTTTAGGGCCTTCTGTAGAGAGAAGGCCCAAACTCAGCTAGAGAACAAAGAGAGAGGAGGGCGGTTTTTTTTTTCTATTTCAACTATTACCGCGAGTTTTTCTGCGATTATTGCCACGTTTATTACCTCAGCTATTACCACTTATATTACTGCGTTTATTTTTGACAAACAAATTAGCGCATAAACTTTCATATTCTAGCTTAAACATCCCCCCCCCCTCCAAATTTTGGTGTTTCCCTCCTCTCAATAAAAAATAAAAAATATTGTATGAAATTTTCAAATTTAAAAAGAAAAGAGAAAGAGGGATATATATATATATATATATATATATATATATATATATATATATATATATATATATATATATATATATATAGAGAGAGAGAGAGAGAGAGAGAGAGAGAGAGAGAGAGAGAGAGAGAGAGAGAGGAGGTGATAATAAGATTGCACTTGGTGACAACTAAAATAATCACTGTCACTTGATTAACATAATTGAGCATGTTCACAAAATTAGAGAGAGGAAGAGGGAGAAGAGATAGATGAATGGATTACACGACCAAAAAACTTCACAACTGCAAAATGTTTATGAATCATCTTCCAAAAGATCCCTACATATGAGGCATCATCCAATTCTAAGCCCATGGCTTTTATGTTTGGAAATGACATGCCAGGTGGGGTGGCCTCTACACCACACATAGCCTGAATTCCTCAAGCATCATCTCAAGACAGGAGTTATCCTATAATTGTAAGGGGCACCACCTAGCATAAGTGCGGCTAGGACGTAGACATAGATGACCTAGGATGGCGGGAGTGAGATGCCATACAAGGTAAGAGCCATCCCACGGGCATGGTGAGAACAAAGTTAAAGAGAGGATGGACTCGGAGATCATGATAGAATTGCACTCTTTTATTGATGTGGATGATACTTACAAATGGTGATCTTGGCTGTTACAAATCTTGCTCCTGTCACTGGGTATACATGATGGAATGCGAGCGCCACATGGTGCATGGAGAATCTTTGGAGTTAGCGGTGTTAGCACGTTAGTGAGAGGTTAGTTGAGGGGAAACATCAAGACGATGCAGCCGATGACGACGTTGATTATTGGCATTGAGAGTAGCCTAGAGTAGCAGGGTGTTGATGCATTCAATCCTAGCGTGGTCATGTTGCCTTGCGGGGTGATAATGAGTGCCTTATATGCATGGGGTGGCCATGACTAGTAAGTCAACCATGGTGTGAGTGGAGATTGGTGGTGGTGGTGGTATTGCCAATGCTAGAATGCCCATGCTTGCAACAAGCACGAGACCATGAGCTCCCTAGCTTGTGAGGTGCATTATGTGCTTAATGGTGTATGGAATGTAGAGTGCATGGAGCCTGGGTGGTATGTCCAGTGTGTTATTCCCCCCTTATGCTTAGTGGAGGCCTCTTTATATACGCCTGAGAAGTGATTCTTACCTAATGGTCCTTGCAAATACCCACTGTTTGGGAGTTTTTTACAGTTCACTAGCTGCTGGCTAGGTTATTAGAGAAGAGTGGAGATTGGGGCATTTACAATGGGTGTTGTTGATGGTCCGGGTGGCTGGTGTGAGGTTAATGCTACTAGAACTGGCATTTTGCCAATGTCAAGATGTTACACGTCACTTTCAGGGCCGGCCGGGTCATGCCTTAGGTGTTAGTCTTCAATTTTTTATTGCTTTCACGTGCTTTTGGTCGTCTTTTATCCTTTTGTCTATGGTGTGACGTTCTTTTTTCCTTCGCTTTACGTGTTTGTGTATATGTGCTTATGCGTGCATGTATGTACGTTGGTGCAGCCAAAGTTGGTCTGAGCTAGAAAGTGGTCTATGCTAGGCAAAGGCTGTAGGCAAGTGGAGTGCTGAAGGCTAGGGAAGGTGCCAAGGTCCTGGGAAGCCAAAGGATAGCGGAATTGTATGTCCAATACAGATTTTTAGGCTAAAACAACTCCAAGTTGGTCTAGTTGGGATGGCCGATAAAGGTGTACAAAATGCCAAGTCAGTGCTCTGAGATGTAGGGCTTGATGTGCTTTAGAAGCTGGTCCAGACGGCTCGTCAAACAGAGCCATGGTGCTCAAGATACTGAAGTACAAAGTTAGAAGGTTTGCAGATCCCCAATGGGAAGGGAAGCTAGAGACAGATGACCCAGGCAGGTGTCAGTGGATGCATGTATAGAGCTTACATTATGGAGCGTGCCTGTTTTCTCGGATTGCAGCTCGGAGCTCTGGTTAGCAAGTTATGATCAGTTGAAGATTTTATGGGGGCCAAGTCTATGCCCACTTGCCCACATTGAAGAATGTGCCACTAGCATCTTTTTGGCCTTGTCACGGGAACCGAATAATAGAGATAGACAGCAAAACAGAGGAAGAAATCTTTGTATTGATAGTGTTTGATACAACAGAGGAGCAATTGAATATATATATGGGCGCACTCCGTTGTACGGAGCTCGAACCTCCCGACCACCCCCGAGCTTCAATTCGCTTGCATGCAACGTCTCACTCGCACTCACACTCGCACTCGCACTCTCACTCTCACTCTCACTCTCACTCGCACTCGCACTCGCACTCGCAGAAGAGAGAATGGTGAATGATCCCCAAACGTACCACCCGTCGTGCTTTTATCCTTCTTTTCCTCGAAAAGCCTGCACGATTTTCGTACCAAGTATACCTGCGAGAATAATATAAGAACGTGATCGCTAAGCGATCCGTAAAGGTTAGATTTCTATCATGACACTTTGCACAGATCCTGTTTCACACATTGATTTCTGCATCGCCTACAAAATAGCCAAAAGAACATACTCGTGCAACCAATTCAACATGATAATCAAAGTAAAAAAACATAATTATATACCTTCATAATCTCAATTGCCATACTCTACCATGAAGAAACAATCCACTTCTTGGTTGATAGCAGGGAGAACTGTATGATGTTGTAGGTCTGTCTGTCCCTGTGTACATTACATTGCTGCTGCCTTCTGTTTGTTTTCATCCTAACTTTTACAAACAAACTCAGAACAGAGCAATCCAGGTACTTAAAACGACGGGAATAGGTCTGGTCTACAAGGCATCGCGGACAGAATTGCAAAAAACGTCTCTATTTGGCTAAAAACGAAACTTTTAGGTCGCGACTCATAAAACCTCTATTTTTGGGTATCCACTACTTTTACAACTTATTTTAAGCCTACCCATGCATTTTAAGCTAAAACACATAAATATAAAACATTGATATTAATAAAAATCTCAATTTTACTGTTCATAGACAGACTATCTGTTATTCATTAATCTTTATCAAATCCGTCTTTAGTGTATTATTAAAAAAAAAGAATATATGTTCTCTCTTAATATTTCAACTCATTTGTATAAGCTCTATTTAATAGACTATTCAACAATCTTTCAAATCGTGCTAACGAAAGATATGCCCTGCAGGCTACATTCTTTTCGACTTTAAGAACTTCAAATATTAGTCCTATTACATTCTCCCCTTATCAAAATTAACTCTGTCCTCAGAGTTGGTCTAAAGAGAGAAAAATTCTCTTTGCAAAACACTAAGATCAACCCATGATGCATCCTCTACTGGATAGTTCTGCCACTTAACCAAAACTTCCACAATGTCTCTATTTCTCATATGTTTAAAACGCCTATCTAGTACTAAGTTTGATTCTACAGTCAATGGTCCGTCATCTTTCAACTTAGAGTTGTCCTCTAAAACATGATGCACATTAGGAACATACTTTTTCAATAAACTCACATAGAATACATGATGCACTTTAACATGAGAAGGCAATTCCAATTTGTAAGCTAATGAACCAATGCGCTTCAAAATTTTAAATGGACCAACAAATCGTGGAGACAATCTTCTATCATTTCCAAGAATCAAATGAGACTTCTCAGGAATAACCTTTAAAAAACCATATCACCAGTTTCATACTCCACAACACGATGTTTCTTGTCATAATACGGTTTATGTCTCTTTTGAGATTCTCTAATATTCCCCCTGATTTTGGCCGACTCGCTATCCATTTTCTCAAGCATCTCACGTGAGAGTTCTACCTTATTCCTCGAATTAAGAAAATGAATAGGTGTAGGATAGTTATAGCCATACATTGCCTCAAATGGAGTCATCATAATAGATGAATGATATGAACTGTTGTATGCAAATTCAACCAAAGGCAAATATTCATTCCAATTAGATTGGTTTTCATTGACATACATTCGTAACATATCTTCTAAAATACAATTCACTCTCTCCGTTTCCCCATCGGTTTGAGGATGAAAAGCAGTAGACATGCATAACTGGGTACCTATAGAGCCAAAAGTCGCTCTCCAGAAATGTGAAGTGAACTTAGAATCTCTGTCAGACACTATGCTCTTGGGCATGCCATGCAAACGAAATATCTCTTTCACAAAGAAGCGTGCAATGGTCAAAGCAGTATCAGTTATTTTCACGGGAAAGAAGTGAGCCTGTTTTGTGAGTCTATCTACTACCACAAAGATCGAGTCATACCCTCCACGAGTAGTAGGAAGTCTAATAATAAAGTCCATGGATATAGACTCCCACTTCTGTAAAGGAATGTCTAAGGGTTGAAGGTCACCAGGCATCCTCTTATGTTCAATTTTAACTTGTTGACATTGAAAGCATTCACGCACATAATTCTTAACATCCAATTTCATACGTGGCCAAAAGAATGAACTTTTAATCTTTTCATATATCTTACTCAATCCAGGATGACCAGAAAAAGGTGAGTTATGACACTCATGCAGAATTTGACTCTTAAAAGCAGAATTTGCAGGAATACACAAGCGGTCATAATAATACAGATTTCCCTTATACAAGTGATATCTGTTCTCATACATCTCACCAATATTCTCACGCAAGAATTTCAAAATAGGCATGTAAAAAGAATCGTTTTCAACTTCGGCATGTATCTCATCAACCAAATTGGATCGCACAACAGTCAACAAATTACACATGGGCCTACGACTCAATGCATCTGCAACTTTATTTTCTTTCCCACACAAATACTTCAAGTCAAAATCATACTCAGCCAACAATTCAATCCATCTCCTTTGTCTGTTGTTTAACAATGGCTGTGTGAAAATATACTTCAAACTTTGATGATCAGTACGCAATTCAAATTTGACACCAAGCAAAAGATGACGCCAATGTTTCAATGCATGAACAACAGCAAGCAATTCTAGATCATGTGTTGCATAGTTCAATTCATGTCGTCTTAATTTCCTAGACTCATATGCAACCACTCTTCCTTCTTGTGTCAAAACACACCCTAGTTGTTCACCACTAGCATCACATGACACAACAAATGGTTTGCCCATCTCAGGAACTTTCAAACACAATTTTCTGCTATTTTAGCCTTCAAGGTCTCAAAAGCAGTCTCAGAGGTAGAAGTCCACACAAAACCCTTGTCTTTCTTGGTCAATTCGGTCAAAGGACTTGCTATCTTAGAGAAATCTTTAATGTGTGCTCTCTCATATTGTGCTAGACCCATAAAGCTTCTCACATCCCTTAATGACTTTGGTGTTGGCCACTCCACAATAGTCTTAACTTTGTCAAGGTCAATGTGAATCCCCTCTTTAGAAATCACTCTTCCCAAATACACAATCTGATCCTTTGCAAAAGTACACTTACTTGCTTTGGCATACAATTTATGTTCACGCAAAACCTCAAATGTTTTCTTTAAGTGCAATGCATGATCTTCTTCATTCTTAGAATACACAAAAATATCATCCAAGAATACCAGAATGAAGTCATCAAGGTACGGGTGAAAAATATTATTCATTAAGCACATGAAAGTTGCTGGTGCATTAGTCAAACCAAAAGCAAGAACTGTAAATTCATAATGCCCATAACGTGTACGAAAAGAAGTCTTTGGGATGTCCTCGACCTTAATGCGGATTTGATGGTAGCCAGAACGACGATCAACCTTTGAAAATTTGTGGCACCACTCAAATGGCTAAGCAATTCATCTATGTGAGGAAGAAGATATTTGTTCTTAATGGTCTGTTTGTTTAACCCCCTGTAATCAATGCATAACCTATATGTACCATCCTTTTTCTTTTGGAATAACACAGGACTGCCCCAAGGAGATACACTAGGTTTAATGAAACCCTTTTTCAAAAGGTCATCAAGTTGTATCTTGAGCTCTTTAAGCTCATCAATATTGAACCTGTATGGAGCCCTTGAATAAGGTGTTCCTCCTGGATATAGATCTATGGCCTGGTCTACCGCTCAAGGCGGAGGCATACCAGGAAGATCGTCCGGAAACACATCCTTAAATTCATGTAAGAGATCCTCTATAAATTCTGGATTTGTCTCTTTATGTTTATCCCCAGATTCTTCTTTAATCTCATTAGCAAACACAAGCAACGTCTCACACTCTTATCTAAGTCACCTTATCAATTCCATTGCCAAAACTAGATTTAGAATCTCTTTCTTTCCACAAAGAGTGTGACTTATCATCATCAAATGATTAAAGATATATTTTTCTTTCTTAACAATCAATCAAAACATGATTTTCAATGATCTAATTGATACCAATGATAACATCATGCATATCAATGTTTATGTTATAGAAATCATCTTTATGATTTCGACTCTTCAAAGAAAAAAAAACAATTTTTTCTACTAACTCTTTCGTGAAACTATTATTACCACTAGTTAAATCCACAAGACTTTTAACTTCTCGATTTAATTTCAAGTTTAATTTCTCAATCAATTTAGACGATAAGAAGCAATGAATACTATCCAAATCAATTAAGAAATTCAAATTTTAATCTCAACTTCTACGCATAAATTCGATCTCACAGAAGCTTTCAAAGGACGTATCAAAGACATAAAACATCACAAAGAAGGGGTAGATGACTTACCTTTATCGTACGCATCGCCAAAAGTCTCTAATTGAGCCATCTTGGTACGTATTGTCTTATCGATCACCTTGCTCGAGCATTCGAAAGTCTCGTGGTCGTGTTCTCGATATTGAAAGTATAATCCCAATCTTTGAGTTCTTCAATCCACGCTTCTAAATCTTCGCATATCTTTCTTATGCCATCAAACTCTTTAAGCTTAGCCTTCGTTAAGAATGATTTGGTTGTCGCTTCTCCCATATCGTCATCGTTTCTTTTGGCGGTACCCCAGTGCCACCACGATGATTATTGTTTCCAGGTGGATTAACATGGTTTTCACCTTCATGTTGGCCATCAAGGTCTACATAGATATCAAGCTCTCGTGCTGCTTTGCCCCGTAGAGCCTCAACACACTCCCGATTTGCAATTTTCAGATCTTCTCATAGTCGCCGAATCAAGTCTTCTTGCTCCTTCATCCTCCTCTCGTATCCTTTTATGTCCAGAATCAACCGCTTGCTCTGATACCAATTGTCACGGGAACCGAATAATAGAGATAGACAGCAAAACAAAGGAAGAAATCTTTGTATTGATAGTGTTTGATACAACAGAGGAGCAATTGAATATATATATGGGCGCACTCCGTTGTACGGAGCTCGAACCTCCCGACCACCCACGCACTCGCACTCGCACTCGCACTCGCACTCGCACTCTCACTCTCACTCTCACTCTCACTCGCACTCGCACTCGCACTCGCACTCGCAGAAGAGAGAATGGTGAATGATCCCCAAACGCACCACCCGTCATGCTTTTATCCTTCTTTTCCTCGAAAAGCCTGCACGATTTTCGTACCAAGTATACCTGCGAGAATAATATAAGAACGTGATCGCTAAGCGATCCGTAAAGGTTAGATTTCTATCATGACACTTTGCACAGATCCTGTTTCACACATTGATTTCTGCATCGCCTACAAAATAGCCAAAAGAACATACTCGTGCAACCAATTCAACATGATAATCAAAGTAAAAAAACATAATTATATACCTTCATAATCTCAATTGCCATACTCTACCATGAAGAAACAATCCACTTCTTGGTTGATAGCAGGGAGAACTGTATGATGTTGTAGGTCTGTCTGTCCCTGTGTACATTACACTGCTGCTGCTTTCTGTTTGTTTTCATCCTAACTTTTACAAACAAACTCAGAACAGAGCAATCCAGGTACTCAAAACGACGGGAATAGGTCTGGTCTACAAGGCAACGCGGACAGAATTGCGAAAAACGTCTCTATTTGGCTAAAAACGCATCTTTTAGGTCGCGACTCATAAAACCTCTATTTTTGGGTATCCACTACTTTTACAACTTATTTTAAGCCTACCCATGCATTTTAAGCTAAAACACATAAATATAAAACATTGATATTAATAAAAATCTCAATTTTACTGTTCATAGACAGACTATCTGTTATTCATTAATCTTTATCAAATCCGTCTTTAGTGTATTATTAAAAAAAAAGAATATATGTTCTCTCTTAATATTTCAACTCATTCGTATAAGCTCTATTTAATAGACTATTCAACAATCTTTCAAATCGTGCTAACGAAAGATATGCCCTGCTACATTCTTTTCGACTTTAAGAACTTCAAATATTAGTCCTATTACAGGCCTTGCCAAGGTTCTTGGAGATAGTGTGCATCATGTGAAGGTAGCACAAATTGACGGCACGTCAATCGGATGCTTGGTGAGCAAGATACAACAGGATGAAGTTGGGAGCATTTGGCGGTGGAAAGACCATATTAGGTATTTTGGTAAAAATCTCACATTATGGGAATCTCCAAATCGACCGAATTCATGTAATTTGGGAATTTTCCACTTAAAGTGGGAAAAATTGAGGTGTGTGGCTAGTAAATAAAGTGAAAATCTCATAGGATTGTGGTGTTGATAAACACCAAAAGTCAAGAGGATGTACAACACATGGATTTGAATAATAACTTTAAATTACATAAAACAAAGGAAGATACAAAAAAGATTTTGTTTACAAATTGACTAGTATAGTCACAATAGAAGCTCCACATAATTCTACTCCACATTTGATACCATATCTGAACTTTGATCCAAGTGTGGCTGATGTGCACGAGTGAGGCCTTCTTTGGCTTTTAGAGCATGTCTTTCTGGAATCTTTATTCTAGAAAATGGTCCTTCTTTGTTGGGTCTCCAGGACCAAAAAATTGCATCTATAGTTTCCCACACTTGTGGATCCTTATAGTTGACAGCCCAATAACCCTTCCAACAATTACTGTAAGCTTGAGTATCTGTCATCCCACTTTTTCTCGCGCAAGGTGCCCAATATTGAATCAAGATTTTTCTGTAGTTTGGTGATGTAGGCTCATTATCAATGTCAGATAAAGCCATTGCAAGCCACACTGGATAGATTTCTGTGTCACTCGGAACAAGCATAAGAAAGTCACCTTGGTGCACATCAGACATAGGGTCAAACTCTTCCCTTGGCTTATCTCGTTGAGGCCCACAAAAATGATCGTTCAACTCTTCAAGGCCTAGGAATCTTTCTGCTCCTTGTTGCAAATTCATTGTAGTGCTTTGTAGGTGAGAATATTCTTGAGTTTTGTTGAAATATTGCTCCTTGGAAGTCCATTTGTTACTAGATCACCAAGAGGATGCTTATCTATCCTCTCGAGGTTATGTAAACAATTAGCAATTGAGCCAATTGTAAGATTTGGATCAGCTGGCCACAAACCATTCAAGACAAAGTGTCCGTAATGACCTTCTCCATGTCCATGAGTGATCATGCCAATCAATGCCACCTGCAGATTATATCCTGAATCCACACCCTTGGGAACAATGCGTAATCTAGGAATGGCAGTCTTCTTTTGATCCATCTTATCATGGATTATGCATACATATTTTTGTGGTTGAGTTTCTGAATACGTGCGCCATGCATAATATAGGCTTCTGCAACTCTTTTGTTGTGCCATGTGAACTTCTCCCTCCCTCAAGAGAAGAGCTCTCTCTTCAAGAGAAGGTTTAGCTTCTAACCTTGCCTTGATTGAGCTACAAATATTGCACTTAGAGAACTCACTCGTCTTTGTTAAAGTGACATGTGGGTACTCTTTGTTCCAAATTCTACCAAAAGAAGATTGGGATAGCTTCTTCTCATAGCCCATTTGGTCAAGTGTCGTGTTAATTTCACATAAAATATCCACTTGTTTGTATGTTGATGGAATCACCAATTGAGTCTCTCTTGAGCCATCTAGCAGTGTTCTACTTCTATGTGGCATCTTCTCAGAGTTGTTTTCCACAAACTCATTTAGTAGTGCTCTTGCTAAACTAGTATGTTGAAGTCCCCTTCTCAATGTACATGTGTTCCCATGTACATATTGGCGCACACCATTTTCAAAGTTCTCCTTGTATCGATAAAATGATGTCTTTGGTATTCCATGTAGCTCATACCATGCTCTACAACAAACAATAGAGCCATTTAGCCTGAATTGGTATCGTGACTTCTCATCTTTCTGATAACATATAGAAAGAACATCATAAACATAATTAGTGCGTGATTTTTGAGACTCTCCCCAAAATTGTTGTCGTAACCTTGTCACCATATCACGATCTGCAAATTGGCAGCATTTTTGTGCACAACAATCAATGCATGATACCCTTTGAATTGATTTGTTTGAAAGGTAAAAAGTCGAAGCTGGTGCTGCTTTTGATTTTTGAGTCCTGTTCATGAAAGTGTATCGTCTCTTCCTTGACAACTGGACAACATTACTCCCATCAAGTTTTTTTCCAACATTGCCATCGTTGGATACATCCTCATATGTAGCATGCATGCCATCAACAGGAACAAAGCGTTGTAATGGGCTCCCATTCAACATTGTTGTCTGCTTGATGGGCCACTTTAGCAAAGTGATGCTACCCACTTCAACCATATCATCAATGCTTGCATTTTCTCTTTCAATACCCACACCCACACAATCAGGACCAAGTTCCTGAAAGTTGACATAATCATGTGGAAATACATATAAGATGGTCCCTTCATTCATGGTTTGCATCATTGTGTCATCTTTTAAAAGGACCCTCTGATTTCTCCAAGACTCTCGAATCATTGCTTCAAATTCTGGGCTTGTCATAGGTATTGCATCTGTAACTAGAGGATCAGAATGATCATGTTCTTCATCACCATTGTAGCTTTCGTGTGGATCAATTAAGTTCCCATTTAATACAAAAGATTGCAAAAGAAGCTTTGACCATCGAACAACACTCCATAATGAGCCTTGGAGAGATGAAGTATCCATTGTAGGAAAAGGTAGGACCACATCCTTCAAGCATTCCTCCACTAGTATGGAGACATTTCCCAGCCCTATCTTTGTACCACCACAAGTGGAATCTGGATCTGTTCTACACACACAACCAATACCAACGATTTCATTGTCAAGTATCATATGTACTTTCTCCCCAGATTCGAAGTCCATCCTGTAAGTAAAAAGATTACATTGTTAAATCCATAGTTATAGAAAAATACTCTTCAAACAAAAAATCATGCTACAACATGAAAAAGGTTTGCATAGGTTGGACAAGTGGTGAACCTTGAGACCAAATCCTCCTTGCTATATTAATGGAAGCAAGGTTGGACAAGTGGTGGACCTTGAAACCAAAGCCTCTTTGCTATATGAGAGCATAGGTTGGACAAGTGGCGGACCTAGTTGTAATACCCACTGCCACCTATCAACTACTATAGGACTATGCTTTCCAATGTCCAAGTATCCCTTGAGTCTTTCAAGGTTGAACACGTGGTGGACCTTGAAACAAAAATCCCCTTTCTATATCAGAGCATAGCTTGGACAAGTGGTGGACCTAGTTATAATGCCCAATATCCAAGGTGAAATACCTTAGGACTTTGCTACCTTGCTTGCCAATGTTTACGTAGCCCCTCATTTCTTTAATGGAAGTAAGGTTGGACAAGTGGTGGACCTTGAAACCAAAGCCTCTTTCCTATATAAGAGCATAGGTTGGACCTAGTTTTAATACCCACTGCCACCTATCAACTACTATAGGACTATGCTTTCCAATGTCCAAGTATCCCTTGAGTCTTTCAAGGTTGAACACGTGGTGGACCTTGAAACGAAAATCCCCTTTCTATATTAGAAAGGTTGAACACATGGTGGACCTTGAAACGAAAATCCCCTTTCTTTATCAGAGCATAGCTTGGACAAGACCTAGTTATAATGCCCAATATCCAAGGTGAAACACCTTAGGACCTTGCTACCTTGCTTGCCAATGTTTACGTAGCCCCTCATTTCTTTAATGGAAGCAAGGTTGGACAAGTGGTGGAACTTGAAAGCAAAGCCTCTTTGCTATATGAGAGCATAGGTTGGACCTAGTTGTAATACCCACTGCCACCTATCAACTACTATAGGACTATGCTTTCCAATGTCCAAGTATCCCTTGAGTCTTGCAAGGTTGAACACGTGGTGGACCTTGAAACCAAAATCCCCTTTCTATCTCAGAGCATAGCTTGGACAAGTGGTGGACCTAGTTATAAAGCCCCTCCTTTCTTTAATGGAAGAAAGGTTGGAAAAGTGGTGAATCTTGAAACCCAAACCCTTTGGCTATATATAGAGGATATCTTGGACAAGTGGTGGGCTTAGTTGTAGTATCCAATGTCCAAGGTCCAAGGTGAACTATGTAAAGACCTTACTTCCAAAAACAGAGTCGTACAAGTGGTTCTCCTTGAAACCAAAACCTCCTTAGTGTATTAGAACATAGCTTGGAGAAGTGTGGACTTAGTTGTAATGGTGAATGTCCAAAGCAAACTATTATAGGACCTTGCTTCCCAAATCAAGTTTGGACAAGTGGTGGATCTTGAAACCAAAACCCCCTTACTCTATTAAAGCATAGCTTAGATAAGTGGTGGACCTAGCTGCCATGGAAAATGTTCAATCTGAACTGCTGCAAGACCTTGCTATTAAATGTCTAAGTAGAGCTAGCTTCTTTAATGGAATCAAGGTTGGGAAAGTGGTGCATCTTGAAACCAAAAGCCCTTTATTGTATTAGAGCATAGCTTGGACAAGTGAGGGACCTAGTTTTAATGTGTGATGTCCAAAGAAAAGTATTACAAGACCTTGCTTTCCAATATTTGAATTGGTCAAGTGGTTAAAACTAAGTATAAAACTTTGACCATTTTCTTCTCGAATTGCCAAAAAGCTAGTTTTAGACACCCCTAAATGAAAATGGTTTAGGGTGGCCTTAAACAATGTTTTTTCAAAGACTTGAACAAAAGGGTTGCCGAAGAGTAATGACAATTTATTGTGGCTTGAAGTGCCTGAGTATGTGAAAACAAGCCTAGGTTTTCCACGAGGCAAAAGGTGACATAATAAGAACATTGGAAAGTTAGGATTGACCATGTGGCCTAAACTTTGGCAAGTGAAGTGGTGGCCAAGTTTTGTGGCACAGTGTGCACTTGGTCCTATATGTGTTGACCACTTGGCTAAATCTAGGACCATAACCCTAAACCTTTGGCACCTTAAGTATAGTATGGGACATAATCTAGAACTGCTATAGTAAATTAGTAGTATAGCTAATATGTTAATATTTGTATTATATTTAAGTATATGCTAATATAATTTATGTTCAAAATTTCACTAATGAATAATGTTCCCATTTAGCACTCCAGATGCGGGGTCTTAGGGCAATGCCACAATGGGGTGACAAGGCAGCGCTTCCACGTGAGGGTTGGGGGTAGCGCTCTTGATGGGGATGTGGAATATAGCGCTCTCGATGGCGGGGCTTGGGAGGTTGATTTTGGGATATTGTTCTGGGCGGGGTCCTGGGGCAGCGCCCCGGGCGGGGTCGAGGGGCAGCGCCCGCGCGGGCTAGGGGCAGCGCCCAAAGATTTTTTTTTTTAAAAAGTGAATTCCTAGTATAGAGTTACGCATGTTTTTCATATTTTCAACCATGATTTCTTTAATTTTGGCCGTGTGAATTGGTTAATTTTTTATATTGCTTTTGTTTTTTTTAATCCTATGATAAAACATGGACTTGTAGCATACGTGGCATTCTAATAAACCCTATCAAGATTAGGCACACAGAGAGCGCACGAGAAACGCACACAGAGAAAGCAGGCGAGCAGCAAAGACACAGAAAGCGCACACGGATCGCACACAGTTGGAGTATACGCGCGCGTAGAGGAGCAAGCTCGGCATCGTACACAACACACAGGTGGAGTGCACAGGATTGAAAGTTCGCGCACAAGATAAAGAAACAGCAGCGTACACAACGCTTTCCAGAAGGGCAGGATCGGGCAGTCTTCTCAGGAGACATTGCACACCTCACGAATAGAGAAAAAACAGGTATTTCTCTCTCTCTCACTCTCTGTCTTTCTCCATATAGAGAAGATGGTTCTCTGTAACTCTTCTTGCACACACACTCTCTCGTCAAAAGACAGAGATACATAGTTTAAAAGTATCCCCGCACACATACACATATTCCCACACATCGTCTTCCTCTCTTCCACATACATACCACAATGAAATCTGTTATCTTGCTGTCTCTCTCTTGAAAATACATGCACATATTCCCACACATCGTCTTCCTCACTTCCACATACATAACCACAATGAAATCTGTTATCTTGTTGTCTCTCTCTTGAAAAATACGTGCACATATTCCCATACATCGTCTTCCTCTCTTCCACATACATAAACACAGTGAAATCTGTTATCTTTCTCTCTCCTCTCTCTAAAAAAACAGGTATTTATCTCTCTCTCTCTCTATCTATCTATCTCTGTATCTTGCTATCTCTCTCTTGAAAATACATGCTCATGTATGTGTGCGTCTGTGTTATCTATGTGTATGTATGTATATTTGTGTTATTTCATTGTAATACTCATACATAATGCAGATACACAATTACACTTAATTACGATATGCACACATAGTATATATACATACATAAATATCACAAATAACTAACACATTGTAATACTAGTAAAATTGAATGAAAGACTTACTTGCGTGATCTGTTAAAGTCGATTCTTGTAGCGAGTTCTGGATGTATGATGAGCTGATTTTCCTCTAATCCATTTGTAGATATGATTGTAACTTTGTTTCTCAAAAATAGTAGTGTTGTTTAGTGATACACCTAATGGACATAAATGGTTTTAAACTAGGACATGTAGACCAAAAATACGTGTATTTCTTTGGATGAATATATACACTTTTGGTGACCCTTACCACAAGTGGTGGACCTTGAGACCAGTGGACTATAAGGACCTCCAAACAATACCTTGTACACTCAATCCTTCTTGGTATCTAGGTTGGACAAGTGGTGGACCTTGTTCAAATTCTCTAACCACTCTCTCTAACATGGTGACATAATTTAGGTGTGATAAATTCATATCTATGCAAACTAATATCAGTTTAGGCTTGTTAATTTGAATTTATGTACAATATAATGATTTGAGGTTTGCATATTTGAATTTAGGTGGTATAATGATATCTTTTTGTGGTAAACTTGAATTTAAAATCAATTTCGCGTGGAATATTTTAAATTTAAGTAGTAAAATTTAAATTTTTATAAAAAAGTTTGAATTTTAAAATTTGGGCGGGATATTTTAAAATTTAGGCGGGATATTTAAGATTTGGGAGGGATATTTTAAATTTACGCGGGAAGGTTTTGAATTTATAGCGAGATCTCCCTTACATAAGAGAGTATAGGTTGGACAAGTGGTGGACCTTCAAGCTAGAGCATCCATGCTACTGGACATGATAGGTAGGGAATCTAGTTGAATATTGTATGTATAATATATATGTAATAGATCTAGCTTGGACAAGTGGTGGACCTTGGAACAAAACCCCATGTAAAACATATCATGCACATTCCAAGTGGTCAAAAAAAAAATCATTTAGAATATAGCCCTATAGGTTGGACAAGTGTGGACCTTAACACCCAGATATTCTTCATATAATGACATAGAGTGGAAAACTGGTGAATCTTGAGACCAAACCATGCTACTAGCGATAATAGCTTGAACAAGTGGTGGACCTTGAAAGTAAACCCCCCATCTACGAAATATCGTGGGTTTAAGGTATTTCGATGGAGCCTAGCATCTTGGAGACATCGTGCATCTTGCTTCTCTTCATGTTTCAATGGAGCCTATCTTGGACAAATGGTGGAGCATCCTTCTCTCCATGTTTCAATGGACCCTAGCTTGGACAAGTGGTGGACCTTTGCTTCTCTCTATTATTCAATAGAGTTAGCTTGGACAAGTGGTGGACCTTGGAACCAAACCCCCATTTAAAACCTATCATGGTCACTCCAAGTGGTGAGAAAGAATAACCTTTAAGATATAGCCTTATAGGTTGGACAAGTGGTGGACCTTAACACCCTAATATTCTTATTATAATGACATAGAGTGAAAAAGTGGTGAATCTTGAGACAAAACCACTCATGCTACTAGCACTAATAGCTTGGACAAGTGGTGGACCTTGAACGTAAACCCCCCATGTTTCAATAGAGTTAGCTTCGACAAATGGTGGAGCATCCTTCTCTCCATGTTTCAATGGAGCCTAGCTTAGACAAGTGGTGGACCGTTGCTTCTCTCTATGATTCAATAGAGTTAGCTTGGACAAGTGGTGGACCTTGGAACCAAAGCCCCATGTAAAACCTATCATGGTCACTCCAAGTGGTAATAAAGAATAACCTTTAAGATGTAGCCTTATAGTTGGACAAGTGGTGGACCTTAACACGCGCATATTCTTAATATAATGACATAGAGTGGAAAAATGGTGAATCTTGAGACCAAACCACTCAGGCTACTAGCAATAATCGCTTGGACAAGTGGTGGACCTTGAATGTAAACCCTCATCTACGACATATCGTGGGTTTAATGTTTTTCAATGGAGCCTAGCATCTTGGAGACATGGTGCACCTTGCTTCTCCTCATGTTTCAATGGAGCCTACCTTGGACAAATGGTGGAGCATCCTTCTCTCCATGTTTCAATGGACCCTAGCTTAGACAAGGGGTGGACCTTTGCTTCTCTCTATGTTTCATTAGAGTTAGCTTGGACAAGTGGTGGACCTTGGAACCAAACCCCCATGTAAAACCTATCATGGTCACTCCAAGTAGTAAGAAAGAATAACCTTTAAGATGTAGCCTTATAGGTTGGACAAGTGGTGGACCTTAACACCCACATATTCTTAACAAAAGTGGTGAATCTTGAGACCAAACCACTCAGGCTACTAGCAATAATAGCTTGGACAAGTGGTGGACCTTGAATGTAAACCCCTCATCTACGAAATATCGTGGGTTTAATGTATTTCGATGGAGCCTAGCATCTTGAAGACATGGTGCAGCTTACTCCTCGTCATGTTTCAATGGAGCCTATCTTGGACAAATGGTGGAGCATCCTTCTCTCCATGTTTCAATGGACCCTAGCTTGGACAAGTGGTGGACCTTTGTTTCTCTCTATGTTTCAATAGAGTTAGCTTGGACAAGTGGTGGACCTTGGAACCAAACCCCCATGTAAAACCTATCATGGTCACTCCAAGTGGTAATAAAGAATAACCTTTAAGATGTAGCCTTATAGGTTGGACAAGTGGTGGACCTTAACACGCGCATATTCTTAATATAATGACATAGAGTGGAAAAGTGGTGAATCTTGAGACCAAACCACTCAGGCTACTAGCAATAATAGCTTGGACAAGTGGTGGACCTTGAATGTAAACCCTCATCTACGACATATCGTGGGTTTAATGTTTTTCGATGGAGCATAGCATCTTGGAGACATGGTGCACCTTGCTTCTCTTCATGTTTCAATGGAGCCTACCTGGACAAATGGTGGAGCATCCTTCTCTCCATGTTTCAATGGACCCTAGCTTAGACAGGGGTGGACCTTTGCTTCTCTCTATGTTTCAATAGAGTTAGCTTGGACAAGTGGTGGACCTTGGAACCAAACCCCCATGTAAAACCTATCATGGTCACTCCAAGTAGTAAGAAAGAATAACCTTTAAGATGTAGCCTTATAGGTTGGACAAGTGGTGGACCTTAACACCCACATATTCTTAATAAAAGTGGTGAATCTTGAGACCAAACCACTCAGGCTACTAGCAATAATAGCTTGGACAAGTGGTGGACCCTGAATGTAAACCCCTCATCTACGAAATATCGTGGGTTTAATGTATTTCGATGGAGCCTAGCATCTTGGAGACATGGTGCAGCTTGCTTCTCGTCATGTTTCAATAGAGCCTATCTTGGACAAATGGTGGAGCATCCTTCTCTCCATGGTTCAATGGACCCTAGCTTGGACAAGTGGTGGACCTTGGAACCAAACCCCCATGTAAAACCTATCATGGTCACTCCAAGTGGTAATAAAGAATAACCTTTAAGATGTAGCCTTATAGGTTGGACAAGTGGTGGACCTTAACACGCGCATATTCTTAATATAATGACATAGAGTGGAAAATGGTGAAATCTTGAGACCAAACCACTCAGGCTACTACCAATAATAGCTTGGACAAGTGTTGGACCTTGAATGTAAACCCCTCATCTACGACATATCGTGGGTTTAATGTTTTTGGATGGAGCCTAGCATCTTGGAGACATGGTGCACCTTGATTCTCCTCATGTTTCAATGGAGCCTACCTTGGACAAATGATGGAGCATCCTTCTCTCCATGTTTCAATGGACCCTAGCTTAGACAAGGGGTAGACCTTTGCTTCTCTCTATGTTTCAATAGAGTTAGCTTGGACAAGTGGTGGATTTTGGAACCAAACCCCCATGTAAAACCTATCATGGTCACTCCAAGTAGTAGGAAAGAATAACCTTTAAGATGTATCCTTATAGGTGGGACAAGTGGTGGACCTTAACACCCACATATTCTTAATAATAGTGGTGAATATTGAGACCAAACCACTCAGGCTACTAGCAATAATGTATCGTGGGTTTAATGTATTTCCATGGAGCCTAGCATCTTGGAGACATGGTGCAGCTTGCTTCTCGTCATGTTTCAATGGAGCCTATCTTGGACAAATGGTGGAGCATCCTTCTCTCCATGTTTCAATGGACCCTAGCTTGGACAAGTGGTGGACCTTTGTTTCTCTCTATGTTTCAATAGAGTTAGCTTGGACAAGTGGTGGACCTTGGAACCAAACCCCCATGTAAAACCTATCATGGTCACTCCAAGTGGTAATAAAGAATAACCTTTAAGATGTAGCCATATAGGTTGGACAAGTGGTGGACCTTAACACACGCATATTCTTTATATAATGACATAGAGTGGAAAAGTGGTGAATCTTGAGACCAAACCACTCAGGCTACTACCAATAATAGCTTGGACAAGTGTTGGACCTTGAATGTAAACCCTTCATCTACGACATATCGTGGGTTTAATGTTTTTGGATGGATTCTAGCATCTTGGAGACATGGTGCACCTTGATTATCCTCATGTTTCAATGGATCCTACCTTGGACAAATGGTGGAGCATCTTTCTCTCCATGTTTCAATGGACCCTAGCTTAGACAAGGGGTGGACCTTTGCTTCTCTCTATGTTTCAATAGAGTTAGCTTGGACAAGTGGTGGACCTTGGAACCAAACCCCCATGTAAAACCTATCATGGTCACTCCAAGTAGTAAGAAAGAATAACCTTTAAGATGTAGCCTTATAGGTGGGACAAGTGGTGGACCTTAACACCCACATATTCTTAATAAAAGTGGTGAATCTTGAGACCAAACCACTCAGGCTACTAGCAATAATGTATCCTGGGTTTAATGTATTTCGATGGAGCCTAGCATCTTGGAGACATGGTGCAGCTTGCTTCTCGTCATGTTTCAATGGAGCCTATCTTGGACAAATGGTGGAGCATCCTTCTCTCCATGTTTCAATGGACCCTAGCTTGGACAAGTGGTGGACCTTTGTTTCTCTCTATGTTTCAATAGAGTTAGCTTGGACAAGTGGTGGACCTTGGAACCAAACCCCCATGTAAAACCTATCATGGTCACTCCAAGTGGTAATAAAGAATAACCTTTAAGATGTAGCCTTATAGGTTGGATAAGTGGTGGACCTTAACACGCGCATATTCTTAATATAATGACATAGAGTGGAAAAGGGTGAATCTTGAGACCAAACCACTCAGGCTACTACCAATAATAGCTTGGACAAGTGTGGACCTTGAATGTAAACCCTCATCTACGACATATGGTGGGTTTAATGTTTTTGGATGGAGCCTAGCATCTTGGAGACATGGTGCACCTTGATTCTCCTCATGTTTCAATGGAGCCTACCTTGGACAAATGGTGGAGCATCCTTCTCTCCATGTTTCAATGGACCCTAGCTTAGACAAGGGTGGACTTTTGGCTCCTCTCTATGTTTCAATAGAGTTAGCTTGGACAAGTGGTGGACCTTGGAACCAAACCCCCATGTAAAACCTACATGGTCACTCCAAGTAGTAAGAAAGAATAAAACCGTTTAAGATGTACCCGTATAGTTGGACAAGTGGTGGACCTTAACACCCACATATTCTTAATAAAAGTGGTGAATCTTGAGACCAAACGCCACTCAGGCTACTAGCAATAATAGCTTGGACAAGTGGTGGACCTTGAATGTAAACCCCTCATCTACGAAATATCGTGGGTTTAATGTATTTTCGATGGAGCCTAGCATCTTGGAGACATGGTGCAACTTGCTTCTCGTCATGTTTCAATGGAGCCTATCTTGGACAAATGGTGGAGCATCCTTCTCTCCATGTTTCAATGGACCCTAGCTTGACAAGTGGTGGACCTTTGTTTCTCTCTATGTTTCAATAGAGTTAGCTTGGACAAGTGGTGGACCTTGGAACCAAACCCCCATGTAAAACCTATCATGGTCACTCCAAGTGTAAGAAAGAATAACCTTTAAGATGTAGCCTTATAGGTTGGACAAGTGGTGGACCTTAACACGCGCATATTCTTAATATAATGACATAGAGTGGAAAAGTGGTGAATCTTGAGACCAAACCACTCAGGCTACTAGCAATAATAGCTTGGACAAGTGGTGACCTTGAATGTAAACCCTCATCTACGACAATCGTGGGTTAATGTTTTTCGATGGAGCCTAGCATCTTGGAGACATGGTGCAGCTTGCTTCTCCTCATGTTTCAATGGAGCCTATCTTGGACAAATGGTGGAGCATCCTTCTCTCCATGTTTCAATGGACCCTAGCTTGGACAAGGGTGGACCTTTGCTTCTCTCTATGTTTCAATAGAGTTAGCTTGGACAAGTGGTGGACCTTGGAACCAAACCCCCATGTAAAACCTATCATGGTCACTCCAAGTGGTAAGAAAGAATAACCTTTAAGATGTAGCCTTATAGGTTGGACAAGTGGTGGACCTTAACACCCACATATTCTTAATAAAATGGTGAAAATCTTGAGACCAAACCACTCAGGCTACTAGCAATAATAGCTTGGACAAGTGGTGGACCTTGAATGTAAACCCCTCATCTACGAAATATCGTGGGTTTAATGTATTTCGATGGAGCCTAGCATCTTGGAGACATGGTGCAGCTTGCTTCTCCTTCATGTTTCAATGGAGCCTATCTTGGACAAATGGTGGAGCATCCTTCTCTCCATGTTTCAATGGACCCTAGCTTAGACAAGTGGTGGACCTTTGCTTCTCTCTATGTTTCAATAGAGTTAGCTTGGACAAGTGGTGGACCTTGGAACCAAACCCCCATGTAAAACCTATCATGGTCACTCCAAGTGGTAAGAAAGAATAACCTTTAAGATATAGCCTTATAGGTTGGACAAGTGGTGGACCTTAACACCGCCATATTCTTAATATAATGACATAGAGTGGAAAAGTGGTGAATCTTGAGACCAAACCACTCAGGCTACTAGCATAATAGCTTGGACAAGTGGTGGACCTTGAATGTAAACCCCTCATCTACACATATCGTGGTTTAATGTTTTTCGAATGGAGCCTAGCATCTTGGAGACATGGTGCACCTTGCTTCTCTCATGTTTCAATGGATCCTACCTTGGACAAATGGTGGAGCATCCTTCTCTCCATGTTTCAATGGACCCTAGCTTAGACAAGGGTGGACCTTGCTTCTCTCTATGTTTCAATAGAGTTAGCTTGGACAAGTGGTGGACCTTGGAACCAAACCCCATGTAAAACCTATCATGGTCACTCCCAAGTAGTAAGAAGAATAACCTTTAAGATGTAGCCTTATAGGTTGGACAAGTGGTGGACCTAACACCCACATATTTCTTAATAAAAGTGGTGAATCTTGAGACAAACCACTCGGCTACTAGCAATAATAGCTTGGATAACCATGTAAAAATATAGGTCTTTCAAGGGTGAGAAAGTATTAACCATTTACATATATCTTATGGTTGGACAAGTGGTGGACCTTACACCCAAATATTCTTAATATAATGACATAGAGTGGAAAAGTGGTGAATCTTGAGACCAAACCACTCATGCTACTAGCGATAATAGGTTGGACAAATTGTTGATCTTGAATGTAAACCCCTGTACAAAATAACGAGGTTTAAGGTATTTCATGGAGCCAGCATCTGAGACATGGTGCAGATTGCTTCTCTTCATGTTTCAATGGAGTCTATCTTGACAAATGGTGGAGCATCCTTCTCTCCATGTTTCAATGGAGCCTAGCTTGACAAGTGGTGGACCTTTGCTTCTCTCTATGTTTCAATAGAGTTAGCTTGGACAAGTGGTGGACCTTGGAACCAAACCCCCATGTAAAACCTATCTTGGTACTCCAAGTGGTGAGAAAGAATAACCATTAAGATATAGCCTTATAGGTTGGACAAGTGGTGGACCTTAATACCCAAATATTCTTAATATAATGACATAGAGTGAAAAAGTGGTGAATCTTGAGACCAAACCCCTCATGCTACTAGAGTTAATAGGTTGGACAAGTGGTGGACCTTGAATGTAAACCCCCATGTTTCAATAGAGTTAGCTTCGACAAATCTGGAGCATCCTTGCTCTCCATGTTTCAATGGACCTATCTTGGACAAGTGGTGGACCTTCCTGCTTCTCCTATGTTTCAATAAAGTTAGCTTGGACAAGTGGTGGACCTTGGAACCAAACCCCTATGTAAAACATATCATGGACATTCAAGTGGTGAAAAGAATACCCATTAAGATATACCCTTATAGGTTGGAACAAGTGGTGGACCTTAACACCGAGATCTTCTTTATATAATGACATAGAGTGGAAAAGTGGTGAATCTTGAGACCAACCACTTCATGCTACTAGGATAATAGGTTGGAAAGTGGCTGGACCTTGACGTTTAACCCCACATGAACAATTTCGTGGGTTTAAGGTATTTCAATGGATCCTAGAATCTTGGAGACTGGTGCACTTCCCATGTTTCAATGATAGCCTAGCTTCCACCAATGGTAGACATCCTTCTCTCCATGTTTCAGTGGAGCCTAGCTTGGACAAGTGGTGGACCTTTGTTTCTCTCTATGTTTCCATAGAGTTAGCTTGGACAAGTGGTGGACCTTGAGCCAAACCCCCATGTAAAACATATCATGGACATTTCAAGTGGTGAAAATAATACCCTTTAAGATATAGCCTTATAGGTTGGACAAGTGGTCGACCTTAACACCTAGATCTTCATAATAAAAGGAATGACAAGAGTGGAAAAGTGGTAATCTTGAGACCAAACCACTCAGCTACTAGAGATAATAGGTGGACAAGTGGTGGACCTTGAATGTAAACCCCCCATGTACAAAATATCGTGGTTTAAGGTATTTCAATGGACCTAGCATCTTGGAGACATGGTGCAGCTTGCTTCTCTTCATGTTTCAATGGAGCCTATCTTGGACAAATGGTGGAGCATCCTTCTCTCCATGTTTCAATGGACCCTAGCTTAGACAAGTGGTGGACCTTTGCTTCTCTCTATGTTTCAATAGAGTTAGCTTGGACAAGTGTGGAACTTGGAACCAAACCCCATGTAAAACCTATCATGTCATTCCAAGTGGTGAGAAAGAATACCCTTTAAGATATAGCCTTATAGGTTGGACAAGTGGTGGACCTTAACACCCAATCTTCTTAATATAATGACATAGAGTGAAAAATGGTGAATCTTGAGACCAAACCACTCATGCTACTAGTGATAATAGGTTGGACAAGTTGGTGGACCTTGAATGTAAACCCCCCATGTACGAAATATCATGGTTTAAGATATTTCAATGGAGCCTAGCATTTTGGAGACATGGTGCAGCTTGCTTCTCTTCATGTTTCAATCAAACCTGGCTTGGACAAATGGTGGAGCATCTTCTCTCCATGTTTCAATGGAGCCTAGCTTGGACAATGGTGGACCTTTGATTCTCTCTATGTTTCAATAGAGTTAGCTTGGACAAGTGGTGGACCTTGGAACCATACCCCTATGTAAAACCCATCATGTGCATTCCAAGTGGTGGTAAATAATACCATTTAAGATATAGCCTTATAGGTTGGACAAGTGGTGGACCTTAACACCCAGATCTTCTTAATATAATGACATAGAGTGGAAAAGTGGTGAATCTTGAGACCAAACCACTCATGCTACTAGGGATAATAGGTTGGACAAGTGGTGGACCTTGAATTTAAACCCCACATATACAAAATATCATGGGTTAAAGGTATTTCAATGGAGCCTAGCATCTCAAAGACATGGTGCATCTTGCTTCTCTTCATGTTTCAATGGAGCCTATTTTTGGACAAATGGTGGAGCATCCTTCTCTCCATGTTTCAATGACCCTAGATTGGACAAGTGGTGGACCTTTGCTTCTCTCTATGTTTCAATATAGTTAGCCTATATTAGACAATTAGTAGACCTCGAATCTCTCCATGTTGTCTAGAGCTGAGCTTGGACAAGTGGTGGACCCTTACTTCTCCCTCCCTTAGTTTACTAGCTTAAATGATCACTATGTATACTTGCTTAGATCTAGCTTGAACAAGTGGTGGAACTTGTATTCACACAAACTTAATCCATTACAAAAAAGTATATGTTAAAATAACATTTGGTTTTTTTTTTTTCAGGAAAGATGGCTCCAAAAAAACAGGTTGCAAGGGTTGCTGTCTCAGTTGACTATACTTGCAATGATCTTAGGAATGGTATTTGGACATACATGGTATAGAGGGTGCACAATTTCATAAGGTGCATCTATTTATTGCCAAAAAGGAGAATGACAGCTTGTTTGAAGATGTTGGACAAGTTGTGGAAGCATCTGTCTCTGTAGTTGATAGTCATCCAGAGGTGGAATGCATTGACATTCTAGTTCCAATGAATCTAGAATTTCAACTATCTCCAGGGAGCATATGCATTGGAGCGCATGTCTAGAAACAAAAAGAGACAATGTTTTCCGAGGATGGAAGTTTTGCAGAATCAAATCCAAATATCACAGCAGATCAACTTCAAAGCTCCATCATTGCCACACTACAACGAAAAAAGGTGAAAGCTTCACGACCACCATCCACAAAGAAGCAAGCAAAATGCAGAAAGTAGAAGCTAAGCGAACTAGTTCCATTTTGATGTAGACAAGGCATCTTTGCATCCTCATCAACAGAGGGTTCAATGTCAAAGATGAGAATTGTGGATCCATGTTTTAGAAGCTGAGGCCATGAAAGGACAAGAAAAAGATACAGGTGGAATGAATAAGTACATAAATTATTTTCCTTTCCAATATAGGGAATTTGATATCCCTATTCAAAATTGTTGGCTTGCTCCTGATCACTATAATGCACGTATTATGGATAAAAAACACGCTGAAAGTGTGTTATTTGGATTTTCACGGAGTACGACCAAGCCTGCAGCATGTGCATATTTGATGCCTGTTCGAAATGCAAAATCAAAGAAGGGGACTCCTTTGGCAGTAGAAGAGGTAGAGGAGCAAAAAATTAAAGATTATCATTATTGGATTCTTGATGGGCAGCATTCAATCTATGCTGCAAAAGTTTTGCTTCACAATGAACAAAACAACAAAGAGATCTTTGAAAGACGATTAGCGTGTATAAATTTAGAAAGGCTCGCATTGTTGTGAATGCTCCTCCATTTTGTTGCAACTGCTATATCTGCCATTGCAAATGAGGAGGCTCAGGCATTGTATGTCAAGCAACCTTACAGCCAAATATTGAGACATTTACGGAGTCAATGGATCTTCTCAGGACGACCACCAAAGGCAGCAAGTGGAATTGCAGAGGGACATGCATCTCGTGCCGGATGGATGTAAGTTATTTTTTTCTTTGTCTTTTTGATAGTGTTTAATTAACAAATCTTGCTCAATAGTTTAATTATTTCTCTATTTTTTTTAGGCTTTTCTTTCGATTGGCAAGAATGAGTGCAGCAGCAAGTTGATTGCTAAACAGGCACACATGGTCACGTACTCTGATTTAATTTAATGATTGCTGGATAGAAATCATTGAAAATCTAGAAGAGAGAATAAGAACCCCCAACAACTGTATTTAGATACCTTTGTGGCCTTGAGGAAGCAGAGGTAAAGACTATTGTTCAAGAAGAGATTAGAGATGAGAAGATTTTACTGTCAAAGAGTGCAAAGGATGGTGATGCAACTGACATGTATGATCGAATCAAGCAGTTGAAGCAAGACAAATTGATTCAAGATGCACTTCTTGAAGGCTTCAACAATTTGAATGAGTCTTCACCATGTAAAGACTGGGAGGAGGTGGTCAAAATGTATAACATCAATGATGTTGTTTATAAAACAATTTTAATGCTATGCGAGGAATGGATCAGATCTAGTTTGACGCGTGGAACAAAGAAAATGGCTTTTCCAGATGGAGCAATAAAATACATGCAATGGGCAATTCACCTTCAAAAGGAGAAAACTGAGCCTAGAGATTTGCCATGGTCAATCTATGTGGTGAGCCTACAAATGGAAGGCAATCTCTACTTGATGCGCCACTTCAATAATAAAGTGCCTATTGGCTTATGTGTTTTAGATATGACAAAAAACGTTGGAGCCAATTTGAAGTGGAGTGACGGAGAATTTAACAATGCTTTGGATGGGATCTTGGCTATTGCTGGAGGGTCAACAGATCCTGGATTTGTCTTTCTTGCATTTGTGGATTTCACTAACTTCACAAAATTGCAATGTGCCTTTCACGCCATGGGAGATAATCTGAGCTACCATTGTTGTGGTGCATTGCATCACTTTCCATCAGCTCCTTGCAAAGGAGCAATTCAATTCCTAACAGTTATTGCCTTCTTGGGACAAGTAAACAATGCATTTGAAGGCCTGAGAAGAAGATTAGAGGAACATCCCATGCCCAATTGATTGTTCTCTTCTTCAAGTAGCAGATAACGATATGTCAGATTTGCAATATTTGGAGGCCAAAAAAAAGCTTTGGTCAAGCACTACATTCGTACATATTGTTTTGAAGACCGCAAGCTTGTTGATGTTTTTGGTGATGGCTCCTTGGTTGCACAAGAAGGAATACAACAGAAAAAAGAAGTTATCTGCTTAATTGATAGTGTGGAGGAGGCAAAAAGCGTGGAGACCATGCTGCTAGACTTTGTTAAGTCTCATGAAGATATAGAAAAATGGGCTGGACTTCAACAATCCACTTCGCAATCAGGCGACATTGTGCCTGTTACAGAGGAGTGCTCTCCACAAAGAGAAGAAGAACAACAACAACACCATCCTCTGTCAATGGAGGACTTTTTGGAAATGGAGACACGTATGTTTTGAGTTTCTTGTGCATGTTAGTGTTTCTGTTACTGATTTGATACTCTTAATGTTAGATTTTGCTTTATATAGTATTGATTGAGTTTGTATTTTGTATCTCAAGCATTCAAGGTTTGAATGTAAATAGTAAATTACTTGAGTTTTTGAATGGTGGATCTGTAGACTAAAACTATAACATTTAATACTCACAAAGACTTAATTACTTAAGAGCTTGAACTCAATAAGTTTTGGACCTTTTATCAATACCCCCTTGATATGATACATTAGATCGTAGCATGGTTAAATGGTGATGCTTCATAAATTGAACCTAGCTTAGACAGGTGCTCGAGCCTAAATTTAACTAACCTTGCTAGAAGGGAGCTTATGTTTGGACTTTGAGAACTAGCATAAGTAATCAATTAGAGCATAGATTAGACATGTGGTGGTGGCCGGCCTTAGAGACCAAAATCTTAATGAGCTTGGAAAGGTATTTAAGTACTGCAATTTACTTAGTTTTAGTACTCATTAAATGCATAGCTTGAAAAAAGGTGGACCGTACATGGATCCTAAATTCAAGAGGTGTGGTAGACCTTCAAAACAAGCTCATATAGCTTGGACATGTGGTAGACCTTGCATGAAGACTAGTTTAGTCAATGTGTGTACACCTTGTAACCAACACATTTGTTATATTAGCTTGGACAAGTGGTGGACCTTGCTTTTATGTTTCAATGGAGCATATTTGGACAGGTGGTAGACCTTGTTTCTCTCCATGCTTCAATGGAGAGAAACTTTAGCTTGGACAAGTGGTGGACCTGTTTTTATGTTTTAAAGGAGCATATTTCGGACAAGTGGTAGACATAGTTTCTCTCCATGGTTCAATAGAACCCACCTTAGACAAGTGAAGTACCTTGAAACCAAACCCCCATAATACAACCTACTAAATAGGTTGGAAAATTGGTGGGATATGAAACCATCCATGATAGAGCATAGTATAGTGAAAACGTAGTGGTCCTTATATCAATTACCATGCATAGCTTGGACAAGTGGTGGACCTTGATTCTCTCTATGTTTCAATGGATCCTATCTTGGACTAGAGATATATCTTACTTAGTTCCATGCTTCAATGGATTGTAGCTTGGATAAGGAGTGGAACTTCAAACAAAAACTCCACATCATAGCATATATTAACAATTCATGGGTTTTATAGAGATTGTCTTGCCTATTTTGGAGAGTTGGTACACCTTTATTCTCCATTCTTCAATGGATCTGAGGTTGGACAAGCGGAGCTGGAGAAGTGGTCAACCTTAAAATGAAACCTCCATGCTACAACAGCCCATCATAGATCGTATATGTAGTGGACCTTGAAACTCTTTTATGTCCCTAGCTTAGAGAAGCATTGCACTCTTGATTATCTCCATACATGAAGGAAAGGTTGTACAAGTGGTGGACCTTCAAACCAGAATCTCTATGCAATAATAGGCAAGTGGTGGAGCTTGTTTTCTCCATGTTCCAATGGAGCCTAGCTTAGACAAACAATGGAGCTTGCTTCTCTCCATGTTTCAATGGATCCTAGCTTAGAAAAGTGGTGGAGCTTTGCTTCTCTCCATGTTCCAATGGACCATAGCTTAGACAAGTGGTAGACCTTGAAAAAACACCCATGTATACAACATATTATGGGGTTTTCATGTTTCAATGGCTCCTAGCTTGGACAAATGGTAGAGCATGCTTCCTTTATGTTTCAATGGATCCAATCTTAGCCAAGTGGTGACCTTGAAACAAGAATCCCCCCCCCCCCCCCCCCCCCCATTGGGTTTTGAAAGCACTGGGAGAAAATAATAGCTTTGATAAGTGGTGGACCTTGCTTCTCTCCATGCTTCAATGGAGCCGAGGTTGGACACATGTTGGAGAGAAGATGGTTGCCCATGAAATAAGACCATGCATGCTATAATCAATCATATGTTGTACACATGGTGGACCTTGCAATTGTTTTATATGCCTAACTTGGACAAGTGGAGGACCCTTGATTACCTCCAGATATCAACAACAAGCCAAGTTTGGACAAGTGTAGTACCACCAAACCAGAATCTATATGCTACAATAGAGTATAGGTAGGACACGCGATGAACCTTGATATCAAACCATCCATGCTACTAGAGATGATAGGTTTCACATGTGGTGGAACCTTGTATCAATGTTCTATGTGTAGTTTTTGACTAGTGATAGACCTTGAAACTAATCCCTCTAGGCTACAAGAAAAAAGAGATGGATGAGGAGGCTAGACTACTTTTGTTGCATCAATGCATCCCATGTTACCACATATACTATAGGGTTCTTGGATAAGTGTTGGATCTTGTGTCAATGCTCCATGTCTAGCTTGGACAAGTGGTGGACCTTGGTTCTCTCTATGCTTCAAATGGGCAATAGATTGGAGACACAGTGGCCTTTTTTTTCCAATGATTTTATTTTTTGGAAACCTTGGAGGCACCATGTAAGAGGCACTCTAAGTCTTCCATACAATGGACCTATTGGACTATAAAATAATGATATCTTTCTTTGATATTGTCATTATTTTATGCATAATATTTTCTTCTTTTTGCAGACACAAAGGAGTTAAGTGATATAAAAACTAGATGTATTTCACACTATGATTGGCATGAAGATCCTTTTGGGACACCAAATTTTCCTATTCCCAAAGATGTAATTTTCCATATTAACGGTGTGGATTTTGAAGTGCGACTTTCATGTATTGAAGGAGCTGGTTATGGGCTATTTGTGCATACTACCCTGGAAAGTGGTTTGACTATTCTAAACTATGGAGGGCATAAGTATAGATTTCAAGACTGGAAAAAGATATGCAAAATATTTCCAAGAGCTTATAAAATTCTCTTCTAGAGGATCCAAACATAGAAGAAGAGGAAGATCAATCATACATTATTGGTTGTGTAGAAGAAGGAAACGTGTCGGGCTATATAAATAGTTCTCACAGTACAAATGTCTGTCCCAACGTACGCTATACATTTGATCCAAATTTTCCACCTTGGCATAAATGCACCTCTTCACACATCAAGTCAGAAGAATATGGCCATGTATGCATTGAGACTATTTGTCAAGTTGAAGCAGGAGAAGAGTTGTTTGTTGACTATAACTTTACTTGACATTGTAAAGTATTGTACATGGATGGAAATCTCAAGTACATGCATCATTTTCATTTTTCATGGATGAAATCTCAAGTAAATATAACATTTGATTATTGTTTAGTTTATGCTCAACGAGAATCTAGAGTGCTCTTATGCTTTGTGTGTTGTCTAACATATTTGACTACCTTGGCCATAGAATCTTGATTCTACTCTAGATTTGTGATAAATCTTACCAAAATTTAATCAATGTCTAGGTTGGACAAGTGGTGGGGCTTCAAACATTACTGTCTTAAACAAGTGGAGTTATCTTACTTGAATAAGTGGTGGCCTTTGAATCCAAATCTAAGCCAAATCTCTAATTATTTTCTTGTAGTCTAGGTTGGACATTTGGTGGACCTTGTATCCATGTTTCCTCAACAAGGGTGGCTTTTAGTTTTCACTTTAAGTACTCATCTTTAATAAAGTGTAGGATGGAAAATGTTGAGTTAGTAGATTGTATTTTAGACAAGTGGTGTTTGGTGTACGAATGCTGAAAATGGTTGCAAGGATTCTAACAACGACTTTACCTTAAATAAATTTCTTACTAGGAGTTCTACATATAAATATGGTGAATAAAATTCTAGTGGTTTTGAGATACCATTTGTGTGTGTGTTTTCTTAGATTCACAAACTGGGATGGATAATGCTCCTATGGTTCAGTCAACAACTATAGAATCCATAGATTCTATGGTTTCTAAAGTGCCCAAGATGGATGATATTTCTATACTAGAGTCTAGTGTTGTGCAACTTGAGCAAGCTTCCAATAATGAGAACCAAGAAATCGATGCTTCAAAAATGCAACATACATCAAAAGAGACTGAAAAGTCCACTCACGAGCTATTGCCAATTGGTACTACGTCATGTAGCGTAGATGTTGAGAAATCCATGCTTACAATTATATTGGATTTAAATGGTCTATTGTTGAAACGTTCCCCTCAACCATCCTCACACCACAACTCAGTGCAAATGGATTCAAAAAGATATATTATACTCAGGCCAGGTTGCATCCAATTCTTGAAGACTATTTTACAAAGGTTTAATGTTGCAATTTGGTCGACAGCTACTAGGAATAATGTGTATCAAATCCTTGCAGCACTAAACAACTTAGCTGAGGATACATTGCCTTTCTTTGCAATTTGGTCGCAAGATGTTTGCTACACCGCTCAAACTCAAAAATTGTTTAGACCCGACAATCCAAACGTTGAGGCAATGTTCAAGCCTCTAGCCAAAATTGCCATGGGGTTTGAATGTGATCCACAAAGAACAGTGCTTATTGATGACTCTCCTTACAAGGGATGTATTTCACCAGCAAACAATTGCATTTTTCCACCACAATTTGATGCTGAGAAGATGGTTGACAATATGCTCTTGGAGGAGCTACTGCCATACTTGATTCAGCTTGATGAGAGAAGGGATGTGCGTGATTTAATTGCTTCTAATCGTTATGGACAACCTATAGTGACAAATGATAGTGAATACAAACAAATCATGGAGTATTGGAAGCAGAAAAATGATGTTTGGTCAGCTAAGGTGTTCTTTACAAGAAGAATACCACCTGCAAAAGGTGACAGAGATGAAACTATCATTGAAGATGCAAGTGACACAAGCCACCGCAATGAAATGAGAAGAGCCCAAATACAAGAGATCTTGGCAAAGGAGCGTACACCCATTGAAAGCATGAAGGCGTCACAATTGACCACTTTAGCTAGGCAATTGGGTTGTAACACAAAAGGAGTTTTGAAGGCAACCACAACAAAGGCTTATATAAATAAGGTGAAAGCTGAGAACAATCTTCTAAGGCTGGATAGAAAGCAACCCTAAGGTACTAGTGACATGTCATATATTCTTGATACACATGCTTGAACACTCATGTGCATGGTATCTAACAAATCTTTCTTTTTATTCCTTCTTGCAGGATCTTACAAAGGATACTACTAGATGGAGCTCAATCAATAGAGATTTTGATATTTTTGCTCAAAATAATGAAGCAGTCACCTACATTTTTTGTTTATCAATTTCTTGAGAGACTTTATTTTAGTTTGTAATCATCAAATGAAATGAAAAGTATCCTTCTTATTAAGATTGTTGATCTTTTTCTTGTTCAAACCTTTCAATTGTGATTTATAGTTTTGTTAGCATGAGATTGTGCTTTTTTAGTTTGAAAAAAACTGTCAAAGATCCAAGTCTTTTTGGCTTTACTTAAGTTATTAATTGTGAAAGATCCAAGTCTTTTTGCTTTACTTAAGTTATTGATTGCCTATGTAATAGTCCTTAAAACAATATCGGATGGCTTTCTTGCTCCCATGTCTCACATTGGTCTTTAGGTAAGACAAGTGGTGACCTTAAAAGTACGGTCTCATATCTCGATCAAGTGAAGAGACATGAAGCTTAAATATCACTACTATGTATCTAGTGTTAAACTCCATCGAGACAAAGACTAGATAGCCAAATTGCAGTCAAGTTTAAGTGAAAAATCCATTTGAGCTAAGGTAAAACTTATAGTGCCTCATTTTTCTAGGATTCTACCCCATCAAGGAAGTTAGAATCTAGCACAAACCAATTAAGACTCTTTTGGAGCCTAGATAGGACAATTCGTGGAACTTATGAAACTTATTATTGAGTTAGAGTTTAGTTTAGATAAGCAAAAGATCTTCAAACCAGCACTTGACTTTCTTACTATTCAATATTCAAAGTCCCTTGAGGCTAACAAATTACATACCCACTTGTAACCTAACTAATGAGTAATTATATAGATCTAAGCAAGTATATATAATGAGTCTTCAAACTAATAATCCAAGGGAAGAGAGTAGCAAGGTCCACTACTTGTCCAAGCTCAGCTCTAGAAAACATAGAAAGATGCTAGTTCTACTAATTGTCTAATTATAGGCATGGAGAAATGATAGAAGGTTGACCACTTGTCCAACCTATCATCTCTAGTAAGATGGGAGGTTTGGCCTTAAGATTCACCATGTAACCAACCTATACATCATTGTATTATGAAGAGTAAAAAAGCAAAGCTCCACCACTTGTCCAAGCTAGTTCTAAAATCCACATGGAGATAAGCAAGCTCCACCATTTGTCGAATCTCTCTTCCATTAAAACATGAAAAAACTCATCTATGTTGTATAGGGGGACTTTTTTCCAAGGTCCACCACTTGTCCAAGCTAGGATCCCTAGTAGCACGAGTGGTTTGGTCTCAAGATATACCACTTGTACACTCTATGTCATTATATTAAGAAGAACTATGTATTAAGGTCCACCACTTGTCCAACCTATAAGGTTATATCTTAAATGGTATCCTTTCTCACCACTTGAAATGCCCATGATATGTTTTACACGGGGGTTTCATTCCAAGGTCCACCACTTGTCCAAGCTAACTCTATTCAAACATAGAGAGAAGCAAAGGTCCACCACTTGTCCAAGCTAACTCTATTCAAACATAGAGAGAAGCAAAGGTTCACCACATGTCAAAGCTAGGCTCCGTTGAAGTATGGAGAGAAGTAACCTCCATCATTTTTCCAAGATAGGTGCCATTCAAACATGGAAAGAATCAAGATCTACCATGTCTCCGAGATTCTAGGCTCCATTGAAACACCCTAAAACCATGATATTTTGTACATGGGGTGTTTACATTCAAGGTCTACCACTTCTCTAACGTATTATACCTAGTAGCATGAGTGATTTGGTCTTAAGATTCACCACTTATCCACTCTATGTCATTATATTAAGAATAACTGGGTGTTAAGGTCCACCACTTGTCCAACCTACAAGGGTATATCTTAAATGGTATCCTTCACCACTTGTCAAGGTCCATCACCACTTTTCCAACCTATAAGGTTATATCTTGAATGATATTTTTCCTCATCACTTGTAATGTCCATGCTATGTTTTACAAAGGGGTTTTGTTCCAAGACCCACCACTTGTCCAAGCTAACTCCATTAAAACATAGAGAGAAGCAAAGGTCCACCACTTGTCCAAGATAGGCTCCATTGAAACATGGAGAGAAGGATGATCCACCATTTCTCCAAGATAGGTTCCATTGAAACATTGAGAGAAGCAATCTCCACCATGTCTCCAAGCTAGGCTCCATTGAAATACCCTAAACCCATAATTTTGTACATGAGGGGTTTACATTGAAGGTCCACCACTTGTCCAACCTATTATCCCTAGTAGCAAGAGTGGTTTGGTCTCAAGATTCACCACTTGTACACTCTATGTCATTATATTAAGAAGAAATATGTGTTAAAGTCAACCACTTGTCCAGCCTATAAGGTTATATTTTAAATAGTATCCTTTCTCACCACTTGAAATGCCCATGATATGTTTTACATGGGGGTTTCATTCCAAGGTCCACCACTTGTCCAAGCTAACTCTATTAAAACATATAGAGAAAGAAAGGTCCACCACTTGTCCAAGCTAGGCTCATTGAAACATGGAGAGAAGGAACCTCCACTGTTTCTCCTAGATAGGCTCCATTGAAACATGGAGAGAAATAAGCTCCACCATGCCTCCAAGTTGCTAGGCTCCATTGAAATACCCAATACCCATAATTTTTTGTACATGGGGGGTTTACATTCAAGGTTCACCACTTGTCCAACCTATTATCCCTAGTAGGTTTGGTCTCATGATTCACCACTTGTCCACTCTATGTCATTATATTAAGAGGAATTAGGTGTTAAGGTCCACCACTTGTCCAACCTATAATGTTATAGCTTGAATGGTATTTTTTCTCACCACTTGTAATGCCCATGACATGATTTACATGGGGGTTTTGTTCCAAGGTACACCACTTGTCCAAGATAAATCTATTGAAACATAGAGAGAAACAAAGGTCCACCACTTTTCCAAGCTAGGCTGCATTGAAACATGGACCTTAATACCAAATTATTCCTAGTAGCATGAGTAATATTTTGTACATGGGGGGTTTGCATTCAAGGTCCACCACTTGTCCAACGTACTTTTCCTAGTAGGTTTGGTCGCAAGATTCACCACTTGTCCACTCTATGTCATTATATTAATAATAATTGGGTGTTAAGGTCCACCACTTTTCCAAGCTAGGGTCCATTGAAACATGGAGAGAATGATGCTACACCATTTATCCAAGATAGGCTGCATTGAAACATGGAGAGAAGCAAGCTTTACCATGTTTCCAAGCTAGGCTCCATTGAAACACTCTAGGGGGTTTTATTTCAAGGCCCACCACTTGTTTAACCTATTATCCCTAGTAGCATGAGTGGTTTGGTTTCAAGATTCACCACTTGTACACTCTATGTCATTATATTGTGTTAAGGTCCACCACTTGTCCAACCTATAAGGTTATATCTTAAATGGTATCCTTTCTCGCCACTTGAAATGCCCATGATATGTTTTACATGGGAGTTTCATTCCAAGATCCACCACTTGTCCAAGCTAACCATATTCAAACATAGAGAGAAACAAAGGTCCACGACTTGTCCAAGCTAGGCTCCATTGAAACATGGAGAGAAGGAACCTCCACCATTTCTCCTAGATAGGCTCCATTAAAACATGGAGAGAAGTAAGTTCCACCATGTCTCCAAGATGCTAGGCTCCATTGAAATACGCAAAACCCATGATATTTTGTACATGGGTGATTTACATTCAAGGTCAACCATTTCTCCAACCTATTATCCCTAGTAGGTTTGGTCTCACAATTCACCACTTTTCCACTATATGTCATTATAATAAGAGGAATTGGGTGCTAAGGTCCACCACTTGTCCAGCCTATAAGGTTATAGCTTGAATGGTATTTTTTCTCACCACTTGTAATGCCCATGACATGCTTTACATGGGGGTTTTGTTCCAAGGTTCACCACTTGTCCAAGCAAATTCTATTGAAACATAGAGAGAAACAAAGGTCCACCACTTTTCCAAGCTAGGCTCCATTGAAACATGGACCTTAATACCAAATTATTCCTAGTAGCATGAGTAATATTTTGTACATGGGGGGTTTGCATTCAAGGTCCACCACTTGTCCAACGTACTTTTCCTAGTAGGTTTGGTCGCAAGATTCACCACTTGTCCACTCTATGTCATTATATTAATAATAATTGGGTGTTAAGGTCCACCACTTTTCCAACCTATAAGGTTATATATTGAATGGTATTTTTTCTCACCACTTGTAATGTCCATGATATGTTTTACACGGGGATTTTGTTCCAAGATCCACCACTTGTCCAAGCTAAATCTGTTCAAACATAGAGAGAAACAAACGTGCACCACTTGTCCAAGGTAGGGTCCATTGAAACATGGAGAGAATGATGCTCCACCATTTATCCAAGATAGACTCCATTGAAACATGGAGAGAAGTAAGCTCCACCATGTTTCCAAGATGCTAGAGTCCATTGAAATACCCAAAACCCCTGATACTTTGTACATGGGGGGTTTACATTCAAGGTCCACCACTTGTCCAACCTATTATCCCTAGTAGCATGAGTGGCTTGGTCTCAGGATTCACCACTTGTCCACTCTATATCATTATATTAAGAAAAATTGGGTTTCCATATCTAAATGGATCTTTACTTGGATAAGTGGTAGACCTTGAGACCTAAATACCCATTCTACACTAGAGCATTGGTTAAGCCTTATACACTTCAAGAATACCTTTAACAACAAGTAGTAGTTATTAGTTGACTTAAGTCTAGTTGAACTCCATGGTATTGAGACTAAGAGAGAGTGTAGCATAAAAAAGAGTCAGGATTTTAATTTGACTTTCTTTCTATTAATGAGTAGATCATAGATGGATTTTGGTATCTAATAAAACCTTAGGGTAGACAATGTAAAACTCATGTCTATTGTTGAAAACTATTGAATTACCCATCCAACCTCCTCCAAGACCTTGTCCAAGGAATGAATCACCTTCTTATCACCTACCACTTGCTTTCAAGGACATCAAAAGAGTACTTATCTTGGATCTAGAGGGGTTACTTCTCAAGACACTTGAAATGAAACATGGAGATTCTATGCCATCTTGGGCTCAACACATGCGACTTGTGGAGGACAAAGATGAAGTTTATCATGTGGTGCGACCAGACGCAAAAAGTTTTTTGGATTTTTGTGCTGAATACTTTGATCTATGGATATGGAGTTGCTATAACTTAACAAGGGTGCAACGCATCACACAAAAGTGTTTTCCTGAGCAGTATACCAAGTTCAAGGTGTTTATGAGTAACAAAAATGGCCAAAATCCAAATATCATGTTAGGATTTACAAGGGTTTATCACAAAAATCTGAGTGATATTTGGAAGATATTTGAGGATTTGGATGCAAACAATACCTTAATTTTTGATGACACTCCATATAGGGTGATGTGGAACATGCCAGGGACATATCTTATATTTCCAAAGATGTGGAGGCAAACTTCCGAGCAACTTCAAAACTTCTTGCAGAGAACCATAATTCCATGGTTGGTAGGATGGTTGTATGCAAGAGATAAGAGAGTCTATACATACAACACAATTGTAAATCAGTATAGTGATTCTGAGACAAATTATGTCCTTGGTGTGTACTTGTCAACACGAAAGCATTGAATAAATATGGCTATAAGATGCTTTTTTTATTCTAGTGTGTATCTTTCAACATTTGTATAATTTGATATAGTCTTTTTTTTTTTTAATAAAGGTGTGTCAATTTTATGAACACTTGAATGGAGTGCACCCTACTCTAAGGGGACTTCAATGTACTATTGGAGTGCATCCTATTGTAAGGGGACTCTGATGTATTGCTAGAGTGCACCCAAATTTTTGGGGACTCATTTTTTATTTGATTGGGGCCTATGTTGGGTCATATAGTAAAAAAAATTCATTTTTTGTCAATTCATATTGAGGTTGCATTTATTTGGAACTATGAAAGAATTGATGTTTGATGTCAAAATAAAACTTGTAAGTGTGGATCAGAGAATTCATGGACTTTAAATATGTGAGAGGGATCTTTTTCTTGGGCACAAATGTTTGCTTCAAGAATTTTGTCATTACATACTTTATGTGAAAGAGTTTTAGAACCTAAAAGACTTTGAAAACAAAACTATGGAATCTAAGTGCATGTATTCTTGAATGGCTTGAAAGTTGATGTATACATGCATGTCGCCTTGATGAAGATTTAGATCTGACAAGATGGAAAGATATAATTCTTGGACGTTACCTTTGTTAATTTGGTAATAACATATTTAACTTTCTTTTAATATGGGTGGAAAATATATTATTATGTGCATTTGGAACCTAATTGCTTGACCTTCAAACCAAGATTCCTATGTTATTTTTTCATATACTTTTTTGTACTGAATTAAGATTGTGGATGCAAGGTCCACCACTTGTTCAAGCTAGATCTAAGAAAGTATATATACTGAGTCTTCAAACTAGTAAACCAAGGGAAGAGAGAAGCAGGGTCCATCACTTGTCCAAGCTCATCTCTAGACAACATAGAGAGATGTTATGTCTACTAATTGTCCAATATAGTCATGGAGAAATGATAGAAGGTTGATCCACTTGTCCAACCTATCATCTCTAGTAAAATGGGAGGTTTGGCCTTAAGATTCACCATGTAACCAACATATACTTCATTGTATTATGAAGAGTAGAAAAGAAAAGCTCCACCACTTGTCTAAGGTAGTTCCAAAATCAACATGGAGAGAAGAAAGCTTCACCATTTGTCCAAGATAGGTTCCATTAAAACATGGAAAACCTCATATATGTTGTACATGGAAGCTTTTTTCCAAGGTCCACCACTTGTCCAAGCTAGGATCCATTAAAACATGGATAGAAACAAGGCTCCACAACTCGTCCAACCTTTATAGCTGCGAAGTGTACCGGTTGTCTAAACTAGGCATGGGAAAATAATAGAAGGTCCACCACTTATCCAATATATTATCTCTAATAGCATGGGAGGTTTGGTCTCAAGATTTAGGAATTGGCTGACCTGTATTTCATTGTATTATGATGAATTTGGTTTTAAAGTCAACTACTTATCCAAGATATAAGTTTATATCTTGAATGGTATTCTTTCCCATCACTTAGAAAACCAATGATATGTTGTACATGGGAGGGTTTGTTACAAGGTCCACCACTTGTCCAAGCTAGTTTCATTGAAACATGGATGAAGACAAGCTCCACCATTTGTTAAATCTAGACTCCATTGAAATCTAGAAAATCCATTCTATGTTGTACATGGGGTTTTTGTTTTAAGGTCCAACACTTGTCCAAGCTAAGATCCATTGAAACATGGAGTAGAGAAACACTCCACCACTTGTCCAAGCTAGGCAACATTGATAGTAGTTGGTTTATTTTGAAGATCCACCACGTGTCTAAGCTAACTCTATTGAAACATAGAGAGAAGCAAAGGTCCACCAACTGTTCAAGCTAGGCTCCATTGAAACATGGACAGAAGCAAGCTCCACCATTTCTCCAAGATAGACTCCATTGAAACATGGAGAGAATCAAAGGTCCACCATTTCTCCAAGCCAAGATCTAGTTGTCCAACCTATAAGGTTATATCTTAAATGGTAATCTTTCTAATCACTTGGAATACCCATGATATGTTTTACATGGGGGTTTTGTTCCAAGATCACCACTTGTCCAAGCTAACTCTATTGAAACATAGAGAGAAGCAAAGGTCCACCACTTGTCCAAGCTAGTCTCCATTGAAACAAGGAGAGAAGCAAGCTCCATCATTTCTCCAAGATAGGCTAGCATGGATAAGTGCACCTTGAAACCAACCTTCCTATGAGGCAATAGAGCATATGCTACATATTTTATGTATGTCCCATGCCTCAAATTAAGAAGTTATAGATTAGAAGTGGACCTTGCTTAAATGTCACATGCAATAAATTAAGGAAAAATAGCAAAGTGGATTGTATTCCTCAATGGATCCTTGCTTTCACAAGTTGTGAACCTTGAGTCACTTTTACATTAACTTGGACAAGTGGTGGACCTAGAAACCAAGCTCTCCATGTTGAGATAAGTTGTAGGTAGGACAGTAGAACATAGACAACGATAATGGATGCACTATACTCCTCTCCTAATAATCCAATTGATTGAAACCATGATATTTTAGTTGTTTTCATTGTGTATTGTATGTGCATAAAGTGGAATGAGACCTTAAGAAAACTCAAATTTTTGACAAAATCTCTATATTTTATACATGATATATTGAAAGTTGTCCAACCTGGGAATTGGGATTTTCCCACTTTACCTAATATGGTCTTTGGAGAGTTTGCATATAATTTTCTTTGTTTTTTATGGCCACGGATAGCAAGCTCAGAGAAGTCAGAAAGCGATGAAATTTTCACTACCCGTGCTTGACACGGTGTAGATTCGATACCGCTTTTGGGCTTGGCCATCGGGCATGGGAGCAGAGAGAGGGAGCAATGGTGGTGTGTTGCCGAAGTAGGGGATGAGAGATCTTGTTGAAATTTTTTGTGAAGGCTTGGGAACCCATGAGGGTGCGGAATGAGGGGTCGACATGTGGCATGGGTTAATTCCGCATGTGCAGGGCGGCATAATTGTGCACACTATATGGGCTGGGCCATGTGGCCCCCTTGAATCACAAGGTGGAGTGTGGGGAGCTTACACTCCCATGAGCTATGGCGTGAGAGCTTTGCAACGCTTCAAGTGCTGTGCGGGAGCGGTGGGGGTGGAGCCCGACGGTCTTTTGGCCAGGAGGTGAGGCATAGGCAGTAGCGCACCCGCGTGAGGAGGACATGGAAGGAGCACGTGTAGCTGATGATGTGGCATGCCCGTATGGTAGTCAGGTGATGTGGTAGGTGCCCTTAGGGGTCTAGTCTCGTAGCCCTTGGGGCCCAACCCTTTTTTGAAGAGACCCCCCCCCCCCAATTAGCAAGTTCACTAATGCTCGAGGGCAGGGGATGATTCCCACAGAGACAAGGAGAGAGGGAGTGTAGCCGGCCGGGACACTCCAAGGCCAAACCCAAAGGTGAAAAGGAGGGGTTAGAGAAGAGGCCGTTAGAGCAAAGGCAAAGGCAAGGGCAAACGGAGGTAGAGGTAAAGGTAAGGAGGGTAGCCAGCACTAATAGGGAGCAAATGAGAAGAAAGAAATGAAAAGAGAGGTGAAAACTGGAGGGAGTCGGACAGAGAGGGTCAAAGCTAGGCCAAAGAAGCAGTGCAAAGCTAAGTCCCCCCAAAGGGGTAAAAAAGGAAGGAAAAAGAAAAAAATAGAGGTGTCTAGGGGCAACAGCGACCTCGCTAATGCCGCCCCCCAAGTGCAAAAGAGAGAGGAATTGAGCAAATGAAGCAAGGCGAATACCCCTTCCAAAAGATGCTAAAATTGATGTGCCAGATGGTCAAATATGAGGGCAATTTCCAAAATTGAAGCCCCTCCTATAAAAGTCAAATTTTAAATCAAATTAGGGGCTTTTTTGTGGGCTTTTTTTGTGCCGTTTGAAGCCTGCAAAGTGGAGCTCTCTGATAGAGGAGTGTGCCTGTCAAATCCCTTTGTAATTTCTCGTGAAAATGGCCATGGTGATGGCAGTGTAAGCCTGTGTACATGTTTTTGTGAAGTGCAATCGAGCCACTATTGCCACATCTTGTTGTTGTTTCCCCTTCCCCCCTTCTCTTTCTCTTGCTCTGGTGTTTTCCCTCAGTGCCGGCAGTGTGGAAGTGTGTGCCCCCCCGGACCGACGGTGTTTTGTGTCAGAGAGTGATATTGAGTGGCTGTGAGCGTGTGTAAGGGTGGAGATAGACCATGGCAGCAGTGTGTATTGTGTGGTGGATTTGAGGAGTGTGTGGACATTGCAAATTGAGCAGGTGGTGGTCTGCTAGTGTAAAGTGTGTTTTTGAAGTTGTATTCCGAGAGGATAGGGGTGCTGTAGATACCCTGCGCTATAGAGAGGCCCTTGTGTTTGTGTCGGGCGTGTTTCCCCATTCCTTTTCTCCAACATGTTGTGTGCACGCAAAGCATGTGTGGGTGTGTGTTTAGTATATGGGTGTTCAAAAAGGGAGCGAGAGGTGGGTGAGTGAGAGGCCGGGGGAGTGTGTGTGAGGGAGCAATGTGTATGGGGTGTGTGTGTGTGTGTGTGTGTGTGTGTGAGTGGATGAATGTGTTGGCCAATGTGTATGGGAACGAGAGTTTTAGAGGAGTTTCAAATTTTTTTAATATTTTCCTGGCTCGGGGTTACATAGAGAACAAGAGGGGGGAAGAGAACGGGAGTGAGAGATGGAGTGAGGATGTGTGTGTGTGTACGTGTGTGTGTGTGTGTGTGTGTGTGTGTGTGTGTGAGAGAGAGAGAGAGAGAGAGAGAGAGAGAGAGAGAGAGAGAGAGTGAGAGTTTCTGCGCTACGCTGCATGGCGGCCCTTTGACTACCGACATAGAGAGAGCAAGAGCGGGGCATGAGTGAGCGAGGAATGGGAGAGGGTGAGAGAGGGAAGGAGAGTGTGAGGGCGTGTGTGTGTGGTGGGGGTTAAGAGAGAGAGGGAGAGATTCTTTTGCTGAATTGGCCACCGTCACCGAGCTAGAGAGAGAGAGGGCTAGTCAATAAGGCAAGACAGAGGAGGAGTGGGTGAGGAGAGAGAGAGAGAGAGAGAGAGAGAGAGAGAGAGAGAGAGGTTGAGGGAGGGGGTGTGTGGATGTGTGGGTGAGAGAGGGAGAGTAGCGGGCCAGATGCTACCATGAATGGCGGCCCCTTGTTGGGTGATGAACGAAGGAGAGAGAGAGATAATATTTTTTATATGTGCCCTATGGGCTGGTCTATAGAGAGAACGAGAGAGGGAGAGAGATAATAGGAGTTAGAGAGGAAGTGTTGAATAATAGATGAGAGGGAGAGAGAAAGAGTGTAGCTGAGGGAGTGGGGGGGTGATAATGGAGGAGAGGGAGGGAGTGGTGCCAGGGGGAGGCACGACGGCCCATTGCACGCACGTGAGCAAGGGAGGGGAGGTTGGTGGCAACTACAAAAAAAAAACGTTTTTTTTTACTTTTTTTCTTGTTTGAAGCTTCCTTAAATGGGGTTTGATTCTCGTGGCCGTGGCCGCTTGTTAAAGCCTACCATCATCAGTTTTCTTCGGGTGGGCTAGAGGGCGGTGCGGCTAACCCGATGTCATTAGCCCTCCCCCTAAGGCTAGGGGCATTTATGCCTGTAAATCATTCGTTTGGTCGTTGTACTTCTTATCCTTGCATGTGTCGAAGCGATTGTCATAGCGGAGCACCAACATGCCCTTCTTTAAATCTTTGCACCGAAGATGTTGATTGAAACTACGCCGTCTGTGTTCTGCCTGTGCTGCATAATGATTAATTGCTTCTTCTATGTCCAGTTGTAGTCGTTCCAAGTCAAGGATGTGATCTTTCAAATGTATGCTAGGTCATTGAAGCTGGTGTACGCGTATGTCGCACGTGTCAATGCAAGGAACTTGCCGATACACCGTGTGCGAGCCACAAATGGCTCCAAGCACACAAAAAGCCTAAACTAGTAAGCTCAAAGATGGCGTTGGTGTGTCACCCATCACTCTACGCTTCTTGTCGTGGAGGATTCCTTGCCGCAAAGAAGAGGGAGACGCCGCTACGCCGCGCTCAATCGCCTTGCCGCCGTCATGCCGCCACAATGCTTGATCGCACACACACACACTCTCTCTCTCTCTCATGCATACACACACACACACACACACACACACACACACACACACACACACACACACACACACACACACACACACACACACAAGGAGATGAAGAAGAAGAAGATGGAGATGGAGCAAGAGCACCCTTCAATTGCACAAATGAGAGAATGAGTGAATTTTAGGTTTAGTTGACTTTTATACGAGCTCACCCCATTCACACTTGGGCACCCATGCTTAGCCAACTAATCCCTTGAATGTTCTAGTTAGAGTGCGCCTCTCATCGGCGATCACTCTTACCCTTTTCCTATTGGACCAACAAGCCCGGTACCTGACTCTACCAAGTAAATAATACAACGTTCGTCGTAGGTGATAGGGTGTCCGTGAGCCGTGAGGGTTAACATGCCCCCCTTCCTGATGTAGATTCCGTCCTCGGAAGCTATTGAGTTGCAGCGCATTCATCGAGGTGGAAGAGCATTTGAGATGAATGGCCTTAGCCTTCTTCAGTCACTGCAAAATCAAACAAAATTGGCACATTAATTGCATTCTCATATACAATTAAAAAGCATATGCAGTTTTAGACAGACAAATTGATTGGTAACAGAATTTTAAACCATTTGTCAGTAATAAACATTAAATTGCAATATAATCAAATGCATAAATAGATATAAAGGTAAAAATTAAATAAGTATGGGGTTGCTAATTTAACGGTCGAAAGGTACTAGAGATTAATACCATGGGTAAGCTTCTTAATTTTCTCTGGTCAATTAAGTTTTTTAATCGCGAGAGCCAAGTATTTCATGTTCGAGGACTGACTAGAGGCTATACCTAGAAGACCTTGTAGTTAAGCTACAATAAAAGGAATTTCTCATGAAATCATCGCCTGACTGATTACCTTTTCTTTGACCCCCCAAAGTATTTTCACATTGATTCAATTTTGATGTGTGTGCTTATTTTGTATGCCTTGGGTTTTTTGCTTTTCAAGGAAAAGCGCCCACACTGGGAACCTCTAGGGCTCTAGTACTGAGGCGGTTCGGGGCGGGCAACAAGAAGAGCAACCTGTAGACACCCTTCAAGGCTCCCGTGCTACTCAATGGGGTTGGGGCACAACACAACACAAACCAAAACAACAAACCCACAGCCAAATCCCAACTACACAAGGGGCACCACCTAGTTTAAGAGCGAACTAGGACGTAAAAGAGGAGAAACGTTAGGGCAATCCACAAACAAGCAATGAATTTACACTAACCCTAACACCAATGGAACACTCTCACACACTAAAACACGAGAGAGAGAGAGAGAGAGAGAGAGAGAGAGAGAGAGAGAGAGAGAGAGAGAGATGGTGTACAACTTAGCTTCAACTTTATATTTTGCACAAAAAGGAACTTAGAGCTTGCGGAATCAAGTGACAAGATTTGGTTATAGCATCACTAGCACATTGTCTTAGGGTTATGGGAGCCCTCTCACCATCCACCCTCTTACAATGGTAGCCAAGCAATAGCCAATGAATCACAAGCCACAAAACAACAACCTTCAATGAAACAAGTCACCTTATGAAGCTGAATGAGTTTGCCAAGCCAAATTGGAGGAGAAGCGTGAGCCTTTGGACATGAATTGCACCAAAAACTACCAATTCATTGATGTTGGGGTAGATACAACAATGGTAGGAAAATATCTTCTACTCGCACTCACTCAAACTAGCTCAAGCTTTTCTATGCACCAAGGTGATGGTGTATAGAAAGCTTACTCTCTCTTTACAACCAAGATAGAACTGGCGTGTGGTACGCTCAATCTAGTGTGCAATGGTATAGTGATCTCTTTTACAAGGAGGAATGGGTTCTATTTATAGGTTTTAGAAGCCTTGATTAGGATTAAGCCTAATCAATTTTATTAGGAAAGATCAAGGATTATGAATTTTTATGAATTTCAAATGATAATGGGGTCTCTCTTTTCTCTTGAGTCACATGGATGTGGGCTCAAGTAAGAGAATTATTGATGTGGTGAAAGGAGAGAAACTTCCATGGGAGTGAGTGAATTTGGTTTACTTGTGCGGTTGCCTACTCCATATGTTGATAGTGTGGGTGCATTTTTACAAGAGAAGTTAGTTGTTAGTGGTAATAATCACTAGAATTGTTAGTGATACATTTACAATGGGTAGGATGAGTTGATTTGATGAAGGAAGAGGGGTGAATTAAAAGAGAATCATTGAGATGGTGAAGCTTTGAAGAAGCTTGAACTCACCCTTGTGTAGATTGTGGAAAAAATGACCGCTGGTCTTCTTCTTCTTCTTCGCTTCTTTACGCCGCCGCCACGGTTGACCACCACGATGAAAAGAGGATTTGTTGATGAAAAATCCTCAATTTGCAGAAGTTATCATGGTTAAGATGCTAAATTTTAGATATTTTTAGGAGAGGTAAATGAAATTGTAACATAGAAGCAATAGAGAGAGACATGGAGAGGGTGTATGTATGTAGAGGTTCATAAAAGAACTATAGGGATGAGAGAGAAGGGTAATGGTGAAGAGGGTGGGAGAAGCCATGGAAATTGCAGGTTTGAGTGAGGGATGGAGAGGGAGGGATGTGTAAGAGTGAGTAGGTGTGTGGAAGGGTGAGAGAAGACTAAGGGCTACTTGTGAGAAAAGTGGGCACACTGGGGTCCACTCAAAAAATCATAGCTCACCGCTGGTAGCTCCAAAAATCATGAAAAAGTTTGAAGTGATTATTCAGAGCGTGGGCTACATTTTCTCTTTTGACCACTGCTCCAAATTCGGAGTGGAGATAGGTGCCAAAATTCTCACCAAAAAGCCTATTTTTTATGCCTGCAAAAGTCTTTTAGTGGCCCCCTCCTTTGTTGAATTTGTACAATGCATCCAAGAGTGAGCCCCTCCTTTGTCATATTATAATACAAATCATCCAAGTTGCCCTTGACCCATGCATGGAGGAGGATTATTGGTGAATAAAGAAATATATACATGTTGGGACTAGTGTATGGACTATTCATGGACTTTAGCTCAATGAGCACATGGTGTTAGAATAATGAGTAAAAATAATAATAAAAATATGGAGGAGTTATGGATATGGAAAGATATTGGAATCATATGATATGGTCCCTCCTTGAATTATTTTGGGTGAAAGAGAAAAAGGTATGCAAGTAAATAATATAATAAAAGTAACCAATGAGTAGAAATCAATTTTTTGTTTTCACGAGGGTGAGGGTGAAAATGTGGGAGTGATTTGTATAAAGAAAAAATATGAGGTTAGAGTATGTACATATTGTCAAAAAATATAATTATGGTGTAAGAGAATGAAAGAAGGTGTACATAGGTTTAATAAAACACACACCTAAGTAGAAATATTTAAATAAAATACCAAAATAATAATAAAAAATCCCTATATTTAGGCCATATATACAATGAAATATTTACACACAAAGAGGCCATAATATACTTTTTTTTTTTTCGGCTCAACTAGCCTAGTGACTAGCTAGCTGAGGGTTTTTAAGAAGATATGGGAAAAGCCCCCTAACTCACACATGCCTATGTACAGTGAAATGGTAGGGATAGCCATAGCGTTTGGGTGAATTTGGTAGGTTGGAGTAACTTACTATGGAAATTATGGAGAGCCAAAAAACGGCTATCATTAGCCCTCGGCGATACATGTGAGTGAAGTACCAAATCAAGCTGAGATTTCTCTTCCAGCTTAAGATTTTACATTGTGGCACTTTGATTTTTTGCTTGTTCATTTTCAACATTTTAATTTTGTAACTTTGGGGGGTCATATAACATTGTTACCCTCCCCAGGCTCATCAAACTAGTAAACTCCATTTATAATACTTAAGCTAAAGGTCAATAGGGACTAAGCCCACTAGAAAGCCCTAGTACATTTCACACAATGATGCCTAAATCGGATTAAGAACCTAAGTAACCATTGCTTATTAGGAAGGCATTCCCCATGGTATTAAGAGAAGATCTCTAACACCTAGCTTGGTCAAACTAGCTTATTCGGACTGATTGATTTTCAAGCCTAGACAAGTGATTATGACAAAAAATTACGTTGAATTTAATGTTTGGTGCTAAACAAAGACACTAAATATTATGCTACCAATCACAATCAAAGCAGAAAAACATAGATGCAAAAAAGATAAAGAGCAATGCTAATGGACAATAAACACCTGTTTGTGTTGATGGTCGCGCTTGGTTTGAACTGTGAACGAAAGAAAGATCCAATGAAGGTCCAAATCCTAACAACAGCAACACGAGGAATCCCAAAACTCGAGCGAGATTTTTCGAGCAATCGCTAAAACGAGCAAGACAAAGCAAGGCACACTATACAAAACAAAAACCAAAAATGATTTCTTAGGTGACTTCAAGCACAAAAAAAAAGATTGCACCTATTTTTAATGGTAAACCGACCACAGACTTTTGACAGACAAAATCCATTGAACAAGCGTTTGGTAGAATGTTTCCTTTGAGGGGCTAAAAGAGTTGGAACCATTACAATGGCATGTTGATATTCCTCTCCTTGAAACTCGCTGCCCCCAGATATTGGAAGCTTATTGCTACCACCATTGATCCTTGTTGGGAATAGTGGTACCATGATTCCAATGGATATAAATCTCCTATTTGTACCTTCCTTACATGTAGTACCTCATAGAGGTTGTTAACAATTTGGGTTAATATACATTAAGCATCACAGATGACACATTGATGCATGTATAACATGGATGTAATATGTTGTAGTTCCATTGCTTCCATAAAAAGGGCGATGAAAAAATATTTCCCAATTCCAACCCCCCAACCACAAGCCTTACGCTAAAAAAGTAAGGTTGTTGCCACTCATACAAATCTCATGAATAAGGAGAGTCTGGAAGCTTGAGCTTCTCTTCACTTCTTTTTCTTCTTCTCCTCTCTCTCACTCTACCTTAAGTTATTGTGGGTTGATGTACGATAACATACTATGCATTTTAAAGTTCCGCTAGAGAAAACGGTGGGAACTTGAAAATAATTATCTTATTGCGACGAGTCCATTCTTTTGAGAAACTCCACATCATAGTATCTATTAAAGTTTAAATCAAACCATCATATATGATGTAGCCTACCATAGAGGGGGTGGGAAAGTTGATGGTGTTGCCAAAGGTGGTGGTGACAAAGGTGTAAAGGGAGGTGGTAATGGTGGGGGATTATAAGGAGTACTTTGATAGAAGAGTACGCAAGGTGGATAAAGTTATGAACAATTTTCCTAGGATAACTTCGCCCATGTACCATCTATCTTTCACCCACCCATATCGATAAAAAAAAGAAACCTATGCTTAGTGTAATTCCACCAACAAATCTTGAGATTTATCTTCAAAATTTAAAGTAGAAGGTGAGAAGACCTACAAAATTTAAAGAAATTTTGTGTAAAAAAACTTCTCCTAAATTTTCCATGTTTATATGAGCACTGCTCAGAGTTCCTAGACTGCTCGGGGTTCCTAGTCTGGTGACTTATCCATCATGCCTCGACCCAGATTACTCACCCAACCCACGATCCCCCTATATTGAACACACCTCTTAGAGCCATGGTGTATGACTGTCATTGTAGCCCTCTCTACTGCTTTTCTTAATGCGGCTCAACCCTCAATTTTTGTCCGTAATCTATCTGCTGTTTGGGAGTTGTAGGTTTATCAATGCCTTGTAGCAACTCAAATGGATGGCAGTCCAATTTTGCATCTGTCTGTCTATAGAATGATGTGGCCCAGGCCTTGATCAACCATCCTTACATCGTCTATTGGCCCTTGGGACATCAAAAACCATCTTGGGATAGTTTTTCACGGGCATAGTTCCACCCCAGCCTACACATGTAAGCAAACAAAGCTTGCAAGACCCAACTGTGCCGCTCTCAACAGAGTGGGAAAACCTCATCTTCTACCCCCGCCTTGTAGATGGTTGGAGAGTTCACACGCAAAGCTACTTTTGCTTGCCAAGTTTTTGAAGCGTTTTCGTTGTCTCCCATCAAATGTTTCTTGAAAGTGTATGGCATCGTTGTATAGCACAACCTTGAGCATGGCTTGCATCTTGTCGTGAGACACCAAGTTTTCCACAATATTTAATCATCAAGTGTAGCCAAAAGTGTGTGGCTTCCTACTTATATGGCGACAATCCAACAATAACTTGCAGCCTACGTCTGTAGCCGAGTATCATCACCACCTCTCAATCTGATTGTTAACATCATCGGCGGGTGGTTGCCGCTTTTGACCAGCAGTATATAGAGCTGCTCCTTAAGACTATATACAGCTTTCTTACGAAGGGCACGCCAGCTTCCATGGCCGTGTTGATATAGGCGCTCAACTCTAGAACCCCTTCTTTAAAGCAGGGAGCTCGCCCCTTTATTTTTACGTCTGGTTAGCCAAGCCTACTTTGTTATTCGTGATCAATAAGCTCTTTTGAGAAGAATGAGTGAGAGAGAGAGAGAGAGAGAGAGAGAGAGAGAGAGAGAGAGAGAGAGAGAGAGAGAGAGAGTGAGGAAGCCGATTAACGTGATTATGTACTGGAGCATGTTCGTTTGCTAGAGCAGTACTAGAGCGATATGTCTCGTTTTGTGTAATGGAATTTGCCTATTCAATTTGAGAATAGCGGAATTTAATGAGAGTACTTTCAAGAAATGATTTTGTGAGCATAGCGGGTAGACATAATTGAAGATAGCAACATAATCATAGCAATTAGTTAACTTGGCATAGACAATACTTTTGCAAGAGAGAGAGTTTAGAGAACATGACAACAATTGAGGACCGGATTTATGTGGAGCCGGCCCCCCCTCCAATAGGCATTTGTATTATGATTTCTCCCATAAAGAGAGACTTGTTACAATACAGTCTTTGTGTTCCTTGTGACCTAGGTGATGCCATGAAGATGGAAGGCTTCATGCACCACAAACATAACATAAACTTGAAGAAAGCTTTAACTATCCCAAGCCTCAGTACCAAGACCTCAAACACCTTCGAAGGTGGAGAGAGCTAGCAGGGAATGAGGGTAGGGAAGAGGAAGAAGAAACATTTCGTAGGAGAAAGAATTAGTTCCTCACTTATCATCCTCTTGTTGCTAGCATACATAATAGCATAGTAATGAAGAAGAAGGATATGGCAAGCTTAAGCATTGAAGCATGGCTCTTGGTTGGATTTGCACTCCATAGCCAAGAGTGTTGGTGTAGGCTCTCAACCTCTACTTGCTTGGAGAGGGAGCTCTTGCACTTTGCATATCACACAATGAGAGTGCTTGTGAATGTGTGTGGGTGAGTATACCCCCTAGGCACCCCCCTAGCTTGCTTGGGTCGACCCCCCCTTGTAGCTCATGCTTGAAGCTCATTGGACCCCTCCAGGCCTAGCCAATCACAAGCAAGAGCCATTACAAGCAACATGGGTAGCCTTGGGACAAGTGTCCCCCTTTCCCCTTTGAGAGAGAGGACTTGATAAATGCTAAAACAATTAGATAATTCATGTAATTTATCATTGGACCCCTTTGAAGCCTAGCCAATAGGCTTCAAGCAACACATGAAGGTAACATGGGTAGGGGCCTGACATGTGTCCTTGCTGCCTCTTCAAGTTGGGCTTCCCTTGTGTGTGTGAGTGGGTGTTCTCTCTCTAGCCCCTAGGAAAAGGGCTCGCCCCCCCTCTTGTAGGAATGCTTTTGACTTTTAGGTGATCAAGCACCTTACTCACCAAGCATGACAAAGCACTTGAACTAGGGGGTGTTCCCACAAGCATCTCAGGCAAGCTTCTCAAGGCACCTCAAGTACTTTAATCATGCAGCAAGTCAAGCACCTCAAGCATGGAGCCAGTCAAGCACCTCAAGCATCTTAATCAAGCACCTCAAGCATGAAAAACACCTCAAGCATGACAAGCACCTCGAGCTTGGGCCGGGTTCCCACCTCAAGCTCAACCCTAGCTTACTTAAGGTCAAAGGACTTTTACACACATTTATTGGAGGTCTTCAATGAAGCTAACCCTAAGGTCTTATGCTCCATTGGTTAGCCTTGCTCTTTGATAGACCATCTCCCTTTTGGGCCCCTTTACCATTGGCCCCGTGTTGAGATAGATTTTTAAGCACATACCTATATCTTAACACTTGTTCCCGTTTATTCTCCCACATTAAGTGATCAATTTAATATGAGAAAATCATTTGGGTTAGTTAGATATTAGATTTTATGACATTACCTCTCTCTTGAAATCATAGTCATCCTCGACTATGAGGTAGAAAAGATAAAGTCTTAGTCATTAGTCAATCGTACTTAGCGGGTAAAGGATCCCTTTTTACCCTATGACATCTTTCCAAGATGGATGACTAATCCATTTGGTGCTTGGGAGACATAGCTGCCGCAAGCATGTCTGCTCTTTAGTCCATTTTATTCTCCCAAAGTAGAGTGACAAATTCTACTTGGTGTTTGAGAGACGTCGTCATCACAAACATGATTCTAAGCATGCATACTAGTTAAATTTTGTGCACAATTAAAAAGAGGACTAGTCATATAAGACAAAAACATGAGTTATTTAAAAGAAATTTGTACATTTGCTTACTCTAATGTAGCATTGTAAGCATTGACAAGGTTCATACTATCCTTAAGTTGTACTCCTTGCATCCATTTAGCATCTTCAAAAGGATAATTTTTGAACTTAATAAGATACCGTCGGATAATCTTACCATGTCGTAGTACCTTGTCTTCATGCCGAAGGATAGCTTCGGGTTGTAGCACCTCTTCTTGGTCTTCAACTTCGGGAGGGTCTTCAATAATTGGTTCAATTGGTGGCTCTCCTTTGTAGGGCTTAAGTAAGCTTACATGAAAGGCATTGTGTATAAGCCAATGGTTGGGCAACTTGAGTTGATAAGCCGTCTCATTGATAGGCTTCAAGATTTGGAAAGGACCATAGTATCTTTTTGCTAGTTTAGCATAATACTTTTGATGGCCCGTAGGATTTTTGCCCGTCGTTTGCCTTAATCGAGAGCCTTAGGAAACTTGAGTAAGACCCAATCATTTTCTTTGAACATTAAGGCTCTTCTGTGCTTATCAGCAGCAGCTTTTTGCCTTTGTTGAGAGATGGCTATAGCCTCCCTAATCTTTTGAAAAGATTCTTGTAGGTCACGGCTATACTCATCGGCGGCGAAGATTTTCCCATGTACTTTCAGTAGCAAGGGACTTTTAGGTCTTCCTTCTATGATCTCGAAAGGTGCTTTGCCCGTAGAAGTATGTACAGTATTATTGTAGGCATACTCTACTAGCGGTAAATACTTTTCCCATTGTGAGCGTTGATCTACTTCGGTAACATAAGTCTTGAGTAGATCAAGTATCGTAAGATTGGCTATCTCACTTTGGCCATCCGTTTGTGGGTGATAGGCCGAAGAGAAATTCAATCTTGTTCCTAGATTTTCAAAGAGACCTTTCCAAAAATTACTGGTCATTCTAGGATCTCTATCTGACATGATGGATGTGGGTAATCCATGGTGTTTGAAAATCTGAGATATGAAGAGAGTTGCCATTTGATGTGCCTTAATAGTCTTTTTGACAGGAATAAAATGTGCTTGCTTGCTAAACCTGTCGACTATTGTCCATATTCCTGTATTCCCATGGATAGACTTGGGTAATCCAAAGATGAAATCCATGGATATACTCTCCCATGGTGAATTTGGAATAGGCAATGGCTGGAGTAATCCAGGTTGCTTCCCTCTATCATACTTGGTCTTTTGGCATACTACACATTTTGAAACATACTCTTGTATGTCCACTTTCATGGTAGGCCAATAGAAATACGTCTCTACTCCTCGGAGAGTAGGTTGAATACCTCTATGCCCTGCATATGGAGGAGCATGGGATTCATACATAACCTTCTCACGAAGGGAATGGGTAACACATAGCCTATTGCCGTGAAGAAGATAACCATCCTGCAAGGTGAATGGTTCCTCTTTCTTCCCCAAAGAAAGGGCTGACATTATGTCTCTAAAGTCAGGGTTAGTAGCATACTCATCTATCATAGAGGATAGATCATTGTGAGTAGCTATAGACACCGCATTAACTTTTGGTCGTCGTGAAAGTGCATCGGCAACTTGATTGTGCTTACCAGCTATGTGAGCAATATGAAAATTAAATTGCGAAAGAAAATTTGCCCACCTCATTTGTTTGTCAGAAAGCTTGGTTTGCGTCATGAAATACTTGAGACTTTGGTGGTCGGTTCGTAGGATAAATGGAGTCCCCAATAGGTAGTGCTTCCATGTGTCTAGGGCATGTAGAACAGCTAAAATCTCTTTCTCATAAATGCCCAAGAATCGTTCATCACCATTGAGCCTTCGGCTCTCATATGCTATGGCATGCCCTTCTTGAAGCAAAACCGCTCCAAGGCAATCACCACAAGCATCACATTGGACCTCAAACGGCTTTGAGAGATCCGGAAGCACAAGGACTGGTTGGGAAGTAAGCTTCTCTTTGATTTTTTCAAAAGCATTTTGCTCCTTAGCAGTCCATACAAACTTAACGTTCTTCTTGGTTAAGTCGTGTAGTGGTCCTGCCACTTGAGAGAATTTTGCTATGAAGCGTCTATAGTATGCACACATACCAATAAAGCTTCTTAGCTCATGTAGATTCCTTGGGTTAGGCCATGATTTTATTACCTCTAACTTTGATGGATCCATACGAATACCATCGTGAGAGATAATATAGCCTAGATATTGACTCTCTTGAAGGAAGAATTCACTTTTCTTTTGGTTGAGAAAAAGTTTGTTCTCCCTCAAGGCTTGAAAAATCACTTGGAGATGTTGCTTATGTTCCTCCAAAGACTTGGAGTAGATGATGATATCATCGAAGAACACTCCAGTGAATTTTCGATATGGTCTAAAAATTTTCTCCATCAAACGATTGAACGTAGCTGGTGCATTAGTCAAGCCAAAAGGCATGACTAGATATTCATAAAGACCAAATGTTGTGCGAAACGCGGTCTTTAAGATATCCTCATCCACTATCCTTATTTGATGATAGCCACTCTTAAGGTCAATCCTACTGAAGTAGGTAGAGCCTTGTAGCTTATCAAACAGATCTTCTACCCGATGTACGAGAAATTTGTTTTTAATAGTGATATGGTTTAGTGCTCGATAGTCCACACACATACGGTATGTACCATCTTTCTTTTGCACTAAAAGGACTGGAGAACAAAAGGGAGAGGAACTAGGCCTCACCATCCCTTTGTCTACCAGCTCTTGTACTTGCCTCATGATCTCCTCTTGTTGAGCTTGTGAGACTCGATAAGGAGGTTTGTTAGGCGGTGAGCTTCCTGGAAGGAGCTCAATACGATGGTCATCATCCCCTCGTTTTGGAGGTAGGTCCATAGGGATATCATCGATGAACACATCTTGGAATCCTTTTAGAAAAGTAGACAAGTCTAACTCTTCTTGATTCCTATCATTTTCATTTGATGAAACATTATTAGCTTTTAGAGACTCTTTGACATAAATCATGTACGCAGAAACTGAGCTCTTCATTGATTTATCAAAAGAAAGAGGATTTACAAGTGGAATAGTGCGACCACGCTCACTAGCATCTACATACATGTTCTTTCCCCTGTAGGTGAAGTAAATTCTCCTTTCAGGGAACTTCATGTTGGCAGCCATGCGATCAAACCATGGTGCCCCTAGGATAACATCCTGATGTTGGAGGGGAGAGATGAAGAAGTCTTCTTTGTCGACATAGCTTTGGACATGAAGCCTCAACTTCCCAATCAAGGGAGTAACGGAGGCTTGTTGTCCCTTGAAAGCTGCATCAGCTGTTACTATATCTCCCATCTCAAAAGCTTGAATGCCCAACTTGGTGGCCAACTCTATTGATATGAAGTTGAGAGTAGAGCCAGGGTCAAACAAGATGAAGGCATCATGCTCTCGTACCTTTCCCCAAGCATAGGAGAGTGATGATCCTTTGCAATGAGCATCCTCTTTTGGAGCTTCGATGGTGGAAGCCCTAGGAGTCTCATTGCGAGTATTCTTCTTGGGGCAAGAACGATAGCCATGTCCTTGCTCCCCACACTTGAAACACTTATGGTCCTTGCGAAAAGCTTCAAGCTCTTCAGGAGAGAGTTTGTTTTTACCTTTGTAAACTCCCTTCTCCTTGGACCGATTGTTGTTGTTGTTGTTGGAAGTGCCTTGGGAATTATTTTGAGCATTGGATTTCCCCTTTGCATCATTTTTATCTTTGTTTTCCATGGGCTTGACATTACGTCTAGCCCCTTGATGGAAATTGATGCGTGAAGCAACCATGGTGTGGTGGATTACTTCGGTAATAGTACCGGGCCGTTGAGAGTTGATATATTCGGCCATCTCTTCAGGTAATCCCGCACAGAATTGCTGTCTTTGCTCGACAAAGTCTATCTTTTGAAAGACAGTAGCTTTGAGATGTAAATCCCAAAACTTATCTACATACTTGTTGATAGACTCATGAGAGAGGAGCTTCAAGCCGCGCCATTCGGTAAGAAATTTATCTTTAGTATCGCTTGGAAGAAATTGCTTCATGATGGAAACTCGTCGAGTTTTCCATGTCTTTGGGGCTTCTCCATTGCCACGAAGGCTAGCCCACCATTGACGAGCTGATTTTTGGAAGTGCATAGCTACATGGCGTAGCTTGGAGGACTCTGTGAAGCCCTCGTCCCCAAAGGCCGCATCAAATTGCTGGATGAAGGCCAACACTTTGTCGGTAGCACCAAAGGTGCCATCGTAGGTGAGAAAAGAGATACTCTTTCCTCCCTCCTTGAACTTCTTTAGCTTTTGTGACCTTCGCCATGCAGGAAATGATTTGCGATGCCCTCCCCTCTTGTATTCTCCAGGAGAATAGCCATAACTTTCATCGGAAGAGAAGGAAGGTGAAGAAGAAGGAGAAGAGGGTGACCTCTTCCTAGCCCTTTTCTTCCTTTGTTTCCTCTCTTGCCTTTGAGAGTGATGAGGAGAAGGACTATGGGTTGCTCTTTTCCTCTTGGGAGGAGTAGGCGATCGTCTAGACCGCCTTCTTCGTGGAGCCACATCTTCAGAAGAACTTAGACTTTCATTGCTTTCTTTCTCTTTGGATTCCTCCTCTCGAATGGGAGAGAGTCTTCTTTTGGGGGTCTCTTCAAGAGGCCTCCTAAGCTCTCTCTCCTCTTGGAGAGGAAGGGAAATTCCATAGGCACGAAGTTGTTGAGTAACTTCGGCTTGCAAGGTAGGGTTGCCCATAGCTTGTTGCAACCTAGTCACAAGATAATTCACAAACATGGGAGCATCATCATTAGCACCTTTATGTGCAAAATCAAAGCTATCAATGTTCATTCTACTCTCTTGATTATTGTCAGCCATGTTAACAAAATTTTATGTATGTACTTAGTGTATGCTTTGGCAATTCAAAACCTTAGTTGCCACTCCTCTTAGCCTTTGAAAATCGGCTCTTAAGTATCTACACCCACGGCTCAAAGTGGTTAATTATAGAGAGTAGAGGAGTAGGTCTAACATAGCAGAGTTGCCAAGGGCTAGCTCCTTTCGGACTTCTTATGGCTCAATAATGGTAAAGCCGTAGGCAAGTCTAAAAAGACTCCATTATAAAGTCCAAAGCTCCCGAGGTGTGCACCATCCCCCACATAGTGGGCTTAACAAAACCGGTATTAGATCCCAGTTCCACTTACTCTATTATAATTAACAACATCAACCATTTATAGGCTACTTAAGGACCTCTCTTCTTAAGCAAGAAAAGAGAAACCAAATGCTCTGATACCAATGTAATGGAATTTGCCTATTCAATTTGAGAATAGCGGAATTTAATGAGAGTACTTTCAAGAAATGATTTTGTGAGCATAGCGGGTAGACATAATTGAAGATAGCAACATAATCATAGCAATTAGTTAACTTGGCATAGACAATACTTTTGCAAGAGAGAGAGCTTAGAGAACATGACAACAATTGAGGACCGGATTTATGTGGAGCCGGTCCCCCCTCCAATAGGCATTTGTATTATGATTTCTCCCATAAAGAGAGACTTGTTACAATACAGTCTTTGTGTTCCTTGTGACCTAGGTGATGCCATGAAGATGGAAGGCTTCATGCACCACAAACATAACATAAACTTGAAGAAAGCTTTAACTATCCCAAGCCTCAGTACCAAGACCTCAAACACCTTCGAAGGTGGAGAGAGCTAGCAGGGAATGAGGGTAGGGAAGAGGAAGAAGAAACATTTCGTAGGAGAAAGAATTAGTTCCTCACTTATCATGCTCTTGTTGCTAGCATACATAATAGCATAGTAATGAAGAAGAAGGATATGGCAAGCTTAAGCATTGAAGCATGGATCTTGGTTGGATTTGCACTCCATAGCCAAGAGTGTTGGTGTAGGCTCTCAACCTCTACTTGCTTGGAGAGGGAGCTCTTGCACTTTGCATATCACACAATGAGAGTGCTTGTGAATGTGTGTGGGTGAGTATACCCCCTAGGCACCCCCCTAGCTTGCTTGGGTCGACCCCCCCTTGTAGCTCATGCCTGAAGCTCATTGGACCCCTCCAGGCCTAGCCAATCACAAGCAAGAGCCATTACAAGCAACATGGGTAGCCTTGGGACAAGTGTCCCCCTTTCCCCTTTGAGAGAGAGGACTTGATAAATGCTAAAACAATTAGATAATTCATGTAATTTATCATTGGACCCCTTTGAAGCCTAGCCAATAGGCTTCAAGCAACACATGAAGGTAACATGGGTAGGGGCCTGACATGTGTCCTTGCTGCCTCTTCAAGTTGGGCTTCCCTTGTGTGTGTGAGTGGGTGTTCTCTCTCTAGCCCCTAGGAAAAGGGCTCGCCCCCCCTCTTGTAGGAATGCTTTTGACTTTTAGGTGATCAAGCACCTTACTCACCAAGCATGACAAAGCACTTGAACTAGGGGGTGTTCCCACAAGCATCTCAGGCAAGCTTCTCAAGGCACCTCAAGTACTTTAATCATGCAGCAAGTCAAGCACCTCAAGCATGGAGCCAGTCAAGCACCTCAAGCATCTTAATCAAGCACCTCAAGCATGAAAAACACCTCAAGCATGACAAGCACCTCGAGCTTGGGCCGGGTTCCCACCTCAAGCTCAGCCCTAGCTTACTTAAGGTCAAAGGACTTTTACACACATTTATTGGAGGTCTTCAATGAAGCTAACCCTAAGGTCTTATGCTCCATTGGTTAGCCTTGCTCTTTGATAGACCATCTCCCTTTTGGGCCGCTTTACCATTGGCCCCGTGTTGAGATAGATCTATAAGCACATACCTATATCTTAACACTTGTTCCCGTTTATTCTCCCACATTAAGTGATCAATTTAATATGAGAAAATCATTTGGGTTAGTTAGATATTAGATTTTATGACATTTTGCATCATGGCCATGCCTTGATTGTACAAGCTCTGATGTCTGCAGAATAGTAAACAAAAACGTGCTTAATTCGCTCTGAACATTAATCAAACGAACCAACCAAACAAACGAACTTGTCCATATTGTTCTGTTGTAGCGGAGTAGTTATAAGTCTTTGCTAGAGATGATCAGGAAATTGTTTAAAGGGGGACAATACAGTGTACTGAGGATCAGCAATCTAGCGGCGCCATGGATCAGGTAATGGAGTTTGTCGAGCATACACAATTGATGGGGCCCTCGATATCATATTACTCCCAGCGGTAGCTGGGTATATTGAAAATGGTCAAGTTTGCTGGGGCTGGTGCCGGGGCTGAAGTCTAATAATTAGCGCGCGATGTCGATGCTGCAGGCCTGCACTAGCAGGACCAAAGTATGGATGAGGGGGATTAGGATTCGGATCTGCCGGAGTATGAATATAGATGGGAGTAAGTATCGATCAGGACACGGAGCGTAAAGATGTTGATGATCACGCACCTGATCCAGACGATCACAAGCAGTAAAGTTTTCAAAAGGTACTGTCGGACCCTGATTTCACAGGAAAGTTTTCAACATTAGCAGCAAGCCATTGATCATACAGAGCAGCGCCATTACCAGCAAAAGTCTAGTTATATGGTTGAAGAGCTACCTGAGCAGAGAATATTTGAATGGACTGAGGCTCGTTACTAGGAGTGCCATGCGGATATAAACTAGCCAAATGGGGTGGAGGAAGGAGCGAGTACGAAGGATTTATACCGTCCTGGGCCTGCTCCTGCGATCGTGTCGTTGCAAAATCTACTAGATGGCGATTGTATTCCTGTGTGCTCCGAGCCACGAGACGTCGACATCTCTGTGTGGGACGGCCTGTAATTAGAAAATGGAGAGGATTAATCCGTCTCTGTGTGCGAGGGCGCGTAATTCTCGGGCTATTAGGGGTGAGGTCGCTCTGTAACTATGCTTGTCCACCCCCTTGTAAATATAATTCGGCAGCAGCCGAGCTGGTACGAGCTGGTACTGGCCTGCGGATCACTATGGGAATACTCTCAGCAGATACTCTCTCTAGCCATCCGCGTCGGCGTGGATGGCTGCAGAGAGATCAGATATCAATATTTATACAGTGTGCAAACTACATGCGACTAAATAATTGGCATGGCATGGCATGCATGTGCGAATACTTTCTCTCTGCAAATACTCTCTCTAGCCATCCACGCCGGCGTGGATGACTACAGAGAGATTGGGTTTCAATATTAGTCTAATGCTTTTTAAAGGTAATGTAGTGAGATAACCGGGTTTTTGGCCAAAATATACGTATTTATCAAGATTTATAAATAAAATTTTCAACTTTTGACTTCAAAAGTCAAGGTCCAATTGAATTACAAGTGGGATTTTTAATTCAAGAGATGAACACTACAAACCGGGACATGTGAGCACTCGTTCTTAATCTTTTCCTTTTGAATAGGAAGCCTTGAGTTCAAGAGTCATTAGATAGATCTTTGAGGTTATTGTTAAGTATGGAGCTTGATTTACCCTTGTAATTTTCTGTGGTAAAAGCGCACATTTGTAAGGCCCCCATTATGAGGAGAAGCCATCGTGCGTGAAGGAAAATCACTCACCGAAAACCAAAATTTTCACGGACAAGAATCAGGGGCAACTTTAAAGGCCTTGGGGGCGGAAGCCCCCGAGACTTTTTTTTTCGCCGGAATATTATGGCCGGATGGCGGCCGAAAAGTGGTCGGAAAACAACCGGTCGGTTGGCCGGTGGTCGGAAGTCAATGGCCGGTGGCCGGTGGCCGAATTCAAAAGCGGACTTGTCTTCTCAAGGGCGTCCACACATGGGCGGATTGGAGGGTCCGATTTGGACTTATTCGCACAAGGGCGGCTACACATGGCTGTCTCTCATAAGAGAGGGCAGCCCTTTTGGCCTATAAAAGGAGGCCATTTCTACACACATTTCATAGTGTGAAGTTGATGCAACAAGGTGAGTGTGAGGTGGTGAGAGTGAAGCAAGGCGGGAGCTCCATTAAGGGTATAATCCCTTTGTAAACTACTTCTTGTTTTGAAGTACTAAAGCCATTGAGTGGCTGCTTTCTCGTGGACGTAGCCCACATTGGGTGAACCACGTATATCGTGTGTACTCTCTATCTCTCTCTCTCTACTCTATAATCTCGTGTATATAAATCTATCTCTCTCCATTAAGTAATCTACTCAATTATCTATTTAGCTACGTCTTATTTCCTAACATCTTCAAGTTTTCGCCGGAATATTATGGCCGGAGGGCGGCCGGAAAGTGGTCGGAAAACAACCGGTCGGTTGGCCGGTGGCCGGTAGTCAATGGCCGGTGGCCGGGGGCCGAATTCAATGGCCGGTGGCCGAATTCAAAAGCGGACTTGTCTTCTCAAGGGCGGCCACACATGGACGGATTGGAGGGTCCGATTTGGACTTATTCGCACAAGGGCGGCTACACATGGTTGTCTCTCATAAGAGAGGGCAGCCCTTTTGGCCTATAAAAGGAGGCCATTTCTACACACATTTCATAGTGTGAAGTTGATGCAATAAGGTGAGTGTGAGGTGGTGAGAGTGAAGCAAGGCGGGAACTCCATTAAGGGTATAATCCCTTTGTAAACTACTTCTTGTTTTGAAGTACTAAAGCCATTGAGTGGGTGCTTTCCCGTGGACGTAGCCCACATTGGGTAAACCACGTATATCGTGTGTACTCTCTCTCTCTCTCTCTACTCTATAATCTCGTGTATATAAATCTGTCTCTCTCCATTAAGTAATCTACTCAATTATCTATTTAGCTACATCTTATTTCCTAACAACTGGTATCAGAGCAAGGTTTCCTTGTAGCTAAATTATCTCAAGGAAAGGATTCCTTGAATTGAGTGGGAGTTATGGCGGAGGAAGGGAAGCTCAAGATTGAGAATTTCAACAGCAAAAACTACCAACATTGGAAGATGCAGATTGAAGACTATCTCTACCAGAAGGACCTCTATTTGCCACTAGGCGGTCTTGCGAAGAAGCCCGCAACAATGGCAGATGAAGCATGGATTGTCCTTGATCGAAAGGCACTGGGAACAATCCGGTTAAGCTTGGCGTCAACGGTTGCCTTCAATGTTTCGGAGATGAAGACCACGGAGGACTTGATGAAGTCACTTGACGACTTCTACGAGAAACCATTGGCATCCAATAAGGTATTTCTTATGAAGCGCTTGTTCAATCTAAAGATGGCAGAGAATGGTTCAGTTGCAGAACACCTAAATGACTTTAACACAAACATAAGTCAACTTCTATCAGTGAAAATCAATTTCGATGACGAAGTGCGAGCTCTCCTTATACTATCATCTCTACCGGATAGTTGGGACAGCCTTGTGATGGCTGTAAGTAATTCTATCTCTGGCACAAATACTCTTAAGTTTGATGATGTTGTGGGTGTTCTCCTAAGCGAGGAAATGCGGAGGAGAAGCACAGGAGAATCATCAAGTGCTGCACTATCAGTGGAAACAAGAGGAAGGCTTAAGGAGAGGTTCAAAAACCAAAAGGGTCGTGATCGCTCAAGGCGGAGCAAGTCACGCACAAAGTCAGTTCTTGAATGTTGGAACTGCGGCAAGAAGGGCCACGTCAAGAAGGATTGCTGGTCCAAGAAGAAGAAGGAGACAGAGTCTCAAGACAACAAGCCAACATCGGAGGCCAATGTGGCAGGTAAAGTAGAGCAAGATGCTCTAATTCTCTCATTAGACAATGTGTCTAATTCCTGGATAGTAGATTCCAGGGCTTCATTCCATGCGACACCACACAAGCAACATTTCCAAGACTACACCAAAGGTAATTTTGGATATGTATACTTGGGAGATGATGAAGCTTGTGAGATTGTCGGCAAAGGTACAGTTTTTGTTAAAAGTGCTAACGGAAATGAATGGAAGCTTAAAGATGTTAGGCATGTTCCTTCTCTTCGCAAAAATTTGATCTCTACAGGACAATTGGACGATGAAGGTCACAACATTGCATTCGGAAACAAACGGTGGAAGATATCAAAGGGATCTTTGGTGGTTGCCAAGGGTGAAAAAGTCGGTACACTTTACTTGTGTACTGTTAGCACGCAACCTTCAGCTTGTGCAGCAACTACAAAAGTTGACAGTGCGGTGTTGCACTACCGACTTGGGCATATGAGTGCCAAAGGAATGCAAATCCTTCAAACAAAGAAGCTTCTACCAGGTTTGAAAGAAGTGGACTTAGAGTTTTGTGAAGATTGTGTTTATGGTAAACAAAAGAGGGTAAAATTTCAAAAAACAGGAAATGAAAGAAAAAATAAAAAACTTGAGTTGGTTCATTCTGATGTTTGGGGTCCTGCAAGTACACCATCACTTGGTGTCTCATTGTACTATGTAACATTAATAGACGATGTGACTAGAAAAACATGGGTTTATGTCATGAAGAATAAATCCGATGTATTTTCCATATTTCAAAGGTGAAAAGCCTTTGTGGAGAATGAAACAGGTACCAAGGTTAAATGCCTCAGATCCGATAATGGAGGCGAATATTATAGCCAAGCTTTTGAAAGCTTTTGTGCTAGCAATGGCATTCGGAGGCAAAGGACAACCCCAAGGACACCTCAACAAAATGGGATTTCGGAAAGGATGAACAGGACAATCATGGAACGAGCACGAAACATGCGGCTACATGCAAGCCTACCGCTTGAGCTTTGGGCGGAAGCTGTAAGTACGTCTGTGTACTTAATCAATCGGTCACCCTCAACGGCATTGGATGGGGGAGTTCCAGAAGAGGCATGGACAGGTAAACCGGTGAATTATGCATTTCTCAAAGTGTTTGGGTGTGAGGCTTTCATGCACATAGATAGAAGCCTAAGATCAAAGTTAGATGCAAAGTCCAAAAAGTGTTTCTTCATTGGCTATGGAGAAGGAGACTTTGGGTATCGCCTATGGAATCCTGAAGATGGTAAAATCTTAAGGAGTAGGGATGTAATTTTTAACGAACAAAATATGTACAAAGATCACTTGGAAAGAAAACAAACAAAAGAAACAGGTGATGAGTACATGGAGCTTGAGGACGATGAAGACTCAAGGACTGCAAACGGTGACAATGTGGAACAACGTCAACCAAATGAGGAGCCTCAACCTATTCCCCGAAGATCTACAAGAGCAAGTAGACCTCCAGAAAGGTTTGTTCCTTCCTTCAACCATCTATTGATCTCAGATTCTGGAGAGCCGGAATCATATGAAGAAGCTATGCAACATGAATCCAAAGAAGAATGGACGAAGAGCATGCAAGTGGAGATGGACTCACTACATCGCAACCAAACATGGGAGTTGGTTGAGTTGCCTAAAGGTAAGCGGGCACTTCAAAACAAATGGGTGTACAAGCTAAAGGAAGAAGAAGGTGGGAAGAAAAGGTACAAGTCTAGGCTTGTGGTAAAAGGTTTTTCTCAAAATAAAGGTATTGACTTCAATGAAATATTTTCTCCTGTTGTAAAAATGAACTCAATTAGGCTTGTCTTAAGCCTTGTGGCTGCTCATGATCTAAATCTTGAGAAAATGGATGTAAATACGGCATTCCCTCATGGTGACTTAGAGGAGGAAATCTACATGCTTCAACCAAAGGGGTATGAAGTAAAAGGTAAGGAGAAAATGGTTTGCAGATTAAAGAAGAGCTTGTATGGTTTAAAGCAAGCATCAAGACAATGGTACTTGAAGTTTGATCGATGGATGTTGGATCATGGATTCACAAGATGCAACTCGGATCACTGCGTCTACACGGAGAATTTGGGAGATGGGGAATTCATCATCCTAATATTGTATGTTGATGACATGTTGATTGCAAGTGCTAACATGCAGGACATCAAAGACCTAAAAGAGGAGCTGTCCAAATCTTTTTCAATGAAAGATTTAGGTGCTGCAAAGAGGATACTTGGTATGAAAATATCAAGGGACAGGACGAAGAAGACAATAAAGCTATCTCAAGAAGATTACATCAAGAAGGTACTAGAAAGGTTTGCAATGCAAAATGAAAAACCAGTTTCTACACCTTTGGCTGGTCATTTTAAACTAACGAAGGATATGTGTCCAAAGACACAAGAGGAGATAGCCTATATGTCTAAAGTTCCATATGCTGCAGCGGTAGGTTCTCTAATGTATGCTATGGTCTGGACAAGGCCAGACATTGCACATGCAGTGGGAGTTGTGAGTAGGTTCATGGACAACCCAGGTAAAGAGCATTGGCAAGCTGTGAAGTGGATACTTAGGTATCTAAAAGGGACAACAACAAATGCTTTGTATTTTGGAGGAACTGATATTTTTCTAGAAGGGTATGCTGATGCAGATATGGCAGGTGACAAAGATACTCGAAGGAGCACTACTGGCTATGTGTTCACGATTGGAGGCACAGAAGTAAGCTGGGCTTCAAAGCTACAGAAAGTGGTTTCACTTTCTACCACAGAAGCAGAGTATGTAGCAATGACGGAGGCAAGCAAAGAAATTCTGTGGCTTCACAGATTCTTAGAAGAGCTTGGATTCAAACAAGACAATTGTGTCTTGTACAGTGATAGCCAAAGCGCTATCCATCTTGCAAAGAACTTAGCCTTTCATTCAAGGACAAAGCACATTGAGGTGAGATATCACTTCATACGCACTCTTTTGGAAGAGGGACAACTAAAGCTAGGAAAGGTGCATACAAGTGAAAATCCTGCAGACATGTTTACAAAGGTGGTCAACAAGGAGAAGTTGAGCTTTTGCTCATCTTCAATCGGAATTCAAGGATAAGAAGCCAGAATGGAAAGCAGTCACAGGTTTGGTTTGGAGATGACTCTCCAAGTGGGAGATTGTTAAGTATGGAGCCTGATTTACCCTTGTAATTTTCTGTGGTAAAAGCGCACATTTGTAAGGCCCCCATTATAAGGAGAAGCCATCGTGTGTGAAGGAAAATCACTCATCGGAAACCAAAATTTTCACGGACAAGAATCAGGGGAAACTTTAAAGGCCTCGGGGGCCTCCGTCCCCGAGACTTTTTTTTCGTCGGAATATTCTTTTTCGCCGGAATATTATGGCCGGACGGCGGCCGGAAAGTGGTCGGAAAACAACCGGTCGGTTGGCCGGTGGTCGGTAGTCAATGGCCGGTGGCCGGTGGCCGAATTCAATGACCGGTGGCCGAATTCAAAAGCGGACTTGTCTTCTCAAGGGCGGCCACACATGGGCGGATTGGAGGGTCCGATTTGGACTTAGTAGCACAAGGGCGGCTACACATGGCTGTCTCTCATAAGAGAGGGCAGCCCTTTTGGCCTATAAAAGGAGGCCATTTCTACACACATTTCATAGTGTGAAGTTGATGCAACAAGGTGAGTGTGATGTGGTGAGAGTGAAGCAAGGTGGGAGCTCCATTAAGGGTATAATCCCTTTGTAAACTACTTCTTGTTTTGAAGTACTAAAGCCATTGAGTGGCTGCTTTCCCGTGGGAGTAGCCCACATTGGGTGAACCACATATATCGTGTGTACTCTCTCTCTCTCTCTACTCTATAATCTCGTGTATATAAATCTGTCTCTCTTCAATAAGTAATCTACTCAATTATCTATTTAGCTACATCTTATTTCCTAACAGTTATTTGGGGTTGTCGCACTATGCAGTATGTAAAACTTCTCCTCGCTTTCCATCTCTCTCTTTCTCTCTCTCTCTCTCTCTCTCTCTCGCTCTCTCTCTCTCTCTCTCTCTCTCTCTCTCTCACCCAAGTGTGGTAGATTGGTTATGCCATTTCCCTCTTGAATAACAGATCTTGAGTTCAACTCTCGTCGGATAGATCTTTGAGGTCTCTTGGGATAGCTTCCAACGACGTTAAAATTCTCTTCTTCTCGGGTGTGTGTGTGTGTTAAAAGAGGAGGAAAATGGTATAACCTTTCTATCACCCAAGTGTGGTAGATTGGTTATGCCATTTCCCTCTTAAATAATAGGTCTTGAGTTCAACTCTCGTCGGATAGATCTTTGAGGTCTCTTGGGATAGCTTCCTACGATGTTAAACTTCTCTTCTTATCGGGTGTGTGTGTGGGTGGGTGTGTGAGTGTGTTAATAAGAGGAGGAAAATGGTATAACTTTTCTATAACCCAAGTGTGGTAGATTGGTTATGCCATTTCCCTCTTGAATAACAGGTCTTCAGTTCAACTCTCGTCAGATAGATCTTTGAGGTCTCTTGGGATAGCTTCCTACAACGTTAAAATTCTCTTCTTCTTCTTCTTCTTCTCTCTCTCTCTCTCTCTCTCTCTCTCACTGACACACACACACACACACACACACACACACACACACACACACACACACACACACACACACACACACACACACACACACACACATGGCTAGACATAGATGCTTACCTTATTAGTTTCTCCCTTGTGTTCTTCACTACTCAAAACAAACCATTTATTGATATTTGTTTTAAGATTGGGAAACCAAGTTTATGGAAAAATATGAGGTATTTAAAGGAATCCGTAACCGCAAAAGAAGCCCAATTTCAAATCTTCAAAGTGAAGGCCCCGAAAATAATTACAATCAATATTTGAATGGCTCAACGAGGAGATTTACACCACAATCTAATGGTGCTCTCTCTCTCTCTCTCTCTCTCTCTCTCCATCTTCATTTGAGTTGAAAATGTTTTTAAGAATCCATAAAAATTCTCACACCCCTAAGCTTTGAGGTTGTCACATTGTATGGTAAAAAGATCCTCAATATTTTATTTGTTTCCAAATAAAATTTTCCAATTATGACAATATGTCTCGTAAACTTTAGGCAGAGAACTCTAATAAGTTTGGTAGTTGTTTTTGTAAACTAGTTAAAAAAGGCTTTTGTTGCTCAATTATGGAAAAACATGATTTTGTTGTAACAAAAGAAGTCTTTCATAATTAATGGTGTTTGTCTGCTGTGTGTAATGTAAGAAGGGTGAAGATCACAACCTTGTAGTATGAGTAGGGCAAGACGGCGTGGAAGGGACGATTTGTGTATATATGAACTAATGAAGTGCAATAAATTGCTATCAATTTGATGTGGCTAAGAGGAGGAAGGGATGCACATGCTCTCAAGTATAAACGGCAATCAAGAACCAAAGTACTTGACAATGGAACAATACAAATGTCCTCTTGCAAAAAGAAATATAGGAACTTGAGCATTAAGTAAAGAGCTAGATCTCTTATTAGTCTATCAATCTAACTTCATGCTCAAACATGTGAAGCCCAAGCAAGAAAAATTGGAGCCAAAATTGGAGCCAAAGCAGTACAAGCACAAGCAGGGGAGACTACAATTGGATAAAGAAAGATTGAGCCTAAGGGAGAAGATAACACTTTCAAATATTGTGTTAATTTATTTAAAAGTAAACTTTGATCTTTTGGAATTTAGAAAGTAGTCTATCCATTGATAACCCTTTTTTGTTGGTGCATCAATATACAACAAACAATAAATATTTTGTTGACGACGAGATTTACTATATTGCATACAAACATTTGCTCGGGTTTGTCTTTTCTCGGAAAAACTCACTCGGTGCATGGTAAGACTCCACGTTCTTGTACACACTAAGAAACACAAAGAATGCCTCTAGGAGGCACATCAGTGGGAAAAGGTACCAACACTTATTGAATACAACAAAAAACATAAGGAACCCTAACCTAATTATTTGCACTCCCCTTAGAGAGTCAAGGGAATAGGATATTGCAGAGATTGGGGAGAAACCCTAAGGCTAAACCCCTATCCTCTTCGTCGAGATAAACAAAGTCATCATCCATGAGACCATATGTGCCATCCGTGTAGTCATGTAAATCTTCTTCTTCATCATAGGTACCCATGTTTACTAAGAAGGTCACTAGATGCTTATAGTCATCTTGGTCAAAAGGGTAGGCTTGTGCAATGGGAGAAACACTCTCTACTAAGTATGGGTCACAGTCGTGGTCAAGAGATGTATTAGCCATTCTAACTCCTCAAAATTCCTCTCACATGCTAGCGTACCTACCAAATCCCATTCACATGCAAGCATCGGAAAGACCATGTGGAACATTTGTGAAAAGTAACGAGGGTACCTCTCACCCAAGGCAGGAGTGGATGACTCTAGCGTACTAGCCATATCTGTACACACAAATAGATGATGGTTAGAGTGCAAATATTGCAAGGGTCTTGTTCTTGTGCATAATGTGTTTTTATGATTTTGTGTTATGGCTCTTGCTCTTTTACCTTTTTATCTTGTTTTTGTGAGTATAAGGCTTTATATATGCATTCCCTAAGATTGGAGATTAAGAGGTCAGGGAGGAAGGTTGAGGGGGAAGCAAGTGAATGATGAATGTCAGCAAACACTCCCCCCTTCCTTGGGTAGATCATACCTTTTGGAATGATGTCGTCACATTTTGAAACCAATTGTTCCAAGTTGTTATGGGTGAAGGCTTTAACCAATAGTTTTCGACCGCCCTATGCATTTCATCTAGTTGCAAGGGTGGTAAGGTACTCTCCCATGATTTTATTTGCAACATTGTTGTAGGTGTTGAACTTACAACGGGAGTTGCAAACTCTTTCTTGCTTGTATGGATATGTACAATGGTAGGTGGAGATTGTATCGAAGATTCTATTTCCGTATAGGAACTACATGAAGAGCAAGAAGCTTCACTTGTTTTCCCTGTTCCTGAGCTAGGTGGAACAAATCGTTCTTTCTTCGATACCCAAACTAGCTCTGGAGCAGGTGTGTAGCATTCTGTGATTTTTTCCCTTCCGGGATCTTCAATTTATTTTGGAGCCACAGGATTGAGCTCACATGGGCCGGGTGACAAGTAAGAGCACAATTTACGTTTTGGCACCCAGATTTGATCATTTCCTTCATAGTAGCCTTGGTCTTCCAATAGTTTTTTAGGAGTCCAACGCAACATTTCTTGGGGCGAATGGGACGTCTCTTACCAGGCTCCTGTCTTTTAGCACTAGCTATGGTCGCTAAAGAAGCTTTAGGGACCCACTTGTATGTTTTGTTCGTTATATTGGGATGGGTTTTGTCAGAAGCTATATGCATTGCCTGTAGCATATTTAAGGGTATGGGCATTTCATCCCTCTCAGGTGTTACCCAAGTTGTCCCCCTATTTCCCCAAGTGTCTATGGTTGCTACTAGGTGGACCCAATCCACATTGTCCGACTCAGTCATCCCAGGTAGTCCATCCATAAGGGGAATCTTCCCCAACATCAGTGTCCGCTTTACACGTGTAACAATACTGCAATGGGGCCGAGTGAACTGTGGTGTCAGACCTATGATCAATTATAAACCTGTTTCCTAGGGGATGTGCTCGACCAGTTACAAGATCCACTCGAATGACAGAATCTTGGAACTGCAAGTAGACATGGTTTTTAGACCAGTCATGCACCATTTTTGCTTCCCTCATGAAAGGACGTCCTAAGATCATCTCAGATGCCATAGTGTGTTTAGAGACATCCATAACAATGAAGGTAATCCTTATTTTATGTCCAAAGACCTTGATCTTGAGATCTTCTAGCATCCCAATAGGTTTAACAATAGACCCATTGGCCATCTTCACTACTATGGTGTGGTCGCAAGGTGAGGTCTTCCCATAGTTTCCCAACAAATTTTTAGTCACAATGCTAATCCTAGTGCCACCATCAAGGATTCCCTTCACAGTTAATCCCTTAGTAGTGATTGGTATGGTCGCATTGGATTCATCACCCTCAAAGTATTGTCCCAACTTGTTAACAGGTATTTCTATAACAAGGTTCTCATCTAGGTTGGGTTGTGGATCTAAGTGTTCCTCCTCTATTGGCATCTCCCCAACTCCATCCATCTGTGCAAATTGTGGTAGCCCAAACTTCATATCTCCATTGAGGAAGGCTCGAAGAGCTGAGACTAGCTCAGGGTCTTTATATAGTTTGGACATGATGGTGGTTCTAACTTCTAAAGACATGAAATCCATCAATTTGGGAATGTTTAATGGCACCTTTTGGACTTCAGTCCCTTGACGTGGGAAAGATGGGATCTCCATTTCTTTGATAGGATCAAGTAGTCCCTTTGTAAACATTCTTTCCATCAAGAAGTGAGTACGCCCACTTTCCCATGACTTTAAGTCACTTTATTCTTGGATATGACACTAGGTATGGCTAAGGGTCTATGGACTTGGTGACATTGTTGTTGCGTAGGGAACACGATGTCTGTAATCTGGATCTGCCTAGGTGCTGGTTCTAGATCCCTTTGGGTATCTTCTACCAAACTTATTAATTGCTTGACTCGCTCAATCTCCTCTGTAGGGTTTGGATAAGTTCCTATCTTCTTCTTGTATCCCTACCATTGTGGTTCATGAAGATCTTCTTTGTTGGTTTCTATCTTAGTGGTTGTTTTGGTCTCCATGGTTTCACCTGAATCAGAACCCTCTTTAGCGTCATCCATATATACGGGGTCGTCACCAGTCCCTATGTTGGTCTTTGAATTGGGGTCTGACTTCGCTGCTTTTTGTGATCTCTTCCTTCGTGTTTTCTTCTTTTTCCGAGATTGGGCAATTGATGCCGTGTCTCTTTCCTCAAGAATATAATTTTGTTTTTGGAGCATCGATCGTGTGAGTACGTTTACTGGTACCACATGTGTACTTTGTGATGGCTCCTCGGTAACTTCAATCAAGTTTAATGGTGTGATCTTCGGTGCATTTGGATTATTTGGACATTGGGCAATCAAATGATCTATGCCACATCGATTACACATGAGTATCGATATCGTAGACATGCTCGCTTGATTGGTTTGCATTAGTGTGGCGTTCTTTTGTAGCCTAATAGGACACTTGGCTACACGATGTGGAACTCCACACTCATAGCATTGAAGAGGTGGTCTCTTAGCAGTGTAATTGATATTTTGGCCTCTTGCAGCAAGAGCAGCTACTTGATATACAGGTTTGACTTGTCCCCAATAGTCCTCCATGTAGTATTGTGGACTTTCTTCAAGCACATCCATCCCATAGGCAATATTAGGATCCATATCTTCCTCACAGCCTTCCAAACAAGAAATAGATGACTCACAACCCACTTGATTCACAGAAGTGATTCTCGGATGTGGTGGTTGTGGTCCTAGCACTGGAGGGGGTAAGGGCGTTGTTTGAACAACATTTTGGGCCCTAGGGACCATGTGTTGTGTTGTTTGTGATGCAGGCACTCGAGGTGTGTCTGTCCATGCTAAGGTTGGTCTATTGGCCATTGCGCGCTTAAATATTATGCAATCCTTATCTTGATGACCATACCTTCCACAGGCATTGCAGTTCCCATTGAATTTTACTCTAAAAGTAGGGCATTCACTAGTACTATGCGGTCCATAGCATACTGAGCACCATTGTTGCTCCCTTCTTGGATACATATGATTGTTTTGCGGAGCACAATTGTCTATAAGACTCTCTTGAATAGCCTTGGTGAGAACTGCTAAATTCATCTCAGATATCTTTGGCTCCTTAGCAATAGGCTTTAGGGTCATTGGCTGATGCCCCGATGCTTGTGAGCTAATAGATTTAGACTCAACAGACACTCTTTCTCCTTGAATCATTAAATTATCCTCCAATTGGATCGCATTGGTGGTGACTGCTTCCCATGTGGTCATACCTCTTATGACTAAGCCATTGTAGATATCCTCATGTCATAATCCCCTAATGAATCTATCAAGCAATTGGTTATTGTTGAAGCACTCATTTGTATTACATTGAGAATTCAAATGCTTCAAGCGACTAATAAAGTATTTCACCGACTCTCCTTCCTCTCGTTGGGCTTTCTGGAGCTGAGAGGCTACACCCCAAAGTACTCCCTCTCGTATGTATGCCTTTAAGACCAGTCTCCTAAGAGTAGAGTAAATCGTTTTTTCTTCCACCCTTAGGGTTCTATACCAATCCCCTGCCTTTCCACTTAAGGTTAGGCTTAAAGCATTACTCTTATGCAGGTCATTGTGTTCTCCTAGAGAATCGCATATTTGTTCAAACACTTCGATATGCTTTCTCACATCCTCCTAGCTATTTGTAGTGGCTTACTTCTAGGCTCTCTATCAGGCGTGTTATGCATATTCTTAGCAATAGATCGACCAATAGCTTGAGCAAATGTTGCCAAGTCACCTAAGTGAGCAGGAACCATGGGTGAAGGCGCTCCAAAGACTACATGTGGAGTAGGTATTGGCATTGGGCTTGGCGCATAGGAAGCCCTTGGGTTCCATGTTGGGTACGATGTTGTGTCATGTGGTGGTTCATAGTTCATATGGGTGGCCCTAGGCATAACAGATGTCGGATGTGACATGCTAATGCTAGCCGGTATAGTCCCATGGAAATAAGAACTTGGGTGTTGACGTGGTTGTGGAGCATAGGTAGTTGAAACAATGGGAGGGGTAGGGACTACATGAGTATGATGACCCATAGGTGCATACGGTTGGTACACACTTGTAGGTACTGTTGCAGGCATTGAGCTACCATGTAGCGGTGCTTTACTAACAAATGAGGTCCATGGCATGTTTCTTGGCATGCCCATCATTGGGGTAGGCATGGTAGCCGTGGTGTCATCAAGGGAAAGATGAGCTAGACTTGGAAAGGTGAATCTATCACTTGTGGGCTCAGATTGCACTGAGACCCCTCGAGAAACAACATGTGGAGGATCCATCAGACTTACTGAGGAAGTCTCCATTTGCGATAAGGTTGGTTGTTTAGCCTTTCCTGTATCTAAGAATCTCATGAGACCCGTTGAAGGCATGTTGATCCCCTTGTTCTGTCTCTCTAACTCAATGACCCTATGGATGACCTCACAAACTCTTTGTTGTTGATCCTCCACACTAGTAGCACCCATTGTGGATTGTAGGACATCTAACCAACCCACGTGATAGGTGTGACCTATGTATAGGTCGGTCAGAGTTTCTGTTTGTAGTTCGTACTTGCAGTTCTTATTTAAGAACACTCCATCTAGGATTGAGGTGCTAGGGGTGTCCTTTGAGCTAGATGCAATGTTGCTTTCTAGGGGTTGGCACTTAGTGTTTGCTAAGTCAGGAGCACTCGATTGCTCTCTTAGCAAGGATATTGATATAGGGGCTTTCGCTTTTAACTCTCTTCGTTGCTCCGCCTTACGTAAGCTGTCAATTTCCTTTTTCCTTGCTGCAAGGATATATCGCTCAACCTCTTGCACTTCGGCAAGGCTTCTACCATCGGGTAATATGACCTCGGAGGGAAATAACTCTGAAGAGTCAGGAGGTGCAGTGAATGAAGTATTCACGTGCACATTCTCTAAGGGTATAGGGTCTATGTTGGTCACGAATGGAGAATTTACTTCCCCACCCCCCTCATTTACATCATTAGCTCCATGTTCGGAGCGAGTGGCTCTACTAAAGGTTTCCTTTAGGCGGCTAAGCATGCTCGGCTCGGACCTCTGGCCCATGGCATGCATGTCTTGGCTTGAGCTATCAGGATTAGGCATTGGGAAACCCTCCATGACGTCGTAGTCAGAGGAAGAGTCACTAGCCGCTATGTTCGGGTCTTGGTTAGTACTACCTTGGGTCCCCGCCGAGGGCCCGGAACCTAAAGTAGGTGGATATTGAGAACTCGCGTAAGTCGAAATTCTCTCTAGTTGCTCCGTCTCTAGCACAAGACCAGAGCGCAGATGCATGTGCCTTTGGCACCCTACAAGCATCGGGGAATAACCTTGAAGGTTAACCGCTTACTTTTTTAAGCGTCCGTTTTCACTCATGTTTTTTACGTTTTTAATGTTTTTTTAAAATATTTTTTAATGTTTTTTTTAAAAAAAAGGATAAGGTCGTCGCTGCCTGCGCGAGGGCACACACACACACTACCTACCTACTTCCAGCTAATACATCTACTGTTATACACTAACACACTCTATTAGCTCTCACATATCTACTTCCTACTTACTGTACATTACATTACACATAGCTAACAACCTTAACACTAACACACACTATTAGCTCTCACATATCTACTTCCTACTTACTGTACATTACATTACACATAGCTAACAACCTTAATACTAACACCTTACACAAAGAAAAAAACATAGTACCTTTGAAAACTCCATTAACAAAAAAATACACAGTAGTAACACAATTCCTTCTTCTCAACACACACACCCTCCTTCCTTACCTTTCCTACAATTGCAATTGCACCACAAAAGAAGCACAGAGTGCCATTCAAGCTTAATCTATGGCATTCCTAAGCAGCGGCGCCAGAAATGTGCACGTATGTCGCACGTGTCAATGCAAGGAACTTGCCGATACACCGTGTGCGAGCCACAAATGGCTCCAAGCACACAACAAGCCTAAACTAGTAAGATCAAAGATGGCGTTGGTGTGTCACTCACCGCTCTACGCTTCCTGTCATGGAGGATTCCTCGCCGCAAAGAAGAGGGAGACGCCGCTACGCCGTGCTCAATCGCCTTGCCGCCGTCGTGCCACCACAATGCTTGATCGCACACACACACTCTCTCTCTCTCTTACGCATACACACACACACACACACACACACACACACACACACACACACACACAAGGAGATGAAGAAGAAGAAGATGGAGATGGAGCAAGAGCACTCTTCAATTGCACAAATGAGAGAATGAGTGAATTTTAGGTTTAGTTGACTTTTATATGAGCTCACCCCATTCACACTTGGGCGCCCATGCTTAGCCAACTAATCCCTTGAATGTTCCAGTTAGAGTGCACCTCTCATGGCAATCACTCTTACCCTTTTCCTATTGGACCGACAAGCCCGATACGTGACTCTACCAAGTAAATAATACAACGTCCGTCGTAGGTGATAGGGTGTCCGTGAGCCGTGAGGGTTAACAGCTGGCTTGCCATTATTTTGAGACTTTCTAGTTGCACCTCAATAGATAAGATTGCCTCTTTACCAAATACCAAATGATATGGGGTGAACCCCAAAGAGGCTCAGAATGAGGTACGGTAAGCCCAAAAATCTGGGAGTAGATACTTATCCCAATCCCCAAGATGGTTGTTATAATAACCTGTTTAGTAATGATTTTACAAATCATTCCATTCACTTTTCCAACTAGGCCATTACATTGAGGGTAATATGGTGAGGATTGCCTTCTTGTAATGCCTAGTTTTTGCCCCGGGGGATTCACCATGGAAAACTTACTACACCACGTAAGTGCAGGGGAGGGGGTTTTTTTTACAAGCTACATAAGCGTATAAGTTAGGGGTAGTCCCCCAAATAATTCATCTCCCAAGCTTAAAATAAGGGAGGGGGGGGGGGGGGGGGGGGGGGGGGAGGAACTGACCGGGGTTGATTACTTGTAATGATTGGTCACCGGTGTGCACTAGAATGTAGATGAATTTTGGGGAAGTTTTTTATCAGGTCACACATCAAATTTTACATCAAGTCGGTCATACATAGATAAGGGCTGGTTTGGAGCAATTAAAGGGTTGATTTATGCCAGCTTTGGATGGGTTAGAATTGGACGAGTAGCCAGAGTAGTGTAGGTTGATCGAGCACATAGTTTGAAAGTTAAACTAAGACACATTGAGGGTACATCTAGTTATTACCAAAAGTGGTTTCTTAGTACGTTTCCAGTCACTATGCTACACACTCTTTGACTAGTTTTACTAAGTTAGATCATGTAAGATCTAAATTTTATATGTAAGATAGGGGTATGATAGTTTTCTTCATTGATTGTTGTATAAGAGTAGAAAGGGGGTCGTATTTACTAATGAGTCATATATAGGGGTTTTATCAAATTTGTCCGCTCGCAGGTGGCGTCCCATTTTGTATATAGAGTGAATCCCCTGGGGTTTTTGCATTAACTCTCCTACCAAGTTTGCTCTGAAACCTGGCCCTCTAGCAAAAATGGTTTCTAATGGTGTGCCAAACCTGCAACATATGTGCTCATAGACAAAATTAGCTACCTCCACAGCTGTGATCCTAGTTGTGGTTATAGCTTCCACCCACCTAGTCATATAGTCGACTACCATGATGATATAGAACTTCCCTGAGTTGGCCCTAGGCAATTGGCCCTAGGCAATGGTCCTATGGCATCTATACCCCATTTTTCAAATGGCCCATATGAAAGCATAGGTGTCTATGGTTCAGGCATGAGTGACCTGGTGCCGGCCCGTTGACACAACTTACATGTCTTACACCACTGGTGTACATCATGATTGAGGCTAGGCCATACAAAACTAGTATGCAAGATTTTTTTGCTTGTGATATCTAGGGCAAAGTGACTGCCACAAACACCATCATGACAACTGGCGATCACCCCCGTAATTTCATTAGAGAGAGGGACCTTCCTGAGTACTTGGTCCTTACCCTTACAATACAAACTGTCATTGATAAGACGATACCTTGTGACCTTCCTGGTAAGCCATTGCTTTTACCCTTTCGTTAGATCCGGTGGACATTTCCCTGTTTTCAAGAAATGCATTATGTCGGGTAAGGTGTCACTACGTTGAAATAGAGGGAGCTTTAGCTTTATAGCCCCAACCACCAAATTCCTATAGTATTTTTCTTGCTAAGGCATTGGCTTCATGGTTTTGAGCCCTTGGGATGTGGTGTAGTTGAACTGCTTCAAACTTACCCAACAAGGTTTTTACACAACTTAAGTGAGTCCTCAAACTAGGCTTCTTGCATGTCCATGCTCCATTTACTTGCCTTACCAAAAGTAGAGCATCCCTAAACACATTAAGGCATTTTACCCCTTGTGACATGCACCATTGTAATCCCTTTGTCAGTGTTGCATACTCAGCGTCATTGTTAGAATGTGATTCTAACAAATGGCCAAGCGAAATGACTTGATACCTTTGTCATCAAAGACCACCAGGCTTGCAGCTGCTTTGTCGAATGCTCGCTTGTAGGCTCCATCAAAGTAAAGAGAGTTTTCTCTTTCTATCACCGGTGTCTCTGGGAGTGGTTGAGTTCCCTCCCCTTTAGATTGCTTTACCTTCTTCTCAAAGTTTTGGTAGGTCATGAGTCCCCCCAAGCATGCCCTTGTTGTGCTTTCCACCTGTACTGTGTAGTCATATTCTTGTAGATGAACTAGCCACTTAGTAATCCTAGCAAAAACATCCATGTGTTGTACCACAGGGAAACACTCGATCCATGGTTAAGATTACAAATTACCTAGGCATCAAATATGATCAAAACTTTGTAGTTGCAAATCTAAGAGCCAAGACTAGGTGTTCTACATGGGTGAAACCTTTCTTTGTTGCTGTCATCATGTGACTGGAGAAGAAGATTGGCCTCATGAAAGATGACGTTGTGTCCTTTTGGAGTAGCACCACCCCCAAGGAGTCATCACCCACGCTTGAGGTGACATAAAACTTCTCATCCCACTTAGGTGGTGAGATAGTTGGTAGGGTGGCTAAGACCTCCTTTACCTTGTTGTAGTGATGTTCGCTTTCCTTGTCCCATGTGAAAATCGATCGTTGTGTGAGTTGTTGCTGTGGTAGAACAAGTTGTGATAGTAGATGTATGAATCTACTCAAGTACCTCACCTTTTGTAGAAAAGAGACTAGTTGACGTGCAGTTGTTAGTGAAGGTAGTGCAATGAGTACAGACACCTTACTTGGATCGACATTGATACCTTTAGCTGAAATTTCCTGGCCTAAGAGAATGACTCTACTCTCCACAATGTGGCACTTGTCTACATTTAACTACCTTCCTAGGCTTTACAGCCTTGCCAAACCCTTAGTTACCTTTTCTAGGTGTGAGATGCGAGGGCTATATATACAAAAGTCATCAATGAACACTCTTATGGATGTTACAAAGAACAGTTGAAAGAAATATGTGACATATCTCTGGAACATGGTGTAGGGGAAGCGAACTGCGTCCCTAAGAGACATAGCTATGGAGAATGAGGCACAGATAAGAGACGAGAGGAGAAAAAGAAGATAACACTCTAATTTGTACAAAATGTAAGAGAGTTCCAATTAAAGTTTGATGCACCTTATAAAGGCATGTATAAGAGTGCATACACGTTGTCCAGTTCACACTGTCCGCCCAAGTTAGGCTGACCCCAACAATCGTCCCCTTCAGCTAAACTTGGCATAATCATCCTCATGATGCCCCCTAGAATTAGATTCTCACTCTCATGACACAAAAAGTTTTAGGTGTACTCCCAACCATGAGTTTTTGGTATACTCGTAAACAGTGAGTTTTAGGTTTTCTCACAACCAAGGGTTTTAGGTGTACCCATAACCTAATGCTACCAAGAGAGCCTCCCCTTTCTCGTCGGTGGAGGTAGACATAGTCACCAAACATGGAGTTTTTGGTTTACTCCCAAACCTTAGAGTTTTTGGGTAACTCTAGCTAACCTTGGGTTTAGGTTTAGCCAATAACCTCATGAGAGTGTGGTTTACAAAAATTTGAAACTTTCATATCGCAAAGGTCTTGCCGCCGCTGACACATATGCGGCATTGTCTAATCCCGTACATATTGACTTGGCATAGAAGAGTGACTACTTGTCACACATGGAGGCGGATGAGTGTGTGAGCCACTTGTGGAGCTTCGATAAAAATGTTGTTAGGCTCGTCAAATAAGATGTATCTCGTGCTCGTGTGAATAATGCCTTCTAAAGTTAAAAGGCCAACTTTTAATCTTTTCAAACAAAGCTGTGAATAAAAGACAACAAAATAGAAAACGAAAGGGGGTCTGTTGATGGCGTAAGGGCTAAAGCCAATGGATACACACCACCGCCCTATGACTCACATGCTTGCCCACGCGTGCCTCTCTATGCTGGCCTTCATGTCCTCCTGCAACAAGACTTGCTACAACTAACCGTGGCAGTACTCCGACAGCTGATATGGCCTGGTGTTGCAGATGCGTTATTGTGCCGCTGACGCTTGTTGTTGGCCTGCCGCCACTGTAGTACTTTCGGACTGTCGGGGTGCCGACCAAAATTCTAGCCACCAATGGTATTGCTATACCGGGCTTGTTGAGGCTGCTCTGCTGCAAGCCCACCGGTTCAAGTTTGATTGCCTTGGCGTTGTGCTTTGCATCCTGGTCCTTGAGTTGAGCCGCCCAATGGCCTACTTGGGATGCTGTTCCAGATGCTCGAAGCCTTTCTTACCACCATCAGTTGTGTGCCTCTTTCCAAGCTTCACAAACAACTCCATATAACCTTCTTCATGACCTCCTCAGCTGCACAAGCTCGCAAGACGGACCAAATGCTCTGATACCAGTTGTAGGGGAAGCGAACTGCGTCCCTAAGAGACATAGCTATGGAGAATGAGAGCGCAGATAAGAGACGAGAAAAGAAAAAGAAGATAACACTCTAATCTGTACAAAATGTAAGAGAGTTCCAATTAAAGTTTGATGCACCTTATAAAGGCATGTATAAGAGTGCATACACGGTGTCTAGTTCACACTGTCCGCCTGTTAACCCTCACGGCTCACGGACACCCCATCACCTACGATGGACGCGTATTATGTATTCGATAGAGTCAGGTACCGGGCTTGTCGGACCAATGGGGAAAGGTAGAGTGATCGCCGATGAGAGGCGCACTTTAACTTGGACATTCAAGGGATTAGTTGGCTAAGCATGGGCGCCCAAGTGTGAATGGGGTGAGCTCCTATAAAAGCCAACTAAACCTAATTTTTACTCATTCTCTCATTTGTGCAATTGAAGAGTGCTCTTGCTCCATCTCCATCTTCTTCTTCTTCACCTCCTTGTGTGTGTGTGTGAGAGAGAGAGAGAGAGGGAGAGTGTGTGTGCGATCGAGCATTACGAAGGCACGACGGCGGCGAAGCGATTGAGCACGGCACGACTGCAGCTTCTTCTTCATTGCGGCGAGGAATCCACCACGAAGGCGAGCGTAGAGCGGTGAGTGACACACCCTTTGTTTTCTTGAGCTTGCTAGTTTAGGCTTGTTGTGTGCTTGGAGCCGTTTGTGGCTCGCATACGGTGTATTGGCAAGTCCCTTGCTTCGACAGTGCGGCAAGGAGCGCACATTTTTGGCGCCGCTGCCGGGGATATGCCCTACACTAAGCTCGGTTAGCACTTTACGCTTCCTTGTGGTGCAATTTCTATCATAGGAAAGGCAGGGAAGGAGTGTGTGGAAGGTTTCTGTTTTTTGCGTTTTCTGCAATTGCTGTCAAGTTTCAATTTCTGCTATTGTCTGCGTTTTTTCAATTTCTGTAATTTTTGCATTTTCAAGTTCGGCGTTTTCAATTTCTGCAATTTTCTGCATTTCTGCGTTTTTTCAATTTCTGCAATTTCTGCATTTTCAAGTTCGGCGTTTTCAATTTCTGCAATTTTCTGCATTTCTGCGTTGTTTCAATTTTCTGCAATTTCTGCGTTTTTCTGCATTTTTTTTTCAATTTCTGTATTTTCTGCATCAACAAAAAAAAAAAGAAAAAAAAATTTGGGGAAAAAAAGTTTTTTGAGAAAAAAAAAATATAATTTTGAAAAAAAAAAGGAAAAAAATTCGGAAATTAAAAACGCGAGCGAGTGGGCGTCGAAATTTTTCGAAAATAAAAAACGTGACTCTTAAAACGGACGGGTTGGTTTGTATAAAAGATAGATCGGGATCGGTTTCCCAAGCCCAAGCCCAAGCCCAAGCCTCAGTCCTCAATCTTATGATATATACTAGACTCACTCTTATATATATACCCTACTCCCTCAAGAGAGAATGAGAGCATGTGGGACAAGTCCTCCACTCTCCTCCTTTCTCTTCCCACTTGCACCCTTAGACTTTCTAGTTTGGGCCTAGTTCCCTACTGGAAATTGACAGTTTTAGGGATTCCGAGGGCATAGAGTGACCAAACGGAGGGCTGTAAAGCACGGCACGACCCTCTGACCGATACGCTCGTTTCGAGCTATCACACGGCCCATTCCATGACACGCTCTAAAAAATCTAGCAAAAAAAAACAAACAAAAAACACGCTAAAAACTAGTCACAAGGCCTCCTAGAGCAGCTTTTTGACACCTTAGGGTATCAAAAGCACATGCACTTACGCTCTGGGCGGGTGCTAGAACACGAGCATATTGAGGGTGCCTCTGTTCATACGGACACCCATTACCCATCCACGATAAGCTCTAGACCCTCAGCGGGGACACAAGGTAGCACCACCCAAGACCCTAAAATAGCCGCTAGTGATTCCTCCTCCGACTCAGAAATCATGGAAGCATACCCTACCCAAAACACTGAGAGAGAAGGCCATGCACCTCCCGAAGCTCCACAGCCTAGTACTAGTATGTTTAGCCGTTTCATGGAAACATTAGGTAGAGCTACTCGCTCGGAACCTGATGCAGATGAAGCACGCGAAGGGGGTGGGGAAGTGGAATCTCCTTTCACATCGCACGTGGACCCCACACCCCCAAAGAGTGTCCATGTGGATATCCTACCAACTTCTTACCAAGAAGGCCCTGTTGAGCTACCTCCTTCAGAAGTTCCCTCTAGAGTACCGTTGGTGACAAGTAAAACCACGGGGAGCAATATTGCTTCTACCTCACAAGAAACCGTTAACACGTCGACTCTAGAAGGATTGTTCATTAATGATCATGGGACATATGACCTCCACACTGAGGTGTTGACGGATCTACACTCTGGCCACGCCTACCATGTAGGATGGATAGAGATTGTACAATCCACCTCTAGTGCCACGAGCATCGAAGATCAACAGAAAATGATATGTAATGTTATCCATGGCATTATTCAATCAGAAAGGCAAAACCGAGGGGTAAATATACTCTCAACTGGCCCCATGAGATTTTTGGATACGAGCAAGGCTCAACAGCCTACTCTATCACAAATGGAGACTCCTCTTATGAGCCCCATGGACCCATCTTACGTCATTTCACCTGGAGTCTCTATGCAATCTGAGCCTCCGAGCGAAAACTTTAGCTTCCCTAACTTGGCTCAACCCTCTATTAAGGAAAACACAGTGCTCACTCCAGGGATAAGCCTGACAGAGAATGTACCGATGACATCTACGGTTAGCGCAGTGCCACTACCTAGTGTCGTAGTACCTAATATGGGGCCTCGACCATATGTGCCTCTAGCCCCTTATGCACACATGGCCCCCACACCTCCAATTGTACCACTTGCTTATGCTCCTCGAGTGCCGCTCCCTAGCTCTTATCCGAGTGGACCTATGCCCGGTTATGTTCCATATCCTGCATCATCCACACATATGCCAAGACCGGTACCCGTTCCTCTCCCACATATGATTCCAAGAGTACCTCCACCGGCCCTACCTCCTCACATAGGTGACTTGGCAGCGTTTGCTCAAACCATAGGTCGATCTATCGCGGAAAATATGCGTCACGCATCTGATAGAGAGCCTAGAAGTAAGGCAGTACAAATTGCTAAACTCACGCAAAAATTCAATGGGGACGAAGATGCTAGGAAACACATTGAAGTGTTTGAACAAGTATGTGATTCCTTAGGGGAACGCAACGAACTACATAAGTGCAATGCCTTAAGCTTGACATTAAGTGGGAAGGCTGGAGATTGGTAAAGGACCCTAAGGGTGGACGAGAAAACAATCTACCCTACCCTTCGAAGGTTGTTTCTAAAGGAGTACATACGAGAAGGTGTGCTTTGGGGTGTAGCATCTCAGCTACAGAAGGCCGAACGTAAGGAAGGAGAGTCAGTAAGGGACTTCATTAGTCGTCTAAAGCACTTAAACTCTCGCTGCCCTGTAAATGAGCGCTTCAACAATAACCAACTGCTTGATCGATTCATTCGAGGGTTGAGGAATGAAGGAATCTATAATGGACTAGTGATTAGAGGTATCACAACCTGGGAAGATGTCACTGCCAATGCAATCCAACTAGAGGACAACTTGATGATTGCAGGCATGAGGGTGTCTACTGACACGAGATCCACTAGCTCACAAGCCATTGAGTATGAACCCATGACTGCAAAGCCCATTGCCAATGAGCCAAAGGTATTTGAGACATTCTTGACAGACCTCACCAAGGCAATCCAAGAGTCTCTTAAGGATAATCGACCCCCTCAAAATAGTCACATGTATCCAAGAAGGGAGCAACAATGGTGTTCCATTTGCTTAGGTCCACATAGCACTAGTGAGTGCCCTACGTTTAGAGTAAAATTTAATGGAACTTGCAACGCATGTGGTAGGTATGGTCACCAAGCTAAGGATTGTTTAATGATCAAACGTATGATGGCAAATAGACCACCTGTAGCCTGGACGGATGCGCCTCGAGCTCCTGTATTGATGCCTACTCCACCTGTTGAGCAACTACCACAACACATGGTCCCTAGATCTCAAAATGTTGTACAAGCTACACCGTTACCACCTCCTGTGCTAGGACCGCAGCCCCCGCATCCAAGAGTCGCCCCTATGAACCAAGTGGGTTGCGAGCCATCAAATGCTTATCCAGATAGCTGTGAGGAGGAAATAGACACTAGTATTGCCTACGGTCTTGATACATTGGAAGAATGTCCTATATACTACATGGAAGATTGTTGGGGACAAGTCAAGCCGGTTTATCAAGCTGCTGCTCTCGCATCCAGAGGTCAAAATATCAACACCCAGGCTAGGAGGCCACCTCTTCAATGCTACGAGGGTGGGGGACCACATCGAGTAGCGGAGTGCCCTATTAGGCTGCAAAAGAATGCTGCACAGATGCAAGTGAATCAAGGGAGCACGTCTGCAATGCCAATACTCACATGTAATCGTTGTGGCATAGATCACTTGATTGCCCAATGCCCCTATAACCCAAATGCGCCTAAAATCACACCCCTGAATTTGGTCGAAATTGCTAGTGTGACGTCGCCAATACCACCCGTCGCACCCGCTTATGCGATTACACGGTCCATGCTTCAAGGGCCAAGCCATATCCTCGAAGAGAGAGATACCGCATCAGTTATCCAAGCAAAGAAAAAGAAGACACGAAGGAAGAAGTCGCAGAATACGGAAAATTCAAAGCCAAGTTCCAAAACAAACATAGGAACAGGAGATGACCCCGTGTATATGAATGACCTCGAGGATGATTCAGATTCAGTCGAGACAATGGAGACTAGAACCAATACCACAAAGGGAAAGACCGACAAGGAAAACCGTAACATGGGACCAAATGAAAACCAAATAAGAGAAAACCATAAAGAGCCTCTGAAAACACCACAAGTGTTTCCAAATCCAATCCAAGACCCCCAAGATAAACCGCAGGGGCAAAAAGGGAAAAATCGTAAAAAGAAGATTGGGACGTACCCAAACCCAGTAGACGAGATTGAGCAGGTGAAACATCTAAGAGGTTTAGTGGAGGAGACTCAAAGGAAACTAGAACCAGAACCCATGCATATCAAAATTCATGACACAGTGTTTCCCACGCAAGTTCATCCACCCCACATGAACCATAGACCGTTAGCCATATCTAGTATCATCCCAGAAGGGAGTGAGGACAGGACATCAGAAAGTGAGCATACACCCTTCTTGTTGGAAAGGATGTTTAACGAAGGAATACCTGATCCCATTGAGGATTATGAGATTCCATCCTCACCAGTTCCTAGTCAAGGACCTACACCCTGCAAAACGCCAATGAATGTTGCCAAACTAGTGGACTTCATGTCTTCTGAGGTCCGAACCACGATCATAGCAAAGCTGTATGGAGATCCTGAGTTATTCCTTGCACTTCGAGCATTCCTTAACGGAGAGCTACGAACGGGATTACCGCAGTTTGCGCAACCAAATAGGCCTGACTCGATTATGATTGATGAGGAAAATCATGTGCAATCACTTGACTTAGATGGACACGAGTCTGTGATCGAGGTACCCATTAACGAATTAGGGCAGTATTTTGAAGGCGACGAGTCTAATGCGACCCTACCCATCACTACCAAGGGATTAACTATAAAGGGAATTCTTGATGGTGGTGCGGGAGTTAGCATCGTTACAAAAGATTGTTGGGAATCCATGGGAAAACCCCGCCTCAGTGTTACTAACATTGTGGTAAAGATAGCAAATGGTACCATAGCCAAACCTATGGGGATGCTCAAGGATCTTAAGATCAAAGTTCTAGGACACAAGGTACGACATACGTTCATTGTAATGGATTTCTCTAAACACCTTATGTCATATGAAATGATTTTAGGACGACCATTCATGAGGGAAGCACAAATGGTCCACGATTGGTCTAAAAATCATGTCTATTTGCAATTCCAAGACTCTGTCCTTAGAGTGGATTTGGTAACTGGTAAGGTACACCCCTTAGGGAGTAAAACCATTATTGATCATCGCTCTGACACCACAGTTCACTCGGCCCCACTACAATATTGTTACACTTGTAAGAAGGATACAAACATTGGCCAAGATTCTCCTTATATGGATGTGTTACCGGGTATGACGGAATCAGACAATGTGGATTGGGTCCACCTAGCATCAACCATAGACACTTGGGGAAATAGGGGGACGACCTGGGTAACACCTGAGGGGGATGAAATGCCTATACCCTTAAATATGCTACAAGCAATGCATATCGCTTCCGACAAGACTCATCCTAATGTAACGAAGAAAACATACAAGTGGGTCCCTAAAGCTTCTTTAGTGACCATAGCTAGTGCAAAAAAACAGAAGCCTTGTAAGAAACGTACCACTCGCTCCAAGAAAAGTAAGAAAATGTTGCGATGGATCCCTAAACGACTCTTGGAAGCCCAAGGCTACTATCAAGGAAATGATCAAATCTGGGTGCCAAAACGTAGATTGTGCTCTTACCTATCACCTGACCCAAGTGAGCCCAATCCTGTAGCTCCAAAACGAATCAATGATCGTGGAAAGGAAAAAATCACAGAATGCTACACACCCGCTCCCGAGCTAGTTTGGGTACCAAAGAAAGAACGATTTGTTCCACCTAGCTCAGGAAGGGGGGAGTCCCATGAAGATTCTATCTCCTCATGTAATACATCCATAGAGGTAAAAGCTTCTACACCGCCTCCATCTATAGTAGTGGACCTCAATGAAGCTACAAAAGAATCCACACCTCCCAGTGTTCAAGAATCACCTAATGAACCACTTCAAGTTCGATCCTGGGAGAGTACCTTACCACCCTTGCAGCTTGATGAGGCACCTAGGGTAATAGAAAACTACTGGCAAAAATCCTCACCTATTACCAACTGGAACAATTGGTTTCAAAGGGTGACAAGCTCATTTCAAACGGTATGATCAAGGAAGGGGGGAGTGTTTGCTGACAGTCAACATTCACTTGCTTCCCTCTCAACCTTTTTCCCTGACCTCTCAATTCCAATCTTAGGGAATGTACATATAAAGCTTTATACTCACAAAAAAAAGAAAAAAAAAGAGCAAGAGCAATTAGCAAACGAGTATGCACAATAAAAGTCAAAACATTGACTCAGACCTACACATGTCACATCTGGTACAGTGAAACAGAAACCTATGCCATGAAACACCTTTGATCCTCATCACTTGAGTGATGGAGGGTAAGTAAGATTAGTACGATAGGAGCGTTTCTGTTTTAGAGTTGAGAGATTAGCAAAGTTCTCTTTTCCCACTGATGTTCCTCCTAGAGGTATTGTTTGTGTTTCATAGTGTGTACAGGAGCGTGTTGCTATTGATAGGATTTGGACCTTCATGGAACCTTCAAATCAAGCGCGACCATCAACACAAACAGGTGTTTCTTGTCCATTAGCATTGCCCTTATCTTTTTTTCATCTATGATTGTCTGCTTTGATTGTGATTGGTAGCATAATACTCAGCGCATTTGCTTAGTATCAAACATTTAATTCAATGTAATGTTTTGTCATAATCACTTGTTTAGGGGTAAAAATCAAGCAGTCCGACTAAGCTAGTTTGACCAAGCTAGGTATTAGAAATCTTCTCTTAATACCATGGGGAATGCCTTCCTAATAAGCAATGGTTACTTAGGTTCTTAATCCGATTTAGGCAGCATTGAATGAAATGTACTAGGGCTTTCTAGTGGGCTTAACACTAGTGACCTTTAGCTTAAGTATTATAAAGGGAGTTTACTAATGTGATGAGCCTGGGGAGTGTATCAGTGTTATATGACCCCCCAAAGTTACAAAATTTAAATGCTGAAAATGAACAAGCAAAAAATCAAAGTGCCACAATGTAAAATTTTAAGCATGAAGAGAAATCCCTGCTTAAATTGGTACTTCACTCACATGTATTGCCTATGGTACTAGAGCCCTAGAGGTTCCCAGTGTGGGCGCTTTTCCTTGAAAAGCAAAAAACCCAAGGCATACAAAATAAGCACACACATCATAATTGAATCACTGTGAAAAGAACTTGGGGGGTCAAAGAAAAAGTAATCAGTCAGGCGATGATTTCATGAGAAATTCCTTTTATGGTAGCTTAACTACAAGGTTTTCTAGATATAGCCTCTAGTCAGCCCTTGAACATGAATACTTGGCTCTCGCGATTAAACAACTTAATTGACCACAGAAAATTAAGAAGCTTACCCATGGTATTAATACTTGATCTCTAGTGCTTTTCGACCGTCAAATTAGCGACCCCAGACTTGTTTAATTTTTTGCCTTTACATCTGTTTATGCATTTGATTACATTGCAACTTAATGTTCATTGCTACCAAATTGTTTGAAATTCTTTTACCAATCAATTTTTCTATCTAAAACTGCATATGCTTTTTAAGAGAATGCAATTACTGTGCCAATGTTGTTTGATTTTGCAGTGACTGAAGAAGGCTAAGGACATTCATCTCAAATGCTCTTCCACCTCGACGAACCAGCTTCAACTCAATAGCTTCCGAGGACGGAATCTACATCAGGAAGGGGGGCATGTTAACCCTCACGGCTCACGGACACCCCATCACCTACGATGGACGCGTATTATGTATTCGATAGAGTCAGGTACCGGGCTTGTCGGACCAATGGGGAAAGGTAGAGTGATCGCCGATGAGAGGCGCACTTTAACTTGGACATTCAAGGGATTAGTTGGCTAAGCATGGGCGCCCAAGTGTGAATGGGGTGAGCTCCTATAAAAGCCAACTAAACCTAATTTTTACTCATTCTCTCATTTGTGCAATTGAAGAGTGCTCTTGCTCCATCTCCATCTTCTTCTTCTTCACCTCCTTGTGTGTGTGTGTGTGAGAGAGAGAGAGAGAGGGAGAGTGTGTGTGCGATCGAGCATTACGAAGGCACGACGACGGCGAAGCGGTTGAGCGCGGCACGACTGCAGCTTCTTCTTCATCGCGGCGAGGAATCCACCACGAAGGCGAGCGTAGAGCGGTGAGTGACACACCCTTTGTTTTCTTGAGCTTGCTAGTTTAGGCTTGTTGTGTGCTTGGAGCCGTTTGTGGCTCGCATACGGTGTATTGGCAAGTCCCTTGCTTTGACAGTGCGGCAAGGAGCGCACACCGCCCAAGTTAGGCTGACCCCAACAAATGGCAGGTGCATTTGTAAGACCAAATCGCATAACTCTATAAGCAAAACAACCCCATGGTGTAATGAAAGTGGTTTTTAGTTGATCTTCAAAGGCTATGCGTATTTGAAAATAGCTAGAATACCCATGACACAGTGTGTAGCATTCTAAACTAGCTACTTCATTCATAATTTCATCCAAGAAAGGGAGAGGGAAATGGTCCCCCTTTGTGGCTACATTTAATGGATTGTAGTCGATGTAGACCATCCACTTACCACTCTTTTTAGGCGTCACCACTATGGGTGATACCCACTGTGAGTTTTCCACACGATAAATGAACCCTGCTTCCAGTAGCTTCCTTACCTCAGCAAGGAGTGCCTTTTCCTGTATGAACCCCACCCGTCGTAGTTTTTGCACTACTGGCTGTACCCCTTCCTTCAACTTAATGTGATGCTCCACCGCTGTAATACCTGTGATTCTTTCATAGTTGTCAATGAAAAGGTTAGAGAATCCCATCAACATTTACAAAAAATTATCCTTCTCTTCACTTGTTAATTTCATAGACAGCATACTCTTCAACCTACCCTCTCCTAGGCCAGGTGATTTATTTTCCTCTTCGTTGTTTTGGCCTTATGGTGACGGGTCGCCAGTCGTGATTGCCCTTTGTAGATCCTTCCTAAGGATGCCCATCACATCGATGGAACTGTCACTCTCATTGGTGGAGGTGGTCTCCTTAGAAGTGGAAGACTCACTAGTGGTTTCATCTGTTGATGTTTCTAGGTCCATTTATTTCTGCTTGTAGATCCTCATGTCGTAGTAGATTGTTTCCCCTTCTTACCGGTCATGCATAGAAGACTAGTGTCCTAGTCCTGTTTTGCCTAATGGCCATCAACCATGGCCTTCCCAAGATCAATGGATAGCCCTCTCCCTTAGTTGGCATTACAAAAATATCTACTTCTACCTCATTGTTGAAGGCTTTTATCTTCACTGCACTTACTACACCCGCACATTTTACTTTTACGTTGTTTTCCATCTTTGTCTTGCATGGAGAAGGCCGGTCAACCTCGAACCCTAGCTGAAGCATCATAGCTTCACTCATCACACAGATTTGTGCGCCACCATCAATGTAGGTGTTTCCAACCCTCTTACCCTTTATGTTGACGTCGACGGCTGGAAGAATGTCATCCATGTTGCATCCTGAAATTGCTCCGCCTACCTTTGCTTTGGAGCGCCTTATACTTACCATTTTAGACCATTACTACCTTACCTTTGGTGTGAGATGTAGCACCTGTGGCCATTTAATCTTTGGTCCTTGCTCTGCCGCATCCAATGTTAGATCATAAGGCCTAGAACTCTCCCCTAACTGAAAGTTGGTGATGCCTATTTTCCATCGTGGTCTTGGCAGCCTTTTGCTAGTTTCTCCCTTCATGCTTCTCTCATCATCAGCTTGTGCAATTTTCTCCCTCCTTGCTCTCTTTATAGTCATGGTTTCAAATGGTTATACAAAGGTTACCTTCTCCTTACCCTTGCCCTTCTCCTTCACTCTGGGTGGATCCACTACTACAACCGTTCCCTTCTCCTCTAAGCTTATGATGCTTACAGAGCAATCAGGTGGTGGTGCCGGTGGAAGAGGTGGAATAGGTGCTTGTGGTGGATGTAAAATTTGTGTTGGTGGGGTTGATGCTCAGGGTGGAGGTGCTCTTTCTCTAGGGGGTGACAGTTGGTTTCTCCTACCTCCTCTATTATAGGGTTGTCGCGGTTGAGGGCAGTTGTACATACCGTGACCATCTTCTCCACAGTTGTAGCAGTGGTTTTGTCATCGTGCTCTCCCCGGGTCTTGATCTCTCTCCTAATTCCTTCCTTGCTGTATTAAGTGGACATACAAATTTTGCAATTGATCAGTAATGTGGGTCAACATATCTTGTTGGTCATTTCTTAACGCAGGAGCCAGTGGTGGCTCTCATAGTTGGTGGTTGACACGATGTTCTTGCTTCTGCTGACTCAATTTTTTTGGCTTTCATTTGCAGCTTCTTGTCCTTAAGACGATCAATCTCCACGGCTAGCTCATATGTAGCTCAGAACATACCCTTCACCTTTTCCTTGACCAGCGGCCACAAGCCATGCGTGAACTGATCCTTTTTGAGAAAATCGGGTGCCGCTTCCCATCTTGCTAGTGACTCAACCCATCGTTCCCACAAATCCACAAACTTGGATTCATAGGTGGTATAATCTAAAAGACCCACCTACTTCAAGTCTCTCAACTTGTCCCACAACTTCTCTCATGTGGTACCTCCCCCAAAGAGGATAGACAGATTCAAAGTGTAATCTTGTGCTAAAGGATATGCAAAGTGCATACATTAGCATTAAGCAATCGAATTAGTGAGCATTTATTGCTCTAGTTGGAGTTTGCTTACCATACTAAGTTAAAGCATGTTTGTGATTAGGTTCAATCTCTTCATGCATAATTCAGGCTCTTAACCTTGAACACTAGTTATGGTGGGGTTGTTTACTAATGAAAATTGAGAACAAGTCAAGGAATTATATTTTGTTGATAAGTTATGTCGGCCAATTACTTGCATGGAAAGTGAAACGAGGTACTCTTTTGGGTACATCTTCTTTGTGATAACTCGTTTAACATGCTCATGAGCATTCTAGTGGAGTCTACACACTATGTTGGATAGGAGCCTATTCCATAAGATGGTTGTAAATGGACAACAATACGGAAAATCAAGATGCTACTCTTGGATTCATTGGACCTCCTACTAAATCATGTTCTAGTCAAGCAACTAGCTGGATCCATGAAGGATGCCACTATGGAAAACATCAGTGTATCATCCCTCTTGTTTTCGAGGACAAAAATGCTTCTCCAAGGGGGGAGTAATGTCAAGCCTAAGGTAGGATGGGCCAAGGCCAAGGGTCAACTCCAGATACGCATACAATACATGGGCTATATATAGCTAAGAGCCAGAGGGCCAGGGGCCTATATATAGGTAGGTTGGGTGGTTATGAGCATGTCTATTTGCCCTCGGTCTCACACTTGCACTTTGTAAAAGTGATAGATCCATAGTCTGTTAGCCCATAAAAACCTGAAGAAAACATATTCTTTGCATATACATCATGCGAGAACTTTTCTCTTCTTGTACCAATGCAATCCCACTCTCCAATGGTACATGGTCAAAACCCCTCATATCCCTGTAGTCCTTGAATTCTTTGTTTGTCTTTGGCAAGGGTTTCTCTCTAAGACTCTCACACTTCCTTTCAAGCTCCACACAAAAAATAAGGAATAGGAATGCATGCTTCCCATCCATGCTCCTTATCCTACCATAAGTTGATCCATCGGCCTTCACCTTTGTTTCCATACAAGTAGCAGTGATGTATGGCTGCTCAAGGATAAGAAGACATGTAAATATCTCTTGGACAAAGAAATTTTGGTTATCTTACACATCCTTTATAGTCACCCTTACATTCATACAAGCTCCATATAGCTCCCCTAATGAGTTGTTTGTTGTACGAATCATCCATTCGTGATTTATATTGATTGGCCATTTTTCTTTTTGATAAAGACTCTTTGACTCTGAGGTTAACCTTGTTGGGTTGCGAAGCTATGGGGGATGCCGCCTGAGAATAGCCATGGTCTTGAGGGTGTGCAGCAGACGAGCGAGAGAGAGAGAGAGAGAGAGAGAGAGAGAGAGAGAGAGAGAGAGAGAGAGAGAGAGAGAGAGAGAGAGAGAGAGAGAGAGAGAGATAGATAGATAGATAGATTTTATTATCGTCCTCGGAGGTCAAATATGACCTATGGGACCAAAGTTACATGTGATGTAGTATGTGTATGGCTAATGAGTGACTCTCGATGCTCCAAAATTGTAGTGATGAGAGTCGCAATGGAGAGCCCACACTTTGGCTGGGAGAGGAAAGTGTGTAGGTCTAAGTTATGGCTGAAAATGTGAGAGAAGCAAGTTCGGATGTGATCAAAAGCTGAGCACTCTAGTAGTGTGTGGTACTCAGACTCTCGAACTTGCAGTGAGCATAATGAGCACAATCGATTTGACTCTTCTCCATTGCCCCAACGCCCTATTTCGCATCGAAGGAAATGGGAGCTAAGCTGAATTGTTGTGATAGTGCGTATCGCGGACAAGGGAATAGGCTCAAGCATGTAAGTGTGAGTACGGTTTCCTCTCTCAGCGAAGAACATGGTTTTGTAGTTGGGGGCAATATAGGTGGTGTAATGTATGAAGCGTGACCCACCGGATTTCTCCCAAGCCGTAATACATTGGCGTTGTAGAAAAGCTTCATTCACTTGAGAGTCAATTGAAGCATCATGTAGCAAGTGTAATGCATCCCATCTCCCAAACCACTTCTTTATGTCTTGCATCCATCCCATGCAATTGTAGGAAGTCGATGTGAGGGGTTTTGACGCATCTTTATCATGTACTCCACAACCCTTTCCATGCCCATAACCTCAATTGGAAGAGATCCCGACTCAAGAAGTAGGAGCATATATGGTGTTTGTGTCTTAACTTGGAGAAAGTTTGTAAGAAAACAATTTTGGACATTCTCAAACTCTTTCCAAGTAGACTTTGAGATGCTCCCGTCCCACACTTCAACTCCATAAAGAAGAACCGGTGTCACCAATGCAGCAAAAAGATACTTCTTGAGAACCCAACACTTGATGTTTCCCGCATTACACATGTTCTCAAATGCATAATATGCTCTCTTTCCCGCTTCCAAACGACGCATAGCACATTCATGCCACTTGTGATTGGATGGAACCTCAAGGCCAAGGTACTTAAAGCTCTCAACAACTTCAAGTGTCTCGTTGTTGTACACAATGCATGGCTTCTCCTTATGGTTGGTTTTCACAAGCATAACCTTTGTTTTGGATTCATTTACAATCAGCCCACTATGCAAGCAAAAGTTCTCAAGGACAACCATAAGCTTTTGTGCATCTTCTAAAGTGTGTGCTAGAAGCACTACATCATCCGCATACAACAAAAGCATGATTACCGCATTGCAAATAGTGACCTCTTCAATGCCTTCTTCTTGCATAAAGTCAAGTACCATTTGTTCCAATTGATCGATGCATAGACCAAAGAGAGTTGGTGACAATGGACATCCTTGTTTAACCCCAATAGTGCTTACAAAATTTTTTGAAATTTCTCTTCCCATGCGCAATTGACAAATCACCTTCTCATAGATTTGAGAAACTGCAAGCATAAACTCACTTGGCACTTGGAGTTCTTCCATCCTTCTCCACAAATTGTTACGTGGAATCATATCAAAGGCTTTCTTAAAGTCCACAAAACAACAATACAATCGCTTGCCTTTCAACCGACTTTCCTCCATGAGAACACAAAGAGTGACAAGATGATCAATGGTGCTATGGCATCGACAAAAACCCGCTTGTCCCTTTGCACGCTTGTCATTCTCTTCAGCCCAATCACTCAATTTCATCTCCATTATGCACCCAAACAACTTTGCCATAAGAGACCCAATCATTATAGTCCGGTAGTTGCTTACATTCTTTACATCCCCTCCTTTATGCAAAGGCTTAACCCAATTAGTACTCCAATCATAAGGCATACCATGTTGAAGTGCAAGGTTGAACATATCACACATCCACTCATGGGTAAAATCTCCCGTCCATTTGATCATCTCCGGCTTGATACCTTGAAGATCTCCCGCTTTGCGAGTGGCCAACTTTTCAAGCCCACCGCATACATCCTCAATAGTAAAAAAAGACGGCATACATGGGAGTGAACCATAAAATGGCATTTTTTCAGTATTTGCTTGCTCATATAATTGCCTACAATGTGTGTACATATCCACTAAACTCAAGTTACCAAAATTCTCAACCCGCTTGCCTCTCAAGTTTCTCCAAAATCTTCCACGTGCATGTGCCTTTTCTTGGACTTGAAATTCTTGTTGCTTTACTTCCCATCTTCTTCTCTTCTTTTGAATCAATGCCTTGTATGTATGCAAATGACTTTGATAGTTGTCTTTGTCCATAGTTGCATCAAGCTTTATCAAGGACTTTCGAGCATCTTGACATTCTTTATCAAACCACCTTTTGCGTGATCTATCTTTGTTGATACCATGGAGATACTTTATGGCAAAGCATTCTTCCGCACAAGAACAAATAGCTTTCTTGAAAGCTTCCCATTTAGTTTCCAATGGTGCATCACATTGAAGCTTTGTCATCCATAATTTTTTCTCAACCATTTCAATGTACATTGGTGCCCGTTTGAAATCCATACATAGTGATAACTTCTCTTTCCTTTGGCTGAGATTATCATGCTTAGTTGCTTCTCCACATGAAAGGTAAATACATAAGGTGCGATGGTCGGATTCCGGGGTCCATTGACCAAACATAAAACTCTTTATGCGATACATGATGGCTTCAGAGAGTACCATATAGTCAATCACACTATCCCCATTATGTCTCCTACATGTAAATCCATTGGTTCCACTCCACAAAGATACACCATTGGCAATGAGCATACCCGTGCTATTACACATGTGTAAAAGTAACTTTCCATAGTGATCCGGCTCTTTCTCATCCATTGAAGTACGATCATACAAGTGAACTTCCTCCAACTCCGTTGAAATGTATGGCATATCAAATTGTTGAGTATCATGTTGCAATGTTTTTGTGCGAGCATTCATATCCCCAAATACAATAACATCACCTTCACCTTTGAAATAAGCAATGTCCTCTTCCAAATCAGAAAATGGTTGATCTCTATCCATGCAAGCATAAAAGGGAGAATCATGATGAGGAATGTAGCAACCGGCTACAAAAATGGGTCCCCTTTTTGGTGTCATAATTTTCAGCCATACATAACGTTTGTACTTGTCATCTTTCACAATTGATACAAAATCTTCCAATCCTTTCTTAACCATACATGCTAACCCTCCTTGTCCTCTTCGTTGCTTGAGATTCTTTGACCACATCAATGAATGTACATTGTAATCCTCCAAGCCGTTAATCCTTTGTGTATCATGCTCCCAAGTTTCAACAAGAAGTACAACATCGGCTTTGCTTGTTAGTTCATCAATGCCAACCCCCGCATTCCATGGGTATCCATTACAATTCCGAAAGCATATTTTCAATTGTAACTCGGTCTCATAGGTCACGCATCCCTATTTGCTTGAGAGACTTGCCTCCTCCTTGGGCACATTTTCTTCATGAGAGATCTCCTTGTTTTTATTATTCTTTTCCTCATATGCCTTGCGACGCATATTTTGTTGCATAATAGTGCGATCTTCACATACAAAACATTTTGTATCCCTCAAATAGATCCAACTATTATCAAGGATAATCTTTCGCTTGGTCTCATCCGGCATGGTGCATACAATTGGCTGTTCTCCCGAGCGAGGAGCTCCTTGCTTCCCCACTCTATGTGCTCCATAGACCATAACTCCGGACATGCCAAAGTGGGTTTTGAAGAAATCTTCAATAACAATGGTATGAGAAGGAGGTGTCTCTAACTTCTCTTCGGGAATTCCACAAATAACAATGTTCTTGGAACGTCGCTCCCGTTCCTTCAACTCCTCCACATCCACATTCTCAACATTCTTTGTTTGAACCATAGCTTGCATGAGTGAGGAATTAGAAACCACATTGCTACCACATACATCAGCCCAAGACTTGTTTGTGCATACATTTTTCATGTCGCATACATCCCGGCTCATAGTGTCAAATTTCTCCTCTTTCAATACATGGTCATGCTCTACTTTGCTCATCCGCTCCTTCAAAGCATTCAAGTCCACAAGAGAGCATTTACATTCCTTGACTTCCTCTTCAAGTTGCATCAAACGTGTTGTTTGCATCTCAAGTGTCCTCTTGAGATTCTCATTCTCAACCACAAGTACCTTTAGTGTGCCATTCTCCATTGCAAGTGCTCGTAAGTCTTCGCCTTGTTTGTTTACGGTCTCTTGCAATGATACCAAGTACGCCATGATCATGGTTTCCGATGTCGTTGGCTGGGTGGTTGTGTTGCTATCTCCACACTTAGGAGATTTTGGATCATTTTCCACAATGGTTGTGGACCTTGTTGAAGAAGAAGAACCCTTGCGAGTGCCGGAAGACATTGTATGTAAAATAGGAGATGAGAATCAATTTTGTTGAACCTGTTCACTTCGGAAATGCTGCTACAGAAACGCCTTCCATAATTTTGAAAATTTTTGTCTTTACATCAATGCGTAGAGGACTTTGTGCTCTTCGATTGAGGCTATAGATCACCCAAATCGGAGTTCGGATGAAGAAGTTATGATCAAAAGAGTGAACTGCTGTCTACTAGGTCAAAAAACGGCTGCGTTTTTTGAGAGAGAGAGAGAGAGAGAGAGAGAGAGAGCAAAACAAAAAAAATCACACGCTATTGTTGATTGAGGTTTGTGTAAAAATAACCTTACATATATAGCTTTTTCTTGCCATGCAAAACTCTACTCTAACTGAGCTTGCCTGCATGCGATAAACAGTGTTCCCATGAGTTAGACACCTCTTGGGCTTGGAAACCCAACAACCCCCCCCTCAAGCCCAAACCATTGACAATGGACTCGAGACAGACCATGGTAGAGTTCAATCACCTAAAACTATGAGTAGAAGTCCCCCCCTTGACAATAACATAGGTGTGTGTGTGCACTTTCCTCAAAGAACTATCAGTGTGAGACATATCAGAACCCGACCAAACATAAGGGTGGTCTTACCAATTTTATTTGTGGTAGTGTCTATAACCCTGTACAAAATTTTGGCATGACAATAACCAAAAACAAGGCTTTGACTGAAAAGTAAATGATCGTTTTGACAATATACAAAAGATGACATACTACGACACTAAACTGACAAAAATAGTTTGTGATAGCTTGTACTGTAGTCTTGAAGCACATCTTCATGTGTTGCATATGCTCTTATGTTGAGTGCTTGAAGCAAATAATTGAAAGATCTTCACTACCTTTATTGCTAGCTTCAATTGGTAAAAAAAACCTCGATTCGAACTGCATATGTGTAGTGACCATCTTCTTGTGATTGCAAAAGCTTGTACTTGAACGTTGAGATATCTTGCTCAACCGAGCCATCTGGAGTAGCAGTCCTCTGTGTGTGTGTGTGTGATAGAGAGAGAGAGAGAGAGAGAGAGAGAGAGAGAGAGAGAGCAGGTAGCAAAACAAAAAAAATCACACGCTATTGTTGATTGAGGTTTGTGTAAAAATAACCTTACATATATAACTTTTCATTGCCATGCAAAACGCTAATCTAACTGAGCTTGCTTGCATGTGATAAATAGTGTTCCCATGAGTTAGACACCTCTTGGGCTTGGAAACCCAACAACCCCCCCCTCAAGCCCAAACCATTGACAATGGACTCGAGACAGACCATGGTAGAGTTCAATCACCTAAAACTATGAGTAGAAGTCCCCCCCTTGACAATAACATAGGTGTGTGTGTGCACTTTCCTCAAAGAACTATTAGTGTGAGACATACCAGAACCCGACCAAACATAAGGGTGGTCTTACCAATTTTATTTGTGGCAGTGTCTATAACCCTGTACAAAATTTTGGCATGACAATAACTGAAAACAAGGCTTTGACTGAAAAGTAAATGACCATTTTGACAATATACAAAAGATGACATACTACGACACTAAACTGACAAAAATAGTTTGTGATAGCTTGTACTGTAGTCTTGAAGCACATCTTCATGTGTTGCATATGCTCTTATGTTGAGTGCTTGAAGCAAATAATTGAAAGATCTTCACTACCTTTATTGCTAGCTTCAATTGGTAAAAAAACCTCGATTCGAACTGCATATGTGCTGTGACCATCTTCTTGTGATTGCAAAATCTTGTACTTGAAAGTTGAGATATCTTGCTCAACCGAGCCATCTGGAGTAGCAGTTCTGTGTGTGATAGCCAACAAATACTTCAACTTGAATAATTCTAATATCTTCTTTTATACGTGTTACCTACTCAAGCATGTGCTTTTGCTTCGTCTATGCCATTCCCAAAAAAAGCACAACTTCTCTTGCCGTTGACAAGTATTACCGGTGTCGACTATCCAAACTGCAACCTTTGCTAAGGGCGTTATGATATGCTGCTTGTTGGCTAGCTTTGCCCATTGACCAAGGCTATTTTGAGAAGCTTATTATTGAGATTTAAAACCTAGCTCTTGATATAGCGCTTTGAAGTCTAGTTCAAGTCGCCAGGCTTCAACCAAGTGCTCTGCAGTTTTGAAAAGCTCCCGCCAACAGACTCTACACAATTGCCAGCGTTTTGAAATGCTTGCGTTGACAGGACTGCCAATCAGGACTGCCGCCTACAAGCACTGCAACATTTTAGAACGCAGTGTGTTTGCCTACCCTCTTCTCTGCCCCAGTGCAGCATTTTGATATGCAATGTGCCTGGCCACCACCTTGCCTGTGATGACGTCCACCTTGCCTAGGGCAACCAGTGAGCATCTTGAGATGCTGTCGGTGCTCCCTGCCTGTCCGAGGTTGCTGCACCTAGACAACGCCCTAGCCGCCGACCTAGGCTTTGATACCATATGTTGGGTTGCGAAGCTATGGGGGATGCCACCTGAGAATAGCCATGGTCTTGATGGCATTCAGCATACAAGAACGAACGAGAGAGAGAGAGAGAGAGAGAGAGAGAGAGAGCAGAAAACAAAAAAAATGACACGCTATTGTTGATTGATGTTTGTGTAAAAATAACCTTGCATATATAGCTTTTCCTTGCCATGTAAAACTCTACTCTGACTGAGTGTACCTGCATGCGATAAATAGTGTTCCCACGAGCTAGACACCTCTTGGGCTTGGAAACCCAACAAATATTTGATCCATGATCTATCAATGCAATGCATGGCTCTTCTAAGTCTCCCACGTTTACCAAGGTTGCTATAGTTGCTCTTGCCTAGTGGCCTTTGGATTAATAAATCTTGTGAGTTGTGTAAATTTCATCCTCATCATCAAGAAACCAAACCTATTTCACTCCTCCTTGCATCCAACAATAGTTTCATCACCTTGCTTGCCATAGACCTATACTCCCTATGCATTTAAAGTCTCTCCTTCACCCTATACTTGGATAGATTCAGTAAAAGACTGTCTCTTTCTCTTGATAATATCAAATTTTTCTTCACGGAACTCCCGATTTTCTCTGCCAAGGACCTCACCTAAGGTAAATTCCACCTTACTGTTCACAATCCTCTCTTCCAAAACCTTTTCGAAATCTATTGCTGCTTCTATACCAAATTGGAGTTTGTAGGCTGGACCTTTGCTCTAGCTTTTGTTGCTTCCTTTTTCTTTTCTTTTTTAGAAGCTTCTTGCATATGCACTTCAGGTATAGGCATCTCTTGTGCAGAAGATGATCTTAGAGGCACTGTATCATTTCTACCTTCACTTCTCATGGCCCTTTTTGAATACCCTTCATCCCCATTCTCATGCCTGCATTTCTCTTTAACAACGGCCTCATTGGCTTGACATTTGGAAATGTATGCATGTTAGGGAGAGCATCCCACAAAGGATGGGGAATCTCTATGCCTTTAAATGTTTTTGAGGATAATTTTGAACAATACCAACCAATGGTACTTGTACTTATGTGTGTGTGCAAGAGAGAGAGAGAGAGAGAGAGAGAGAGAGAGAGAGAGAGAGAGCTTAGGGAGAAATGATCAATGAAAGGAAGAGAGTAGAGAGAGGTTGTGTATGTGAAAGAGAGAGAGGGATAGGGAGGGAGATATTAGAAGTGTTGATCAATGACAAGAAGATTGGGGGGGGGGGGAGAGAGAGAGAGAGAGAGGTAGGGAGGGAGAGATTAGAAGTGTGGAGAGATTAGAAGTGTTGATCAATGACAAGAAGATAGGGGAGAGAGAGAGAGAGAGAGAGAGAGAGAGAGAGAGAGAGAGAGAGATTAGAGAGAGGTCAGAGAGAGATTGATTTGTGACAACTGCTCACATCGAAGTATCCTCAGTTTTTTGTAAAATATTGTTAATGGAATTTTCCTTGCATGAAATAGCAGGATTCATGCACGCACATGTAGATAGATAGATAGATAGAGGGGAGAGAGTAGAAGAAGAAGAAGATAAGTTCTACCTTCAATAAATCTTGGGATCTAGAGCTTAGAGGGAAATTTGGATCACCATTCTACTATATCTGAGCAATAAAGGGAATTTGTAATTGCTTCTCTCTCTTTCTTTGTATCTTTATCTCTTGTAAGGAGAATATATAGATTTTTTAACTTGAAAATATCTCTAACAATGTCCTAATGGTGATAATTTTGAGGGCACTAAATCAACAAATTGAAATTGTGAGAAATGAGTACAATAGACACATGGGTAAATTCGAAAAACAAAAACCGCCTTCCAGATGCCTAGATCTAGTTGTCTTTTGAATGTAGTGTTATTTTGTGCATAAGTAGTATCTTAATATAACAACACACACATCCTAAACATGAGGCCTTCCTAGGAAATTGGGTTGGCCAAGATTCTAGATTTGGACTAATTTATTTTATGTGGTCTCTGATAGGCCCATTGTAGTAAATCCTTTTTGGTTGACAGGTGTTAGGTGGTCCCGGGTTGCATTTATACGATCATATTATAAAAATATAAGTATTTTTTGGATTATACAACATTTTTTCTAAATAATACTATATAAGACGTATAATCAAAGCATTTCTTTGATCGAAGACCATTTAATTTATGTGTTTCTTTGCTCAAAAGATGGCACATTGCTTTGAGGTGGAAAGTGACGAGAGATAGGACAACATGTCAAATTTCTTTTGCAATAAAGTTTTTTTAAACTATTCTTTTTTTCAATTCTTGTTGGGCCCTTGCACACAAAAGTAGTTCGCAGGTCTGTAGGACTATTACAAGGTTGTGTAGATTTACAGGCCACACTCCGGGAATAGATAAACACTAGCATTTTGTCTCGTGGTCGTGTAGACCTATCGGTCACACTCTAGAGAGATTCATAGTAAGTGTAAATTCCCACTCGTGCTGTGTAGAGGTTACCTCCTTTTACTTTAAAGATGGGGTAGGAGTATGTCACTTTGTGCTGTGTATGAGAGTTTTCTAACACTTCAAAAGTTGATAGAAAATATGGACATATTTGGAATATCGCTATCAAGTTTAGGTTGCTTACACATTAGAGACAAAGCTAAACTATGGCACAAATAAATTATACACATTGCCACATTTTAAGAGTGAAGAGTTAAGTTTAACTTTCTCTTTATATGCAAATGTATCAAAGACTATATTTTATTTGCACTAAATTGTTTATGCTTTTGTTTTGCACATCCAACTCACCTAAATAATAATAATAGATAGTGAGTGCTAAGTTGAACCTTTACTTCTCTTTTCATCAATGTTTTCTACTCACAATAGGTGAGCAAAGATATACACTCTATGTGGTACTTGCTATTATGATAGGTAGCCTGTTTTGGATGTGTTGATTAATGGGTTGACTATTGTGTTGTGTTATAGACTTTGTTCTCACGCTTCAACAGGACCAGGTTGATTGTTCAATCTTTCAATCATTTGAATAGTAGTGTCCACTCTTGTGTTAGAGATATTAGCTCACACAATTGGGATATAACATATACTTTTTGTAGTCTAGTAGACTACTTTTATGTGACGTAAACTTCTAGTGTTTAGTGTCTAGTAGTGTCCACTATTGTGTTAGAGTTGTTAACTCACATAGTTGGCCACTTTTACATAACATAAACTTCTAGTGATCTATTTCTAGAAATTTTTTCTTCCACTGCATTAGAGATAAATTGATTGATATAATTTCTTATTAAAAAATAATACTCATTAAAAAGTGTATATACCTCATTTGGTGAAACAAAACTTTAAGTCTTTCAGCTTAATGTGTCTAGATATTAAACATTTATATTAGAAAACATGTCTGCATATTTAAACATGTTTGAATGATTCTCTTTTTGTTAATATATCTTCGTTTGTTTTAATAGCCATGTGATAGACAAACATTAGGAAAAGTTTGGACCCAAAAATGGGCCTTGTAAGAATTGTTGATGTGGCATAGCTTTCAAAAAAGTGGAGATCGATAATTTTTTTGTAAATAAGATCCAAACTTGTCGGAGGTTGGATATTTAGAATCTACTCTTAAAATGCCATCTATTGATATATAGCATGCATGTATCGGACATTGCCTTCATGTAGATCTAGAAAAAGGTGATTTTAGATTACCATAACGGTAACAAAACCTGGCTGGTTGAAAAAAAATGGCATAACTTTCATAGAAGTCATCCAAAATTTTCGGATCTTGGCTCTTTAGAATCCATTTTTCAAGAACTTTCCAATGATAGGTCATATCATGGGGTTCTAAGCAATATTTAGAGGGGTCTACCGGGTTGCTTTCTTTTGTACAACTTTGATGATGTGGCACTCTTAAAAGGCCCAAAAATGAGTTCAAAATTTTCCTAATGGCTATCACAAGCATATCAAATATCTGTCATTGAAGTTGTTGTTTGTTATCTACATGGTGCTAAAGAGCAGCAGTTGTGATGATGTTTTGAAACTGTAGAACCTTCCATTTTTTATGATTTTGTCAGTACTTTGACAAAACATTGCTTTGAGTGATTACAATAATCATTCTCCACAGTATCATTTGACATTGCAATTTTGCAAGGACTTGTCAAGCAAACCTTGAGACAAATCTTGGTTGCCTTTGATGCCACACAAAACCTTGAAGTCTACTTTCTCCCTCTAGTACACAAAGGATGAAATTGGTCCATCAATTATACGTAGAAATGAAAGGGGATAGCAAGTCAGAAGGCCCTTAGTTGCGTGCAAATGCTTTTTAGTCTATTGACTAAGCTAGATAAGCTTTCACTCTCTTGCATAACTAAGCTATAGAGTTGCATTTTAAGAGAAATCTTAGAGTGTTTTGATTTTGCCCCAAAATTCCTCTCAAGTATCTCCCATGCATGCTTAGCGGTAGTGGATTGGTCTAAATAGTGAACTATCTCATCCGCTACACTTGTGATAAGAATGACCAATGCTTTTTCATCCTTAATTTGAAGTTCATGTTGTTGTGCATGTGAAGGTGGGTTCTCTTCATCAATAGTAGATGTGATTATGCTCCATAAACCTTTCTTCATTAGATATCCCTTTACCTTAACTTGCCAAGTGTGGAATCCCACCCCATTAAAGATAGATAGATTATCATTACTCATAGTGTATGATGGTAGGTGAATATGCAATGGCAAGAGCGGTCCTATCAAGAGACTCTCTTGATGGTGTCTTGGCCCGTTACAATAGCATACAAATGAAGCAAGTAAAATGTAGCATATAGATTTACAAAATGCTCGTTTTGGGTTACCAAGTGCGGCAACGTATTGCCACTTCAAAGTAGAGTTGAAGCGTCCTTTTCCCCCTTTGTTGAAGAGTGTGGAATGATGAGAAATCAGCCTATTGCTTGCTGTTTTTGCTAATTTGAAATGTCCCCCTTTGTTGAAGTAGAATCGGCCTTGAACTAGTGATGTAGACGCTCCCGATTGATGTAGTCTTTGTCGGCAAGTGTTGTAGAGTGTTGCCCAAGCCTTAAGAGTGCTTAATAGAGCAAAAAAAATAGATTTAAGGGCCTGTTTTCCAATTTTAATTCTGTGATATGAAAGTAGAGAATTAATGAGGCTTAAAACTCACGAATATGTGACTAGTAGCTAGTGACTAGTTAGCTAGTCTTGTACTATTAATGTACCGATCTTTAGGCATCGAAGGAGCATGAAATGGGGCTGATTAGAGCAAGTAAATGGACTGTTTTTGAAGAAAACACAGTCATGGAAACTTCGAGAGCTTATTTGTGAAGTAGAGGATAAGATAGAGGAAGATAGGAGCTAGTAGAAGCCTAGTCTTGCAAGAATGAAGCAAGTAGGAGCTAGTAGAAGCCTAGTCTTGCAAGAATGAAGATAGGAGCTAGTAGAAGCCTAGTCTTTCAAGAATGAAGCAAGTGAGAGTAAGGAGCATTGAGATCAAGCTTGGGGCTGATGGAGAGCTAAATCTTTCCATGAAAGCTTGGTGGGAAGAAGGAGAAGCTTCTAGAGGAAAGAGAAAGTAGGTGGTTGAATGAGCAAGAATCAAGTGAAGAGCACTTTCCACATTTCAAGGCCACTTGTCCACTTGCATGCCCACTTGTGAGGCTTGACTTTCTCCTCTTTTAGCTCTTCCAAAAACGTTTTAGAGAGAGAGTGTGAGAAAACCACCTAAAAGTGAATGCTAGTGTGTGCTATGAGCCCATGAGGGTCTTTAATGCTCTGATACCAGTTGTTGGGTTTTTAGGGTGGATACACACATGTAGCATTCATGTTGTAGACACAAAATGAGAAGAGATGAGAGAGAAATAAAATGCCTATGCAAGAGGAGAACTTACACCATTGAAATGAAGAAAATAACTAGTGCATACGCAAAGCTTGTAAACTACAAGTGATGTCTAAAGCTTGTGGAGGATGCGTTCTTATGTAGGCTCTCATGAGATATTCTAGAGTGTTCTAGGGCTAGTTCCCACATGGCTAAGAGATGGCGTGAAGGCATGTGTTTAATCCTTACATTTACTCCCCTGGTACTTCCCCATATTAAATGATCAGTTTAACATAAGAAAATCATTTGGGAGAATTAGATATTAGCTTTTATGACATTACCTCTCTCTTGAAATCATAGTCTTCCTCGACTATGAGATAAACAAGATAAAGCCTAGTCATTAGTTTGTTTGCTAGCGGGTAGAGGATCCCTAGTTTACACTACGACACCACTCAAGAATGGATGACTAGTTCAATTGGTGCTTGAGAGCCTTAGATGCCGCAAGCATGTCTGCACAATAGTCCATATCAATCTTCCATAGTAGAGTGACAAACTCTACTTGGTGTTTAGGAGACGTCCTCTCCACAAACATGATCTGAAGCATCCATACTTATTAGCATTTGTGCACATTAAAGAAAAAGAGAGTATTATAAGACAAAAACTTTGTTCATTTATACATATTTACATTTTCTTACTCTAGGGAATCATTGTAAGCATTGACAAGGTTTACGTTATCCTTTAATTGTATGCCTTACATCCATCTAGCATCTTCAAAAGGATAATTTTCAAACTTGATAGGATATCGTTGGATAGTCTTACCACCTCATAATACCTTGTCTTTGCGTCAGTGAATGGACTCAGGCTACAACACCTCTTCTTGGTTCTCTATCTCTGGTGGCTCTTCAATGATTGCTTCTTGAGGTGGCTCTCCTTTGTAAGGTTTTAGTAGGCTCATGTGGAAAGCATTGTGTATGAGCCAATGGTTGGGCAACTTAAGTTGACAGGTCATCCCATTGATTGGCCTAAGAACTCAAAGGGACCATAGTACCTTTTTGCTAACTTAGCATAGTACAATTGGTGTCCTGTAGGATTCTTTCCCTTGTGTGCCTTAAATGAGCCTTGGGAAACTTAAGCAAAACCCAATCATTTTGTTTAAAGGCTAGGTCTCTTCTGTGCTTATCACCAACAACCTTTTGCCTATGGATGTAGCATTCTTAATCTTTTGGAAAGATTCTTGCAGGTCTCGACTATATTCATCTACAACGAAGATCTTCCCATGTACCTTGAGTAGCAGGGGACTTTTTGATCTTCCCTCTATCACATCAAAAGGTGATTCTCCCGTGGATGTATGTATAGTGTTATTGTAAGCATACTCCACTAAGGGTAAGTACTTCTCCCATTGGGACTTTTGATCTACTTTTGTGATATAAGCTTTTAGTAGATCAAGAATTGTTAGGTTAGCTATTTCACTTTGGCCAACCGTTTGGGGATAATAGGCCAAAGAGAAATTTAACCTTGTACCTAAATTATCAAAGAGACCCTTCCAGAAATTACTGGTCATTCTAGGATCTCTATCCGACACTATAGACATTGGCAAGCCATGGTATTTGAAGATTTGGATATAATGAGGGTTGCCATTTGATGGGCCTTGATAGTCTTTTTGACAGGTATGAAATTTGCTTGTTTGCTAAACCTGTGTACTATCATCCATATTCATGTATTCCCATGGATAGACTTGGGCAATCCAAAGATAAAATACATGGATATGCTCTCCCATGGTGAATTAGGGATTGGCAAAGGTTGAAGCAATCCAAGTTGCTTCCCTCTATCAAACTTTGTCTTTTGGCATACCTCACATTTTGAAACGTATTCTTGTATGTTTGCTTTCATGGCAGGCCAATAGAAATATGTCTTAATCTCTTTTAGGGTTGACTGAATCCCTCTATGCCCCACATAAGGAGGAGCATGAGATTCATACAATACTTTCTCACGTAGTGAGTTAGTAACACATAGTCTATTTCCATAGAGAAGATAACCATCTTGTAGGGTAAATGGTTCTTCCTTCTTCCCTAGTGCAAGGGATGAAATCAAATCTCTAAAATTGGGATCAATAGCGTACTCATCTATCATAGAAGATAGATCATTGTGAGTTTCTATGGATACCGCATTTACTCTCGGTCGTCTTGAGAGTGCATCGGCCACTTGATTATGCTTGCCAACAATGTGAGCACTATGAAAATGATATTGCCAAAGGAAACATCATTTGTTTGTCAGAGAGCTTGGTCTGTGTCATGAAGTGCTTAAGGCTTTGTTGATCCATTTTTAGAATGAAAGGAGTCCCTAATAAATAGTTCTTCCATGAGTCTAGAGCATGTAGAACTGCTAAGAGGTCCTTCTCATATATGCCTAGAGCTTGCTCAACATAGTGAAGCCTTCGACTTTCATAGGCTATGGCATGCCCTTCTTGAAGCAAACCAGCTCCAAGGAAGTCACCATAGGTGTCGCATTGGACCTCAAATGGATTTGAGTGATCCGACAGTGTAAGCACATGTTGAGAGATAAGCTTCTCTTTAAGGTTTTTGAAAGCATTGTTTTCCTTGGTGGACCATATATACCTAACATTTTTCTTTGTTAGGTCATGTAATGGTCCTGCAATTTGTGAGAAATTTTCTATGAAGCGTCTATAGTATGCACACATACCTAAAAAGCTTAGGCCATCCTTTTATTACCTCTAGCTTTGATGGATCCATTTGTATGCAATCTTGAGAGATAATGGGACCTAAATACTGAATCTCTTGTAAGAAAAATTCAATTTTCTTTTGCGCAACATAAAGTTTATTCTCTCGTAAAACTTGAAATAGTATGTGGAGGTGTTGCTTGTGTTCGTCTAATGAATTAGAGTAGATGATTACATCATCAAAGAATACTCTAGTAAAGGTTCGGTGAGGCTTTAATAGATTCTCCATCAAGCAGTTAAATGTGGCCAGTGCATTGGTCAAGCTGAAAGGTATGACAATGTACTCGTAAAGACCAAATGTAGTGCAAAATGTGGTCTTTACAATAGGCTTGATCAATTTTGCTTATTTGATGATAGCCGCTTTTTAGGTCAATCCTACTGAAGTAGGAGTAGGTCGACCTTGTAGCTTATCAAATATGTCTTCTACCCGTGGAATGGGAAACCTATTCTTGATAGTGATCCTATTTAGTGCTCTATAGTCGACACACATACGATATGTGCCATCTTTCTTTTGCACTAATGACACTGGTGAACAAAATGGAGATGAGGTAGGCCTAACCATGCCTTTCTCAACCAACTCATGCACTCGCCACATAATCTCCTCTTGTTGAGCTTGAGAGACTTGATAAGGAGGTTTATTAGGTGGTGAGCTTCTTGGAAGAAGTTCAACTCCATGGTCGTCATTGCCTCGTTGGGAGGTAGTTCGCAAGGGATATCGTCAATAAAAACATCTTTGAACCCCTTGAGGAAATTGGATAACTTTAATTCCTTTTGATTTTTTATATTTTCTTTTGCTAAAGCATTAGGTTCATTTTTGAGAATCTTTGACAAAAATCATGTACACGGAAATAGAGCTCTTATTGACTTATTGAAAGCTTGCTTATGTACAATGGGTATGGTGTTACCCAACTCCTTAGCATCTATGTACATATCTTTTTCCCTAAACCTAAAGTAGATTTGCTTTTCAGGGAATTTAACATTGGCAGCCATGCAATCAAACCATGGTGCCCCTAGGATTACATCCTCATGCTTGAGAGGAGAGATGAAGAAATCCTCCTTGTCCACATCGCTTTGGACATGGAGCCTCAATTTGCCAATTAAGGGAGAGATTACGGCTTCTTGCCCCTTGAAAGCAACATGGGTAGGACATCTCCCATCTCATAGGCTTGGATGCCTAGCTTGGTGGCCAACTCTGTGGATATGAGATTGTGAGTAGAACCAAGGTCAAAGAGAATGAAAGCATCATGTTCTCTTACCTTTCCCCAAGCATGGTATAGACTTTGTGATGAGCATTCTCTTCTTGAATTTTGACCAAGTAGCTCTAGGAGGCTCATTACGTGTATTGTTGTGGGGGCAGGCATGATAGGCATGCCCTTGCTCCCCGCATTTGAAACAACGATTATCTTTTTGATAACGCTCTAGCTCTTCAGGAGAGAGTTTATTTTTGCCTTTATAAACTCCCTTCTCCTTAGCTTTGTTGTTGTTGGAGTTGCCTTTGGGAGACTTTTGGATGTTTTCCTTCCCCTTAGGCTTGTTACGGTCCTTGTTTCCCATTTTAAGATTTCTCTTAGCCCCTTATAAGTAGTTGATTCTTGAAGCCACCATGGTATGGTGTATGACCACAAATATGGTGCGTGGCCTTTGGGAGTTAACATACTTTGCCATATCCTCAGTTAAACCCGCACAAAATTTTTGTTTTTGCTCTCCAAAATCCATCGTTTTAAAGATAGTGTCTTTGTGGTATAAATCTCAAAACTTGTCTATATATTTGTGAATAGATTTGTAGGGAGATAGCTTCAAGCTTTGCCATTTGGTGAGTACTTTGTCTTTGGCATTGGTAGTCAAAAACTACTTCATGATGGAATCTCTTAAAGCTTTCCATGTTTGTGGAGCTTCACCGTTTTCTCATAGGCTAGACCACCATCTCTTGGCAGACTTTTGAAAACCCATAGCTACATGATGTAGCTTAGAGGACTCTGTGCAGCCCTCATCTCCAAACGCCACATCGAATTGCTGGATAAAGGCCAAGACTTTGTCTGTGGCACCAAAGGTGCCATTGCAGGTAAGGAAAGAAATGTTCTTCCTCCCTCTTTGAACTTTTTGAGCTTGGAAAACCTCTTCCAGGTGGCATAGGATTTCCTATGGCCTCTTCTTTTAGGTGGTTCAAGAGCTGCACCATCACTTTCTTCAAAAGAGGAAGACTATGAGGAGGATGAAGAAGAGAGAGACCTCTTTCTTGCCCTTTTCTTCCCTTGTTCCTCCTTGTCTGCACCATCACTTTCTTCAGAAGAGGAAGAGGATGAAGAAGATGGAGAAGAGGGTGACCTCTTTCTCGCCTTTTTCTTCTCTTTTTTTTTTTCTTCCCTCTTTGAATTATGGTGTAGAGAAGTATGCGATGGCCTTCTCCATTTAGGGGGTGTTGGAGAGTGTTTTGCCCACCATCTTTGTGGAGCCATCTCTGCTGAGGTGGAAGGAGACTCACTTCTTTCTCGTTCTTTTGGTGGGGTCTCTACCGTTGAAACTTGGGTTCTCCTTTGGGAGGGAGATGCCTCATTGAGTAGCAAGTTCTTGAGCCCTTCGTATGGATTCTCGTCTTCTTCCCTTATTGGAGAGAGTCCTCTTTTGGAAGTCTCACTAGGAGGCTTCTTAGGTACTCTCTCTTCTTGGTGGGGAGTTTGGAGAATACCATGGGTGCGTAGTTGTTGTAGCACTTCACCTTGGAGGGATGGATTGCCCAAGGCTTGTTGAAGCCTAGAAACAAGATAGTTTACAAGCATAGGGGCATCATTAGTTGCCCTTTTGTTAGCAAAATCAAAGCTATCAACATTCATTTCAATCTCTTTTCCCTTGTCAACCATACTAGAAAATTTTAGGTGTAAATTTTTACTTGTACTTTGGCACTTCAAGCCCTAGTTGCTACTCCTTTTTACCTTCAAAGATGAGCACTCAAGCATCTATAGCCGTGGCTCCAATATTACTAATTGCAAGGAATAGAAGAGAGGGTTCAACAGAGCCAAGACAACACCGGTTCCTGTCAAGCTTCTAATAGCTCAATAATGGTTAATCCATAGGCAAGCCCCATAGGACTCGATTATTAAGACCATAGCTCTCAACACGATCCCCGTTAACTGCATAAAGCATGCGTGCTTTAAGGATGAAAAATCCCTATTCTACTTACTTGCAATTAATAAAACCAACCATTTGTAGCAAGCTTGAGGACCTCTCTTCTTGAGCAAGGAAAGAGAAACCAATAGCTCTGATACCAATGTAACATTTAATGCACTAGCAACGTGTGTGTAGTGGAAATTGATAACATAGTGAGCATTTTATTAAGAAGAAGTTCCTAATGAACATAGAAAGAGTACTTAATTTGAGAAAGAAACATAGCAATTTACACCTAGAGAATTTGGCATTGACAATACTTGAAAAGAGATAGAAATAGAATTATTGACAATAGTTGAGGACCGGATTTACATGGAGCTGGTCCCCCTCCATAAAGGCTTTGTATTCTAGCTTCTTGCATCAAGGGAGACTTTTGTACAATACAATCTTTGTATTCCCTAACAATACTAGTTGGTGCAATGAAGATGGAAGCTTCATGCACCAAATTATGCTTGAAAAACACACCTAGTTGTTAGGAAATAAGACGTAGCTAAATAGATTTTTGAGTAGATTACTTAATGGAGAGAGATAGATTTCACACACAAGAGATTATAGAGTAGAGAGAGAGAGAGAGAGTACACACGATATACGTGGTTCACCCAATGTGGGCTACATCCACGGAAAAGCAGCCACTCAATGGCTTTATCACTTCAAAAGAAGAAGTAGTTTACAAAGGGATTAAACCCTTGATAGAGCTCCCGCCTTGCTTCACTCTCACCACCTCACACTCACCTTGTTGCATCAACTTCACACTATGAAATGTGTGTAGAAATGGCCTCCTTTTATAGGCCAAAAGGGTTGCCCTCTCTTATGAGAGACAGCCATGTGTAGCCGCCCTTGTGCGAATAAGTCCAAATCGGACCCTCCAATCCGCCCATGTGTGGCCGCCCTTGAGAAGACAAGTCCGCTTTTGGATTCGGCCACCAGCCATTGAATTCGGCCACCGGCCATTGACTTCCGACCACCGACCATCGGCCATTGACTACCAGCCACCGGCCAACCGACCGGTTGTTTTCCGACCACTTTCCGGCCACCGGCCGGCCATAATATTCTGGCGAAAAGGAATATCCCGGCGAAAAATTTCCTTCATGCACGATGGCTTCTCCTCATAATGGGGGCCTTACAAATGTGCGCTTTTACCACAGAAAATTACAAGGGTAAATCAAGCTCCATACTTAACATTAGTGTCCCTAGCCTCAGTACCAAGACCTCGCACACCTTCAAAAATGGTGAGAGCTAGCAGGGAATGAGGAAATACCTTACCAGAAGGAAGTATTATCCTCACATAATCACTCTAATAGCATAGCTTAGCTAACTAGTTAGCATGGTAGAGGAGATGAGCATGCCATTGAAGCTTGGCTCTTGGTTGGATTTGCATTCCATAGCCAAGAGTTGTTGGTGTAGGCCTCTACTTCTCAATGCTTGGAGAAGGAGATGGATTTCTTCTTGCACACACGAGTTTTGTGTGTGAGTGTGTATAGCAAAGTGTAAGTAAAAAATGCAGCCCTCTCTCTCTCTCTCTTCTTGGTCGAACCCTCTTGCTAATTGCTCATGCTGGCCTCCCATTGGCTCTTGTAAAGCTTAGCCAATCACAAATTAGAAGCATAATTGATAGCCTTGTGGCATGTGTCCTCCTTTCCCCTTTTTGTGAGAGCTTTAGGTAATTAAATAATTCAATTAAACTCTCATTGGACCTCTTAGTCTGCTGGCCAATAGGAATTAGGCAAGCCATTGGGCTGCTAGATTCTCATTGGGCCCCTTGGTAGATTGTCCAATAGTCTTCTAGGGAGCTTAATTTCTATTGGTTCTTTTATCAAGAATTTTTATATTGATTAGAATAATTTTACTGTAGCCTAATTCTCATTGGTTCACCTCTACGGCCATCCAATAGGATTTGAGGGGAAATTGGGGGCAACTGGCCTAGGAGTCTTCCATGTGTCCAGTATTCCCTCTGTGGAAGATTTGGAGTGTGTGTGTGTGTGTGTTTCTGTCTCCTCCCCTACTCTAAAGGCTCGCCCCCTCCTTGATAGGGATGTGGAAAGACTTTTGAGTCTTCCCTCCACCATCCAATTTTCCTAGCTTTGACCATTTGGACTTTTCAATTAAAGTTTTGGAACGTGAGCCTATGGAAGTCTTAATGGAGCCGAACCTTAGGTCTTTAAGCTCCAGTGATGCACATTGATAATTTGTAGACTGCCCCCTTTGGATCCCATTTTCTCTCCTTTGGATCCCATTTTCTCTCCTTTGGATCCCTGTAGAGACCGGTCTGGCAACCTTAGCAATATTCTAGCTTTTACTCCCCTGGTACTTCTCCATATTAAATGATCAGTTTAACAAGAGAAAATCATTTTGAAGAATTAGATATTAGTTTTCATGACACTCTCTACCTCCATGACAGGTCAGGCTAGTACCATATCTATAGAGAGGATGTTGGAAGATGAGCACGATTCCTTTAACACTAGGTTGGTAACCTAATAGGACATAAAAGTGTCCTTTCAGGGTTTTGAAAAAAACCTCCAAAACCATAGTAGATCCACTCATTTTGTAAAATCCTTTCATGAGGTTATAGTTCAAGGCCTACTACACATGTAAAAAATAAGAAACTTGTAAAATTTCTCATCTTTTGGTCACACCAAGCCTCCAAAGTTGATGGACCAGTACATTTTCATCAAAACAGTCATTTCTTACGTTTTGTTGCATAAAAATAAGATTAGGGATTTTTGTAGGACTTGAGATAAATTCCCTAGTTAACTTAAATGGGTTGGTGACCAGAACATATGATTGCTTCTCACTCACTATTTTTTGTTTTGCCAAAAGAAATAGGTACAAAAAATTTGAATTTTTATCATTCTGCAAACCTATCATCAAAGTTTCTATAGCCACGCTCAATACAAATAATATATGCATGTTTTCTTAGTTCCCTATTGTTCTTTATGTTCATAAGGAGCCATGGAGCATGTCAAAAGAATATTACATCTCTTACCAAGGGGAATCTTGGGGACAAAGATGAAGTGCTAAATACAGCAAACATGAAAAATCTGGGTTCAACATTATGAGTTGTAGAATCCCATAGAAACTATTCAATATCTAGCCAAATTTGATCCTTATGACTAGATATGGTTACTACCTACAAAATGCATGTAGTTGTCACAAGAAACTAACAATATTGAAAAAGCTATACTTGATATACTAGAATGTTTCGTTTTCTTCTATAATTGAAAAAATCAATCATCGTTGTCTACTATGAAAAATAGGGTATTAGGTGCCCCAAAACTCAAGGAATATTAGCTTTATGCTACAATATGCGACATAGAAAATCAAAACTGCATTTGGATATCATGAAAGCCACCAAAAAAATCATAGAAGAGCTAAAATTGGCTAAAAAACAGGATTTGACAATTTTTGTAATTTGGTCATAACTTACAACTTTAACATTTATTTCTCCCTAGAAGCATCAGGACATGTTGAGGACTACTAAAGATAGTTCTCTAGCATTATAGACCTCACAAACATGAATTCTAGAGTGGTATAGTTGCAAAAAGTTGAAAAAAGCCAAAAACAGGACCCGTTTTTTCACACAGTTTAGTTTGTGAAATGTTGTGCAAGGACAAGGTTAAAGATGGAATTGATATTCCAAAAAAATGTCGAGTTTTTTTCAGCTCATGAGACAACTTTCTAGATAGATAGCACCCCAAAATCCATTTTGAAACTCTTGACATAATTCAAGGAAAATGGTCACTTAACAGGACATAAAAGTGTCCCATTACCAACCTAGTGTTAACAATATTGAGTCAGGGATACCTGTACTTACAGAGGGTACTATAATGGGAACCATGAGCATTCATGAATTTGTCAGCAACCAAGGAATTATGTGGGGCTATTGGGTGCAAAAGAAGTGTGAACAATGACACTAGGAGCACAACCCTGCTAAGACAAATACATTTTCTACAACCAGGTCATGGAAAAATATATGCAAATCCATGGCTAGATGTTAGCATCGGTAGACCCAAGGACTAACAACAATACAACAACAAGAAATTCTAGACTAGCTCATGCATCATCAGCCACTTTCCAAGTTGAGGAGTTCGGATGTGCAATTGAGACTTGCTTTTTGCGTTTGCAACACATTGACTCAGTTGAAAGTACCCCACTCTTGGAGTGAGCTTTTTATGAAGAGAACCTCTTTTATGGTGATACTAAACAATGGTGATTAGAGGATAACTTTCGTGAACTAGTACAAAATTGTTGTTGTCTTGGGTGTTCATTGACGGAATATAGCGGCAGTAAGCAGTCAACTGGAAATGACAGATGAGGATGAAGTGTTTCCACTTTCTGCTTGTCACAGAAAATTGCCTCTGCATACAAGTATCACAAGTGAAACTAGAGATCTGGTGACCACTTTTTGGAAACCCAAGACGAGGGTCTCACCTAACAAAAAATGATATTTTCAAGCACACTCAAGGCAAAATGGTCATCAAACATCCCATACATCTTCTAGATGACTCTCAAGCAATATGTTTTTCCTACAATGCAATTTTGGTAGCCTTGGTTTTTGCCCGGGGCAGTCACTTATCAAAAGACCCCTATATCACGTGCGTTCAAAAGGTAATTAATAATACCCCAATATACATACTATACTTACACTGTGAGCCTATTTAAAAAACCCCCACCCCCCTCTGTATGTATACATTTTTATACATTTTGGTCTTTTAATAATCCTCTCCGGTTAACTCACGTGATATCATACACATTCTAAAAAGTGACCGCCCCGGGGGTTTCTGTTGGATTAGTGCTCACAAAATTTGTAGTCTTTAGGCAGCATTCATGTTTGACTGTACAATACCAAATTGGTAGGTTTTTTCCTAAAATCACTCTAGGCCAAACAGTACCAGTTTGGTACTTTTGGGCAACAATCATTGTAGGTACCATTTTCCAGCTCCATAGAGTACCAATTTGGTGCTTCTTTGGATTTTGCATGGTTCTCAAGAGGATGCACAATACAATTTTTTGGTTGCGATGCGTGAAGGTATGGGTGCACATTCTCGATTTGTTACTTTTGATTTCCTCCCACACTTGGTACTGTAATACCAAATCAAGTTTTGAAAACAAATTTGGTGCCTTGAGTGTATCCTACAAAGTACCAAACAACAGAAATTGTAGCAATTTTGGCTCTTTTATGTATCTAGAAAAGTTTCAAATTTGGTACTTTGGAGCCAGTTTTTAATTATGAAATATACAAAAAAGTACCTAATTTGATACTCTGCAAGTTACTTTAAGTGTGTGCATACTATGTAAAGGGATCCATAGTAACAGTTTGGTACTTTTGGGAGCTTCTTGCACTCAAATGTATAATACCAAATTGAATCTTTTGTGCTTTCACTGTTACTTGCAAAGTACCAAAAAAATTGCATAATATCAATTTTGAATCTTCTTTAAAAAATGGAAAGTACCCCATCTGGTACTACTGAATTAGATTGGCATTATGCAAAAAAGTTTTTGTTTGGTGCTATGAATTCAATTTGGTACTATGAAGTGTAAATAAATATACCCAATTTGGCATGGGGTTTTATTTTTGCGAGCTTTCAGTTTCGATCTTTTACAATTGGAACTGTTTTTTCAAGCTTTTAAACCCAAATTTTACACCAATGATATCTTTAAATATCATTCTATAGTGGAAAAACTCAAAACCTTACAATACAATCCTTCAACTACCAAACACTTTTAAGAAATATGGAAGCATGTCTATGCTTATGCAAAATGAAACTTTATAAAAAGCACCATTTGTGTGTATTTTTGAGGCTGTACTGAAAACGTGGGCTCCCACATGGGATTTCTTTCACATAAACTCTTATTTCCATCACTTTAATCATTTTGTTATCTCACAAAAATCAACACACAAGCCAATGGTGTCAACATAATCTAACTACAAAAGAAAGCTCCAATCAAAGTCATCTCCACATCATGTGGCGGTCATGTACCAAACAAACACAAATGAAATATCCAAATGAAATGTATGGAGCATACCAAAATGCCATGTCAATGTCATATGGATGCCATGTACATAAAAACATAAATCAAAACATGAAGATGTGTACTGTCAGAATAGAGTTTCCTCAACCAAATGTGCATCCGCAATCAACATTTCACAGGTCCACATGCAATATCGGTCAAACATCTTTCATAGAGCACATGATCTAGCTCTAGACACATGCAATGCCTCATATGTTCCGCAGAAGCTCGGCCCAAACCACCACACCCCGCAAACAAGTCCAAAACATAGTCATGAGGCTCAGTAAATGTTGCAAGCAACCACCTGACCATATAAAAAATAAATTAGAAACCGAATGCAAACACATATATACCATAACATTCACTAGTATTATACTTTGGACTAATCTTACCGAAAGAACAAAGAAGACCGCTCTACCCGCCTCTAAGAATAACACCATCAATCTCAATGGGGAAGACTACATCATCTATCATGTAGCTACAATCTGCTGGAAACAATCTCTCGGCAATTTTCTCCCCTACCTCTCTATCATAGTGTGGCATAGGATGGCCAATACGATACCAAAGACACATGGTAAGATCAAGTACCTGCATGAATAAAAAACTCAAAGAATGAATGGAATAGCTACAATGTTTTTAGTTAGGAAATTAAACTATGAAACTAAGTTTGTTATCTTACCGCCTCTCTAGTGAGTGGATTCCGATATGCCTTCTTATTACACATGAGAGTCCATGTACGTAAGAGCACAAGTCCTACCGTAGTTGCATCTGCAATAAAATCTCCAATATGTTCGGCCATGCACATGGTCACTAAAAACCCCTCATCGGCCAAAAACTCACGAGCAACATCCATGCACCCTGTCACTAGACCCCTGGAAAATGTGTTCCACTTGGGAACACTCATGCCCTCTACAAAAGTGAATGATGACATGTAAGCATACAACCATATTTAGTTGTAGGTACTAGTCCAAAGAAAAGTTACTTACCCAATGGGATTGGTCCTAGACCATCCACAAGTAAACTTGTAGGAAAATCTGCAAAGATAGAAACCTCACGACATGGCACACCATCTTTGCTATATAGATTTGTATTCTGTGTCGCAAAAAATTTGTTGATGTTATAAGAAACCAAACATGAATTATGTTCAAAATCATAGAACAATGCAAGAAGAAAATGCAAATAAGTAAGCACTATGAAAATCTACCTATCAAGGGCAAACTTATCAATTTGTGATATATCCACAAGCAAAACATCTACAATAGTTTGGTAATGGAACCCTGCAAGCATTATCCAAATTAGCTTTGAATTAGGAAATATGGAAGACAGATATGCTAACAATTTTCTTAAACTTACCAACAGATCGTGTGATCGGCCTTCTCTCCCAAGCCTCTCGCCCAAGTGAAGACTCTACAACAAACGAAGTAGTGTGCACCAATGAGGATGTAGTGGGCACATTAGAAGAGGGTGCCATATGGGGTATAGTGGTTCCCAAAGAGGACATGCCGGGCTCTGCAAATGGCACAATGGGAGGCATTGAAGAAGGAGTGGATTTCCTTGATGTACTTGGAGGCTCCATTTTCCCTTTACCCTTGTTGAGTACATTGCTTGCTAGTGGAGTACCTTGAGAGCCACTCTCAATGGTGTTTTGAGTAACTCCTTGAGAAACGGGAGGAAGAGACTCTTCTTGTGTCTCCTGTAAGTACTCATCACTCTCATTTTGAAACCCTTCACTCAACAACCATATAGCACAATATCACATAAATTAGTACTAAAGTAAGACATATACATTCTCAAAATAAAAGATCCACTAGTGTTAAGATACTTACTCTTACGTAATTCCAACTCTTTCTTTGGAATAACTCCTAGTGGATAATCCAACCACCAAGGACAAACCTTTTTTTCCCATGTTGTCAGATTCCTTTCAATCAAAGAGGGAGAGAACATTGTATTCTCATCATGTACATCAATCCACTCTCTAGTGAATAATGGGGCTTCATTCAATTCCTGCGCCTCAACGCATTGCATAACCCATCTACACAATTTTTAGAGCATCATCCACTTTGAAAAGCATATAAACGCAATGGCATAATAAATGTCATGTATCCAAAAAAAAAAATGTCAGAGTCTCCTTTGTATGGAGAATACTTTTTCAAAATAAACCATAAACCCTATCTTGGGCTCCCACTAGGGATTTAAGTGTTTTCAACATAGACATTATACACATGCATATTGTCAAAAGCACCATCCACCCCATATCCAGGGCTTCCACAGGGAATTTAAGGATTTTTTGTAAACACAAAATGAAATTTCATCATTCTCAAAATGACCCATTGTCACCAAACCATGACAAAAAAATGAAATGCTCTTTTTTTGCAAAGAGTGCAAGTGGAAGATGCAAACCTGTAAATCACTCTCTTAGCCGACAACACAAGCTCCGACATCTTCTCACTAGAGTCGGAAGACTTCACCGCATCCATTAGATAAATAAAAGCCTACATACATAGTAACAATCAAAAAGCACACTCAACTTGATCTTGTGTAAATTAAAACATGTCTATATTCTTTGAAAAACAATGGTCAAACGTCTACCTGCAAAATATGATTCTTCATGCTCATCTTGTAGAATAGGTCAAAAGAATTAGGAAGTTGTGGACCTTCTACTTGCATCCTTTCAATCATAAGTGTAGCCTCCCCATGCAAGTGAGCCCAATAAGTCTCCTTTTTCATGTAACTTCTAAAAAGCTTGTAATCACCAAAATGAAGATATTGTGGATCCTTAGACTTAGTAAGGCTCATGAGGTGCAAAATTATATTCTTTCTACAAGCAATAAGAACAACATACCACTTAATCAAATAGGAAAATAAAATTGAATGAATAAAATTAAAAATGAGAAACTAATAGCTTCAATACCTCTCAAGAGTGATTTTAGAGCTTGTCAAACAATAGAGCTTATCTCTAGTGATCTTTAGCATTCCAGGTTCATCCCATTTAATGCTAAAAAGCAACTTGAAGAACTCATCACCATTAAGAGGATTGGCGATTGACAAGTACTTGTAGCCCCTATCTTTCAACCGTTCCTCTTCTACCTTTGTGGCCTTGTCCAGTCTCTTATTCTTCTCAACATCATTTAGTCCAAGTGCATCTAGATTTGCTCTTTCTTTGGACATAAATGCAGTGAACTCATCCTAATACAAAACACTATATTGAAACCATAATAAAATTTTACATGAATTACCCAACATGTAGAGTAGGTATCACCTTCCACACAAGTTGAGATATCAATCCACATGGAGTGTTGTACCATGGTGCAGCACCATGGTAATACCTTGCCTCCACAGTCATCTCCACCCTAGCCCATTCTCTCATATCAGGTGTCAATTTTTGAAGGATTGAATCTTTATTTGCCATGCCAAATCTTTGAAACATATAAACTTCATGAGTGATGTTTGGCATGACATGTGCCCTAGAAATGCTGCAGAAAAATTGAAAACAAAGAGTTGAACACAAGCATTGCTTGCAAAAAAATGAGAGTCAACATGCAATTAACAAACTTACGCATTGGAAGTGTCAAGTGCAAGAAGCAACTCTGCTTCTTTTGCTCTGGACAACTCAAGGAATTGGCAATGAACACTAACATGGTATTGACCATTTTCCGAGTACTCTATCACACACAAAAAAATCATCATTTGTAAAAACAAAGCTTTACAACAAAAGAGTGAAAAAGGTGAAAGATCTTACTATCTTTGATTCTCTTCCACCATGTTTTTAGCCTATGGTTTCCATCCCATACCAGAAACTTTTTTCCTTTCAGCTCCTACCATTCTCTACCAAGTGATCTCTCGAACTCAGCATTTCTTTCCCGCCAAAGTGGTCCCCATTCCTCCAAATCCGCTGCGGTCACGGGAATGATATCTCCTCTAGAATCCCCAACGGACACAAGGAAATGCCCCATAGTTTCTAAATACCCAGCAGAATCAAATGAGGAAATGAGCCATTCTACATCATCTCTAGCAAACCTAATAGCCTCATGCACCATGAGTCGACAAAGTGGAACCGGAGGAGGCAATGTCTTCTTCTTTACATAAAACTGACTTAGAACATCTTTCATCAACCCAAGCGAAATTTGCTTGCCTAGGTGTTTGGAATGCTTATTCTCCTCATCCCCTTCAGGATCACTATCTTCTTCATTGTCATGATGATCTTCAATGTGAACATTGGTCTCTGCATAGAGATAACAAGTGACAAACATTCAATTGTCCAAAAACATATGCAATTAGGATTAGATAGTGTAAAGTATTTAATTTACAGAAATTTTGTCAAAGTCTCCTTTGTACGGAGACAACTTTAAAAAAAAAAAAACGCACACCCTATATAGGGCTCTCACATGAGATTTAAGGACCTTTTCTCCAACATAAACAAAAACAATACTTAATATTTTATCTAGCAACTATCAATGGTATGTATATAAAAAATGGTTCACCCTTTCTTACTCTCCCACATGGTTATTAATTACCAAACTTTCCAAACGAAAAAAAACGTCCATCAAATTTAACAATCTACCATTGAAAAATTTATAATATAAACTACGTATTGACATAAAATTATAGCATACACTCATAATTTACCTGTGATCTCTACGTCATCTTTGATGTTGTTGGAGTCTTCATCAACTTGAACCTCATCATCAATAAAAAACACACCTTTTGAGAATCCTGTTCTTTTTATTTGGTGGAGTGTCCAAATGTCGGACTCGTGATGATGCCTCCTGATCGATAGCTCCCTTTGGTATACAACCGGACCTAAGCTTCATGCTCACTTGACGGTTGCTAAAAGGAGAGACTAAAGGTTTTCTTTTCTTGCTATCCCTCTTTGGTGCCATTATCTACACAACACATATAATATAGTTTTTAGTTTATATAAGACCACATAAAAAATGCAAAAAAAGGGGAAGGCAGAGCTTCCCCATCATCCACGTGCGCGCAGATGATGGGGGAGCTCTGCCTCCCCTTTTTTTGTCGACACAGATGATGGGGGAAAAACATTTCAAAAACCTTAATCAAAAGACTATTTCCAGCAACACCATTGACAAAGCTCACCAAATCTACAGAAAAAAGGGGGAGGTAGAGCTCCCCAATCATCCGCGCGCGTGCGGATGATGGGGTTGCTCTGTCTCCTCTTTTTTTTTTTTGCGTTTTTGATGTGTTTATTGAACAAATAATTTAGGTTTTATTTCAATAACCTCAAGCAAAAGCATTTTTCCTACAATACCGTTGACAAAGCTCACCAAATCGACAAAAAAAAGGGGGAGGCACAGCTCCCCCATCATCCGCGCGCGCGTAACTCCCATCATCAGCGAGCCGTAACTCCCAAATGGTTCAGAATTTGCCCGGGGCCAATGCCTGGGGCCAACTCACATGAATTTGTTTGCCTTGTCGAGCTCTTCGACAGTTGTGTGATATAAAAAATTCATATCCAGCTCAGTTTGGCTGAAAATTCACCTGCAAGTTGACAATTACTACAAAAACAACGCAAAACAACATTTTCTCACTTTTTTCCTAATCTACGGGCTGAAACGAGCATCAAAATGAAGGAATCTGAAAAAACTTAAAGAAGCAATATATTTCCTCGTATTGAGGACTACAATTCCTACATACAAAACTTTTCCAAATTTTGACCTTAGCATCCTCAAAACTAGCTCCCAACAGGTGTCCCGGGTCAAAATTTGAAACTTCACGAAAACAATTAGAATAAAGTTCTAGACTCTAAAAAATGGTGAAATGAACGATAAATATTATATAACATTACTATACTCTGTATTATGTACAATATATATATATATATCAAATATATATATATATATATATATATATATATATATATATATATATATATATATATATATATATATATATATATATATATATATATAATATACTATATAACGTACTGTAGTGCTAATGGACTGGACTGGTATTGGACTGAACTTATCCTCGACTAAACTGGACTAGTACTGGACTGAACTTATCCTCGATTGGGATTGGTAATGGACTAGATTATCCTGGACTAGTACTTATCTTGGACTTGACTTATCCTGTACTGGTACTAGTACTAGACTGTACTAGTACTAGTAATGGATTGGAACTGGAGCTGGTACTGTACTGTACTGGACTAGACTTGACTGATATTGAACTGGACTAGTACTGGATTGGACTGATATTGGTACTGAACTGAACTTGACTGGTACAGTACAGCTACTAGACTGGACTGGATTGGTACTTGACTGGACTGGGACTGGACTGGGTACTGGGTGGACTAGTACTCGATTGGTCTAGTACTGGACTAGATTGGACCGGACTACTACTAGATTGGACTTCATTGGTACTGGACTAGACTGATATTGGACTGGACTGGACTTGACTAGTACTGGATTGGACTTGACTGGTACTGGACTGGATTGGTATTGTACTGGACTAGATTGCTACTAGACTGAACTTGATTGGTACTGGACTGGACTGGTACTGTACTGCTACTGGACTGGACTAGACTGGACTTGATTGGTACTGGACTGGACTGGACTTGACTGGTACTGGGTGGACTAGTACTAGATTGGACTTGACTGGTACTGGACTAGACTGGACTGGTATTGTACTAGACTGGACTATTACTGGACTAGACTAGACTGCTACTGGACTAGACTAGTACTGGACTAGACTAGACTGCTACTAGACTGGACTTGATTGGTACTGGACTGGATTGGTACTGTACTGCTACTGGACTGGACTGGCCCGGTACTGGTGCTGGTATAATGTAATGTAGCTATATATACTATATGCTTAAATACCATGTATTCTATATATACTATACTATGTCCATTTTAATTTTAAAGCGCTTAATTGGGAATATAAAAAACTATACTCTATAGTATATATATATATATATACATATATTATAAATAATTTTTAAAACATCGTATATTTTATAACTCCTATGTTCATTTTTTTAATATGCGCGTATTTGGGGAGATTTTGAAAGCTCGATAGGTGAACAGATGGATTTGACAACATGCTGATTCACATGTATCTGAATGGCTATGACTATGCATATCTTAAAGAGTGAATATTCCAAATCTATTTAGAACAGTTTTCAATGAATGAATTTAATTTCGAACAGTTTTCAATGAACGCAGCAATAACTTTTTGTAGCTGCATGCTTTTACACTTTCTTTGTACCTTATGCACATTCTCTTCCTTCTCTTTTCGTCATTTTTTTAACCTCAAGTATTATTCCTCCCTGTCTGTCTCAAACATGACAGCTACAACTACAGCAATGCTTTCATGGACGATTAATGGTGCTCATATGGATTATAGAGTCTCATTAAGAAATGGAGAGCTTCTACTTAGTGAATATTTTCTTCAAAGCCTATTGCCTCCTTCTATTCAGTTTGAAGGCTTGCAAGCAATCGTTCAGACAGGGAGATTTGAGTCTAAGGTCAATGTGTTGCCTAGATGGGATCATGAAGATCAAAAGCATTACCTTGTTGACCATTCTCTGTCCTCAGCTTACCACATTCTTCATTCAGATGGCTATGTTTATGTGGCTGACAGTTTAGAAAGAAATGAAGAAGTCGGTGATTCTTCTATGTTCGCTACACCATGTAACAAAAGCTCGACTCCATCACATTTAAATGTTGATATTGATGAAGGTATAGACACAGTTGTTTGGAGACAGTGGAACTAACCAGGTCACCAGGACCCTTTCAAGACACACAAGATGGGGTGGAGCATACAATGCAAGAGTATTCAAAGGATATATCCATCATTTCATGGATGAAAGACAAAGGTAAATCGTGCAGGTTGTATAAACTTTTAGAGATTTGTGGAACTCCCAAAAAGGTTGACGAGCTCCCAAATTTTTATAATGGCAATGTTTGTTTCGAGCTTCCTCCAATTCACAACAATAAAAGGATGCTCGGTATGAAGCAGAAGTACGACGATCACCTTTGGTCTTGCCCAGCATCGACCAACATGGCCATAGATTGCACTGTGCGTTTGAGTTATTGTCTTGGAAGCCTTCAATGTTGCAGAGTGACAGGCCTTTTTACCTTGGTGAAAGGAAATACAATGATGCCTTCTTTCATGGACATCTGGACAGACAAATCAGCATGGGCTATCCTGCTAGCGAAGGTAAATCTAAAATAACCTGCCACTATTGTGACAGAACGATCACTTGTTCAAATGTTTGCAAGTGTATGATCTATTATGTGATGCCAAAGAAAACAACAATAACACTTTTGGTGATCCATCTGGGAGTGCATGACCACAATGTAAAGCCAGGTACTAGAAGGACAGCTCTTGAAAAAGTGCGCAATCTTGTTAAGACAGTTTTAAAGATTGAGAAGGGGGGTCCTAGAAAAGTACAGATGTTAGTTGATCGTCAAATGCTATTTCAATCATTGACTAAAGAAGATGATTTAGAATCCACTCATGTAGAGCTTAACCATTTTCTTGAGGAAATGATGCCCCTTGTTCAAAATAGGGGATTCAAAAGTATTTTGTCAAATGAGAAAGCTAAATAGGGTCAGGTTGTTGGTGATGGATACGACAATATACTATTGCTACAGAAACGGTGTGTTTTTCCATTCTTTCATGGAAGTCGTTTTCCAGGCCAAGGTGGACCTAACAACAAATGTTATGTATTCAAAATGTCCACAAAAGGACCTGCTTCTGGAGTTGAACTAGTCAATAGAATGAGGCGAGGAGGGACAGGAGATTTGAGTAGTGCTTGGGTGCACTTTGATCATACTCATCGAATTGAAGGATGGGCAACTATGTCCTACTCGGTTTATGATCCTGGGTAAGTGAATTTATAAAAATATGTTAGATAGAATGTTTGATATAAGACACATGTTATTACTTATTTGTTCTATGTGTACAGCATGTGAGCATTGCAAGTGATTGCAATATGTGAATGTAAAGAAGAAGACGAAGAAACACAAATCTTGTTTTGGAGAAATTTAAACACAGGTATGGAGAGGTGTGGGCATGAACCAGCAGACTTTGTTGGATTTATGTCTGATGAAGCTGGGGCTAATTGGCTAGCAATACGAGTTGTATACAATGGTGGATGGCGTAATGTAATGGAGGGAAGAGAGCGCTCGTGTCTTTTCCATTGGGAGCAGAGTCTACACAAACATACAAAAAAACATGTCGCTACAGATAGACAAATGCATCACATTGAAATGTGTGAAGCATGGCGCTTAGCAAAGACTACAAATGAGGCCTCTCGTATAGCTTCCACAATACGAGAATGGTGGGTGAAATATGTGATAGGGGATAATTAAAAGGCTTTAGAGAGATGGTTTAATTGGTGGGAGCAACGGATTGCCCATTGGGGAAGCGCTGAGACAATGGTATATCAATCATTTTTTTGGTTCTTATTAAATACTTGAAAATAGAGATTTACATTTATATGGTTTTAATCGTTTTGTATTTATAGGTCAGTAAGAGTCCATGGGAGAGAGCTCAAATTCCAAGTATAAACTTGTCAGAGAGCATCCATGCTAGTTGGCTGGCAGGTGAAAGTGGTAAACGTAAAATCTCACTTTATGATGCATGTGTCAGTGATTTTTTGAATGCATATATTCAATGTGCAAAAAGATTGGGATACACCACAGGCGGATACATCGGAGCGGGCCCTTCCATAGAAGCAATGATGGCCAGTTCCAAACGTAGAGAATCTCCAAATCCAAATCATTTTACGAGTACATTAAAAGGCTTGGTTGCTGGTAGTCCTTTGTATGAGGAGCCTGTGATGGAAGGTGACAAAGAGACAGTACAACAGAAGAAGAAAACATGTGAAGGTCACATAAACCTGGATATGTAATGGAAGCAAGACAACGAAAAACCAAAGGGAGACCACGGAGTATACATTTTGATATAGAGGATAATGAAGAAGTATATGCTGTCACTAACAGTGAAGTAGGAGATAGCAGTCCAGTGCAGCTTGGGGAGAATTCAGCAAGGTGTATTCAAGAGGTCCAAGTTGCCCGTGAAGAGTGGGCTTTACGAAGGATGCCAGCCAATTGCATGAGGAAATGTTTTGGAATGGTAGGGAAGAAAAGTTGTGGTAACAAATTACAAAGCCGTAATGTGGGAATGGTTGCTCCTTGTTTTTGGTCTGAGAGAACTTTTAAAGACAAGACAATTGCACAGTGGATATGGTTCTGCAATTATGAAGTAGGCCACACACAAAAAGTACAAAGGCAAGTTAAATTCTCACCTGTCGTTCCTACTTTCTGGCAAGTGGATATTGGAACCAATTTATCAAAGGAAGAGAGTGACAGCTTGGTACAAAGTGGATTTCAATTTGCAGATTTTGCAACACCACTACAACGCATGAATAATACAAATGCTACTCTTACACAAGGAGGCTCCAGTAGTAGCAGGAAGCGTAAGTGGAGACATGGTATTTCCAAAGAAGCGCAAAAGAGATTGGAGTCAGCTGCAAGCATGGTTGCAACGTTCTTGGATGAGAAATTAGAAAGTGAACAACACATAGTTTTTCAAAAGAGAGAATCTACACATAAAGCGTTTTTGGCATGTAAGCACATGTACTATGTGTATGTACATATTCTAGGGCTTCAACCAAAAGAGAACATGGTCATTCATGAGCCTGCACTAACTCCCATAGACCTTGCATTTGTATTAGGGCAAACCCACAAGATAAAGTCTGTGGTGTAGTGAGCCTAAATCTTAGAGATTGCCTTGTAGAGGTATGCATTGAAGTAGATTTCTCTTTTGTATTAGATGTGGAGTAGATTTTCTAGACATATGAGACTTTATTTCTCCTTTTAGTAAGAGAAGCATGCTTTGTGGTATCTATCTAGACAATTGTACAAGCTCAAAATTAGGGCTTTTGGAATCTTGTACATGTTTTTGGTGTGTATCGTTAAAAGAGACTCAAAATCTTAAGCCAATTTTTTGTGAGATTATAGATCTTTTTGGTCGTGTATAATATTTTGATGTCTTTGTTTTGGATTAATTATTTGTGTCGTTAGAAAAGGCTCTAAATTTAAAATAAAAAACCTTGCAAAATTGGGTTTGATTGCAAAAAGCTCAAAATTGAAAGCTCGCAAATAAAACGCACTCAATTTGGCACTATGCATGGTGCTTTGAGTTTGTCTGCATAGTACCTTAGAGATTCACAGTCTCAATCTGGTACCTTTTGGCATTACACTTGGTAATATAATACAAAACTGGGTTTGGAAATAGATTTTTTCCCGTCAAAGTATCATGCAAATTACCAAGCTTGATACATAGTACCAACATTGGCGCATTTCTCTACCCAGAAAATCCTCGGTACTAAAGTTCCACTTTGGTACTATGTAGTTTACAGAAAAGTACAAGATTTTGAAAATTGAAAGAGCACTATAATTTCTTCTATGTTTACCATATCCAGATGGTATACTTCAAGGATGCTTTCAATCAAATGTGTCAGAACAAGTTTGGGCATCATGCAAAAGAACATCGATGTAAATGCTCCATTTGTGGTACACATAGTGCTATAGGTTAGTGTTCTACAAACCAGGTAGTTTTTCAACACATAAGTAACTTGTTAGATTTTATATTATGCCATCGTCCTACGGAGCATGAATATCATGCAAAGAGATGTTTGCTTGGAGAGTGCCTTAGATGTGGTGTAAGAAAGCTGTCATTCTACCCAAATGAGATTGCAAAAAATAGCAGGGAGGTGGCTGTTAAGGTATTTAAGGATGTGGGTATTGGACATGTTAATGCCAAAGGAAAAGAGAAGAAGAAAAAGAACTTGATTGTGGAAAGGATGAAAAGTGAAACTTTCATTCATCTTTTTTCAAATCATCTAAAAAGCTTTTTCAAGCATAACTTTGTGTTTAGATGGTAGGTCTAGTAATTTAAAGATTGCTTGCTTAAGTTTCCCAGAGACGTTGTGGTTTTGGTTTTGCTGATTTTGCAGAGAATTACAAATTTAAAGTGCAGAACAAGATCCAGTCCATGCATTAGTGGTCAACATGGGTAGCAATACTAGTGCACATCTCTTATATCAAGAATTCAGTAGGAGCTATTGACAAGACACATCTCTTATATCAGGAAGTCAGTAAGAACTCCATGATACACTCTTTGTTTAGCATTGTTTTATGCTGCATGACAATTGGATGAAACAACAAGAACACAGTTTGCATTATCATTGGGTATGGTCAGATGGTGATGCTTCACAATTCAATGCATGAAGAACACACTATTTTGTAGCCAGGTATTATCAATTGATAGGATTTTCATATGATGCATAACTTCTCTGCTTCAAGACATGGAAAAGGAGACATGATTGTGCAAGTGTTGTTATTAACAGAAATCCCACACATGAAGAGCTAAAACCTGATGGCTGGCCAATAAATTCTGCGGATGATGTGGTCAATTTTTTGAATGCGAGGTTTTAGCCAATAAGGAAAGGTGGGAGTGTCAGCATAAAGAGGGTGTTTTGGTTGGTTTCACCGAATGAGGTGATACATTTTCCAATATGGGACTGTAAACCAATTGCAGACTCTCAATCATTCCATTGTGTTGACAGCTACTCAACGCATAATCCATGTGATGTGCGCTTTTGGATGATGTCATGCTTTTGTCATCCATGTGTGAATGGGAAATGAGGAGATGCAATAATAAGAAACACATTGAAGAATGGAAACGTGTCTCCATCAAGCCATTGACAAAGCCAGTACTAGTAGATAATGAGAAGGATGAGGATGATGAGAAAAACTACAATTATCTGTTTTCCTCCCAAATAGTCAGGATTTAAGCATGCCTATGTATGAAGGAAACCCTGAGGTGTTGAGCCAATTACTGTCTATTGGGGATAACTTTGCAATGAAGGCATTTGAGGAGAAAGAGGAGTTATACCTTCTAAAGTGCACAAAAGCCATGTACGAGGCACAGAGTACTAAAGGACCTTTGGCATAACAAGATTGTAAAAGGTGGAATTCTAGTTGAGGGTTTGTACTATGCCCAATTTGAAGGCAAAGTTGATACGTATACCCTATTCAATCAGAAACCATCAGTGATGATCAACTCCCATCTAGTTAGAGTCATATGGTTCCCCATGGAGGCTATCCCTAGCTTGCATAAAAACTTCAATCTATCCTCACATGCATATGAAAATATCTACAGTAGTATGCCATATCAAGAAGGAAGTGGTCATGAGGGGAGCCATAAAGTGTTTACTCCATCCATAATTCTAGCACAACCAACAATTGTAATTCCCTTGAATAGAATCTTACTTGAGATCAACACTCTCTAATGCCATTGTTGTGTTATCAATCTGGTACTCTACAATACCAAACTTGGGTACTCTATAGCACAAAACTTTGGTGCTGTGCTTTATATTTTTCATTTGAATGTTGTGTTACTGTAGCACTTAATTTTGGTACCGTGTTTTTTTGTGTTTAGATAAGAATTGTAGTACCAAATTTGATACTCTATGTTACCATACCAAATTTGATACTCTATAGTAATGTAGTACCAAAATTTGATACTCTATAGTAATGTAGTACCAAAATTTGATACTCTATAGTGTTTAGCTGACTGTTGTAGTACCAAAGATGGTTAGTATAGAGTACCAAATTTGATACTCTACGTTACCATACCAAATTTCATACTCTATTGTAATGTAGTACCTAATTTGATACGCTATACTAACCATCTGTGGTACTATCTGCTACCTTCACAATAATTTAGTTACTACTTTGTTATACAACACCAATATTAGGTGGGTAATATGCCATCAAATTTGGTATTGTAGTATCAAATCTTGGTACTGTGCTAAATGGTTTTAGTTGACTGCTATGTACAATTCTTTTGTAGGAAAAGTTATAAAGCTCATTCTTATTGTGTAATAAGAACCCTTTCTAGTACTCTTCAATAACTATCCCTTCCTCTATCTCATCCTCCCATCCCTTGCTCTCATCATCTCTCTCCCCTAGCTTCATGTTGTCCTCTTCCTTTGTCTCATCTAGCCTTGAAGAGGAGCTACTTAATAGGAAGAAGGATGTAGCTAAGTAGATGAATGAGGAGTTTACTTAATGGAGAGAGATAATTTTCACACGCGCGCGCGAGAGAGAGAGAGAGAGAGAGAGAGAGAGAGATATCACAAACGATAAACGTGGTTCACCCAATGTGGGCTACGTCCATGGGAAAGAAGCCACTCAATGGCTTTAGTACTTCAAACAAGAAGTAAGTTACAGAGAGATTATACCCTTTTGGAGCTTCCTCCTTGTTTCACTCTCACCACATCACATCAACTTCACAATGCACCACAATGCTTCACAATCCATTTTTGTGTGTAGAAGAGGCCTCTTTTTATAGGATAAAAGGGATGCCCTCTCTCATGAGAGGCAACCATGTGTAGCCGCCCTTGTGGCTGAGAAGTCCAAATTGGACCCTCCAATCCACCCATGTGTGGCCGCCCTTGAGAATACAAGTCCGCCTTTGAAATTGGCCACCGGCCATTGAATTTCTACCACCGGCCATCGGCCATTGACTATTGACCACCGGCCCACCGGCCAACTGGCCAAATGATCGATCTTTTTTTGACCAATTTTCGATCGTCGTCCAGCCAGAATATTTTGGCAAAAAGGAATATTATGGTGAGTGACAGGCTCGAGACTGACCGTGAAAAGTTTGGTTTTTGGCAAGTGATTTTTCTTCATACACGATGGCTTCTCCTCATAACAGGGGCCTTACAAATGTGTGCTCTTATACAAAAAATTAGAAGGGGTAAATCAGGCTCCATACTTAACAATCTCCCACTTGGAGACTGAACTCCACACCAAACCTGTGACTGCTTTCCATCCTGGATTCTTATCCTTGAATGTTGATTGAAATGAGAAAAAGCTCAACTTCTCCTTGTTGACCACCTTTGTAAACATGTCTTTAGGATTTTCACTTGTATGCACCTTTCCTAGCTTTAGCTGTCCCTCTTCCAAAAGTGTGTGTATGAAGTGATATCTCACCTCAATGTGCTTTGTCCTTGAATCAAAGGCTGAGTTCTTTGCAAGATGGATAGCACTTTGGCTATCATTGTGCAAGACACAATTGTCATGTTCAAAACCAAGCTCTTCTAAGAATCTGTGAAGCCACATAATTTCTTTGCTTGCCTCTGTCATTGCTACATACTCTGCTTTCATGGTAGAAAGTGAGACCACTTTCTGCAGCTTTGAATCCTAGCCTATTCTTGCGCCTCCAGCCATGAATACATAGCCAATAGCGCTCCTTCGAGTATCTTTGTCCCCTGCCATATCTGCATCAGCATACCCTTGAAGAAAAATATCAACTCCTTCAAAATACAAGGCATGTGTTGTTGTCCCTTTCAGATACCTAAGTATCCACTTCACAGCTTGCCAGTGCTCTTTACCTGGGTTGTCCATGAACCTACTTACAACTCCCACTTCATGTGCAATGTCTGGCCTTGGCTAGACCATAGCATACATAAGAGAACCTATCGTTGTAGCCTATGGAACTTTAGACATATAGGCTATTTCCTCTTGTGTCTTTGGACATATATCCTTGGTTAGTTTAAAGTGACCATCCAAAGTTGTAGAAACCGTTTTTACATTTTGTATTTCAAACCTTTCTAGTACCTTCTTGATGTAATCCTCTTGAGATACCTTTATTATTTTCTTTGTTCTATCCCTTGATATCTTCATACCAAGTATCCTCTTTGCAACACCTAAATCTTTCATTGAAAAAGATTTAGTCAGCTCCTCTTTTAGGTCTTTGATGTCTTGCATGCTAGCACTTGCAACCAACATGTCATCAACATACAACATAAGGATGATGAAATTCCCATCTCCCAAATTCTTTGTGTAGATGCAATGATCTGAGTTGCACCTTCTAAGTCCATGATCCAACATCCATCGCTCGAACTTCAAGTACCATTGTCTTGATGCTTTCTTTAAACCATACAAGCTCTTCTTTAATCTGCAAACCATTTTTTCCTTACTCCTTACTTCATACCCCTTTGGTTGAAGCATATAAATTTCATCCTCTAAGTCACCGTGAGGAAATGTCATATTTACATCCATTTGCTTGAGATTTAAATCATGAGCAACCACAAGGCTTAAGACAAGCCTAATTGAGTTTATTTTTACAATAGGAGAACATATTTCACTGAAGTCAATACCTTTCTCTTGAGAAAACCCTTTTACCACAAGCCTAGAATTGTACCTTTTCTTCCCACCTTCTTCTTCCTTCAACTTGTAGACTCATTTGTTCTAAAGTGCCCGCTTACCTTTAGGAAAATCTACCAGTTCCCATGTTTGGTTGTTGTGATGTAATGAGTCCATCCCCACTTGCATGCTCTTTATCCATTCTTCTTTGGATTTGTGTTGCATACCTTCCTCGTATGATTCCAGCCAAGGATTTAATATTTACGTGATCACTCAAAAAAATTTACTTGATCACAAAATGTTAATTAACGTTAACAACCATATTAATTGGCTTTTTTCAAAATCGAATTCTTCCCCCTTCATCCAGTAGTTTAAATGCATGACTTTGTCAATGTTAACAAAAGATTCACCTTGCCAACTTGATGTTTACTCTAATGCCATTTTGAGTGATTACGTGAATTTTAAATCCCTGAATTATTATTTATTTCCAGCTCTCTAAAATCTGAGATCAAGAGATGGTTGAAGGAAGGAATAAATCTTTGTGGAGGTCTACTCACTCTTGTAGGAGTCTTACCATGTGGCGAGCGAGATTTCTCGAGCGAAGGAAAATCCGAGCAAATGAATAAAGAAACCAAATGGTCTTCGTTACGAAAGATGCATGAAGATCCTACTTAAAGCCCCAAGTGATAGCAATAACACTATTCAAAATGAGAATCTTTTCTTGAATCTGTAAGTAATCGTAGCAATAGCATTGTTCAAAATTAGACTTTAGATTCTTTTGTGTAGTTGAGGCTTGATATGTAGAGCAATGAGAAACCCAAACAGGTAGCAAAGCTATTACAAAACATGTAATGATCCACAACTACATTCAACACCATAATTTTAATTTTAACTTTAAATTTAGTCAAAAATGCTCAGACATCTACAAAGTTTCTAACATATATTAAGAGACAATTGTCATATCTTATACCCAAAAAAGAGGGATTTCTTCAAGATTGTAAGATAACAAGTGGAATATTTAGTGGAATATAGAGAGCAGCATGTCATGCCTCTACACTCTAATAACAACAAGAAATGCTACGGTTCTATCTCGTGACTATGAAGAGTCACACTCATCATCAATAAAGACATTGCGCCTCTGACACTTCTTATTGGTGTCAAAATCGTATCGTATATCAGCAGCCATGGTTTTTGCAATCCCCTCGGCATAAACTGTTACCATATACATGTGGTAGTGATGTGTGTGAACACACTAGGACCGCCGGGGCATTTTTTCCCTCTTTAGGAGGTTTTTTCCCCCGTGCATTGTATATACGCCCATCACTCTAGGGCTAACTATCTTTCCATTGCACACTAAGTAACATACTCTCTATTGTGTGCCTTGAGCTTCCTTCGTCTTCTCCAATCTGTGTGTGTTTCTCTGCAACCCTAATTCCAACAATTGGTATCAGAGCAGGTCACGTCCTCCCAGGCTTAGTCGCCAGCTGCTCCAGCACACGCCTGCTCACTTTCTCCGATTTCAGTAAGCTTTGGCGAGCGTTCGCAGGTCGACAAATATTTTGGGAAAATTTGAAGAGCTCGGTCTGCTCAGAATTTTGATTTGGGCTCATTTCGGCCTCCGTTTCCACTACAGGCAGTACTGCACAGGCTATTTCGTCATTTTGTGCAGATTTTCTGTCAGTGCCGTTTTCTGCATAACAGGTACCTTATAGTCTTCTACGGTTTGTGCTATATAGCACAAGTTGTTCCCGCTCCATTTCTCCTATTTTCGGGCAGTTTTCACATCAGGTGCAACATTTACCATGGCTGACAACAACAACACAGATGTGTTCAAGATGTTTGCTGCTGAGGAAAGGTTGGATGGGGACAACTACCCTATGTGGGCTTATATGATGCAACATGTTCTTGTGTCCAAAGGTGTCTGGAACATTGTGCAGGGCATTGATGTACGTCCTGGTTCTGAAGATGTAGGCGATGTTGAGGATGTTGCAGGTCTTGCTGCAAGGATTGCAGCTGTTAGAGTTGTTTTGCCTACGGCAGAACAAGCTCGTTGGGATGTTAAGGATGCGCAGGCTCATGCATTGATTGCGTTGTCTGTGAAGCGCACCATTATTCCTCACATCCGTTCAACAAAATCTGCAAAACAAGCTTGGGATATTCTAGCAGGTCTTTATGCAAGCCGCAATGAGGCTAAAATTGCTTTGCTGCGTAAAGAGCTAGAGTCGAAGATTATGCATGAGGAAGATGATATGGACACTTTCCTTGCTAGTGTCAAGGATATCAATGAGAAACTCATTTCTGCAGGTGAAGTCATTTCGGACAGTTCCCTTGTGCAGACTGTTCTTGATGCCTTACCAGATTCCTACCAGACTTTTGCTAGTACTTGGAGACTGATGACCCAAGGAAATCCTGAAGTTGTCAAGTTTGATGCATTATGCACATTGCTGTTGCAAGAGTCACTTTCTAGAAAAAACAGGACTAGGCAACGTGCAGTTGAACAGGCTTTTATTGATTCTCAAAGAAAGGGTGGTAACAGTAATGCAGCCACTTCTTATGGTTCTGCTGTGAGTGGCAAAAATTCTGTTCCTAATGCTTCTGGTGGCAGCACTTCGTCTGGCAATTCTGGTGATAAGGGCAAAAAGAAGATGCGTTGCCATTATTATAAAGCCAATGATCACTTGATCAAGTCGTGTCCTAAGTTGAAGGCCAAAGAGGCTAAGAAGAAAGAGGGTGGTTCCACTGCAAATGCTAGTTCCATTACAAATGCAGCCATTGTTGAGTCTTCTATGAAAGGAGATTGTGATGCTGATGTTGATGCAGAATGGGCTTTTAGCGCAGAGTGCACTTACAATCCTGCTGTCCATGATGCATGCTTGTCAGTTGCTGCAGATTCACATGTGTGGTATTTCGACAGTGGTGCTACAAAGCACATTACCTCACATCGTGAATTGTTTACCTCTCTCGAGTCTGTCCCTCATGGGAATTCAGTCACTTGTGCCAACAACGCCTCTTATCCAGTTCAGGGAGTTGGAAAGATTGTGCTCACTGCTGCTAATGGCAGTTCCTTCACACTTGTTGATGCACTTTATGTACCTGGGATCAAGAAGAATCTCTTGTCTGTATCCGCACTTGCTAGACTTGGACTTGTAGTCAAATTTGTGGATGACAAATGTACAGTTCATGATCTCAGTTTTGGTGATGAAATTGTTGCATCTGGGCTTTTGTGCCGTGGGCTGTATAAGCTCACTTTGTATGACAAGTGTGGACAAAATTTTGCAAATGCTGTTACAGATTCAAGGGCTATTTCAAATGCAAAACTTTGGCATACACGTTTTGGTCATCTAAATTTTGCCAGTTTGTTGCGTTTGCAGAAATCTGATATGGTTGCTTCTTTGCCGCCTCTTGAAGCACCTGTCAAACATGTTTGTGAAGGCTGTATTCTGGGTAAAATGCAGCGTTCTAAGTTTTCAAAGGATGGTTCAGTTAGGGCCACATGCAGGTTGCAGCTTGTGCATAGTGATGTTTGTGGGCCCATGCAAACTCCGTCCTTGGGCAATTACCTGTACTCCGGCATGCATGGGTATTTCGGCTTAAAGCGAAGTCCGAAGTTTTTATGTGCTTCAAACAATTTTTGGCTATGGCTGAAAATGTCTCAAAATGTACTATGGGCACCCTCCGTTCCGATCGAAGGGGGGAGTATATGTCTCATGAATTTAATGCATTTCTGGCTAGTCGTGGGATAAAACACCAATGTACAGTGCCTTATACACCTCAGCAAAATGGTGTTGCTGAGAGGAAAAACAGGTCACTAACGGAAATGGCACGATGTATGGTCAAAAGTCAAGCTTTGCCGCATTCTTTTTGGCTTGAGGCCATCATGTGTGCCGCTTATGTACTTAACAGGTGTCCTACGAAAGCTTTGCAGTCTATTACTCCATATGAAGCATGGCATGATAGAAAACCTTCTATTGAGCACATGCGTGTTTTTGGTTGTTTGGCATATGCTTTGGTGCCACAAGTACAGCGCAGAAAATTGGATAATAAGGTTGTCAAATGTATTTTTGTTGGTTATAGTGCTGAAAGCAAAGGTTACAGGTTGTATCATCCGCAAACAAAACGTATTTTGGTTTCACGGGATGTAGTGTTTGTGGAAGACTCTGTTCAGCCCTTGCTGTCATGTACTAGAGACAGTAATGTAAGCTCACAGGACATTTATGACACTTTGTTGCCTCTTTTCAGTGGTGGAAATACGAATGTAATTTCCAATGAGGCAAATGTACAGCCTATGGGGGTTTCTGAAAATGTTTTAGAACAGCCTATTACTGATGCAGATGTACATGATGTACTTGATGAGGAAAGGGCTGAAAATGAGTAGGCTAGAGGTATGCCAAAATGGCTGGTGCACACTTTGCGTGATAGTAAATTGGATGCACCTTTATCTAGTCGTACTCGTTCAGGCTCTCGCCATGCATCTTATGCATCAGATTGTTATGCTTTGGCTGTGTCTAGTTTACATGATGTTGAGGAGCCTCTGTCTTTTGATGAAGCACAGAATTCAGAAAATTGGATTGCTGCCATGAAATCAGAATATGATGCACTTATAGAGAATGACACATGGACTTTATGTGATTTGCCTCCTGGCAAAAAGGCCATTGGTACGAAGTGGGTTTACAAGTTGAAACGCAAGCCGGATGGTGAGATCGATCGCCATAAGGCTCGAATTGTTGCAAAGGGTTATGCACAACAAAAAGGCATAGATTATGAAGAGACTTTTGCTCCCACTTGTTGTATGACTACTGTGCGTTTTCTATGTGCATTGGCAGCTCATTTTGGTTGGGATGTACATCAATCAGACATTGTTACTGCTTTCTTGAATGGTGACATATTTGAGGAAGTTTATGTAACGCAGCCTCGCGGTTTTGTCATAAAAGGACAAGAGGACAAAGTGTGCAAATGTAAGAAGGCTTTGTATGGGTTGAAGCAATCTCCTCTTGCTTGGTATGAGAAAGCTGACACTCATTTGGTTAAACGAGGCTTTCATAACAGTCCAACAGAAAGCACATTTTATTTAAAGCGTGAGGATGATGTATTTCTCATTGTGGTTCTTTATGTTGATGATTTGATGATCACTGGACCAAATGAGAGACATATTGCTGAATTTAAGGCTGATTTGAATGCTACTTTCAAGATGAAAGATTTGGGGCTGTTGCATCATTACTTGGGTATACAGTTTAAGCAGTGTGATGGTGGTATTGCCTTGTGTCAGAAAAGTTACATAGAGACATTGCTATGTAAGTTTGGACTTGAGGATTGCAAACCTATTGCCACTCCCATGGAAACAGGTTTGAAGTTGAGTCTACATGATGCTCACAATCCTGCTGATGTCACTCTTTACCAAACTGCTGTTGGCTACCTCATTTATGTATGCAACAAGAGGCCAGATATTCAGTTTGTAGTCTCGCAGGTCAACAGATTTATGCATAGCCCAGGGTCTAAGCATTGGCAGGCTGTCAAGAGGATTTTCCGCTACCTTAGTGGCACTTTACATCTTGGCTTGTTTTATCCCAAGGGGGGATCATTGCCGCCAGACTTACATGCTTTTTCGGACTCAGATTGGGCTGGTTGTTTTGACACGCGAGTGTCCACAAGTGGTTTTTGTTTCATGCTTGGCAGTTCATGTATATCATGGTTGAGCAAGAAGCAACCTACTGTGGCCACTTCGAGTTGTGAGGCTGAGTACAGGGCAGTCTTCACAGCTACGGTTGAGTGTGTATGGCTCAGACGCCTTATGGCTGACTTGGGTGTTGGACAGGACACTACCAACACTATCTACACTGACAGTCATAGCGCATTGGCAGTTGCGAGGAACCCAGTTTTTCATGCTCGCACAAAGCACATTGAGGTGCATTACCACTATGTCAGGGAGAGGCTCTCAGCAGGAGAGATCAGCTTGGCTTATGTGCCAACACAGGACAACCTTGCAGATCTTTTCACAAAGGCATTGTCTCGTGAGAAGCTTGAAGCTTTCCGCAAAGCTTTGGGCTTACTCCCCTTTGTGGACTGATCCTGTCCTCAGGGCATGGCACTTCCCTTTACTCATGTGCCAGCTCTCGTTCACCGCATCACTCCAGGGGGGATTTGTTACCATATACATGTGGTAGTGATGTGTGTGAACACACTAGGACCGCCGGGGCATTTTTTCCCTCTTTAGGAGGTTTTTTCCCCCGTGCATTGTATATACGCCCATCACTCTAGGGCTAACTATCTTTCCATTGCACACTAAGTAGCATACTCTCTATTGTGTGCCTTGAGCTTCCTTCGTCTTCTCCAAGCTGTGTGTGTTTCTCTGCAACCCTAATTCCAACATAAACTGGCAACACACTTCCATACAAAAAGAAAAAGGTAAGTCTCACAATCCACATATAAGCAATACATAACCTACATCATTGAAACACAAGAAATCTCAAATTGTTGTTTGAATCATTATCCATAATTTCTAAATACTGAATAATGATACCAAAAAGTGACAAAATAGCATAAAAGTATGATGGAAACATAAAATAGGGGGGGAAAATGAAGTGTAAGGTGGACTCTCACTAGTCATCAAAGGGGTTGACATGCGAAGGCATGTCACCCACATCATCAACATCAAGAGAGGTGGAGGACCCCTCTCTGCTTCGCTTTTTAGGGCGAAATAATGGTTGCACATAATCTGAAATCAAAGTGTCGTTACTGTCGACTGCTGCACACACCCACCCTGTGCCTAAACATGCTGCCAATACGGGTGTTTTACTACATCCCAACTCCAAACAAAGACCTCCAGGCCTACAAAGAAGCTCCACAAAACATGCAATAAAAGAATGACTTTGTTGCAAGCCACCACGCCATGGCTCTCCGGATGATGATCTCGCTAGAGAAGACTCTGGGAGATGGTGCATCATGTAAGAATCCAAAGGTTGCATGCCAAGTCGATTGAATAGCAGAGTGCTCTCAACCACAAAGCAAGGTGGTTGCATGCCAACCCTATGCACCATAAGTAAGAGAGAACAATGGCACTACACCACCACATAGACAATAAGAACAATAAAAATAACAATAATACACCAAAATGAGAAACAAACAAGTTAATTATGTAGAAGAGCATTACCTCAATCTGACCACCAAAGCTATTACCATAACCATAAGCTCCATGATGAAGGACTACAATGCGATGATGAATAGCCATCTCTAATGCATGACAAAATCTCTCAACCCAGCCAATGGTATCTCCTGCAAAAGTTTTCTAAAGTCACAATAAAAAACACACAACAAAAATATAGACAAGTATTGCATAAAGTTATGATTGAAGCACAAACCTGTCATAGAGACCATGATCAACAACCACCCAAAGTCTGAAAAAGTCGAATATGCAAGTTGCATGCCTGCACGAACATGATCCTCACTACAAATATCCCAAAGGGGCACAACAGGGGAGGCTAAGTGGGAACCACCAAAGGGAAGATCCAAAAAAATAAAATCAGCAGCCCATGCGACTGTTCTCCCACCACGCACGCACAAGGTCCGATCAAAGCGTGTAGATCCCATGTGCTCATGAACACGAATCCATGCCGGATGTCGAACACCGGCCCTAAAATCAGCAGCAATGGCTATGTAGTCCCCAGAAATGGCCATGCATAGTGAGTCAGACAATGAGGACAGAGAAGACAAGGGAATATCAATGATGTAGACAAAAGAAATGGTTTTCTTTGCAACAATCTCCCCACGAGCTATTGCGATACAAGAGGCTAATCAAAGTGAATTAACTCCAATAAATGAACATACAAACGACTGCATCGTAAGCGATAGCTCACCATGCTCTTGCTCCATGTTTTCATCCACCCTAGTCTCAACAATCACCTCCTTTCCCTTGTGAGAAGTATTTGTAGCTTAGAAAAAAGAAAAAAAACACAATATCACCAGTATGTAAAACAAATAAGTTAAGGAAAAAGAGAGTTTAAAGCTCTTCAACAAATTATGTTTGAGACTGTTTTGAGTAACCATTTACCTGATATCACCTCATTCACTCTAGGAGGTAGAGTCACATCGATGGATGTGCCACCAACTCTCATAGTATCGTGAAGCTCTCTCTCTCTCGCCAATACATGCCCAGAAGCCATGTCTATCCACCATGGACATGTCTCCATCTCCCAAGTAGTGAGCTTATGTATGGAAGGGGAGTACATGCATTCTTCCCCAGTAGATAGTTGTGCCCACTGCTTAGCTAAGAATGGAATCCCTGGAAGAAAGCCTTTTCCAACCAAGGATAATAGAAATCTAAAACAATCAAGAAAAATAACATCACTATAAACTTTGTAATTATGCAAAGCTTGAAATAAAAGTATGATGAGCTTGACCTATAGGCTAGCCTTTGAGATGCCATGCGTACTGTGTCCACTTTCTTCATAGCTTGCTTATCAACATCTTTTGTCTTAGCTTCAAGAGAGGTTTCCAAAGGAAAAAGATAGGGTCGTGCTTCAAACTTGAGCTCCTCAAAGTAAGAGGCAAGAGAGCAATCATGAGGCAACAAAATACCACCAACAATGTTGGTTAAGTCCTCCACAAACTTTGTGGCCCTATCAAAAATCCTTTGTAGAAGTCCCTCTCTACGAATCCAACTACATAACAAGGAAGACAAGAAAAATCTAAAAAAATCACAAAAAACTAGCAATCCTACATCGAAGATTCTTAATTGTCAATAGAAAATTTGCTTACATGCGATACACATGATCTCCTTGCTTTAAACCATAAGATGCTCTAGTAATCTTGTCTGCTTCAAGCAAGGAAACCCGTAACAGTTTTCTCAAGACAGGAGCATCATGCATAGCAATCAAGTTCAGTTTCTCAAGCGTAGCCCAACTATCAGGACCCCACTTGAGTGCAAGAACTTGAACCATCCAATCGGGTCCAAGATTCGGATCAACAATATTCAGCAACTATAGTATTTGAGCAACGAATAAAAAACCAAGTTTGAACATCTATTACACTATGTGCAAAAAACCTAAGTTCAGAAATAATTCAACCACCTTTCCAATGCGCTCTCCATATTTTAGTGCTAAATCATTCAATATCTTCTCCTCCTCTTTTATAAGTTCTTCATTTGTCATTGTCTGCCTAGCTTGCTCTATTCTTTGGCTCAATTCCTTGGACATTTGAACCTTCAACACATACTTAAAAATAAATAATTTGCAAAAAAACAAACACATACTCTTTGGCTCAATTACTTGGATATTTTATCCTTCAACACACAATTGAAAACAAATAATTTTCAAAAATACCAAACACGAGATCTTTCTTGAAAAGCAAGCCAGAGACACTTACATCGTATAAGAGCTTTCCCAAGTATCGACGAGTAAGTGGATACCAAGGCTCCACACCCTTCGAGTATTTCTTACGGACTGCAGCTTGTACATCAAAAATTATTTTTGATATATCTTGTCCGCTAAACATGCGAGTACATTGAAGAATATCTTGTCCTCTATGCATGTAAAGCTTGTGTTCATCCCCTGTCTCTGTATCTACTGCTACTTCATCTCTTACGACATAAGGCACTATTTGTAAACATGCCTCTTGTGGGGCAAGAGATTCATCAACTTCATTTATGGAGCCAAGCCCCAAATCTTGACTTTGCATCTCCTCTTCATGTGTCTCCAAACCTTCTATCATATATGTGACAGATACTGCACTTATTTGATCACTGCTCTCGAAGCTATTGGAAGCTTGAGTTGAAGAGAGTCGTCTCCCTCTACGACCCCGTCCACGTATTGAAGGACTTGCAAAACACAACAAAAACCACTTTATTTACTTCATTGAAACTGCCTCTAGGAGTCCATGCCGACGCGGATGCCTAGAGGCAATTAAAAACATCAAAAACTTTATTTATTGATCATCCATCAAAGCATCCAAGTCGGCGTTGATCACAAGAGGGAGCTAACAAATTTAAAAAAGGCATACCCGACTATAAAATTTCAGCTTGAGAAATTCCTTCTAGCCATCCATGTCGGCATGGATGGCTTGAGGGAGCTTTCTAAGAATGAATCCCTGCAAAAAAAAAATGTCCCAAGAAACTCCTTCTAGCCATCCATGTCGGCGTGGATGGCTACAGACAGTTCTATTAGAAGCTAGGTAACTCTGCAAATCTCCAGAGAGAGTTTATTTATATAAAAATTCACAAACTCAAAAATTCCTTCTAGCCATCCACGCCGGCGTGGATGGCTACAGACAATTCTAACAGAAGCTATGAAACTCTGAAAATTTCTATAGAAAGCTTATCTATAGATGAAAATTCTCATATTCAAAAATTCCTTGTAGCCATCCACGCCGGCGTGGATGGCTACAGACAATTCTAACAGAGGCTATGAGACACCATAAATCACAAAAATTGTCCCAAGAAACTCCTTCTAGCTATCCACGTCGGCGTGGATGGCTACAGACAGTTCTTGGAGAAGCTATTCAACTCTGCAAATGTCCAGAGAGAGCTTATCGATAGGTAAATCCAAGAGTTTAGGCTAAGAATCTTTCTCTGCTGTAGTTTAGTTTACTCTTCTATAATCCACAGAAAGCTATACAAAAGCTTTCTGTATTCTTTTAAAAGGGTCAAAATTTTTAAATTTAAACTAGTAGCCTTACAAAACTTAATCTTAAACATTGAAAAAAAAAACTACCTGTAGCCATCCACGCCGGCGTGGATGGCTACAGGTAGTTTACACAGGTACCTGGCAGGAGGCTTTCGAGCCGAGGAAGACTCTCTTCTCTCCATGGCGATTTGTATTCGAACTCCGAGCTTGGCGTTTAGGGTTTCCTTAGCGATTAAGGCATGCTGCAAAGATTGAGTCTTGAAGGCAAGATTTGAAGGAGAATGAATGCTGCGCACAAGGATTGCAGAGCAAGATTTGAAGGAGATTTACTCTTGTTGCAGAGAAGGATTGCCTCAGAGGGCGTAAGCTGAAGTAGCGCAAGAGACGCAAGAGACAAGGTCTCTGAGGCTGAAGCGCAAGATGTCCATGAGATTAGCGCAAGCTGTCAATGCTAGTGGCATGGAAAATTGCAAGCGTGGATGCAGCAGGTAACCGAAGACAGTCTCTAAAGTCTTTATGAATAGGTTTTTACATGTACAGCCTTTATGAATAGGCTACTGAAAAAACACAGGCTATAAAGCCTTTATGAATAGCCTTTAAGGTTAAAAAAAGCTTAAAGAGAGCACAATGTTATGAAAAGCCTTTGTGCGTTATAAAAAGCTTCAGGGTTAAGAAAAGCTTTAAGATAGCCTTTAAGGTTAAGAAAAGCTTCAAGGTAGCTTCACAAACTAACGCATAAGCCTTTTTAATTTTATTAACTTGGTAGCTTTTCATAACTTAGCTCAATTGCCCTCTTTTCATAACGATAGCTTCACAAGCTTTTTTATTTTATTAACTTGGTAGCTTTTCATTTTTACTTAGAGCTTTTCAATGACCGATTTAATATACACGAAAAATAGTGTTCGGGAAAAGTGTCTGCTTAATATACACGGAAAATAGTGTAATTTTATAAAAATACTAACTAGTATTGTAAAATTCATTCAGATTTGTTTGTGAAAATCATTTTTTTCGAACACTGTTTCAATGTAAGTATGTTTACACACAGGCAGTGCTAAAAAAAAACCTAGGTTTAGTGTAATCCCACCTACAAATTTTGAAATTTACTTCTTAATTTTATATTTAAAGGTGAAAAAACCTACACAATTTTGAAAAATTTAGTGTAATCCGTAACCAGTCATTAGTGGTGGCGCAGTTTTCGGCATGGACATGACAATGGGCGGTCAATCTTCCCTGACCAACAACGTGCGGGTTTTAGCACTAGATGCAACAACCAATCTGCCACCCCAAAAGGGAATGGCCATTAGGCTATGGTCACACGAGGCTTAGTTTTCGGTTATTTGTGCCGACCATATATGAGCTCTTGTCAAAAACTGCCAGGCCTTGGTTTTGACTAAGCCTCGCGTGACCATGCCCGTAGCTCAACATTGTGCAAACATTCTAAAATTTGGTTGGAGAGGGTATTTGGGGTTTGTGCATGGGATACTGACGAGGGTAGGTGAAATTCGCTTGTCATTACTATGCACGATTCACTGAAAATCTTAAAACTCAAAGTGAATTATTTTTATTATAATATATTTTATAAAGCTATGATTGTTGTTCCTGGGAACACCAACATGCAATCCTCTTGGCGGCTTGCGGTTATGAATAGGATTTTAAGCACATCAGTCTATTTTAAGAGGGACCCATTGTATCAATTAAAACCATGCCATTGCTTTTTAATATTGGCAACCTTCTACTCAACACACTATTAACACATGGGGAGATGCATTACAGTTTTTGGTCCAGGGCGTGGACAGAAGTTAGTGCTTATGTTTGATACCAGAATTTATTCTTTGACAGTTGCTTCTTTGCAAGAACATTTTGAGCTTCTTGATGCTAATTTTTGTCTTCGTTCATTAACATTATCTGGACCGCAAGTCAAGGTAGAAGCTACTATATCATCAGATGGTGAACAAAATTTTATGCTTGATCATGAACAGCACCAGTTCTACAAGGTGGATATGAGAAGTGGTGAGGATCAGATTGATGCTGGCATTGGCAGAGTTTCTCAAGACAAGAAAGACAAGAAAGTACCTCTCTCAGAGATCAACGCAAGTGTGATTGACATGATTAAGTGCATGCCATTGCAAAGCAATTTATATATTTCCCTCCATCAAGCCAAGAAAGTGGTCTGTATTGATGAGCTCCCAACTCATTATGATGGGTATATTGCTTTTGAATTACCGCCAGCTGGTAATTCTTCAAGTATGAGTGGTATGGAGCAAAGACATGATAGTCACATGTGGACGGAGTATGTCACTTGTAGAAGTGATAGTTTTAATGGCGTTGTCAGATTTAGTAGATGTTTTGGGCATTTGCGCTGCATCAACATTGATTGTCCATTTTATGTGCGCTCAAATATGTTCAATGAGTCTCAATGGAGAGGCTGGCTTGTTAAATCTAGTCCTAAAGGATTGATCTCTTCTCAGTATGGCACACTAGTATGCACTCATTGTGGACAAATTCCAGAATGTGTTTCTACATGTCCTACAGTTATTTACTATTGTTTGCCTAGAGATAAGCATAAATGTACTAGGTGTGCTTTGCATCTTGGAGAACATAATCATCCATGTGCAGAAGGGAGGAGTCGGATGGTTGAAAGTCACATAGATGAAATGTTGCTTGATCGTGCAAGTCGGGACCCTTTGGTGACTACGAAACAATTGGAGCGGGCCACCACTCATGACCTTATCATGGAAAAGCTTATTGGAGCAGGTTCAACTGCAAGTGCTATGATTGAAGATATGGAATTTGCTGAATTCCTTGACAGTATGACTCCCCTGTCAAATAAAAGGAGAGTGGAACGAAGTTTGGATTCTGCAAAAAGATCAAAGAATATCACTTCAAAGGGGTCTTGAGGCAGTGCTTGACTTGAAAAGCAAGTGCAGGTATCCTTTCATCCATAGTATCCTTTTCCCAGGCCAATTGGGTGATAAGGTACAACCTCATGTATTTAAAATGTCAATTAAGGGACCGGGCAGTGGAGTTGATTTGGTGAATCGGATGTGCCCTGGAGGTAATTTATAGCAAATGTGGGTGCACTTTGATCATGTTCACCGTGTACAAGGATGGCCGACTATGTCAGCGCATATCTATGACCCTTACGTACGAGAGCTGCTCACCATTGCAACTGCTGAGTTTAGTGTGGAAAATAAACATGCTCAGATTGAATTTTGGAAGATGTTGAACAATGTGGTTAAGGAACAGGGTTTTGATAAGCCAGAGTTTAGGGGATTTATGGCAGATGAAGCAAGTGCCAATTGGATTGCTGTGCGTACTGTTTATTTTGGAGGAGCAAAGAGGTCTATTCCAAACAAAGAGAGATCATGTTTGTTTCATTGGGAGCAAAGTATGGTTTGACATACTAGCAAGTGCATCCATTCCGCATTTCAAGAGGAGCACAAGATTTTGTGCCGCAAGTGGAGAACTGCACCTACAGAGAATGCGGCTGAGCATTGTAAGGGAGAGCTTAGAAGATTTTGGAAAATAGGAATGGCCATTGAAGGGGAGATTGCTTCATTGGAGACATGGCTGGCTTGGTGGGATGTACGAGTGCCTCATTGGGGAGAAAGATTTGTATCACAAGATGCTGCAGGAATATTTGTCCCTAATACAAACTTGTCTGAGTCAAAACATGCTAGTATGCGTGCCTCTGTTGGTTATAAGGATCACATAAGTTTGTATGAGGCAGCATGTGCAGATATGGCTTTAGCGGTGCTTCAAAGTGTGAAATATAATGCCTATTTGAAAGGTGTTGGTAGCTCCACCGGTCCCGGCATTAAAGATTTGGTAGATCGCTTCATGAACCAACCTTCATCTGCTTCAGTGGTAGCAGGAAAGAAACTAGTTGACCTCACACATTCTTCAATGCATGAAATGGGTGTCAATAGTCCTGAAATGAATAGAAATATACTCCAAGAAAAGAGTATTAGAAAAAAGAGGCCAATTTTTGCTGATGCAAATATTGTCTTGGAGGAGGATAGCCACAGGCCAGAGTATGTTACAATGACAACTTCAATTGGTGGGCTTCAGCACAAAAAAGAAACTCCAACGGATGTCCCATATCCCGAAGTAAATGTAGCAAAGTCAGTTTGGGCAATACGTAGAACAGAACCTGGGCGAAAGATGACTTGTTTTGGTGTGGTGTCAAAAGATGGAGACCGATGTGGGCGGTTCATTAATGATTGTTCAATGGATGCCAAAATAGGGGTGCCAGCTCCTTGTTTTTGGGGTCGCAGAAAATATCCTCCATCGGGTTCACAACAGGGAGGCCTCATGGAAGGGTTCATTTGGTTTTGTAACTCCAATAACATGCACACCTGGAAGGTTCACAGCAAAGTTGAAGGGCCGCCAGGTCCAGCTCCTGGTGTTTGGGTGGTTGCAGAGGGCACAAATTTGCAACCTCAAGAGGTAACGCAATTGCAAGCCAATGGTTTTGTTTTGCAAGCAGTAGTGACATCAACAACAAGAATGCATGAAACAGTTCCATTGAACCAAAGAGTTGCTAGCAGCATCCGTCCCAAATTTAGAGATGGAAAGATTGTGAAATGGAGGTCACGATTAACAAAGGAGTTTCATGGCAAGATTGAAGTGGGTAGAACCATGGCAGCAGAGTTGGTGCGAGAGGTCATTGTGGTTTGCAATGAAACACATGTTTTCTATGTTAAGACTATGGGGTCAATTGCAAAGGGAGTGACATACTCTGTGACAATGTCAGATTTTCCTAGATGTACTTGCGAGGACTTTCAAAACCGAGAAAGCAAGCGCCTTGTGTATATGCCATGTAAGCACATTTACTTCATATTTCTGCAAGTACTTGGCCTTGACCCTCATGCTCATGAGTTCATGCATCAGGTTGCTCTAACAAAATTGGAGTTAGTCCAAGCACTTGGAGGTTCACAGGTGCTGATGTAGCCTTGAAGGCTTGTGGACCTTGCAATGGTTTTGAGAAGTAGCTTTTTGGTTGATATGTGCTTTTGCGTATTAACTTTAGCCTCGAATATTCTCGTGCGGTAGTATTTTAGTTATTGCGCTCTCCATTTTGATTTGTAGATGCGATACACCTTCTTGGTTATTTTCAATGTTGATGTAAGGTTTTTGGCACAAGGATATAAAAAGCCATTGTAAGTTTTGCAAAGTTTATGGTTTGCTCAATTTTGTGTTTAAAAAAATATAAGTTTTGCTCGGTTTATGGTTTGCTCGATTTTATTTGCTCGGATTTTGGGATTCCCCCTCTTGTAGTTCTTTGGAAAATAGGTTGAGGCTCTTCATTTGTGGAGGTCTACTTGATCTTGTAGATCTTTGGGGAATACGTTGAGGCTCTTCATTTCTTGACATTGTTGTACGTTGTCACCATTTTCACTCCTTGATTCTTCATCGTCCTCAAGCTCCATGTACTCATCACTTGTTTCTTTTGTTTGTTTTCTTTCCAAGTAATCTCTGTACATTCTTTTTTGTTAAAAATTACATCCCTACTCCTAAAGATTTTACCATCTTCATGATTATATAGGCGATACGCAAAGTCACCTTCTCCATAGCCGATGAAGAAATACTTTTTGGACTTTGCATCTAGCTTTGACCTTAGGCTTCTATCTATGTGCATGAAAGCCTCACACCCAAACACTTTTAGAAATGAATAGTTCACCGGTTTACCTGTTCACACGTCCTTTGGAACTCTCCCATCCAATACCGTTGAGGGTGATCAGTTGATTAAGTACACAGACGTACTTACTGCTTTCGCCCAAAGATCAAGCAATAGGCCTGCATGTAGCCGCATGCTTTGTGCTCGCTCCTCCATGATTGTCTTGTTCATCCTTTCTTCCAAAATCCCATTTTGTTGAGGTGTCCTTGGGGTTGTCTTTTGCCTCCAAATGCCATTGCTAGCACAAAAGCTTCCAAAATCTTGGTTGCAATATTTGCCTCCATTGTCAGATATGAGGCATTTAACCTTGGTACCTATTTCATTCTCCATAAAGGCTATCCACATTTGAAATATGGAAAACACATCGGATTTATTCTTCATTACATAAACCCATGTTTTCCTAGTCGCATTGTCTATGAATGTTACATTGTACAATGAGCCATTAAGTGATGGTGTACTTGCAGGACCCCAAACATCAGAATGAACCAACTCAAGTTTTTTATTTTTTCTTTTATTTCTTGATTTTTGAAATTTGACCCTCTTTTGTTTACCATAAACACAATCTTCACAACTCTAAGTCCACTTCTTTCAAACCTGGTAGAAGCTTCTTTGATTGAAGGATTTGCATTTCTTTGGTACTCATATGCCCAAGCCGGTAGTGCCACACCATACTGTTGACTTCTTTAGTTGTTGCACAAGCTAAAGATTGCAAGCTGACAGTACACAAGTAAAGTGTACCAACCTTTTGTCGTTTGGAAGCCACCAAAGATCCCTTTGAGATCTTCCACCGTTTGTTTCCGAATGCAATGTTGTGACCTTCATCATCCAATTATCTTGTAAAGATCAAAATCTTGTGAAGAGAAGGAACATGCCTAACATTTTTAAGCTTCTATTCATTTTCGTTAGCAGTTTTGACACAACATGTATCTTTGCCGACAATTTCACAAGCTTCATCATCTCCCAAGTATACATACCCAAAATTACCTTTGGTGTAATCTTGGAAATGTTGCTTGTGTGGTGCTACATGGAATGAAGCCTCAAAATCTACTATCCAAAAATTAGACACATTGTTGTCTAATGAGAGAATTAGAGCATCTTGCTCTACTTCACCTGCCACATTGACCTCCGATGTTGGCTTGTTGTCTTGAGACTCTGACTCCTTCTTCTTAGACCAGCAATCCTTCTTGATGTGGCTCTACTTGTCACAGTTCCAACATTCAAGACCTTACTTTGTGCGTGACTTGCTTTACCTTGAGCAATCACGACCCTTTTGGTTTTTGAACCTCTCCTTACACCTTCCTCTTGTTTCCACTGACAATGCAGCACTTGATGATTTCATTTCCTTACTTAGGAGAACACCCCACAACATCATCAAACTTAAGATTATTTGTGCCACAGATACAATTACTTACAACCATCACAAGGCTGTCCCAACTATCCGGTAGAGACAATAGGATAAGGAGCGCTCACACTTCATCATCGAAATTTATTTTAACCAATTGAAGCTGACTTATGTTGGTGTTCAAGTCATTTAGGTGTCCTGCAACTGAACCATTCTCTGCCATCTTTAGATTGAACAAGCACTTCATGAGAAATACCTTATTGGATGTCGATGGTTTCTTGTAGAGGCCGTCAAGTGACTTCATCAAGTCCTTCGTGGTCTTTGTCTCCGAACATTAAAGGCCACCGTTGAAGCTATGAGCGGGATGGAAACACACACAATGCCTCTATAATCACCCGACACACACTCTTGGGATAATACACACACACACACACACTATGGGGAACCACACGGCTTACACAATCCACCAGGCCGAGACAGGGAACACACCTATGGAGTGAGAAGAGAGAGACTATCCATTTGTCCACTCAACAAAGACACACACACATACACACCCAAAAAAGATCAACTTAAAAGAGGAATATTTTTTATGTTTAGATACAATTGAGCTTGGGCCAACACCAATGGGGAAAATAGCTCACACAATATGGATGAAATATGCAGATACAATTACAAATTAGAGCAGAGGCTTCGCTCCACAGGAGAAACTTACACAACCAAAACAACAAAAAAATAGTGAGGAATTTGGAAAAATGGACACCACCATTGCTTTCGGAACGGCCCAAACCCTACTCTACAACAAAGTTCTTAAATCCGACCTCGGATGAATAGTTTATGGCCAAAACAAGCTTCAAAAATAGCAAAAACTCAGTTCTAGATGTTCCTTCTCTTCTCTCCATGTTTTTTCTGGTTGTTTCTCAGGTTTTTCAGTGTCCATGCTTCACTTTATTGCTTGGGAACCTTTGGCCTTTTAATTGACCTCAAACGACCCCAAACAGGCCAAAAAATGGCCACGCAGTGCATTTTTGTCACACTTCTACATCCATCCACACACTTGGCACTCAACTTTTTCCAATAATGCATCCCGCAATCACATGAAGTGGACCCAAATATAGTTCTCATAATGACCTTTTCCATGATTCATCACAAGAAACACCCATGTTGTGCTCGTACTTATCCATGTGCAAGTCTTGACCCCATTCGACCTCCTGACGCCATTGGATGTCACTTGACATACCTGCTTACCTCATGGCGTGCACCTGCTGATAGCTTACTCAAGAAGTTTTATGTGCTACCAACTCCTCATTATTATAGAAAAAGTACACTGGTACTGGTGATAATGAAAATCGATGTACTATGTACACGCTGTCCTACCTATACACATGTGGGCCCCACATAACCACCAGGCTTTGGAAAATGGGCAATTCTTTATTTGATGTACCATGCATGTGTATGTACATATGTGGAATCACTTCTTCCAAAAAACTCCTAACATAATTTGCCCATCCCTAGCCTGCTATATCATTCATGATCAGCAGCAGCAAAAAGAGATATGAGACTCGCCGTGTCACAGGTCTCCTCATCCCTCACAGACATTACTTGTTCTGCTGACAGCTCATCTTGCTCCATTTTCATTAATCTAGCATGATATAATTTAAGATGCAATCCATTTACCCTTGACTTATGTAGAATCCCATCCAGGCTAGCCAATTGATATGTACCATTTAGAAAATACTCCACTACCTCGAAAGAATTTGTACCAACTCACCATTGAATCTTTCATTTAATCCATTACATTATGGATAATAAGGAGTGGTATGCTGGTGCCTAATCTTCATCTTTGCGCATAAAAAATCTAATAGTTTAGCTCTAAATCCTAGCCCCTTATCCGAAAGTAGCTCCAGTGGCACCCCAAACTTGTAACATATTTTATTGTACACAAATTTTGCCACATCCTTTGCATTGATTTGTTTTACTGCTATATATTGGGTTAAAGGCCCGTGTGCCCAGATGCCCGTTGTTCAGCCGCCCATGTACAGCCATTCATTTACTCATTCATAATAACTATACTCATAACTACACATTGTAGTGTGAGTACCGCCCCGCCACACACTGTGTCTATCTCCTTCTTCGTGCTGGCTCTCTGTGTGTGCTCTCCAATCCCAACAAGTGGTATCAGAGCTTGGTAGTGAGAGCATTGAGAGCTTCATCATCATTGTTGAGTGTGTTGAAAATTGTTGTTGTTTCATTGCCGTTTTTCGATTTCGCGCACGCGCGCATTTCTAAAGAGCAGAAGGTTTTTCCGAGCTTGGCATTGGAAGGTTCAGCACTCCGCGAGTATTTTCATTAGACGTCCTGAGGTTTAACCCCCCTTTTGGAGCCATTCGTGCCATTAGAAATCCCATCCGAGCTACAGACTAGGAGCTGCATTTTTTCAGCTCTCTTTGGTAGTTTTCTGCTGCCAGAGCTTCCATAGCCATTACATGTGCCATTGCTGTAGTGTCTTCCACTTACGTGAGCCCACAGCTCATTTGAGAGTGTGTAGCCTCTTCTTGGAGTGGCCTCATACACACAGATAGAGTGGGAGTTTGGCGGCATTGTCTTCTTCGACTACAGGTACAGGTATAGGTGCACGTACAGGTACAAGTACGGATACAGGTTAAAGGTTACAGGGAGCTTTGGATACAGGTTTCTTCTGTGGTTACAAAACATGTATTTTGACTGTGGGACAGCCATGTATATGGTTGTGGTTTGAGTGGGAGCTTCTACTCTTCTGGGCAGTCTGTTTATGCGTGTTCTTGAGCTACAGGTTTACATCATCTATGTATGTTGATGGATGTGGATATGGAAGTTTGACAGACACTCTTTATGCATGATATTGTGGAGATTTGGTTCACTTATACATAGAGAGGGTTTTCTCTTGCTTGTAGTGTTGCGGTTTGAGTACGGACAGGTACTTGGTTGACAGTAGAGATTGGACTTCGTTGAGCTTGTGCAATGGTTATATGCTCACTTGGATCCATTTATGCTCACGGATTTGTGTAAGCTTGGTCAGCTTATGTCTCTATTGTGGTTATTCAGACATGGAGTATATTTATGCCTCTATGACAGCTCATTGTTGATGCATTTTGTGGCACGGTTTGCCTAGGCCGGTTGAGTTACAGGTGTCACGGGTTTATGCATTTGTTTGTGGATTTCTACGTACGTTTTTTGACCATATTATGGGCTGATATATACTCTATGCGTTTTCTCTTTGATTGAGCAGCAGGTGTTGTCAGATTTGCAACACTACTTTGTTGTGGCAGTTTGTTGGTTGGTTACAGGTTTCTCATTGTTGCATTCTTGTTGTAATGGGCACTAAAGAGGACACAGTTTTCAATATTGAGAAGTTGGATGGTGCTAACTTCTCATATTGGAAAGATCAGATTTGGGATGTCTTGGTGCAGAAGAAACAGATTCGACCTCTAAAGTTGCAAGGAGTTAAGCCAGAGAACATGGAGAGGGATGATTGGGAGGAGTTGGATGAGATGTGCAGGTCTACCATTAGGCTTTCCCTTTCAAAGTCTGTTTATTACAATGTGAAATATGCACAGGGTGGAGCCTATGAGCTATGGCAACGGATTTACGATATGTATGATAAGCATTTGGCTGCTTCTATGGTGTATTGGATTAAAAAGCTTATTGATTTGCGAATGGAGGAAGGTGCTTCCATGAATGCGCATTTGAATGAGTTCAATACAATTTTCAGCCAACTTCCTACGCAAAAAATTACGTTTGAGGACAACTTAAAAGCTATGTTTTTACTTGTCACGTTGCCTGAGTCATGGGACACATTTAGGACAGCCATAAGTAACTCGGTTCCTACGGATGAGTTGACAAGTACTAATGTGGAGTCTAGTCTTCTCACGGAAGAGATTAATCGAAAGAATAATGCAGGTAGTAAGTCTTCTAGTGCAATGGTTGTCAGAGGCAGGACTATGGACAAGTATAAGTCCAACAGGGGTAAATCTAGAAGCAAGTCCCGTGCAGGCACAAGTAAAAAGGATGTGGAATGTTTTCATTGTGGTAGAAAAGGCCATTTCAAAAAGGATTGCTACAAGTGGAAAAGGGAAAATGGAGATGGTAAGAAGAAAGACCATGATGCTAAGGACAAGCCTAAGTCCAATGTCAAGATTGAGGAGTTAAATGCAACACAGGGAGAGTGTAGCTCTCAAGATGACCATGTATGTGCTCCGACTAGTGCTACTAGTGAAGAGCTTGGTGATGTGTTGCTTGCATCCTATTTTGATGATGCTTTTCTTCTCACTCATGAGAGTAGTATGCCTATGGATTGGGTCATTGAGAGTGGTGCTTCTTTTCACGTTACGCCTCATAGGTCGTGGTTTCATGACTATGATGCTTCGAGCACAGGTACTGTCAGGTTTGCCGATGGGCGTTCTATGCAGATTCATGGCATTGAGGATATTCATTTGGCTATGCCAAACTCTACTACGTTTGTCTTGCAGCGTGTGCGTCATGTACCGGCTCTTGCAAAAAGCTTGATTAGTGTGGGTCAGTTGGATTCACTTGGTTTCAATGTATCTTTTGGTGATGGAGGTTGGAAGCTCACTAAGGGCAGCCTTGTTTTGGTTAAAGGTGCTAAGAGGAATACGTTGTATTCCCTTTGTGTAGCTAGTGTGGCTGATCACATTGTGGGGATCACTGAGAAACCTCCTGCTTCTTTATGGCATCAGCGTTTGGGGCATATGTCACTGAAAGGTTTGAAGTTGTTGGCACGTGCGGATTACATTCCCATTTCAGATTTTGGTGGTTTTGAGTTTTGTGAGCATTGCTTGTATGGTCGACATGCTCGGTCTTCTCATAAGAAGAGTGTTCCACACAAATCTTTGGAAAAGCTAGCTTTGGTGCATAGTGATGTATGTGGGCCATTGCCCAATGCTTCTCTTGGAGGTGCTATGTACTTTGTTACGTTCATTGATGATGCTAGCAGGAAGGTATGGGCATACCCCATTCATAAGAAGGATATGGTGTTTGATATATTTAAGCAATGGTTGGCTCTTGTTGAGAACCAATCAGGTTGTAAGTTGAAGTGCTTACGTACGGACAATGGGGGTGAATTTATGTCTCATGCTTTCACTACATTATGTGTTGAGAAGGGTATACGGCGTGAGCTTAGTGCTCCCTATACACCTCCTCAAAATGGTGTGGCAGAGCGCATGAACAGGACTATATAGGAGAAAGTCCGTAGTATGCTTTCTATCGCTGGTTTGTCAAATGGATTTTGGGTTGAAGCAGTTGCCACTTCTGTGCATTTGATAAATCATTCACCTAGTGTTCCTTTGGGCTTCAAAGTGCCTGAAGAGGTATGGACAGGTTTGCCACCTTCGTATGGTCACCTTCGTGTTTTTGGCTGTGAAGCTTATGTACATGTACCTAAGGCAAAACGCAGCAAATTGGATCCAAAGAGCAAGAGATGTATCTTCTTGGGTTATGGTAGCTCTGGTGAGATGGGTTATCGATTGTGGGATCCTATTGACAGGAAGATTGTGCGCAGTCATGATGTTGTTTTTCATGAGGACTCTATGTATAGAGCATCACCACGAATGGTTGAGGTTCGGCGTGTGATATTTGAGGAGGATGGTCATCGATATGATGGTCCCATGGCTGCTCGTGGGAAGCCCATTGACCCTCAAGTGGGAGATCAGCCCTTGTTGGGAGATCATGTAGATGTGGGACAACCAGATGCACCTCCTGCACAGTCTTTGAGGCGTTCAGAGCGGCGTGCAAGACAGCCTCATCGTTTTGTGCCTTCTATGGATTATGTATTGTTGACTGATTGCGGGGAGCCATCATGTTATGATGAGGCCATGTCTAGTGTTGACAAGCTCAAGTGGGAGCAGGCTATGTAGTCAGAGATGGATTCGTTGATCTAAAATGAAACGTGGGAGCTTACTCCTTTGCCAAAGGGTAAGAAGGCACTACCATGCAAGTGGGTTTACAAGATAAAATTGTGTTCAATGGATGCAAAGCCTAGGTACAAAGCAAGGCTTGTGGCTAAAGGATTCAATCAACAGAAGAGCATTGATTTTGATGAGATCTTCTCCCCAGTGGTGAAGATGTCTACTTTGTGTATGTTGTTTGCTTTGGTAGCTACAGAAGACATGGAGTTGAAGCAAATGGATATAAAGACATCTTTCTTACATCCGGACTTGCACGAGGATTTGTACATGGAGCAACCAAGTGGGTTTGTTATTCATGGTTCAAAGAAGATGGTATGCCGGCTTCTTAAGACCTTGTATGGGCTGAAGCAATCATCTCGTGAATGGCATCGTAAGTTTGATGCATTCATGAGTTCATTGGGATATGTACGCAGTTATGAGGACCCATGCCTCTATACTCGCAAGGCTGCAGATGGTAGTCTTATTGTTTTGGTTTTGTATGTGGATGACATGTTGATCGCAGGGAAGTGTATTTCTGATGTGGATGCCTTGAAACATAGGCTACATGAGACCTTTGCCATGAAGGATCTTGGGGATGCCAGTCATATTTTGGGTATGCGGATCACTCGTGATCGTTCTCGCAGGATGCTCTTTCTTAGTCAGAAAGAGTACATTGACAGGGTGCTTGAGCGTTTTCATATGGAAGGGGGGAAGGCCATTAGTACCCCGTTGCCTCTATATGTAAAACTCAGCCATGATGACTGCCCTCAGACAGATTTGGAGACTACAGAGATGTCTCAGATTCCCTATCGGTCAGCTGTTGGTTCCTTGATGTATGCCATGGTGGCTACGCGTCCAGATCTTGCTCATGCAGTTGGTGTGGTTAGCAGGTACATGTCTAACCCGAGCAAGCATCATTGGGATGCAGTGAGAGGTATTCTCAGATACTTGAGAGGGACTTCAGAGTTGTCCCTATGTTATGGTGAGAAGGATATGTCTGTTTGTGGATATACAGATTCAGACTATGCAGGGTCAGTGGACTCGAGGAAGTCTACTAGCGGCTATGTGTTCACAATTGCCGGTGGACTGGTTTCGTGGGCATCACGCTTACAGCCATGCGTTGCTTTGAGCACTACAGAGGCTGAATATATGGCTGCCACTGAGGCTGCCAAGGAGCCGTATGGCTCTCACGACTAGTGGGAGATCTTGGTATGGCTGGTGATGCTCCGATTCTACATTGTGATAGCCAGAGTGCCATAGGGTTGGCACGGAATCCTGTCTTCCATGCGAAGAAAAAACACATTGAGGTGAGGTATCACTTCATACGAGAGGTGCTAGAGGACAAGCGCATAGAGCTTGTCAAGGTACACACTGACGATAACCCTGCTGATCTACTCATGAAGTCGTTAGCCTCACAGCGGTTTGCACACTGTAGATCACTGATGGGTATGGCTTGACTTCTTTTGCTGTACTTTGGCCACTTTAAAGGCACACTGCCTTTAAGTGGGAGATTATTGGGTTAAAGGCCCGTGTGCCCGGCTGCCCGTTGTTCAGCCGCCCATGTACAGCCATTCATTTGCTCATTCATAATAACTATACTCATAACTACACATTGTAGTGTGAGTACCGCCCCGCCACACACTCTGTCTATCTCCTTCTTCGTGCTGGCTCTCTGTGTGTGTGCTCTCCGATCCCAACACTATAGCCTTTGCCCATCTAGAGAGCTAGTCCACTGCAGTCAAAATATAGCTTTTACCCCTGCTTGTGATAGGTAATGGGACTATTGCATCAATCTCCCACTTTTCAAACACATCAAATGCCACAATGGTTTCTTGTAGCTCTGGTTTCAACACTCTCTTCCCAAATGCTTGACACCTATTGCAAGATCTACACCAATGGTAAACATCCTTGTGCAAACTAGGCCAACATACCCCTCCTGTAAGATATTATGCAAGGTGATCTTTAGAGCAAAATGTTCGCCACATGCACCTTCATGATTCTCTTCCAACACTCTATAAAGCTCCTCCCGCCAAGGTACACGTCTCAACATGAGATCAACCCCTTTCATGTATAAGACATCACCAATTACTTTGTACTTGGATTCTCTACGCACAAAACCATACTTCTTAGACTTCTAAATGTCCTTTGGAATGACTCCTGTTAGCAAAAACTCCTCTTCTTGAGCCAAACTTTCCCGACCATGATAAAGAGGTAAATTGGTCCTCAACACAAATAGCTCGCCAATCATGCTTTGAGCTGCTTCATGTGCCTCCCCATTTAGAGCACGTTCAATGTGTCTTATGCTTCATGCTTTGAACTTTTTTAACAGGCCTCTAATTCTGAAACACATTTCCTTCAATGAGGTGTTCTTGCTCTTCCACACACCCAACACTTGCTTCACAACTAACAAGGCACCACCTTTTATGCTCAACCTTCTAATCCCATGCTTCAAAAAATATGTAATCCGGATTCCAAAGTAGCATATTTAGCCTCATTGTTACTATGAGCATCCAATTTGAATCCTCTCTTGCATACTAGCTTCCCCTTCGGATCATAAAGTGCTATACCCCCTGAAGCCACATCATGGCTCTTTCTGTATGAACCATCAAAGAACAACACATGTGCATTGCTGATTTGTGGCACTTCTTCAACTACCCTTCTCACGACCTCTTCCTTAACAAGAAGGGGATTCTCCTTGTAAGTCAACAAATCAGCTAGGGTAGCTCTTGTATTGTCTTCCACTAAAAAAGAGAACTCAAACTCTTGCAGCTCAATTACTCATTATTTACTGCATTTGACATGTTAACATGAACATGAACATTTATCTCGATTCTTTGTGTTAAATGAAAACAAAAGGTCGTTAAGAAAACAAAATGTCGTGGTAGCAAATAATGACAAAATCATCGACAAGCAAATATTACACTGGCCATCACTAGCTCTACTTCCAAGAATTTTCTCTCTGCTACCAACTTCACTCAGCTTGCACAATACATTGGCCTCATATAATGGCTACCCTTCCCCTTTTGCAATAGCATGGCTCCAATGGCATCATCCCCTACTGATAAATTTACATAAAACGCTTGCTCCCAATCAGAAGCCTGCATGGCTGACAACCCCCCTAACACATCTTGAAACACTTCTTCACACTTGTCATCCCATTGCAATGGGTCATGCTTTTCCACTTGCTGTAATGGGTAAAGGAGCTGTGAAGACAAATGGAATAAACCGCACCATGTATTTCACTTTGTGTATAAAGGTTGCCAATTGCTTTGTACTCTTAGGTGGTGGAAGAAGAATAATAGACTTAACCTTGTCTGGACCAGCCTCAATGCCATTTTCTGACACCATATGGCCCAATAACTTCACCCTTGGCTGTGCTAGATGACATTTCTTTTGATTTAGTTGTCCTCCACATTCATCATATCGATCCAATACCATCTGCAGCTTCTCATGGTGTTCAACCCTACTACTGTAGACACAAAAGTCGTCCATAAAAGCTTTAACACAACTACCAATGAATGGTGCCAATACCCAATTTATACTCTCTTGATAGAAATATGGTCCATTTAACAGCCCAAATGGAAATACCTTGTAGCAATAACAACCCCATGGCATAATGAAAGTTGTCTTTGTTCGGTCTTTAAGAGAAATCTTCAATTGGAAATAGCCTGAAAAACCATCACACACGTTGTACCTCTCATAACCTGCCACTAAATCCAAGATCTAATCGATAAAGGAAGAGGATATGGGTTCTTCTTAGTGACTACGTTTATGGTTTTAAAATCTACAAAAATCCTCCACTTTACATCCTTCTTTGGGCTGACCACTACTGGACTCACCCATTCTGTTGTCTCCACTAGGACTATGAACCCTGCCTTCAATAACTTAATCCACCTCTTCCCGCAAGGCTTCCATTTGCTCTTGACTCATCCTTCTTAGCCTTTACCGCAGTGTCTTAGCACCTTCTTTCAGCTCTATATGCATCTCTTCTCCTTTGAACCCTCTAATCTCTTCATATGAAGTAATGAAAAAATCAGGAAAACTAACTAGCATGTGAAAATATATCTCCTTCTCCATAGCTGAGAGGTCTCCACTAATCATTTGTGTCATCAATTACTGCTTCTTTGACAATTCAACCTTGGTTTGCATCATCCCTTCAATCACTTCATAATGCCCTTCACTTTCATCTTCAATTATTTGCAAATGCGACTAAATTAGACTTAGGGATTTCTTTGTCCATGAGAAGAAATGCAAACATCAACATACTCATCACTGCTTGTAGTACTATCACTGTCCTCGTCAGTCACTGTGGAATAGTCTTCACCACTAGACTCATCCTCATCTTCATAAATTTCCTCCAATACTTTCCTTGTGTCCATATTATATAGCTTCTTGGCACCTATCTTTCCATAGAGGCTAATCGTACCACGTCTCGAATCTTGAACAACTCCCATTGCACATAACCATGGTCTATCTAGTATAACAGGATATGCTTCCAACCCCTTGGCATCACATGAAAATCAACCACCACCTTTGCATCATACGCCTCCACTTCTAAGCTCTTTACAACACCCAAACATTTTACTTTCTGATGGTTTGCCAATCTAATCTGAAAGCTTGACACCCCAGTCACTGTAAGACCCATCTTCTCAACACATGAGTGTGTTATGACACATATTTGGGCTCCGCCATCAACGTAACCTGTCTCTTTTTTTTTTGTGCCACACATCTACTATTGGGAAAATGTCTGGTAGCTCATCCATCACCAATACCTTCACTGAACCTCTCTCTGGGTCTTTCTCCATTGGGTTAACTATCCTCTTCCACTGTCACTTTAGCTTAGGCACCATCTCTATAAGCTGCCCAAAAGTAACATCTGCTTTCCTGCTTGTCAGATCCTCCTTCAAGTCATAGCTTAATTGCCCATCCCCTAATGAAAAATCTGAAACATGAAACTTGAGACGAGCCCTTCTTTTCCTCTTGGCCTTGATATCCTCGTCTTCATGGCTCTTTCCCTTCTTCTTACTAGAACGTGGGGCACTTCTTCCTTCCTTATCTTGTGTCACTCCTCTTCCCAATAGGCATCACTAATGTATCGTCTAGCTTTGCTGCCTTCTCCAAGGTGACCACACTTATCACTTTTGTCTCTCCCTTTTCCTCTTGGGTTAATCCAATGGTTCCTTCTTCTCCCTTAATTTCAATGCCATAATCATTTGACCTAGTTAGAACCTATCTTGGCAATGGATACATGTCTCCCCCCATCCTTGGTGGCTTATCACATTGCGGGCTGATGTGGCCCAACTCTCCTTAATTATAACACGTGGGCTGCCTCCAGACTCTACCACTTCTTTGTCCAACACCATTCCTGGGTCTTTCTTCACCTCTTGGCTAATTTTAAAACCTCCCCCCGACCTCAATTATTTCCCACATTACCTAGCATGTTTAGTTTGAGATTCTTCATTAAATCTACGACTTGCCTCATGTCTTGCCTTAGCCCATCATCTTGCACTATTGTAGTGACCACTGCTGGCATAACGTGAGGAGTAACATAAACCACTGGTTCATGATGAGCCCCTGGTATGCGCCCTTGCAAAGAATCCATAGGCTGAAATTCAGACCTCCTAGGCAAAGACTCTACTCCTAGCCGACTCATTATTCTGAGCTTCGACTCTTTGTTCCTCGCTACATCTAGTGCATCTTCATATGTCCTAAGTTTCTTTAGCTCCACTCTCCAACGTAAATTCTCCCAAAGACCAGTCAAGAACCTGTCCTTCTTCATCATGTCAGGTGGAGGTACCTGTGGTGCTAAGGCCTTGCACATTCTCTCCCATGCCATTGAAAACTTACATATGTATGCATCTACTGGTTCACCTTCGCTTTGCACCAAACCCTATACTTCTTGCCACACTTTGTGAGGATCTTTTATCACAAACTCCACTTCCAATCCATGCCTTAGATTTTCCCAACTTAATCTCACAGGTGGATCAGCCGCATGCAACTCCTCTTCAAATGCTTTGGACCAAACTCATGCATCACTCTTCAAACAAATGTGAAGCAGACGTAACATCTGCGCAAGATCATGAATCTGATTGCTAATGCAGGCAACCTCCATCTTTTCCAAAAAGTCTTCCACATCTTCATCACTTCTTCCATGAAATTTCGGATAAGAGAAAGCCATGGCTACCCAAGTTTTGATGCTTTGAGAGCCCCTTCTAACACAGGTGCAAGAATCCAGAACTTTTTACTGACTCAATCCCAGAAACTTCAATGGAGCTCATCTTTAGATAAGGACAAACACATGCACATCAAATGAGTTTCCATAGTTAATCATCGGAAGTACAATAGGCAAAGGGGATTCCAGTATCTCTCTTAAACTTCTTGGCCCGAACATAAAGACTATGCGCTGCTGGAAAAAAATCTTCCTGGACACATGAAAATTTATCTGGATTCTTTATGTTAAATGAAAAGAGTGAATTGAGGTCCGTTTTGATCATCCATTAAAGACAACCATGTAGCTCCCAAGAAGGCACACCTGACTTATCCTCTGATTTTGCCAGAATTTTAGCAGCATAACAACATAAATGGGACCAAAAAACCATCCATCACAACTTGGAAAAATATTGGCAGAGTCTCCCCAAAAGTAGAGTAGTAAGAACCCAAAATATAGACTGTATATGTATGCATAACTTGCATACAGCAATAGAACTCGAGCATCAAGTAGGAATCACCAGTACATAGTCTATGGCAAGGTCACAAAGGGTGCTCCAGCCCCCTGTATCACCAAAAGGATCCCACCTTTGAGAATCCCCCAATTCAATAAAACCTCACGCTATCGACCCTCTCACGAAAGCTTATGAAAATCTCGTATAGTCAAGTCTCAGAAATGACTATCTTCCAGACCAAGTCTCACAAATGGCTGAGACTACCAAATAAAACCAAGTATGGATCCACAAAGGCGTACAATGGTAGTATCAACAAGCAACTTACAATACAAGACAATGCGCTCAAACAGGTGCCAAATGATGCATACCCACGACAACTGCAAGTGACTTCCATTGCCAGTGACCTGTACCTGTACCTGTAACCTGTAACCTATAACCTGTAATCTGTGATCTGTAATCTGCAACCTGTAATTCGGAAGCTAAAGGTACTTGAAGAAGATCCTCCATGGGGGTGCCAAAAGAATGTGAGCGGGATGGAAACACACACCATGCCTCTGTAATCACCCAGCACACACTCTTGGGATAATACACACATACACTATGGGACACCACTCGGCTTACACAATCCACCTGGCCGAGACAGGGAACACACCTATGGAGTGAGAAGATAGAGACTATCCATTGGCCCACTCAACACAGAGACACACACACACACACACACATACCCAAAAAACTCAGCTTAAAAGAGGAATATTTTTTATTTTTAGATACAATTAAGCTTGGGCCAACACCAATGAGGCAAATAGCTCACACAATATTTATGAAATATGCCAGATACAATTACAAATTAGAGCAGAGGCTTTGCTCACAAGAGAAACTTACACAGCCAAAATAGCAAAAAAAAAAGAGGAATTTGGCAAAATAGGCAGATCCATTGTATTTGCAACGGCCCAAAACCCCAGTCTACAACATCAAAAGGGCTCAAATCCGACCTCGGATGAGCAGTTTATGGCCAAAATAAGCTCCAAAAACAACAAAAACTCAGTTTCGGTTATTCCTCCTCTTCTCTCCATGTTTTTTCTGATTTTTTCTCAGGTTTTTCAATGTCTACACTTGAATTTATCCCTTGGGCACCTTTGGACTTTTGATTGACCTCAAATGGACCCCGAACATGCCAAAAAAATGGCCACGCAGTGCATTTTTGTCACACTTCTACATCCATCCGCACACTTCGCACTCAACTTTTTCCAATAATGCATCCCGTCATCACGTGAAGTGGGCCCATATATATTTCTCATGATGACCTTTTCCATGATTCATCACAAGAAACACCCACGTTGTGTCCGTATTTATCCATGTGCAAGTCTTGACCCCATTCGACCTCCTGCCACCATTGGATGTCACTTGACGCACCTGCTTACCTCATGGCGTGCGCCCGCTGATAGCTTACTCAAGTAGTTTTACGCGCTACCAACTCCTCATTATTATAGAAAAAACACATTGGTACTGGTGATAACAAAAATCAATGTATATGTACACACTGTCCTACCTGTACACATGTGGTCCCCACATAACCACCAGGCTCTGGAAAATGGGCAATTCTTTATTTGATATACCATGCATGTGTATGTACATATGCACAATCACTTCTTCCAAAAAACTCCTAACAACGCCAAGATTAACCGGATTGCTCCAGTGCCTTTTGATCAAGGAAAATCCATGCTTCATCTGCCATCGTTGTGGGCTTCTTTGCAAGACCGCTTAGTGGCAAATAAAGGTCCTTCTGGTAGAGATAGTCTTCAATCTGTATCTTCAAATGTTGGTAAATTTTTCCATTGAACTTCTTGATCTTGAGCTTCCCTTCATCTGCCATTACTCCCACTCAATTCAAGGAATCCTTTTCTTAAGATACTTTAACTATGAGCAAACCTTGCTCTGATACCAGTTGTTAGGAAGAAGGATGTAGCTAAGTAGATGAATGAGTAGTTTACTTAATGGAGAGAGATAATTTTCTCACAAAAGAGATTATAGAGTAGAGAGAGAGAGATCACGATATACGTGGTTCACCCAATGTGGTCTACGTCCACGGGAAAGAATCCACTCAATGGCTTTAGTACTTCAAACAAGAAGTAAGTTACAAAGCGATTAAACCCTTTTGGAGCTCCTGCCTTGTTTCACTCTCACCACCTTACATCAACTTTACAATGCACCACAATGCTTCACAATCTGTTTTTGTGTGTAGAAGAGGCCTCTTTTTATAGGCCAAAAGGGTTGCCCTCTCTCATGAGAGGCAGCCGTTTATAGCCGTCCTTGTGTTGACAAGTCCAAATTGGACCCCCCAATCCACCCATGTGTGGCCGCCCTTGAGAAGACAAGTCCGCCTTTGAAATCGGTCACCGGCCATTGACTTTCGATCACTGGCCATTTGGCCAAACGAGTGATCATTTTTTGACCACTTTTCGATCGTCTTCCGACCATAATATTTTGGTGCGAAAAGGAATATTCTAGCAAGTGACAGTTTCGAGCTTTGCTCGAGACAAGTCGTGAAAACTTTAGTTTTTGGTGAGTGATTTTTCTTCACGCACGATGGCTTCTCCTCATAACGAGGGCCTTACAAATGTGCATTTTTAATACAAAAAAATTACAAGGGGTAAATCAGGCTCCATACTTAACAAAGCCTATTGAGGAACTATCTCATAGAGAACAGTAAGTACTTCATGGGATATAGCAAGAGTGTACCACAAAAGTGAGAAAATTCACCCAACAAGGTTACCTTAGTTTTGATGTATCCGTGTGCACTTGTGTTATTTTATTTTGAATAAATATATAACACCTATGGTAGATCTTGATATGATGAGATTTCACCACCATTATATGATCCTATGGTGGTTAACAAGAGTGGTGACGAGCTTTTCTTGGTTTGAGATTGACATATTAACATTTTCCACCATTTTTTGTACTAAGTTCTTGGTTGACACTTGCTTGTTAGTGTTGGGGGATTGTGTGTAGGTAGTATGGTGGTGACTTTCTCAAAGATTGCATTGGGGTGGGTATTGGTGGAATTGATTCTTATTTCTCCTTCTTGGTGGGCATTACAAGTGTTGGTGTTGGAGAGTGGTTTTGAGAGGAGTTCACCTTTGCTCGGGGCCAAACGTTTGGTGTTCGGCCTCCCGCCCACCATGTGTACATGCCCTTATTCATTATATACATATGAATAAGGAGCTCCTTATTTTTAGTTCCTAAGGTTTCTCCACCCACACGGTCTCATGCTCTTCCCCTTTCCCGCACGCACCACACCACACACACGTGCACTCAAAAAAGTTTGTATCAGAGCGCATGTGATCGCAGAGAGCATAAAGGCTTCGAGAGCTTCAAGGCAATAGCTTGCTCGCTCTCGATGGTGGAGAGATCAAGAAATCTTGGAAGCTTTGTGAGAATGCAAAGGGAGCTTGTGAGCCCAGTTGAGAGTGATGTATGCTCTTGTGGAAGCTCAGAAAGGAGTGTGGAAGATTGTGTGTAAGTGAAGGTGCTACCCTAAAAACTATGTGCACAGCAACACTATTTCTCAGATTCATTTTTCTCCTTATAAAATGCAGATATGAGAATTCCGCCCATGAAGCCCATTTATTTCAATGTTGTGTACATCTTTTCAAAAAAAAATTGCAAATCCCTCACCGTGTTAATGATATTCAGCTTAGACTAGTTGTATGTAGAAATTGCAGGTTTTTTATTTTCACATAGTTTGCAAGTTTGATGCACTTTTGGAAGCACGATAGATGCTCCAAGTGGGTCCATAAATTTTGATCTAAAGATGCAATTTCAGCTTGTGCAAAGCTTGTGGTTTGAGAGTTTTTTGATAGCTTTGGACAAAGAGTCACGGAGGCGTTTACACATCATCGAAGCAATCTCTTGTGAGACACGGTTTTTGGAGCACATAGATGGAGCTTCTTTCACAGGTTTTCACAGGATAATTTGGCAGTGATTTTGTTGGATTCGTGGTCTTTCCGAATGGTTTGCATATGGTGATGGCACATGGTCGATGCCCATTGTACAGACGTTTTGGCAAGCACTTTCAAGTGCCGGTGAGCTCTCTTGAGAGCATTGTCTTTGTATTGATGGATCAAGTTTTTGGATTGCAACTCTTTTGAGACTTGCTTATGCGCGGTCACTCTGTTGATGTACGTTGAGTGCGGATTGCCATTGTATGTGAAAACGTGGATCCATTTTGACATTCTTGGAATGGGAATGGCCTATGAACTTTCAGAATAGCGGAGTTAAGAGAATTAAAGTGAGCATTTTTGTGAGATCACTTTGAGAACATAGAGGGTTAACTTAATTGATGGTAGCAACATGAACATAGTACTTAATTAACTTGGCATGATAAATACTTTTTCAAGAGAGAGAGAATTGAAGAACATGACAATAGTTGAGGACTGGATTGACTTGGAACCGGTCCCCCCTCCAAAAGAAGTTTGCATTATAGATTCTCCCATCAAGAGAGACTTGGTACAATACAATCTTTGTGTTCCTTGTGACCTTGGTGATGCAATGAATATAGAAAGCTTCATGCATCATGAGAATAACATAAACTTTGCAAAAAAAGCATTAACTATCCCAAGCCTCATTCCCAAGGCCTCAAACACCTTCGAAGGTGGAGAGAGCTAGCGGGGAAGGAGGGTAGGAAAGAGGAAGAAGAATCATTCATAGGAGAAATAAATAGGTCCTCACTTATCATCATTCTTCTTGCCTAGCATAGCATAATAGCATAGTAATGAAGATGAAGAAGATGGAAAGCTTAAGCATTGAAGCATGGCTCTTGGTTGGATTTTCATTCCATGGCCAAGAGTGTTGGTGTAGGCTCTGCACTTCTCCACAAGCTTCGAGAAGGAGATGGAGCTCTTGCACTTTGCACTCCACACAATGAGAGAATGTGTGTGTGTGTGTCTGTGTGTGTGTGTGCGTGTGTGTGTGGGATAGTATACCCCCCTCTCATGCTTAGTCCACACCTCTCTCTCTCTCTCTCTCTCTCTCTCTCTCTCTCTCTCTCTCTCTCTCTCTCTTATAATATTTAATTATATCATTTGGGACACGTGTCCTATTTTTCCTCTTTGAGAGAAAGAACTTAATTATTTATTTTTATGCATCTAAATTCTCATTGGACCCCTTTAAAGCCTATCCAATAGGATTTAAGCACATCATGAGGGCCACATGTGGAGAATTGTTTTTTAACATGTCTCTTTTATGCTTCTTAACTTTCATTTGGTTTGATTTGGATACTTTGAGCACTTAGTCAATCAAGCATGGAAATGGAAACGTTCATGCCTCTTGAGAATTTATCTTTGAATTTAACACTTCAAGAATCTTAGTCATTTAAGCATAAAAATCACTTCAAGATTTGGGCTAGGTTCCCACAACCACTTTAAGCATCTTAGCACCTCATGGTTGGGTAGGATTCCCACCTCGAGGTTAGCCCTAGTTTGTGTAAGGTCAAAGGACTTTTTAACGCTAAATTTTGGAGGTCTTTAATGAAGCTAACCCTAAGGTCTTTTAAGTTCCATTACATACACACTGCTCTCTTTAATAGACTACCTCCTTTTGAACCCCTATTGAGATGTAACCATCTCTCCTCTTGGTTCCTTGCTAAGGTAAATCTAGAAGCACTTATTACACATTGCTCTTTGGTAGACTATCTCCTTTTGGACCCCTATTAAGATGCAACCATTTCTCCTTTTGGTCCCCTATTAAGATAGGTCTAGAAGCACATATCTATATCCTAACTCTTGTTCCCCTTTTATCTCCCCATATTAAGTGATCAGTTTAATATGAGAAAATCATTTGGTAAAGTTAGATATTATATTTTATGACATTATCTCTCTCTTGAAATCATAGTCATCCTCGACTATGAGGTAGAGAAGATAAAGCCTAGTCATTAGTCCATGTTTCTTAGCGGGTAGAGGATCCCTTTTTACCTACGACATCATTCCAGATTGGATGACTAATCTATTTGGTGCTTGGGAGAATTAGCTCCCGCAAGCATGTCTGCTCTTTAGTCCATATCATACTTCCAAAGTAGAGTGATAAGTTCTACTTGGTGTTTGGGAGACGTCGTTGCCACAAAGATGATCCTAAGCATGCATACTTCTTAAATTTTGTGCACAATAAAAGAAAGAGATGAGTCTTATGAGACAAAAATATTTTTCATTTAAAATGCATTTTCATTTGCTTACTCTAGTGTAGTATTGTAAGCATTGACAAGGTTCATATTATCCTTAAGCTAAGTTCCTTGCATCCATCAAGCATCTTCAAAAGGATAAATCTTAAATATAACACGATATAATTGGATAACCTTATCGTTTCTTAGTACCTTGGCTTCATGTTGAAGAATCGATTTGGGTTGCAACACCTCTTCTTGATCTTTGATCTCTGGCGGGTCCTCCATTATTGATTCTTTTGATGGCTCTCCTTTGTAAGGCTTGAGTAGGCTCACATGGTTAGCATTGTGAATGATCCAATGGTTGGGAAACTGTAACTAATAAGCCATCTCATGGATTGGCTCAAGAATTTTAAAAGAAAGGATCATGGTATCTTTTTGCTAGTTTAGCATAATACTCTTGGTGGCTCGTAGGATTCTTGCCTGTAGTATGCCTTAGATGAGCCTTGAGAAACTTTAGCAAGACCCAATCATTTTTCTTAAATGCTAAGGCTCTTTTGTGCTTATTAGCAGCAACCCTTTTTGCCTTTTCTATGAGATGGATATAACCTTTTTAATCTTTGGAAAAGATTCTTGTAACAACGAAGATCCTCCTGTGTACTTTAAGTAGTAAGGGACTTTTGGATCTTCCCTCTTTAACCTTGAAAGGTGCTTTCCCCATAGAAGTATGTACAATGTCATTGTATGCATACTCTATAAGAGGTAAGCACTTCTCTCATTGAGAAAGTTGATCTACTTCCATGACATAGGCTTTTAGTAGATTCAAGAATTATTAGATTACTTATTTCACTTTGGTCATCCGTTTGTAGATGATAGGCCGAAAGAGAAATTTGATCTACTTCCTAGATTCTCAAAGAGCCCCTTCTAGAAATTACTAGTCATTCTAGTATCTTTGTCTGACACTATGGATGTTGGCAAGCCATGATACTTGAAAATTTGAGATCTAAAGAGGGTTGCCGTTTGATGTGCCTTAATTGTCTTTTTGACAGGCATAGAGTGTGTTTTCTTGCTAAGGCTGTCGGTTGAAACAATCCAAGTTGCTTCCCTTGATCAAATTTCAATTTTTGGTATACTACGCATTTTGAAACATACTCTTGTATGCTTACTTTTTCTGGTAGACCAATAGAAATACATTTTTACTCCTCAAAGAGTAGATTATAGAATCCCGCATAAGGAGAAGCATGGGATTCATACATGACTTTCTTATTGTATTGGTGAGTAACACATAGCGTATTGCCGTTTGGAAGATAACCATCCTTCAAGGTGAATGGTTCTTTTTTTTTTCTTCCCTAATGCAAAGGCTCCAATTACCTACTGAAAGTCTTGGTCAGTAGCATACTCAATTATCATAAAAGATAGATCATTGTGAGTTGCTATAGAGACCACATTTACCCTTGGCCGTTGTGAGAGTGCATCGACCACTTGATTGTGCTTACCAGCAATGTGAGCAATATGAAATTTAAATTGCAAAAGAACATTTTCCCGCCTCATTTATTTGTTGGAGAGCTTGGTTTCTGTCATGAATTTCTTGAAGCTTTGTGATCCATTCATAGGATGAATGGATTCCCCCAAGAGATAGTGCTTCCATGTGTCTAGGGCATGTAGAACAGCTAAAAGCTATTTTTCTTATATGCCCGATCCCCGTTCATCAGCATTGAGCCTTTGACTCTCATACGCTATGGCATGCCGTTCTTGAAGCAAGACTACTCCAAGGCAATCACCACAAGCATGACATTGGACCTCAAATGGCTTTGAGAGACCCGGAAGCATGAGGACTGGCTGAGAGGTAAGATTCTCTTTGAGCTTGTCAAAAGAAATTTGTTCTTTAGCAGTCCATGAGTACTTAACGTTCTTCCTTGTTAAGTCATGCAATGGTCTTGCTATTTGAGAGAGTTTTGCTATGAAGTGTGTATAGTATGCACACATACCAATAAAGTTTCTTAGCTCATGTAGATTCCTTGGATTAGGCCATGCTTTTATTACTCCAACTTTGATGGATTCATCCATATACCATCTTGAGAGATAACGTAACCTAAATATTGAATCTCGTATAGGAAAAAATCACTTTTCTTTTGATTAATGAGAATCTTATTCTCTCTCACAACTTGAAAGATTACCTGGAGGTGTCACTTGTACTCCTTAAGAGAATTTGAGTGGCCTGAAGATTTTTGTCCATCGTGAATTTGAATGCAGCTGGAGAATTTGTCAGGCCAAAACTTATAACTTATCAAATAGATCTTCTACCCGTGGCACGGGAAATCATTTTTCTTATAGTGATCCTATTTACTGCTCTATAGTCGACACACATGTGATATGTGCCATCTTTCTTTTGCACTAAAAGTACTGGTGAACAGATCCCCTTTTCCACCAATTAATGCACTTGCATCATGATCTCCTCTTGTTGAGCTTGTAAAACTCAATAAGGAGGCTTATTAGGCGGTGAGCTTCCTAGGAGAAGCTCTATTGCATGGTCATCATCCCCTCATTTTGGAGGTAGCTCACTAGGAATGTCATCAATGAAAACATCTTGGAATCCATTTAGAAAATTAGACAACTCTAATTCCTTTGGATTCCCTTTATTGCTTCTTGTGAAAACATTAGAATCATTTATAGATTCTTTAACAAAAATCATATACGCAAAAATAGAGCTTTTCATTGACTTATCAAAAGAAAGCGTATTTATGAGGGATATGGTGTTCCATAAATGATTAGCATCTATGTACATGCTCTTTTCCCTATAGGTGAAATAGATTCTCCTTTCAGGGAACTTCATGTGGCAGCCATGCGGTTGAACCGTGGTGCCCCTAGGATAACATCATCATATTGGAGAGAAGAGATTAAAAAAAAATATTCTTTGTCGATGTAGCTTTGGACATGAAGCCTCAACTTCCCAATCAAGGGAGTAACGGAGGCTTGTTGTCCCTTGAAAGTTGTGTCAGCCGTTACAATATCTCCCATCTCAAAAGCTTGAATGCCCAACTTGGTGGCCAACTCCATTGATATTAAGTGTGAGTAGAGCCAGGGTCAAAGAGAATAAGGGCATCATGCTCCCTTACTTTTCCCCAAGCATAGGAGAGGTATGAGCCTTTGTTTTAAGTATCCTCTTTTGGAGCTTCAACCATGGAAGCTCTAGGAGTTTCATTGAGTACATTTCAAGAATGATAACCATGTCCTTGCTCCTCACACTTAAAGCATTTATGGTCTTTATGAAAGGCCTCTAATTCTTTGGGAGAGAGCTTATTTTTACCTTTGTAAGCTCCTTTCTTCTTGGCCTTGTTGTTGTTGGTGTTGGTGTTGGTGTTGGTGTTGCTTTGGGAAGAGTTTTGAGCATTGCTCTTCCCTTTAGCTTCATTTCAATCCTCGTTTTCCATGGGCTTGAAATTTATTCTCACCCCTTGTTGGAAAGTGATCCTTGAAGCAACCATAGTGTGGTGGATTACTTTGGTGATAGAACTAGGCCGTTGGGAGTTGACATACTCGATCATTTCTTCAAGTAATCCCGCATGAAATTGTTGATTTTGCTCGACGAAGTCTGTCTTTTGGAAGACAATAGCCTTGAGATGTAAGTCTTAAAACTTTTCCACATATTTGTGGATAGACTCATTGAAGAGAAGCTTCAAGATCCACCATTTGGTAATCACTTTGTCCTTTGCATCGCTTGCAAGGAATTACTACATGATGGAAACTCGTAGAGTTTTCCATGTCTTTGGAGCCTCGCCATTTCCACGAAGGCTAGCCCACTATTGACGAGAAAATTTTTGGAAGTGCGCTACATGGTGTAGCTTGGAGGACTCCGTGAAGCCCTCGTCTCCAAAGGCCCCATCAAATTGTTGGATGAAGGCCAATACTTTGTATGTGGCACCAAAGGTGCCATCATAGGTGAGACAAGAGATACTCTTTCCTCCCTCTTTGAACTTCTTGAGCTTTTGTGATCTTCGCCATGCAGGGTACGATTTGTGATATCCTCCCCTCTTGTATTCTCTAGGAGAATAGCCATAGCTTTTTTTGGGAGAGGAGGAAGGTGAAGAAGAAGGAGAAGAGGGTGACATCTTTCTTGCCTTTTTCTTCCTTTGTTTCCTCTCTTCCCTTTTGGAGTGATGAGGAGAAGGACTATGGGTTGACCGTTGGAGCCACATCTTTAGAGGAACTTAAAGATTCACTTCTTTCTCATTCTTTGGATTCCTACTCTCTTATTGGAGAGAGTATTCTTTTGGGAGTCTCATCAAGAGGCCTCTTAAACTCTCTCTCCTCTTGGAAAGGAAGGAAAATTCCATAAGCACGAAGTTGTTAGGTAACCTCAGCTTGCAAAGTAGGGTTGCCCATAGCTTGATGCAGCCTAGTAATAAGATAATTGATAAACATTGGGGCATCATCGTGAGCACCTTCATGTGCAAAATTGAAGTTATTAATGTTCACATTACTCTCTTTGTTATTGTTAGCCATGCTAATTATACTTATGTGTTTACTTAGTGTATCCTTTGGCAATTCAAAACCTTAGTTGCTACTCCTCTTAGCCTTTGAAAATAAGCACTTAAGTATCTACACCCACAACTCAAATTGGTTAATTATATAGAGTAGTGGGATGGGTCTAACATAGTAGAATTGCCGAGGGATAGCTCCTTTTGGACTTCTTATGGATCAATAATGGTAAAGCCATAGGCAAGTCTAAAAAGACCCCATTATCAAGACCAAAGCTCCCCAGGTGCGCACCATATCCCACATAGTGGGCTCAACAAAATCGATAATAGATCCCAGTCCCACTTACCCTAATATAATTAACAAAATCAACCATTAATAGGCTACTTAAGGACCTCTCTTCTTAAGGAAGAAAAGAGAAACCAAACGCTCTGATACCAATGTAATGGGAATGACCTATGAACTTTCAGAATAGAGGAGTGTGAGAATTTTTGTGAGATCACTTTGAGAACATAGAGGGTGAACTTAATTGATCGTAGCAACATGAACATAGTACTTAATTAACTTGGTATGAACAATACTTTTGCAAGGGAGAGAGTATTAAAGAGCATGACAATAGTTGAGGACCGGATTTACTTCGAGTCGGTCCTCCCTCCAAAAGGCGTTTGTATTATAGATTCTCCCATCAAGAGAGACTTGGTACAGTCCAATCTTTGTGTTCCTTGTGACCTTGGTAATGCACTGTTAGAAGCTGGACACACCCCACGACATCTAACTACTCGGAGGACTATTATTTTTTGTAATTATTCATTCATTGAGGAAAACCTGATTTTTCACCTTGTAATTATTGGGACTTACAGAAGTTTCCATATTGTATCCCAGTTTTGATAGTTAGATTGAGTAGATGGTTGATTTTGGAACTTTAGGGTTTGAGGAATTGTAAGGTATATATACCACTTTTTGACCTTAATGAAAAACCTTTTGTCATTTTAAACAAGTTTGAAGTCTGTGAGTGAGCGTACTGTGTACGCTCACTCTCTCTCTCATACTGTGTACGAGAGAGAGTGTGTGAGCTTCATCTTGACGCTACGTGTGCTCTGGAGGTTGGAATCGAGTGCGGAGAAGTGCAGCGTGTTGCCCCCGACTAGAGCTACGCGCCGATACCAACATTGCACGTGTACGGTCCGGCTTTGTGACCTCCTTCTACGAGGTTCATCGGTTGTTTGGGTGAGCATACGTTGTCCGATTTTGCATTGCAGCATATCCACACATTCACATTGAGTAGAACTACACATTAGGCACTTTAGATTTCGAAAACGAAGACCTACAAATTTCGGCCAGACATCCTACGTGTTTCTGCACCAGGTGTTTTGGGTTGGGATTTGTTACCATATACATGTGGTAGTGATGTGTGTGAACACACTAGGACCGCCGGGGCATTTTTTCCCTCTTTAGGAGGTTTTTTCCCCCGTGCATTGTATATACGCCCATCACTCTAGGGCTATCTATCTTTCCATTGCACACTAAGTAATATACTCTCTATTGTGTGCCTTGAGCTTCCTTCGTCTTCTCCAAGCTGTGTGTGTTTCTCTGCAACCCTAATTCCAACAATTGGTATCAGAGCAGGTCACGTCCTCCCGGGCTTAGTCGCCAGCTGCTCCAGCACACGCCTGCTCACTTTCTCCGATTTCAGTGAGGTTTGGCAAGTGTTCGCAGGTCGACAAATATTTTGGGAGAGCTCGAAGAGCTTGGTCTGCTCAGAATTTTGATTTGGGCTCATTTCGGCCTCCGTTTCCACTACGGGCAGTACTGCACAGGCTATTTCGTCATTTTGTGCAGATTTTCTGTCAGTGCCGTTTTCTGCATAACAGGTGCCTTATAGTCTTCTACGGTTTGTGCTATATAGCACAAGTTATTCCCGCTCCATTTCTCCTATTTTCGGGCAGTTTTCACATCAGGTGCAGCATTTACCATGGCTGACAACAACAACACAGATGTGTTCAAGATGTTTGCTGCTGAGGACAGGTTGGATGGGGACAACTACCCTATGTGGGCTTATATGATGCAACACGTTCTTGTGTCAAAAGGTGTCTGGAACATTGTGCAGGGCATTGATGTATGTCCTGGTTCTGAAGATGTAGGCGATATTGAGGATGTTGCAGGTCTTGCTGCAAGGATTGCAACTGTTAGAGTTGCTTTGCCTACAGCAGAACAAGCTCGTTGGGATGTTAAGGATGCGCAGGCTCATGCATTGATTGCGTTGTCTGTGAAGCGCACCATTATTCCTCACATCCGTTCAGCAAAATCTGCAAAACAGGCTTGGGATATTCTAGCAGGTCTTTATGCAAGCCCCAATGAGGCTAAAATTGCTTTGCTGCGTAAAGAGCTAGAGTCGAAGATTATGCATGAGGAAGATGATATGGACACTTTCCTTGCTAGTGTCAAGGATATCAATGAGCAACTCATTTCTGCAGGTGAAGTCATTTCTGACAGTTCCCTTGTGCAGACTGTTCTTGATGCCTTACCAGATTCCTACCAGACTTTTGCTAGTACTTGGAGACTGATGACCCAAGGAAATCCTGAAGTTGTCAAGTTTGATGCATTATGCACATTGCTGTTGCAAGAGTCACTTTCTAGAAAAAACAGGACTAGGCAGCGTGCAGTTGAACAGGCTTTTATTGCTTCTCAAAGAAAGGGTGGTAACAGTAATGCAGCCACTTCTTATGGTTCTGCTGCGAGTGGCAAAATTTCTGTTCCTACTGCTTCTGCTGGCAGCACTTCGTCTGGCAATTTTGGTGATAAGGGCAAAAAGAAGATGCGTTGCCATTATTGTAAAGCCAATGATCACTTGATCAAGTCGTGTCCTAAGTTGAAGGCCAAAGAGGCTAAGAAGAAAGAGGGTGGTTCCACTGCAAATGCTGGTTCCATTACAAATGCAGCCATTGTTGAGTCTTCTATGAAAGGAGATTGTGATGCTGATGTTGATGCAGAATGGGCTTTTAGCGCAGAGTGCACTTACAATCCTGCTGTCCATGATGCATGCTTGTCAGTTGCTGCAGATTCACATGTGTGGTATTTCGACAGTGGTGCTACAAAGCACATTACCTCACATCGTGAATTGTTTACCTCTCTCGAGTCTGTCCCTCATGGGAATTCAGTCACTTGTGCCAACAACGCCTCTTATCCAGTTCAGGGAGTTGGAAAGATTGTGCTCACTGCTGCTAATGGCAGTTCCTTCACACTTGTTGATGCACTTTATGTACCTGGGATCAAGAAGAATCTATTGTCAGTATCCGCACTTGCTAGACTTGGACTTGTAGTCAAATTTGTGGATGACAGATGTACAGTTCATGATCTCAGTTTTGGTGATGAAATTGTTGCATCTGGGCTTTTGTGCCGTGGGCTGTATAAGCTCACTTTGTATGACAAGTGTGGACAAAATTTTGCAAATGCTGTTGCAGATTCAAGGGCTATTTCAGATGCAAAACTTTGGCATGCACGTTTTGGTCATCTGAATTTTGCCAGTTTGCTGCGTTTGCAGAAATCTGATATGGTTGCTTCTTTGCCGCCTCTTGAAGCACCTATCAAACATGTTTGTGAAGGCTGTATTCTGGGTAAAATGCAGCGTTCTAAGTTTCCAAAGGATGGTTCAGTTAGGGCCACATGCAGGTTGCAGCTTGTGCATAGTGATGTTTGTGGGCCCATGCAAACTCCGTCCTTGGGCAATTACCTGTACTTCGTGACTTTCATTGATGATTACTCCAGGCATGCATGGGTATTTCCGCTTAAAGCAAAGTCCGAAGTTTTTATGTGCTTCAAACAATTTTTGGCTATGGCTGAAAATGTCTCAAAATGTACTATGGGCACCCTCCGTTCCGATCGAGGGGGGGAGTATATGTCTCATGAATTTAATGCATTTCTGGCTAGTCGTGGGATAAAACACCAATGTACAGTGCCTTATACACCTCAGCAAAATGGTGTTGCTGAGAGGAAAAACAGGTCACTAACGAAAATGGCACGATGTATGGTCAAAAGTCAAGCTTTGCCGCATTCTTTTTGGCTTGAGGCCATCATGTGTGCCACTTATGTACTTAACAGGTGTCCTACGAAAGCTTTGCAGTCTATTACTCCATATGAAGCATGGCATGATAGAAAACCTTCTATTGAGCACATGCGTGTTTTTGGCTGTTTGGCATATGCTTTGGTGCCACAAGTGCAGCGCAGAAAATTGGATGATAAGGCTGTCAAATGTATTTTTGTTGGTTATAGTGCTGAAAGCAAAGGTTACAGGTTGTATCATCCGCAAACAAAACGTATTCTGGTTTCACGGGATGTAGTGTTTGTGGAAGATTCTGTTCAACCCTTGCTGTCATGTACTAGAGACAGTAATGTAAGCTCACAGGACATTTATGACACTTTGTTGCCTCTTTTCAGTGGTGGAAATACGAATGTAAGTTCCAATGAGGCAAATGTACAGCCTATGGGGGTTTCTGAAAATGTTTTAGAACAGCCTATCACTGATGCAGATGTACATGATGTACTTGATGAGGAAAGGGCTGAAAATGAGCAGGCTAGAGGTATGCCAAAATGGCTGGTGCACACTTTGCGTGACAGTAAATTGGATGCACCTTTATCTAGTCGTACTCGTTCAGGCTCTCGCCATGCATCTTATGCATCAGATTGTTATGCTTTGGCTGTGTCTAGTTTACATGATGTTGAGGAGCCTCTGTCTTTTGATGAAGCACAGAATTCAGAAAATTGGATTGCTGCCATGAAATCAGAATATGATGCACTTATAGAGAATGACACATGGACTTTATGTGATTTGCCTCCTGGCAAAAAGGCCATTGGTACGAAGTGGGTTTACAAGTTGAAACGCAAGCCGGATGGTGAGATCGATCGCCATAAGGCTCGACTTGTTGCAAAGGGTTATGCACAACAAAAAGGCATAGATTATGAAGAGACTTTTGCTCCCACTTGTCGTATGACTACTGTGCGTTTTCTATGTGCATTGGCAGCTCATTTTGGTTGGGATGTACATCAATCAGACATTGTTACTGCTTTCTTGAATGGTGACATATTTGAGGAAGTTTATGTAACGCAGCCTCGCGGTTTTGTCATAAAAGGACAAGAGGACAAAGTGTGCAAATGTAAGAAGGCTTTGTATGGGTTGAAGCAATCTCCTCGTGCTTGGTATGAGAAAGCTGACACTCATTTGGTTAAACGAGGCTTTCGTAACAGTCCAACAGAAAGCACATTGTATGTAAAGCGTGAGGATGATGTATTTCTCATTGTGGTTCTTTATGTTGATGATTTGCTGATCACTGGACCAAATGAGAGACATATTGCTGAATTTAAGGCTGATTTGAATGCTACTTTCAAGATGAAAGATTTGGGGTTGTTGCATCATTACTTGGGTATACAGTTTAAGCAGTGTGATGGTGGTATTGCCTTGTGTCAGAAAAGTTACATAGAGACATTGCTATGTAAGTTTGGACTTGAGGATTGCAAACCTATTGCCACTCCCATGGAAACAGGTTTGAAGTTGAGTCTACATGATGCTGGTGATCCTGCTGATGTCACTCTTTACCAAACTGCTGTTTGCTGCCTCATTTATGTATGCAACACGAGGCCAGATATTCAGTTTGCAGTCTCGCAGGTCAGCAGATTTATGCATAGCCCAGGGTCTAAGCATTGGCAGGCTGTCAAGAGGATTTTCCGCTACCTTAGTGGCACTTTACATCTTGGCTTGTTTTATCCCAAGGGGGGATCATTGCCGCCAGACTTACATGCTTTTTCGGACTCAGATTGGGCTGGTTGTTTTGACACGCGAGTGTCCACAAGTGGTTTTTGTTTCATGCTTGGCAGTTCATGTATATCATGGTTGAGCAAGAAGCAACCTACTGTGGCCACTTCGAGTTGTGAGGCTGAGTACAGGGCAGTCTTCACAGCTACGGTTGAGTGTGTATGGCTCAGACGCCTTATGGCTGACTTGGGTGTTGGACAGGACACTGCCAACACTATCTACACTGACAGTCATAGCGCATTGGCAGTTGCGAGGAACCCAGTTTTTCATGCTCGCACAAAGCACATTGAGGTGCATTACCACTATGTCAGGGAGAGGCTCTCAGCAGGAGAGATCAGCTTGGCTTATGTGCCAACACAGGACAACCTTGCAGATCTTTTCACAAAGGCATTGTCTCGTGAGAAGCTTGAAGCTTTCCGCAAAGCTTTGGGCTTACTCCCCTTTGTGGACTGATCCTGTCCTCAGGGCATGGCACTTCCCTTTACTCATGTGCCAGCTCTCGTTCACCACATCACTCCAGGGGGGATTTGTTACCATATACATGTGGTAGTGATGTGTGTGAACACACTAGGACCGCCGGGGCATTTTTTCCCTCTTTAGGAGGTTTTTTCCCCCGTGCATTGTATATACGCCCATCACTCTAGGGCTAACTATCTTTCCATTGCACACTAAGTAGCATACTCTCTATTGTGTGCCTTGAGCTTCCTTCGTCTTCTCCAAGCTGTGTGTGTTTCTCTGCAACCCTAATTCCAACAGGATTTTGGTTCATAGACCTTAGGGAGAGCAACCTATTGGTATTAGTAGGGTCTCCTTCAAGTTCTATGGTGTTTCGAGATGTTTGATGGGTGTTCGGCTCTAAGAAGCGTTGTAGGAAGTTTCCTCTTTTGCACTCTTGAAGGCTGTGACTTAGACAATTGGTAGAGACCTCTGTAGGAATTAGTAATTAGGAGTCGGTCGAGTGTAGGTTGACACCTTATGCTTGCTTCTACGCGCCTACGGGTCGAGCTTCATCCTTAGCTGACATTACATGTTAGGTGAGTTCTCATTGTGCTGACATCCGTCGCGGCGTATCCGTTCAACATTGGCATCGCTGCCGGGGACGAAAACCTTAGGTAGGTGACCGAGACTAATCCTTGAGGATTGGGATTTTTGGCTTGCCATAGTCTCGCTTTACATTTAGATAGGATCAGAGGGTGGAGGACTCTCTAGGTCTTAGAGGGAGTCTAGGAAGCGTGTGTCTGGCTTAGATCCTTCGACTTAGGTAGATGAGGTTGACTTAGGTAGTTTTAGGTAGTAGTCGAGTTCTAGAGTAGGAGTTGGAGTGGTAGAAGCGGTGAGAGGAGAGCTTGAGAGTCCAGAGAGGCCAAAAAGCAACCAAAAACACCATTATCACCATTTCACATGATAGGTAGGAGTAGAGTAAGTAGGACATCATGATTCAAGATCTAGAGCATTTCATGCATGTACACTTGCTTGGTAGAATCATTACAAGTTTGTAAAAGACGCAAAAAGACGCAAAAGTGTGTTTGAAAGCCTAATTGAAGTCCAAAAGTTACTGTGAGTGTTTCTGATAGATCTACAGAGCATCAGGAGCATTCCTGCCAGAAAAAATTTAATTTTAAGCCTAGAGACATCCTACGCGTAGGATGTCTACATGCTAATCTGGGAGGAATTTTGGGATTTTGAGTTGACCAGTGTGTTCAGGAGGCAGGGTTTACCCTAATTTCAACTGGAAAGTGGAAATTTGGCCATATCTTGACAGGATAAGGCCAGATAGACTGAAATTGCCAGACATCCTACCCAAATAGTGCCAAAATATTATTTTGAGACCAAAACCATAAGATGGCTGCATGAGCATGTCTTGCATGATATATTGAGTGACTGAAAGGGGTTTCACCTCATTTGGGTAAGAAAATTGGGTTCAAAGCGGACTATAGCACTTTTGACTAAAAAAGCAAAAACAGCTGAAATTTGGGACTTTTGACATCCAAAACAAAATCTAAGCATACCACTGGGTTATTGACATCAAAGGGAAGCTGTGGGACAAATCTGGGGTCAAACATGTCAAAAATACATCTTACGCTTAGGATGTCTTCTGAGTGCTTTTGGACTCCAAACTGAATTCTGAGTATACCAAAGTGATCAGCAACTCAAGGGGAGCTGGGTTTTGAGTTTGAAGCCATTCTGATGAAAAAGACATCCTACACGTAGGATGTCTAATGCAAGAAATTGAAGCCAGACTTTGACTTTGAGCATAGTAAGGTGTTATATAGCCTAAGGCCAAGCCTCCTAGTCACTTTTGGTCCAATTTGGAGTTGATTAGACTGATCACTACCATCAATAGGCCGTCGGAACAGATTTCTAACTCTTTCACCAGCTAATAGGTGTCCAAATCAAAAAGTAAAAGCAGCTGTAAGCTCAGCACAACAAGAGGAAACAACAGTGCAAAAATCCAGGCAAAACACAACAGGAGACATCCTACGCGTAGGATGTCTATTAGGGCATACTGCAAAGAAAATTTGACCCGGCATAGACAGTGAGGTTCCATTTGGCTTGAGGGTTCCAGAACTTCTTTCAGAAGTGAATTTGGACCTTGTTTGCCCATTTGACGAAACAAAGACTGAATTCAGACTTTTTCGCGTAAATTGACCAACATCTGAGGGAAGTACTGTTTCAGATTAGCAAACCTAATCTAGAACATCAGCAGTGTATAAAATACACTAGTGGTTGAGATTAACTCTCCAGTTATACCAATCATTACTAAGATAACCTCTAGCAGATAAATACTTTGATTCGATTGCCGAAATTAAAACGCTTGTGTACAGGTATATTCAGCAACAAAGCAAGAAGTTGTGCAGAAACTGACCCATTGCCAGGTGAGTGGTTGAATTTGTGATAAATTGCATTGATAAGTTTGATGAATTTAAGATCAGGAAGATACATTCTTAGAGACCAGAAAGCGGCAAGTGACCAAAGTAGCTTAGTGTCCACCGAAGAGAGTGTAACTCAGGCAAGACTAGATCCGCTAGCACCGATTATTGAGGAAGGTAGTGATACTGACACTTCCTCAGACAAATCTTTCTTCATGATGGGTAGTCAACAGCCAGGAGGTTTTACATATGATGGACCTATGCGAGGAGGAAGCACCTCCCAAAATCCTTTGAATGATTCCAAGCTCACGGTGATCTTCTTAGAGGGAACAAACTCGAGAGGATCCCTAGTCTATTCTGACTATCAAGGCCGCAAGTTCATTTGTATCGAAGAGAGGCCAGCTCAAAGATTGGAGATAATCCGAGTGTATGATGATGGAAATAGATTCCGAGACGAAAAGGGAAACCACTATTTAATAGTTAGTAACCCTGAAGATTACAACAGATATGGAGATAATGTGGCTAAAGGGAAAATGGTTTGAGAAACTCAAGAACCGCCACCAAACATTGATCGACCCGGAGCTATTTTTATGTATGATAAGAAAACAACCAGGGTTCCAACTTATAACAAGAATGTGGGAATCTACAAGCATGAGAGCGAGGGTATAGTCTCTTACTTTCGCAGCAAAGAACCATACGTAAACGAATTAAGCAAAGACAAGGTTCTTTACTTATTCTCTTATGAAACTGCTACGGGGAAGGGCATAGTTTTTGTTGATAGATACGGGCGAGAATACCAACGTATTCTCCCAGAGGAAGTAGAGAGAGCAACAGGTCCAGGAGCATCAGCATATGCCCCTGAGGAAGTGCCAAGAGCCGCCCACACCCAATCAAGTCAACGAATCCTTTTTCAGATGAGTATGACACTACCTCACATTCCACCCGACCGCAAGCATTCAACAACCACGACCAACTAGCAAACCAGCCATCATTGCAGGCATGGCTTTGACAGAGTGCAACAATGGAACCAGACCAAAACCGAGATGGTTATCAAGCCGCACGAGGGCTCAGGGATTTGCAAGAACCACCACTCTATTCAAGGTATCAAGCAGAGAGTAAGACAAAGACACAAGGGTCAACAGAGCCTGGAGGACCACCCATAGAACGAGTTCACAGAGAAGAACCACCTCCAGTGAGAACCGTTAGAAATTATGGCTTAGGAGCACCATTGGGAGCGGAACCAGCCTATTAGAGAAGGCCTGAGGAGGTGTATCGACTGGGACGGGGTGATCCAATGATGAGGTTTGTAGACCATCACAGAATTAGACCTTGTCAAGTGCAAAAATGGGTAAACAAGAAATACACAGGAAGCAGAGACCCAAGAGATCATGTAACAGCCTTTGTGCGTGTAATTAGAGCTGAAGAGGTGTTAGATTTTCCCACCCAATTTACAGAGTTTGGACTAACCCTACAGGATGATGCAGCCACTTGGTTTGACTCTGTGGAGTGTAGAGACTTTGAGTCGATGGAGGAAGTGTTTGACGAGTTTATCGAGGAATTCTCTCAAAGGGGAATAGCTCATAATACCGTCTCAAAAATCCATAAATTCAAACAGAAAGATGGAGAATCTGTACGAAAGGCAGCCCTAAGGCTAAAAAGATATGTTAAGTTCTGTCCTGTTGAAGAACTGTCAGCTCAGTCCAGACTTATGTTGATATTTATCCAAGGACTAAGGAATGCAGATCTCCAGAAAGACTTACATATGAAAAGGAGCACGACGTTGAATGAGTTGACCAAAGAGGCTCTTTACCTTGTGGACAATTGTGCGGTCTACAAAGAAGGGGAGTTCAAGGACCTTGATGACGATTCTTCTTCACAGCAAAGTGGAAGCAAGTCTTCTAAGACAGCACCGAAAGGAGAAGTAGCGGTAAATCAGGAGCAGCTTGTAGATGAGGTGCTAAAAAAGATCAACTTGTACGCCAAACTTCAGGCTAAACAGCCCAAGTGGTGTGCTATTGAACAAAAATGGACAAACCATGGGACCGAGGAATGTTATTATAACAAGGGATATGTGAGAGAGAGACCTTATGCTCCCCAAGCTCCAGTAGCTTCCCCTCAAGTTCCACTGATGCCTAGATATCAAGCAGGCAACTTACCAAGACCTGTAGGTGTAGAAAGACCACAACCGGTGTTGGGGCAACAACTACCCCTGCCAGGATTACGACCAGTTGGTATAAGATACACACCAACACTAACTGAATCAGAGGAAAAGGCTTTGGTGCCTATGCATGCGTATTATGAAGATCCCAATGGATATGCGGCAAACCCTGTCTATTATCCACCGAAAGAACCCTCGACACCAGAACCATGGAGCATGATAGGGAATCAAGGACCACCAACTGCTTCACAGGCCGAAGGAGAAGGAAGATATAGCCTAGATGAACGAACACTAATGTTCATAGCCAATGGAGGCATGGGCGGACAGAGACATGCTTACCAACAAAGAGGGGCTCAAGGAGCACCTCAACAACCCAAGGGACCCTGTTACAAGTATGGTGGAGACCATTGGCTGAGAGACTGTCCTCATGATGAAATCATTAGAGTCAATGTGTATTGCCCATAATGTGGAATTACTCATTTGATTCCCGATTGCCCTAAAAACCCGAGCAAAGGAGCAAAAACCACCTTGAATATGTTAGAAACAGTACCTTCCAGTGGAGGATCGGAAAATGAAACAATCATACCTATTCAGGCGGTAACACGAGCCCAAGCCCAAAGAAGGACGAATGAACCCATAGTTGAAGAGCCAAAAACCGATGCCCAAAGTTCAGAAACGAAAAATCAGAGAAGCACTTGGAAAGCTAGAAAGGCGTGTAGGAAGGCCAGGAAGGAACGAGAGCAAACAACCCTATCCGAGGAGTTGAAACATACAAAGAACAGATTGGAGCGGTTAGAGGATCTAGCTAGCTTAAGCTCACACACCACAGCAGTCATAGCACCCAAGGAAATAGCAGAGCCCAAAAGTGCAGGATCAGGAGGATCTGTACTGGCAGACAAGGTAAACGAGCAGTTGGATGCGCTTCTAAAAGCTTATGAAGATCGACTTAAAAAGAACCAAACCCAGGATCAAAGGTGGATGACTTATCCATATGCAGAAATAGAAAAACAGAGGTTGCATATGTGTAAAAATATGATCGAGACAGCTCAATCATTGATGGAAGACCCGCTGCGTAAACCGGCAAATTGTCATGAAGCACCAGCTCCAACCCCTATCTAACCAACATTAGAGAAACATAAGGAAACAAAGGAAAGACTCACTAATGACTATGAGTCCAGAGGAGAGCCTATCATAGTGCCAAATACCACCGATGGGGCAAGGATGGGTTCCAGCCTAAAATATTGGCAGAAATGGGTAAGGACGGTAACAGTCTAGATGATCTGTGGAAGCAAATCCGTGAGGCCAACGAGGCTAATAGGATGAGTAAGCACATGAATAGCGCGAGAAAAGAAAAGAATGTGATCTTACCTCCTATTGAAGAATTTGAGGCAATGTCGCAAATGAACTTTGAGATACATTCACAAGGGGGAGATCAAGGATCAATTAGTTCGGGGCACAGCCAACCAGGCTCTTTGAGAACTTTACCCTCTTACCTGGGAGAGTACGAAGCCAAGTCGTAAGTGAGAGCAATCCCATCTCAAAGACTTTCTTCTAACAAGGTAATGGATTCGCAGGGATTGGTTGAGTTGTTATCCACTCCTGTGGCATGCACAATCACGTTAGCAGAACTCCTACGGTTAAGGCCAAACATGTGGACCACAATAGGAAAATGCCTAGAAAAATTTGGAGTGAAAGACCCCACCTTGAAGATACAAGAAGGAATCAGAGAGTTGGACACACCTCAACTAAACACTAGGCCAGTACCATTGAATAAGGTTGGAGAATATTGCGAGGGAGAAGACGGAAACACTATGCTACCAGTAGAATTCCAAGGAGTAGTTTCCAAAGCTATTCTTGACAGTGGAGCGGGAGTTGCTATCGCCACCAAAGAAATCTGGAAAAATTTGGGAAAACTAGCTTTGAGAGCTACCAGAATGAAACTGCAATTGGCAGATGGGTTCATGGAGAAGCCATTAGGACTCCTAGAAAAAGTGATTGTCACTTTGTGCGGGATCGAGTATGAGCATACATTTGCAATAGTCGATTTTGACAAAAAGAACAATTATGAGATAATCTTGGGACGACCATTCATGCGACAATTGAAGATGGTCCAAGATTGGGGTTATGACCACATATACCTCAGACATGGCGAAACGACAACTAAAATACACCTGAAAGACCATAGTTACAAGGATGTGAACCAAACACCGGTGGAAGAGTTTGATTCGGCTACAGTAGCAGGATCGAAACTACCAGCATGGTTAGGGCAACCAAAAGAGATATGGATGTGCGGAGCTTCACATTGTGGAAGCTTAAGAAGAGAGGAATGCGTCTTAGAAAGAGCAATTGAGGACAAGGAGTATATTCCGGAACCTTTCCCTGAAGATGCCTTGGAACCTCTAGAATGGGAACACATACTGGCAACATTGGATGTCTGTACCATTACCGACAGTCCAACAACAAAATTTTGCGATAAGGATGGCTATGATGTGTTACCCTATTACATGGTAAGCGTTATACCAGAAAAGGAGACGGTAGAACCACCCGAACAAGAAGAGTTTTACAACTCCTCTGAACATTTGGAAGTAAATGATGATGCAGATAATGAGTGTTCAGACACCTCAAGTGAGCGTGGAAATGAAGCCGAGAATATCAAGTTTTATGATTTTGCTAATCAACATCCTAGACGCCAAGAACGCTATAGGAGGAAACAAGCAGGAAACAAAGCGAGAGAGAACCTGATGCCCAGGATAAAAGGTAAAACTCACTATTTGATGCTTATAAGAGCAGAGTATTGTGTAAAAGATCAAATATCAGGAAAATTCTCAAAAAATCGAATATAACGAACTCAAGAGGAAATAAAATAGATATGAAAAGCTAAAACCGAAACAAAATCACAAAAATCTCAAAATTCAAAAAAAGAAATAACAAAAGACCAAGAGTAGACCAAACTGGAGCGTAAAGAGAAATACCAAGAACTGAAACGGTCTTTGAGAGAGATGTGGACTACGGAAGAAGATAGTGATGGTAAAGGGGAGTCAGAAAAGGGGAACATGAATGTACCATCACACTATCGGAAATTTACTATCCAGGACAGAAAAATCATCATGACACCACCATTCAGGGAAAGAACCAACCAAGAATCCTACGATGGGCCTGAAAATGCAAAAAAGATAGACCTCGTAGAACCAGGTGAAAAGCCTCAGCCCGTCTATATAGCTAACGATTTAGAGCCTGAGGAGGAAGCACAGCTCTAACACAACTTCTCAAGAAGTATAAAGATGTGTTCGCTTGGTCCTATAAAGACTTCAAAGGAGTTGATCCATTGATATGCCAACATACAATTCCTTTAAAATCGGATGCAAAACCTAGCAAACAACGTCCTTATACATATAATGACACATTTGCTAAACGAATCAAAGAAGAGATTGATAAACTAATGGAAGCTGAATTCATCTATGAAATCGAACATACAGATTGGGTGTCACCCATTGTGGTAGTTCCCAAAAAGAATGGAAAACTGCGAGTGTGTGTAAACCTCAAGAAGGTGAATGCAGCAACCATAAGGGATAATTATCCCTTGCCAATTACAGAACATGTACTTGAGCGAGTGGCCAGGAAACAGGCTTATTCCTTTCTGGATGGGTTTTTAGGATACAACCAACTGACAATAGCAAGGGAGGATCAACACAAAACAACGTTTGCCACAGAATGGGGGATTTATGCGTATCGAGTTATGCCATTTGGCTTAACTAATGCACCAGCCACTTTCTAGAGGTTAATGACTCACGCATTCAAGGAATACCTAAGAATATTCTTAGAAATTTACATGGGTGACCTGTGTGTACACTCTCTTCTGCGAGAGGAACATATGGACCATTTGCAAAAGGTCTTTGAAAAGTGCAGGACATATCGAATCTGTCTTAACCCGGAAAGTGTGTATTTATGGTTAAGCAAGGACGAATCTTAGGACACATTGTCTCAAGAAATGGCATAACCACAGACCTAGACAAATTCAAAGTCATTGTAGACCTGCCCATGCCTACTAATGCGAAACAAGTGCAATCCTTCATGGGACACTGTGGATATTATCGAAGATTCATATACATGTATGCGGTTATCGCACAACCTCTATATTGTTTGCTAGTCAATTTTGAGTGGACCAAGGAGTGTGAAACTTCATTCCAAAAGCTGAAGAAAAACCTTATATCAGCACCTGTACTAAAGGCACCAGATTGGGAAAAGATATTCCATGTGCACATTGATGCTTCAGCATATGCCATTGCAAGTATTCTAGCTCAACCTGGAGACGGAACAATGGATTTTCCGGTTTGCTATGCGAGCCGACAGTTAAACAGTGCAGAAAAGAACTACACAACAACCGAGCAAGAAGGGTTAGGAATGATTTATGCTGTAAAGAAATTTCGGCATTATTTGCTTGCAAACAAATTTGTGTTCTTCACAGATCATCAAGCTCTTTTGTACCTAGTAAATAAACCTTGCGAGGGATGCGACCATTTGTGATTAGCGATCTATCACAAAGTGGAGCTGTCAAGCTTGCTACATTAGCAGGTGAAGAAATGCCAAACTGGATTAGTGGATGTTGACGGAGGAGGTATCATCTACCATTCACACAAGAGATGCTCCAACAAATTCATCAAGGAAAACAAAGAATGAAAGAAAAACAGAGAGTACGGGAGGAAGCTCAAGCCGAAGCACAAGAACGCATTGCAAAAAGACGGCTTCTACGACGACAACAACAAAGTGGACCACCATTGAGAATCAATGCCATTCGACTGACGAAGTTGGAGGAGGAAATAGTGGAGCCAATCATTGCGGTCAAAGTGGGCAGCAATCAAGTTGAATCAACAGCATTGCTTGATTCGGGTGCTCAAGAAAATTTAATCTCTTACGGATTATACCAACAGCTCAAAGTCAGAGATCAACTTCATCCTACTCCTCAAGTGCTGGAAAGTAGCACATCACACCCATTGAAAACATCGGGATGGACTATATTGCATGTACAGCTACATCAATATATTTACCCACACAAATTGTATGTGGTGACAGATGAAAGCACACAACACCCAATGATGTTGGGGCAACCTTGGAAAAAAGAGTACAATGTGTAGATAGATTGGAAAGAAAAGGCAGTCAAAATTCAGCATGAACATGAACAACAGGTGATAGCTTTTGCTCAGCAATACCAGCATGATCAACAGCAAGCCATGCAATCACTGGAAACAAAGCCCAAAGCACAAATGCCATTAAAGAACATGATACCCGCGACAAAGAATAAAGTAAAAGCCAACCATGCTAATTACAGACATCTGAAGTCACCGGCCGCAATGCAAAGATCTAGGCTACCAAAACAAGGTAAACAAGTATGGATGCAGAAGGATGGAAATGCCATGGCAGACAGAGAACAATGCAACTACAAAATTCCAACAAAGGAGATGGTTCAACCACAACCCAGGGTCATAAAACAGATATGGATCCCAAAGAAAATGCTTAGCCATAACCCAAATGTCACTCACATTTGGATACCAAAGCAAAAGCAAAAGTAATTACCTTCAGTACAAGCAACAATGGAAAGCAGACAATGGCATTTCAAAAAGGAAAACCGACATATGTGGATGCCGATGAAAGACAAACCAGCGGCAAACAAGAAAGAGTCAAACCATCTACAAAAATCGGCAGCAACAAAATACCAATGGAAAGCCAAGGTCATAAGGCCCATAGCCATTACATCACAGCCAATTCTATCCTTAGAAACAGCTACGACTCCCTCAACAGTGTCGGCAAAGCAATTGCCTTTTGCAAAAAAGACAATTAAACAGAGAGCAGTAGAGTTACAGCTGTTACTTGCAAAGAAAGCAGAAAACCTCAACGGCGAATGCCAATAAGCATCTTGCTTATTCCCTTCTCTTGCACAGCATTACTTTTTCCATGCATTGACAGCATATACATAAAGTAGGGCCACATTAATCGTCCAGGCATTAGCACAAATTTTTTAACCTATGCACGGCACATACTCCGAGGCGAAACCTTGTCGTCCGGGAGGACTCTGGCTAGGAGTGGGGGAGGCATTCTAAAGGCACTCTCAAATGCAGAACCAATGACAGAAACAACAAAAAAAGGCCATGATTTTCGACTATTTCAAGGGTTGTTGTTTGATTGCGAAATTTTTTGGAGTAACACAAGTACATATCCCCTTATACAGCATGAATCTACAGGTATATGGGGCCAAACGCCAAATCAAGCCCCTAGAAGTGTGTATATAAGTAGAAATAGCCATTTTTTAGGCAAAATATTGGTAAAATGGAGAAATTCGGTCATAAAAATTGCATGTGAGTGTATATAATGTGTTGCGGTGATGTTTGTGATTTATTATGATTTTTGGGGATTTTCTGGGTTTGATTTGCTATTTTTCTTTTAATTTTGCTAATTTTCCGTAGAAAAAATTCAAAAATACAAAAAGCAGGTGAAAAACAGTCTTAATGAAAAACAAAAAATATGGGGATGACCAGTGACTATAGGAAAACCTATGGTACAGTGGGGGTGCAATTATGAGACTGGAGCGGAAAACGTGTTTTGGCCAGGCTTTGACCGAAATGCCAAATTTTTGGTAAACAGAGCAAACGGAGTCCAAATCAAGAAATTTTTGAGCCTAAACCGCATCTCGCAAAAAGATAGGAGCACATGTCAAATTTCAAGAAAAGTGGTTCGGGGACCTCCATTATAAGAAATTTTCACCCCATTTTTAGCTCATTCTCACTATTGACTTTGTGGAGAGAGCTTCTGCCACCTAGAGCGGATCGACCTTCCAGCAGCTTCTACGACGCGCACGACTACCCGACCAGTTCCAGACATGAGAGGTAGGCTCACCACCTTGAGCTTTTCGCGCATGTTTGTCATTATGTCGCAAAAACTAGCGTAGGGGTCACACACAAAGCGAGCGGTAGAGACCTACAAGTAGAGACGGCGGCCTAACGGCTAACCCGAAAGCAACAAGACTTCATCAGCAGCTTACCCTAGTCTAGGAGACCAGTCCTGGATAGCCAAAGGCAGTGGGAAACCATCGGGAAAAACCCTAATTCCCAGAAACCCGCAAGAGGCCACCAAATGGGAAATTAGTGAAACGGTGACCAAATGCTACCAAAATTTATGGGTAGGAGCATCTCGACATGCTCGACAAGTCCATATGACCCGCATGACCCAAAAGTGACCCGAAGCGGCACTAAACCTCAGAAACGGCATCAGACACACAAAGCGTCAAAATGCACTTGTGGCCAAACCGCAAGTCCGTTTGCCACTAAACTTCACGAGCAGCTTTCCTAGACCATCAACAACCAAGTCCTATGGTGGTAGACCACCACAAATCATCAAAGGTATGTAAACGCAACCACGGGTGCTTCTAGAGTGACAAATTGCCAAATGGAGCTCCGGTGAAGCCAAAGTCGACAAAAACCATACGGCAAGGATCCCCAAGGGATCGGGAAGCTATGGAGATCAACATCGAGAAATTTCATCGCCAAAAAGCACTCCAAAAGTCAAAAAACGGCTCAGAGGCTCTGAAGTCCACACAGGGAGTTATACTCTATCCATTTGACTTTTTTGTTGAAATTAGGCTCAAAAGGGACTTAGGGGAGCAAAGGGCAAGCACTGGGAGCACTAGCACTGAAAAATCACCAGAAGACATCCTACACGTAGGATGTCTCAAGGGCACTTTTTGGCACAGACTCCAACTTTTTTATCATGCACATGTTCTGAATGACATTTACAAGCCATACACCAAGTTTCATCACATTTGGACCAAGCTTGACCTTATATGCATGGAAAAATGCAAAGTTACGGCATAGAGGCAATAATGGGCCAAAGACCTACCAAATCTTGTCCAAATCCCATGAAACTTGCACAACACATTCACCAACACATCAGCAAACAATCTGTGTGGTCAGGGAGAAAAAATGATGAAATAGTAGGATGTTTAATTGACCTTTTTGGCATGCAAGGGATGTTTTATCATTCCAGATCCAATTACCTCATCATCAAGAGCCCATATGTCAAGTTTGAAGCCATTCTAATCACTTTTGATCCCCAACACCTTCAAGATACACTTTTTGAGCCCAAAAACACCTCACAGAGCCTTACAAGCATCAAATCTTGTCCAAATTCAAATCCAAGAACATGGCCATGTTCCATAGGCCAAGGACAACCCACAGAACAAGTTTGATGTCATTTTGATGAAAAAGACATCCTACGTGTAGGATGTCTCCAGCATAAATTTAGCCTTCTGTGCAAATAATGACATCATGCGAGCCAATACCATGGTGCAATGAGCCCATATACCAATTTTTAACCCATTTGGACATCAATTGCTACCTATGATGGACATTCTACCCAAATTGTGGCCTAAAGCCTGAATCACTCAAAAATCCACTTTTTGATAGCCAAATTCAAATCCAAGCCTATAGCCATGTTCCATGAGCCTTACACTACCTGCATGTCAAGTATGAACCACTTCTTATGAAAAAGACATCCTACGCGTAGGATGTCTAGATGGAAATTTTTGGCCAGATTTGCACTGTGAGCACATGCACAGCTTCACAAGTTCCTTTTAAGCTTTATTTTCAATTTTCAAGTCATTTGGATAAGTACAACTCAGTTTTGCAGCTAATATGGAAAAAACACTAACTTCGAACTACCGAGTGCAACAGGATCTATGGCGGCCTCGAAGTCACCGAAAAAGATGAAAAGAATGACCATCAAAGATTATCTGGACGAAGTGGAACCCTTTGTCATTCCAGAAGGAACATTAAAGCCCACCAGCACTTGGATACAAGAAGATCTGTTAGAGTCAAACGACCTAAAGATCTACCAAGGAGTGTTCAAGGACAATGAAGGCAATGTCATAGAGCTACCAATGCTGTCGAGAGAGCTCAATGAGTTTGTACGAAGCAAAATGGCCGGCTACTTGGAGAAAATTGACCTCCACAACTACTTCGAAGCAATACCGGCAGGGGTGGACATCAAAAGAGTATGGGAATTTGTAACAAGCATCAAAGAGGATGGAGTGGCCAAGGTAGCAGATTTACAAGGCAGACCAGATACAGAGATCATAATCACGGAGCGGGTTGTAGCCCATGCACTAGACCTCTCCAATGAGGGGGACAACGTCACAAAAAGAAGGGATGAAGTCAAAGTGTACAAAGAGAAAAGGGCAAATTACACCTTTGAAGACATTGCCAACCTAAAGGTGGCAATTATGAGCCAGTTGTACAACCAGTACTTCCACATGTGCACTAAGAGGCCATAGAAGTACAGGATTCCGCCAGGTGCAATTGCCACAACTTTTACTTGGGCAATGACAAAAGGCACCCCAAAGATAATCAACTATGCGGCATACATACATGACAGCTTAGTAAAGATAGGCAACAAAAAGCCAACCTACATAGTGCCAGGAGAGCTGATCACCAAAGTGGTTTATGGGGCACTACACGCTAAAGGAAGGTGGCCTGACCCCCCATTTCAGAATGAATGGCTGAGAGTAAAAGAAGACAAGGAAGATGAGCCGCAAAGGGCACCAAAGGTGGCTACGAGATTGAAGAGACGGCTGGAGCCAGTTGAAGAGGAGCAACCCGAGCAGAAGAAAGGAAAGAAGGAGTTTGCTCAAGTGCCGGCCAAAGAAACCAGGTCTCAGAAAGCAGCAAGACTCGAGAGGCTGATGGAGAGTTTTCGAGCACAAAGAGCCCTCAAGGGTGATTTAAACGAACTCTGGAAGCCATCTCTCGAGTCTATGTCCGGATCATCCAAAAGAGTGCAAAGGGACCGCTTTGAAGATTATATCAAGAATTTCGAGATTCTTGATGCTGCAGCGGAAAACATTCCCCATGTCCCTTTCACCGAGGAGGAAGTGGAGCAAATAAGGCAGACACTGCTAGATGAACAAGAAAGCCAAGAAAGAGAAAGAAAAACAAAAGCAGACAGAGACTTAAAGGGCAAACCGGTAGCTTTACCAGATAGCCCTAAACCCAGCCCACAGCCATCACCACCTCCTAGCAGCCCTCCACCAGAAGATAAGGAGGTTGAGGACAAACAAGATGAAAGGCAAGCTGAGAAGCAAGAGCAAAGGCAGAAACCTGAGCCAAAAGAAGAGGCCAAGCCTGAGTCTGAGCAAAAAGGATTAGATGAGGCCTACTACGCATTTTTGGACTTGCTAGCTACAGGCTATACAAAGGAAGAAGTTGCCACAGTTGCATTCGACTTGGCGAGAATAGGGCATAAAGAACAAATGCAAGGCATTCGGCTAGTGGAACTAAAAGAAATTGCTACAAACACTGTAGACCTGCACCTGCCCTCCAATGACTGGGACGTGGTGATGACAAAGCTAGCCGGATTGCGAGCACAATCCATGGCTTCAGAGAAAGAGATGATAACTCTCAAAGCCACTGAAGAAAAGACTAAAATGGAAAGGGATTCTCTGTAGGCACAAAGCCAAGGGCAAAAAGAGAGAGAAGCTGACCTCTAGGCCAGCTTGGCAACGGCTCTACAAAACTGCCAAGCAATGGAAGAAGCAAATGAGGCAGCAGCAAAAAGAATACAAGTAGCTGATGAAGAGTGTTTGCAGCTCAGCAAGTCATTGCGAGATGCTAAAAAAGAACGAGATAATCTAACACTACAGTTGGCAGAAGAAACAAAAGAAGTTGAGGCCATGAGGAATGCCAAGGAAAGAGCAGAGATAGAACAAGAAGCAATCCTGGATGAAATCCTTGAGCTCAAGGACAAATTAAAAGTCAAAGATCAAACCATCCAGAGGCTGCGAGCATCACGTACTAGAGTCAGAGCAACGAGCTCGACTCAAATCATTTCCGAGAGTCAACTATATGAAGAGCAAATGCAGGAACTTCAGAAGGAGCTGACTCTCGAGAAAAAGCAGAGGTTAATGATGGCTGAAGGTTCTATCGTAATGCAAACAAGAATGGAGGGCCAAAAAGCCCTGCAAGAAGAAGTGGAAAGCATAAAGATAAAGCTCGAAGAGGCGGAAAGAGTAAACGCTGAACTTAATGACCTCCTCGTGAATATGGGCGAAGAGGCTGAAGCGGAAAATCAAACACTCCTCAGGCAAATTGAGGAGTTGAAAGGCCAGCAAGGAGGAGAGGCAGAAAGCTCAGGGCCAGCCGCCAATGAGGGCATAGACCTCAAAAATGTGGCAGATCCTGTGGACACACACATGCAAGAGGAAAGCATAGCAGGATCCTCTAAAGAGCCACAGGATCTAACACAAGAAGAGGAGGAAAAATTGTGTAAGGCAATAGAGGAAGAGCTAAGAGAAAGCACGAAGGAAGCCTTGGAATGGGAGCAGAGAGTCTTCAAATCTATCACAATTCAGAAGATTGACGCCAGCAATCTCAGGCGCGAGTGGCTTCAACCCTCTCTCCCATATCCATTGCTGAAATATGAGGCAACTACAATAAACAAGCGGATCACAGAAGAGCCAACGATACCTCTCTACAATGCAGACACCTCGAAGCCAGAAGGAGTTAAGCTTATAGTGGATTCTCAGCCAAAGTGGAGGAAGGCTTGGCTTACAAAGTATCCACAATACCTAATCCACCTGGTAGAGGCACCTAAAGATATCAGAGACAATCTCAGCTTCTGTTCCCTACCAAGGGTTAGGATGTGGAAGGCACAGGAAATTTTGCAAAGAAGCCAACCCACTTGGCTGAATTAACCAAAGCTGTCGGGCATGAAGGCAGGTGAGAGAATAAGTGTCCAATACATGGCCCGAAAATCCTAACGGGCACCATAAAGTTGTTCACTAGCTCACTTGACCTTACATGCATTATGATGAGAAAAATCTGCAGAACCATCTTAGCAGTTTTCAAGACCTTCAAGCCAGGCCAGGTGATCAACAGCATAATCTTCTTCCAGGATACATACAGATGTGCTTATGATCTGTGAGGTCAGCCTTCCAAGGAGGTGATACATGTGCTGTATCAAAGAATCATGTTTCTACCATCCTATCACCTCCAGGCTTTTGAAGAAGCATTCTATACGAGGTTCTTCACCATGAATATAGATATCTTTGGCCCAACAATGATGAACCTACATTCCGGGTACGAATCATTGCTAAAGATGAGGGAAACGATAAGATGAAGCAGCTGATCAAGGCCATGTCGGGGACGACATGAGCAAGGAAGGGGGGAGTGTTAGAAGCTGGACACACCCCACGGCATCTAACTACTCGGAGGACTATTATTTTTTGTAATTATTCATTCATTGAGGAAAACCTGATTTTTCACCTTGTAATTATTGGGACTTACAGAAGTTTCCAGATTGTATCCCAGTTTTGATAGTTAGATTGAGTAGATGGTTGATTTTGGAACTTTAGGGTTTGAGGAATTATAAGGTATATATACCACTTTTTGACCTTAATGAAAAACCTTTTGTCATTTTAAACAAGTTTGAAGTCTGTGAGTGAGCGTACTGTGTACGAGCTTCATCTTGACGCTACGTGTGCTCCGAAGGTCGGAATCGAGTGCGGAGAAGTGCAGCGTGTTGCCCCCGACTAGAGCTACGCGCCGATACCAACATTGCACGCGTACCGTCCGGCTTTGTGAGCTCCTTCTACGAGCTTCATCGATTGTTTGGGTGAGCATATGTTGTCCGATTTTGCATTGCAGCATATCCACGCATTCAGATTGAGTAGAACTACAAATTAGGCACTTTAGATTTCGGAAACAAAGACCTGCAGATTTCGGCCAGACATCCTATGTGTTTCTGCACCAAGTGTTTTGGGTCGGGATTTTGGTTCATAGACCTTAGGGAGAGCGACCTATTGGTATTAGTAGGGTCTCCTTCAAGTTCTATGGTGTTTCGAGATTGTTTGATGGGTGTTTGGCTCTAGGAAGCGTTGTAGGAAGTTTCCTCTTTTGCACTCTTGAAGGCTGTGACTTCGACAATTGGTAGAGACCTCTGTAGAAATTAGTTAAAAGTCGGTCGAGTGTAGGTTGACACCTTATGCTTGCTTCTACACGCCTGCGGATCGAGCTTCATCCTTAGCTGACATTACATGTTAGGTGAGTTCTCGCTGTGCTGACGTCCGTCGCAGCGTATCCGTCCAACATGCAATGAAGATGGAAAGCTTCATGCATCATGAGAATAACATAAACTTTGCAAAAAAAACATTAACTATCCCAAGCCTCAGTCCCAAGGCCTCAAACACCTTCGAAGGTGGAGAGAGCTAGGGGGAATGAGGGTAGGGAAGAGGATGAAGAATCATTCATAGGAGAAATAAATAGGTCCTCACTTATCATATCTCTTCTTGCTTAGCATAGCATAATAGCATAGTAATGAAGATGAAGAACATGGCAAGCTTAAGCATTGAACCATGGCTCTTGGTTTGATTTTCATTCCATGGCCAACAGTGTTGTTGTAGGCTCTCTACTTCTCCACAAGCTTGGAGAAGGAGATGGAGCTCTTGCACTTTGCACTCCACACAATGAGAGAATGTGTGTGTGTGTGTGTGTGTGTGTGTGAGTATACCCCCCTCTCATGCTTGGTCCACACCTCTCTCTCTCTCTCTCTCTCTCTCTCTCTCTCTCTCTCTCTCTAGTAATATTTAATTATATCATTTAGGACATGTGTCCTCTTTTTCCTCTTTGAGAGAAAGAACTTAATTATTTATTTTTATGTATCTAAATTCTCATTAGACCCCTTTAAAGCCTATCCAATAGGATTTAAGCACATCTTAAGGGCCACATGTAAAGAATTGTTTTTTAACATGTGTATTTTATGCTAACTTTCATTTGGATACTTTAAGCACTTAGTCAATCAAGCATGGAAATGGAAACGTTAATGCCTCTTGAGAATTTATCTTTGAATTTAACACTTCAAGAACCTTAGTCATTTAAGCATAAAAATCACCTCAAGCTTTGGGCAAGGTTCCCATAACCACTTTAAGTATCTTAGAACCTCATGCTTGGGTAGGATTCCCACCTCGAGGTTATCCCTAGTTTGCATAAGGTCAAAGGACTTTTTAACACTAAATTTTGGAGGTTTTTAATGAAGCTAACCCTAAGGTCTTTTAAACTCCATTAGATGCAGGTTGCTCTTTGATAGGCTACCTCCTTTTGGATCTTTATTGAGATGTAACCATCTCTCCTCTTGTTCCCTTGCTGAGGTAAATCTAGAAGCACTTATTACACATTGCTCTTTGGTAGACCGTCTCCTTTTGGACCCCTATTGAGATGCAACCATTTCTCCTTTTGGTCCCCTGTTGAGATAGGTCTAGAAGCACATATCTATATCCTAAGACTTGTTCCCCTTTTAGCTTTTCATATTAAGTGATCAGTTTAATATGAGAAAATCATTTGGTAAAGTTAGATATTATATTTTATGACATTTCTACTCATTGGCATTGAGTAGTGTTATTGCTTATGGAGGCAATGGGCAATGGAGTACTCAATGCCTTCCCCCTCTCCATATTGAAATGTTTGAGCACTTTAGCAATGTACTCAGATTGAGACAAATAAACCAATTTCTTGCATCTGTCTTGCCTAATGCGCATGCCAAGGATATGGCTTGCTTCACCCATGTCTTTCATTTCAAAGTTTGCATGTAACTCTAACTTCAAGATTGAAATCTCATCCCTGCATTTCTTGGCAATTAACATATCATCCACATAAAGGACCAAATCAACAAACTATCATCTTTATCTCACTTAGTGTAGAGGCAATGTTCCATATCGCTACGTTTGTAGCCTTGAGAGAGCATGAACAAGTAGAATTTATGATACCACTCCCTTCATGACTGCTTTAGACCATAAAGAGTCTTTTCTAACTAACACACCAAGTCTTCATTGCCCTTCTCAAAAAAACCTTCTGGCTGCTGCATATAAACTTCTTCTTGAAGATCCCCGTGCAATAACACCGTCTTGACATCCATCTGGTCAAGTTTTATATCCTCTTTAGAAACCAACACAAGTACACCCTGCAGGGTAGTCATCTTGACAACCCGAGAAAAGATCTCATCAAAGTCAATACCCTTCTATTGCTTAAATCCTTTAGCAACAAGTCATGCCTTGTACTTGGGTTTATTATCATGAGGTGTAACTTTCTGTTTATACACCCATTTGCATGGTAATGCATTTTTACCTTTAGGAAACCAAACCAGCTTCCAAGGGGCTTCCAAGTTTGATTCTTATGCAGCAAGTCCATTTTTTATTTCATAGCTTTCTCCCACTTTGCCTTGTCATCCATTGACATGGCTTCCTTATAGTAGGAAGGCTCTCCGTAATCTATCAGGAGGCCTTGAAACTCTTGTAGACCTTCTAATAATTGCTTGAGCTGGTTGTCCCTCAACAACATCTTGTACTACAGGAGGATTTTGTACTTGTTGTCTGACATCAGACACTTCAGCCCTATTGTGGACAACTCCATCTTCTTGTATATAATTCTCTTGACCTCCACTATATGCACAGGCTTCTTATGCATCTTTTCTTCATTGAAGTATATGTCATTGTTGTGAAGTATCGTTTTTAGCTTCAGGATCCCATAATGAAAGTCCCATCTTGCCAAGATTTCCATAACCAAGAAATATGCTTTTTTTTAAACATAGGAGCCAACTTGCTTTGAAACTCCTTTGGAACATGGCAATACGCTTCACAGCCAAAGACTCTAAGATGCTTGTAAGAAGGTGGCTTCGCAGACCAAAGCTCTTCAGGTACCTTCTCATTTAACTCCTTGTTTAGGAGATCTATTAATAAGATGGATAGCAGTTGCTAACGCTTCCATCCAAAATCCATTAGACAACTCTGCATTAGACAACATGCTACACGTAACTTCTCTTGTATGGTAAGGTTCATCCTCTTAGCAACACCATTTTGTGGAGGGTTATATGGAGCAGTCAACTCTCATTTGATGCCTTTGGAATCACAAAAATTCTGAAAGGCTTTAGTGACATACTCACCACCATTATTTGACCTTAAGCACTTGACTTTCTTGCCGAACTGATTCTCCATTAATGCCACAAAATTTTGAAATTTTGAAAGAACTTCATCCTTCTTCCTGGGAGGATATACCCACACTTTCCTTGAGAAGTTATCAATGAATGTAACAAAGTACAATGAACCTCCCATGGATATGTTAGGCATAGGTCCACAGACATCACTGTGCACTAACTCTAATGGCTCCCTTTTATGAGTTCTTCCTCGTTTGTGTGGTGATTGTGTTTGTTTACTATAAAGACAATGCTCACAAACTAAAAAGTCTCAAAAGTCTAAGAAATTGAAGCCACTAACATAACCAAAATGAGACAATATTTTCATTCCCTTTTGAGACATATGTCCTGACCGACGATGCCACAAAGAACCACTTGGTTGCTCACTTACACAGATTACAAGGTTTTTTTACATTAGATACATGTAGCATGTACAAAGTCCCAGACATTGAACCATGTGCTACCACTAAAGAACCTTTGGTGATCTTTCACAAACTATCACCAAATGTGCAGTAATATCTCGCGTCATCCAATTGTCCTGTACTAATCAAGCTTTTGCTAAGCTTCGGCACATGTCTCACATTCTTGAGCATGAATGAAGAACCATTTTGAAATTTAAACTGCACATCGCCGACACCAACTATATCGCAAGAAAAATCATTGCCAAGATGAACACGACCTTTACGGGCTGCATTATATGTACTAAACCACTCTCTATGAGGAGTCACATGAAACGATTCACCTGAGTCAAGAACCCAATCCTGTAAAGCATAGTCGTCAGTGGAAACCAAAAATGTTGAATCCATGGTAGATGTGAGATAAATGTGTCCATCAGAATCTTCCACAAAAACATTGTTGATCTCTTCAATCTTTATACTTCCTTCCTTAGTCTTGCCTTCTTCCTGCTTCTTGTCTTTACCTTTCTCTTGTTTCCATTTTCGATGGTCTTTCTTCATATGACCCTTTTTGTGACAATGATAGCACTCAATGTCTTTTCGGCCACGAGAATTTCCTTTTTTATTTTGATTTCCCTTTTCCTTTGATCGACCACAAACAACAAGAGCATTGCTAGTACCACAAGAAGCATCAAGATTCTTCCTGCTAACCTCTTTGGTAAGCAAACTGCCCTCAACATCAACACATGTTAAACCATCAGGAGGTACTGAGTTACTTATGGTTGTGCAAAAAGTATCCCAACTTTCTGGCAATGTAACTAGCAAGAACATTGCTTTGGCTGAATCGTCGAAATTGACTCCTTGTGCAGAAAGCTGATTGAAAATTGTGTTGAACTTATTGAGATGGTTGCACATGGGTGTGCTCTTATCCATCTTCAAATCAACTAACTTTTTCAGCCAATAAACCTGTGATGCTACACTTTGCTTCTCATATAGGTCACATAACTTCTTCCACAACTCATAGCTAGTCTTTTCTATGTTCACATTTGTCATGCCAAGGGTAGGATCGGGCACGACCAGGCACGGCCAAGGGCCAGGATGGACATGCAGTCAAGGGGGTCCCTATATTTAGAAGGCCAAGGGCCTATATAAGGCATGGCTGGGTGGTGATGAGCATGTTCCAGTTCCCTTGTCCTTTCAGTGGTATCAAAGCTTAGGGAGGAGGAGCCATGGAGGAGGGGGAAGGAGATCAATTGTGAGGTCTTTTGTCTCTTGTTTACCTCTCTCTCTCTCTCTCTCTCTCTCTCTCTCTCTCTCTCTCTCTCTCTCTCTCTCTCTCTCCATCAAATAACAAGGCAACCTCTCCCTCTCTCTTGCGTGTTATGGAGGGCGTGGTCCTCAAGACTGGGGAAGGCTTTTTGCATGCTTTCCATGGGGGAGAAGAAGATGCTGCAGCTCTACTGTGTATGCAAGGTCTCTAAGCAAGAGGTCCATCTCAAGGAGCACCAAAGTACCGCGTGTACAGCAACCCTAGCAAGGGAGGAAAGGGACAACATCGACCTGCATAGAATTGGCCAATGTTAAGCTTGAAATGTGCGCAGTGGCAAGAGGGAAAAATTCCGTTCTGCGCTAACCCCATTCGGGCACTGTGGTGGATGCGATGTTTCCCTACTCCTTGGCGCAGACGGCTGCCATCGCCATGCATTTTTTGGAGGAAGGTTTACACATGGTGGGCACCCTAAGGGTGCCCTAATGCCACCCTAAGGGGCTTGTCCCACTGCAGGAAGGAATCCACTGAAGCATGAAGAAGGAGGGTCCTCATGACTGCAAGCAAAGGGGCTATTGCAAAATCATGAGGCTATGAAGCGTGCACAAAAACACTATATTTTCCTCAGATCAGACTGCATGCAGCATGCATGTTCGCATGTGGCCATGCGATTTCTTACAAAAGCATATGCATGCAAAAAGCCACGAATTTATTATGGTGGAGTACTATAATAATGAATAAAGATAGCACGGCTATCTTTACTATCCATTATCGCTTTTCACCATGAGTTTCACATAAGGAAAGGCATTCCAAGAGAAGCCTTGCAACCAACCTCCATGCGAGTACATGAGGGCAAGACAAGCTTCAAGTTTCAACATGGGCTGCAAGGATCATAGAAAAAGCTACCACATAGGCCATGCGGCTAGCAAGGTCAGTCGGCACAAGTCAGTAATGAGGTATGCATTTTTTTTTGAAATTGTTTGGAAAATTTGTTCGAACATGATGAGTGATTCTTGTCCCAGCAATGCTATTGTACATGTTATCAATCTCCATTCATTTGCATGGTTTTGCTAGCATGAAAGATCATCATTTGCACATGCAACTGAATTATGTCTATAATGCATTGTTACTTTGAAATTTACATAACATTTCGGGTAAGCAAGGCTTGCATTGCCTTCTTGCAAGGCTCGCATGCAATCGAGGGGGGTACACCTAAGGCACTCCAAGCACAAGCACGGCTTGTGACAATTGTTTTAAGCATTACAATTTTGTTGGCATCAAACCAATGCTTAACCTGCCAACATGACTCGAGCATGGCTTGAGTACCTGCACGGAGCAATAACAGTTCAATTTTGATGCCCATGGAATCTCAAGGAAATCGGCACACCCTGTGGCTCGACTTCATGAAGGTTGCATAGAGTTGGGCATGGACGACTTCTTGTCACTGCTTCCACAAGCCGGCAAAGATGCTCGCCACACGGCACTAGCCAATTTCAATTGAAATTGCATGCCAAGGTCAATTCTCGTTTGCCATGATCTTTGTGCGTCAGTAACAACAACTGTTGGCTCCAATCTGGGCATCTTGCATTGAAGATTTTTACATTTAGACTATGCTATGAGCATACAAACTTGGCAGGGGAATTGGCAATATGAGTGCAGGTTACTTCATTACATACCAAACGGGCATGTATGATATACGAGGGTGTATATGATTTACACGATAATTCTCTCTCACACAACAGATAGGGTTATGAGCTACATTTGAGCGAGTTTTTCTTTGACATCTCAAGACAACTGGTTACAACAGGATAACCAGGTTAGACCTTGTTCAATTTTGTTTATTTTTTCATGTTTACACCTTTGATTGGAAACTATTGCTTTTGTGCAAAGAAAAGTGCTTTGTCAATTTTACAAGAAGCAAGGCTTCTCCCTTGTGCCAAGGTATTGCCCAATGACTTGGCATCACGGGCATTGGCACACAAGTTTGGGGAATTGGCAAAATAGGGAATATTAGCTTACCAAATCCCTACCACTCTAAACTGTGCACGGCACTTATGGTTTTGGCTCTCACGTTTGAGGCCATCACTTTTGCCAAGGTCTTAGGATTATGTATGCATGGCATGCTAGCTAGGTGGATTCAATTCTATCGCCTCCTAAAATATGCTTCCGCTACAAGACCAGACACTTTGTCAAGGAGAAGATAAGTTTTGGATTGTTTCACATAATTTTGGTTTCTATCAAGGCACAACAACACTAAAAAGAACCTAAATCAAGGACTTAATTCCAAGGCAAAGTGCTATCATTAAGTCACACTAGTGTCCTCACAACCACATACATGGTGTAGGTGGGTAAGTCTATGACTTGTTTGTGTTTTTCTGTTATCTCTCTCAATGAGAGAGTCATAGCAGAAAATTGTGGCACGCTTGTATGATAAGCTGCACACTGCGCATAAGATGCACACAAGCATGGTCACAGTATATACAAGGTAATAACTTAAGGAAAGTTCCTCAGCCTAGCACTCTCTCTCTCTCTCTCTCTCTCTCTCTCTCTCTCTCTCTCTCTCTCTCTCTCTCTCTCTCTCTCTCTCTTATTTCTCTTGCAGAATAATGAAAACTTTTGAAGAATCTTTTGATACATGTTTTGTTTGGGAATCAGCCTGAGCCAAGGTGCTCTAACTCTCAGCTAGAAATTGGGAAAGACGCCCTCTACATTAGTCTTCATCGTTTTGTCGATTGAACACTAATTGCCAGAAGGACTATGCGCCACACAAGTTGGGTAAGAGTCATTGTCAGATCTCGGGTACGACCCAACTGTTGTCATTCCTTGGGTGCTTGTTCTTAAGATCGAACAGATCTACCCAGTGGAGTATACATCGACGTTAATGGACAAGCAAGAGTCTTGTCATTACAGTTGTTTAGGGTGTCATTTTTGCACTACATGTTTTCAGTGTGACGCTCGAGTTGAGTTTTTGATGACCATAAACTCACATCAGCTGATCTCTACCACGGATTCTAGATGCAACAAACCACTGCAACATCATGACTGTCCATAAGAGCTAGGCCTTTCACTTGTGTGGATCTCCTACTCTCTCTATAGCACTACGAGTATCTATGGACACATAGTTTGGGGCAAGACCCCGCGAGTGCTTACTAAATCACCCCATAGATCTATTTGAGTTATACTTTCAAGGAAAGAATTACACAATCTACCACACGGTAGCCGACAAATTCAACTTTTCATGTTGATTCCCATCATTCTATACACGGTCAAGTACGTTGGTTATCATTGCCTGCTAGTTGAGCAGTTTCTACAAAGGGTCTTACCAAGGGGTTTGACTATGTAAACTATAACCAACGAGATTGGATTGCAAAGGCAACACCCAGGGTTTCCAGTGCAATGTTGCTTGGTTTTTTCATAGGTGGGTGACATGCTCCTTTTCATCTGAATACGGGTAAGTGAACATTAAGTTCAACTCTCCAGGTGTACATCTATTGATTTGGTTTTCTTCCATTTTTTAGTATGTTTTGTTTGGCTTTTTCAAAGTCTTATAAATACGCTTGCATGTTTCAGAGATATGCCAAGGGCATGACAAAACAAAGCAATTTGGGCCATCATGTCCCATATATTTTTCTGCATTATGTTGTTATGAATCCATGTCCAGGGTTCGCTTTGGCACATGTTGTCACATGGGATACAACATGGTCTAGGAACTCAAGGAGTTCGATTTAGACAGTGTGGAGCAATGATAATGAGGGTCCCTCTCACTCTTGTTGCGGAGTGTTTTGCAGTTACCTCCACACACAAGTACCTTTTGTACTTGAAGGATGTTCTTTTGTCAAAACATTCTTACATGAGACATATTCCACATGCGGAGAATATGAGTCTCTGGACTGGCATTGGTGCCCCCTATTTTAATTATGTGTCACGACAAAGTCCCTAGGTGCTGGTCAAATCTATTTTCTAGACCATTTTCAGCACGATGTATCAGGAGCAATTTCAGTGGCCAGAAATTGTCGGATACTTAGAATGACTTGTTAAGGTACAAGTGCTGCTAAACAACATTACAGATGGTTGTTTTACATATTGCAAGGCTATGAGTTGTTAATGAAAAAGTTTCATTGTTTGTACCTAGAAGTGATCATTGTTTCACCTTCTATTATGGTTCAGACGTTTCAGCAAGGCTTGCAAATCATTGCAACTGAAAGTATTTAGTTTCTTTTCAGAACTATTTGCATTCCTCTTTAATGTGTGCTAAGCGCATCACATTTTCCATAATTATTGGCAAGGATCACCATGGATATACAGGTTCGGATCTGTTTTTTGCTAAATGCATGCACACTAGGTGTTATGGGCCCTAGTTTTCAGCAAAGGATGATTTGGAACGGCATGCGTGTTCATCAAGTTGTTGCTTATGAAGTATTTTGCACTCTATGTACAGTATCCCTGTGAGATTACTTTTGGGTCTACTAATCACCAATAGAGGTCATGGCTTGGTTTGTGTGTTTGTGGATTTTTCAAGTTAACCACGATGGTTATTCCGGACATTGTTGATTCCTCATCCATGTTACACGATATTGTGATTCCCATTTACCCGTCATCTGGGAAGACTGTCTGTAAACCGTGGGGGAAACACACCTTAATACTGTCAGTTATCCAAGGGGATAGAAAAATTACAAAGTGTAATATGGTGCTAAAGGATATGCAAAGTGCGTACATTAGCACCAATCAATCCAATTAATACGCATTTACTGCTCTACTTGGAGTTTGCTTACCATAAGTTAAAGCATGTTTGCGACTAGGTGTAGTCTCTTCATGTATAAATCAAGTTCTCAACCTTGAACACTAGTTATGGTGGGGTTGTTTACTGCTGGGATTGGAAAACAAGTCAAGGACTTAAATTTGGCTGATGAATTATGCTAGAAAGTTACTTTCATGGAAAGTGAAAAGAGGTACTCCTTAGGGTACATCTTTGTGTGATAACTCGTTTTCCATACTCATGTGTGTTCTAAATGGAGTCTACACACTACAATTGGATAGGAATCGGCAACACAAGACAGTTGCAAATGGACAACAATGTGAAAAACCAAGATGCTACTCTTGGCTTCATTGAACCTCCTGCTGAACCGTGTTCCAATCAACCAAACATTTGGATCCATGAAGGATGCCACTATAGAAAACATTAGTGTATCATCACTCTTGTTTTCGAGGATGAAAACGCTCCTCCAAGGGGGCAGTAATGTCATGCCAAGGGTAGGTTCAGGCACGTCCAAGGGCTAGGATGGACATGTAGTCAAGGGGGTCCCTATATTTAGAAGGCCAAGGGCCTATATAGGGCATGGTTAGGTGGTGATGAGCATGTTCCAGTTCCCTTGTCCTTTCAACATTGAAGTACACATTCTACGACAAAGTCAACATGATGGTGGACCCGACAAGCTCATCCAACTCCTGTCAATCATACTCATCCATATCCTCAGGCTTTATCCCCTTCATCTTTATCGGACGGATCTGCTTCTTTTGTACTAAGACATTGTAAATTTTTTCCTTCCAAAATGGGAAGTTAGTGCCATCTAACTTCTCAATGTTGAACAAACAGTTCTCTAATGATGAAGCCATCACTCAACAAGGAACAAAGGTGATAGATCCACTGCACTAAAGAAGATGATAGAAAACCTGAAAAGTTTCGACAGAGGCTCCCCTGCAAAACTGACTTCTAAACACAAAACAAATGTGTACAATGACTGAAATGCTGATGAAAATGGCTAAACTGACAAGATAGAATCTCAAGGAACTGTCGCTGTCAGTTTCTCCAACTCTAGAAGAGTGCCTTTGAACAATTGAACATTGTCAAACGCATACGCATACGCATAAAGATGGTAGCAATGCCATCAATGGCGGGTCATTGTCAATTGAACATTGTCAAACGCATACGCATAAAGATGGTAGCAATGCCAACAATGGCGGGTCATTAGATGTACTGCACTAACCGCATAAACATACATCCTATGTCAATGCCGAAACTATGGAGATGTTGGGGGCTCGCTCCAAAACCTGTATCACCGAAAGGATCTCCACATTTGAGAATCCTCCAGCTCAATAAAACCTTACCACAACCCTCAACAATGGGCTTTCCATATGTCCATCACAATACATACACCACATAAGATCCGACATCAACCATAAAAACCCTTTTCTGTAACCGCTACGGCGTTTTGTCTGATTTAGCAGACCCTCGAGATCTTACATCAAATATCATGTGATAGAGATTGTAGAAAGAGTCTGCAACGAAAACCTGTACAATGCGGAAGAACCGACGAAGGTTGTTAACCTTCACAGCTCACGGACACCCCATCACGTACGACGGACGTGTATTATGTATTTGGTAGAGTCAGGTACCGGGCTTGTCGGACCAATAGGAAAAGGGTAAGAGTGATCGCCGATGAGAGGCGCACTCTAACTGGGACATTCAAGGGATTAGTTGGCTAAGCATGGGCGCCCAAGTGTGAATGGGGTGAGCTCATATAAAAGCCAACTAAACCTAAAATTCACTCATTCTCTCATTTGTGCCATAGAAAAGTGCTCTTGCTCCATCTCCATCTCCATCTTCTTCTTCTTCACCTCCGTGTGTGTGTGTGTATGTGAGAGAGAGAGAGAGAGGGAGAGTGTGTGTGCGATCGAGCATTACGAAGGCACGACGGCGGCGAAGCGGTTGAGCGCGGCACGACTGCAGCTTCTTCTTCATCGCGGCGAGGAATCCACTACGAAGGCGAGCGTAGAGCGGTGAGTGACACACCCTTTGCTCTCTTGAGCTTGCTAGTTTAGGCTTGTTGTGTGCTTGGAGCCATTTGTGGCTCGCACACGGTGTATCGGCAAGTCCTTTGCTTCGACAGTGCGGCAAGGAGCGCACATTTTTGGCGCCGCTGCCGGGGAAATGCCCTACACTAAGCTCGGTTAAGCACTTTACGCTTTCTTGTGGTGCAATTTCTATCATAGGAAAGGTAGGGAATGAGTGTGTGAGGTTGTGTGGAGAAGGATTTGTGAAGAAGGAAGGTGTGTGGTTGTGTGGAGAAGGTTTTTTGTTACGCTGTACTGTCTTTTTTGTTTTCTGTTAAAGAAGGAGTTACATTTTTTTTGCAATGAACTGTTAGAATTAAGGTATTAGCTATGGAATGTTAGTTCTGTAAGGTTCAATGTTAGTTCTGTAAGGTTAGTTTTGTAGATCTGTTAGCTACTGTAGTACTGTGTAAACAGTGTTAGAGTGTGTGTGGCAGTATCTTCATTAGCTGTAAGTAGATAAGTTAGGTGTAGGTTAAGTGTGTGTGTGTGTGCGCGCGCGCAGCGCGACCGCGGCGACTTTTTTTTTTTTTTTTAATTAAAAAAAAATTCAAAAAATTATTTTCGGGCTGGGGATCATTCCCCAAGCTCAAGCCCAAACCCAGACCTTAGTCCTCAATTTTAAAAAATAGTTTATACACCTTTTTATATTTAAAAACTATTTTTAGGATTTCGAGGACTATAAAAACTATTTTTAGGATTTCGAGGGCTTCACGTAGCCGAATAGAGAGCTGTAAAGCACGGCACGTTCCTTTAGCTAAAACGCTTGTCTTGAGCTTTTACACGCTGTCAGGAGTTTTTTGGAGCAAGGGATTGCGCATATGTACATACACATGCATGGTGCATCGAATAAAGGATTGCCCATTTTCTTTAGCCAGGTGGTTACGTGGGGCCCACATGTGTACAGGTAGGACAACATGTACATAGTGCATCGATTTTCACTATTACCAGTACCAGTGTGTTTTTTCTACAATAATGAGGAGTTGGTAGCGCTTAAAACTTCTCGAGGAAGCTATCCGCGGGCCGACGACATGAGGCAAGCAGGTGCGTCAGATGGCATCTAGTGGCGTCAGGAGGGCGAACGAGGTCAATATTTGCACGCGGATGAGGACGGACACAACGTGGGTGTTTTCTTGTGAGAGTTATGCAGAAAGGTCATCATTAGGACCACTTTTTGGGGCCACTTCACGTGGTGGCGAGATGCATTATTGGAAAAAAGCTGAGTGCCAGGTGTGCGAATGATGCAAAAAGGTGACAACTATGCACTGCGAGGTCAGTTTTTGGCCTGTTCGGGGTCCGTTTGAGGTCATCTAAAAGGCCAAGGGTGCCCAACTAAAACAGCTAAGTGTGGGAACTGAAAAAATAGAGAGAAGACCAGAAAAAAACGTGGAGAAGAGAGGAGGAACAGCCGCAGGTGTGTTTTTGCTCATTTTGGAGCTTATTTTGGCCGTAAACTGCTCATCCGAGGTCGGATTTGAGCTCTTTGACATTGTAGACTGGGGTTTTGGGCCGTTCCGGACGCGATGGCGCTGTCCATTTTGCCAAATTCCTCACTCTTTTCCTGCTGTTTTTCTGTGTAAGTTTCTCCTATGAGCGAAGTTTCTGCTCCAGTTTGTGATTGTATCTGGTATCTTTTACCCATATTGTGTGAGCTGTTTGCCCCATTGGTGTTGGCCCAAGCTCATTTGTATCTAAAAATCATAAATTCTCCTCTTTTGAGCTGAATTTTTGGGTGTGTGTGCGTATGTGTGTGTCTGTGTGGAGTGGGCAAGTGGATAGTCTCTCTCCTCTCACTCCAGAGGTGTGTTCCCTGTCTCGGCCAGGTGTGTTGTCTAAGCCGAGTGGTGCCCCATAGTGTGTGTGTGTATCTTCCCAAGAGTGTGTGTCGGGTCGTTATAGAGGCGCTGTGTGTGTTTTTATCCCGCTCACATTCTTTTGGTGCCCCCACTGAGGATCTTCTTCGAGTACCTTCTGCTTCGAGCTTCGAGCTTCGAGCTTCGAGCTTCGAGCTTCGAGCTTCGGGATTACAGGTTGCAGATTACAGGTTACAGGTTACAGGTACAGGGACAGGTACAGGTACAGGTGATTCACACAGGTACAGGTAGCTGGAGTACAGTGATATACTAGCAGTGATGTCACTTGCAGTTGTTGTGGGAATGCATCACTTGGCGCCTATTTGAGCGCATTGTCTGCTGGATTGTACGTTACTTGTGGAAACTGCCATTGTACGCATTTGTGGAGCCATACTTGGTTGTATTTGGCAGTCCCAGCCATTTCTGAGACTTGGTCTGGAAGATAGTCATTTCTGAGACTTGACTATACGCGATTTGCATTAGCTTTCATGTGAGGGTCGATAGCGTGAGGTTTTATTGAGCTGGGGGATTCTTAAATGTGGAGATCCTTTTGGTGATACAGGTGGCTGGAGCACCCTTTTTGTGACCTCGCCATAGGCTATGTACTAGTGAGTCCTATTTGATGCTCGGGTTCTATTGTTGGCAGTTTATGCATACATATACAGTCTATATTTTGGGTTCTCATTGCTCTACTTCTGGGGAAACTCTGTCGAAATTTTCCCAAGTTATGATGGCTGGTTTTTTGGTATTTTGAGCCATTTATGCTGTTATGCTGCTGAAATTCTGGCAAAATCAGAGGTTGAGTCAGGTGTGCCTTCTTGGGAGCTTCATGGTTGGCTTTAATGGATGATCAAAATGGCCCTCAGTTCACTCCTTTTCATTTAACTCAAAGAATTCAGATTAATGTTCATGTGTCCAGGAAGATCTTTTTCCAGCAGCGCATAGTCTTTATGTTTGGGCCAAGAAGATTGAGAGAGATCCTGGAATGTCCTTTGCCTGTTGTCATTCCGATGATTAACTATGAAAACTCATTTGATGTGCATGTGTTTGTCCTCATCTAAAGCTGAGCTCCATTGAAGTTTCTGAGGATTGGGTAGTAAAAAGTTTTGGGTTCTTGCACGTGTGTTCGAAGGGGTTCTCAAAGCATCATAATTTGGGTAGCCATGGCTTTCTCTTATCCCGAGTTTCATGGAAGAAGTGATGAAGATGTGGAAGAATTTTTGGAAAAGATGGAGGTTGCCTGCATTAGCAACCAGATTCATGACCCTACGCAAATGTTACGCCTTCTCCAAATTTTTTTGAAGAGTGATGCACGAGTTTGGTCTAAAGCATTTGAAGAGGAGTTGCGTGTGGCTGATCCACCTGTAAGGTTGAGTTGGGACAATCTACGACATGGGTTGGAAGTGGAGTTTGTGAAGATAGAAGATCCTGACAAGGTGTGGCAAGAAGTACAGGCTTTGGTGCAAAAGGAAGGTGAGCCAGTAGATGCGTACATACGTAAGTTTTCATTGGCATGGGAGTGAATGTGCAAGGCTTTAGCACCACAGGTACCCCCGCCTGACATGATGAAGAAGGACAGGTTCTTGGCTGGTCTTTGGGAGAATATACGTTGGAGAGTGGAGCTAAAGAAGCCTAGGACATATGAGGATGCACTAGAGGTAGCAAGGAACAAAGAGTGGAAGCTGAGGAAAATGAGCCAGTTAGGGGTGGAGTCTTTGCCAATGAGGTCTGAATTTCAGCCTATAGAGTCTTTACAAGGGCGCATGTCAGGGGTTCATCATGAACCAGTGGTTCCTGTTACTACTCAGGTTATGCCAGCAGTGGTCACTACAGCAGTGCAAGATGATGGCCTAAGGCAAGACATGAGGCAAGTGGTTGATCTGATGAAGAATCTCTGCCTAAACATGCTAGGTCAAGTGGGAAATAATCGAGGTCGAGGGAGGTTTGCAAATCAGCAAGGAGGTGAAGAAAGGCCTAGGAATGGTGTTGGACAAAGCAATGGTAGGTTTTGGAGGCAGACGCCCACATGTTATAATTGTGGAGAGTTGGGTCACATCAGCCCGCAATGTGATAAGCCACCAAGGATGGGGGGAGACATGTATCCATTGCCAAGACAGGTGCTAACTAGGTCAAATGATTATGGCATCGAAATTAAGGGAGACGAAGGAACCAGTGGACTCACCCAGGAGGAAAAAAGGAAGACAAAAGTGCTAAGTGTAGTCACCTTGGAGAAGGCATCAAAGCTAGAGGATACATTAGTGATGCCTATTGGGAAGAGGACCACAGAGGAAAAGGAAGGAAGAAGTGTCCCAGGTCCTAGTAAGAAGAAAGGAAAGAGCCATGAAGGCGAGGATGTAGAGGCCAAGAGGAAAAGGAGAGCTCGTCGAAAGTTTCATGTTTCAGATTTTCCACTAGGGGATGGGCAATTAAGCTATGACTTGAAGGAGGATCTGACGAGCAGGAAGGCAGATGTTACTTTTGGGCAGCTTATAGAGATGGTGCCTAAGCTAAAGCGACAGTGGAAGAGGATGGTTAACCCAATGGAGAAAGAGCCAGAGAGAGGTTCAGTGAAGGTGTTGGCAATGGACGAGCTACCAGACATTTGTCCAATAGTAGATGTGTGGCATAAAAGGAAAAATTTGGGACAAGGTTATGTGGATGGCGGAGCCCAAATATGCGTCATAACACACTCATGCGTTGAGAAGATGGGTCTCACAGTGGCTGGGGTGTCAGGTTTTCGGATCAGATTGGCAAACCATCAAAAAGTAAAATGCTTGGGTGTTGTAAAGAGCTTAGAAGTGGAGGCATATGATGCAAAGGCAGTGGTTGATTTTCATGTGATGCCAGCAGGGTTGGGAGCATATCCTATTATACTGGGCAGACCATGGTTACGTGCAGTGGGAGCTGTTCAAGATTGGCGACATGGTACGATTAGCCTCTATGGAAAGACAGGTACCAAGAAGCTTTATAATATGGACACAAGGAAACGATTAGAGGAGCTTTATGAAGATGAGGATGAGTCTAGTGATGAAGACTCTTCCACGGTGACAGATGAGGATAGTGATAGCACTACCAGCAGTGATGAGGATGCTGATGTTGCATTTCTTTTGATGGATAAAGAAATCCAGGAGTGTGGTTTAGTCGCATTTGCGAATGAGGTTGAAGATGAAAGTGAAGGGCCTTATGAAGTGATTGAAGGGCTGATGCAAACCAAGGTTGAGTTGTCAAAGAAGCAGGAATTGATGACACAAATGATCAGTGGAGACCTCTCAGCTATGGAGAAGGATATATATTTGCATATGCTGGCTAGTTTTCCTGATTTGTTCATTACTTCATATGAAGAGACCAGAGGGTTCAAGGGTGAAGAGATGCATATAGAGCTGAAAGAAGGTGCTAAGCCAGTGCGGAAAAGGCTAAGAAGGATGAGTCAAGAGCAAATGGAAGCCTTGCGGGTAGAGGTGGACAAGTTATTGAAGGCAGGGTTCATAGTCCCTGTGGAGACCACAGAATGGGTGAGTCCAGTAGTAGTCAGTCCAAAGAAGGATGGGAAGTGGAGGATTTGTGTAGATTTTAAACCCTTAAATGCAGCCACTAAGAAGAACCCATATCCTCTTCCATTCATCGATCAGATCTTGGATTCAGTGGCAGGTTATGAGAGGTACAGTGTGTGTGATGGTTTTTCAGGCTATTTTCAATTGAAGATTGCTCTTAAAGACCGCACAAAGACAACTTTTATTACGCCATGGGGCTGCTATTGCTACACAGTATTGCCATTTGGGTTGTCAAATGGACCATCTTTCTATCAAGAAAGAGCAAATTGGGTGTTGGAACCATTCATTGGTAGTTGTGTTAAGGCTTTTATGGACGACTTCTGTGTCTATAGCAGTAGGGCTGAGCATCATGAGAAGTTGCAGATGGTATTGGCTCGATATGATGAATGTGGAGGACAACTAAATCCAAAGAAATGTCATCTAGCATAGCCAAGGGTGAAGTTATTGGGCCATATGGTGTCAGAAAATGGCATTGAGGCTGATCCAGATAAGGTTAAGTCTATTATTCTTCTTCCATCACCTATGAGTACGAAGCAATTGGCAACCTTTATACACAAAGTGAAGTACATGGCACGGTTTATTCCATTGTCTTCGCAGCTTCTTTATCCATTATAGCAAGTGGCAAAGCATGATCCATTGCAATGGGATGACAAGTGTGAAGAAGTGTTTCAAGAGGTAAAAGAGGTGTTAGGGGGGTTGTCAGCCATGCAGGCTCCTGATTGGGAGAAAGTTTTTTATGTAAATCCATCAGTAGGGGATGATGCCATTGGAGCCATGCTATTGCAAAAGGGGAAGGGCAGCCATTATATGAGGCCAGTGTATTGTGCAAGCCGAGTGAAGTTGGTAGCGGAGAGAAAGTTATCGGAAGTAGAGCTAGTGATGGCCAGTGTAATATTTGCTTGTCGACGATTTCGTCATTACTTGCTACCACGGCCTTTTGTTTTCTTGACGAGTTATGCCTTTTTGCCACAGTTAATTAATGGTATTAACATGTCAAATGTGGTGAAGAAATGGGTAATTGAGCTGCAAGAGTTTGAGTTCTCTTTTCTAGTGGAAGATAGTACAAGGGCTACCCTAGCTGATTTGTTGACCTACAAGGAGAATCCCCTTATTGTTAAGGAAGAGGTGGTGAGAAAGGTAGTTGAAGAAGTGCCACAGATCAGCAATGCACATGTGTTGTTCTTTGATGGTTCATACAGAAAGAGCCATGATGCAGCTTCAGGGGGTATAGCACTTTATGATCCAGAGGGGAAGCTAGTATGCAAGAGAGGGTTCAAATTGGATGCGCATAGTAACAATGAGGCTGAATATGCTACATTGGAAGCCGGATTACACATTTGTTTGAAGCATGGGGTTCGAAGGTTGAGCATAAAAGGTGATGCCTTGTTAGTGGTGAAGCAAGTGTTGGGTGTGTGGAAGAGCAAGAACACCTCATTGAAGGAAATGTGCTTCAGAATTAAAGGCCTGTTAAAAAAGTTTGAAGCATGGAGTATCAGACACATTGAACGTGCTCTAAATGGAGAGGCACATGAAGCAGCTCAAGGCATGATTGGGGAGCTATTTGTGTTGAGGACCACTTTACCTCTTTATCATGGCCGGGAAAGTTTGGCTCAAGAAGAGGAGTTTTTGCTAACAGGAATCATTCCAAAGGAGATTCAGAAGTCTAAGAAGTATGGCTTTGTGCGTAGAGCATACAGGTACAAATTGATTGGTGATGTCTTATACATGAAAGGGGCTGATCTCGTGTTGAGACGTGTACCTTGGCGGGAGGAGCTTTACAGAGTGTTGGAAGAGAATCACGAAGGCGCATGTGGTGGCCATTTTGCTCTAAAGATCACCTTGCATAAGATTTTGCAAGAGGGGTATGTATGGCCTAGTTTGCACAAGGATGTTCACCATTGGTGTAGGTCTTGCAATAGGTGTAAGCATTTGGGAAGAGAGTGTTGAAGCCAGAGCTACGAAAAACCATTATGGCGTTTGATGTGTTTGAAAAGTGGGGAATTGATGCAATAGGCCCGTTACCTATCACAAGCAGGGGCAAAAGCTATATTTTGACGGCAGTGGACTATCTCTCTAGATGGGCAGAGGCTATAGCAGTAAAACAGATCACTGCAAAGGATGTGGCAAAATTTGTGTATGATGAAATATGTTGCAAGTTTGGGGTGCCACTGGAGTTACTTTCAGATAAGGGGCCTGGCTTTAGAGCTAAACTGCTAGATTTTTTATGTGCAAAGATGAAGATTAGGCACCAGCATACCACTCCTTATTACCCGCAGTGTAATGGCTTGAATGAAAGATTCAATGGTGAGTTGGTACAGATTCTTTCGAAAGTGACAGAGCACCAAGAAAAGAATTGGGATTTGGAATTGCCTAGTGCATTATGGGCTTACCGTACTTCGGTGAAGACAGGTACAGGGTTTACTCCATTTCATTTGGTGTATGGAAAGGAAGCACTATTGCCTGTGGAGGTAGAGTTGCCTGCGGTCAAGATGTTAGAGAAGTTGCTTGGGCCGCCTAGTGATGCATTCAAAGAGAGGCTCTTGCAGTTACAAGAGGTCCAGTTGGATAGGATGAGCGCATTGGAGCATTATGGGCAGATGCAGGATAAGGCTTTGGCAAAGATAAATGAAAAGTTCAAAAGTAAGGGTATCAAGAAACATGACTTGGTTTTGCGCTACAACAGTAAGCTGGACAGCACCTTCCAAAAGAAGTTTCAAATTAAGTGGGAAGGCCCTTTCAAGGTAGTAGAGTGTTTTCCAAATGGCACATATCAGCTGGCTAACCTGGATGGTGTTCTACATAAGTCAAGGGTAAATGGATTGCGTCTTAAATTGTATCATGCTAGATTGATGATGGTGGAGCAAGATGAACTGATGGTGGAGCAAGCAATGTTGGTGAAGGATGAGGAGACATGTGATGCGGCGAGTCTCATATCGCTCTTTGCTTCTGCTGATCATGAATGATCTAGCAGGCTAGGGGATGGGCAAATTATGTCAGGAGTTTTTTGGAGCAAGGGATTGCGCATATGTACATACACATGCATGGTGCATCGAATAAAGGATTGCCCATTTTCTTTAGCCAGGTGGTTACGTGGGGCCCACATGTGTACAGGTAGGACAACATGTACATAGTGCATCGATTTTCACTATTACCAGTACCAGTGTGTTTTTTCTACAATAATGAGGAGTTGGTAGCGCTTAAAACTTCTCGAGGAAGCTATCCGCGGGCCGACGACATGAGGCAAGCAGGTGCGTCAGATGGCATCTAGTGGCGTCAGGAGGGCGAACGAGGTCAATATTTGCACGCGGATGAGGACGGACACAACGTGGGTGTTTTCTTGTGAGAGTTATGCAGAAAGGTCATCATTAGGACCACTTTTTGGGGCCACTTCACGTGGTGGCGAGATGCATTATTGGAAAAAAGCTGAGTGCCAGGTGTGCGAATGATGCAAAAAGGTGACAACTATGCACTGCGAGGTCAGTTTTTGGCCTGTTCGGGGTCCGTTTGAGGTCATCTAAAAGGCCAAGGGTGCCCAACTAAAAAAGCTAAGTGTGGGAACTGAAAAAATAGAGAGAAGACCAGAAAAAAACGTGGAGAAGAGAGGAGGAACAGCCGCAGGTGTGTTTTTGCTCATTTTGGAGCTTATTTTGGCCGTAAACTGCTCATCCGAGGTCGGATTTGAGCTCTTTGACATTGTAGACTGGGGTTTTGGGCCGTTCCGGACGTGATGGCGCTGTCCATTTTGCCAAATTCCTCACTCTTTTCCTGCTGTTTTTCTGTGTAAGTTTCTCCTATGAGCGAAGTTTCTGCTCCAGTTTGTGATTGTATCTGGTATCTTTTACCCATATTGTGTGAGCTGTTTGCCCCATTGGTGTTGGCCCAAGCTCATTTGTATCTAAAAATCATAAATTCTCCTCTTTTGAGCTGAATTTTTGGGTGTGTGTGCGTATGTGTGTGTCTGTGTGGAGTGGGCAAGTGGATAGTCTCTCTCCTCTCACTCCAGAGGTGTGTTCCCTGTCTCGGCCAGGTGTGTTGTCTAAGCCGAGTGGTGCCCCATAGTGTGTGTGTGTGTATCTTCCCAAGAGTGTGTGTCGGGTCGTTATAGAGGCGCTGTGTGTGTTTTTATCCCGCTCACAACGCCATATTTTGTGGCTCGGTTACAAAAAATAACCAAAAATAACGAAAAACTTGGGTTATAAACAAAAAAAAAAAAAACTAAGTGAGCGGCCTTCACGGGTACTCACCAACGCGCTTAGAGTGTGGAAATCATATGAACCTACGCTCTGGACGAGTGTTAGAGCACGAGCATATTGGTAGTGCCTCCATTTACGCGGGCACCCATTATTCCTCCACCCTAGGTTCTGGACCTTCGGCCAGGACTCAAGGTAGCGCGACCCAAGATCCTCATATCGCGTCTAGTGATTCTTCCTCTGACTACGAAGTCATGGAGGGGTATCCTACACCAAACCCTGATAGTTCAAGTCAAGACATGCATGCCATGGGCCCACGGCTCGGGTCCAGCGTGTTTAGCCGCTTAAAAGAGACCCTTAGTAGAGCTACTCGCTCCGAACATGCGGTTAATGAAATAAATGAAGGGAGTGGGGAAGTAAATTCGTCATTCATGCCTAAAATAGACCCTATGCTTCTTGAGAGTGTGCATGTGAATGTTCCATCCACTGTACCTCCTGATCCTTTAGGACTATCTCCCTCTGAGGTTTTACTACCCGATGGTAGGAGTCTTGCCGAAGTACAAGAGATCGAACGCTATATGCAAGCAACAAGGGAGAGGGAAATTGAGAACCTACGAGGGCTAGAACAAAGTCGATCCCTAAAAGCAAAGGCTCCTATGACAACAATCATACCAGCCGAGCAACTGAGTGCTCCCAAGGTAGCAGTCACGGAGGGGCAAGCAATGGGGAGCAATAATGCTTCCACTTCAAGGGAAACCTCCAGCACGCCAGGCCTAGATGGGATATTCCTAAACGAAAATTGGGAGTATGACCTACAAGCAGAAGCTTTAACTGATCGGTACACAGGACACACCTATCATGTGGGTTGGTTAGATGTTCTACAATCCACATCGGGTGCTACTAGCATAGATGAGCAACAACAGAAATTCTGTGATGTCCTCCATAGGATTGTCGAGTTAGAAAGACAGAACACAGGGATCAACAGGCCTAATGAGATTCTTGGATACGGGAAAGGCCAACCAACCAACCCTGTCACAAATGGAGACTCCCTCAGTGAGCCCCATTGATCCTCCATATGTTGTTTCGCCAGGAGCCTCAGTACAATCTGAGCCCACAAGTGGCAGCTTTACCTTCCCAGATCTAGCTCATCTTTCTCTTAATGACACTACGGCTACCATGCATATCCCAGTGGTGAGCATGACAAGAAGTACACCATGGAGTTCATTTGTTAATACTGCGCCGATGCCTAGTAGCACAGTGCCCCCAACTATACCTACATGTATGTATCAATCATGTGCAACTGTCGTACCTCAGCCTCATGTAGCTCCTACACCTCCGATTATTCCAAGAGCTTACAATCCACAATGGAATTATCCAAGCTCTTATACAAGTGGAGCCATGCCATTTAATAATAACATGCCATATCAAGCACCTCCTATGCCTAGGGCCACACCTGTAAACTTTGGACCACCGTCTGGTACACCACCATACGAAATATGGGACCCAAGAGCCGTGCGTATGCCAAGGCTAAGGCCAACTCCCATCTCACATGTGGTTCCAGGAGCACACATACCCATTATACCTGCTCAAATAGGAGATTTGGCAGCATTTGCTCAAACTATCGGTCGCTCTATTGCGGAAAACATGCGTGGTGCACCTGATAGAGAGCCTAGGAGCAAGGCAGTTCAAGTAGCTAAGCTCACACAGAAATTCAATGGAGACGGAGATGCTAGAAAGCATATGGAAGTCTTTGAACATGTGTGCGATTCCTTGGAAGAGCACAATGAGCTACATAAGTGTAAGGCTTTGAGTTTGACCCTAAGCGGAAAGGCTGGAGATTGGTATAGAACCTTAAGAGTAGAAGAAAAAACGATCTACTCTACTCTTAGGAGACTGTTCTTAAAAGAATACATACAAGAGGGAGTACTTTGGGGTGTAGCCTCTCAGCTCCAGAAAGCCCAACGAGAAGAAGGTGAATCCGTGAGAGACTTCATTAGTCGCCTAAAGAATTTGAATTCTCGATGCAATCCAAACGAGCGATTCAACAACAACCAATTGCTCGATAGATTCATTAGGGGACTACGACATGAAAGTATCTATAATGGCCTAGTCATTAGAGGTATCACTACTTGGGAAGCAGTCACCATGAATGCAATCCAATTGGAGGATAATTTAATGATTGCAGGAGAAAGAGTGTCTGCCGAGCCGAAGTCAAGTAGCTCCCAAGCATCAGGGCATGAGCCAATGAAGATAAAGCCAATCGTGAAAGAGCAAACGATATCTGAGATGACTTTGGCAGATCTCACAAAGGCCATCCAAGAAAGCCTTAGGGGTAATCGTGCTCCACAAAACACTCATATGTTTCCAAGAAGGGAGCAACAATGGTGCTCAATTTGCTTTGGCCCACATACTACGAGTGAATGCCCTACTTTCAGAGTAAAGTTTAACGGGACTTGTAACGCGTGTGGTAGGTATGGCCATCAAGCGAAGGATTGCCTAATGCTTAAACGCATCATGGAAAACAAACCGCCTATAGCTTGGGCAGACTCACCTCGAGTTCCTGCATTGATGCCTACCCCACCCATGGAGCAACAGTTGCCATTACAGCACATGGTCCCTAGAACCCAAAATGTGGTCCAAACCACACCGTTGCCACCTCCAGTGCTAGGACCGCAACCCCCTCATCCAAGAGTTACACCTATGAACCAAATAGGTTGCGAGTCATCTAGTACTTATGTAGATTGCGAAGAGGACATAGACTCTAGTATCACCTATGGAGTCGACATGCTTGAGGAGTGTCCCATGTACTATATGGAAGACCATTGGGGACAAATCAAGCCGGTATATCAAGCTACTGCGCTAGCAGCAAGAGGCCAAAACATTAATAGTTTTGCCAGGAGACCACCTCTTCAGTGCTACGAATGTGGTGGACCACATCGAGTAGCTGAGTGCCCCATTAGAATACAAAAGAATGCCGCACTAATGCAAACCAGTCAAGGGAGTGCATTGGAAATGCCAATACTCACTTGTAATCGTTGTGGCATAGATCATTTGATCGCACAGTGTCCTAACAATCCAAACGCACCGAAAATCACACCATTGAACATAATAGAGATTGTTGATGGGACACCACCAACTATAAACATAGCACCAGTGAATGCACTCACACGGTCGATGCTCCAAAAGCAAAATTACATCCTCGAAGAGAGAGATGCTGCGTCCATTGGCCGAGCGAGAAAGAAGAAAACACGAAGAAAGAAATCCCTTAATGCTTCTAGCTCAAAACCTAGTTCAAAGACTAACATAGGGACAGGAGAGGATCCCGTGTATATGAATGACCCTGAGGATGACTCAGATTCGATAGAGACCACGGAGACCAAAACTGTTACTACAAAGGAAAAAGCCAGTGAGGAGGATCACGAGAGGGAATTACGACGAACACCAAAAGAGTATTCAAAGTTAAACTACCCATTTGTGAACCCCCAAGATAAGCCACGAGAGACAAAATATGAGGATTGCAAGAGAAAGATTGGAACCTATCCAAACGCAACAGTGGAAATTGAACGAGTCCAACAATTGAGGGGCTTGGTGGAAGAAACTCAACGAACATTAGAACCTGAACCCAAACATATCCAGATGTCGGACACAGTGTTTCCTACACAAGTTCAACCTCACAAGAACTACAGGCCGTTAGCTATACCCAGTATCATTCAGGAAGAGAGTGAGGGTAGGATATCTGAAAGTGGACACACACCTTTCCTACTAGAGAGAATGTTTGGTGAGGGAATGCCCGACCCCCTTGAGGAAGTTGAGATTCCATCTTCACCATTCTCTTGTCAGGGTCCTACGTCCCACAAGATGCCATTAAATGTTGCCAAATTGATGGATTTCATGTCTTCAGAAGTTAGAACCACCATCATGTCCAAACTATATAAAGACCCCGAACTAGTCTCAGCTCTTCGAGCCTTCCTCAATGGAGAATTACAGGCCGGATTACCACAGTTTGCACATATGAACAAACCTGACTCGGTAATGAATGAGGAGGAACATTTAGCACCACCATCTGACCTAGCGGGACATGAATCTGTAATTGAAGTACCCATTAACAAGTTGGGGTAATACTTTGAAGGTGATGAATCTAATGCTACTCTACCAATCACCACTAAAGGATTAGCTGTAAAGGGAGTCCTTGACGGTGGTGCGGGAGTCAGCATGGTGACAAAGAGTTGTTGGGAGTCTATGGGGCGACCTCACCTTGAAGCCACAAGCGTAGTGGTAAAAATGGCTAATGGATCTATTGTTACGCCTATTGGAATGCTTAAGGATCTCAGGATCAAGGTCTTGGGACACAAGGTAAGTCAGACTTTCATTGTTATGGATTTTTCCAAGCATCCTATGTCATTTTAGATGATCTTAGTGCGTCCATTCATGAGGGAAGCAAAAATGGTGCATGACTGGTCCAAGAACCACGTCTACTTACAGTTCCAAGACTCTGTCATTCGAGTTGATCTTTTAAGTGGTCGAACGCATCCTCTAGGAAATAAATTCATAATTGATAATCGATCAGACACAACAATTCACTCAGCTCCATTACAGTATTGTTACACGTGTAACGAAGACACGGATATTGGGAAGAACTCTCCTTATATGGATATCCTACCCGGAATGGCTGAGTCAGACAATGTCAATTGGGTACACCTAGCGGCAACTATAGATACATGGGGAGCTAGAGGAACAACCTGGGTAACACCAGATGGGGAAGAGATACCACACATTGCACCGGTAAACATGTTAGGTGTAGCGCATGTAACATCCGATGATAAGAAAGAGGCACACCTACCTGAGAGTGAAACTGATGATTCCTCAAAGGCTTCAGGCCAATACACATCAGAAACGGAATCTCAGGGAGAAATGGATTCAGAACCTAAGGAAACATCGAGTGAGCCAAGTATAGAAACTGAACACTCAAGGTCTAGTACGACCATCTATGGTAATTTATATGAGAGTGAAGAAGATACAAGCGAAGACCTATCAAGCGAGTCGAGTTCAAACATTTACCAAAATCAAAACCTTAACAAGAAACAAAGGTCATATAAGAGACGACGATATCGAGCAAATGTGAGAGCTAGGATAAACAAGGAAAGATCTACTGCAGAATGGCTTAGCTATCTAGGGGCATGTGATGCTCATCGAAAGCTAGTAGACAATTGGGGTGAACATCTCCAGAGTGTCATGTGGTGCAGCCCGCGACCCATTGACCTCGCTCAATTGGAGGTTACGCCGAAATTGAGTCGAACTATAAGAAGACGTCAAAACCGAGAGTTAGCACAACAACAAAAGGAGGCAGAACTAAAAGAAAGGTCTCCGTCAGGACAAGAGCCTGCTGACTTACATACGGCTCCTGAACATTTTAAATCTTATACCACGGGGGAGCGAAAGGTTGTGTATGCCAAAGCCCAACGAATACCTACCAATGGAAGCAGTGGAGTCTATGATGGTCCAGCGGTAGTTAAAGAGATAGAATTAGCAGAACCAGGTGAGGAGTCTAAACCAGTCTTTATTGCTCAAGACCTTACCGAAACTGAAGAGGCTGTACTTAAGGAGCTCCTCAAGGAATACAAGGATATCTTTGCTTGGACATATCATGACATGAAGGGCGTTCCACCTTCTGTGGTGCAACATACAATTCCCATGATCAACACTGCTAAACCCGTCCAGCAACGACCCTATCCAATGAATCCTAAGTACGCCAAAATTGTACAAGAGGAGATTGAAAAACTTATCCAATGTGGATTCATATACCCTATTGAGCACTCAGAATGGGTTTCTCCAATAGTCATTGTGCCAAAAAAGAATGGGAAACTAAGAGTGTGCGTGGACCTCAAGAAAGTTAATGCAGCTACTAGGAGAGATCATTATCCCTTGCCATATTCAGAACATGTGCTTGAAAGAGTTGCGGGCAAGGAAGCTTATAGCTTTTTAGATGGGTACTCTGGTTACAATCAAATCACAATTGCATTAGAGGACCAAGCTAAAACTGCTTTTATCACAGAGTTTGGAGTGTTTGCATTTCGTGTTATGGCTTTTGGCTTAACGAATGCCCCTGCTACATTCCAACGATTAATAAACACTGCGTTTAAAGAATTTCTAAGGGAGTTTTGTGAAGCTTTCCTAGACGACCTTTGTGTTTATTCTTCTTGGGAGAAGCATTTGTTATATCTACGAAAAATATTTGAAAGGTGCAGATTTTATCGCATCTCATTGAACCCTTTCAAATGCCAATTTTGGGTTAAGCATGGAGTCATTCTAGGGCATATAGTGTCCAAGAACGGGATATCCACAGATGAGAGTAAGATTAAAGCCATTGCCGATTTGCCACCACCTACGAACTATAAAGGAGTTCAAAGATTTATGGGCCATGTTGGTTATTATCGAAGATTTATTTTAAACTTTGCCGAGATAGCGCGTCCATTGTACAAGCTTCTTATCGAGTTTCACTGGACGGAAGAATGTCATCAATCTTATGAGTTATTAAAGAAGGCCCTAACAAGTGCTCCAATCCTGCGAACACCCAATTGGAATGTACCTTTTCATGTGCATATTGATGCATCAAATTTTGCTATTGGGTGTGTTCTAACTCAACCAGGAGAACATAAATTGGACTACCCTATTAGCTTTGCAAGTCGCCAATTAAATGATGCCGAGATGAACTACACTACTACAGAGCGCGAAGGTCTAGCTATGATTTACGCAGTAAAGAAATTTCGCTATTACCTTCTTGCTACCAAGTTTGTGTTTTATGTTGATCATCAAGCATTGCTATATTTGGTAAACAAGCCGTGTTCCACAGGTCGAATTACACGATGGTTGTTAATTCTTCTTGAGTTTGACTTCACCGTTGTTGTGAGGCCTGGGAGGAAACATGTCATGGCGGATCATTTATCTCGTATCCCTAATGGCGAAGCTCCTACGGGGGTTGATGATGAATTGCCTGATACTCCTTTGTTCATTGTTGAGACAATGCCTGAATGGAGTGAAAAGATTGTTAACTTCTTAGTTAATGGTTTTCCACCCAAAGAACTGCGAAAAGATATAGCTCGAAAATTAATCAAGGAATGCGAACCCTATTGCTTACTGGCTGGAACTCTCTATAAGAGAGGAAAAGATGATGTTCTTAGACGCTGTGCCCGCGAGGATGAGTATTTATATATTCTACAAGAGGCACACATGGGCGTAGCTGGTGGTCACTTTTCAGGAAAGTTGACTGCCCGAAAGATCTTACAGTCAGGCTATTGGTGGCCCACTCTGTTTAAGGATGCATCACTTTTTGCAAAGGGATGTGATGAATGCCAACGCTTCAACAAGCCACAAAGAAGGGATAGGATGCCTCTACATCCCATCAAGGTAACCCAACCATTTGAAAAGTGGGGCTTAGACTTTGTAGGACCGATTAGTCCGGCTGCACGTAACACGCAATCACGATATATCATTGTGGCTACCGACTATGTAACCAAATGGGCTGAAGCAAAAGCAACACGAAAGGCGGATGCAAAAACAACAGCTAAGTTCCTCTTTGAGAACATTATCACACGTTTTGGATGCCCCTTTGAACTTGTGAGTGACAATGGAACTCATTTTATAAATGAAGTAATAAAAGAACTCACATCAAACTTCATGATATCTCACCACAAGTCTACACCCTATTATCCCCAAGCAAATGGCCAAGCTGAGAGTACCAACAAAACTCTCATCTCCATTTTGACAAAGACAGTTGAGGCTCATCGCACTGATTGGGACCTAAAGCTTACATCAGCTTTATGGGCTTATCGTACTGCGTATAAAGTTGCTATTAATTGCACACCGTTTAAGATGGTGTATGGCCAAGAAGCAGTTATGCCATGGGAGTTTGTCATTCCTAGTCTTCGAGTAGCTTCTCAAGAAGGTTGGGATGGTAACCCCTTAGTGGAGCGATTATATATCCTGGAAAGGCTAGATGAAGAGAGGCAATTAGCTGTGCGAAATGCTCTAGTGGAGAAGGATAGGAGAAAGAAGTGGTTTTGATAGCCATTTAAAGGATAAAGACATCAAGGTTGGTGATAAAGTTCTTATGTACGGGGTACGTAATGAAAAGAAGAAATTGAAATACGCTGGTAAGGGACCATATCGAGTGTGTGAAATTACCCCGCAAGGTACCATTCGTGTGGAGACTCTAGATGGAGTTGAAACCATTGGATTCCTTAATGGGAGTAAATTCAAAAGATATTATGATCCTCTAAGCCAGGAAGAGTTGCAAGCCATCCATCAAAAGAAGGCTGCCAAGGAACAAGCAGAGCTTAAAAAAATCCAAGCAAGAGTTGAGGCTCGAGAACGACAACAACGTCTTAGACGCCAACGAGAGGCTAATCTGGGAATCACGCAAGCATTTTTCGAGGACACAGATGACGACTCATTAGAATCTGAGCCACCCCTACGATACCCAATTGAGCTAAATAGCCCCTATGGGAAAGTACTATACAATGCCTTATTAGATACGGGAGCTAAACACAATTTGTTATCCTATGGAGTTTGGTGTCAATTAGGGAAACCGACCCTATCCCCGAGTACGATGCAAGTCAAGGGCATTAATAAAAAGAAAACTGCTATTCTTGGAGTCCTTCAGACCCCTGTTGTCTATGACAATGGAAGCATAGTGCAGAGGTTTCTAGTCATGCCCGCGGGAGCTATGGAAGGCAACGTAAACCTGGGACGCACGTGGATGTTGGCAACCAAATGCACTATTGATTGGGATACTGGTAGTGTCACGACGCGACCACCGACTCTTACCCCTATCATTCAAGCAAAGTCACCTACGTTGCAAACTCTAGCAAAGTTGAAGGATAGCCAACATTCACAAGCCAAGGTGGTTAACTCGTCTTTGCCGGCTACCCATGAACCTAGCACTTCAACACTTGTAGTTGCAGCAAGCAGTAATATTGCAAGTACTCAACTTGCACGACCTAAGAGTACATATCAATGGGTCCCCAAGGCCTTACTTCCAACTACCTCAACCCTCCCATCCATTCCAAGAAAAAATTTCCTGGAAAACCAAGAGCGCGCCCTAGGAGAGTCAAGACCAAATCACGATGGATTCCAAAACAACTATTAGAAGCCCAAGGCTACTATGATGGAAATGAGCAAATTTGGGTACCTAAACGTAAAATGTGTCCTTTCCTATCGACAACAAACCCATATGAGTCAAACAGTGTAACGCTAAAGCCAATGGCAGACCGTGGGAAGGGAAAGATCACAGAATGCTACACACCTAGTCCAGAGCTAGTTTGGGCTCCAAGGCAAAACCAATTTATTCCACCTAGCTCAGGAAGGGGGGAGTTCCATGAAGCTTCTAGCTCCTCATGTAATACATCCATAGAGGTAAAAGCTTCTACACAGCCTCAATCTATAGTAGTGGACCTCCATGAAGCTACAAAAGAATCCACACCTCCCAGTGTTCAAGAATCACCTGATGAACCACTTCAAGTTCGATCCTGGGAGAGTACCTTACCACCCTTGCAACTTGACAAGGCACCTAGGGTAATAGAAAACTACTGGCAAAAATCCTCACCTATTACCAACTGGAACAATTGGTTTCAAAGGGTGACGACATCATTTCAAACGGTATGATCTACCCAAGGAAGGGGGAGTGTTTGTGGACATCCATCATTCACTTGCTTCCCTCTCAACCTTTCTCCCTGACCTCTTAATCTCCAATCTTAGGGAATGTATATGTAAAGCCTTATACTCACAAAAACAAGATTAAAAAGTAAAAGAGCAAGAGCCATAACACAAATCATAAAAACAAATTATGCACAAGAACACGGCCCTTGTAATATTTGCACTCTAACCATCATCTATTTGCATGTACAGATATGGCTAGTACGCTAGAGTCATCCACTCCTGCCTTGGGTGAGAGGTACCCTCGTTACTTTTCACAAATATTTCACATGGTCTTTCCACTGCTTGCATGTGAATGTGATTTGATAGGTACGCTAGCATGTGAGAGGAATTTTGAGGAGTTAGAATGGCTGATACGTCTCTTGACCACGTCTGATCCATACTTAGTAGAGAGCGTTTCTCCCATTGCACAAGCCTACCCTTTTGACCAAGATGACTATAGGCGTCTAGTGACCTTCTTAGTAAACATGGGCACCTATGATGAAGAAGAAAATTTACACGACTACACGGATGGCACATATGGTCTCATGGATGATGACTTGTTTATCTCGACGACGAGATAGGGGTTTAGCCTTAGGGTTTCCCCCCAACCTCTACAATATCCTATTCCCTTGACTCTCTAGGGGGAGTGCAAATAATTAGGTTAGGGTTCCTTATGTTTTTTGTTGTGTTCAATAAGTGTTGGTACCTTTTTCCACTAATGTGCCTCCTGGAGGTATTCCTTTTGTTTCCTAGTGTGTACAGGAGCGTGTTGCTATTGATAGGATTTGGACCTTCATGGAATCTTTATCTCGACTCACTCTTCAAATCAAGCGCGACCATCGACACAAACAGGTGTTTCTTGTCCATTAGCATTGCCCCTTATCTTTTTTGCATCTATGATTGTCTGCTTTAATTGTGATTGGTAGCCTAATATTCACCGCATTTGCTTAGTATCAAACATTTAATTCAATGTAATTTTTTGTCATAATCACTTGTCTAGGTTTAAAAATCAAGCAGTCCGACTAAGCTAGTTTGACCAAGTTAGGTGTTAGAGATCTTCTCTTAATACCATGGGGAATGCCTTCCTAATAATCAACGGTTACTTAGGTTCTTAATCCGATTTAGGCAGCATTGTGTGAAATGTACTAGGGCTTTCTAGTGGGCTTGACCCTATTGACCTTTAGCTTAAGTATTATAAAGGGAGTTTACTAGTGTGATGAGCCTGGGGAGGTGTATCAGTGTTATATGACCCCCCAAAGTTACAAAATTAAAATGCTGAAAATGAACAAACAAAAAAATCAAAGTGCCACACTGTAAAATCTTAAGCTGGAAGAGAAATCTCAACTTGATTTGGTACTTCACTCACATGTATTGCCTATGGTACTTGAGCCCTAGAGGTTCCCAGTGTGGGCGCTTTTTCTTGAAAAGCAAAAAACCCAAGGCATACAAAATAAGCACACACATCAAATTGAATCACTGTGAAAAGACTTTGGGGGGTCAAAGAAAAAGTAATCAGTCAGGCGATGATTTCATGAAAAATTCCTTTTATGGTAGCTTAACTACAAGGTCTTCTAGATAGAGCCTCTAGTCAGCCCTCGAACATGAATACTTGGCTCTCGCGATTAAACAACTTAATTGACCACAGAAAATTAAGAAGCTTACGCATGGTATTAATATTCGATCTCTAGTGCCTTTCGACCGTCAAATTAGCGACCCCAGACTTGTTTAATTTTTTACCTTTACATCTGTTTATGCATATGATTACATTGCAATTTAATGTTCATTGCTGACAAATTGTTTGAAATTCTTTTACCAATCAATGTGTCTACCTAAAACTGCATTTGCTTTTTAATCACTTATGAAAATGCAATTACCGTGCCAATGTTGTTTGATTTTGCAGTGACTGAAGAAGGCTAAGGACATTCATCTCAAATGCTCTTCCACCTCGACGAACGAGCTTCAACTCAATAGCTTCCGAGGACGGAATCTACATCAGGAAGGGGGGCATGTTAACCCTCATGGCTCATGGACACCCCATCACGTACGACGGACGTGTATTATGTATTTGGTAGAGTCAGGTACCGGGCTTGTCGGACCAATAGGAAAAGGGTAAGAGTGATCGCCGATGAGAGGCGCACTCTAACTGGGACATTCAAGGGATTAGTTGGCTAAGCATGGGTGCCCAAGTGTAAATGGGGTGAGCTCATATAAAAGCCAACTAAACCTAAAATTCACTCATTCTCTCATTTGTGCAATAGAAAAGTGCTCTTGCTCCATCTCCATCTCCATCTTCTTCTTCTTCACCTCCGTGTGTGTGTGTGTATGTGAGAGAGAGAGAGAGGGAGAGTGTGTGTGCGATCGAGCATTACGAAGGCACGACGGCGGCGAAGCGGTTGAGTGCGGCACGACTGCAGCTTCTTCTTCATCGCGGCGAGGAATCCACTACGAAGGCGAGCGTAGAGCGGTGAGTGACACACCCTTTGCTCTCTTGAGCTTGCTAGTTTAGGCTTGTTGTGTGCTTGGAGCCATTTGTGGCTCGCACACGGTGTATCGGCAAGTCCTTTGCTTCGACAGTGCGGCAAGGAGCGCACAAAGGTAGACCACCCTGCTGTTTGAACTGAATATCTCTCAAACCGTGCAAAATTTTCAGAAACTTCCTTATACAAAGTTATAGACCACGCGAAAACAATTGGGAGTAATAGGAATGGACATGAAATAAGTTGTTTTTACATGTCAAAACAGATCAGTAAAAATCTAATTCTTGTACTTCACGACCTGCAGGCAGTCTGACTGACGTATCTTAAAATTGGTAAAGATTTTGAGAAAACTTTCTTTTGCAAACAAAAAATCGATCAGGCCGTAGAGGATTGGCTTGATTAAAGAAGTTTTGATAGGCTAAAATAGATCTGCAAAAACGTGCTATAGTCTTTTCTTTTTCTCTGTCTGCTTCCCCGTTGAGTTCCAATGGTGCTCCCAATCCTTGAGCTCTGATACCAATTGAAGTGCACGTGCGAGCGTGTGTGTGTGTGTGTGTGTGCAGCAACGGAGAAGAGAGAAGAAGAGATGAGACACAGGTTTGGGTGGACTCAAAACACAATAGTGTTAGGGTTATGAGTCCTTATTGTTTTATGTAGAATGAATGATCTGTGTGTGTGTGTGTGTGTGTGTGTGTGTGTGTGTGTGTGTGTGTGTGTGTGTGTGTGTGTGTGTGTGTGTGTGTGTGTGTGTGTGCAGCAACGGAGAAGAGAGAAGAAGAAATGAGACACAGGTTTGGGTGGACTCAAAACACAATAGTGTTAGGGTTATGAGTCCTTATTTTTTTATGTAGAATGAATGATCAGTGTAAGTTCCCAATTAGTCTTTGGTCGCCCAACACTCAGGCGTAGCAGATTGGGCTTTACCACCCCAACAGGGTCCTCAAGCGAGTGGATTCATGTAAATGATTTGTCAAAAATAATTTAAAAAAATGATTTAGCTTTGTAATGATCAATAGTGAGGACATTAGACTTGTGTAATTCTCAAAATGGTTCACAAAATCATGAGAATTTTATTATCCACTACACTTAGTAGCTTGTGTGGGTACACTAGGTACCTTGACTAGCTCCTTGTATGTTGTGGTGGTGCTTCTACTAGCCATGCTTGCAGCAATTGTGGTGTCTAGAAGTTTAGTTGGTGCATGATTAAACATTGCAAGATGCCTAAGAAGTGCCTCATTGAGTGGATCATGATAACATGTCTTTGATCCTATCACCCTTAACATGTTGTAGTGGACTGCATTTATTTGTCCTAAAGCATGGTCTCTTTCAAGCTACACCTCATCTATTTTTCTTGAGCAGTGACTCAATTATTGTGACAAGGTGTTTTGGGAGCTCTTCATTGTTCTAGGCATGTATTGTAGCAATGGCTCTTTCAAGCACACATAGCAAGGTCCTAAGGTCCTTCTCTATAGTAGATCAAGGAACCCATGCACTATTGTTTCTCCTGGATATCATAATGGGAGAACCCAAGGCCATCGTCTATTACACAGTGCGTTGGTGAGTTCACAAGATAGTGAAACAAGGATAAAAAGAGACCTCTTTGAGTTTACTACACAAGCTACACCCAACAAAATATGATCACACAAGAAGCAGACCATCGTGTAGACTTGTTGAGCGGAAGAGGATGTGAACACCCCCATCTGTGTGACCACATTCCCATGCTTTGATTGCTCCACCTAGCATGAGAGCTCCAACTTTGTACCTACTTGTGTAGAGCATGTCGTTGTGGGGCCGATAGTAGTCTTCTGCAAGCCAACAAACAAACATACACACACACACACACACACACACACACACACACACACACACACACACACACACACACACACACACACACACACACACACACATAGTTGCAACACGTTGAAGACAAAGAAGGAGATAAAGAGAAAGATTCTCCTATTTTAGTACAATGTCTACCCTCTTAGCATTTATACCTAGGGTTGTGGTTCATGGAGAGTGGGTGGCCTTGTTTTACAGGGTCACAATACGAGGCTATGCCAACCACAGTATAACAATGGACCTCTAAAATTAAGGGATTGGGGTGCATAAGTCTATTAAGTAAATAGATTTAGGTGGCATTGTTGAAGTCCTTCCGCATTGGAGACTATTTGGCTCCTCCAATTTGGTTCAATGTTGTAGGGTGTTTATAGGTCCACCAATACTGATTCTCCCTACGCTTCCTTGGAAATTCCTTAGGGTAAAGGGGGCAATAAAAAACTAGCGCCCCATAATGAGACACAAGATGGGGACAGGGTAAGGCCAAAATATAGACAACTTTGATCTAATGAAAAAGTAATTTTACAATGTGGATGAAATAAGAGCCCGCATCTGTTTTTGTCTTTTTACAAATTTAAACCTCACCCATTAAAGGCGAACAGTGGCTTACAGCTCGTCCACAACTAGTTTTCAATCTAGCTTGCAAGCGAAAACTTTTGGCGCTTTCTCGTCTGCCCACGGTCCGTCTGCCCACGGTCCACTGCCCAAGCTCCAAGATTTTCTCCATTATTGGACATCGTGCATAATAAATTGCACGATCAGCAATGACATCGTAGCAAGAAGATAAACAACTAGTTACAGATCAACACAAGGTTAGGTGCTCTACCACTCTACACAATCCACAAACACGAGCTAAGAAAAAGCATTAGACACAACCCAAACTCTACACAGTCCAAAGACCCAAGCTTAGAAGAAGCATTATAGACAATAACTACTCTCCACTCTGTGTAGTTCAGAGAGAGAGAAAGAGAGTGATATATATATATATATATATATATATATATATAGAGAGAGAGAGAGAGAGAGAGAGAGAGAGAGAGAAAGATAGGGAAGTGGAGAGCGAGACAGAGAGAGAGATAGGGAAATAGAGAGAGAGAGAGAGAGAGAGAGAGAGAGAGAGAGAGAGAGAGAGATAGGAGAATAGAGAGAGAGAGAGAGAGAGAAAGAGAGTGATATATATATATATATATATATATATATATAGACAGAGAGAGAGAGAGATAGGGAAATAGAGAGAGAGAGAGAGAGAGAGAGAGAGAGAGAGGAAAATAGAGAGCGAGAGCGAGAGAAAGAAAAAGAGAGATAGCAAGAGAGAGAGAGAGAGAGAGAGAGAGAGAGAGAGAGAGAGAGAGATAGGAAAATAGAGAGAGTGAAAGAGAAAGAGAAAGAGAGATAGCGAGAGCGAGATCGAGAGAGAAATAACGAGAGATAGGGTACGTAGAGAGAGAGAGAGAGAGAGAAATAGAGAGATAGAGAGTGATATATATATATATATATATATATATATAGAGAGAGAGAGAGAGAGAGAGAATTAACTAGAGATAGCTACGGAGATAGATAGAGAGAGAGAGAGAGAGATAGACAGTAGATAGAGAAAGTCGGCGTGAAAGAGTTAGGTTGGCTAACCAATTGTGTGAAAAGGACAGAAAATCTCTCTACCTCTCTCTCTCTCCCTCTAGAAGAAACTATGGAACTAAAAGAGGCAAAGGGGTTTTGCCCGCTACATGCATTGTCATGTACACTTGGGAGTGCACGTATGTGTCTACCCATATAGGATTTGACCAATAAGGACGAGATTTTGACCCGGTGGTCCTGATCTCCGTACACCTCTGGACTGAGGTGTACGGAGATCAGGCAAGACTAGAGAATGCGAGGTAGTTTACATTGTGAGGAGTATATATATTAAAACAACATTCATAATCATTGTAGATGGCAACGTCATCAACTAACATGGAGGAAAATATTTCATGCTTGTGCACGCTCTGCAAGTATCAAATCCTGCGCATGCGTAGGATATGTAATGAGCATGTGCACAAGTACGGAGAGTTTGCTAGAGAAATCGTACAGAATCTACGATACGACTCCTACGGACCCAAGCTTAGAAGAAGCATTACAGACAATAACTACTCTCCACTCTGTGTATTTTAACCAAATAGCCCTGCACTCTGCACAATCCTCCTAAACCTGTAGGTTGCATCTGGAAATTGATAACACACATGTTGCAATACAACTCATCTACAATACACCTACCTGCAACATATCTCACCTTGCCACCATGGCTTCTAAAAGACTAGCAACTTGCCATATCTAAGATGAAAACCACCTGTTTCTTGGGATGAGTCTATTGCAAATAGGAAAGTCAAAAGCTCAACCCCACAAAGGAGCTCCACAAACCAGGAACATTAGAGTCTAGGACATGGAAGGAGTCGACACACTTTTACAACCAACAATGCAACACTCACTGAATGGCAAATTCAAGTGCACCCTGTGAATGCAAAGCTTGTCTGATAGAGAGAAATCCACAACTAGAGGACTTTTTGTGCATATCCCTTCTCTTGCATAAGAGTGGCGGAAGAGTGTGTTATTGTGGTAAAGTTCACGTGTTACCTGTCTTTGTGTGCAAGCACCCTTGCAAGAAAGCCCCATTCATTTCACCCAAACTTCCCATTTCAACCACAAGCCAAACACCAACCGAAAACCTCCCTCAAGATCCTCCAAGACGAGCTTCCAAAAGGAAATTTTCAGTACAAGAGTATTCCAAACTGCTAGAAAACATATTAGACCAGAACAGTTTGGTTTACACAAGAGGTAAGCTTAACATGCTCACATCTATTTTTTGGTTGAAATGCTTGCGTTTATGTTTCATCTTTGCTTATGTTCTTATTGCAAATTATTCAGATTAATTCACTCAAATGTGCAAGAGGAAGCAAGCAAACTAGGCACCAACATCACCCACAAGTGGCTATCCACATACATACCATTTCCATCCAATTTCAAAGACCACATCACCAACAAAGTGCAAGAAGAGAGTGCGTTTTACTCCTGCTAGAAGTAATGTTCACATTCAATCACCAACGAAGGACAAGGGTCAAATGTCAAGGAGATACGGCACTGCCATTCCAACCCTACCAAAAAATCCTTGAAGAAGCCATGGTATAGCACTTACTTCAGCACCCAAAATAGCAAACATGAAAAATCATACAACAAGCAAAAGACCACCATTGATAAAACAGGCCAAGGCAAATTTTCCATCGGTAAGAGCATCATCAAACTTCTAAACACAGGTAGATTTTGTAGGGAACTGTTGTCACTTGGTGCAAGAAGATGAAGGACAACCAATCAAGCCAGTACAAAAGCGAAATAAGCGCACAGTTTTGAGATGGACAAAGAAGGACATGGAAAAAGCATTACAAGCACGAGATAAGGGTCAAATTCATTACCGAAACTGTGGGTAAGTCTAGTAGGCATCTTCTCATCCTAGATGGGATGGAAGCCATGTATCCCTAGATGTAGTCAAAAAGGCTAATGAAAAGGAAATTGACATAATTACTCTACCAACACATATGTCACATAAACTTCAGCCCTTAGATGTAAGTGTGTTCAAGTCACTAAAGGTGCAATTTTGGCAAGAAAGAGACATTTGGAAACCAAAATCTTCATCAAGGCAAGCTTCAAAAACAGAAATTGCATCTATTGTGGCAAAGGCAATCAATTCCTCTTTCACGCAATCTAATACCAAGGCCAGCTTCCGTGCAACTGGCATATGGCCATTGGACTCATCAGCTGTTCGTTTCAAGGGAAAGTCATATCACACTGGTAGAAGATTCTACAACAGCCACTAGAGAAGATCAGTCCTACAATGATGAAAATCCATCTCAGGTATCCAACACCCCATTGCATTCAAACATAGATAAATGGAAGGTTGCCATTTGGATAGGGTTGTACACGTGATCCTTGGAGGGTGGCTCTTTATACACCCATGAAAGGGCTATGAAGGGTAGGCTCTCCACCATTCATGGATACCCACCACACCTAGACTCCGACGCCCCTAGGCAGGTGGTAGGGGTGTCATAGTCCTCTTTTCCACTCCATTTTTTTATACAAAGGAATCTTTGTTTTGTACAATTACCTCAGCTCATTTAATTGCAACAACTTTATCTTTCTTCCACATGTGCAGAGACACATAGCGCTAACCAATACCCTAACCACCCAAAAAGCTCCAATTTTGACTCCTAAAACTCCCTCTCCCCTTAGGTGACCTTAAGTTGGCCCCTTTACCCTAGTGACCTGGGCTTTAAACAAAAAAAAAGTTCTTCGAGTTGATTTTATGGTTGCATGGGAATAAATTGGCTCTTTTGAAGTTAGCATATGACTTTGGCCATTCTTGAAATCCCAATCTGCATGTGTCACTTTTTCATGCTTGTAAAGTCCCTTTTGTTTCTTTGCTTCAAAAATTTGATGTTTGCACAAGAAGGTTAGCACAATTGCGGGGGCTGCCCCAATTGTGCATGAGTGCACAAAAGAGGTCTATTAAGTTTCTAATGTATATCCATGTATCTTGTGTTGGAGTCACTTGATGTTGGGAGTTAATGGCACCTTTTCTCACACTAGAATGCAATAAGTGTTTACATGTGAATGTAAATTACAAATTTAAATACGTGTACCCAAAGCTATTGTGTACTCATGTTGAGAAAAATATATTCAAGCATAATGAAATATTAATGACAAGGATTTGGCATTGTTGCTTGGTGTCGAATGTAGTGTCACTGCGTCCAAGGCTTAGATGTTGACATTGAAGACAATGAACTTTAAAGGGAAACAGAAGAAAGATGATGGAACCACTTGTTGGGATAAGCCCAACTTGTGATGGATGCATAAATTGAGTAGATCCGAGGTCCCTAACACCTTAAGGTTTTGAGGTCTTGATGACTAGGCTAGTGTGTGGAAACATCACAGTGAAGCATGCATGCATGAGAACAGTACTGGGATAGGTGACCTCATGGGAAGTCCCGGTGCGGTGTTGCCCCTGGATCCTACAAATGGTATAAGAGCCATCATTCAAAGTCCAACCTTTAAGTTCCTAGGACACGTTGTAGCCGACATCAACCTTTGCGCTAGCCACCAGCCACATTGAAGCTCTCAACCTTTGATCCTGGAAAAACACAACACGTTGGTACTAATGGGGACAGGAGAGTCCCAAGTTTGGCTTAAGGGGGCGGTTGTTGGGATAAGCCCAACTTGTGATGGATGCATAAATTGACTAAACTAGAGGTCCCTAACACCTTAAGGTTTTGGGGTCTGGATGGCTAGGCCAGTTTATGGAAACATCATAGCAGTTAAGCGCACATGCGTGAGAACAGTACTGGGGTGGGTGACCTCCTGGGAAGTCCTGGTACGGTGTTGCCCCTGGATCCTATGGGATAAAGCCAACTTGTGATGGATGCATAAATTGACTAGACCGGAGGTTCCTAACACCTCAAGGTTCTGATGTCTAGGTGGCTAGGCCTATTTGTGGAAGCATCACAATTAAGTGCGCATGCATAAATTGACTAGACCGGAGGTCCCTAACACCTTAAGGTTTTGGGGTTTGGATGGCTAGGTCAGTTTGTGGAAACATCATAGTTAAGTGCGCATGCATGAGAATAGTACTGGGATGGGTGACCTCCGGGGAAGTCCCAGTACGGTGGTGCCCCTGGATCTTACAAGTGGTATTAGAGCCATGGTTCAAAGTCCAACCTTTGAGTTCATAGGACATGTTGAAGCTAACTTCAACCTCTGAGCTAGCCACCGGCCACGTTGAAGCTCTCAACCTCAAAGGTACATGCTACCTTTCTAGTTGTGCATTTGGCTAGAAGAAGAGTGTCAAAAAACATCCTTAATTTTTTCTTGATGCAACTCGTTGTGACGTATATTAGAGACAATTGGGGTATGCCCATTTGAGAAATTGCAAAAGTAAACAAGTATTCACATGGGTCATTCCAAGTTTGACGGACTGGTGTGCAAAGCTAAGCATGAGTTTGATAATGCTTATGGTTTTTCTTTTCTCTTCTCTTTTGTATCCTCTTGTTTTTGTTTGTGTTGCTCTCTCTCTCTCAACTTTTTTTTGTTTTTTTGTTTTTTTATTTTTATTTCTTCCCTTGCATTTACATCATAATATATAATTTAACCCATACTAAATACATGTCTGCCACCATTGCATTACTATTGCACTATGATTTGCCCAAGTTTGGAGTAACAATTCAGAATATACTTGCTGTTAGAAAATGGATTTGGAGGTATTGGTTGATGATGATGACCATGATGATGTTTCCCTCTATTGAATCAATAATGAGTGGGCCTTGTTGATGGATTTGACTAGGCAAAAGTTAGAGCTGAGGTATGCTCAAAATTGTAACATTGAATTAAGAATTGCAATATGCAAGGCACTTGAGATTGTAGAAGAGGGTCTGATAATCCATTTTTTAGTTGGCACTATGGAGTGTTGGTTTTGACATGCTGCTTGGTTGGTTCTAATTGAGTTTTGACCTACTGCTTCATACATGGTGAGATCTTGAGGTAGCCACAATTATGCAGCTCGCTCATAGTAGCGAGCTGCATAATTGTGCTTCAAGCAATTGTACTAGGATCCATCACATTGTAGACCACTTCGGGGGGTTTCACCATTTAGTACCCTCCTACATAACGTGTGTTCGCGGGGTATTAAAAAAAATCGCTCTTTTAACATGTCTAAATGAATAAAATGACCTCTTATTTTAGGATTTTTTTTTCACAATTAAATATAAAACCCCCTTATTTTAATGTATGTCTGTTGAATTTTTTAAAGTTTTTGTATTTTAAAACCCCTCTTTTTGAACTCACGTTATACATTAACATGATTACATAGTGTACCGCCCGAGTAGATCACTTTGGAGGATTTGCCACGAAAAAGTAATTTTCTCCATAGAACATGTCACTTGAATTGAGACATGGCAGTGTGTATAGTAGATATCTCTTAGCACTTTTTGAACTGCTCAAGTTTTATAGATTTGGGCACCCGTTTCATGATTCAAGTGTTCTACTGGCTCCACTTTCGCAAAACTCATTAATTTCTTGCTTTGATTCCGACGAATCTAAAAATTTGAAAGCAAAAGAAGCCTGAACATGTCAGCATCAACTCTTGGCACCGGTTCCCGTGGACGATGATCATCCTCTCACTCGTCTCTTCCTCTCCATCTCGACGTTATGCCTACAGGCTTTTCTTCATCATCATCGTCATCGTCATCGTCTCCGCCATAGCCTGCGCCTCCAAGCTTCTTTCTTACCCCCACGATATTCAAGCTTCTGGCCATTTCGCCCCGCCTGCGCCCCTTAGTTCCTCCATGACTTGCAGCTTCAATCGCGACGTCTCCTGCATTTGTTGCAATACTGTCCAAGGCAGGCACGTCCATGGGAGCGGATTCTTTGCTCTCCCTCTGTCATGCACCACCACGGACCCGATGTCTTCCTCTGACCCTCCGCCTTGGCCCTCATAGGTCAGGAGTGTTGCTATCGCCTGCCACATCCCTCTGTCCCTGCGAGCTCGCCTTGTCTACGAGAGCAGGAAAATTGCTCCTTGTTCCTCTCTCTCTCTCTCTCTCTCTCTCTCTCTCTCTCTCTCTCTCTCTCTCCATCCGATTCCTGCGCCAACGTTTGAGAGGGAAAACTCTCCCTCTATCTCTGTCGCCTTCGACCTGACAGATGCATAGGAACAAACCTCCTTCACACGCAGCAGCGGATTGAGAAAGAGACAGACAGTGCGTACCCTTTCCACATCAGAAAAGATTTTTCTTCTTTTTTCATTTCTCTCCTCTACGTGTCATCTGGCGTCTTTTTTGCCTTCAAAGCCATGCAAAGCACTCAACTTTTCCTTCAAACTGGAAAGGGGATCTTTGCAGATTCCTATCAAAACTAATGAAAAAGTCGTTTTGGCTACCGACCAATTGATGTAGTGGTTAGATTTGGGTGTTGGCTTGTTGAGGATTGATCCTTAGTCAAAAGTGGGCATTGAAGCATTAAAATAGATGCTACCTTTATCTTGCTTCGTATCCATGATGACTATCTCAATGGTTTTGAGAGGTCATTTATGTACCAAGACCGGAGGATGGCAAGGGAAGTGAAAAAGTTGTTTCTTCAACTCATTGTGCCTTGGACTCAATTTTAATGTGGTTTCTTGCAAATTTTATTCTTGGTGACAAGTTAGTGTAAGGCCAAGTTTGTGCTCTTTCGTTTAGTAGCATACTAGCACTAGAATCTGATATATAATCATGTGGATACTTAATCAAGTTTCTACATGCAACAATGTCATATTAGCATTATAAGCTAGTATATAATCATGGAGTTCAGGGTGTGGCGTAGGATAATGTCCATAATAACTCTTTTCATGAGCTCTATGTAAAAAGGTGGGCATACCTCCATGCATCATGGTGTCATAACATCCAGGTGCTACTAGTTTACATGTCACATGATCCACGGGTTTAGAAAGTACCCACGTGGTTATAGGCATTGACCAACCTATTGCACGTTCTCCTGTTAATGTTGTCATTACAACTGCAATAGCAGTGCACTTGGGTTGTAAACCTTCTATTGTCGGTACAACACATCATGAGCTGATGTTGACTTTGGAGCACTTACCATTATTGGTTCACTCATGGAGGGTACCATATAGTAGCAAGGGAACCACCAAAGTTGTCTTACTAGGTGTCTGCCTCTCTATTGCTACAAGGATCTCAAAAGACTTCCCCCCTCTTCAGCCTAATTTTAACAAGTCAATTTCTATGGAATACTCTAAGTTTGGGTTGGGTGGAGGATCCTCGATCATTTTTTCATAAATTCCCTTATGACGAAATGATGCAATCATCCAAAGAGTCTATTGTGTTAGTTGATGGCTCTCTCAAAGCCCTAAACTCTCCATTGATACACACTTATTGTTCTCAAGGTCCATTTTGATTACCTTTTAGAGGGTACTCTTGGATCCCATGTTTGTGTGAAAGTCTCTAAAGGTCCACTAGAAGCCACTTCAAGAATAGTGTACATAGCTACCCAGGGTGACAGAAAAGGTGATTAAGGTTTGGTCAAAATTAATCCCTGGACACTCCCACAAGGTCCAAAAGTCCTCAAATGTCCAAAACTTCCTAGTTTTGGATGGTTTTAACCTTAAAAAACTCCAAACTATGTTGTTTATTTCTTCATAGTCAGGTGCAATCATAGTGAAAATTGAGGCCTCTTTTTTTTGGTTCTTCAAGTCATTTTGGAGGAAAAACTTGCCTTGTCTCAAGGAAGCCCAAGTTGGTTTTTCAGGGGCCTCTTTTTAGGCAATTTTCTACACTTAAAAAACAAATTACTGGCTTGAAATGAAGGCTATAAGGCATCAAGAGGGACATTTCAAGGGTTTGGACAGCTAAGACAAACTTTGCTTGTTAATTCAAGGATTGTCTTAACTAAGTCAATGCATCAGCTTAATTTAACACGATGTATCGACTTAATACGTCTTGAAGTGATTTATTGGCTTAATGCTAAGGCAGTGCATCAACGTATTAGCTTACTATTGGGTCTAGTGCACTTCATTAATTAATTTCCCGCACAGATTCCCTCAATAACTTAACTCTTGAGACTAGTTTTGTAACTGGAGACGGTGCACACGTATGTCATCCTCCTCGTTCGCGGTCACACTCACAGTCATGTGCAGATTCTGCCCTTGCGCAAGCCTTTCAGCCTGTCTGCATCGCGCTAAATGCTCGCCTTGCCACCAAACTGCTCAGCAAAGTCTTTTTCCTATTCGCCCCCACCCGATATCCTCCATCGATGCATTGGCCCGCCTCGCGTACAGTCTTTTCATATCTCCAAGCCTCACAATACTCCCTTGCCGTAGCTCCAGCAGACCTCTGACCACGAAAACGCTGATGCAAAGATCGCAAGGCAACATCCAAAAGCCAAGGAGAAGTCTGACTACTGCTCCTCGTTCTCATTACCTGCTCGCTCAGAGTGCCGACACCATACACGCATGCTCTCTCTTCATGCTCGCGACAACTGTCATGCCGATCTTTCTCTCTCCTTGTCTCTCTCTCTTCCACGTGCATGCAAACGTGTCTCTGGTCCTCGCCTCCTCCACTTGGAGGCCTACTTTATTCTTGGGCTTACTCTTAGCTGCCCTTTTACCTCCCTAAAACAAAGGTATCTCCACATATTCTTATCAAAACAAATGGAAAAAAGATTAGGGCCACATTACTTACTTGGTTCACTTATTCATTTATTACCAAGATTCCCACGAATCCCCTTATTCAGTCTATGTCATGGTTTATAGCCTATAGGGCATTAGATCAACAAAATGTGTAGCTCGAACTCGCGCACCCACTGATAGACTCCAAATCTCTGGCGTAAACCAGTACATCCAAGCGTTCTCGACGTACCTCAACGCGCTCTTATTAATTATTAAAAAATCCAGTCAGCCTACAGTCGAGTGCATCAACTCTCTGAGCAGACTCAGCCTCGCTCTTGGCTCATCCCTCATCCACACATGCATCAGACTCGAGGCTCGCTCTTCCCTCATCCCCGCATGCCTTTAATCAGATGTGTTCACTCATCTCACCCTACCCCACGTTGGACCTGTGCGCCAATTGGCATTTTTGTAGATTCGGCATATTTTCAGATTTTTCTCCAGTTGGTACCCCCTGCTAGCAACTCTTTCTTTTATTCAATTACGTTCAAGATTCCTCCCATCATCATCTCCTACCTTTCGGAAATGGGAATGCGTCATCTCCTGTCTTTCAAAAGTAGGAGACAGGTTTTGAGCCTAAATCCTTTAGATAAGGATTCCGAGAGCAATCTCGTAACCACTCAAGCTGGCATACAAAGGTGCTACTACTTGTCTGGCCATTCCTTTTTGGTGTTCGTCAAGTGCTACCGCCTCTTCGCTCTCATGGCCTCACCTCCCCACTCACGGGTCTCCACCTTCCTGCGAGCAATCACTGCATTGCGGCACCCTTCTGCTCCGCAAGCTAATTAGCTTTGCCAGTGCGGTTTTTGGTCAATTCTTCTGCGGGACCCCTTCCTTTCCTTCATGTTTGCCAAATGGGATCTTCCATCATTCTCTTTAATAAAACGTTAAACGAGATTGGGTCTCGTTTAATAGCTCTATACACACTACAACAACAGGCTATAGTCCTTTCATGTTAACTAGTATGTGACACGCGCGTTGCCGCGGCTACATGTGCGTCAATTGAAGCAACCATTGTTCTCCTTCCCTTCACAGGGAGAGAAAATGTCGGCAAATGCATATGATTTTCATGTAAGCTTTTATAGCTCTTTAATACACTTGTGCATCAACCACCACTTTAACTACTTTCTAGATGACAATGTATGACAACACACAAGGTCTAAGTGCCCTCCACATTCACATCAACCAAGCACAAATTTATCTTTTGGATCAACACTATGCTTACCTTTTCGAGTGTAAGATCGAACAACTAATGAAATGTAGTTACTCTCCACATTCTTGTGGATTGACCAAGGACAAATCTCCTTCTAGTTGGTCATGCCAAGCTCCAACGTACTCCTCCTAATCATGGCAAGTTTAACCCTCCTCCTAATCTTCTCTCTCTACCTATCTAATCGTGGTAGTTAAGAGCCTCGAAACGGGCATAGCGTTTCACATGGTTGACTTTTGAGGCCCTTTCATGGTTAGCAGGCACCTGCTCAAGATTTGTCTCATCACTTAGTCATATCAAGAATTTATCTTTCAAGCCATCGGTTTTCTTGACTTGCAAACAAAGCTGGAAGGCTATTTAGCCGTTCCAAAGTGACCAGGCTCTAAATGTAAGCAAAATGACATGGAGGTAGTCCTGCAATGGAGGCACATGCATGGAGACATCCCTACTATAAGAGACCGAGTCATCATTTCTAGGGGGAGGCAAAGGGCCTGCATTAGGTATGCAACACCAAGGAGGATCCAAATGAGCAAAGGATTGCTAACTCCAAGACCAAGGCCAATACCTTCTACTGGCAATGATCATCCTCCAAAGCAATCACATCAGTGTTTTGGAAAAAATATTTTTTAAACATACAAAATTGCTTTCCTTTAATTTTGCAAGAGAAAACTTAGAAAATTAGGTTTATTTTGCAAGTTTTTACACTATTTTTCTCTATTTTGGGACGATTTCTCCTTTTCCTCTTTCCCTCAACCAACATTTTTGAAATTGAAAACGGCATGGCATTAAGTTGAGACACATCTTTTCCAAACAATCAATCAAAGACCCGCCTTGCACGATCGTTGTAGTGAGAACTGTAGCAGCAGGCAATGCCACCTATTCCCTTGCAGAACCTCCTTTTTCCTTGCCTATGTAAGGAGTTCGAGATGTAAAAATTTGGGAAAGCTAAAAATCTTGGATGGTCATGTTGGAGCTCTCTAACATTGTAGCATCCGCTAAGACAGGCCAAAAAAAGACGAAGAAAGTGTGGAGACGGATGTGGGACTCTCTCTCTCTCTCTCTCTCTCTCTCTCTCTCTCTCTCTCTCTCTCTCTGTGGAGGGCTGTAGCTAGGCAAAAATGGAGCTTGTCGGGATGAGGCGGATATGCAGCGGTAGAGGAGTAGGCGGCTTAGCAAGCACTTGTGGCAAGTGGGACATGTATTGGATCTAGAATCTTGACGTCTCGGCCAATTCTCTGTCAAGTGCCAAGGCTAATCAATGGCACTCTCTCTCTCTCTTTCGAACAAAAATAGACACACTCCTTAGCACGAATGAATGGAATTGGTTTTCTCTCTCTCTCTCTCTCTCTCTCTCTCTCTCTCTCTCTCTCTCTCTCGCAACACACACGATGATGGTGTCATAGAAAATGAAACCCGATCTCTCTCTCTCTCTCTCTCTCTCTCTCTCACACACACACACACGCATGTTCAAGGCGAATCAACTTATCGACGCGTGGCACATCTCGTTGCTCATTATTTTTCCAAGCTTCGAAGCAAAGTCATCCTTTACAAAAACAAAAGTAATCACTCTTCAAAATTGAAGGCTAGAGTGAAATTCCATGGTCTTCTAAAGAGTTTAAATAATATAAATATATACATAGTACTAAGTATTGTGACTTTTTGTGACTTTTTGACAAGACTGAGAAGTCAAAATTAAGTCTTTTCATTTTTTTACCATCAGAGTACTTGCTACTTACCCTTCACTTTTATATTTCAAGAGTACTTGCTACTTACCCTTCACTTTTATATTTAAAGCCAAATGACTTCTCACTTATTCTTCACTTTTCCATTTGAAACCAAATGTTGCTTTAGGTTCTTGAAATAAAGGAGAGAGTGACACATGGATGTCTTTTACTTCCTTGAAAATTTTAAGCTCAATTATATATAGTATAGATTTAAGCTCAATTATATATAGTATAGATATAGATGTACATTTTTCAACCAAGAGCCCCATTTGCAATAAAGTTGCAAAAAGAACAACTACATATGTCAAAGATTTTCTTGATGACATGAATTTCATGTCAAAGGTAGTGAAAGACAATGTTAAAAGGGCCCAAAATCGCGTACTGGGTCCATTCTAAAGAAACTCATTAATTAGCCAGATTCGATTCGTTTGGAATCTCTCAGCTTAAAGGAAAAGGGGTTGGAGCCTATTTTTGCATGAATCCATGTCTCGCTCTGCACTCGGCTCCCTCACAGAGCCAAATCCCCACTCTCCAACTCTGTCCTACAATGGGCCATTCTTCACGGCTCCCTTTGCTCTTGTCAACTATCGTGCAAAGGCAGATGTCTGCTCTATAGCCACAGCCTTGAGCTGACACCCAGCTTCTTTGCCCCTCGCTCCCTACCCTCTCTGTCGGCTTTGCTGCCCGTTGACCCAGACCCCTTCCCATCATCCCTTCCTCTGCAATGTGACCTCTTGACTCATTGCCAGTAGGCTAGGGAAAGCATAGAAAAGGCTGGCCACATACTGTCTTCGCAATCGCTCTGCACTCGGCTCCCTCACAAAGCCAAATCCCCGCTCTCCAACTCTGTCCTACAATGGGCCATTCTTCACGGCTCCCTTTGCTCCTGTCAACTATCGTGCAAAGGCAGATGTCTGCTCTACAGCCACAGCCTTGAGCTGACACCCAGCTTCTTTGCCCCTCGCTCCCTGTCCTCTCTGTCGGCTTTGCTGTTCGTTGACCCAGACCCCCTTCCCATCATCCCTTCCTCTGCAATGTGACCTCTTGACTCATTGCCAGTAGGCTAGGGAAAGCATAGAAAAGACTGGCCACATACTGTCTTCGCGATCGTTGGTAGTTCACAATGCTTCCATCCCTTGCCCTTGCCTCCTTGCGCAGGCAGCTCTGTGTGCACGCTCTCTCTCCCCAACCCCCCTGCAACACAAAGATGGATTGCCTCCACCCCGCTCGCTCTGTCGTCCTCACAAGCCTCGAACCTTGCAAATTCCTCCAATCGGGCCTGCCTTGCACGTAAATATCGAGGTGCACTCCACCACGGTCTTGCCTTGCAAAAGAAAGAGAGAGAGCATGGCGCTACAGCTTGGGCACGGCGATGCAAATAAGAGAAGAAGAATAAGAAGAAGAAAGTCTGAACATACATCCGAAAAATCTACCTCTTGCTCTCTCCTCTCCTCCCTCCTCCACATGCCCCTTCCCCTCTTTTTAACTTCAAAGACATGGAAGCGTCTGCGCTTGATTCCCCTTATTAAACCCCATATGCAAAATTGGCTCCACATGCCCCTTCCCCTCTTTTTAACTTCAAAGACATGGAAGCATCTGCGCTTGATTCCCCTTATTAAACCCCATATGCAAAATTGGCCAGGCCTATTCGCGCTAAAACATATGTTGATAAAAAAAGATCAATAGACTTTGAAGAGAATGAAAAGGTATTTCTACGAATTTTAGAGAACCACGTCTATCAAAACCAAGTCTACTCTTAAATTGTTTCCAAGGTATTGTGGTCCTTTCACAATATTTAAAAATATTGGACCAGGTAGTAGAGGGACCCAATCTCGTTTAATGTTTTATTAAAGAGAATGATGGAAGATCCCATTTGGCAAACACGAAGGAAAGGAAGGGGTCCCGCAGAAGAATTGACCAAAAACCGCACTGGCAAAGCTAATTAGCTTACGGAGTAGAAGGGTGCCGCAGTGCAGTGATTGCTCGCAAGAAGGTGGAGACCTGTGAGCGAGGAGGTGAGGCCATGAGAGCGAAGAGGCGGCAGCACTTGACGAAGACCAAAAAGGGACGGCCAGACAAGTGGTAGCACCTTTGTATGCCAGCTTGAGTGGTTACGAGATTGCTCTCGGAATCCTCATCTAAAGGATTTGGGCTCGAAACCTGTCTCCTACTTTTGAAAGATAGGAGATGACGCATTCCCATTTCCGAAAGGTACGAGATGATGATGGGAGGAATCTTGAGCGTAGTATGTTGCTACGATCTTGGAGGCACGACAAATTATGCGGTATCTAGTGAGATACCCTCAAAAAAGTGAAGTAAAACGAGAGAGAGAGAGAGAGAGAGAGAGAGAGAGAGAGAGAGGGAGACAGGGCACGTGTCAGTACTTTGCTACATACGAGCGCAAGAGCGATGATGGCAACATGTGAGATCGCATGCATTCTCTATGCATTGCACGCCTCATCCACCTCCCGGAGTCCACGTCGACATCTCCAAAAATATACCCATCTCCCTCCCCCCCTCCACGTGCCACCTTCCCCTCTTTTCCCCTTGAAGCCACTAAGAGCATCTTCTTACATTCGCCTTAACAAAAACGGGTACTCCCCTGCTTTATATATACTTGCTAGCATCTGTTTCAAATACAAACATTCTCTTTGGATCCACTATAGCTAAGATGGGAGGGGTAGCTATTGCAACTTTAAGTTTGCCAAAACTCTTTGTCGCTTGACTCTGAGTCCAATCAGCAGCTTTTCCTTTAGTTTTAAATTGATTAGTCATTGGGGCAGCTATTTTGGCATATTTTTGAATGAATCTATCTATGCTAGTATAAAAAGGGGAGGGATTCCGGCTCCCCCCCCCCCACCACGTGGTGCCACCTCCTTCCTCCGGCCGTGTCTTCTGCAGCCCGGCAATACAATGACTCAACGAGTGCGCTCAGAGAGAGAAAGAGAGAGAGAGAGAGAGAGAGAGAGACTGTTGTGAGTCTGTGTGCCTCTCACACGTGGGGCCTGTCCAGCAGCCCGCCCACCTTATCGCACGTGGAAGGGGAATAGAGAGAGAGAGAGAGAGAGAGAGAGAGAGAGAGAGAGAGAGAGAGAATGCTCAGTCAGCGCAAGTGCACTCACTAGGGGGGAGAGAGAGAGAGAGAGAGAGAGAGAGAGAGAGAGAGCACTGCGCCTGCAGGTCAAATCAAAGCAACAGGGCATCGAAGTCAACCATGGCTGCAGGACGAGCGCGTGATTGGTGTGTGTGAGAGAGAGAGAGGGAGATAACTTAACCTAATGTAGCTTTATCTAACCTAACCTAACATAACTTAACGTAACTAAACCTAACGTAGACTAACTTAACCTAACCTAACATATAAGATAACCTAACTTAACTTAACATAGCTTAATATAACTTAACTTAACGTAGCTTAACTTAATCTAACATAACGTATAAGATAATCTAACTTAACTTAACGTATAACCTAACATAACAACGTAGCTTAACTTAACGTAACCTAACCTAATTTAACTTAACTTATAACCTAAAACATAAACCCCATCAACTACATAATTTGAAAAACGACATAATTCAATTTTATAAAAATTCAAAACAAGATTTTTTCATAAACTTAAACAAACTTTTTTCACAATTTAAAATGAAATTTCACATGACAAATCCTAATTTCTTTTAATTAAAGGTTTGAGCACTCACATTCGTCCTATTTGAGTTGTTGTAAAAGTACTGGAACCTGCAAAAACGCACACACAAATATAAAGTTAAACCCTAAACCCTAAATCTACAAGTAAACATGAAAACAATCTTACCTTAGTGTTATGCGCTAACCCACAAACAAGATTAGCACCTCCGACGGCGTGTATCGCAGCAGATCTATGAGAGATGGTGAAGAGGAGAGCTTGAGAAAACGCACAAGAACTAAGAGAAATGCGCAGAGAAAGCCCGCGGTTTCGGTTTTTGCAGGTACTGTCGGTATAACCGTCGGTACAGTCATCGAAAGGGGCGACATTGGTATGCGCATTCGTGCTGCCGTCGGAATACGTGCCGGAAGAGGCGTCGAAAATTTAAAAATCAAATTTTAAAAAAACATTAGCTCCCTCCATAAATACACCGACGCCCGCCATTGACGCCAGTAATGTGGCGCCGGAATTCAAGTGACCTCTTGTAGTGAATCCCTCCAGATGCAATCACCTACGCTTGAGAATTCCCTATCCGGAGCATGATGAGACATAAAGATGCAGTGGTGTGAAGAAGCTATGAGTTGTTTCTAAAGATGCAAAGCGAGGGTATCCCTCAATATGCCAACTTCAAAACGTCACTTGCAAAATTTGCCACCTCCTTCACCTTCCCCATCATCATGAATCATAGGTTGAAGGAGAGAGAGAGAGAGAGAGAGAGAGAGAGAGAGAGAGAGTAGCATAATATAAAACGCTTGGTGGTTGAAACGATGGATAGTAGTCTGTTGTGCTATGGACTCTTTGCTAACGATGGATAGTAGTCTGTTGTGCTATGGACTCTTTGCTATGGAGTTTGTGCTATGGATAGTAGTCTGTTGTGCTATGGACTCTTTGCTAAGTCTCGCAGTGAGCAGCTCTCCAAACACCCACCCCCTTTATGAGTGTCTCAACATCCATAATTACATGAAGCATGATGAACATCTACAAGTTGGACAACGTTCTCTCTCTAGCATCAACCACTACACCTTAGAAGAAGAGGTCGATGTCACAAGTCATGAAGGTGAAGACTGCATGAAGATCCCGAAAGGGATCGTGCTGGTGTTGCTAGGGCCCGATTATTGCACCTGCTACATCATTCAGACACCCTACTGGAATATCCTTTGCCGGTGCAGTTGTTGGAGATGTCTACCCAAGTGTTTGGATACACGGAATATAGGGGCGCCCTATAGCTGCCTTTTGACGCTCACCATTTTGAGGAGCTGCTTAATCCACTAAGCAATGAAGAGGTCCCTCTCGGCCCCCTTCTATACTACAATGCAGACCTAAACCTCTCTTGCATGGTGCCTACTGCTGCCAGCTGCCCGCGGGAGTCTACCTCTAATTTCTCTGTCAGCACACACACAGAGAGAGAGAGAGAGAGAGAGAGAGAGTGCATTACAGTGTTCAAGAAAAACTATTTTGGCAATCATTTCCTTTTTATCGATTTTTCAAGAGAAGATTGTAAAAATTAAAGTGAAATCTAACCAATTCCAAATCTAGGCGAGACAAAGAGAGACTCCAAAGGCCTGAGAAAGAGAGAGAGAGAGAGAGAGAGAGAGAGAGAGAGAGAGAGAGAGAGAGAGAGAGAGAGAGAGAGAGAGACTCCAAAGGCCTGAGAGAGAGAGAGAGAGAGAGAGAGCGCGCTTTTCTTGATCTCCTTTTATGAAATTTTTCAAGAGCAAGGGGCTTGAGGGTAAGAGGGGTCATACCGCCGTCATTTTATTGGTACTATTAGTCGCTGCCTTGCGCTGCCCGCCGTCGTCGAGCTGAAGTCGCCGTAAAGAGAGAGAGAGAGAGAGAGAGAGAGAGAGAGAGAGAGAGAGAGAGAGAGAGAGAGCGAGAGAGAGATATATATATGAAATGATATAATAACGTCTTCAAAAGATCAAAATGACCTATGACTAGGTTGTTAAGTATGGAGCCTGATTTACCCTTGTAATTTTCTGTGGTAAAAGCGCACATTTGTAAGGCCCCCATTATGAGGAGAATCCATCATGCGTGAAGGAAAATCACTCACCGGAAACCAAAATTTTCACGGACAAGAATCAGGGGACTTTTTTTTTCGCCGGAATATTATGGCTGGACAGTGGCCGGAAAGTGGTCGAAAAACAACCAGTCGGTTGGCCGGTGGCCGGTAGTCAATGGCCGATGGCCGGTGGTCGGAAGTCAATGGCCGGTGGCCGGCGGCCGAATTCAAAAGCGGACTTGTCTTCTCAAGGGCGGCCGCACATGGGCGGATTGGAGGGTCCGATTTGGACTTATTCGCACAAGGGCGGCTACACATGGTTGTCTCTCATAAGAGAGGGCAACCCTTTTGGCCTATAAAAGGAGGCCATTTCTACACACATTTCATAGTGTGAAGTTGATGCAACAAGGTGAGTGTGAGGTGGTGAGAGTGAAGCAAGGCGGGAGCTCCATTAAGGGTATAATCCCTTTGTAAACTACTTCTTGTTTTGAAGTACTAAAGCCATTGAGTGGCTGCTTTCCCATGGACGTAGCCCACATTGGGTGAACCACGTATATAGTGTGTACTCTCTCTCTCTCTCTCTCTCTCTCTCTCTCTCTCTCTCTCTCTCTCTCTCTCTCTCTCTCTCTCTCTCTCTCCTGTATAATCTCGTGTATATAAATCTGTCTCTCTCCATTAAGTAATCTACTCAATTATCTATTTAGCTACGTCTTATTTCCTAACAACTGGTATCAGAGCAAGGTTTGCTCGTAGCTAAATTATCTCAAGGAAAGGATTCTTTGAATTGAGTGGGAGTTATGGCGGTGGAACAGAAGCTCAAGATTGAGAAGTTCAACGGCAAAAACTACCAACATTGGAAGATGCAGATTGAAAACTATCTCTACCAGAAGGACCTCTATTTGCCACTAGGCGGTCTTACGAAGAAGCTCGCAACAATGGCAGATGAAGCATGGATTGTCCTTGATCGAAAGGCACTGGGAACAATCCGGTTAAGCTTGGCGTCAACGGTGGCCTTCAATGTTTCGGAGATGAAGACCACGGAGGACTTGATGAAGTCACTTGACGACTTCTACGAGAAACCATCGGCATCCAATAAGGTATTTCTTATGAAGCGCTTGTTCAATCTAAAGATGACAGAGAATGGTTCAATTGCAAAACACCTATATGACTTTAACACAAACATAAGTCAACTTCGATGAATGAAAATCAATTTCGATGACGAAGTGCGAGCTCTCCTTATACTATCATCTCTACCGGATAGTTGGGACAGCCTTGTGATGGCTGTAAGTAATTCTATCTCTGGCACAAATACTCTTAAGTTTGATGATGTTGTGGGTGTTCTCCTAAGCGAGGAAATGCGAAGGAGAAGCACAGGAGAATCATCAAGTGCTGCACTATCAGTGGAAACAAGAGGAAGGCTTAAGGAGAGGTTCAAAAACCAAAAGGGTCGTGATCGCTCAAGGCGGAGCAAGTCACGCACAAAGTCAGTTCTTGAATGTTGGAACTGCGGCAAGAAGGGCCACGTCAAGAAGGATTGCTGGTCTAAGAAGAAGAAGGAGACAGAGTCTCAAGACAACAAGCCAACATCGGAGGCCAATGTGGCAGGTAAAGTACAGCAAGATGCTCTAATTCTCTCATTAGACAATGTGTCTAATTCCTGGATAGTAGATTCCGGAGCTTCATTCCATGCGACACCACACAAGCAACATTTCCAAGACTACACCAAAGGTAATTTTGGGTATATATACTTGGGAGATGATGAAGCTTGTGCGATTGTTGGCAAAGGTACAGTTTTTGTCAAAACTGCTAACGGAAATGAATGGAAGCTTAAAGATGTTAGGCATGTTCCTTCTCTTCGCAAAAATTTGATCTCTACAGGACAATTGGACGATGAAGGTCACAACATTGCATTCGGAAACAAACGGTGGAAGATCTCAAAGGGATCTTTGGTGGTTGCCAAGGGTGAAAAAGTCGGTACACTTTACTTGTGTACTGTTAGCACGCAACCTTCTGCTTGTGCAACAACTACAGAAGTTGACAGTGCGGTGTGGCACTACCGACTTGGGCATATGAGTGCCAAAGGAATGCAAATCCTTCAAACAAAGAAGCTTCTACCAGGTTTGAAAGAAGTGGACTTAGAGTTCTGTGAAGATTGTGTTTATGGTAAACAAAAGAGGGTAAAATTTCAAAAATCAGGAAATGAAAGAAAAAATAAAAAACTTGAGTTGGTTCATTCTGATGTTTGGGGTCCTGCAAGTACACCATCACTTGGTGGCTCATTGTACTATGTAACATTCATAGACGATGCGACTAGAAAAACATGGGTTTATGTCATGAAGAATAAATCCGATGTATTTTCCATATTTCAAAGGTGGAAAGCCTTTGTGGAGAATGAAACAGGTACCAAGGTTAAATGCCTCAGATCCGACAATGGAGGCGAATATTGCAGCCAAGATTTTGAAAGCTTTTGTGCTAGCAATGGCATTCGGAGGCAAAGGACAACCCCACGGACACCTCAACAAAATGGGATTTCGGAAAGGATGAACAGGACAATCATGGAACGAGCACGAAGCATGCGGCTACATGCAGGCCTACCGCTTGAGCTTTGGGCGGAAGCTGTAAGTACGTATGTGTACTTAATCAATCGGTCACTCTCAACGGCATTGGATGGGGGAGTTCCAGAAGAGGCATGGACAGTTAAACCGGTGAATTATGCATTTTTCAAAGTGTTTGGGTGTGAGGCTTTCATGCACATAGATAGAAGCCTAAGATCAAAGTTAGATGCAAAGTCCAAAAAGTGTTTCTTCATTGGCTATGGAGAAGGAGACTTTGGGTATCGCCTATGGAATCCTGAAGATGGTAAAATCTTAAGGAGTAGGGATGTAATTTTTAACGAACAAAATATGTACAAAGATTACTTGGAAAGAAAACAAACAAAAGAAACAGGTGATGAGTACATGGAGCTTGAGGACGGTGAAGACTCAAGGACTGCAAACGGTGACAATGTGCAACAACGTCAACCAAATGAGGAGCCTCAACCTATTCCCCGAAGATCTACAAGAGCAAGTATGTAAAGAATGAGGATGCAAGAGAGCTACACAAGACAAGCACAAAGCACACAGAGATGGAAAGCTGCTTCTTCTTTTTCTTCACAGAAAAGAGAGTACAAAATGACTAAGTGCTAAAGCTGAAAAGTAGCACATATGTACATGCGGTCACTAAGTGTGAACTCGCTAGAAGCGTACTAGGCTGGCACTATAAGTGTAGTCCAGCTGTAGAATCACTGGCAGAGATGCTCCGTGTCGGTCACCTAACGCGCCAGTGAATAAATGCCGTAAGCGGCCAAGACCCGTAGTGGATGCCAGCTCAAGGTGTAGAGCTCGACATCTCAACACTCCCCCTCGAGCTCTGCATGTCGCAGAGTCCAAGCATAGTCCGGAAACGTCGAAGCTTCTCAGCTCTGAGGGCCTTGGTAAAGATATTCGCTATCTTCTCCTCTGTGCTGACGTAGACCAAGTCAATGTCGCCCGCCAACACTCGCTCTCGAACGTAGTGGTAATGGACCTCTATGTGTTTGGTCCTGGCATGGAGCACTGGGTTCCTAGCCAACTGCATGCTGCTGAGGTTGTCACAATGGATGAAAATCTGCTGGTCCACCTGCACTCCCAAGTCCTCAAGTAATGTGCGTAGCCAAGCTACCTCGCACGCCGCAACTGCTGCACCTCTGTACTCGGCCTCTGTGCTCGATAAAGCAACCGTAGGCTGCTTTTTGCTGCTCCAAGTAACAGCAGCACTCCCAAAAGAGAACATGAAGCCACTCGTAGATCTCCTATCAACAATGCTACCTGCCCAATCTGCATCTGTATACCCATACAATGCTAATGGTGCATCTGCTGCATAGAACAATGCGTAGTCAAGAGAACCTTGCACATACCTAAGTGTGCGTCGTACTCCATCCAAATGTGGCTTCCGCGGAAGTTGCATGAACTGACTCTCCAAGCCTACTGTGTAGCTCAAGTCTGGCCTCGTGATAGTCAAGTAGATTAGACTACCCACAATCTTCCTGTACATGTTGACATCCTCAACAACATCACCCTTCTCTGCACTCAGCTTTGCATTCACATCCAAGGGAATAGAAATTGGCTTACAATCAGCCATACCATACTTTGACAACATGTCCAAAGCATACTGTCTCTGTGATAGCCATACACCCTCTGGAGTCCTGATCACCTCAATGCCAAGAAAGTAGCGCAACTTGCCTAAATCTTTCATTTCAAACTCCTGTTTGAGAAGACCCTTCACATGGTCAATCTCCATAGCATTGTCACCAACAATAATAAGGTCATCTACATATATGGTAATGACCACAATCCCCACATCACTCTCACGTACATAGAGTGAATGATCAGCATGAGCTCTCCTAAAACCAATACTGACAAGATACTTGGCAATCCTGTCATACCATGCTCTAGAGCCCTGCTTCAAACCATACAAAGCTTTGAGAAGTCTGCATACATAATCTGGGTAACCTGGATCGACATAACCAGGTGGCTGATCCATATACACTTCCTCTTGCAACTCACCATTCAAGAAGGCATTCTTTACATCCATTTCATGCATAATCCATCCTCTAGATGCAGCCACTGCTATGACAGCTCTCACTGTCGTCATCTTTGCCACTGGAGCAAAGGTCTCCTCATAGTCTATGCCATACGTCTGTGCATAACCCTTTGTGACCAGCCTTGCCTTGTGATGCTCAATGTTACCATCAGCCTTATGCTTGGTTTTATACACCCATTTACAGCCAATAGCTTTCTTGCCACTTGGCAATGGCACCAACTCCCATGTGTCATTTGCTTCCAATGCAGCCATCTCTTCATTCATTGCATCATCCCAATGCACATTTTCAACTGTATCCTCAAAACATGTGGGCTCCACATCCTGTATCACCTTAGCCATGTAGGCTTGGTGATGCGCTAGATACCCATCATAAGTCAATTTCTGAACTGGATTTCTGACTCTATTAGATCTCCGCGGTCCTGGGTCACTCCTTTGCCCTCTAGCATCTTCTTGTACTTTCCTTACACCAGGTGTCCTGACAGCCGAAATTCCAAATTCCTCATCAAGACTTTGTTCAGAACCATCTGAATCCATGTCTACATGTGAAAAACCTGATGATGCATCAACCATAAAGGGAGGTTCATCAACCTTTTCCTTTCCTTTTCGTGATACATTCCCTGTACCTGTTGGTGGAGTAACCTGCGTACGTAGTCTACCATTCCATGGTTTCTCAACAGAGCCACGAGAAGAGGACTCTTGTGGTCCACTCAAAACCTGTGACTGTGGCCTCACATTTTGTACAACCACATCATCTTTTACATCAGCCCCAATAGTGCCATGTGCATTACTGTACCAGCTGCTCATCTCATCAAAGACTACATCTCTGCTCACTCGTAATTCTCGTGTAGTAGGATTGTAGCACCTGTACCCCTTTTGTTCAAGGGAATATCCCACAAGAATACATTTCTCTGCTTTAGGATCCAATTTCCTACGCAACTCATCTGGTACATGCACGTAAGCTATGCAACCAAACACTTTCAAGTGTGCCAAATCAGGCTTTGTACCTGTAAACTTTTCCTCAGGTGTTACATCATGCACCGCAGCTGTAGGTGTCCTATTCATAATGTACACAGCTGTAATTACACCTTCAGCCCAGAAATGATGAGGCATGTTCTTCTCATTCATCAATGCACGTGCAACCTCTGCAATGTGCCTGTTTTTCCTTTCTGCGACCCCATTCTGCTGTGGAGTATATTTGCATGTAAACTGCCTGTGTATACCATGCATTCGCAGAAAATCTGAAAAATCATTGGAGAAGTACTCTCCCCCTCCATCTGACCTCAATGTCTTGATTTGCATATCTGTCTCCTTCTCAATCATGACTTTGAAGTCTTGAAAGTGACCAAACACTTCACTTTTGTTACGCATTAAGTAGACCCATACTTTCCTTGTATGGTCATCAATGAAAGAGACATAATACCTGCAACCATGTATACTTGCAGTATCGGTTGGACCCCAAACATCTGTGTGCACCACCTCAAGTGGCTTTTTACATACATTGCGCTCATGTGGAAATGAGCCCTTTGACTGTTTTCCAAACTGGCATGCTGCACACACTTTATGCATACCATCCACCTTGAATTTGGGCAAACCTTTTACAATCTGTTTTGATTGCATGCTGCGCAATCTCTGCTCATTGACATGGCCAATGCGTTTGTGCCAAATGTCAACATCAGCCACAACACCTGTGCCCTGTGCAAATAATGTAGCTTTTACCTCAGGCATGTCTACATTCAGCGTAAACATTCTGCCCACACATTTGCCCTCTGTGATCAGCTTACAGCCATTCTGGAAATCTTCTACATAACAGCCATTTGGATTGAAGCGAACTTGCAAACCCTGCTCAACCATTTGTCCAACAGAAACAAGATTCTTTGTAATGTTTGGGACATGAAGTACATCTGCTAAGTACTTTGATTTCCCACTCTTCGTATTTAGAGGTATGTCCCCTACATGAGCAATGGGGTGAGCTGTGTCATCTTCTGTCTGCACATAGTCTGACACATCTGGTTTGCGCATATCTCTAAACCACTCTCCACGAGACGTCATGTGATTAGAGGCACCTGAATCCACATACCAAACATCATCTTGGGTGGAATTCTCTGCAGTCATTGTATTCATTACATGTTGCATAACAAACATGCGCTCGTTTTTGCTGTCATCTGCATCTCTGCTAGTAGATGCATAGTTGCCCTGTTCTCTCTTTCTGCTTGCTTTTCCCTTTGGACAGTCACGTGACATGTGACCTCTTTCACCACAAGTCCAACATTCTCTACTATCTGGAGTATGTTGCTGCCTGCTTGATCCTGCACCATGACCTCTTTGACTCCCCATGCCTTGAGACTGGTTTCCCCTGCCACCTGTATTGTTTTGATTTGATTGACCTTCCAGAAATTGGCCCCTGCAACCCCTTGGGCCTCGACCACGACCTCTACCTCTACCTCTGTTGGAGTTAGAATAGAAGGCCTGTTCAGAATTATTTCTGCCATGAGAAGAAGATGTGTCAAGGTTCTTCTCCTCAAGAATAAGCATAGAAATCAAATCTTGGAACACGGGGATGTCGTCTCTTGTATTCATGGAAGACCTTAAATGTACATACTCATCTCCTAGACCATCCAAGCATGCACGGACAATGTCATCGTCTTCCACTGAGACTTTAATAGATCCAAGAGCCTCAATGATACTCTTGATCTTCAAAGCATAATCATTGATGGAGAGGTTGTTCCTCTTAACCTGATTTAGCTCCGACTTTAGTTGAAGCTTCCTGGCCTTGGTGTTCACCTCGAACACTCTGCCTAAGTTTTTCCATGTAATGGCGGGGGTTTCAACATCCTGTAGATAGCCCATCATGCCATCTGTGATGCTCATAGAAAGCCAATACATCACTTTTCTCTGGCCTTGTTGCCAGTCCCTCAAAGATTTTCTTTGTTCTGCTGTAGCATTTGCCTTGGGAATCTCTGGTTCCTTTTCATTGTCTCCTTCTACATAGTCCCAATAACCTTTTCCTTTTAGGAAATTTGTTATTCTGAACTTCCATGCAGGGTAGTTATTTTTCTCAAGCTTCTCAGTAACAATTTGACTGAAACCGTCAGACATCTTGAAGCACTAAGACAAAATAGCTGCAATCTGCAAAAACCTGCAAATCTGCTGAACCTGCTATCGTGGTTCCTGTAACGCTTTCTACACTCAACGAGTGTCCACAATCAAGCGTTTCACAACCACTGTACTTGTACAGTAAATCTCTGTATACTGCACTTTGGAGACCTGTTCAGAAACTTGTGCGAAAAACCCCTAAAATTTTTTCGTTGCGCGAGGCGCCTTTGGCATCTGGTCATGGATTGCGAACGAAGGTATTGTGATGCTCTTGCTCTCTTAGCCTCTCTTGCCTGCACCAGGCTCTGATACCATGTAAAGAATGAGGATGCAAGAGAGCTACACAAGACAAGCACAAAGCACACAGAGATGGAAAGCTGCTTCTTCTTCTTCTTCACAGAAAAGAGAGTACAAAATGACTAAGTGCTAAAGCTGAAAAGTAGCACATATGTACATGCGGTCACTAAGTGTGAACTCGCTAGAAGCGTACTAGGCTGGCACTATAAGTGTAGTCCGGCTGTAGAATCACTGGCAGAGATGCTCCGTGTCGGTCACCTAACGCGCCAGTGAGTAAATGCCGTAAGCGGCCAAGACCCGTAGTGGATGCCAGCTCAAGGTGTAGAGCTCGACATCTCAACAAAGTAGACCTCCAGAAAGGTTTGTTCCTTCCTTCAACCATCTCTTGATCTCAGATTCTGGAGAGCCGGAATCATATGAAGAAGCTATGCAACATGAATCCAAAGAAGAATGGACGAAGAGCATGCAAGAGGAGATGGACTCACTACATCGCAACCAAACATGGGAGTTGGTTGAGTTGCCTAAAGGTAAGCGGGCACTTCAAAACAAATGGGTGTACAAGCTAAAGGAAGAAGAAGGTGGGAAGAAAAGGTACAAGTCTAGGCTTGCGGTAAAAGGTTTTTCTCAAAAGAAAGGTATTGACTTCAATGAAATATTTTCTCCTGTTGTAAAAATGAACTCAATTAGGCTTGTTGTCTTAAGCCTTGTGGCTGCTCATGATCTAAATCTCGAGCAAATGGATGTAAATATGGCATTCCCTCACGGTGACTTAGAGGAGGAAATCTACATGCTTCAACCAAAGGGGTATGAAGTAAAAGGTAAGGAGAAAATGGTTTGCAGATTAAAGAAGAGCTTGTATGGTTTAAAGCAAGCATCAAGACAATGGTACTTGAAGTTTGATCAATGGATGTTGGATCATGGATTCACAAGATGCAACTCGGATCACTGCGTCTACACGGAGAATTTGGGAGATGGAAAATTCATCATCCTAATGTTGTATGTTGATGACATGTTGATTGCAAGTGCTAACATGCAGGACATCAAAGACCTAAAAGAGGAGCTGTCCAAATCTTTTTCAATGAAAGATTTAGGTGCTGCAAAGAGGATACTTGGTATGAAAATATCAAGGGACAGGACGAAGAAGACAATAAAGCTATCTCAAGAAGATTACATCAAGAAGGTACTAGAAAGGTATGCAATGCAAAATGCAAAACCAGTTTCTACACCTCTGGCTGGTCATTTTAAACTAACGAAGGATATGTGTCCAAAGACATAAGAGGAGATAGCCTATATGTCTAAAGTTCCATATGCTACAGCGGTAGGTTCTCTAATGTATGCTATGGTCTGGACAAGGCCAGACATTGCACATGCAGTGGGAGTTGTGAGTAGGTTCATGGACAACCCAGGTAAAGAGCATTGGCAAGCTGTGAAGTGGATACTTAGGTATCTAAAAGGGACAACAACAAATGCTTTGTATTTTGGAGGAACTGATATTTTTCTAGAAGGGTATGCTGATGCAGATATGGCAGGTGACAAAGATACTCGAAGGAGCACTACTGGCTATGTGTTCACGGTTGGAGGCACAGCAATAAGCTGGGCTTCAAAGCTGCAGAAAGTGGTTTCACTTTCTACCACGGAAGCAGAGTATGTAGCAATGACGGAGGCAAGCAAAGAAATTTTGTGGCTTCACAGATTCTTAGAAGAGCTTGGATTCAAACAAGACAATTGTGTCTTGTACAGTGATAGCCAAAGCGCTATCCATCTTGCAAAGAACTCAGTCTTTCATTCAAGGACAAAGCACATTGAGGTGAGATATCACTTTATATGCACTCTTTTGGAAGAGGGACAACTAAAGCTAGGAAAGGTGCATACACGTGAAAATCCTGCAGACATGTTTACAAAGGTGGTCAACAAGGAGAAGTTGAGCTTTTGCTCGTCTTCAATCGGCATTCAAGGATAAGAAGCCAGAATGGAAAGCAGTCACAGGTTTGGTTTGGAGATCAGTCTCCAAGTGGGAGATTGTTAAGTATGGAGCCTGATTTACCCTTGTAATTTTCTGTGGTAAAAGCGCACATTTGTAAGGCCCCCATTATGAGGAGAAGCCATCGTGCGTGAAGGAAAATCACTCACCGGAAACCAAAATTTTCACAGACAAGAATTAGGGGCAACTTTAAAGGCCGGAATATTCTTTTTCGCCGGAATATTATGGCCGGACGGTGGCCGGAAAGTGGTCGGAAAACAACCGGTCGGTTGGCCGGTGGCCGGTAGTCAATGGCCGATGGCCGGTGGTCGAAAGTCAATGGCCGGCGGCCGGTGGTCGGAAGTCAATGGCCGGTGGCCGGTGGCCGAATTCAAAAGCGGACTTGTCTTCTCAAGGGCGGCCGCACATGGGCAAATTGGAGGGTCCGATTTGGACTTATTCGCACAAGGGCGGCTACACATGGCTGTCTCTCATAAGAGAGAGCAGCCCTTTTGGCCTATAAAAGGAGGCCATTTCTACACACATTTCATAGTGTGAAGTTGATGCAACAAGGTGAGTGTGAGGTGATGAGAGTGAAGCAAGGCGGGAGCTCCATTAAGGGTATAATCCCTTTGTAAACTACTTCTTGTTTTGAAGTACTAAAGCCATTGAGTGGCTGCTTTCCCGTGGACGTAGCCCACATTGGGTGAACCACGTATATCGTGTGTACTCTCTCTCTCTCTCTCTCTCTCTCTCTCTCTCTCTCTCTCTCTCTCTCTCTCTCTACTCTATAATCTCGTGTATATAAATCTATCTCTCTCCATTAAGTAATCTACTCAATTATCTATTTAGCTACGTCTTATTTCCTAACATAGGTTGTGTGTGTGTGTGTGTGTGTGTGTGTGTGTGTGTGTGTGTGTGTGTGTGAGAGAGAGAGAGAGAGAGAGAGAGAGAGAGAGAGAGAGAGATAGAGAGAGAGAGAGATGTAATGAAATGAAATTATATAATAACGTTTTCAAAATGTCAAAATTACCTATGGGACCAAATGGTTACAAATTGATGGAACTCTTTGGGGTATGAGAGACAGAGAGATGAAATGAAATGATATATTAATGTCGTCAAAAGGTCAAAATGACCTATGAGACCAAACCGAAGAGAGAGTAGGGAATTGGAGATTGATAGGGATAGAGAGAGAGCAGCAGGTAAATATTTAGAGAGAGAAAGACGGATCGAGAGAGAAGTAGCCGGCGCGGAGATTATTAGGGGTAGAGAGAGAGGAGGAAAATATTTAGAGATAGATAGATTGAATATCGTCCAGAGAGGTCATATATGACCCATGGACCAAAAACAAACATTACAACGGTTTGGACTAAGCAGAAGATGACGATACATATTAGTTAAGGACTGAGGATTCATTGGGAGCGTAAAAAGAAATGGAAATGGGAAAAACAAAAAACCTAGGGAGGGTAAGCTATGGAGAGAGCTAATTTAGGGTTTTGAAACTATTGGATGATGGCTTTACCACCTCGGTAGACTGCCCATTTACCTTGTTTGGAGTCTTCATGTACCTTCTTGAGCTCACTTACTTTGAGTTGGTTTGTGGTTAATTCTTTGGTGATCTAAACGTTGTTTCCTTCAGCAGATGGGATTGGCGTGGTATCTTTTTTCGTTCTTCTTTGTCCTTGAAGGTGAGAATACAATGCTCGGGTGGCACATGCTTGTGTGTTATTGATTGTAGGGAGGTGTTTTACCACGACCTAACCGCAACCCACAAAATTGTCAAATCGTGGATCGGCAACCCGGCTAGGGCATGAAAGCATGAGCATAGGATGTATAAACATAGAGGATTCAAGGGATTCTTCTACTCATCATAAAGAGAAGCCATGGAAAGGGCTTCCTCTAATCAACCACACATTCCTACTTACTAATCATTTGTACACAATCATGTGGTTGAAATTAACCTCTCACATCAATCACTCTATTCACAACTCTTAATCACACAAGTACACAAGCATGCAATTAACATACCTACTCAGCATTAGTGTGTCCATTCTGGTACATCCCCTCAATGCAACTACGTATGCACACACACTAACCGCACACCTTGTAGAGAGAAATGAAGAGAAGGAAGGTATAGCCCTCACACCATGGCCAATGGTGTGGATAGAAGAGATTAACTCAAAAAAGGGACTAGGAGATCTACCATCACACTAATACAATCTCACTCCACATAATCAAACAAATGAGACTACTAAGAAAGAAAGTGTAATTGATTTTATTAGAAATCAAGAGCTACATGGGCATGGAAAGCCCATGAGCCTCATGACCATCCACTCTACAAAGAGAAGAACTCACCCAAGAATGACTTCTCATTAAGCATAGGGATATTTTATAGCTTTGGGCCTCAAACCCTTCAACTATGGGATAAAGTTGAGCTCTCTATGTAATGGAATTGATGTTTCTATTAATTATTGCAACTGACAGGTGGAAAAGGCTTGACCGAGCTAGGCCTCTGCATACGGAAATATATTTCATGTATTATTCAATATGCGCTTCGGCCATTTATGATCGGCCGGCCAGTTTGTACTCACAATTGACCATTTAAGAAATCTATAAAACAAATACGTGCAAGAGGGAAATGGTGACTCTTGCACAGGGGGAGATTGCACCCAGTGTCTGCGTTGCTCTTCTCATATCTCCTCTCTTCTCTCTCGTCGTGCCGGCGTAGCACTCCGCTCTAGGAGGTGCGCCTGCAAGTGCTCTCTCAATCTCTCTCGCTCTCTGTCTCTCTCTGTTCGTGTATCTGGCAATCATGCGACCACGTGATTGTGCCAGGTATGCCGATTAACCTGTTTTATATTGTTTATTGTGTTATATCGGGTATTTTGCAGCGCAGCCATGCTCCCATTTGTAGCACGGGTATCAGAGCTAAGGCTACGCTCTTGTGATCGCAAATTCAGATAACCAAAAGTTAAGTGCTCTTGTTTTCTTCTGGCTTTCAATATTTATAATTCTATGTCCTTGTTTTATGTTATCTTTTCGTGCAAATATGACGTTAATCCTTCATTAATTTGTAATTAGTAGAAGAGATCATAATAAGATAGTAGAAATGACTAAAAAAGGAAAATGTTGTGAGTAAAGTACATAGTATTAATGTGTATACATATATTAATAAGAACACACAAAAAAAATATATATATATATCATAGGATGTGCATAGTAGCCGAAAAGAAGATGATGATGTAGAAGACGTATACTGAGATTAAATTTTTTGGGTCACAAGGGAACTTTGCGATGCTTGCCTTGTAAGAAACGACCCCATCGATAGGAGACCTTGCTGAGTATATCTAAAGTTTGATGCAGAAGACAAAGTAGTAGTCAAATTAACCCTTGGAGCATCGTTTTTCTCTCCTTGGACGTAGGATACTGCCCTAGGAGGCACAGCTTGTAATTTTCGTTTGTCATCTTGTGCTACTTCCATGTAGCCTGACAGGGAATCTAGGCGATACCAGCAAGAGACGCCTCTCTTGCTCCCTCTATGTACGTAAATTTGGCGACTATGCAGTAAATGGATGGCATTGCTGGAAGCCTCCATGGCTGTGTGGGGGGAGCCATGGCGCAGTGCGCATGAGGGGTTGCCATGAAAAACTCGAGCCGCCGTACATAGTCGACTAAGGGTCATCATCCCCTATCTCCACTTGCATGCAAAGGCGGCTGCACGTTGTACGATACAGTCTTCCAATGATTATCGATACCCCCCCCTTCTCCAGTTACGTATGCGGCACAGTACATTGACCGTCCAGGCATGGCGGGATACTGCAGTTCCACGAGTAAACCCCGCCAACCATTTCAGATCGTAAAGGGTAGTGGTCCTCGTGACCTATGATTTTTCTACCAACCATTATCATGTAGATGATCAGCATGCTGCAAAGGAGTGTGTGCCCACCATCTCCTGCCGCCTCTCTCTCTCTCTCTGGATTTTTTAAGTCGCCACCCCTCTCTCTGGTGAGGTGACCAATTCTCTCTCTCTCTCTCTCTCTCTCTCTCTCTCTCTCTCTCTCTCTCTCTCTCTCTCCTCAACCGCCAAAGAAACTTCGAGTCTCTTTATCCCTCTCCCTCTCTTGTTTGTTGCTCACGCCTGCATGCACAAGGCGGTTGCCTAACCTTCTCTTGGCTGGCCCCCCCACTACGACTCCCTCCAGAGGCGCACATTCACATAGCTCTTAAGCGACCGCTGTAATCCTTTCTTCAACAATGCGTTGTTGGGCATTCATGATGATGATGCTAGCTTTTAATTCGTCAGTCTTTCACTTTAATTCATTTTAATTTCGTCACCAAGCATTGGTTTAGATCCACAAGGATTATACTAGTTTGGTCACGTAGGCCTTTTGCAGCAGGTTCATATAACATTTCATTTCATTTCTCTTTCTCTCTCCCCCCTCCCACCACGACTCCTTACAAACCGCAGACATTGACGACGCTCTTAAGCGACACATGCAATACTTTCTCGGACAAAGTAGTGTCAGGAAACTCTCGATCAAATGAATTTATTAGTATGATTTTATCTCATAATTTGTATTACACAACCAAATAAAGAATGAGTTTCATCAGCGATCATGCATATATATGACTATTTTCTTGTAAAGAGTTACCAATATACTGAATTATTAGCATACACTTCTCACCCTACTATAGATATTTTATAATCTTATCCCTTGCTCCTAGACATTCTACTAGTGTGTTGGTTACACAGTATCATTGTGAAAACTTCAAGTTGAAATTTTATTGTTTGCTAAATATAATGAGTAGTCAAAAATATATTATGCAACAATATTTAGAGAAACATTACATAATTCGAGAGTATTATAAACTTTCAGACTTTTTCACGACATACGCTATGACATTATTAATATTTGATAATATAGTAAATTCTCAAATTGAAATTAGGTTAAAAGTTCCCTTATAACTACAATTAACTTCTTCGTTGTAATTAATCTATCTTGTATCACTTAGGAGGACGTAAAGCAAGAATCTTATCATCAATAACTACAATCACTCTTCAACTAAGTCTCTAGCTTTTTCTATGTACCATTCTCGACATTACATCACACTACTATTTTTTATCCTTTTAACATAGTTTAATAGTTACGTATTGCTTTATCTTGAACAGGATGAAACATTGTTTTATTTCATGGCCAAATTATTAACACAAAACTTAACACATTTTGGATTTGTTAACTACGTTTTGTTGTGATAGTTGCAGCTTTCTCCTCCTGGTGCCCCTCTCCACATGCACACATTGATATATATCTATTTTCCAATGCAGTATAACAACCAGGTACGTACATCCAATACCTCCTTGCTTTCCTATCTTTCAAGCTATGCACCTCGCTATTTTTTTATGGTGACTTGAACTCTGCACTAAATGGAGTTTTTACTGAGAACATTTACCATTAAGCTACTCCCACGAGCTACGATACTTTGCATTAATGAACAAACAATTTGTAAGTTTTTTTCTATACTCCAATCTGGTGTCCAACAGTTAGTACATATTTTCCTCTTTTATGTCTTGTCAGGTCCATTGGTCACATGCACACAGATTTGCCGATTTAGGCAGTGTGTAAATGCTCATCTTGGTGTAGATTCGCCGATTTAGGCAACACCAGTTATCTGTGCATATCCACCGATTTAGGCAGCACATTGAAAAATTACATATTCACAAGAGTAAATGCAGATTTGCCGATTTAGGCAGCATTAGTGCAGATTCGCCGATTTAGTCAGCATGTCTTATTGGTGTAGATTCGCCGATTTAGGCAATACCAATCACAAAATCATGCTGCAATGGTTGGCCACCACTGTAACTAGTATGATTTTGTTAACCGGGTACATAATGAAAGTGATTTGGATTTGAACTTATATTGTGGAATTGGAATTGAATTGGGATTTGGTATCTGACGATTATTTTATCATGGCAGTGTTTATGTGATGAGACTTGGCATTATGAGATTAATGATGAGTGTGACCAATGATATCCTGATTCATCAGGGTATGACACATACTCCTTATTCTAGTGGTATGGGACACTAGAATAGGTAGTATGTGGATGACGGCAGGCATAAGCAATATTCTCTAATTTTATGGATTTTTTACTATTTGATACAGATTTCTAACCATTGTTTTTTACAAGTAGTGTTTGCAGATTTTATGTTCGCAACTGAGGACAGTTGCTTTCCAACGGAGAGGTATGTAATGGAATTGATGTTTCTATTAATTATTGCAACTGACACGTGGAAAAGGCTTACCGAGCTAGGCCTCTGCATACGGAAATATATTTCATGTATTATTCAAGCGCTCTTTATGAGCTTCGGCCATTTATGACCAGCCGGCATGTTTGTACTCACAATTGACCATTTAAGAAATCTATAAAACAAATACGTGCAAGAGGGAAATGGTGACTCTTGCACGGGGGGAGATTGCACCCAGTGTCTGCGTTGCTCTTCTCATCTCTCCTCTCTTCTCTCTCGCCGTGTCGGCATAGCACTCCGCTCTAGGAGGTGCATCTACAAGTGCTCTCTCAATCTCTCTCGCTCTCTGTCTCTCTCTGTTCGTGTATCTTGCAATCATGCGACCACGTGATTGTGCCAGGTATGCCAATTAGCCTGTTTTATATTGTTTATTGTGTTATATCGGGTATTTCGTAGGGCAGCCACGCTCCCGTTTGTAGCACTCTAGCCTAAACTCATACAACTTTGGAACTCTTACATGAGCCCAAGGCCCTATACAATGAAAATGAAATATTGTGCACTATAGCACATCCACAGCTTGGTGTATAATTGGCGTAGCCTGTGTTAGCTGCTGCTAACATTCCCCCCTTCCTAATTTGACGCACGTCCTCATGTGTCGGTGAAGCAAGACACGGTGACATAGTAGAAAGAAACTCCATGGAAGAAATGTTGAGCTGCAAAACATAAGAACAAATAATGAGCATCAAAGGCCACCAAGAATGAATAAAACATGAAGCACAATGAACAATCATGCAAGTGAATTTTTGCTTCTAAAATATGGGTGAATCATAGTCAAAAACTAGATAGCATAAAGCAAAAAACACTCAAACTATTGTGAAGATTAAACCACTTGAAATTTCAGTTTTATGCATGAAACACAAGCAATCAATTTTGACCCTATGCTAATGCACGTTCATAAACCTACTAGCCTAAAAACTATGTGAACAATCTTAATAAATCATTCAAGTCTATCATGTCTATGGGCTATAAAAAAGCTCCTAATCTATTAGCACATTGTCAAAGCTTTTTTGAAGCTCGTGGAAGTTTTGATTTTGTCATTCATTGAAAAAAGTAAAATACATCACAAGGCTACCACCCTAAAGCAAGTCTAGGTGCGACTCTCGGTTTCTCGAGCCCTCAAGAAGGTGTTCCAAAAGCCTACTAGTCTACCAAGGTGACGTTTAACCCCTATCAGCCCAGGGCATCAGTTTAAGGCCTTGACCAAGCGAACCAAGGTGATTCCCCTCGCCTGCCAAGTGCCAATAAGGCGCTAGGCCTCACATAGACACAACATAACATATAAATTTTCTTTTCATGTGTCTAGTAGCATTTTTGCTACTTTTTATTGACACTTTTTTGCTTCATTGATTCTTTTTTTAGCACTTTTTTATTGCTTCCAACATGAGGTGCTTATGGAAATTGGACTAAAGGACTAAAGCCTAATCATAGCCTTAGGTCATGTAAAAAATGAATGGAGTATTAAAACTATCACTAAGAGTCTAGGACTAATGAGAGAAATGAACCTATATTAACCTAAGGTCAAGGCCAATTACCTACATGATTATACACATAAAACCTAATTTTTTGATGAGTTAAGTTTCACAAAGCAAAGTGTTGAAACTTTAGTATGCCTAGCTTTTGAACATGAAAAAACCATAGCTTAGAAGCAGATTCACTTAAGCCAAGTAAGAGAATGAAGAGATAAAAGAGAAAAATCATGGAAGGATTACATCTATTCATGCTCTTTTGAGCATCCTTGAGCAAGCATCCTTTGTGTAGAGAAGTCTCTTGATCTTTTTAGTTGCAAAAGAAGCTGATTTGAAGACAAGTGTGAACACAAGCTACAAAATCCTTTTATTGAAAGCCAAAAGCACACAAAGAAAACATTAAGCTAAGGTCTTGCAAACCCAAATTTGCCAAAGGGAAAAAACCCAACGGAAAAAATGCCTTTGGTTATGCACATGGTGCTCTTTATAGCAATTTATGCATACATATCAACCATGAGAGATAAAATGAGCTTCTACATAAGTAAATTTTGCAATTATTACAATCTCTCATGCATCATTCAAAGTTGATTAGGTGTTAGCTCACTTGAAATATGGAATTTAAAACAAGTCAAGAGCTAAAAAATAATGTAACTTTGATGAAATGAAGTAGCTCTTGATAGCCAAATTTATAATTTAAAGCTTTTCAAAAAGTTGGCTAACAACTAACTCATGAAATTCTACAATTTTAGAGCACGCTATGAGCTAGAGATGATTGCAAATTGATGAAATGAAAATGAATGGCTCTCAATAGCCAAATTATGTATTTAAAAGCTCAAAAAAGTTGGGTAAATTAAACACTAGCTCAAAATGAAAAAATTTAACTTTTGACCAAGCTATGAGCTAGCATATATACAACTTTTAATCCAAACAATTGGAATGGCTCTAATTAACTAACTTTTGCAATATTTTGCAATGATGACCCCTTCTTGGATCATTTGAAATCACGCACCTGCCACATCCCTTCAAAATTAAGCTCAATTATTAGTGCTTTTGAACATTTTGTCATTCAAAGTAGGCACTAAAAAAATATACAATCAACCACAACCCCAATAGGTGGTACCAACGTCCTCATTAAGGCGAATCAACAAAGATCCTTTTCTAAGGTTAAGCAAAGCCTCGGGGGGTTCACTATGTGTAAAAACACCATATCACATGCCTTCAAGACATGTTTGTAAAACCCCTTATCTGTGAATTTTGTTAGGAATATAATGTACCCTTTTCTTTTAAAATCTGTAAGTTTTTTTCAAATTTGAAAAAATAATGCCCTTTTGTATATATATTTCTGTAAGTTTCAAGAACTTTAAATACCCTTCTGTTGAACTCACGTGATAGGTTACATTTTTATTAGGTGACCTCCCCGGGAGCAAAGCAAAGGGCAAAAGGAAAAGAGGGGGGGGGGCACACGCGCGTGAGGGATGAAGCTCGGTGAACATGCTCATGCAGAAAGCAAAAGAAAATTAAAAGTTGGGTAAATTAAACACTAGCTCAAAATGAAAAAGTTTAACTTTTGACCAAGCTATGAGCTAGCATATATACAACTTTTAATCCAAACAATTGGAATGGCTCTAATTAACCAACTTTTGCAATATTTTGCAATGATGACCCCTTCTTGGATCATTTGAAATCACGCACCTGCCACATCCCTTCAAAATTAAGCTCAATTGTTAGTGCTTTTGAACATTTTGTCATTCAAAGTAGGCACTAACAAAATATACAATCAACCACAACCCCAAAAAGATCCTTTTCTAAGGTTAAGCAAAGCGGGAGCAAAGCAAAGGGCAAAAGGAAAAGAGGGGGGGGGGCACGCACGTGAGGGATGAAGCTCGGTGAAGATGCTCATGCAGAAAGCAAAATGAAATTAAAAGTTGAACCATGAAAGGGCAAGTGAGGGTCACGCAATGGCCAGGCATATCAATGACGGATGGAGCACGGGGTGAGTGTCAATCATCGAGTCGAATCGCTGGCACTTGCAAGTACGTGATAGCAAGCATTGTTGGAGGAAAAGCGGGAGGGCCCCAATGATCAGAGGTGTATTCTTCTTTTTAACTATTAGAGAGGTCTCGTAGCGCTCAAGGAAGTCTGTGTGGAGGAGTGACTTAGATCGGTGCACTTTAAATTGATGTGAATGTGTGGGGGCTCGATTTTGAATTAAGTTGGGAGTTTCGCGACATTGTATGTCTCGAGTTGTCTCTATGTCTCGCATGCCACCATTCCAGTGTTCGAGAAAAGTGTGCCTCAACTTAGCCTTGACCCGGTTGAAAAACCAAATCGACAAATTGAAGAGAGGGGAAGAAGGAGAAAATGTACTTGGAAAATATAAGAAAATAGAGTTAAATTGCAAAAGATGTTAGTGATTTTGCAAGATTTCCTCTTTGAATTTAAATTCATCTTAAAGGGAGTTTTATATGTTTGTTAAAAGGGAAAATTACCAAATACCCTTCTAATTTATGGAAATTCCTAAAATACCCCTCAAATTTCAAAAATTACCATAACACGCTGTGAGCGGGATAAAAACACACACAGCGCCTCTATAACGACCCGACACACACTCTTGGGAAGATACACACACACACTATGGGGCACCACTCGGCTTAGACAACACACCTGGCCGAGACAGGGAACACACCTCTGGAGTGAGAGGAGAGAGACTATCCACTTGCCCACTCCACACAGACACACACATACGCACACACACCCAAAAATTCAGCTCAAAAGAGGAGAATTTATGATTTTTAGATACAAATGAGCTTGGGCCAACACCAATGGGGCAAACAGCTCACCAAATATGGGTAAAAGATACCAGATACAATCACAAACTGGAGCAGAAACTTCGCTCATAGGAGAAACTTACACAGAAAAACAGCAGGAAAAGAGTGAGGAATCTAGCAAAATGAACAGCGCCATCGCGTCCGGAACGGCCCAAAACCCCAGTCTACAATGTCAAAGAGCTCAAATCCGACCTCGAATGAGCAGTTTACGGCCAAAATAAGCTCCAAAATGAGCAAAAACACACCTGCGGTTGTTCCTCCTCTCTTCTCCACGTTTTTTTCTGGTCTTCTCTCTATTTTTTCAGTTCCCACACTTAGCTTTTTTAGTTGGGCACCCTTGGCCTTTTAGATGACCTCAAACGGACCCCGAACAGGCCAAAAACTGACCTCGCAGTGCATAGTTGTCACTTTTTTGCATCATTCGCACACCTGGCACTCAGCTTTTTTCCAATAATGCATCTTGCCACCTCGTGAAGTGGCCCCAAAAAGTGGTCCTAATGATGACCTTTCTGCATAACTCTCACAAGAAAACACCCACGTTGTGTCCGTCCTCATCCGCGTGCAAATATTGACCTCGTTCGCCCTCCTGACGCCACTAGATGCCATCTGACGCACCTGCTTGCCTCATGTCGTCGGCCCGCGGATAGCTTCCTCGAGAAGTTTTAAGCGCTACCAACTCCTCATTATTGTAGAAAAAACACACTGGTACTGGTAATAGTGAAAATCGATGCACTATGTACATGTTGTCCTACCTGTACACATGTGGGCCCCACGTAACCACCTGGCTAAAGAAAATGGGCAATCCTTTATTCGATGCACCATGCATGTGTATGTACATATGCGCAATCCCTTGCTCCAAAAAACTCCTGACATAATTTGCCCATCCCCTAGCCTGCTAGATCATTCATGATCAGCAGAAGCAAAGAGCGATATGAGACTCGCCGCATCACATGTCTCCTCATCCTTCACCAACATTGCTTGCTCCACCATTAGTTCATCTTGCTCCACCATCATCAATCTAGCATGATACAATTTAAGACGCAATCCATTTACCCTTGACTTATGTAGAACACCATCCAGGTTAGCCAGCTGATATGTGCCATTTGGAAAACACTCTACTACCTTGAAAGGGCCTTCCCACTTAATTTGAAACTTCTTTTGGAAGGTGCTGTCCAGCTTACTGTTGTAGCGCAAAACCAAGTCATGTTTCTTGATACCCTTACTTTTGAACTTTTCATTTATCTTTGCCAAAGCCTTATCCTGCATCTGCCCATAATGCTCCAATGCGCTCATCCTATCCAACTGGACCTCTTGTAACTGCAAGAGCCTCTCTTTGAATGCATCACTAGGCGGCCCAAGCAACTTCTCTAACATCTTGACCGCAGGCAACTCTACCTCCACAGGCAATAGTGCTTCCTTTCCATACACCAAATGAAATGGAGTAAACCCTGTACCTGTCTTCACCGAAGTACGGTAAGCCCATAATGCACTAGGCAATTCCAAATCCCAATTCTTTCCTTGGTGCTCTGTCACTTTCGAAAGAATCTGTACCAACTCACCATTGAATCTTTCATTCAAGCCATTACACTGCGGGTAATAAGGAGTGGTATGCTGGTGCCTAATCTTCATCTTTGCACATAAAAAATCTAGCAGTTTAGCTCTAAAGCCAGGCCCCTTATCTGAAAGTAACTCCAGTGGCACCCCAAACTTGCAACATATTTCATCATACACAAATTTTGCCACATCCTTTGCAGTGATCTGTTTTACTGCTATAGCCTCTGCCCATCTAGAGAGATAGTCCACTGCCGTCAAAATATAGCTTTTGCCCCTGCTTGTGATAGGTAACGGGCCTATTGCATCAATTCCCCACTTTTCAAACACATCAAACGCCATAATGGTTTTTCGTAGCTCTGGCTTCAACACTCTCTTCCCAAATGCTTGACACCTATTGCAAGACCTACACCAATGGTGAACATCCTTGTGCAAACTAGGCCATACATACCCCTCTTGCAAAATCTTATGCAAGGTGATCTTTAGAGCAAAATGGCCACCACATGCGCCTTCGTGATTCTCTTCCAACACTCTGTAAAGCTCCTCCCGCCAAGGTACACGTCTCAACACGAGATCAGCCCCTTTCATGTATAAGACATCACCAATCAATTTGTACCTGTATGCTCTACGCACAAAGCCATACTTCTTAGACTTCTGAATCTCCTTTGGAATGATTCCTGTTAGCAAAAACTCCTCTTCTTGAGCCAAACTTTCCCGGCCATGATAAAGAGGTAAAGTGGTCCTCAACACAAATAGCTCCCCAATCATGCCTTGAGCTGCTTCATGTGCCTCTCCATTTAGAGCACGTTCAATGTGTCTGATACTCCATGCTTCAAACTTTTTTAACAGGCCTTTAATTCTGAAGCACATTTCCTTCAATGAGGTGTTCTTGCTCTTCCACACACCCAACACTTGCTTCACCACTAACAAGGCATCACCTTTTATGCTCAACCTTCGAACCCCATGCTTCAAACAAATGTGTAATCCGGCTTCCAATGTAGCATATTCAGCCTCATTGTTACTATGCGCATCCAATTTGAACCCTCTCTTGCATACTAGCTTCCCCTCTGGATCATAAAGTGCTATACCCCCTGAAGCTGCATCATGGCTCTTTCTGTATGAACCATCAAAGAACAACACATGTGCATTGCTGATCTGTGGCACTTCTTCAACTACCTTTCTCACCACCTCTTCCTTAACAATAAGGGGATTCTCCTTGTAGGTCAACAAATCAGCTAGGGTAGCCCTTGTACTATCTTCCACTAGAAAAGAGAACTCAAACTCTTGCAGCTCAATTACCCATTTCTTCACCACATTTGACATGTTAATACCATTAATTAACTGTGGCAAAAAGGCATAACTCGTCAAGAAAACAAAAGGCCGTGGTAGCAAGTAATGACGAAATCGTCGACAAGCAAATATTACACTGGCCATCACTAGCTCTACTTCCGATAACTTTCTCTCCGCTACCAACTTCACTCGGCTTGCACAATACACTGGCCTCATATAATGGCTGCCCTTCCCCTTTTGCAATAGCATGGCTCCAATGGCATCATCCCCTACTGATGGATTTACATAAAAAACTTTCTCCCAATCAGGAGCCTGCATGGCTGACAACCCCCCTAACACCTCTTTTACCTCTTGAAACACTTCTTCACACTTGTCATCCCATTGCAATGGATCATGCTTTGCCACTTGCTGTAATGGATAAAGAAGCTGCGAAGACAATGGAATAAACCGTGCCATGTACTTCACTTTGTGTATAAAGGTTGCCAATTGCTTCGTACTCATAGGTGATGGAAGAAGAATAATAGACTTAACCTTATCTGGATCAGCCTCAATGCCATTTTCTGACACCATATGGCCCAATAACTTCACCCTTGGCTATGCTAGATGACATTTCTTTGGATTTAGTTGTCCTCCACATTCATCATATCGAGCCAATACCATCTGCAACTTCTCATGATGCTCAGCCCTACTGCTATAGACACAGAAGTCGTCCATAAAAGCCTTAACACAACTACCAATGAATGGTTCCAACACCCAATTTGCTCTTTCTTGATAGAAAGATGGTCCATTTGACAACCCAAATGGCAATACTGTGTAGCAATAGCAGCCCCATGGCGTAATAAAAGTTGTCTTTGTGCGGTCTTTAAGAGCAATCTTCAATTGAAAATAGCCTGAAAAACCATCACACACACTGTACCTCTCATAACCTGCCACTGAATCCAAGATCTGATCGATGAATGGAAGAGGATATGGGTTCTTCTTAGTGGCTGCATTTAAGGGTTTAAAATCTACACAAATCCTCCACTTCCCATCCTTCTTTGGACTGACTACTACTGGACTCACCCATTCTGTGGTCTCCACAGGGACTATGAACCCTGCCTTCAATAACTTGTCCACCTCTACCCGCAAGGCTTATATTTGCTCTTGACCCATCCTTCTTAGCCTTTGCCGCACTGGCTTAGCACCTTCTTTCAGCTCTATATGCATCTCTTCACCCTTGAACCCTCTGATCTCTTCATATGAAGTAATGAACAAATCAGGAAAACTAGCCAGCATATGCAAATATATATCCTTCTCCATAGCTGAGAGGTCTCCACTGATCATTTGTGTCATCAATTCCTGCTTCTTTGACAACTCAACCTTGGTTTGCATCAGCCCTTCAATCACTTCATAAGGCCCTTCACTTTCATCTTCAACCTCATTCGCAAATGCGACTAAACCACACTCCTGGATTTCTTTATCCATCAAAAGAAATGCAACATCAGCATCCTCATCACTGCTGGTAGTGCTATCACTATCCTCATCTGTCACCGTGGAAGAGTCTTCATCACTAGACTCATCCTCATCTTCATAAAGCTCCTCTAATCGTTTCCTTGTGTCCATATTATAAAGCTTCTTGGTACCTGTCTTTCCATAGAGGCTAATCGTACCATGTCGCCAATCTTGAACAGCTCCCACTGCACGTAACCATGGTCTGCCCAGTATAATAGGATATGCTCCCAACCCTGCTGGCATCACATGAAAATCAACCACTGCCTTTGCATCATATGCCTCCACTTCTAAGCTCTTTACAACACCCAAGCATTTTACTTTTTGATGGTTTGCCAATCTGATCCGAAAACCTGACACCCCAGCCACTGTGAGACCCATCTTCTCAACGCATGAGTGTGTTATGACGCATATTTGGGCTCCGCCATCCACATAACCTTGTCCCAAATTTTTCCTTTTATGCCACACATCTACTATTGGACAAATGTCTGGTAGCTCGTCCATTGCCAACACCTTCACTGAACCTCTCTCTGGCTCTTTCTCCATTGGGTTAACCATCCTCTTCCACTGTCGCTTTAGCTTAGGCACCATCTCTATAAGCTGCCCAAAAGTAACATCTGCCTTCCTGCTCGTCAGATCCTCCTTCAAGTCATAGCTTAATTGCCTATCCCCTAGTGGAAAATCTGAAACATGAAACTTTCGATGAGCTCTCCTTTTCCTCTTGGCCTTGACATCCTCGCCTTCATGGCTCTTTCCTTTCTTCTTACTAGGACATGGGGCACTTCTTCCTTCCTTTTCCTCTGTGGTCCTCTTCCCAATAGGCATCACTAATGTATCCTCTAGCTTTGATGCCTTCTCCAAGGTGACTACACTTAGCACTTTTGTCTTCCCTTTTTCCTCCTGGGTCAGTCCACTGGTTCCTTCGTCTCCCTTAATTTCGATGCCATAATCATTTGACCTAGTTAGCACCTGTCTTGCCAATGGATACATGTCTCCCCCCATCCTTGGTGGCTTATCACATTGCGGGCTGATGTGACCCAACTCTCCACAATTATAACATGTGGACGTCTGCCTCCAAAACCTACCATTGCTTTGTCCAACACCATTCCTAGGCCTTTCTTCACCTCCTTGCTGATTTGCAAACCTCCCTCGACCTCGATTATTTCCCACTTGACCTAGCATGTTTAGGCTGAGATTCTTCATCAGATCAACCACTTGCCTCATGTCTTGCCTTAGGCCATCATCTTGCACTGTTGTAGTGACCACTGCTGGCATAACCTGAGTAGTAACAGGAACCACTGGTTCATGATGAACCCCTGACATGCGCCCTTGTAAAGACTCTATAGGCTGAAATTCAGACCTCATTGGCAAAGACTCCACCCCTAACTGGCTCATTTTCCTCAGCTTCCACTCTTTGTTCCTTGCTACCTCTAGTGCATCCTCATATGTCCTAGGCTTCTTTAGCTCCACTCTCCAACGTATATTCTCCCAAAGACTAGCCAAGAACCTGTCCTTCTTCATCATGTCAGGCGGGGGTACCTGTGGTGCTAAAGCCTTGCACATTCGCTCCCATGCCAATGAAAACTTACGTATGTACGCATCTACTGGCTCACCTTCCTTTTGCACCAAAGCCTGTACTTCTTGCCACACCTTGTCAGGATCTTCTATCTTCACAAACTCCACTTCCAACCCATGTCGTAGATTGTCCCAACTCAACCTTACAGGTGGATCAGCCACACGCAACTCCTCTTCAAATGCTTTAGACCAAACTCGTGCATCACTCTTCAAACAAATTTGGAGAAGGCGTAACATTTGCGTAGGGTCATGAATCTGGTTGCTAATGCAGGCAACCTCCATCTTTTCCAAAAATTCTTCCACATCTTCATCACTTCTTCCATGAAACTCGGGATAAGAGAAAGCCATGGCTACCCAAATTATGATGCTTTGAGAACCCCTTCGAACACACGTGCAAGAACCCAAAACTTTTTACTACCCAATCCTCAGAAACTTCAATGGAGCTCAGCTTTAGATGAGGACAAACACATGCACATCAAATGAGTTTTCATAGTTAATCATCGGAATGACAACAGGCAAAGGACATTCCAGGATCTCTCTCAATCTTCTTGGCCCAAACATAAAGACTATGCGCTGCTGGAAAAAGATCTTCCTGGACACATGAACATTAATCTGAATTCTTTGAGTTAAATGAAAAGGAGTGAACTGAGGGCCATTTTGATCATCCATTAAAGCCAACCATGAAGCTCCCAAGAAGGCACACCTGACTCAACCTCTGATTTTGCCAGAATTTCAGCAGCATAACAGCATAAATGGCTCAAAATACCAAAAAACCAGCCATCATAACTTGGGAAAATTTCGACAGAGTTTCCCCAGAAGTAGAGCAATGAGAACCCAAAATATAGACTGTATATGTATGCATAAACTGCCAACAATAGAACCCGAGCATCAAATAGGACTCACTAGTACATAGCCTATGGCGAGGTCACAAAAAGGGTGCTCCAGCCACCTGTATCACCAAAAGGATCTCCACATTTGAGAATCCCCCAGCTCAATAAAACCTCACGCTATCGACCCTCACATGAAAGCTAATGCAAATCGCGTATAGTCAAGTCTCAGAAATGACTATCTTCCAGACCAAGTCTCAGAAATGGCTGGGACTGCCAAATACAACCAAGTATGGCTCCACAAAGGCGTACAATGGCAGTTTCCACAAGTAACGTACAATCCAACAGACAATGCGCTCAAATAGGCGCCAAGTGATGCATTCCCACAACAACTGCAAGTGACATCACTGCTAGTATATCACTGTACTCCAGCTACCTGTACCTGTGTGAATCACCTGTACCTGTAACCTGTAACCTGTAATCTGCAACCTGTAATCCCGAAGCTCGAAGCTCGAAGCTCGAAGCTCGAAGCAGAAGGTACTCGAAGAAGATCCTCAGTGGGGGCACCAAAAGAATGTGAGCGGGATAAAAACACACACAGCGCCTCTATAACGACCCGACACACACTCTTGGGAAGATACACACACACACTATGGGGCACCACTCGGCTTAGACAACACACCTGGCCGAGACAGGGAACACACCTCTGGAGTGAGAGGAGAGAGACTATCCACTTGCCCACTCCACACAGACACACACATACGCACACACACCCAAAAATTCAGCTCAAAAGAGGAGAATTTATGATTTTTAGATACAAATGAGCTTGGGCCAACACCAATGGGGCAAACAGCTCACACAATATGGGTAAAAGATACCAGATACAATCACAAACTGGAGCAGAAACTTCGCTCATAGGAGAAACTTACACAGAAAAATAGCAGGAAAAGAGTGAGGAATTTGGCAAAATGGACAGCGCCATCGCGTCCGGAACGGCCCAAAACCCCAGTCTACAATGTCAAAGAGCTCAAATCCGACCTCGGATGAGCAGTTTACGGCCAAAATAAGCTCCAAAATGAGCAAAAACACACCTGCGGCTGTTCCTCCTCTCTTCTCCACGTTTTTTTCTGGTCTTCTCTCTATTTTTTCAGTTCCCACACTTAGCTTTTTTAGTTGGGCACCCTTGGCCTTTTAGATGACCTCAAACGGACCCCGAACAGGCCAAAAACTGACCTCGCAGTGCATAGTTGTCACTTTTTTGCATCATTCGCACACCTGGCACTCAGCTTTTTTCCAATAATGCATCTCGCCACCTCGTGAAGTGGCCCCAAAAAGTGGTCCTAATGATGACCTTTCTGCATAACTCTCACAAGAAAACACCCACGTTGTGTCCGTCCTCATCCGCGTGCAAATATTGACCTCGTTCGCCCTCCTGACGCCACTAGATGCCATCTGACGCACCTGCTTGCCTCATGTCGTCGGCCCGCGGATAGCTTCCTCGAGAAGTTTTAAGCGCTACCAACTCCTCATTATTGTAGAAAAAACACACTGGTACTGGTAATAGTGAAAATCGATGCACTATGTACATGTTGTCCTACCTGTACACATGTGGGCCCCACGTAACCACCTGGCTAAAGAAAATGGGCAATCCTTTATTCGATGCACCATGCATGTGTATGTACATATGCGCAATCCCTTGCTCCAAAAAACTCCTGACAACGCTTGTACCTATTTTGGTTGGATTGTTCAAGATTTCCTAATCTTTATCGCAAATTTCCTTGCAAAAAAAAGGCAAATATGTCTAAAAATAATGAAGCAATTCATCTCTGAAGCCTACAATTTAAAATTATGATTTTAGCATCTTGTATCGATACACAATCAGTCTTCTTATGAAAAGCTACAATTTATTAAATCTCACAGTATTTTTGGAAAATGAAGGGCATTTAGGGAATTTATGACAAAATAGTGGGTACTCTCTCTCTCTCTCTCTCTCTCTCTCTCTCTCTCTCTCTCTCTCTCTCTCTCTCTCTCACACACACACACACACACACACACACACACACACATATGCGCTCGACAACAACTTGTGTTTCTCTGCGAAGAGAGGAGCAGATGGCGCTCGTAGACAAGGCCATTATGTATCATGCAATAGAAGAAACAATTTCGAAGGGGTAGTAGTATTGTCAGGCAAGGTGCAGAGGAGCATGCAAGGGGTAGTAGTATGGTCAGGCAAGGTGCAGAGGAGCATGCAGAGGGAACCGATGTGTAGACACGCAAGGGGAAGATGATGGCGATAGGCAAAGAAGCTTTCCGTGTGAAATTCCCAAGGAGGATGCGATTGTAGGGGTCTTCATAGATTCGGGTTGATAAAACGAGTAGAGCGAGTAGCTAGCGTAGAGAGGCTCACTCTTGGCCATCAAACAAGCTTCATTTTAGTGCTTTCAATGATTTCTTATGTTCAAGCACCAAATTGTACAAGTAATGTTAAGTTTTAGCACAAAGTCTGACCAAGTAATCACAACTCATCATTTAGTGCAACTCTCACATGAAGCTCACATGCATGTCAAATAGAGCTTCATTTAGTGCAACTCTCACATGAAGCTCACATGCATGTCAAATAGAGCTTGCCATTTTATTGCAAATGAGAATTTCAATCAAGCCAAACACTAGAAGAATGATCATAAAAAATTGTGCATTGAAGATCATTTATGCATGGAAATGATCATGATCACCTAATCATAACACACACTCAATGCCTACATAGGTGCTCTTAAACTAGCAATTATGGCATTCATTGAGAAAGGGAGAAAGAGCTTTAAAATGCACAAGAGATGTCCGACCCAACTCATGATAAATTAATCTTCCATAGAGGAATTTCATAATATGCTACCATGTCAACCCTCTTTGGCCAATCATCACACGTTCAGATGTTAGTGCTATGAAATCCTTTTGCACACGCATTAAAATGCATACTCACATACCAAGCACAAGTAATAAAGCACTCTCTCGTGATGATTACACTCATTTGTGTCATTGATCAATATTTATGCACGGGAGCTCAATAGTTAGTGAATGAAAGTATCTTACATTCAAAATAAGCACTTAAGCACACAATTACCTCCTCACATAATTTTCTAGCCAATCATCTAACTCTCGCCGTTTTTTTTTTTTGAGGAAAGGGGTGGGAACAAGCCCCAAATTCTTTATATATCTTTTCTTATTTTAATTTAATTTTTTTTCGATGCAGTATGTGTAGACAACAAACAGCGAGTAGCAAAGGCTGTAGAGTCTGTGTGCGTGAGCAAGGAGAACTGGAAGAAGGCAAGGCCGGTTTGGGGAATGGGGCCAACCTGTGCTGTGTTGAGGTGTTCGTGTGTGTGTGTGTGTGTGTGTGTGTGTGTGTGTGTGTGTGTGTGAGAGAGAGAGAGAGAGAGAGAGAGAGAGAGAGAGAGAGAGAGTATTGCGAGCCATCTTGGCGGGACCACACTGTGAGCCAATGGGTGAGGTCAGGCTCCGGATCAGGCTCCGGATCAGCAGGGCACCGTGTGTGTGAGTAGTGTGTGTGATATGCTCCATCGTTCGCGTCTGTCGCTCGTGTTGGAGCTAGGGACTTGCCGAGCACCGTGTGCGAGCCACGAAGGCTGCAAGCACACAACTAGCAGGCCTAGCAAGCTCACAGAGAGCAGGGGTGTGTCACTCACCTCCCTGCGCTTGTCGTCATGAAGGATTCCTCGCCGCGAAGAAGAGGGAGCCGCCACCGTACTGTGCTCAACTGCCTCGCCGCCACAGATGTCGTCGCAATGCTCGATCACACACACACTCTCTCCCTCAAGCACGCACACACACACACACACACACACACCTGTGAGCACACAATGGAGATGGGGATGGAGATAGGGCAAGAGCACTTCTTCTATTGCACACTGAGAGAATGAGTCAATTTTAGGTTTAGGTGACTTTTATATGAGCTTGCCCCATTCACATTTGTGCGCCCATGCTTAGCCAACTAACCCTTGCGTGTTCCAGTTAGAATGCGCCTCTCATCGGCGATCACTCTACCCTTTTCCTATTGGACGGACAAGCCCGGTGCCTGACTCTACTAAATAAATCATACGGTGTCCGGGGTAGGCGATATGGTGTCCGTGAGCCACGAGGGTTAGCATGCCCCCCTTCTTGATGTAAATTCTATCCTCGGAAGCTATTGAGTTGAAGCTTGTTATGTCCATGTTGTAGAGCATCTGGATTTGAATCTGCAAGGCAAAGTCACTGTTTCAGCAAGCCGAATTATATGGCCATAAATCATGAGGGGAATGTAAAGTACATGTGGAAATGAGTAAATGCAAGATTTATGAAATGTTAGACTGCCATTAAGGACAAATAAATCGCACTTTGAGTAAATTAATTAATCAAGATTTTTGGGCTTATGGGTGAGTCTATCAATTAGTTAGCTATGAGTAAGGTTAAACCAACTACTCTAGTACTAGCTAAGCTAAGAAGATTATCTAAATGCAAGATTCCCTAATTGTGATTTTCAGCTTTGATTAGCCAACTAGCTCTTAAAACTTTCAACAAAAGCTTGAAATGTTAACTGTAAGCGCGATGGAAGTCTTTTAAATGTCATTCATTTTTTTCTTTTTTTCTTTTTTACTTTGGTTCACAATCATTTGACGTGTGTACTTATTTTGTATGTCCGGGGCTTTTTGCTTCTCAAAGAAAAGTGTCCACACTGGGAACCTCTAGGGCTCTAGTACCATAGACAATACATGTGAGTGAAGTACCAAATCAAACCAGGATTTCTCTTCCAGCATTAGATTTTTCATTTGTGGCACTTATGTTTTTTGCTTCCATTTCCTTTGTATTCTCACTAGTGTTTTTGTTGTTTAAGTGAGCAAGCTTCTCTATGCCTTAAACATTCCTAAGGTCTCAAATACTTAGATAATTTTATCAGCTAGGCCTAGTGGTCAAGTAAATGAGTTAACCTAAAGTCACGGTCTCCTAATCTCAAGGCTCATCCATAAGATTAAACTCTAGTTCCATCAACTTAAGCAAAGACAAATTTATACATCTATAATGGCAGATAACAAACATAACTATTGCACTCAAACAAACCATGAAAAATCATTATTAGCAATTATACATATCCAACAACATAAATCATGGAAAGTAGTACACCTGGAGGTATGGAGTTTCTCATTTCGTCGAAGCAGATGTCCTCAGCCATGTAGATGGAAATCCATATAAGTCCTACCTAACACATCCAAAAAACAAGCACTATACCTCTAGGAGGCATGTCAGTGTGAAAAAATTAAAACTCCTAGAAAACAAACTCAAAACACAATCCAGACCCCTAACCTACCTATCTGTCATCCCTTTTAGAATCAAGGAAAGAGGATATTATATAAACCGGGTGGCCACCCTAAGGCTAGGCCTCTATCCTCATCATCTAGATAAACGAAATCATTTTTCGTGAGGCCATAGTCTTCATCGGTCTCTATTATTTCTTCTTCATCATCCTCTTGCCCAAGCGTGTTAATCAAGAACCTCGCGATGCGTGGATACTCATCTTGTGCAAAAGAATAAGCATGTGCCACCAGAGAAACATTTTCTACTGGGTAGGGATCACTAGTTATCCATAGACGTATCAGCCATTCTAACTCCTCAAAATTTCGCTCACGCGCAAGTCTCTCTACCAAATCCCATTCGCAAGAAGGTACAGGGTAGCAGATGTGAAACACTTGAGAAAAAGAAAAAGGGTACCTTTCATCAAAAATAGAAGCGCATGCCTCTGGTGAACTAGCCATCTCTAAGAATACAGATAGATTTGGTTAGGTCTTTAAAACATGAGTTGTTTTCGTGTGCTGATTGATGTGACATGGTGAATTTAGACTTATGTGTAGGATCTGATAGGGTGCTCTCTCGTTGCTAGTCGCTCTTGCTCTTTTACTTTTTTTCTTTTTTCTTTTTATAATCTTTTTTTGTTTGTTTGCTAGAACTAGTATAAGGCTTTATATATACATGCCCTAGGATTGGAGATTGAGAGGTCAGGGAGGAAGGTTGAGAGGGAAGCAAGTGAATGATGGATGTCAGCAAACACTCCCCCCTTCCTTGGGTAGATCATACCTTTTGGAATGATGTCGTCACCTTTTGAAACCAATTGTTCCAAGTTGTTATGGGTGAAGGCTTTAACCAATAGTTTTCGATCGCCCTATGAGTTTCATCTAGTTGCAAGGGTGGTAAGGTACTCTCCCATGATTTTATTTGCAACATTGTTGTAGGTGGTGAACCTACAAGGGAAGGTGCAAACTCTTTCTTGCTTGTATGGATATGTACAATGGTAGGTGGAGGTTGTATCGAAGCTTCTATTTGCGTATAGGAACTACATGAAGAGCAAGAAGCTTCATTTGATTTCCCTGTTCCTGAGCTAGGTGGAACAAATCATTCTTTCTTTGGTACCCAAACTAGCTCTGGAGCAGGTGTGTCGCATTCCGTGCTTTTTTCCTTTCCACGATCTTCAATTTGTTTTGGAGCCACAGGATTGAGCTCACATGGGCCCGGTGACAAGTAAGAGCACAATTTACGTGTTGGCACCCAGATTTGATCATTTCCTTCATAGTAGCCTTGGGCTTCCAACGCAACATTTCTTTACATTCCTTGGGGCGAATGGGACGTCTCTTACTAGGCTGCTGTCTTTTAGCATTGGCTATGGTTGCTAAAGAATCTTTAGGGACCCACTTGTATATATTGGGATGGTCCTTGTGTGTCTCAAGCTTTATTTCAGCTACATCAATTGAAGCTCTCAAGACTTGGGCTATGGGGACATATGGTTCAACCTCTTGGACATTCAATGTTTTGGGTTTTATTTCCTTAAGAGGCAATATCTCAGGGACTATGGCTTGCGCGGCAGGGCTAAGAGTTGGTTTCTGTGTTGTGACACCCCCTGTCCCCCAATCAATAGTGCATTTGGTGGCTATCATCCACGTGAGTCCTAGGTTTATATTACCCTCCATAGTTCCAACAGGCATGCCAAAAAGTCTCGAGCTGCAACCCCATTGTCATAACTGACAGAAGTGTGCCAGATTCCAAAAACCGCAGTTTTTTTTTGTTGACACCCTTGACTTGGATAATACTCTCAGATAGAGGTGGCTTCCCTAACTGACACCACACCCCATATGATAGCAGATTATATTTAGCACCCATGTCCAATAAGGTGTTATATAGCACTTTTCCATAGGTGTTGTTTATCTCAATAGGGTATCGTAGAGGTGTGTCAGAGTCCAACCAATCCTCGTCGATTTCAATGTGGAATGCATGTGTGACTCCAAGGTTAGCCTCTCGTTTTCGTCTTATACGTTGTTGTCGCTCCTTAGCCTCAGCTTGAGCTTGTATCTTCTTCAATTCTATTTGTGCCTTGGCTGCCTTTTTTGTATGGATGGCATGCAACTCCTCTTGGCTTAAAGGATCATAGTATCTTTTAAATTTGCTCCCATTGAGGAATCCAATGGTTTCAACTCCATCAAGAGTCTCCACACGAATGGTTCCTTGTGGGGTGATCTCACATACTCTATATGGTCCTTTTCCCGCATATTTCAACTTTTTCTTTTCGTTACCTAAGGACTTTATCACCAACATTGATATCTTTGTTCTTTAGATGACGATCAATCCATTTCTTCCTCCTATCTTTCTCCACAAGTGCATTTTGCACAGCTAATTTCCTCTCTTCATCTAGCCTTTCAAGGATATATAATCGCTCAACCAAGGGGTTACCATCCCAACCTTCTTGAGAAGCTAATCGAAGACTAGGAACAACAAACTCCGATGGCATAACTGCTTCTTGGCCATACACCATCTTGAATGGTGTGCAGTTAATGGCAACTTTATACGCGGTACGATAAGCCCATAGAGCTGATGTAAGCTTTAAATCCCAATCTGTGTGATGAGCTTTCACCGTTTTGGTTAAGATAGAGATTAAGGTCTTATTGGTGCTCTCAGCTTGGCCATTTGCTTGTGGATAATAAGGTGTGGATTTATGGTGAGCTATCATAAAGTTGGTAGTGAGTTCTTTTATTACTCCATTTATAAAATAAGTACCATTGTCATTCACAATCTCAAAGGGACAACCAAATCTTATAATAATGTTCTCCCTTTAAATCCCAATCTGTGTGATGAGCTTTCACCGTTTTGGTTAAGATAGAGATTAAGGTCTTATTGGTGCTCTCAGCTTGGCCATTTGCTTGTGGATAATAAGGTGTGGATTTATGGTGAGCTATCATAAAGTTGGTAGTGAGTTCTTTTATTACTCCATTTATAAAATAAGTACCATTGTCATTCACAATCTCAAAGGGACAACCAAATCTTGTAATAATGTTCTCAAAGAGAAACTTGGCAGTTGACCTTGCATCGGCCTTACGTGTCGCCCTGGCTTCCGGCCACTTTGTCACATAGTCAGTGGCAACGATAATATATCGAGATTGAGTGCTACGAGCTGCCAGACTAATTGGGCCTACATAGTCCAAACCCCATTTTTCAAATGGTTGAGTCACTTTAACAAGATGTTAGGGCATCCTATCCTTTTGTTGTGTGATCTTGTAACATTGGCATTCATCACATCCTTTTGCAAAAAGTGATGCATCCTTAAATAAGGTTGGCCACCAATAGCCTGATTGCAACACTTTTCTAGCTGTTAGTTCCCCTGAGAAATGTCCTCCGGCTATACCCATGAGGGCTTCTTGCAGTATGTATAAATACTCATCCTCACAGGCACAACGTCTAAGAATATCATCCTTCCCTAGCCTGTAGAGAGTTCCCGCAATGAGAGAGTAAGGTTCACATTCTTTTAACAGTTTTTGAGCTATGTCTTTACGAAGCTCTTTGGGTGGAAAACCATTAACTAGAAAGTTCACAATCTTCTCAGGTATGGTTTCGACTAGGAATAGAGAAGTATCAGGAAATTATCGACTCCAGTAGGGGCTTCACCATTGGGTATGCAAGACAAATGATGAGCCATGACATGTCTTTTACCAGGTCTCACCACAACGATAAAATCAAACTCAAGGAGAATTAGCAACCATCGTGTAATTCTTCCCGTGGAACAAGGTTTATTTACTAGATACAACAAGGCTTGATGATCAACATAGAACACAAACTTGTTGGCCAGAACGTAGTAGCAAAATTTTTTCACTGCATAAATCATACCTAAACCTTCTCTCTATGTAGTGGTGTAGTTCCTTTCCGTATCATTCAACTAACGACTTGCAAAGCTAATGGGGTAGTCCAGTTTATGTTCTTCTGGTTGAGCTAGAACACACCCAATAGCAAAGTTCGATGCATCAATATGCATATGAAAAATTACATTCCAATCGGGCACTCGTATAATAGGAGCACTAGTCAAGGTCTTTTTCAATGACTCATAAGCATGTTCACACTCCGCAGTCCATTGGAACTCAATAAGAAGCTTGTACAAAGGACGAGCTATCTCGGCAAAGTTTAAAATAAATCGTCGGTAATAACCAACATGGCCCATGAACCTTTGAACTCCTTTATAATTTGTAGGTGGTGGCAATTCAGCAATGGCTTTAACTTTTCCCTCATCTGTGGAAATCCCATTTTTGGACACTATATGCCCTAAAATGACTCCATGTTTAACCCAAAATTAGCATTTGAAAGGGTTTAAGGAGATGCGATACAATCTACACTTCTCAAACACTTTTCGTAAGCATGATAGATGTTCTTTCCAAGAGGAATAAACACAAAGGTCATCTAAGAAAGCTTCACAAAACTCTCTCAAATATTATCTAAAAGCAGTGTTTATTAATCTTTGAAAGGTAGCCGGGGCATTGGTTAAGCCAAAAGCCATAACACGAAATGCGAACACTCCAAATTCGGTTATAAAGGTTGTTTTAGCTTGGTCCTCCAGCGCAATTGTGATTTGATTGTAGCCAGAGTACCCATCTAAAAAGCTATAAGCTTCCTTCCCTGCAACTCTTTCAAGCACATGTTCCGAATATGGCAAGGGGTAATGGTCCCTCCTAGTGGTGGCATTGACCTTCTTGAGATCTACGCACACTCTGAGTTTTCCATTCTTTTTTGGCACAATCACTATTGGAGACACCCATTCTGAGTGCTCAATAGGGTATATGAATCCGCATTCCACAAGCTTTTCAATCTCTTCTTGAACGATCTTTGCATATTTAGGATTCATTGGGTAGGGTCGTTGCTGAACTGGTTTAGCCATGCTATTCATGGGGATTGTGTGCTGCACCACGGAAGGTGGAACACCTTTCATATCATGATATGTCCAAGCAAATATATCCCTGAATTCCTTGAGAAGTTCTTTAAGTACACACTCCTCAGTCGCTGTCAGATCTTGGGCAATGAAGACAGGTTTAGACTCTTCTCCTGGGTCTGCTAACTCTATTTCCTTAACTATCGCTGGACCATCATAGACTCCATTGCTCCCATCGATAGGTTTTCTTTGAGCCTTTGTATACACAACCTTACGTTCCTCTGTGGTATAGGATTTGAAATGTTCAGGTGTGCAGGGTGCAAGTCTGTGGGGTCCTGTTGTTCTGTGGACTGTGATTTAACTTCTGATTCCTTTTGTTGTTGAGCTAACTCTCGATTTTGTCGTCTCCTTACGTGACGGCTCAACCTTGGCTTCTCTGTAGCCTCTAGTTGTGCGATGTCAATGGGTTGTGGACTACACCACATAACGCTTTGAAGGCATTCACCCCAGTTATCTACCAACTTTCGATGAGCATCACATGCCCCTATATAATAAAGCCATTCTGCGGTAGATTTATTTTCATTTATTCTAGCACGCACATTTGCTCGATATCGTCGCCTCTTATATCTCTTACTCTTTTTGTTTAATTCTCGATTACGGTCGATTTCTAGTGAAGACTCACTAGATGAATCACTACTTGTGTCTTCTGCTCCTTTGGATAGATTATCATCTAGGTTACCACTGGGCCCTGAATGGTTTGTCCCCACATTTTCACTAAGATTTAACTCAGATTCTTCGTCCTCAGAGTCAATTTCAACTGATGATTTTGACTCCAAATCGTGTGGGCTATAGTCTTGTGAGGCGCTACTGGTTTCCATGCCAATCAAACTTTCATCTTGTAGATCATCAGAAGCTATATGCATTGCTTCTAGCATGTTTAAGGGTACAAGTGGTGGTATTTCATCCCCCTCAAGTGTTACCCAGGTCGTCCCCCTATTTCCCCAAGTGTCTATGGTTGCTCCTAGGTGGACCCAATCCACATTGTCCGACTCAGTCATCCCAGGTAGTACATCCATACAAGGAGAATCTTCCCCAACATCATTGTCCGCTTTACACATGTAACAATACTGCAATGGGGCCAAGTGAACTGTGGTGTCAGATCTTCGGTCTGCTCCTCATCAGGCTGTGGTTGCATGGCCATCAATTGCTTTGCTTTCGGCATGGCAAGACTGAATAAAGCTTCTTCAAGCGAAAACCCGAATGCTCCGCGCTGCTGCATGTGTACTGAACTTTTGTTGCATGTATGATTATACTCGCTGCACCATGCACACATATCTCCACCCAGTATCCTTGAAGTGCTACGAAACTTCTTTTCAGCACACTCCCCGAAGTTATTAGTCCGGCCTAATAATTTCTTATTAAAAATTCCGACTTGGTCAGTTCCGACACAGGTACTCTTCCAACATCTACAATGTTGAATCGGATGTGCACTTTGGAACTGCCTACTTCCTCCAACCCGTGAATTATATGGGATACTATGAAAAGACCTCCTCAAATCCATGCAAACCAGCATTTTTCCTTTTCCTTTTGCTGATTCTGAATCTCCTGGCTGTAGGGGTATTACAGTTATGCAGGCTACACTTGGCCAGTCCAAATGAGGTGGCTTTCCCTGAAATTTCTTCAGCCTGAAACCATTAACTGCCTTTTCCACTCTTGTACCAAACACATCAGCTATGATGAATGTCCCTTGTCCTTTATCCTGCACAATCTGATATGGTCCCTGATATCTTAATGACAATTTACCAGGATGTGGTCCCAGCTTAGAGTTGTACAACATTACCCAATCTCCAACCTGAAAGATCTTGAACTTCACATTCTTGGTCACCCATGCTTGTCTTCTTCTTTGTATGACTTCAGTAATGTAAGAGCTTACCAACCTATCCTCCTCCAGCTGCATCAGATATTTGTTCCTGTGTAGTACTGACAACTTGGGAGACTGCTTCTCTGCTGAGACTCTTAAACTTGGTACCACAAACTCCATAGGAACCACAGCTTCCAGCCCATACACCAGCTTGAATGGTGTCATACCAGTAGTGACCTTGAAAGCTGTTCTAAAGGACCATAAGGCAGAATCCAACTTATCATCCCAATCCTTCTGATTCTCTGTCACAATCTTTTTCAAAATCCTTACCAGTGTTTTGTTGGAGCTCTCAGCCTGACCATTAGCCTGTGGATGATATGCTGTAGACTTCTTGTGCATAATCATATGTGTCCTTGTTAGCTCTGAAATTACTTCATTCAGAAAATGAGTTCCTCTGTCACTTACCAGCTCCACTGGACACCCAAACCTGGTCATAATGTTATGATAAAGAAATCTGGCCACACTTGAAGCTTTATTATCCTTCAATGCTACTGCTTCTACCCACTTAGTGCAATAATCTGTAGCCACTAAAATGTATCTGCATCCCTTCTTGGAAGTTGGTTTGACAGGTCCTACAAAGTCCAAACCCCACTTTTGAAAAGGTTCCAAAGGCAAAATAGGATGATCCCCCATCCTATCCCTGTTTGAATCAGGTTGACCTGTTTTCTGACAAATTACACATCTTTTGGCATAATCATGTGCATCCTTTAAAACTGTAGGCCACCATAATCCAGCCTGCAAAATCTTCTTCCCTGTAGTATCTCCAGAGAAATGCCCTCCTGCTGTGCCTGAATGTGCTTCCTGCAAGACTGCACTTTGCTCAAATTCTGGCACACATCTTCTTATCACTTGATCAATGCCTTTCTTATATAGTGCCCCTGCAATAACTAAATAGGGTCTGGTTTTCAGTGCAAATTTTCTTCTCTGATCAGCATTGAACTCCCTTGGTATAGTTCCATCAGTCAAAAACATCAGCAATTGATCATACCAAGACTCAGTCACAGCAGTCTGCACATCAAACAGCTGAGCATCAGGAAGTGCATCATCTACCCCAGTAGGTGCTTCACCTGTTTCAATCCTGCTTAGATAATCTGCAATTACATGCTCCTTCCCAGGAGTATGCTCAATCTGAAAGTCAAACTCCTGCAATAACAACATCCATCTTGCAAGCCTTCCAGTAAGAAGTGGCTTCTTGATCAAATACAACAAGGCCTGATGATCAACATGAAAAACTATCTTGTTCCCCAACAAGTAATGCCTGAACTTATTCAATGCATATACCATCCCTAAAGCTTCTCTTTCTGTCACAGAATAGTTTCTTTCTGCACCTGTGAGAACCCTGCTTGCATAGTACACAGGTCTGAACCATCCCTTCTCCTTCTCCTGCATCAGTACAGCTCCTATTGCTATATCCGAGGCATCAACAAACACATGAAAAGGCAATGACCAATCAGGTGGCTACAAAATTGGTGCTACTGATATCATTTTCTTCAACATCTGAAATGATTTCTGCTGAGGTTCATCCCATACAAATGCCACATCCTTCTTTGTTAATTGAGTTAATGGCAAGCATACATTAGACAAATACCTCAAATATCTGGAGTGCCACTTTGTCTGTCCAACAAACCTCATTAACTCTTTAACATTGGTAGGAACTGGTGCTGCTTGAATGGCTTCTATTTTCTTGACATCTATAGCCATTCCTGCTTCTGACACCACATGTCCTAAAAGTATTCCACTCCTCACAGCAATTACACTTTTATAAGGATTCAGAGCCATCCTGAATTGTCTGCATCTTTCAAAACAGAGCTTCAGATGTAGCAGATGTTTATCCTTCTTTCCAAACACTGAGAAATCATCCACAAAGACTCTCATAAAGTCCTGTAAGTAAGGTTCAAACACCTTATGAGCAACAAAATTAAATGAAGGTGGTCCATTGGTTAACCCAAAACTCATCACTGTGTAGGCAAAGGCTCCCCATTCAGTTATAAAAGCTGTTTTATGCTGATCCGACTCAGCAACACTAATCTGATTATAACCAGAAAATCCATCCAAAAAGCTGTACATTTCATGACCAGCTACTGCATCCAACACAGCATCACAAAATGGCATAGGAAAGGGATCAGTAATGGTTGCTGCATTCAATTTTCTATAATCCACACATACTCTTAAAGCTCCATTTTTCTTTGGCACAACCAGTATAGGAGACAACCATGATACTTCATGTACAGGTTTAATGAACCCTACTGCCAGGAGCTTATCAAGCTCCTCCTTCACCTGTTTGGCAAAGTTAGGATTCATTCTATATCTTTGCTGCACAATTGGTTTTGCACCCTCTTTCAAATTAATCCTATGCTGATGTAGTGCTGGGTCAATGCCTCTCACCTGAGAATAATCCCAAGCAAACACATCCTTATAATCAACCAATAATTGCAACAGCTGTGCCAGAAATTCCCCTTGAATGTGTGCACTCACTCTGACCATTCTTGGTTCTGCCTCTGTTCCGAAATTTAGCTCCTGAAGCTCCTCCTTTTCTACCCTGCTTGATGCCCCAAACTTCTTTTCATAAATTTTCTCAGCCATATCCCTGGCCTCCTTTTCTTCCTGCTGAATCTGTTCCTTATCAGACATAGCATATTTCTGGTCCACCAACTGTAACAGTTCCTTACCCTGCACTGTCTGTCCTGGTGCTAAACCTGTATCTGGCTCATCCTGTTTCTTACCCTGCTGTAACATGCTTTCCACATCTACTTCAAACACAGGTACAACAGTTGGATTGGCCTTCAAGAACTCTTCCTCTTGGTCATCTGTGACCTCATCAGCAAAATTAATAGTCTGAGCAAACAGTGGTTTCTCACTTAATGGAACCATCTTCCTTCCCCTCATAGGTATGGTTACTTTCTTTTTCCCTTTTTTCAATATGACAACATTTTCTCCCCAGTCTTGTCTTACTTTAGCCAATCTGAACCAAGGCCTTCCTAATAGCATTTCATATGCAGCTGCTGAGTCTGACATTCTGAGTACCACAAAATTAACAAAAAAAGATAATCCTGACACCTGAATTTCCTGTGCTTTGAGAATTCCCAAAGGTTGTACCCTAGATTGGTCTGCCATTTTCACCTGAAAAGGTGTTGGAGCCATAGCTCCCAACTCCATTCTTTTGTACACTGCCTCTGGTAAAATATTCACCCCAGAGCCTCCATCCAATAACACATCATCAAAATTTTCTCCAAGAAAGTGTACTTTAATAACTGGTACCACAAAGTCCACATCTGCTGGATCAATTCTATTTGCTGCTGCTGAATAAAACTGCCTGTCCATTGTGCCAAGTCCATTCAGGTTCTGCAGCTTTCTGAACAATCTGTCTTTGAAAGCTGGAACCAATTGCAACAACTGATCCAAAGATAATTGAAGAGGTGAGCTAATAAGTATTTCAAACCAATCCTTATCCTGTTTATTTTCCATCTCCTTACTCCCTTTATTCTGCTCTTCCTTTTCTTTTGGGTCATCCTCAATATCCACCTGCTTTGCCGGGTGTTTGGCAATCCTTTTTGTAACCTGGTCTCTTACCCCTTTTTGCTCCTTCCAATCCAAAGGTGCTTTATCCTTAGACCTAGTCACTGCTAGAACTTCAACATGATCCTCCTGCACACATTGGTTACAGTCACAAGCCCATTGATGTTCCTCTTCATTCCCTTGCTGCTCTTGTTCTTGGTCAGTATCTTGCATCTGCTTATCCTGAGAAAACACATCAAACAAGATTACATTTGCCTGAGCTGCTGGCTGATTTTGCTGCTGCTGCTGTTGCTGCTGTTGCTGATTTTCAGGTTGATTGGGCTGATTATATCTCACAATGGGCATTCCCCTTTCTTCCCTATGCTTCACCCATAAAGCACAATTGGGACCTACCCAGTGATCTGGTGCACCACAGTACACACAGGGTCTCCTATTATTATTGTTCTCCTGCTCTCTCCAAGGAGGTCTAGGAGGTCTTGCCCTCTGAAATGGTGGTCTTCCCCTAAATGGTACTGCTTGATTTGCTCCAATTTCTGGTCTTCCTCTTCCTATGTTAGGTGCTGTCTGCCCTCTATTCTTTGGATTATACCAACAGCTAGCAGTACTATGTCCATCCCTTTCACAAATGTGACAATACACTTTTTCTTTAGGTGCTACAACAGAATAACCAAACTTTTTAAGTTTGCCTACCAAATCTTGCTCAATACTCTGCTTTTGCTTAACTTTCTTCTTCTTACTGCTCTTTTTCTTCTTTCTTTTTTCTGTTTCCTCATCACTGTCTGATGGTGAGTCTGAATCTGAGTTCCCACTGGAATCTGTGTCTTCAGATGCTTCTTCTGAATCTGAGTCACTGTCTTCTTTTCCTTTTGCTTTGGTCATGCCAAGTCTCTTCTCCACCCTTGCAGCAGCAGTAACAAGGTCATCCAGACCTCCAGCAATATCAATGCTAGCTACTGCTCCCTTTAAGCTGCTTCTCAATCCTTTCAAAAAATAACCTGCTAACATTTCATTAGTGGGTCTTTCATTCCCCTGCAATCTTTCTACTAAAATTCTGAACTTCTGTGCATAGTCTTCAACCAGCATCTTATTTTGCTTAATGTCTCTGAGTTTTCTCAGGACATCAGTCGGAGTCTTCTCCTTTCTAAATCTCTGCAGAAATGCCTGCTTCAAAGCATTATAAGTAGCAAAATGTGCAATGCCATATTGGCTGAACCAACTCATGGCCTTTCCTTCCAATGTGGCAGCAAACTGTTCCATCTTTACTCCATCAGCATACATCACCTGATAGCCACTTGCCTGCCACTTAGTTTCAAACTGTGCCACATGACAGTCAGCATCTTCCTTACTCCCTGCTCTAAACTTGGCTGCCTTGACCTTTGGGTTGGGTGGTGGTTGAGCCATTGGAATGGGTTGTGGTGGTCTCCTAGGTCTTTGCCTGGTAGCACCCTGAAGTGGGTCAAACTGGATCCTTCTCCTGGTGGTTCTTCTTGCCAGGAATAAAGCTCCAATAAATTGCCTCACTCTCTCTTCTCCTGCTGCTCCTGATCCTACCCCTCCTTGGTCTACAGGTTGCTGCCCCTGAGCATCGGGTGATTGCTGATTGTCATGATCATAGTTAAATGGATCAATGTTTCCAGCCTGTGCTTGAGCCCTTGTGTAGTACACTCTTCCTACTCTCCTGTCTCCCTCTGACATGCATCATTACTTGAAAATAAACGTTAACCCAGCGGATCGCCAAATGTGTTGTGGGTTAGGTCAACACATGAACATCATACACAGCAATAATAACCATCTACTCCACCATACTTCATTAACAACAATTCAGACACAGTAAACATGACTACTCTAAATATCAGAGTAAGCAGAAAATACACTGAATAGTTGTTGCACTGCACCATCATCATCACATTCATATCAGGGAACAGATACCTCGTGCGCAGATACATTCCCCACTTTTATAGATAAATCCGACTTAACTACCCAGTCACAAGACATTCAGCAGACTACAACTGAAAGACAGTTACATCCGACTTAGCAAAATACAGCTCAGTAAATATCCGATAAGTCAAAATCCGACTTAGCTATTCAGAGTCAGTTTCTAACATGTGCCTCTCAACACCTGGTGAGATTGTTGTTGCGTAGGGAACACGGTATCTGTAATCTGGATCTTCCTAGGTGCTGGTTCTAGATCCCTTTGGGTATCTTCTACCAAACTCCTTAATTGCTTGACTCGCTCAATCTCCTCTGTAGGGTTTGGGTAAGTTCCTATCTTCTTTTTGGATCCTAGCCATTGTGGCTCATGAAGATCTTCCTTGTTGGTTTCTATGTTAGTGGTCATTTTGGTCTCCATGGTTTCACCTGAATAAGAATCTTCTTCAGCGTCGTTCATATATATGGGGTCGTCACTAGTCCCTATGTTGGTCTTTGAAATGGGGTCTGACTTTGCTGCTTTTTGCAATCTCTTTCTTCGTGTTTTCTTCTTTTTCTAAGATTGGGCAATTGATGCCGTGTCTCTTTCCTCAAGAATATAATTTTGTTTTTGGAGCATTGATCGTGTGAGTACATTTACTGGTACCACAGGTGTACTTTGTGATGGCTCCTCCGTAACTTCAATCAAGTTTAATGGCATGATCTTCGGTGCATTTGGATTATTTGGACATTGGGCAATCAAATGATCTATGCCACATTGATTACACATGAGTATCGGCATTGTAGACGTGCTTGCTTGATTGGTTTGCATTAGTGTAGCGTTCTTTTGTAGCCTAATAGGACACTCGGCTACACGATGTGGACCTCCACACTCATAGCATTGAAGAGGTGGTCTCTTAGCAGTGTAATTGATATTTTGGCCTCTTGCCACAAGAGCAGCTACTTGATATACAGGTTTGACTTGTCCCCAATAGTCCTCCATGTAGTATTGTGGACTTTCTTCAAGCACATCCATCCCATAGGCGATATTAGGATCTATATCTTCCTCACAGCCTTCCAAACAAGAAATAGATTACTGGCAACCCACTTGATTCACAAAAGTGATTCTCGGATGTGGTGGTTGCGGTCCTAGCACTGGAGGTGGTAAGGGTGTTGTTTGAACAACATTTTGGGCCCTAGGGACCATATGTTGTGATGTTTGTTCAAGAGGTGGGGCCGGCATCAATGCAGGCACTCGAGGTGTGTCTGTCCATGCTAAGGTTGGTCTATTGGCCATCGCACGCTTAAATACTATGCAATGCTTAGCTTGATGACCATACCTTCCACAGGCATTGCAGTTTCCATTGAATTTTACTCTAAAAGTAGGGCATTCACTGGTACTATGCGGTCCATAGCATACTGAGCACCATTGTTGCTCCCTTCTTGGATACATATGATTGTTTTGTGGAGCATGATTGTCTCTAAGACTCTCTTGAATAGCCTTGGTGAGATCTGCTAAAGTCATCTCAGATATCTTTGGCTCTTTAGCAATAGGCTTTAGGGTCATTGGCTGATGCCCTGATGCTTGCGAGCTAATAGATTTAGGCTCAACAGACACTCTTTCTTCTTGAATCATTAAATTATCCTCCAATTGGATCGCATTGGTGGTGACTGCTTCCCAAGTGGTGATATCTCTAATGACCAGGCCATTGTAGATATCCTCATGTCGTAATCCCCGAGTGAATCTATCAAGCAATTGGTTATTGTTGAAGCGCTCATTTGGATTACAACGAGAATTCAAATGCTTCAAGAGACTTATAAAGTCTCTCACCGACTCTCCTTCCTCTCGTTGGGCTTTCTGGAGCTGAGAGGTTACACCCCAAAGCACTCCCTCTCGTATGTATTCTTTTAAGAACAGTCTCCTAAGAGTAGGGTAAATCGTTTTTTCTTCCACCCTTAGGGTTCTATACCAATCCCCAACCTTTCCACTTAAGGTTAGGCTTAAAGCATTGCTCTTATGTAGGTCATTGTGTTCTCCTAGAGAATCGCATATTTGTTCAAACACTTCGATATGCTTTCTCACATCCCCGTCTCCACTAAATTTTTGTGTGAGCTTGGCTATTTGTACTGCCTTACTTCTAGGCTCTCTATCAGGCGTGTTACGCATATTCTCACCAATAGATCGACCAATAGCTTGAGAAAATGTTGCCAAGTCACCTAAGTGAGCAGGCACCGTGGGTGAAGGTGCTCCAGAGACTACATGTGGAGTAGGTATTGGCATTGGGCTTGGCGCATAGGAAGCCCTTGGGTTCCACATTGGGTACGATGTTGTGCCATGTGGTGGTCCATAGTTCATATGAGTGGCCCTAGGCATAGCAGACGTCGGATGTGACATGCTAATGCTAGCCGGTATAGTCCCATGGAAATAAGAACTTTTGTATTGTGGTTGTGGAGCATAGGTAGTGTGAGGTCCCCACCCCGCCGTATCAACCAGCGGATTTGATGGTGAACCTGGTGGCCACTAGATCTATTGCGAAATCAAACAAAATAATTCAAGGTTCGACTAGCGTACGATCTCTCATCACAAAGTGAGTCGAGTTCGAGCCTACTAGCAAGGAGATCTAGCTCCACCTCGCAGGGGAAGCGTACTTAAACTATCTAGCGATCCTAGACCCACCTTCCAAGAGGAGAGAAACCCCGAGTGCCTTTTTGCCCATGTTTCAGAGGCACGTACTCTCGAGATTTCACCACTCTAGGGCCAATGAGTGTTACTAATATCGAAGTAAGCAAGCTCATTCATTTTCCTAAAGCAATATGAAGATGCAGAATTGCCGCAGGCATGTGTGACATAAAATTCTCTTCTTAATGGACTAATGATGGATTAATTTTCAGCCTTAATCACATTTTAATGTGAGAGAATATTGAGTCTAATTTAATTACAACACTATTGAGTGGTAAAAGAATGAATTTCATCAAATCTACACTATTACTGGTTGACAATTTATTAACTATGCTGCCTAGAGAGAGAATCTTTCCTAATCATGCATTAATCCTTGGTTAAGGATGATGAATGGCTGCATAATTTAGCTAATTGAATGATGATTATGTAATGGAGTATAGCTATGGAGATTTAGAGAGTAGCTATAGGGAATTATAGCGAGGATTAATCATAGTAGCTAAGGAATTTGGAGAATAAAGATGAGAATTAAGAAGAGCAGTAATTAAACCATGATTATCGTGATTAGGGGCTGAGAATCCTCTGATTTTTTTGATCCAATGAATCCTCAAGATGAGAATTTTGGCAGCACCTCCCTCCTTGCTTCTCCTTCAAAAATTGTGTGTGTACCGACAGCACCTCCCCAAGGTGTGTGTAGATGTGTGTGTGTGTGTGTGTGTGTGTGTGTGTGTGTGTGTGTGTGTGTGTGTGTGTGTGCGTGTGTGTGTGTGTGTACTGGGTGTGTGTGTGAGCATACCTTTAAATAGGCCTCCTCAAGCTGAAAATTGAACCTGCTTGCTATTTGCATATGGGAGCTACTCCAGTTAAGCATGGCAAGTCCAGTTGCCTACCCACCAAGTGTCCAGTTGGTTTAGTTAACTGGTCCTCACACTTAGTTGCAAGCTTGGAAACTTCCCAAAGACTCCCACAAGGCAAGAGGGCACCCCCTAGCTGCTAAAGCTGGTCTGGAGTGGCCTGGAACCTGTTCCCACACAGCCCCGGGCCCCCGGTGCCTCCCCGGACAATTTTATGAAAATTTGGTTTTAGGCTAAAACGGGCCATACGAGTCGGATTTTGATGCCGTAAATTGCTATACTGAGCTCTAACTAAGGCGTATTGGACCGAGTACCTGCCATATTTAGCAGACCCTCGGGGTTCGAAAATGCATTTTTTTCAAATTCGGGGTACGGGTGCAGATTTTCGAGACGGTCAAAACTAGACGGGTCGGGTGACCAAAAACTTACTATATTTGGAAAATTTTCACAAAAATTATTTTAATTCACATTTCGAAGCTTTATAACATTCTAAACATCATGGCACTGACAGAATTCCGAAAACTGCTAAAAATAGTAACTTTTTTCCATTATGATCATTTCATGGTACAAGGGTGCTCTTTTTGGTTGGGGTCAGAGACCTTACAGGTAGTTGAAACAATGGGAGGGGTAGGGACTACATGAGTACGTGGACCCATAGGTGCATACAATTGGTACGCACTTATAGTTACTATTGCAGGCATTGAGCTACCATGTAGCGGTGCTTTACTAATAAACGAGGTCCATGGTGTGTTTCTTGGAATGCCCATCATTGGGGTAGGCATGGTATCCGTGGTGTCATCCAGGGACAGATGAGCTAGACTTGGAAAAGTAAAGCTATTACTTGTGGGCTCAGATTGCATTGAGACCCCTGGCGAAACAACATATGGGGGATCGATGGGACTCACTGGGGGAGTGTCCATTAGTGATAGAGTGGGTTGTTTCCCTTTGCCCGTGTCTAAAAATCGCATAGGACATGTCGAAGGTATGTTCATTCCTCGATTTTGCCTCTCGGACTGGATAATCCTATGGATGACATTGCAGATCACGTGTTGTTGTTCCTCTAGACTAGTGGCACTAGATGTGGATTGTACAACTTCTAACCAGCCCACATGGTATGTGTAGCCCATGTATAGGTCGGTCAAAGTCTCCGTGTGTAGGTCATATTCCCAATTTTCATTGAGAAATACCCCGTCCAAACTTGGTGTACTAGAGGGTTGTCGTGAGGTGGATGCAATGTTGCTTCCCGTGTTTTGACTTTTAGTCACCGCTACCTTAGGGGCGACTTTGGAAGGTGGTAGCTCAGTAGGGCCCTCATTAAATGAGGTCGGTAGAATGTCTACATGGAAACTTTGAGGGAGTGTGGGGTCTACAGGAGATGTGAATGGTGATTCTACTTCCCCACCCCCTTTGTTTACTTCACTAGCCGTAGGTTCAGAGCGCGTAGCTCTACTAAAACTTTCCATCAAACGGCTAAAAACACTAGTTCCTGGTTGTTGGGCCCAGCTAGGTACGGTTTTATTTGTTCCCCCGGGGCTTTGTGTAAGATGCTCTTCCATAATATCGTAGTCAGAGGAAGAGTCGCTAGCCGCTATATTTGGGTCTTGGGTTGCACTACCTTGGGTCCCCGCCGAGGGCGTAGACCCTAGTGTGGACGGATAGTGAGTACCCCCGTAAATCGAAGCACTAGCTAGTTGTTCAAACTCTAGCACACGACCAGAGCGTAGATGCGTGTGCTTTGGGTGCCCTACAAGTGTCGGCAAGTACCCTCAAAGGTTACTTGCTTTGTTTTGTGGGTGTTTTGCACCCCGTTTTCTACTTGATTTTTTCTTGTTTTTGATGTTTTTTGAGGTTCAAAATACGGATTGGGACGTGTGATAGCTCGAAACGAGCGTATCGCTTAGGAGATCTAAGCGCACTTTACATAACACTGTTTGACTATCGAAAGCTCCCAAAGTCCCTAAAACAGTCAATTTCTCCTAATTTCTACTTGGGCACATGGCTTAAAATAGAAAGTTGAAGGGTGACTTGTGGAGGGAAAGCTGAAGGCTTTGCCCCACATGCTTTCTCCTTTCACTTGAGCACTAGCCTATATATAGTGAATAGCATTTACCTTATATCATAAGACCAAGCTCATGCTCAAGCTCATCAAATGATCCCGATCTATCTTTTTGGGACAAACTTACAACTAATTTTTGTGTGGAAATAAATATTCCCCTCACAAGAGAGCCTTGCGCATGAAACCTCACCCAAAAATCTTTTTTCTTTTTTTTTTCAGCAATTGTTTTTTTTTTCCTTTTTTTTTGTTTTTTGAAGATAATGTTGACGAAAACATGCTGATCTGTGGGCCGTGAAACTGCTGCGCACTGAACTGAACTAAGTGCGGATAACAGGATCGTGCAAACCAGATCTGAGCCGTTCCGACTGTGCAGAACACAAACTGAACTAGATGTATCAAAAACGAACTGAATTGATTATGCTGAACCGAACTATAAGCAGAAATCGAAATGTGCAAACTTGCAGTGAGCTCAAACAGGACTGTTTGAGCTGCAGCAAAACTGTAATAGACTGTGCAAATAAACAGACCTTTCGTACACTAACCCACAACACAAAACTCTTGCAAATCTACACCAGATCTGCGCACACAGTCACCAGGCTTCTCTTTCTTCCTTCCTACTTAAGCTTAGTGACTCCACGGGGCAGCACAGAGTGCTTCCCGGAGCTTGTTGCAGGGCAACTCCCCGGCAGCGGCACCAAAAATGTGTGCGTCTGCCGCACGTGTCGGAGCTAGGGACTTGCCGAGCACCGTGTGCGAGCCACAAAGGCTGCGGATACTGGCGAGCAAGGCGGCAGAGGTGGAGCAGTTCACGCAGCCATCCCACATCAAGCGCCGAGCAGATATGCTACGAGCCAAGGCAAGTGGGGGTGTTTGAGTGGCTGGAAAGCTACGAGCCAAGGCAAGTGGGGTCGAGCCAAAGCAACAAATAAATTCAGGCCCCCCAATAGGTGTGCGTTTGTTTCTTTTTTTTAACTTTTTTGTTTTTTGTTTTTTTTTTTTAATTCCTCTCAAGAGGTTGTTCCCACGGAGAGATTGTGTGTGGGGTTTGCATACAATGTGACCTAGAGATGAACAAGTATGAGTGTGGCACATGAGGACTATGAGATCGGGTGTTACTTTTGAGGAATGAGTATGTTCCAAAGTAATGATGAGCATAATTGAGGGAGCCAAGATTCAACTTGTGGTGCACAAAAAATGGAATCCAATGGCCTTAGTATAACGTACAAAATATATTGAGATGTTAGCATTATTTGTACATGAACACTCATTATAATGCTTGATACTCTAGTTCGTCATTGATTCCTTCCTTTGATTGAAATTAGTGTGTTCTCAAAATTCAAAATCGGATCAATTTACATTCGATTAGGAGATGCCCACATGCTTGATTAATGCTCAATTTTTTTTTCAATTTCCAATTCAATTCTCAAGTTGCTCATATCCGCAGATATTCTCAATTAGGCAAACCTAATTGGCAAAATACACAGTCAATTCAAACCCGATCATTAATCATTGCAAAATTAATTGCTCATCTTTAGAAGCCCTACTCATCCAAATCCAAATGGATATGTTATCTCGGTTTGTATGGCTACACAATTTTGATTATGGCACTTGAAAATGCACCATGTAATGAAAATTTTTTCCATAACCAATCGAATTGGCATACAACTCAACGGCAATACATAAAATCATTCTCAATTATGCGCAATTGAGTCATTCCTCTCAATTGATTTAATGACACACACACACAAATGTTTAGGTCTATTCAATCATTATGATTAGATGATCAACACCAATCATTCATTCCAATTTGAATACCGAATGCCATTGAGTAGACACACATACCCAAATTTAGACCGAAATTATATGCAAAAATTACATCCATTCCACATTGCAATGCTCAAATTGCAAACTCAATCAAGCATAAGTGACTGCATGCATGCTTAATTTCAAAAAAAATAGCACTATTTTTACCCAATCAAGCAATGCACACACTAAAAATTTAAGCACAAAAATTCGAATTTGGCTCAATTGGCAATGCATTTAGGCTTACACCTAATGATTGCACACACTTTTCATGCAAATTTCATAATCAAAAACCATTCAGGTGCCCTAATTGACCATCAATCATAGAAAATTAAGAGGTCTTGAATAGGAACACACACTCAATTTTTGCCCAATTTTTTGGCAATTAAGCTTATCCAATGATTGAATTAGCTTAGCATACACATCATTTACATGATTGCATACTCATGTATCATCAATTCCATCAATTTCTATGTATGCACACATTTGAGATTAGGTGCACAAACACTTGAAATTTTTCTCCCTCTTTGGTGTATGCACACACACAATGATTTTTATGCACACACATAAGTTCTTGATGAGAATTAAGCCTTAGGTCTTGATACACACAAAGTTCATTAGTCACAATTTGACTATCAATTTCATTCAAAGTATATCAAATTAGGTGCAAAGTGTAGGTCGATTTGTGTTACACACCTAATTTTAGCAAATGATTAACAACATTGAATCACATTAATCAATCAAGAATTGACATAACAAGTGAGTGCACTTACATCATAATTACACTCCAAGCTATTCCTTTGCTCCACGCGAAGTCGCATCATTGCACACATAAGTGTGTGCACCATCAAATTGGCTCCAAAATGAAAATTTGTAGGTCAAAATCAAACACTCAAGTCATCAAATTAGGCATAAATCAACACAATTAACTTGATTAGAGTGATGATTCCACCTCTTGCAAGGGGATTTCACATACTTTACACTTCAAATGTTAGTGGTTAGGTTAGCAATGTTAGTCAAAATAGGTAAAAAATTAGCATGAAATTAGTAAAATTAGCATGAAAAGAAACGAATTAGCAAGGGTTAGCATGAAATTAGTAAAACTGGGGTGGAATTGGGGGTTTGGGGTATTCATAACTCAATATTAGCATCAATTTCTTGCACAATATCATCAAATCAAACCCAAAATTGAGTTACACACACTCAAAAACCAAAAAATTAGTAATGAAATTACTCTGTTCTACACATCCTAAACTCACTAGCTTAGATTATCGATCTCCAGCAACGGCGGCAAATGTAGGGAGGCGTTGTAGCACGACCTAATCGCAACCCTCAAAATTTTCAAATCGTGGATCGGCAACCCGGCTAGGGAATGGAAGGATGAGCATAGGATGTATAGACATAGAGGATTCAAGGGATCCTTCTACTCATCATAGAGAGAAGCCATGGAAAGGGCTTCCTCTAATCAACCACACATTCCTACTTACTAATCACTTGCACACAATCGTGTGGTTGATATTAACCTCTCACATCAATCACTCTATTCACAACTCTTAATCACAGAACTACACAAGCATGCAATTAACATACCTACTCCGCATTAGTGTGTCTATTCCGGTACATCCCCTCAATGCGACTACGTATGCACACACACTAAGCGCACACCTTGTAAAGAGAGATGAAGAGAAGGAAGGCATAGCCCTCACACACCATGGCCAATGGTGTGGATAGAAGAGATTAACTCAAAAAAGGGATTAGGAGATCTACCATCACACTAATACAATCTCACTCCACATAATTAAACAAAGAAGACTAATAAGAAAGAAAGTGTAATTGATTATTAGAAATCAAGAGCTACATGGGCATGGAAAGCCCATGAGCCTCATGACCATCCACTCTACAAAGAGAAGATTTCACCCAAGAATGACTTCTCATTAAGCATAGGACTCTTTTATAGCTTTGGGCCTCAAACCCTTCAACTATGGGATAAAGTTGAGCTCTCTAGCCTAGACTAATACAACTTTGGAACTCCTACATGAGTCCAAGGCCCTATACAATGAAAATGAAATATTGTGCACTATAGCACATCCACATCTTGGTGTATAATTGGTGTAGCTTGTGTTAGCTGCTATTAACATTGATCTAGGAAATGGTTTCAGGCTTGACGTTGACAGGTTGAAGAATGTCATTGAGTTTGGTGATTGCCTCTTCGAGAGTGTCCTCCCTGATCATTTAATATGGGGAAGTGCCAGGGGAGAAAAAGCTAGAATATTGGTTAAGATGCCAGACTAGCCACAGTAGGGATCCAAAGGAGGGAAAATAGGGAACCAAAGGGGAGGCCATCTGTAAAGAGCTATGTGCAACAATGGGCTCCAAAGACCTTAGGGTTCAGCCCATTAAGACTTCCAAAATGCTAAGGTTCCAAAATTCAAAGGTTGTATCCAAAGGTCAAAGATTAGGAAATTTGGATGCTTTGTGTGTGTCCCAAAAGGTCATTCTCAAAGCCTACAAAGGAGGGGGCGAGCCCAAGAAGTAGGGGATGAGAGAGAAACTCACACACACACACACACACACACACACAAGCTTCCTTTTGTGCACAAGGGAAAAGAGGGACACATGTCAGCTCCCTAGCCCAAATGCCCACAAGGTGTACTCAAATCCTATTGGATGGCCTTGGAGGTGGACCAATGAGAATTAGGCTAGAGTAAGTCTAGTTTAATTAATTTAAAAACACTTAATAAAAGAACCAATAAGAATTAAGCTCTCTAGCATACTATTGGACACTCTCCCTAGGGGTCCAATGAGCATTCAGCAACCCAATGGCTTGCCTGATTCCTGTTGGCTAGGAGACAAAGGGGTCCAATGAGAGTTTATTTGCACTAATTAAATAGCAAAAGGTCTCATAGAAGGGAAAGGGGGACACATGTCAAAAGGCTATCACTTATGCTGCTTAATTTCGATTGGCTAGGCCTGGGGACATCCAATAGGGCTATAGCATGAGCAATTAGCAAGGGGGGTCAACTAAGAGACAGAGGCGGCTGATTTTTCAAAGGCATTATTCACTTACACACACACACAATCTATGTGTGAAGCAAGAAGACTCTCTCTCTCCGTCTCAAGCTTTAATGGAAAGCTTACCACCTACTCCAAGCTTGTGAGAAGGGAGGCCTAGACCAACAACTCTTGGCTTTGTGATGCAAATCCAACCAAGAGCCAAGCTTTAATGCATTCTCATCTCCTCTACCATGCTAATTATTAAGCTAAGCTACGCTAATATGAGTGATTATGTGAGGAGATGTACATCTTTCTCATAATAATACTCCTTCTTCTTCTCAATCTACTCTCATACCCCGCTAGCTCTCACCATCTTCGAAGGTGTGTGAGGTCTTGGGTCTGAGACCATGAGGGAATTTATGTTGTGTTTGATAAGTGTTTTGCTTAGTGCATGAAGTTTCCATCTTCATTGCACTAGCTAGTATTGAAGGAACACAAAGAATTGTATTGTAAAATGTCTCTCTTGATGGGAGAAACCATAATACAAAGCCTTTTGGAGGGGGGACCGGCTCCATGCAAATCCGGTCCTCAATTGTTGTCAATTGCTTAATTTCCCTGTTTTTGGAAGTATTTTTCATGCTTTCTAACTAGGTGTTATACTTGTTGCTCTCTCCACCCAAGCACTCTTGTTATTCTCATTAGGAAGCTATTCTAATGAAATGCTCACTAAGTTCATGCTATTTTCCGCTACACACAAGTTACTAGACCATTAAATGTTACATTGGTATTAGAGCACAAGGTTTCTCTTTTCTTGCTCAAGAAGGGAGGTCCTCAAAATAGCTATAAATGGTTGGTATTATTAATTGCATGTGAGTAAGTAGAAAAGGGATTTTTCAACTTTGCAGTGCACCTGCCTTTGTGTAGTTAACGGAGCATCACCGTCGAGAGCTATGGTCTTAATAGTGGATTCCTAAGGGGCTTGCCTACGGCTTAACAACTATTGAGCTATTAGAATCTTGACAGGAGCTGTATTCGAGCCACGGGTACAATATCTTGAGTGCTTTTTCTAAAGGGGTAAAGAAGAGTAGAAACTAGGGCTTGAAGTGCCAAAGTACACCTAAAAGAAGTTAGAATGACTGACAATAGTAAAGAGAGTGAAATTAATGTTGATAACTTTGATTTTGCTAATGAGCAGGCTACTAATGATGCCCTGCTGCTTGTTAACTATCTTGTTTCTAGGCTTCAACAAGCCATGGGCAATCCATCTTTCCAAAGTGAAGTGCAACAACAGCTTTGTGCTCATGGGATTCTCCAAGATCCCCACATGACGAGAGAACCCCTAGGAATCCTCCTTGCGAGACTTCCAAAAAAGGTCTCTCTCCTGTTTGGGAAGAAGAAGAGAATCCATATGAAGGGCTCTGAAATTTGCTCCTTGATGATGCATCTCCTTCTCAAAGGAGAATTCAAGAGCCTCCATCAAAGGAACAAGAAAGAAGTGATTCTCCTACCACCTCGATGGAGATGGCTCCACGAAGACAGCGGACTAAACGCTCTCCATCACCTCCAAAACGAAGAAGACCATCGCATACTTCTCCACACCATACTTCAAAGAGGGATGATAAAAAGCAAGAGAAGAAAAAGGCGAGAATGAGGACACCCTCTTCTCCATCTTCTTCATCCACTTCCTCTTATGAAAGTGATGGTGAAGACAACAAAGATCAAGGCAAGAAAAAGGCAAGAAAGAGATCACCCTTTTCTCCATCTTCTTCAAATTCTTCACCTTCTGAAGAAAGTGATGGTGCAACCTTTGAACCATCAAAAATAAGAGGCCATAGGAAATCCTATGCCGCGTGGAAGAGGTCATCCAAGCTCAAGACATTCAAAGAGGGAGGGAAGAGCGTCTCTTTCCTTACCTACGATGGAACTTTTGGTGTTTCGGACAAAGTCTTGGCCTTTATCCAGCAGTTCAATGTGGCGTTTGGAGATGAGGGCTTCATGGAGTCCTCTAAGCTATGCCATGTAGCTATGAACTTTCAAAAGTCCTCCAGACAATGGTGGTCTAGCCTACGGGCCAACGGTGAAGCTCCGGGAACATGGAAATCTTTAAGAGCTTCCATTATGAAGCAGTTTTTGGGCATTGATGCCAATGACAAAGTACTCACCGTGTCATAAAAATTAATATCTATCCAACCCAAATGATTTTAATCTCATATTAAACTGATCACTTAATGTGGGAGAATACACGGGAACAAGGGTTAAGATATAGACATGTGCTTATAGATCTATCTCAACACGGCGCCAATGGTTAAGGGGCCCAAATGAGAGATGGTCTATCAAAGAGCAAGGCTAACCAATGGAGCATAAGACCTTAGGGTTAGCTTCATTGAAGACCTCCAATAATGTGTGTAAAAGTCCTTTGATCTTAGGCAAACTAGGGCTGAGCTTGAGGTGGGAACCCGGCCTAAGCTCGAGGTGCTTGTCCTGCTTAAGGTGCTTGTCGTGCTTGAGGTGCTTGACATGCTTGAGGCGCTTGATTAAGATGCTTGAGGTGCTTGACTGGCTGCATGCTTGAGGTGCTTGACTTGCTACATGATTAAGGTGCTTGAGGTGCCTTGAGATGCTTGCCTGAGATGCTTGTGGGAACACCCCCTAGTTCAAGTGCTTTGTCATGCTTGATGACTAAGGGGCTTGCTCATCCAAAGTCAAAAAGATCCCTACAAGGAGGGGGGCAATCCTACAAGGGGGGGGATGAGAGAGAACACACACACACACAAGGGAAGCCCCAGCTTGAAGAGGCAACAAGGACACTTGTCTAGTTCCTCCCCATGTTGCCCTCATGGTGTGCCTGAAGCCTATTGGTTGGCCACCCCAAGGGGTCCAATGATAATTTAGGATATTTAATTAATTGATTTTGCATTTATCAAGTCCTCTCTCTCAAAGGGGAAAGGGGGACACTTGTCTTAAGGCTACCCATGTTGCTTGTAATGGCTCCTGCTTGTGATTGGCTAGGCCTGGAGGGGTCCAATGAGCTTCAAGCATGAGCTACAAGGGGGGGTCGACCCAAGCAAGCTAGGGGGGTGCTTAGGGGGTATACTCACCCACACACACTCACAAACACTCTCATTGTGTGCTATGCAAAGTGCAAGAGCTCCATCTCCTTCTCCAAGCTCCTTGAGAAGTTGAGAGCCTACACCAACTCTCTTGGCTATGGAATGCAAATCCAACCAAGAGCTATGCTTCAATGCTTAAGCTTTCCATCTCCTCCTTCTTCATTACTATGCTATTATGTATGCTAGCAACAAGAGTATGATAAGTGAGGAACTACTTCTTTCTCCTATGAAATATTTCTTCTTCCTCTTCCCTACCCTCATTCCCTGCTAGCTCTCTCCACCTTCGAAGGTGTTTGAGGTCTTGGGATTGAGGCTTGGGATAGCTAATGCTTTCTACAAGTGCATGTTATGCTTATTGCAAGAAGGCTAATGGTTTATTGCAAGTAGATTAATTACTTAATGCAAGTAGATTAATTGTATTGCAAGGTAGATTAATTATTGCTTTAAGCACAAGTTGATGCATAAAAAGTATACATCTTCATGCACTCAATTGATTTAGGGAACACAAAGATTAATGATGTTCACAAGTTCTTGATTGTTTCCAAGCTAAGATTGATTGTTGAAATTATGCAAAAGCTTGGTGTGTGAACCTTTCATCTTCATATTGCCAAGGAGGTCTCAAGGAACACAAAGATTGTATTGTACCAAGTCTCTCTTAATGAGAGAATCTATAATACAAATGCCTTTTGGAGGGGGGACCGGCTCCACATAAATCCGGTCCTCAACTGTTGTCATATTCTCTACACTCTCTCTCTTTTAAAAGTATTGTTCATGCCTAGTTAATTAAGTGTTATGATAGAGTTGCTACTACCAATTAAGTTCACCCTCTATGCTCTCAAAATTGCTCACTCTAATTCTCTTAATTCCGCTATTCTCTAAGTTCATAGGCCATTCCCATTACATTGGTATCAGAGCATTTGGTTTCTCTTTTCTTGCTTAAGAAGAGGGGTCCTTAAGTAGCCTATAAATGGTTGATGTTGTTAATTATAATAGGGTAAGTGGAACTGGGATCTAATATCGGTTTTGTTAAGCCCGCTATGTGGGGGATGGTGCACACCTCGGGAGCTTTGGACTTAATAATGGAGTCTTTTTAGACTTGCCTACGGCTTTACCATTATTGATCCATAAGAAGTCCGAAAGGAGCTAGCCCTTGGCAACTCTGCTATGTTAGACCTACTCCTCTACTCTCTATAATTAACCACTTTGAGCCGTGGGTGTAGATAGTTAAGAGCCGATTTTCAAAGGCTAAGAGGAGTGGCAACTAAAGCTTTTGTATTGCCAAAGCATACACCAAGTATAAACATAAATTTTGTTAACATGGCTGACAATAATCAAGAGAGTAGAATGAACATTGATAGATTTGATTTTGCACATGAAAGTGCTAATGATGATTCTCCCATGCTTATCAAATGTCTTGTTTCTAAGCTGCAACAAGCTATGGCAAACCCATTCCTACAAGGCGAAGTTTTCCAACAACTTCATAGTTATGGGATTCTCCAAACTCCCCCAAAAGAGAGAGCACCTGAGAAGTCTCTTCATGAGATTTCCAAGAGAGGGCTCTCTACGGTGAGAGAAGAAGAGAACCCATACGAAGCGCTTAAATTTTTACTAGCGGGCTTACCTCCATCCAAGAAGAAAGACAAAGTCTCTACCTTAGAGCCTTCACCAAGAGGAGGAGAAGGAAGTGAGTCTTCCAATACTTCCAAAGATATGGCTCCAAGAAGACGGCAGCCTCAACGATCTTCAACTTCCCCCAAGGGGGAAAGATCATTGCAAAGTCCTCCTCCTCGTTATCACAAAAGGGAAGAGAGGTACCAAATAAAGGAAAAGGAGAGAAAGAGGTCACCCTCTTCTCCATCTTCATCAACTTCCTCATATTCCAATGAAGGTAGCGGCTCTTCTCTCAAAGAGCCCAATAGGAAAGGCCATCGCAAGTTCTATCTGGTATGGAGAAGGTCCAAGAAGCTAAAGAAGTTCAAAGAGGGAGGGAAGAACACCACTTTCCTTGCCTATGCTGGCACCTTTGGTGCTACCGACAAAGTCTTGGCCTTCATCCAGCAATTTGACGCGGCCTTTGGGGACGAGGGCTTCACAGAGTCCTCCAAGCTACGTCATGTAGCTATGCACTTCCAAAAATCAGCTCGTCAATGGTGGGCTAGCCTTCGTGGCAATGGAGAAGCCCCAAAGACATGGAAAACTCTACGAGTTTCCATCATGAAGCAATTTCTGCCAAGCGATACTAAAGATAAAGTTCTTACCGAATGGCGCGGCTTGAAGCTTCTCTCTCATGAGTCTATCAACAAGTATGTAGACAAGTTTTGGGACTTACATCTCAAAGCTACTGTCTTTCAAAAGATAGACTTTGCCGAGCAAGAGCAACAATTATGTGCAGGTATTTCTGAAGAGAAGGCCGAGTATATTAACTCACAAAGGCCTAATACCATATCGACGGTCATACACCATACTATGGTCGCCTCTCAAATCTATTCCCAACAAGGGGTTAAGAAAAACTCTAAACCCATGGAAGTGAACGATCAAAATGAGCCTAGAGGGAGGAATAATGCTCAAACTTCCTCCAAAGGCAACTCTAGCAACACCAATAACAAAGCTAAGGAGAAAGGAGTCTATAAAGGTAAGAATAAACTCTCTGCAATAGAGCTAGAGTGTTATCTTAAGGATAACAAATGCTACAAGTGTGGACAACAAGGGCATGTCTATCGTGCTTGTCCCCAAAGAAATGCACGCAACAAGCCACCTTGAGTTTCTATGTTGGAAACTCCAAAAGAGGATGCTGATAGAAAAAGGCTTTTGTTTTTCCTATGCTAGGAGATATGTACATACATGTTTATGAGTCGGGTAGTATACTATTCCTTGTAAATATGCATGCTTTCACAAGTTAATGAAAGCATGAGAGTGTTCTTAGACCATAGGACGACATTTATGGCATGTTCTGTTGCAGTTTTTAGGACCTTTTTCATGATGGATCGTGATTTTGGTACCTTGTCAGATTGCGACCAGACTTGCTAGAATAGTGCCCCTAGGTGTCCTAGACCTCCTCCTAAAGTTTCATTGCATTTCGAGTCCATTCGAGTGCCGAAATGACGTGATGACCTAGAGCTATGAGAAAGGACATAGGTAGATTTCTCTGATCATTGAGTGTTGGTTTGCTTGTTGAGCTAGTGTGTTTGCATTGGACACTTAAGTGTCCTGTTTTTCTACCACGTTTTGGCAATTTATTTTGTCAAGCTAGAAAGATGTTTTTTACTCCTTGCTTCTACCATAGATTGGTTATGAGGAAAAGAAAACATTGGATTTTTACTCCTTGCTTCTACCATAGATTGGTTATGAGGGAAAGAAAACACTAGATTTTTCTCCATAACAAAATACAATCTATATGGCGAGAATTCTGGTAATTTCTAAGACATAAATTTTAGTAAAATTTCAAGCTGTTTTGTCAAAAAAATCATAAAATCTTTATATCTTAGATGGACTTTTTTATGTTTATAAAAGCCAAGTGTTAGCGTTTAGTGTTGCAAAATAATGGAATGCACTTCAAAGATAAGTTTTCAAGTCACATGCAAGCTATAGACATAATTTCATACTTGAGCACGTGCTGAATAAGAGCATAATTTTGGTCTTCCAAAGGTCCCTAATGAAATTGATACTATTCTAGTGCAATTTGACAACTACAATTTGCCAAATGTTAAAAACTGGACACACCCCACGGCATCTAACTACTCGACGGACTATTATTTTTTGTAATTATTCATTCATTAAAGAAAACCAGATTTTTCACCTTATAAATATCGGAACTTACAGAAGTTTCCAGCTTGTATCCTAGTTTTGATAGTTAGATGGAGTAGATGGATGATTTTGGAACTTTAGGGTTTGAGAAGTTGTAAGGTATATATACCACTTTTTGACCTTAATGAAAAAAAACCCCTTTGTCATTAAAAAGAAGTTTGAAGTCTGTGAGTGAGCGTACTGTGTACGTGAGAGAGAGCGTGAGCTTTGTCTTTACGCTACGTGTGCTACGGTGGTCGGAATCGAGTGCAAAGAAGTGCAGCGTGTTGCCCCCGACTAGAGCTACAAGCCGATACCAACATTGCGCGTGTACGGTCCGGCTTTGGAAGCTCCTTCTACAAGCTTCATCGGTTGTTTGGGTGAGCATACGTTATCTGATTTTGCATTGTAGCATATCCACACGTTCACATTGAGTAGAGCTACACATTAGGCACTTCAGATTTCAGAAACGAAGACCTGCAGATTTCGGCCAGACATCCTACGTGTTTCTGCACCGGGTGTTTTGGGCCATGATTTTGGTTCATAGACCTTAAGGAGAGTGGCCTATAGGTATTAGTAGTGTCTCCTTCAAGTTCTATGGTGTTTCGAAAGTGTTTGATGGGTGTTCGGCTCTAGCAAGCTTTGTAGGAAGATTCCTCTTTTGCACTTTTGAAGACTGTGACTTAGACAATCGGTAGGGACCTCTGTAGGAATTAGTTAGGAGTCGGTCGAGTGTAGGTTGACACCTTATGCTTGCTTCCACGCGCCTGCGGGTCGAGCTCCGTCCTTAGCTGACATTACTTGTTAGGTGAGTTCTCGCTGTGTTGACGTCCGTCGCGGCGTACCTGTCCAACATTGGCGTCGCTGCCGAGGACGAAAACCTTAGGTAGGTGACCGAAACTAATCCTTGAGGATTGGGATTTTTGGCTTGCCAAGAGTCTCGCTTTACATTTAGATAGGATCAGAGGGTGGAGGACTCTCTAGGTCTTAGAGGGAGTCTAGGAAGCGTGTGTCTAGCCTAGATCCTTCGACTTAGGTAGAGGAGGTAGACTTAGGTATTTTAGGTAGTAGTCGAGTTCTAGAGTAGGAGTTGGAGTGGTAGAAGCGATGAGAGGAGAGCTTGAGAGTCCGGAGAGGCCAAAAAGCAACCAAAAACACCATTATCACCAATTCTTCATGATAGGTAGGAGTAGAGTAAGTAGGACATCATGATTCAGATCTAGAGCATTTCATGCATGTACACTTGCTTATTAGAATCATTACAAGTTTGTAAAAGACGCAAAAGTGTGGTTGAAAGTCTAATTGAAGTCCAAAAGTTACTGTGAGTGTTTCTGATAGGTCTACAGAGCATCAGGATCATTCTTGTCAGAAAAAAACTTTAATTTTAAGCCAAGAGACATCCTACGCGTAGGATGTCTACAGGCCAATCTGGGAGGAATTTTGGGATTTTGAGTTGACCAGTGTGTTCTGAAGGTAGGGTTTACCCTAATTTCAACTGGAAAGTGGAAATTTGGCCATCTCTTGACAGGATAAGGCCAGAAAGACTGAAATTGCTAGACATCCTACCCAATTAGTGCCAAAACATTAACTTGAAACCAAAACCATAAGAGGGCTGCATGAGTGTGTCTTGCATGATATATTGAGTGATTGAAAGGGGTTTCACCTCATTCAGGTAAGAAAATTGGGTTCAAAGTCAACTTTAGCACTTTTGACTGAAAAAGCAAAAACAGCTGAAGTTTGGGACTTTTGATATCCAAATCAAGATCTAAGCATACCACTGGGATACTGACATCAAGGGGAAGCTGTGGAACAAATCTGGGGTCAAATAGGCCAAAAAGGCATCCTACGTGTAGGATGTCTTCTGAGTGATTTGGGACTCCAAACTGAAATCTGAGTATGCCAAGGTGATCAGCAACTCTAGGAGAGCTTAAGTCTTGAGTTTAAATCCATTTTGATGAAAAAGACATCCTACGCATAGGATGTCTAATGCAAGAAAATGAAGCCAAAATTTGACTTTGAGCAGTGTAAGGTGTTATATAGCCTAAGGCAAGCCTGCTAGGCAATTTTGGTCCAATTTGGAGTTGATTAGACTGATCAATACCATCAACTGGTCGTCGGAACAGATTTTTGACTCATTGACCAGCTTATAGAAGTCCTAATCAAAAAGTAAATGCAGCTGTAAGCTCAGCACAACAAGGGGAAACAACAGTGCAAAAGTCCAGGCAAAATACAGCAGGAGACATCCTACGCGTAGGATGTCTATTGGGCCATACTGCAGAAAAAATTTGACCTGGCCTAGACATTGAGGTTCCATTTGGCTTAAGGGTTCCAGAACTTCTTTCAGAAGTGAATTTGGACCTTGATTGCCCATTTGAAAAAGCAAAGACTGAATTCAGGCTTTTTTGCGTAAATTGGCCAACATCAAAGAAAAGTACTGTTTCAGACTAGCAACCTAATCCAGAACATCAGCAGTGTAGAAAATACAGTAGTGGTTGAGATTAACTCTCCAGTTATACCAATCATTACTAAGATAACCTCTAGCAAGTAAATGCTTTGATTCAATTGCCGAAATTAAAACTCTTGTGTACAGGTATATTCAGCAACAAAGCAAGAAGTTGTGCAGAAACTGATCCGTTGCCAGGTTAGTGGTTGAACTTGTGATAAGTTGCATTGATAAGTTTGATGAATTTAAGATCAAGAAGATACATTGTTAGAGACCAAAAGGTGGCAGGTGACCAAGGTAGCTTAGTGTCCACCGAAGAGAGTGTAACTCACGCAAGGTTAGATCCTCTAGCACCGATTATTGAGGAAGGTAGTGATACTGACACTTCGTCAGAAAAATATTTCTTCATGATGGGTAGTCAACAGCCAGGAGGTTTCACCTATGATGGACCTATGCGAGGAGGAAGCACCTCCCAAAATCCTTTGAATGATTCCAGGCTTACGGTGATCTTCTTAGAGGGAACAAACTCAAGAGGAGCCCTAGTCTATTCTGACTATCGAGGCCGCAAGTGCATTTGTATTGAAGAGAGGCCAGCACAAAGACTGGAGATAATCCGCGTGTATGATGATGGAGATAGATTCCGAGACGAAAAGGGGAACCACTATTTAATAGTTAGCAACCCTGAAGATTACAACAGATATGGAGATAACGTGGCTAAAGGGAAAATGGTTTCAGAAACTCAAGAGCCGCCACCAAACATTGATCGACACGGAGCTATTTTTATGTACGATAAGAAAACAATCAGGATTCCAACTTATTACGAGAATGTGGGAATCTACAAACACGAGAGCGAGGGTATTGTCTCTTACTTTCGCAGCAAAGAACCTTACGTAAACGAACTAAGCAAAGACAAGGTTCTTTACTTATTCTCTTATGAAACTGCTACGGGGAATGGCATAGTTTTTGTTGATAGATACGAGCGAGAATACCAACGTATTCTCCCAGAGGAAGTAGAAAGAGCAACAGGTTCAGGAGCATCAGAATATGCCCCTGAGGAAATGTCGAGAGCCGTCCACACCCCAAGCAAGTCAACGAATCCTTTTTCAGATGAGTATGACACTACATCACATTCCACCAGACTGCAAGCATTCAACAACCAAGACCAACCAGCAAACCAGCCATCATTGCAGGCATGGCTTCGACAGAGTGCAACAATGGAACCAGACCGAAACCGAGATGGTAATCCAACCGCACGAGGGCTCAGGGATTTGCAAGAACCACCACACTATTCAAGATATCAAGCAGAGAGTAAGCCAAAGACACAAGGGTCGACCGAGCTTGGAGGACCACCCATGGAACGAGTTCAAAGAGAAGAACCACCTCCAGCGACAACTGTTAAAAATTATGGCTTAGGAGCACCATTGGGCGAGGATCCAGCATATTACAGAAGTCTTGAGGAGGTGTATAGACTTGGACGGGGTGATCCAATGATGAGGTTTGTAGACAATCGTAGAATTAGACCTTCTCAAGTGCAAAAATGGGTAAACAAGAAATACACAGGAAACAGAGACCCAAGAGATCATGTAGCAGCCTTTGTGCGTGTAATAAGAGCCGAAGAGGTGTTAGATTTTTCTACCCAATCTGCAGGGTTTGGACTAACCCTAGAGGATGATACTGCAACTTGGTTTGACTCTGTGGAGCGTAGAGACTTCGAGTCGATGGAGGAAGTGTTTGACGAGTTTATTGAGGAATTCTCTCGAAGGGGAATAGCTCATAATACTGTCTCACAAATCCATAAATTCAAACAAAAAGATGGAGAATCTATACGGAAGGAAGCCCTAAGATTAAAAAGATATATTAAGTTCTGTCCTGTTGAAGAACTGCCAACTCAGTCCAGACTCATGCTGATATTCATCCAAGGACTAAGAAATGTAGATCTTCAGAAAGACTTACATATGAAGAGGAGCACGACGTTGAATGAGTTGACCAAGGAGGCTCTGTACCTTGTGGACAATTGTGCGGTCTACAAAGAAGGGGAGTTCAAGGACCTTGATGACGATTCATCTTCACAACAAAGTGGGAGCAAGTCTTCAAATGCCACACTGAAAGGAGAAATAGCGGTAAACCAGGAGCAGCTCGTAGATGAAGTGCTAAAAAATATCAACTTTTACGCCAAACCCCAGGCTAAACAGCCCAAGTGGTGTGCTAATGAACAAAAATGGACAAACCATGGGACCGAGGAATGTTACTATAACAAGGGATATGTGAGGGAGAGACCTTACGCTCCCCAAGCACCCGTAGCTTCCCCACAAGTTCCACCGATGCCTAGATATCAAGCAGGCAACTTACCAGGACCTGTAGGTGTAGAAAGACCACAACCGGTGTTGGGGCAACAACCACCCCTACCAGGTTGACCAGTTGGTATAAGATACACACCAATGGTAACTGAATCAGAAGAAAAGGCTTTGGTGCCTATGCATGCATATTATGAAGATCCCAATGGATATGCGGCAAACCCTGTCTATTATCCACCGGAAGAACTCTCGACACCACAACCATGGAGCAAGATAGGGAATCAAGGACCTCCAACTGCTGCACAGGCCGCAGGAGAAGGAAGATATAGCTTAGATGAACGAACATTGTTGTTCATAGCCAATGGAGGCATGGGCAGACAGAGACACGCTTACCAGCAACGAGGGGCTCAAGGAGCACCTCAGCAACCCAAGGGCCCCTGTTACAAATGTGGCGGAGACCATTGGCTGAGAGACTGTCCTGATGATGAAATCATTAGAGTCAATGCGTATTGCCCAAAATGTGGAATTACTCATTTGATTCCCGATTGCCCTAAAAACCCGAGCAAAGGAGCAAAAACCACCTTGAACCTATTGGAAACAGTACCTGCCAGTGGAGGATCGTAAAATGAAACAATCATACCTATTCAGGCGGTAACACGGACCCAAGCCCAAAGAAGGACGAACGAACCCATAATAGAAGAACCAAAAACAGATGCCCAAAGTTCAGAAACGAAAAATCAGAGAAGCACTTGGAAAGCGAGAAAGGCACGTAGGAAAGCCAGGAAAGAACGAGAGCAAACAGCCCTATCCGATGAGTTGAAACATACAAAGAATAGATTGGAGCGGTTAGAAGATCTAGCTAGCTTAGGCTCACACACCACAGCAGCCATAGCACCTAAGGAAATAGCAGAGCCCAAAAGTGCAGGATCAGGAGGATCTGTACTGGCAGACAAGGTAAACGAGCAGCTGGATACTCTTCTAAAAGCTTATGAAGCTCGACTTTAAAAAAACCAAACCCAGGAGCAAAGGTGGATGACTTATCCATATGCGGAAATAGAAAAACAAAGGTTGGATATGTGTAAAAAGATGATTGAGACGGCTCAATCATTGATGGAAGACCCGTTGGGTAAACTGGCAAATTGGCATGACGCACCAGCTCCAACCCCTATCCAACCAACATTAGAGAAACATGAAGAAACAAAGGAAAGACTCACTAATGATTATGAGTCCAGAGGAGAGCCTATCATAGTGTCAAATACCACCGATGAGGCAAGTGACGGGGTCCATCCTAAAATATTGGCAGAAATGGGAAAGGATGGTAACGGTCTAGATGATCTGTGGAAGCAAATCCGAGAGGCCAACGAGGCTAATAGGATGAGTGACCACATGAATAGCACGAGAAAAGAAAAGAACGTGATCTTATCTCCTATTGAAGAATTTGAGGCAAGATCACAAATGAACTTTGAGATACATTCACAAGGGGGAGACCAAGGATCTATTAGTTCGAGGCACAGCCAACCAGACTCTTTGAGAACTTTACCCTCTTACCTAGGAGAATATGAAGCTAAGTCGGAAGTGAGAGCACTCTCATCTCAAAGACTTTCTTCTAACAAGGTGATGGATTCACAAGGATTGATTGAGTTGTTATCCACCCCGGTGGCATGCACAATCACGTTAGCAGAACTCCTAAGGTTAAGGCCAAACATGTGGACCATAGTAGGAAAATGCCTAGAAAAATTTGGAGTGAAAGACCCCACCTTGAAGCTACAAGAAGGAATCAGGGAGTTGGACAGGCCTGACCTAAACACTAGGCCGGTACCATTGAAAAAGGTTGGAGAATATTGCGAGGGAGAAGACGGAAACACGACGCTACCAGTAGAATTCCAAGGAGTATTTTCCAAAGCTATTCTTGACAGTGGAGTGGGAGTTGCTATCGCCACCAAGGAAATCTGGAAAAAAATGGGGAAAACCAGCTCTGAGGGCTACCAGAATGAAGCTACAATTGGCAAATGGGTTCATGGAGAAGCCTCTCCGACTCTTGGAAAAAGTAATTGTCACTTCGTGCGGGATCGAGTATGAGCATACATTTCAATAGTCGATTTTGACAAAAAGAACAATTATGAGATAATCTTGGGAAGACCATTCATGCGACAACTGAAGATGGTCCAAGATTGGGGCTATGACCACATATACCTCAAACATGGTGAGACGACAACTAAAATACACCTGAAAGATCATAGTTACAGAGATGTAAACCAAACACCTGTGAAAGAATTTGATTCGGCTACAATAGCAGGATCAGCACTACCAGCATGGTTAGGGCAACCAAAAAAGCTATGGATGTACGGAGCTTCACGTTGTGGAAGCTTAAGAAAATAGGAATGCATCTTAGAAAGAGCAATTGAGGACAAAGAGTATATTCCGGAACCTTTTCCTGAAGATGCCTTGGAGCCTCTAGAATGGGAACACATACTGGCAACATTAGATGTCTGTACCATTACCGACAGTCCAACAACAAAATTTTGTGATAAGGATGGCTACGATGTGCTACCCTATTACATGGTAAGCGTTGTGCCAGAAAAAGAGATGGTCGAACCCCCGGCACAAGAAGAGTTTTACAACTCCTCTGAACAATTGGAAGTAAATGATGAGGCAGATAATGAGTGTTCAGACACCTCAAGTGGGTGTGGGAATGAAGCCAAGAATATCAAGTTTTATGATTTTGCTAATCAACACCCTAGACGCCAAGAACGCTATAGGAGGAAAAGAGCCGGAAGGCAAGCAAGAGAGAACCTGATGCCCAGGATAAAAGGTAAAACTCACTATTTGATGCTTGTAAAAGCAGAGGATTGTGTGAAAGATCAAATATCAGGGAAATTCTCAGAAAATCGAAAAGAACGAACACGAGAAGAAATAAAACAGGAAAGAAAAGCTAGAACCGAAACAAAATCAGAAAAAGAACCAACAAAAGAGCACGAGTGGACCAAACTGGAGCGTAAACAGAAATACCAAGAACTGAAAAGGTCTTTGAGAGAGATATGGACTACTGAAGAAGATAGTGATGGTAAAGGAGAGTCAGAAAAGAGCAACATGAACGTACCACCACACTATAGGAAATTTACTATCCAAGATAGAAAAATTATCATGACACCACCAATCAGGGAGATAACCAACCAAGAATCTTACGATGGGCCTGAAAATGCAAAAAGAATAGACCTCGCAGAACCAGGTGAAAAGCCTCAGCCGGTCTATATAGCTAACGATTTACAGCCTGAGGAGGAAGTGCAGCTAACACAACTTCTCACGAAGTATAAAGATGTGTTCGCTTGGTTCTATAAAGACCTCAAAGGAGTTGATCCATTGATATGCCAACATACAATTCCTTTAAAATTGGATGCAAAACCTAGAAAACAACGTCCTTATACATATAATGATACATTTGCCAAACGAATCAAGGAAGAGATTGATAAACTGATGGAAGCAAATTTCATCTATGAAATAGAACATACAGATATTTTCCTTTTAATTTTGCTAATTTTCGGCAGAAAAACTTCAAAAATACAAAAAACAGGTGAAAAACAGTCATAATGAAAAACAAAAAATATGGGGATGACCAGTGACTAAAGAACAACCTATGGTACATTGGGGGTGCAATTATGAGACTGGAGCGGAAAGCGCGTTTTAGCCAGGTTTTGACCGAAATGACAAATTTCTGGTAAACAGATCAAATAGAGTCCAAATCAAGAAATTTTTGAGCTTAAACTGCATCTCGCAGAAAGACAGGAGCACATGTCAAATTTCATGAAAAATGGTTCGGGGACCTCCATTATAAGAATTTCTCACCCCATTTTTAGCTCATTCTCACTATTGACTTTGTGGAGAGAGCTTCTGCCACCTAGAGCAGATCGACCTTCCAGTAGCTTCTACGACGTGCACGTCTACCCGACCAGCTCCAGACATAAGAGGTAGGCTCGCCACCTTGAGCTTTTCGCGCATGTTTGTCATTCTGTCGCGAAAACTAGCGCAGAGGTCACACACAAAGCGAGCGGTAGAGACCTGCAAGTAGAAACGGCGGCCTAACGGCTAACCCAAAAGCAACAAGACTTCATCAGCAGCTTACCCTAGTCTAGGAGACCAGCCTTGGATAGCCAAAGGCAGTGGGAAACCATCGGGAAAAACCCTAATTCCCAGAAACCCGCAAGAGGCCACCAAATGGGAAATCAGCGAAACGGTGACCAAATGCTACCAAAATTTATGGGTAGGAGCATCTCGACATGCTCGACAAGTCCATATGACCCGCATGACCCAAAAGTGACCCGCAGCGGCACTAAACCTCAGAAACGGCATCAAACACACAAAGCGTCAAAATGCACTTGTGGCCAAACCGCAAGTCCGTTTGCCACTAAACTTCACGAGCAACTTTCCTAGACCATCAACAACCAAGTCCTATGGTGGTAGACCACCACAAATCATCAAAGGTATGTAAACGCAAGCACGGGTGCTTCTAGAGTGACAAATTGCCAAATGGAGCTCCGGTGAAGCCAAAGTCAACAAAAAACCATACGGCAAGGATCCCCAAGGGATTGGGAAGCTATGGAGACCAACATCGAGGAATTTCATCGCCAAAAAGCACTCCAAAAGTCAAAAAACGGCTCGGAGGCTCTGAAGTCCACACAGGGAGTTATACTCTATCCATTTGACTTTTTTATTGAAATTAGGCTCAAAAGGGACTTAGGGGGCCAAAGGGCAAGCACTGGGAGCACTAACACTGGAAAAATCATCAAGAGACATCCTACGCATAGGATGTCTCAAGGGAATTTTTTGGCACAAAACCCAACAATTCTTGTCATGCACATGTTCTGAATGACATTTACAAGCCCTACACCAAGTTTCATCACATTTGGATCAGATTTGACATCATATGCATGGAAAAACGCAAAGTAAAGGGCATAAAGGCACTAATGGGCCATTGACCTACCAAATCTTGTCCAAATCTCATGAAACTTGCACAACACATTCACATACACATCAGCTAACTTTCTGTGTGGTAAGGAAGTAAAAATGAGGAATAAGACATCCTACGCGTAGGATGTCTAATTGACCTTCTTGGCATGGGGGGGGGAGTTTTGTCATTCCAGATTCAATCACCTCATCAACAAGAGTCCATATGTCAAGTTTGAAGCCATTCTAGTCACTCTTGACCCCCAACACCTTCAAGATACAATTTTTGAGCCCAAAAACACCTCACAGAGCCCTACAGGCATCAAATCTTATCCAAATTCAAATCCAAGAACATGGCCATGTTCCATAGGCAAAGGACAACCCACAGAACAAGTTTCATGCAATTCTGATGAAATAGACATCCTACGTGTAGGATGTCTTAAGCTTAGATTTAGCCTTCTGTGCAAGAAATGACATCATAGGAGCCAATACCATGATGCATTGAGCCCATATACCAAGTTTCAACCCATTTGGACATCAATTACTACCCATGATGGACAATCTACCCAAATTGTGACCTAAAGCCTAAATCAGCCCAAAAATCCACTTTTTGACATCCAAATTCAAATCCAAGCTTATAACCATGTTCCATGAGCCTTACACTACCTACATGTCAAGTAAGAACCAATTCTGAAGAAAAAGACATCCTACGCGTAGGATGTCTAGATGGAATTTTTTGGCCAAATTTGCACTGTGAGCACATGCACAACTTCACAAGTTTCTTTTAAGCTATAATTTCAATTTTCAAGTCATTTGGATAAGTAAAACTCAGTTTCGCAGCTGATATGGAAAAAACGCTAACTTTGGATTGCTGAGTGCAACAGGATCTATGGCAGCCTCGAAGTCACCGGCAAAGAAGAAGAGAATGACAATCAAAGATTATCTGGACGAGGTGGAACCATTTGTCATTCCAGAGGGAACACTAAAGCCCACCAGCACCTGGATACAGGAAGATCTGTTAGAGTCAAACGACCTAAAGATCTACCAGGGGGTGTTCAAAGACAATGACGGCAATGTAATAGAGCTGCCAATGCTGCCAAGAGAGCTCAATGAATTTGTCCGAAGCAAAATGGCTGGCTACTTGGAGAAAATTGACCTCCATAACTATTTCGAAGCAATACCAGCAGGAGTGGACGTCAAAAGAGTATGGGAGTTTGTAACAAGCATCAAAGAGGATGGAATGGTCAGGGTGACAGATTTGCACGGCAGACCCGATACAGAAATCATAATCACGGAGCGGGTTGTAGCCCATGCACTAAATCTCTCCAATCAAGGAGACAGTGTGACAAAAAGAAGGGATGAAGTCAAGGTGTACAAAGAGAAAAAGGCCAATTACACCTTTGAAGACATCGCCAACCCAAAGGTGGCGATCATGAGCCAATTGTACAACCAGTACTTCCACATGTGCATGAAGAGGCCACAGAAGTACAGGATGCCGCCAGGTGCAATTGCCACAACGTTTACTTGGGCAATGACAAAAGGCACCCCAAAGATAATCAATTATGCGGCATACATACATGACAGCTTGGTAAAAATGGGGAACAAAAATCCAACCTACATAGTGCCAGGAGAAATGATAACCAAGGTAATTTATGCAGCACTACACGCCAAGGGAAGGTGGCCTGACCCCCCATCTCAGAATGACTGGCTAAGGGTAAAGTAAGACAAAGAAGACGAGCCACAACGAGCACCAAGGGTGGCTACAAGGTTGAAGAGACGACTAGAGCCAGTGGCAGAGGAGCAACCTGAGCAGAAGAAAGGAAAAAAGGAATCTATTCAAGTGCCGGCCAAAGAGACAAGATCACAAAAAGCGGCTAGACTCGAGAGGTTGATGGAGAGTTTCCGAGCAGAAAGAGCTCTCAAGGGTGATTTAAACGAATTATGGAAGCCATATCTCGAGTCTATGTCCGGATCCTCCAGAAGAGTGCAGAGGGACCGCTTTGAAGACTATATCAAGAATTTCGAGATTCTTGATGCTGCGGCGGAAAACATTCCCCATGTCCCTTTCACCGAGGAAGAAGTGAAGCAGATAAGGCAGGCATTGCTAGATGAACAAGAAAACCAAGAAAGGGAATTAAAAACGAAAGCAGATAGAGACTTTAAGGGCAAACCTGCAGCTTTACCAGATAGCCCTAAACCCAGCCCACAGCCATCACCACCTCCTAGCAGCCCTCCACCAGAAGATAGGGAGGTTGGGGACAATCAAGAAGAACACCAGGCTGAGGAGCAAGAGCAAAGGCCAGAACCTCAGCCCAAAGAAGAGACCAAGCCTGCGTCTGAACAAAAAGAGCTCGAGGAGACATATTATGCATTTTTGGACCTGCTAGCTGCAGGCTATACAAGGGAAGAAGCCGCCACAGTCGCATTCGACTTGGCGAGAACAAAGCATAAAGAACAGATGCCAGGCATTCGGCTAGTCAAGCTAAAGGAAATTGCTACCGACACGGTAGACCTGCACCCGCCCTCGAATGATTGGGACGTGGTGATGACAATGCTAGCTGGAATAAGAGCACAATCGGTGGCATCAGACGAAGAATTGATAACTCTAAAGGCCACCGAAGAAAAGACTAAGATGGAAAGAGATATTCTGCGGGCACAAAGCCAAGGACAAAAAGAAAGAGAAGCTGACCTCCAAGCCAGCTTGGCCACGACTCTACAAAACTGCCAAGAGAAGGAAGAAGAAAATGAGGTAGCAGCAAAAAGATTGCAAGCAACTGAAGAAGAGTGTCTGCAACTCAGCAAGTCATTGTGAGATGCCGAAAAAGAACGGGATAATCTGACACTCCAGCTAGCAGAGGAAACTAAAGAAGTAGAGGCCATGAGGAATGCAAAGGAAAAGGCAGAGATAGAACAAGAAGCAAGCCTGGATGAAGTCCTTGAGCTCAAGGACCAATTAAAAGTCAAAGATCAAACCATCCAGAGGCTGCGAGCATCACCTGCGAGAGTTAGAGCTACAAGCTCGACTCAAATGATTTCCGAGCATCAAATATATGAGGAGCAGATGCAAGAACTCCAGAAGGATTTGACTCTCGAGAAGAAGCAGAGGTTGATGATGGCTGAAGGTTCTATCGCAATGCAAACCAGAATGGAGGACAGCCAAAAAGCCCTACAAGAAGAATTGGAGAGCATAAAGATAAAGCTCGAGGAGGCTGAAAAGGTAAATGCTGAACTCAATGACCTCCTCGTGACTATGGGCGAAGCCAAAGCGGAAAAGCAGACACTCCTCAAGCAAATAGAGGAGTTGAAAGGCCGGCAACAAGCAGAAGCAGAGAGCTCAGGGCCAGCTGCCAATGAGGGCATCGACCTCGACAATGTGGCAGATCCTGTGGACACACCCATGCGAGAGGAAAGCATAGCAGGCTCCTCTCAAGAGCTCCAGGATCTAACACAAGAAGAGGAGGAAAAATTGCGTAAAGCAATAGAGGCAGAGCTCAGAGAAAGCACAAAGGAAGCCTTGGAATGGGAACAGAGGGTTTTCAAATCTATGATAATTCAGAAAATCAAAGCCAACAATCTCAGGCGTGAATGGCTTCAACCCTCTCTCCCATATCCATTGCTGAAGTATGAGGCAGCAACAATAAACAGGCGAATCAGAGAAGAGCCAACGGTCCCTCTCTACAACGCAGACACCTCGAGGCCAAAAGGAGTAAAGCTAATAGTGGATTCTCAGCCAAAGTGGAGGAAGGCTTGGCTTACCAAGTACCCGCAATACCTAATACACTTGGTAGAGGCACCTAAACACATCATAGATAACCTCAGCTTCTGTCCTCTACCAAGGGTTAGGACATGGAAAGCACAAGAAATCTTACAAAGAAGCCAACCCACTTGGTTGAACTACCCAAAGCTGCCAGGCGTGAAGGCAGGTGAGAGAATAAGTGTACAATACATGGTGAAAACCCTAACGGGCACCATAAAGTTGTTCACTGGCTCACCTGACCTTACATGCATCATGATGAGAAAGATCTGCAGAACCATCCTAGCAGTGTTTGAGACCTTCAAGCCAGGACAGGTGACTGACAGCATATTCTTCTTCCAGGACACATACAGATGTGCTTATGATATGTCAGGTCAGCCTTCCAAGGAGGTGATACATGCGTTGTATCAAAGAATTATGTTTCTCCCATCCTATCACCTCCAGGCATTTGAAGAAGCATTCTACACGGGGTTCTTCACCATGCATACAGATATCTTTGGCCCAACAATGCTAAATCTACATGCACAATACGAATCACTGCTAAAGTTGCGGGAGACCATAAGATGAAGCAAAGGATCAAGGCCATGTTGGGGAAGACATGAACAAGGAGGGGGGGGGATGTTAGAAGCTGGACACACCCCACGGCATCTAACTACTCGGCGGACTATTATTTTTTGTAATTATTCATTCGTTAAAGAAAACCCGATTTTTCACCTTGTAAATATTGGAACTTACAGAAGTTTCCAGCTTGTATCCCAGTTTTGATAGTTAGATGGAGTAGATGGATGATTTTGGAACTTTAGGGTTTGAGAAGTTATAAGGTATATATACCACTTTTTGACCTTAATGAAAAAAAAACCCCTTTGTCATTAAAAAGAAGTTTGAAGTCTGTGAGTGAGCGTACTGTGTACGTGAGAGGGAGTGTGAGCTTTGTCTTTACGCTACGTGTGCTATGGTGGTCGGAATCGAGTGCGGAGAAGTGCAGCATGTTGCCCCCGACTAGAGCTACAAGCCGATACCAACATTGCGCGTGTACGGTCCGGCTTTGGAAGCTCCTTCTACGAGCTTCATCGGTTGTTTGGGTGAGCATACGTTATCTGATTTCGCATTGCAGCATATCCACGCGTTCACATTGAGTAGAGCTACACATTAGGCACTTCAGATTTCAGAAACGAAGACCTGCAGATTTCGGCCAGACATCCTACGTGTTTCTGCACCGGGTGTTTTGGGCCATGATTTTGGTTCATAGACCTTAAGGAGAGTGGCCTATAGGTATTAGTAGGGTCTTCTTCAAGTTCTATGGTGTTTTGAAAGTGTTTGATGGGTGTTCGGCTCTAGCAAGCGTTGTAGGAAGATTCCTCTTTTGCACTTTTGAAGACTGTGACTTAGACAATCGGTAGGGACCTCTGTAGGAATTAGTTAGGAGTCGGTCAAGTGTAGGTTGACACCTTATGCTTGCTTCCACGCGCCTGCGGGTCGAATTTCGTCCTTAGCTAACATTACTTGTTAGGTGAGTTCTCGCTGTGCTGACGTCCGTCGCGGCGTACCCGTCCAACACCAAAGTAAGCTTGTCAAGGACTATCTTGAGAATTCTAAGTGAGCCTTAACCATGACAAATCATCCACCACCAGGGTTCTTATACTCCACTCGGAGACATGAAAAACGCAAGAAACGATGCAATGCCTTCAACAAAGGGATTGAGAGAATACCTAGAGGAGAGACATCCTCTGATAAACAAACCAAACATGAGATTCATAAAATCCAATGAATCCATGAGAGTGCTTACAGATAACACTCATGAGGGCTTATACAGATTCACAAATGGGGAGCCATTAATCTTCTACAGGTGAGTAGAGCCCCATGCTAGAGAATTGACTACACATAAGAACCTCCATGCATTCACGTATACAAATGCCAACGGAGTGCAATACTTGATGGTAGATAAGTATGGATGTGAGTACAAACTTGTTGATCCAATTGACCTAGAGAGATACACATACAAGGGTACTCCGGTTCCTACTTACTTTCAGCCAAAAATGATGCCAGAGTACACATCAAAGAGGATTCCACCGGGATTTTCTCCAAGACGAGAGGAGAGAGCGAGAGACATCTTTTCGCAAGACCATAAATTGATTAGGTAAGTGACTGAACCACAACGTTTAAGGCCATATCAAGTGTCTCAATGTGTCAAGAAAAAGTACAATGGGTCAGGGGATCAGTATGCTCATGTCTCTCTCTTCAAACAAGTTTTGAGAGCTGAACAGATTGCAGATTTCTATACTCAATATGAGGGATTTGGGTTGACAATAGAAGGAATAGCTTTGACTTGGTTCCAACCACTAAATAGAGATGATTTTTCCAATATAGCACAACTCTTAAAAGAGTTTGTAGAGAAGTTCTCAAAAAGGGGAATCAAGCACAACACGGGGTCACAAATCTAGGCTTTCAAACAGAAAGCAAACAAAAATGTGAAGGAAGCTCTGCTTTGCTTCAAACAATACATCGAGAGATATCCTACACAAGAGCTAACGGAAGATGAGAGGCTATCAGTTCTCTTCATAGAGGGCTTGAGGAATGAAAATCTGAAAAGGACCTACATTTAAAAGGATGCACAACATTTGAGCAAGTAACTAGAGAAGCTCTATATCTAGTTGTGACAATTGCAAGGCCTATAGCGAGGTGAGTGAAGATACAGACAACGTGACTAGTAGTGCCTCATCTCCAAAGAGAGAACCCACAACAAAGAAGAATGTTCAAACTCCTTGGGAACCAATCATTGATCAAGTTGTTGAGGGAGTGATTAGAAGAATAAACCAAGGCTACAAACAAAACCTAATTGTACAACAACCTCAATTGAGGAGATGTAGTACTTGTGGAGGGGATCACCCCATTCCATGGTGTAACACTCAGCCAAAGCCACAACATGTGGTAGGGCAACAACCGCATCTTTTGAATGATGGTAGAGTAGTAGTCAACTACACTTAGCCAACACATGTGCCACAACCAACGAGAAACCAGTACTCCATGGATGCGAATATGCTCATGTTCATAGACAATCTGGAGTATGGTTCAAAGAATATCCTCAAAAGGCAAGAACAAACATTGGTTGGATCTCCAGCTATGAAACAAGAAGGTCCATGCTATGAGTGTGGAGGTGATCATTGGGCACAAAGTTGTCCAAACAAGGGTCCACAAATAGAATTATTTGTGTTCTGTGACAGTTGTGGGATAGATCATCTACGCCAACATTGTGTTAAAAATCCAGACTACAAAGGAAAAGCAATAGTGAATGTTGCAGGCATGATGCCTTCTTCAAGCGGAGTCAAGGTAGAACCTGCCATTCCTTTAAACGTGATGACTCGAGCTCAAGCTCAAGAAGCTGTAAAAAAAAAACCAGCTGAAAAAGTCACATTGCTTGTTCAAACAGAATTTGAGAACATATCAGTGAGAACCTTTGGAAGAAGATCATGGAAAGGAAAACGAGACAAAATGAAAGCGAAGAGGCTGAAGGAGAAAGTGGCTTTGGAAACTGAACTGAATCAAACAAGAGAGCAGCTTAGACAAGAGCAAGAAAGGAACAAAAACGCAAAGGGACCTAAAGAGTCAAAGACTAACTCGGGAGGTTCCGTATTGGTCGACAAAGTCTTTGAACCTTTAGATGCAATTTTGAAGGCCTATGAAGCTAGGCTAAAACCCAATCAAACCTAGGAGGATAGATGGCTGACGTATCTTCATCCGAGCTATGAAAAAGAGAGGTTGCAAATGTGCAAGGAGCTCATCCAAAAGGCCCAAGCTCTTATGGAACCAGTTCCAGATGCTCCCAAAAGGGAGGTGCTAATCCATGAAAAAGTCCAAGAAATGGAAATTCGTGGTATTGTAAACAAAGAGGAAGAGTCGGCAGTTGAGGCACCTTGAGATACAAGGGAAGTAGCCAATACCACAAATGGGGTGGGCTCACAAGCATGATGCCTATTCCAGAGGTAGAAGAACCGTGGCCACAATCCTTATGGGAATCAATTAGGAACCAAAAAGATGGTAGTGCTACTTTACAGTCAACACCTATCCCTGAGATAAACATGAATCATGAATTTTTCTCAGGGGATATAAGATCTTTATATGGGGATGTTAGGTCTATTGCATCTGAAGAGAGTAAACCACGCTCTCTAAAGACTTTACAATCTTTCATAGGAGAACTTGAAACAAAATCGGAGGTTAAAATGGTACCTTCTCAATGGAAAGCCACACAAAAGATGATGGATACCAAGATCTTGCATGAATTGATGTCTTCTCCTATACAATGCACACTTTATCTCTCAGAGCTACTAAAAATTAGACCGCATCTATGGGGACAAATGGGCAAAAACCTTGAAAAGATGGGCTTGAAAATCCCTTCATGTGACTAGCTTGTGGACAAAAATATAGACGACACCTCGCCTAAGAAGCCACAGACAAAGCCAGTACCAGTAAATAAGATGGGTGACTACTGTGAAGGAGAATAAGAAAACACCACCTTACCACTTGAGTACAAAGGGATAAAGACAGTTGCTATATTAGATAGTGGGGCTGGAATTGCCATTGCAACCAAAGAGATATGGGAAAAATGGGGAAAGCCTGCTCTTACAAAACTCGAATGAGACTGCAATTAGTGGATGGATACATGGAGAAACCGATTGGAATATTAGAACAAATCATTCTATCCTCGTCTGGAATCGAGTATGAGCACACCTTTGTCATAATGAATTTTGACAAGAGCAGCAACTTTGATATCATATTAGGCAGACCATTCATGCGTCATCTCAAAATGGTACAAGATTGGGGCTATGACTATATCTACTTGAGACACAAAGAGGTCACAACAAAAATCAGTGTCAAAGATCATAGTTATAGAGATGTAGTGCGAACCCCGGGGGAGGACTTAAACTCCACAACTGATTTCCAAAGAAAAGTGCATATTTGGATGTACGGAGCTCCCGAGAGTGGAATTCATAAAAAGGAAGATTGCATCCTAGAGCGTTCAGTAGAAGATGATACATATGTACCAGAGCCATTTCCACAGGAGTTATTTGAACCCTTTGGATGGGATCAATTACTGGCGACTCTTGATGTGTGTGTGAATGAGGTGACCCCGACCAAATTTTGTGATGAAGATGGCTATGATATAACTCCCTTATTTACAATAAAGATGTTGAAGGAAGCTAACGAGGTTTGTGAGTGTGAAAGCAAAAAAGGTGAAACAGATAGCTATGTAATGGAGCATGATGCCAAAGTGCACATGAAGGAAGCAGAGCAACAACAAGAATATGTCATTATTGACATACCTAAAGAATCGACAAAAGCTGTTCCAAAGAAGCCGACTCCAAAAAAAGTGCAAATGAAAGCAGATGAAGGAAAAAAGTTTCCAAATCCAACGTCAAGTGTTCAAAAAATATAAGATCAAAAGAAGAACAGGGACAAGGAAGAAGATCGATTGTCTCCTACGATGATCAAATTCAGCATATGCAGAGAAACGGGACTCAAAATCACATGTTCAACTGTGATAGATCTAGAAGCAACCATGAATCTAATGACATATGGAACTTGGATCATGATGGGAAAGCCACCAATCACGGAGCTAGAGGAGATCGTGTACATAAGTTCAAAAATTCCAATTCCTAGCTTCAAAGTGACAGAAGCCGTACTCAAATTGAGTACCGAGGAGTATAAAGATACTTTCCACATAATCGACTCCCATCATATCAAAGAGAGTCTGATCCTGACAGAAACCTGGAGGACCATCTTCTTTTGACAACAATCAAAAGCTTCAACAACAACGGTAAGACTCCATGAAGCTTCTCAAATCCATGCAGAGAAGAAATCGCCAACCATCATGGAAAAAGGTAAAGCAAAGGTAAACATTGAAGTATATCAACCTTGCCAGACGACTTTACCTTCAACGAGCTTCCATCAAATTTTCCGTGAAGCCTCTACATCAAGAGCCAAACCATTGACAATGGAATGGAAACCAAAGCACAAAGTCTACCAACCAAAGTTTCCATCACAAAAAAGCATCTAGAAGTAGCCAAAGAATGTCAACCAAGTGTTGGTATCCAAAGAGCACATCAAAGTCAAAGACCTAGTTTGGATACATGAATCATAAGTTCAACCAAAACAACAAAAGGTGACAGGGTGGGTAGCATCAAATGAGTCAATCACTACTCAGGGCTACTTCCAAGGAAATGCTAATGTTTGGGCCAAAAAGCCTAAAGTAACAACCTGTACCTACTCGTCTCAACCAATGAGTTCTACAAAGAGCAAGACGAGCTATAAACGCAAGACAAAGAACTCAATCAGGAGAAAGAACTACCACAAAAGGCAAAAGCAAAAATCAAATCAACAAGGAATGCGACAAGTTTGGGTACCAAAGTCAAACCTCAAACAAGCTACCCAAGCTACAAAACCCAAACAGATGCAACAAGGGATGATTCCAGTGAAGCTACTCGAAGCACAAGCATTTTGTGAAGGTAACACACAAATATGGTTACCAAAAATTGTAGCTCAACCTGGAAACTTGAAGATCAATCAGGGAACAAAGGGCTCTATCCAAAATCAAGAAAAGACATCCAAGAGCCAACAAAAAGCCAATCACAATTCAGGGTTATACAAACTCTAGATGGATACCTCGATTCCAACTACACAAGCAAGGCTTCTACAATGGAAACAATCAGATATGGGTACCAAAGCCTAGTGTCCATCAAGTCATCAAGCAAGAGAAGCAAATGCAAAAGACGGTCACACACGGACCAAAGACAAGGTGGGTTCCAAAATTTCTTGTGGAAACTGAATCACAGAGATCCCACACATCTCAACAACCGCTTCTCATGCAAGATAAAGCAAAGGCTACATCAATCACTCAACAAGCAAGTCAAGAGGAGCCAAAGTATGCCAACCTACTCGACAAAATGGTGGCATCCAAAGACCAAAACAATGGAAGAGGCCTAAATTTCCAAAAATTATGGAATTGGGTTTCGGGCCTTGAACAGGTAAGTCCAAGTCGCCATTAAAAATACATGGCATAAAAGTCAGAGTCGGGCAGCTAAGCCACTGAATGAGCAAGTTGTTAGTCCCAAAACTTCATGTAATATTCTCTGTGGTCTAATCGTCTTAGTTATTCTAGGTACTAATCAAGCTAGAAGAGTTGAGCATAATTACATTGTGTCGTTGATGCTGTTATAGGTGAGCGTAAGAGTCAAAGTCATTGTATTATAGTGGTAAGTGAAGGAGGAAATCCAAAAGACACTCACGCACTCAGCACAGTGAGGTATGAGTGGAGAAGCTTCTACATCAAAAACCCTTCTTGGAAACATGGAAGCTATTGAGATGTCCTTTGATGTCACATGTGCTACATTTGTTCCTTGAAGCACCCATCATCTCCATCTCTTACACTGCATGCTTTTGTTCGATAAATTTTCATATGCATATAGAGTGTCCCATAATTGGCACTTGCATTAGACACTCTTCCTTTGTTTCTCCAATGCACTCACCTTGCATGACAGGTACTTCAAGTCCAAATGCTCGACTCCAATAAGAGCGTATACCAAAGGCCCTTTTTTCCAACCGGGCTTTTCCCTTTGGTCATCCAGGTTTTAAGACCCTAATCTAGAAACCCTCATCATTGACTTCTTGTATATATTCCTTTTACATCAACAATAAGGAAATGTCTACCCAAATCAATCGACAACAACTTGGAGCAAAACTACAGGTCTCCATATGCTTATCAAGAGAATCTTTTATCTCCTCCAAGGTCGACAGCAATGCTCCATCAAAAAATGGCAAGTGAAAGAATGGCCTACAAAGACAAGCAATAAAAATTCAACAAGCGAGCTATCCACAACAATCAAATGTAGCTCGCATAGTGCTTCAACATTGGTGACCTATTGAAAACAACTCAAATTGCAGTGGACCTTGAAAGAAAATCCATCATAAAGTCCATGCCCCAAAGAGGTTCAGTTCTACAAGCTCATACACATCAACATCCATCTTCCCGATGGCCAAGACTGGAAACAAAGAGGAGAATGTGCAACAAGAAGAAAAGTTGCCTCAACAATCACGCTCAAATCAGGTATCAACAACATGATAGTTATGAATCACTCTAGGAAGGGGGGAGCATTATCAACAACAAAGCACTTCCCAATCTGGAAGACAAAGCTGAAGACAACCCTATGACAAGACTGCACAAGGTCGTGTCAAGGGACGACACGAATTAGGAAGGGGGGAATGTTTGAGGACACATCAAACGGGCGCCCACCTGATCGGACACGTAGCTAGACACCACATTTGTAGTCTATTAATTGTCTGAGCTAGTGTAGTGATACTCTATGTAGATCCTAATTCTAGAGTAGCAGGTCAATTCTTTGCGTTGTAACGATGTCATGATAATTGTAAAGGTCCGTGTGAGTCGGCCACTGGCCATTTAGAAAGCCCTAGGTATAAAGGTCAATAACTTTAATGTGAAGAAAAGGCTTATCTTCAGAAGAAGAAGAGGGAGCTCTGTAAAACGTACGCTCAAGCTATGAGCTGCTCCAACTTGTAATCGACGCAACTAATGATTGGGTAATCCATTTTCAAATCCAAAACTTGCATTGTGTTCCTCTCTCTTTGCTCTTTAATTCAAGTGTAAGCATTGTTAGTTTTGTTGAAGTTCGCGACTACTTGTCTGTGAGCTATAAATGCAGATTTGAGTGCTTAAATCACTGTTTTTAGTCGTTTTGACCATATGAGAGTGTTCTTAGACCATAGGACGACATTTTTGGCATGTTTTGTTGCAGTTTTTAGGACCTTTTTCATGATGGATCGTGATTTTGGTACCTTGTCAGATTGGAACCAGACTTGCTAGGATAGTGTCCCTAGGTGTCCTAGACCTCCTCCTACATTTTTGTTGCATTTCGAGTCCGTTCGACTGCCGAAATGGCGTGATGACCTAGAGCTGTGAGAAAGGACATAGGCAGATTTCCCTTATCATTGAGTGTTGGTTTGCTTGTTGAGCTAGTGTGTTTGCTTGTTAAGGTTCACTTCGTGAGATTGACAATCTCATAGAGTTTCCGTGCCCCATCCAAGTCACTTTCCCTGAGTATTGACATTATGTTAGTGCTAGAAAGCTATGCTGCAGACGTCTGTCGTGGCAACCCGCTAACAAAGATTCCAATGGGAGAAGTACTTACCCTTAGTGGAGTATGCCTATAATAAAACTGTACATACTTCCACAAGAAAAGCACCTTTTGAGATAATTGAGGGAAGATCAAAAAGTCCCTTGCTACTTAAGGTACACGAGAAGATCTTCATTGCAGATGAGTATAGCCAAGACCTACAAGAATATTTCCAAAAGATTAAGGATGCTATCTCTATCTCACAGCAAAGGCAAAAGGTTGTTGCTGAAAAGCACAGAAGAGCCCAAGCCTTTAAAGAAAATGAATGAGTCTTAATCAAATTTCCCAAGGCTCGATTAAGGCACACGACGGACAAGAATCCTACATGAAAACCAAAAGTACATGCTAAGTTAGCAAAAAGGTACTATGGTCCCTTCCAGTTTCTTAGGCCAATCAATGAGATGGCCTATCAACTCAAGTTCCCCAACCATTGGCTCATACACAATGCTTTCCATGTGAGCCTACTAAAGCCTTACAAAGGAGAGCCATCTCAAGAACCAACTATTGAAGACCCACCGGAGATCAAGGACCAAGAAGAGGTGCTGTATCCCGAGTCCATTCTCCGACATGAAGAAGGTACTAAGAGGCGGTAAGACTATCTGACGATATCTTATTAAGTTTAAGAATTATCCTTTTGAAGATGCTAGATGGATGCAAGGCATACAATTAAAGGATAACCTAAACCTTGTCAATGCTTCCCAAGAGTAAGCAAATTTACAAATGTTTAAAATGAACAATGTTTTTGTCTTATAAGACTCTCTTTTTCTTTATTCTGCACAAAAATGAAGTAGTATGCATGCTTAGATCAAGTTTGCAGAGACGATGTCTCTCGAACACCAAGTAGAGTTTGTCACTCTACTATGGAAGACTTATAGGAATAATGTGCAGATATGCTTGCGGAAGATTAGGCTCTCTAGCACCAAATGGACTAGTCATCCATTCTGGAACGATGTCATAGGGTAACATAGGGATCCTCTACCCTCTAGCAAAAGGACTAATGAATATGCTTTATCTTCTCTACCCCATAGTCGAGGACGACTATGATTTCAAGAGAGAGGTAATGTCATAATAACTAATATCTAATTCTCCTAAATGATTTTCTCATGTTAAATTGATCATTTAATATGGGGAAGTGCCAGGGGAGAAAAAGCTAGAATATTGGTTAAGTTGGCAGACCAGCCACAGTAGGGATCCAAAGGGGAGGCCATCTGCAAAAGAGCTATGTTCAACAATGGGCTCCAAAGACCTTAGGGTTCAACCCATTAAGACTTCCAAAATGCTAAGGTTTCAAAATTCAAAGGTTGTGCCCAAAGGTCAAAGATTAGGAAATTTGGATGTTGTGTGTGTCCCAAATAGTCTTTCTCAAAGCCTACGAAGGAGGGGGTGAGCCCAAGAAGTAGGGGATGAGAGAGAAACTCACACACACGCAGACACACAAGCTTCCTTTGTACACAAGGGGAAAGAGGGACACATGTCAGCTCCCTAGCCCAGATGCCCACAAGGTGTACTCAAATCCTATTGAATGGCCTTGGAGGTGGACCAATGAGAATTAGGCTAGATTAAGTCTATTTAATTAATTTAAAAACACTTAGTAAAAGAACCAATAAGAATTAAGCTCTCTAGAAGACTATTGGACAATCTCCCTAGGGGTCCAATGAGCATTCAGCGGCCCAATGGCTTGCCTGATTCCTATTGGCCAAGAGACAAAGGGGTCCAATGAGAGTTTAGTTGCATAATTAAATAGCAAAAGCTCTCACAAAAGGGAAAGTGGGACACATGTCAAAAGGCTATCACTTATGCTGCTTAATTTCCATTGGCTAGGCCTGGGGAGGTCCAATAGGGCTGTAGCATGAGCAATTAGCAAGGGGGGTTGACCAAGAGAGAGAGGGGGCTGATTTTTCAAAGGCATTATTCACTTACGCAAGAAGACTCTCTCTCTCCTTCTCAAGCTTTATTGGAAAGCTTACCACCCAATCCAAGCTTGTGAGAAGGGAGGCCTACACCAACAACTCTTGGCTTTGTGATGCAAATCCAACCAAGAGCCAAGCTTCAATGCATTCTCATCTCCTCTACCATGCTAATTACTAAGCTAAGCTATGCTAATATGAGTGATTATGTGAGGAGATGTACATCTTTCTCGTAAGCATACTCCTTCTTCCTCTCAATCTCCTCTCATACCCTGCTAGCTCTCACCATCTTTGAAGGTGTGTGAGGTCTTGGGTCTGAGACTGTGAGGGAATTGATGTTGTGTTTGATAAGTGTTTTGCTTAGTGCATGAAGTTTCCATCTTCATTGCACTAGCTAGTATTGAAGGAACACAAAGAATTGTATTGTAAAATGTCTCTCTTGATGATGGGAGAAACCATAATACAAAGCCTTTTGGAGGGGGGACCAGCTCCATGCAAATCCATTCCTCAATTGTTGTCATTGCTTAATTTCGCTCTCTTTTGAAGTATTGTTCATGCTATATAACTAGTTGTTATACTTTTTGTTGCTCTCTCCACCCAAGCACTCTTGTTATTCTCATTAGGAAACTATTCTAATGAATTGCTTACTATGTTCATGCTATTTTCCGCTACACACAAGTTACTAGACCATTAAATGTTACAGTGTTGATTTGACAGTTTGAGAAAAATCATTCACTTTTGTTCTTGTGTGGCCAACAATTTACCTCTTTATGTTTTCTTAAGGCCTAATCTTCCCTAAAAGGCATTCACATACATATACATATACATGACAGTTCGGGTGATGAGCAAGTGCATAGTTTCAGGTGATAGATTTTATACAAAATTTTAAGTCAGGAGATTCAAAGGGCTGGCAGCGGATTGCAAATTAGCGGAGTTGAAATCAAGAGGGTTTTCTTGTAGCGGTTATGAGATGATGACTCTTGACAAGGACGAAGTGATACAAAGGAGGCATACCGGCAAAGACAAGATCGGATGTACTACCTAGAGACACGGAGCCTGCAAGAAGCACAAACTCGGACAAGCTGATGAATACTTTTTGGTGCACCAATGCCAAATGAAATCATTTTTGATTTTTTTCCAACATGTTTCATTATCAAATCTTTGTAATTCTATACCATGTGATAAGGCATTTGACTGTGATCAAGGGATATGTGAATCCGTGTTGGATTTCTAGAAATCCACCACCGGGACATGCCATGTGTTGACAGGCACACTAGTATGTCCGATATTTAGTCAGTCGGATATTGGTTAGTCGGATACTCCTATGTTGGATTGTAGTGGGTTGAATTATGCTTAGTCGGATGTTGATGAGTTGAAGATTTTGCTTAGTCGGATTCTGTTAGGATGTAGGAAAAGCTATAAATTGTAATATTGAAACGAACAAAGGCGCAAGAATCAGTTACTCTCTCTCTCTCTCTCTCTCTCTCTCTCTTCTTGCTCTCCCTCTCGATATTTACATATGCTGTTTTGAGAGTCGTTCTCATTGTTTTTCCCTGTTGAGGGTGTATGCCATCGAGAGAGAGAGAGAGAGAGAGAGAGAGAGAGAGATGAAATGATATATTAACGTCTCAAATGGTCAAAATGACCTATGAGACCCAATCGAAGAGAGAATTAAGGAATTGGAGATTGATAGGGATATGGACAGACGAGGAGGGAAATACTTAGAGAGAAAGAGAGAAAGGGTTAGAGAGACAAATGGAGAGAAAGAGGGATAGAGAGAGACGTAGCCGGCAAAAGATTGATAGAAATAGAGAGAGAGGAGCAGAACAATATTTAGAGAGAGAGAGAGGGAGGGAAAATGGTGAAATAGGGAAATATGTAGAGAAAGAGTGGGCGAGAGAAAGGGATATATATATATATATATATATATATATATAGATAGAGAGAGAGAGAGAGAGATGAAATGAAATGAAATGATATATTAAAGTCTTCAAAAGGTCAAGATGACCTATGAGACCAAACCGGAGAGAGAAGTAGGAGATTGGAGATTCATAGGGATAGAGAGGGAGGAGGAGGGAAATATTTAGAGAGAGAAAGAGGGATAGGGATAGAGAGAGAAATGGAGAGAAAGAGGGATAGAGAGAGAAGTAGTCGACACAGAGAATGCTAGGGATAGAGAGAGAGAGAGAGAGAGAGGAGGAGGAAAAATTTTAGAGAGAGAGAGAGGAGAGAGGTGGTGGAATAGGGAAATACATATAGAAAGAGTGGGGGAGAGAGAGAGAGAGAGAGAGAGAGAGAGAGAGATGAAATAAAATGAAATGATATATTAACCTCTTCTAAAGGTCAAAATGACCTATGAGACAAAATTGAAGAGAGAAGTAGGGGATTGGAGATTGATAGGGATAGAGAGAGAGGAGGAGGAAAATATTTAGAGAGAGAAAGAGGGATAGATAGAGAATTAGCCGGTGCAAAGATTCATAGGGATAGATACTTGGGAGTGTAGGTGGACCAACAGATTGTCATCCATTGTGACAACCTCAGCAGCATGCAATTGGCTAGGAACCCAGTGTTCCATGCCAGGACCAAGCACATAGAGGTCCATTACCACTACGTTCGAGAGCGAGTGTTGGCGGGCGACATCGACTTGGTCTACGTCAGCACAGAGGAGCAGATAGCGGATATCTTTACCAAGGCCCTCGGAGCTGAGAAGCTTCGACGTTTCCGGACTATGCTTGGACTCAGCGACATGCAGAGCTCGAGGGGGAGTGTTGAGATGTCGAGCTCTACATCTTGAGTTGGCATCCACTACAGGTCTTGGCCGCTTACGACATTTACTCACTAGCGCGTTAGGTGACCGACACGGAGGATCTCTGCCAGTGATTCTACAACTGGACTACACTTATAGTGCCAGCCTAGTACGCTTCTAGCGAGTTCACACTTAGTGACCGCATGTACATATGTGCTACTTTTCAGTTTTAGCACTTTGTCATTTTGTACTCTCTTTTCTGTGAGAAGAAGAAGAAGCTTTCCATCTCTGTGTGCTTTGTGCTTGTCTTGTGTAGCTCTCTTGCATCCTCTTTCTTTACACTCTGTTGTCGAGCTAAAGAACAAAGTCACTATGCAATTTTTGCAGGTTCCAGACAAAGAAAGAAAGATCATATATGAAAAAGCTTTACATGCACTTAAGGACCACCTTGCCAACCGCCAACCCGGAGATAATTTCAGCCCATAAAGCTGTTTCAAGGGATGACACGGGCGAGGAGGGGGGGAATGTTAGCAACAAGTTAACTCGGATACCATTTTTGGGAGCTCTCATTATAAAAACAATTATTATTTTGATGAATCGGGAATATTGTAAACTCCTATTTTTCGAATAAACCTTGTAATTGATAAGCCGAGGCTACAAGCTTCTAGATTGTATCAACCTGTCTTTACCTATCTTTAGTTAGAGCTCCCAGATTATTAGTTTTGACCACCGAAAACCTTGGCTAAGGTATAAAAGCCAATTTTTATAAGTTCTTTTTAAAAGTTTTGGATAATGAAATACACAGCGTGAGCTAACGATGCTCACTTCTCTCCTTCTCATGCCTCCTACTCCCTCCTCGGTTGTCACATTGCAGTCGAGTCTGTTGCATTGCAACCCTAGGTAAGAGCTCTACACATTGACGTAAGCATTTTGCAATATTTCATAGTTTTTGGCGTCGTCGACCCGTGGCCTAATTTCATCATAAGTATAAATTTATACTTCAAATCAAAAACTAAGCATAGGCGGAGTATTGGGGCATCACTGCTAAGCATTTAGATGCATTATGGGTCGAAAACGACTAGGTCAAAATCCATTGTTGTTAATAATTGCGATTTTTGCACTTGACCTAAAGTGGGATTTGAGACCATAAGCATGCATGCTTAGGTCTTATAATCATGTCCTAGAAGGGGGTCCAATAGGAATTGAGAAAAGAATACCCACCATTTCCTATATAAGCACCCCCTCTATAAGCTACTTGCATACTTGCCACGCTCAAGATTATGCTTAAGTAAATCAAAGTCTCCATTAAACCTTTCTATTGCTCTCTCCCTCTCTTGAAGGCCAAACCCTTGAGGGTTTTGTGAAGAAGCTCCTCTCTCCTTCCTCTTCATCCTAAATCCCTTTCCTTTCTCCTTGAGTCTCACATCTCTTCAAGGACTTCAACCCCACTTCCCTCTTGTTTAGAGGAGGTAATCTTCATTTCTAGTAGGTTTAATTAATCCATGTGTTTTAATACTACGAAGGTTTATGTGCATCATTTTAGGTTTAAGCTTTAATGGTAACCTTGGAACTAGGGTTAAGTATTAATGGTAGTTATGCATCATAAAGTTAAGCTTCAAAGGTAGATTTGCACTAGTAAGCTAATCATTAATGGTAACTTTGCACTTAGGTATAAGCTTTAGTGACTACCTTGTATTTTTAGGTTTAAGCTTTAATGGAAACCTCGCAATTAGGGTTAAGTGATAAGAGTATCTTTGCATCATTAAGTTAAGCTTAAAAGGTAGATTTGCACTCATAAGCTAAGCTTTAATGGTAACTTTGCACTTAGATGTAAGCTTTAGTGACTACCTTGCATTTTTAGGTTTAAACTTTAATGGAAACCTTGCAATTAGGGTCAAGTGATAAGAGTATCTATGCATCATAAAGTTAAGCTTCAAAGGTAGATTTGCTCTCGTAAGCTAAGCTTTAATGGTAACTTTGCACTTAGGTGTAAGCTCTAGTGACTACTTTGTATTTTTAGGTTTAAGCTTTAATGAAAACCTTGCAATTAGGATCAAGTGATAAGAGCATCTATACATCATAAAGTTAAGCTTCAAAGGTAGATTTGATCTCGTAAACTAAACTTTAATGGTAACTTTGCACTTAGGTGTAAGCTTTAGTGACTACCTTGTATTTTAGGTTTAAGCTTTAATGGAAACCTCTCTAAGTGCTAAGAGTATCTATGCATCATTAAGTTAAGTTTCAAAGGTAGATTTGCACTCTTAAGCTAAGCATTAATGATAACTTTGCATTTAGGTATAAGATTTAGTGACTACCTTGTATTTTAGGTTTAAGCTTTAACGAAAAGCTTGAAAACTCATAACTTATAGGATGACCTTCTAGCTTCTTAAATGAAAAAGCTAGGCACCATAAGAAAAGAGTAGTTGTCTAAGCTCGATAGAAGTAGTTCAATTTTTGGTATTGAAGAGTATTTCTAAAAGTTGTCAATTTCAAGTTTGTTTGCAAATACGGAATGGGGGAGATAGGGGATAACTTCGCGAAATTGACCTCCGTGTTGTTTTGAACCGAAAACTCTACAAGCTTCCATGGAGATGCCCCATGGATGGCAAAGGATTGCAAAAACTTGGGAATCGTACAAAACGGGGATTGAACTTAAAAAGTTGGCATTTCCGAAGAGACATTAACCATCAAATGTTTATGGAAAAAACTCGCTTGTATTTTCTAAATAAACTTGGCTGGTAGATAATTAAGGAAAGTAGGAATTAAGGTTGATAAATGAATGAACTTGGAAATAACTAACTAGGGGTTAAAAAGGAATCTCAAGAGGTGATAGGATAGCCATTGCAAAACATAGATTTAACTAAAAGTTTTGAAGATTGTCTTGAAATGACCGGAAACCAAGATGAATCTTCTTGGGGTCAATTTGATTGAAAGACCGGCCCATTGAGAGGATTCTCTTAGGGAACTTGACGGAGATTGGCCCTTTTTCGGCTAGGGCAGCGTAACCGGCAAGTTGTTATACCTAGGTCATTCATGCCCGAGGGATAAGGGATGAATGGGTTTGTTTTATTTTTGCCCGGCCGGGTGAAGTACCCGCGGTATCTTATTGGAAATCGGCCATAATCCGGGTATGGTCTGATGCCAATAGTTGGATGAGAAGGTCATACTCAGGGAGGATGATGTGAATTTAATTAAGGAAATTTGTTCGGCTTGGTTGCTTAAGGAACTAGAAAGGCTAGGAATATAGGGGCTATCCTGTGCATCTGTCACCAGATGGTGCTATACCTCTCAAAATAAAATGCTTAGGAAGGAATGATTAAATTACTTGATGAGCCTTTCCCAAACACTTAATTCTGGGAAATATTGTGAAGGTGTTGCCATTTTGATGGCTTGTAACCGATTTTGAAGGTGTTGCCATTTTGATGGCTTGTAACCGATTATCTTGGCCTGAATTGGGAGGCAAGATGAATTGGTTGAAACTAAATGTGTTGCATGATTAGTTAGGAAACTAGTTACAAGATAATTATAGCATATAAAGAAAAGAAAATGAATTAAAAGTTTCTAAATAAAGATCTGGTCGGAACAACCGGATGAATTTTCCTGAACGAGGGTATGCAACAGCTTGCATGTTGCTTGTTGTTTGATGATGTCTGATAGACTACTGTCTTCCTAATTTTGTAGTAGTTAAGTACTACCTCAGGAAGGGATTTTCATGAAATGGTTCGGTGGGTGGGCGGATCCGGAGGGTCAGATGGCCGGATGTTGATTTAAAAATTTTATGTTAAACGCTAGGACTACGTTGGATGAAAATGGGTAATCGGGGACAAGCGAGACCACGTAGGATTGCAAGATCCCTCTTATTAGGGGAAAGTGATAAGTGTCGTGCCTGCTTGTCAAGAAAAATGGGTTATCACCATGGACCAAGGGAGAACAAGAAAGCAAGAGAAGATCCTCAAGTTAAAGATCAAGAGAATCAAGACTAAGGACCACAATTTTGGGTTTAGAAAGCTGTCAAGGACAGATTGATTATGAGAAGCGGATAGAATCATTGAATGAAGGGATGTACCCCCTTGGGTTGCCATTCAAGATAGGTCGGAGTCATGTTTGAGTGTCGATCCCAAGTCGGAGGGATACCTGCAGATAAATCTACGTCATTCCCTGGAACGGTCTGGAGGACAGAGGGAGGTGAGTAGGGTCGAGTCTGGGTATGGCCCTCACACCAAGCTTCAATGCATGCTCATCTCCTCTACCATGCTAATTACTAAGCTATGCTATGCTAATATGAGTGATTATGTGAGGAGATGTACATCTTTCTTGTAAGACTACTCCTTCCTCCTCTCAATCTACTCTCATACCCCGCTCGCTCTCACCTTCTTCGAAGGTGTGTGAGGTCTTGGGTCTAAGACCGTGAGCGAATTGATGTTTTTTATAACTGTTTTGTTTAGTGCTTGAAGCTTCCATCTTCATTGCACTAGCTAGTTATTGAAGTAACACAAAGGATTGTATTATAAAATGTCTCTCTTGATGGGGGAAACCTACAATACAAAGCCTTTTAAAGGGGCGACCACATGTAAATCAAGTCCTCATCTGTTGTCAATAGCTTAATTTCTCTCTCTTTTGAAGTATTTTTCATGCCTATCTAAGTATGTGTTAAGATTTTTGTTGCTCTCTCTCCACCCAAGCACTCTTGTTATGCTCATTAGAAACCTATTCTAATGAAATTCTCACTATGTTCATGTTATTTTCCGCTACACACAAGTTACTAGGCTATTAAATGTTACATTGGTATCAGAGCACAAGGTTTCTCCTTTCTTGCTCAAGAAGGGAGGTCCTTAAGCTAGTTGTAAATGGTTGGTATTATTAATTACAAATGAGTAAGTAGAATAGGGATTTTTTAGCCTTGCAATGTGCCTGCCTTCGTGCAGATAATGGGGCATCACCGTCGAGAGCTATGGTCTTAATAGTGGAGTCCTACAGGGCTTGCCTATGGCTTAATCACTATTGAGCTATCAGAAGCTTGATAGGAGCCGGTGTTGTTTTGGTGTTGAAAGACCCTCTCTTCTATTCCTTGCAATTAATGGTATTCGAGCCACGGGTACAATAGCTTGAGTGAATTTCTAAAGGGGTAAAGAGAAGTAGCAACTAGGGCTTGAAGTGCCAAAGTACAGTTAAAAACTTTTACACCTAAAAGTTATTAGAAAGGCTGACAATCGTAATGAGCGTAAAATTAATGTTGATAGCTTTGATTTTGCTAATGAACAGGCTACTAATGATGCCCCTATGATTGTTAACTACCTTGTTTCTAGGCTTCAACAAGCCATGGGAAATCCATCCCTCCAAAGTGAAGTGCAACGATAGCTTCGTACCACTGGGATTCTCCAAGCTCCCCACCATGACGAGAGAGTACCTAGGAAGCCTCCTTGTGAGACTTCCAAAAGAGGCCTCTCTCCAATTCAGGAAGAAGAAGAGGATCCATACGAAGGGCTCAAAAATTTGCTTCTTGATGACGCATCTCCTTCTCAAAGGAGAACTCAAGAGCCCACACCAAAGGAACGAGAAAGAAGTGAGTCCCTGCCACCTCGATGGAGATGGCTCCATGAAGACGGCGGGCTAAACGCTCTCCATCACCTCCTAAATAGAGAAGACCATCGCCCACTTCTCCACACCATAATTCAAAGAGGGATGACAAAAAGCAAGAGAAGAAAAAGGCGAAAAAGAGGTCACCCTCTTCTCCGTCTTCTTCATCCTCTTCCTCTTATGAAGAAAGTGATGGTTTGGATAAAGAGAACCAAGGCAAGAAAAAGGCGAGAAAGAGGTCACCCTCTTCTCCATCTTCCTCAAATTCTTCATCTTTTGAAGAAAGCGATGGTGCAACTTTTGAACCATCCAAAAGAAGAGGCCATAGGAAATCCTATGCCACGTGGAAGAGGTCGTCCAAGCTCAAGAAGGTCAAAGAGGGAGGAAAGAGCATCTCTTTCCTTACCCATGATGGCACCTTTGGTGCTACGGACAAAGTCTTGGCCTTTATCCAACAATTTGATGTGGTGTTTGGAGATGAGGGCTTCACGGAGTCCTCTAAGCTATGCCATGTAGCTATGCACTTTCAATAGTCCGCCAGGCAATGGTGGTCTAGCCTACGAGCAAACGGTGAAGCTCCACAAACATGGAAAGCTTTAAAAGCTTCCATCATGAAGCAGTTTTTGGCCACCGATGCCAAAGAAAAAGTACTCACCAAATGGCGAAGCTTGAAGCTCTCTCCCTATGAATCCATTCACAAATATGTAGACAAGTTTTGGGATTTACATCTCAAAGCCGTTGTCTTCAAAAAGATGGATTTTGGAGAGCAAAAACAACAATTTTGTGCGGGCTTAACTGAAGAAATGGCGGAGTATGTCAACTCCCAAAGGTCACGCACCATATCTGCGGTTATACACCATACTATGGTGGTTTCTCGAATCAATTTCCAAATAGGGGCTAAGAGAAATCCTAAGCCCACGAAAAACAAGGGTTCCAATGAGCCTAAGGGGAAGCACAATGTCCAAAAGTTTCCTAAGGGCAATTCCAATAACAACAAAGCTAAGGAGAAGGGAGTTTACAAAGGCAAAAACAAACTCTCTCCTGAAGAGCTTGATCGTTATTGCAAGGATAACCATTGTGTCAAGTGCGGCGAGCAAGGGCATGTGTACCGTGCTTGTCCCCAAAAGAACACCCACCATGAGCCTCCTAGAGCTACCTTGGTTGAAATCCAAGAGGAGGAACCTCACCACAAAGGATCTCCTCTATGACATGCTTGGGGAAAGGTAAGAGAACATGATTCTTTTATTCTCTTTGACCCTGATTCTACTCACAATTTCATATCCATAGAGTTGGCCACCAAGCTAGGCATACAAGCTTACGAGATGGGAGATGTCCTACCCGCAAATGGTGCTTTCAAGGGGCAAGAAGCTTCAGTCACTCCCTTAATTGGGAAATTGAGGCTCCATGTCCAAAGCTATGTGGACAAACAGGACTTCTTTATCTCTCCTCTCAAGCACGAGGATGTAATCCTAGGGGCACCATGGTTTGATTGCATGGCTGCCAATGTTAAATTCCCTGAAAGGAGAATCTACTTTAGGTTCAGGGGAAAAGATATGTACATATATGCTAAGGAAATGGTAACACCATACCCATTGTATATACCCAAGCTTTCAATAAGTCAATAAAGAGCTCTATTTCCGTGTACATGATTTTTGTTAAAGATTCTCAAAATGAACCTAATGCTTTAGCAAAAGAAAATATAAACAACCACAAGGAATTAGAGTTATCCAATTTTCTCAAGGTGTTTCAAGATGTTTTTATTGATGACATCCCTTGTGAACTACCTCCTAAACAAGGCAATGATGACCATGCTTGAACTTCTTCTAGGAAGTTCACCGCCTAATAAACCTCCTTATAGAGTTTCTCAAGCTCAACAAGAGGAGATTATGCGGCAAGTGCATGAGTTAGTTGAGAAGGGCATGGTTAGGCCTAGCTCATCTCCATTTTGCTCATTCGTGTTACTAGTGCAAAAGAAAGACGGAACATGTCGTATGTGTGTCAATTAGAGAGAGTACTAAATAGGATCGCTATCAAGAATAGGTTTCCCATTCCATGGGTAGAAGTCCTATTTGATAATCTACAAGGATTGACCTAAAAAGTGGCTACCATCAAATAAGGATAGTTGATCAAGGCATTGTAACGACCGCATTTCACGCTATGTTTGGTCTTCACGAATACATTGTTATGCCTTTTGGCTTGATCAATGCACCAACCACATTCAGCCGCTTGATGAAGAAGCTATTCAGGCCTCACCGAACCTTTATTGGAGTGTTCTTTGATGATATTATCATCTACTCTAATTTACTAGACGAACACAAGGAACACCTCCAGGTAATATTTCAAGTCTTAAGAGAGAATAAAATTTATGTTAATCGAAAGAAAAGTGAGTTTTTCTTTAGGTCACATTATCTCTCAAGATGACATCCAAATGGATCCATCAAAGTTAGAGGTAATAAAAGGATGGCCTAAACCAAGGAATCTTCATGAACTAAGAAGCTTTATGTGTGCATATTATAGATGCCTCATAGAAAAGTTCTCACAAATCGTAGGACCATTACATGACCTAACAAAGAAAAACGTTAGGTATACATGGTCTGCCAAGGAGAACAACGCTTTCAAAAAGCTTAAAGAAAAGCTTATCTCTCAAGCTGTGCTTACACTGCCGGATCTCTCAAAGCCATTTGAGGTCCAATGTGACGCTTGTGGTGATTTCCTTGGAGCTGTTTTGCTCCAAGAAGGGCACGCCATAGCCTATGAAAGTCGAAGGCTCGACCCTGTTGAGCAAGCTCTAGGCATATATGAAAGGAACTCCTTGCAATTCTACATGCCTTAGACTCATGGAAGCACTATTTATTGGGGATTCCTTTCATTCTGCGGGCGGATCACCAAAGTCTTAAGTACTTCATGACACGTAGACCAAGCTCTCCGACAAACAAATGAGGTAAGCAAATTTCCTTTCGCAATTTCATTTTCATATTGCTCACGTTGCTGGCAAGCATAATCAAGTAGCCGATGCACTCTCAAGACAACCGAGAGTGAATGCGGTTTCCATAGCAACTCACAATGATCTATCTTCTATGATAGATGAGTATGCTATTGATCCCGATTTTAGAGATGTGATTTCCGCCCTTGCACTAGGGAAGAAAGAGGAACCATTTACTTTACAAGATGGTTATCTTCTCTATGGCAATAGACTATGCGTTACCAACTCACTACGTGAGAAAGTAATGTATGAATCTCATGCTCCTCCTTATGCGGGGCATAGAGGGATTCAGTCTACTTTACAAGGGATTGAAACATATTTCTATTGGCCTACCATGAAAACAAACATACAAGAGTATATTTCTAAATATGTGGTATGCCAAAAGACAAATTTTGATAGAGGGAAGCAACTTGGATTGCTTCAACCATTGCCAATCCCTAATTCACCATGGGAGAGCATATCCATGGACTTTATCTTTGGATTGCCTAAGTTTATCCATGGGAATACGGGAATTTGGACAATAGTAGACAGATTCAGTAAACAAGATCGTTTTATACCTGTCAAAAAGACTATCAAAGCCCATCAAATGGCAACCCTCTTCATTTCACAAATCTTCAAGTACCATGGCTTGCCAATGTCCATACTGTCGGATAGAGATCCTAGAATGACTAGTAATTTTTGGAAGGGTCTCTTTGAGAATTTAGTGACAAGGCTAAATTTCTCTTCGGCCTATCACCCGCAAACGGATGGCCAAAGTGAAATAGCTAACCTAACAATTCTTGATCTAATCAAAGCCTATGTAACGGAAGTAGATCAAAGGTCCCAATGGGAGAAGTACTTACCCTTAGTGGAGTATACCTACAATAACACTATACATACTTCCACGGGAAAAGCGCCTTTCGAGGTAATTGAGGGAAGATAAAAAAGTCCCCTACTACTTAAGGTACACGGGAAGATCTTCACTGTGCAGATGAATATAGCTGAGACCTACAAGAATCTTTCCAAAAGATGAAGGGTGCTATCTCTATCTCAAAGCAAAGGCAAAAGGCTGCTGCTGATAAGCACAGAAGAGCCCAAGCCTTTAAAGAAAATGATTGGATCTTACTTAAATTTCCCAAGGCTTGATTAAGGCACACGACGGGCAAGAATCCTATAGGACACCAAAAGTACTATGCTAAGTTAGCAAATAGGTACTATGGTCCCTTCCAAATTCTTAAGCCAATCAATGAGATGGCCTATCAACTCAAGTTACCCAGCCATTGGCTCATACACAATGCTTTTCATGTGAGCCTATTAAAGCCTTACAAAGGAGAGCCACCTCAAGAACCAATTGTTGAAGACCACCGGAGATCGAGTACCAAGAAGAGGTACTGCAGTCCGAGTCCATTCTCTGACATGAAGACAAGGTATTAAGAGGCGGTAAGACTATCCAACGATATCTTATTAAGTTTAAGAATTATCCTTTTGAAGATGCTAGATGGATGCAAGGCATACAATTAAAGGATAACCTAAACCTTGTCAATGCTTACAATGCTTCCCTAGAGTAAGCAAATGTACAAAATGTTTAAAATGAACAAAGTTTTTGTTTTATAAGACTCTCTTTTTCTTTATTGTGCACAAATGTGAAGTAGTACGCATGCTTAGAATCAAGTTTGTGGAGATGACGCCTCCCAAACACCAAGTAGAGCTTGTCACTCTACTATGGAAGATTGATAGGACTAATGTGCAGGCATGCTTGTGGCCGCTTAGGCTCTCAAGTGCCAAATGGATTAGTCATCCATTCTGGAGCGATGTCATAGGGTAAGATAGGGATCCTCTACCCGCTAGAAAAAGGACTAATGAATGGGCTTTATCTTCTCTACCCCATAGTCGAGGATGACTATGATTTCAAGAGAGAGGTAATTTCATAATAACTAATATCTAATTATCCTAAATGATTTTCTCATGTTAAACTGATCATTTATTATGGGGAAGTGCCAGGGGAGAAAAAGCTAGAATATTGGTTAAGCTGGCAGACCGGCCACGGTAGGATTCCAAAGGAGGGAAAAGAGGGATCCAAAGGGGCGGCCATCTACAAAAGAGCAATGTGCAACAATGGTCTTTAAAGACCCTAAGGTTCAGCCCATTAAGACTTCCAAAATGCTAAGGTTCCAAAAATCAAAGGTTGTTCCAATGGTCAAAGCTTAGTTAAATTGGATGTTGTGTGTGTGTACAAAAAAGTCTTCATGCTTCCTACATAGGAGTGGGCGAGCCTTGCAAGTAGGGGATGAGAGAGAAATACACACACACACACACTCACTCACAAGCTTCCTTTACACAAAGGGAATGAGAGACACATGTCAGCTCCCTAGCCAAGATGCCCACTATTGGATGGCCATGGAGGTGGACCAATGAGAATTAGGCTAGAGTAAATCTAGTTTAATTAATTTAAAAACACTTAAAAAAAGAATCATTAAGAATTAAGCTCTCTAAACGACTATTGGACAATCTCCCAAGGGGTCCAATGAGCATTCAGCAGCCCAATGGCTTGCCTGCTTCCTATTGGTCAGGAGACAAAGGGGTCCAATGAGAGTTTAGTTGCATTAATTAATTACCTAAAGCTCTCACAAAAGGGGAAAGGGGGACACATGTCACAAGACTATCACTTATGCTTCTTAAATCCTATTGGCTAAGCCTGGAGGGGTCCAATGGGAAGCCAGCAAGAGGAAATAGCATGAGGGGTCAACCAAGAGAGAGAGAGAGGGGGACTGAATTTCTCAAGGCATTATTGCACACACACTCACACTAGCTCATGTGTGAAGCAAGAAGACTCTCTCTCTCTCTCTCTCTCTCTCTCCTTCTCAAGCTTTAATGGAAAGCTTATCACCTACTCCAAGCTTACGAGAAGGGAGGACTACACCAACAACTCTTGGCTTTGTGATGCAAATCCAACCAAGAGCCAAGATTCAATGCATGCTCATCTCCTCTACCATGCTAATTATTAAGCTATGCTATGCTAATATGAGTGATTATGTGAGGAGATGTACATCTTTCTCATAAGACTACTCCTTCCTCCTCTCAATCTACTCTCATACCCCGCTAGCTCTCACCATCTTCGAAGGTGTGTGAGGTCTTGGGTCTGAGACCGTGAGGGAACTGATGTTGTGTTTTATAAGTGTTTTTCTTAGTGCTTGAAGCTTCCATCTTCATTGCACTAGCTAGTTATTGAAGAAACACAAAGAATTGTATTGTAAAATGTCTCTCTTGATGGGGGAAACCTACAATACAAAACCTTTTAAAGGGGGGACCGGCTCCATGTAAATCTAGTCCTCAACTGTTGTCAATAGCTTAATTTCTCTCTCTTTTGAAGTATTGTTCATGCCTATCTAACTATGTGTTATGATTTTTGTTGCTCTCTCTCCACCCGAGCACTCTTGTTATGCTCATTAGGAACCTATTCTAATGAAATGCTCACTATGTTCATGTTATTTTCCACTACACACAAGTTACTAGGCCATTAAATGTTACAATAGGAAAGAGGGTTTGTGATTTTTTTGTCACGAATGCTCTAAACTTTAAGCCATCTTTAGAAAGAGGATTGGTGACTTCCATAAAAACTTTTTCACAAAGTTTTTGTGACTCTCATCACAAACTCTCACAACTAAAGGTTTTGCACCAGCTAGACTGCACACTTTTTGACATGCTTTTTGGTGAAGCCAATGCAAAGTAGCTGGCGTGAGGGTTCAAAAAGTTGTTTTCAAAGGTTTGTATACAAATGATTAAAGATATGGATCAAAAAGACCAACATGGCATGCGTTTTGATCAAGGTACAAGTCAAGTGTTTCAAGCATTTGCTATGTTTATGTAACAACAACAAGCTGCAGAAAGAAGGGAGGTGTCAAAAACCAAAGCCCTTCAATCTATTATGAAGAAAATGGACCAGTTTGAAGGGAAATGTCACAAAATATCTTCGTGGTTATGCGAAGGAGATGGAGTTGCAAACAGGTACCACAGGTGGACATGACTTGCAGTTATGTGCTTGTTGTGGTCCCTCAGATTAGAGACCATGTAAGGAGAATCAAGGAGGAGCATGGAAGAGATTGGGAGCAATTAAAATTATCCCTAAAGGAGGAAAAATTCATGGATGACTCTGAAAGGGTTACAAAAAGAACTTTCTTAGAATGGGTTGCAAAGCCAGAAAGACTTCCAATCACTAAACAATTGAGGGAGTTTGAGCGACGCTATGCTCAACTGTCAAAAACAAGGCAAGGTACTTTGGATAGAAAAAAAATTGAATTGTTTCTTCAAGCTGTAACACTTGAACTCTAAGAAAAGCTAGAGATACTTGTTGAAGACAAGAATACATCACAAGGTTTAAAGGCCAAGTGGAAAGAGGTTGAGGATGCGGTCTCATTGCTTGATAAGAGACTCTGTCGAATTTCTCCCAGGTTTTCTCGCCATAGTTTCTTGAAATTCACTTATGTTTGTAGACATGTGTGATAGTTTAGAGTCTACAAAGATGACTCGAGGGAGACGGAGGTCTCGTAGTTGTCGATACATTCATAGTTGGCATTGTGGTCACATAGGGCACATCAGGCACCGTTGTTCCAGACATATGAGGCATCAGCAAAGATCTATGCATGATACACATGAGGTTTTGGCACATGCTAGAGCTATGGATTCATATGCCAGTGACTCTGATATCACGTTTGCCGTTTAGCATTCCTCCTGATTCCATGTCTTTGAGAGGTGACACTTCTCCACGTTGGTTTCTAGATGAGGATGCAATTTTCCACATCACACCACATCGAGAGTGGTTTAGCACGTTCTCTAGTGGAAGCTTTGGTTGTCTACACTTGGTCAATGGTTTGGCGTTTGACATTGCAGGCATAGAAGATGTTTGCATATTTTTTTCTAATGGTGCATCATATACGCTATGACATGTGCACTATGTTCCTCAATTGAAACAGAGCTCGATCTTAGTGAGACAATAAGCATGCTTAGAGAGCAATCTTTCTAGATGCATTGCGGTTCATTAGTGATAGCTTGCAGTGGCTTGGTATATCCTATGCATGTGTCTGAGGTTCGAGACATCATAGTCTTGGTTTTGTTGCTAGCATGCTTTCAGTGAGAGACGAGACGTGTCTCCTTTGCGGGTGAGCTCCACCATGCTCTCAAGACATAGCATTTAGTTGTGCAGGACATGCCAGTAGACTCTGTAGAGACATAGGTAGAGTGGCACTGCTCTAGTGATACACAATAGGTGTCATTGGAGTCTGTGTAGGCAAAGGTACAATTGGTTTTCTTCCTAGAGGCACATGTAGAGATGACATACATGGGAGTTCTTTGATATGCTCATGCTAGAGGATGATGATATGGTGCCAAGATGCACACTTCCGCCTATGGGTGAGAGGGATGTAGCCATCCTAGTGTTGATGTTGACACATCCATACAGGATGCGTAGTATTGATGATGCAATACATGCAGATAGCACAGGGGAGGCAAGTACAACCAGGTTTGTGCAGATTTTGTCAACATTCGAGCGTCTCATGTACAACCTACTAGTGTCGAGCTACAGTGAGAGCATTTGTAGCAGGGATTGTCAATCATACAATGACTAACACTAGCATGATTCATAGTGGAGTTTTGTAGACCATACACAGTTGTCTGTGGGATTTACATGCACGCTCTAACATGGGTACACATACTAGTCTACCACTAGAGCCAATATGGATGCATGTAGATCAATTGAGCGAGCCAATGGGTGTAGGTTGAGAGAGTCTCTTACCTATTTTCTTGTACATACTAGTAGTTTAGCTAGTAGGACCCACTTATCGGCACATTCGCCTTTAAGTGGGAGATTGTTGGGGTAAAGGTGCATGTGCCTTGCCCAACTTCCCAGGTAATGGGCGGCCACCCACTACTCACCTTATTGGTTGTACATTTATACAAAAATAAGGAGTAGCTCATTTGAGCTCTACTCCACCCACACAAGGCGTACACTCTCCGTCCCCCCTTCTCGCGCGCACACACTACACCGCATCTGTACCACGCACACACGCATTTGCACACACATACTTGTCATATGTAGTGGCATTGATTGGAAAAAGGAAAAATAAATAAATAGATATTAAACAAATTTAGTGATTGCGTACACCATACAACAGGTTGGGATGATCATGTGCACTCTTTATCACTGCATGCCTATCTTGCCAAATGCCATAACAATGAAGCAACTGTGGAAGAGAAGCATAGACGTGAGAATGGGGATGCAGGTCCCTCTACCTCAAAGAGGGTTACCAGAGTTGGAGGAAGGAAGGATCTAGGACCTCCTTATGAGGCTTCACCACAAGTGTCTCCTCCTCCTCCTAAGGTTCCTATGGAGGAAGCGTCTACAAGAAAGAAGAAAGAGCAAGAAAAAGCAAAAGAAAAAGGCTCCGTGTATAGACTACAATCCAATCTTAAAGCTGCCACAAACTTAAAGCGGGTATTGGAGGAAAAGATTTTGAATAGTAAGGTTGAGTTTATCTTGGGTGAAATTATTGGCATATCTAAGCATAAGTTTCATGAGGAAATTATAGATATCATAAAAAGAAAGAGACAAACTCTTACTAAGTCTATTTCCCCACAATCTCAAGGTGAAGGAGAATCCCTGAAGGCACAAGGGATACATGTACAAGAGAGTGAATGTGATGACAATGTGGTAAGATGCTACTAGTCTTCTCAAAGAGATATGCATGCTAGATTTGTGGATGATGATGATGAAGATGAAGCCTCCCATAAAAGCCACTACTCTAAAAGTCATTGGAAAAGAGCTACCATGGAAACTTTGGTCAAGGTGGGTGACCTTGAGGAGCCATATGTTGCATTGATAGATCATGGCTCCGAAATCAATCTTATGTCCAACAGTCTTTACATGAAGGGAAAGTGGCCAATAGACATAGACCATGGTTGGATGATTAGAGCATTAAAAACCTCATCAGAAGATTTACATGGGGCTTGTCAAAATGTGAAAGTGACCATTGGTAATGTTAAAAATGAGCAAAGTTTCTTTGTGCAGGAGATGTCTACCTATGCTCTTACCCTTGGGCAGCCATACATCACAACCATCCGCATGGAAACAAAGGACTTGGATGATGATTTTACTTATTCTAGGATAAAGAGCAAAGATGGGAAGCGAGCTATTTAGTTCTTGATTGTGTGTGTAAATCATGAGAGGAACCGTGATAGTCTTTGTGATTATCCTCTACCAAAGGCAAACAAAGAGTTCAAAGACTATAGAGAGACAAGGGGTTTTGGCCATGTAGCATTATAGAGCGGGATTGTAATGGTACAAGAAGAAAAAGCCCGACCCAAAGCAAGAAGAAGCTTTCCTATAGGTTTTCAGGGGTTAACAAAGCATGGTTCAATATGATTTATGGGTGGAAGCACCTTAACGTGTCATGCTAAACTTTTAGAGACAGACAAGTATGTAGATAGAGTAACACCATACATGGGTTCACAAGGCGAGCTCTCTACATTAGTGTGTAATACCACCGTGGAGTTCTCTTTGGGGAAAAATTTCTCTATAAACAGTCCTAGCTCAGATACTTTACCACATCCTTTTCACACACACCCTCCTTCACAACAAGTAGATCAGCGTGGAAATAAATCTTCCGTGGAGACCTTATCAACACCCATTTCTGTAAATTCATGCGCTTCAATGGTATCCTTGTCTAAGGACGACCCAAATAAGCCAGATGACACTCCTTTGAGGACACCCTTGTCTAAAGATGACTCAAATAAGCCAGATTACATGCCTTTGAGGACGCCGTTTGCTTCCTTATCACTTTCCGAGACGCCTAATTCGCAAAACAGTCAAGGTTCCCCTACAATTGTAGGTGAAGACAGACCAATTTTAGGAACTGTTGCAGCTCATTGGAACCATTCATCGTCATCAACAAAGAAGTGGTGGGATGGAAAAGGAATTCCAAATTCCACTAATAAATACAAAGAGGTATGTACTTTGATCATCTCCAGCTTATTGCGTGTGTCCATCTTAGATATTGATTGGATTTTTCAATTACAGGATCAGAAAGTAAGTGATAGTCTTTGTGATTATCCTCTATCAAAGGCAAACAAAGAGTTCAAAGACTATAGAGAGACAAGGGGTTTTGGCCATGTAGCACTATAGAGCGGGATTGCAATGGTACAAGAAGAAAAAGCCCGACCCAAAGCAAGAAGAAGCTTTTCTATAGGTTTTCAGGGGTTAACAAAGCATGGTTCAATATGATTTATGGGTGGAAGCACCTTAACGTGTCATGCTTTTTGTGCTAGTTAGCATGTGCCAACAAGCATATCTTGTAAAAATAAGGACAATGATGTCTTTCAAGTGTGTGAGTCTCCATCATGAACTATATAATGTGTAAAATACAGGACAAAGTTCAAATGAGCTCAAAAATTTACGCTGAGACGTTACTTTGAAGATGTGGTAGAGTCATGATGCATGGAGGTAAGCATGTCACATGGGCCACATGAAGAAGAGAGGGGGGGGGGGGGGGGCGGGGGCGATTGCAAGCTGCAATTTGTCCCTCGATCATGGCTCACCAGATTGCCTAGGTGGAGAATAGCTCGGCACATCAGCAAACCACCTCTAATGACGACTCTCTTGACACTCCACCAAGATGGAAGTCGAGGGCAAAAGCTTCTGTTGCTTCTCCTCTGCCCCACAAAAGGCTGAAGCTGTCTAACTCCCAAGGATCCCCAATGCCATGCATGCAGGGAAGGGGAATAACAACTCAGGTACTTAATGAAAGTGATTTACATTTGAATTTGGATTTGGAATCAGACTTGAATTTGGATTTGGATTTGGTTTATGATGATTGGTTGTCAACATTGTTTATGAAATTGGATTTGAAATTAATGAGAATTGATGACTGTGACTAATGATATCTTGGTGCATCAGGATATGACATATGCTGCCTATTCTCATGGTATGCGACATTAGAGTATGCAGTATGTGGATGGCATAGGCATAAGCAAATGTGTTTATTTAATTTTATGAAATTTTTATATTTCTAGCGGCAGGCATAAGCAAATGTGATTTTATGAAATTTTTATATTTCTAACACAATTTTTTTTAACAATTGTTTTTTACTAGTATGATTGACCATTCTTATCTCAACAACTGAGGACATTTTCTTTCTAACGGAGAGGTATGTAATGGAAATTGATAAATATAAGTTTCTTGCGGAGTTCAAGGTAGAAAAAGCTTGCTTGATGTATATTCTATGCAATAGGATATCACATTATGTACATTTTATTATTCAAGTGCTCTTTATGAGCTATGATGATTCTTATGTCCGGTCATACAATCTATATTCACTTTGAGCATTCAAGAAATCTATAAATAAATACATGCAAGAGGAAAATGCTTACTCTTGCACGGGGGGAGATTGCACCCAGTGTCTGTGTTATTCTTCTCTCTTCTCCTCTTTCCTCTCTTGCCATGCCAGTGTAGCAATCCGCTCTAGGAGGTGCACCTGCACGTGCTTCTTCTTCTTCTTCTTCTTCTTCTCTCTCTCTCTCTCTCTCTCTCTCTCTCTCCATGTTCGTGTATAGCTTGATTACGTGCTTGTGTGACCTGCTAGGTTGCAGGTCTGTTGTTTTATGGCTTGTATTATGTTATTTGAATTTTTTGCAGGGCCTACTACGCTCTTGATTGTAGCACTCTCCACATCCACATCCCCCCCCCCCAATCCTTCCCTCATCCTCTAGCAGCAACAACAGGCCTCACTTAGATTTCTTTACCTAACAATCCACACTAAAATTTTTGAATTTTGTATACACTTGCCCTCTTACACAATGTGCTTTTTTGGCACTCGACTTCCATTTGTGTGTACAGTAATCCACTATGCACATGGTTCACAATCCACTCTGTAATTACCTTGATTCTAGTAATATAGTCGTTGTTATTTCATCTCTCTCGTAATATTCCTCCATCCTTTTTTAGAAATTGCATCTCCTTTCAAGGGAAGGCCTCATGATTTCATCACTTATTCAACTTTGCATATAAAAAGAGGCTTTTTAAACCGACTTCTTACTATTGAGTCATGCTTTTCTTGCAACATGTGGGGTTGTGCACAAGCCGTTGTGAACCAGCTCTCTCACTCTGAGGATGAACAATGGCTATGTATTCTAGTGGATTGTAGGCTCGTAAAGAGCTTGGAATGATATATAAAAGACACTAGCCGGAAGCTTACATCTTTCCTTCGAGTTGTTATGAACAAGGATGAATTCAAACTATTGAACTTCACTTTTCATGTGCTGCCCCCCCTTTTGTTTACAAGAGGCAAACACTAATATAAATTTGATTTCTAGTAATTTGAGCGAATTATATTAGCAACCCAAAAGAATTCCAATTTCTAGTCTTTTTCTTGTCCAATAAGTAGCCGAGTGATGGTAGAAAACATTGCTCACTAGGTGTTGGATGGTGTTTTACCCTTTAGATACACATTTCTTGCTGAAAAGCGGGCGATAGTAGTCTTCTACCAGTCTCGAGGGGTAGGGGGACATTCACATGTTTTTGGGTGGGTCCAAAAACGCACTGTCTCCTTTTGAATCAATTAGTAAGCGCCATGGTGGAAACACACACTTAGAAGCTGCTCTTCCACCAACTAGCCTAAGGCCCGTGTCACACTGGGACGGGGTGTGCTAGGCCATGCTGAGATGGTGTCGTTCCATTCGCCAATGAAAAGGAAAAACTTGGCCGCGAGCCTTTGTCAGAGGGCGGGCAAGAGAGGCCGGCCAACTTTCTAATGAAGCGACCAACTGCAAAAAGCGCACGCAGGAATGACGCTCACAGGTTTTGAGACCTGCCAGTCAACTCGAAAGACGGACGCCTTACCATTTGGCTACAGCGGATTCGTTGGGGGAAGTTAGCATTGTTTAGGATATAGCCTAATGTGACGCGTTTGGCTGGCCATCTTCCAAAAAGTGGAATGGCTGCGTGTCCCAATGTGACACGGGCCTAAGGGGGGTGCATCTTTAGTTGAGAGGTTGGTTAGAGGGCTCCCCGGTAGGCCTGATAATGGTGCCTTTTCGATGGGGGGGTGCTCTAGATCATCGTAGCGCCATTTTCATAGACTGTAGCCAAGTTCGCAAATACTTTACGATTGAATTACCTACATTTATAGGCAGCTGCAAATTGCCTTGCACCTTTTCATGCAGTATGGGATGGGCTATGGAAATCATTAGGGCCCGGCACATTCTGATTAAACCACTCTGTATGGAGAGGGCTTTGGGTGGGGAGGTTGGAAGACAATGTACAGGCGTTTTTGTGTGTCTTATGGGACGGCCAACTTACAGCGTGGCCAAACTTTCTTTCAAAATCCTTTACTGCATGTGAATTTTTAAATTGACAAGATGGGCGCCAACTAATAAATTCAAAATCTCATCACACACACACGGTATGCGAGAGAGGTAGACGGTGTCACGGGGACACACACAGATCTCTCTCGAATCAACAAATTTGAAATCCTGGCTTTACGCCGACAAACACCCACCCCACTCCGTTCCACGACCTCAAACGCCCTCGTCTGCGTGCGGATTTTTGAAATCGGCGTCGTGTGATGGCCCAACCGAGCAATCGTCCCCACTAGGTACTTCCTTGCCCACGGCCCAGATGTCTGAGAGAGAGAGAGCTGTTTTGGTGCATGCGGGCAGTGGGACATGCGTCATCAACGCCTCAACGATGCGCCTGGCCTACCTACGAGTCCTCTGATTTGAGTCCTCTCTATACATAACTTCCACCCTCACCGTTGCCTCTAGCTGCTTCTGCAGACTGCTGTCTCACTATGTGTCCTCTCACTCCTACGCTCCCTGTTACTTCTCAGATTTGGGGTTCCATGCTCTGAAAGAGATTCTCCACAGCTTTTTTCACACTCCTACGGTCTCTGATTTCTTAATTAACGGAGATCTCTGCATGTGCAAGCCACAATGGAAAGATCCTCAGGATTGTGAGTGCAGATGCGATGCCAACTCTTTAGAAGCAGAATGGCATCGAGGGTCATGCCTTCCAGTTCTGTCAAGCTTGCGTGAGAGTCAACAAACAAGGACTATAGATGATGCACAGAAGAACATGACACAGCTTTTTTGAAGGCGAACGTACTGCATTCTGGTGTAAGCAGGCGAGGGCTACTAGAATTGGACTCATCTGTTGAAATCAATGCTGCAAAAAAGGAGGCTTAGCCCTGGCAATGAGCTCCAATGTTTATCTAGGGATCGATTGTTATGCGTAGCATTTGTCAACTCAAGCAGAAAGGCAACCTTGTTCTGATACTTGCAAGGAGAATTTCATTCTTCTCCTTATTTAGGTTTTTGATGCCAAGTTTCAACATAAGGTACGCCCTGACAAAGCTTTAACCTGTGAATGAGCAATGGATTGGCTCCTTAGCTGCTTCAAATGCGGACATAAACGTCGAGCTCGATGCTCTGTTGCTCGCCTGGAAAGTAAAAAGGTATGCTTCTCTGAGCTGAGATTTGTTTGTTGGAAAGCGTGTTGCTATGAGTAGTATCTTTCTTTCATTGTGCAATTTGTAGAAATTGTCTTGTTGTGGCAGCTTGATAATTTTTATGGTTCTTGTGCAATTGCACCTGTTTGTGACTTGTTTGAGGGATGCAATAAAATTTCACACTTTAAGCATGCATGCGTATCAATGAGTACTTGTGCCTTTAAGGATAATCACATGGAGCACAAAATTAGAACAGGGAGCATGAATGGGAGCAGGCGTGAAGTGCCACTCCCTGTGACTTAATTCTCACAATTACGACATGTAATGGGGACATAATAGGAAATGGCAGCCTGATTATTTTATCGTGGTTCTCGTGCAACTGGCACATGTTTGTGACTTGTTTGAAGGACGTTGGAATTTTTTTTTGACTCTCTGAGCATGCATGTATACCAATGAGTACTTGTGTCAGATAGGATTATTGCATGGAGCACGATATCATAACAGGGACCAGGAATGGGAGCAGGCATGAAGTGCTATTCCTTGTGACTACATTCTCTCAATTGTTACATGCTACGGGACCTTGAAATGCGAGATGGGAATGTGAAACACGGAACGGAGACCCAAAAATGACCATTCCCTGTGACTATGAGCTCACATTCCCTGTGCATATGGCTCTCTCTTGCTTGCTCACAATTACAGTGGCCATGCCATTGTAGTTTTAACCTCTCACTCATGCCTCACCATGTAGGTGGGCTATATGTGACCCCCTGACAAAAACTAGGACATTAAATTTAAACCACAGGATTACCTTGGCATCAAGCGTCTGCTGTGCCCCTGTTTATGATAGTCTCAACAGATCTTTCTCTTCGAGTCTGCTGGCCAGTTGACTGACTTAGTGTACTGGCTGGTTGATTGAGTTGGTATGAGCACCATTGCTGATGCGTGCCTAGGTGATAGGGTGACTCCTCTATATAAGAAAAGACATCTGGAGAAACTTTGTAACTCAGAGTATAAAGCATGACACACTGATACACTCTCTCTCTCTCTCTCTCTCTCTCTCTTTCTCTCTCTCACACACACACACACGCACGCACGCACGCACGCACGCGCGCACAGACACACTTTTTTTGTAAATCACTGGTATTAATTTACAAGTGGGAAACCTCAACATGAGGAAAACCCACTAGAAGACCATATACAACATAGGAGAACACAAGTGTTCTCATGGAAAGGAAGCTAAAAACAGTGAAAGAAAATTCTCGGTGCATCAAGGGAGATATCTCCAGCCTTTAAGGCATAATGTAACGATTGCCCAAGCAACAATTTAAAGTGGTGAAAAGTGTTGTGACTATGTTGCAGTATTACATTTACTCCTAGTTGCAGATAGGCTAAGTGCCATGCCAAAGAGGACCCCTATGCTTGGATGGTCACACCCCGTTGCCCAAAAGACGTGCCTCTTCGCCAAAATCCACACTCTTTCGACGACTGGTCACACCCCTCCGCTCTACGGGTGCGACTCTTCGCCCAATGGTTGCAACTCTTCGCCGAAAGGATGTGTCTTTATGTCTAAAGTCATGTCTATTCACCATGAGACATGTCTTTTCATTTGTGACTCTTCGTCTCCTATAAAAGGAGCCCATTGTACTCTGTTTCAATCAATAAAACATAGAGTCTTCTAAGTCTTATCTTTGAGTCAAGTTCAAGTTCCTTAAATCTTAATCATGAGTTTAGGTACTTAATTAAGGATTAGTAACTAGAATCCTTACAGTGGGTTTTATTTAAAGAGGGAGGGAATGTCACGATTGTGACTATGTTGCAGTATTACATCTACTCCTAGTTGCAGATAGGCTAAGTGCCATGCCAAGTAGGACCCCTACGCTTGGATGGTCACACCTTGTCGCCCAAAAGACGTCTCTCTTCGCCAAAAGTTACACTCCTTCGACGATTGGTCACACGCCTTCACTCTACGGGTGCGATTCTTCGCCCAATGGTTGCAGCTTTTCACCAATAGAATGTGTCTTTACGTCTAAAGTCATGTCTATTCACCATGATACGTGTCTTTTCATTTGTGACTCTTCGTTTCCTATAAAAGGAGCCCATTGTATTTAGTTTCAATCAATAAAACACAGAGTCTTTAAAGTTTTCTAAGTTTTATCTCCGAGTCAAGTTCAAGTTTCTTAAGTCTTAATCATGAGTTTAAGTACTTAATTAAGAATTATTAACTAGAATCCTTACTAGGATCAATCATTAAACCATGAAACATCTGAAGGTTGTGTTGGTTCCATAGGGCCCATCGAGCCCAAAATCTGACCCAGCTAAAGAATACCTCAAATTGAGAATGCCAAAACCTGCTATGAAAGGCACTTGAGGGATAAAAACACACACACACACACACACACACACACACACGCATTTAAGTATTGATACAGTTATAGCTCTACACCTGACTAAATCAGCTTACAAACAATCTCTCACTGCCTGATAGAGTCAGGGATTTTTTTTCACTAAAAAAGTTAGTCACCACCTCTTAAACTGGTTCCCCTCATAGGAGTGGACCCTTGAATGGGCGCATAATATAAATTAAGTAAATACTCTGTATACATAGCAATCCAAGGTGATGATGTGCTCTCGCTTGGGTGGTGATGTGATGTACACATTGAGTTGGGCCCTGTTTTTCTTATTACGTTGTATTGTTTGGTTTTTATATGTTGGATGTTAATACACCATGGTTTGAAGGAACCCATTTACTTCATGTGCGATTGTGATTGTGGTTGGGATGTTTGGTATCGTGTTTTATTGGCCATGTGCAAGAGCCCAACCCGTTCAACTTATGATAATATTCATCGATTGGTTCTCTTTGGCTTTTTATTGTATTAGGCGACTTTCTTTCATATGATGTGCTGTACGCCAGGCAATGGGCGTGAGTTTTTGTAGGAGAGTTAAAAACACATGGGGTTGGCTTTTGAGGCTCTTGCAAAATTACTGTCCTAAAACTTTGAAAATGCTGCGTGTTGGCAGCTATTGGCTCGTTATGATTGATAACTAGTTATGACAGAGATTTTGGCTTGGTTTAAAAACCATGCTGCCTGAGTTGGTTAGGGGAGAGTCGGTATGATATACCCTTGATGTTTGCAGGCTAAAACTATTGTCAGGCATCATTAGGTACTCCTTGCCGAAAAGGTGCTAGACTCATGTACTTTTGGCTTTTTGATTGGGGGTGTTTGCATACTATATGTGCCATTCTCTTAGTATGGGTGGCTTTTGTTGTATCTGATACCGGGTTACTGTTGGGGCTGCGAGCATAATGATGATGTTGCCTTTTGGGTTATTGTACTGCTCACTGGGGTTTTGATCATACTGTAGGTTTTTCATGGTTTTTTATTAGGCAAGGCGACAGTACACTAGTTGATACAATCTCTGTTTATTCAATCTAGTATGGATGATTTGTTTTGGCTTGATATGCTTAGCTGAGTTTGGTACCTAAACCAAACGAGAAACATATGTGGTTCTTCTTGAGAAGGTCGTATCTAATGTTGAAGATTTAGGCTACTATGGTTTGCTTGATGGCTTTTTGGATGGAGGCGGTAAGAGGGATACGGTGTACACTTGATTGATCTAGAAGAGGCGTTAACTGATTTTGTTACACTAAGAAAGTGTAGGATAACCTTGCAAGAAGTTTATGGTGTTATATGGCTGAGATTTAGGTGCAAAAGAACTTTGGGCTGATAATGGTATTAGGACACTTGGATTGGAAGGGGTGGTGGCCTTTTGATCATCAGAATGTTATGAATATTAATACCTATTTAAGGTCTAATAAAAATAAAAATAGGGTTATATAGAAACCTTACATATAACTATTACCATAATTCGAAAGGATAATGACCTTTTTATAAGCATTAAAATGAACTTAAAAAACCACACACCTTGTACTTTACAGAACTGGAATACATGTACACTTTGAACATTTGTTTAAGTTAAAAAAGTTGTAAGTTGGACATGGATAACAACTGAAATAGTTCGTTGACACATGTAAAACGCATTCAAGGCTAATATATTTGTTGTCTTGTTTGGATGGATGTACGTGAGGACTCTATCCTTTTTTGGAATTTTTTTGGCTTAAAGCAAATGTTTGCTCTTGACATACCAGGCTCTTGCCATTTCATGGAACATACATTTTAGATCGACCACTGTACTTTTACATTAGGATGAGACTTGATTCTTTTAGCAATGTACAAAAATAGTTTTAAAACTGAGTTACTTTTGTATTAATCATTGTCACTTGTCTAAAGCCAGCTGTCTTTTGAACTAAAATGTTCATTTATGTTGTATTATATAAGTAAAGCAACCACACACACACACACACACACACACACACACACACACACATAGAGTCACTCTCTCAATCCTCTTGAACAACAAGAAATATAAAACAAAAAGAAAAGAAATTTTACTGAGCAGGCAGATGTTGACTGGATTTGTATACACTGCCCACTTACATGGCTTAATGGTCCCTAATTTGCAGGAGGGGAGGGAAATTTCTGTTGCTTCTGGCCTCCTTAGCACTAAGCCTGTTGAGAAAGGTAGGGGAGTTATGAGAACATCTGATGAATTGTCTGATGTGAGATTAATGCTAATGAGTAATTTGTTTGATAGTGGCAAATTTCCTTCATGATGGCAATGACAATCATGAAGCAAAGAGGTTCGAGTTGGGTAAGGTTCTTCCCATGCCAGGAAGTGGATTGGCTAGAACTTCCTCAGGATACATCAAATCAGAACAGAGACGTCGCTCAACAAGCAGGCATTCATCAGATCAGTTGTTGCTTGTTGAAAAGCTTGAAGAGGAAATCAACAACCTAAACAAGAAGTTGGTTGAAGAGGTGAGCCAAGCAAGGATGCTCACAAATGAGGTGTGCAAATTTTTGAAGTGTAGAGACTATTCATTTACACAAATCGTGCATATTTTTGGCAAGGAAATGTAAGATATTTTTCAAAATTGTTTTTGGGTGAACTGTAAGCAGGCTAGAGATCTCAGGCAATGTAGTAAACTGCTGGATTCTACTGATGCATTCAATAAGGCACTTGATGCTTTAGAAAATACTTCAGAGAAGGGTTGTGTGGAGGAGAGCCAGCCGTTGCTTTACCTGCAATCAATGCTATCAAAAATTGGCACTACAGAATTGATGATGGACAATTCCTCAGCTCATAGAATTGATGAGAGGTAAAACCTTCACATTCAAGTTTTTTGATTATATGGCTTTTGAAAACCAGTAGATGAAGCACCCAAAGCTTGTCTATTTCAAATCTAATGGTCGGGTTCAATGATTAGAATGTCTGAAGGTCTAGAAGAAGAATCCTTCACCCTGTCCACATCCATTGATGAGGAACACAAACCTGTAGAGGAAAGTAGTGACAGGACAATTCTAGCTCCTGACCTGGCAAAGGTAGCCTCATCTTCTAGTCTATAGTTGTTGTTTTCCCAGTTCCATGATTGGTAGTTAACTGTTTAGTTTCCATATAAATCCAGAGGAACTTGGATTCTGTCTCAGTGGAAGAGGGATCAAAGCTCAAATTAGAGCACCCTGCAAATATCGCCATGTGTCAGCCTTCAATTGAAATTGTGAATCTGGATGCCAACAAACCTCAACGGATTCCAGTAACTAAAAGGAGATCATCGACTACTTTCTCTTTCTCCGGGTTTATAGTAATCGAAAATGAAACAGAAGACACAACCTTTTCAGAGCACTGCAGCAGCTCAGAAGTATCAGTCACAAAGATTATTGAAACACCTGACACAAGCAGCGAAAACCTTGTTGAGGCTTCTAAGAGCCTATTTGCAATTGCTACAAGTAGCCTCCAAAGTCACTCTGTTTCAGTGCAACAATCGCTTTCTCAGATGGGATGTGAAGATTTTTGCTCTTTAAGAGAAGATTCAGAAGTGGAATCTAGCATCAGAACAATCGATGCCCATGGGAGCCTATATAAGGCGAATGAATCACCTGCAAACACTAAGGGGGCATATGGTTTGTGCTCTGGTTCTGAACTTGATGAATCTCAGATTGAGATTTCTAATGAGAGCTATGAAGGGTTTTCAGATGTGAGTGGCAGAACAGATTTCAGCTCCTTATGTAGCAGAGAAGAGAATACTTTGCATGGTTCTGAATTTCTTCCATTGCATTTGCTCTCTCTAGAAGACAAACAATCTGCCAAAAAATGCAATAAGTCACATACAAGTGCTTCACAGATAGAGAACGTAAATGATGTAGTTTCAAGAAGCTTAAATTTTGCAGACTTTGGCAGCTCTGCCGATGTTCAAGTGCAAGGTATTTCCAAAAGCAAGGGCCATGCAGCAGATTTCAGTGTCATGCGCGAGGACTCATCAAACAACAGTATTGATGCAAATCATGATTTCAAGCCCTTGTATATGTATGATGAAGTGAGGATCAAATCTTTGCAGAAAATGACCACCTTCCTTGATCTGGAAAAACCTTCAGATTCTCATGCGGCTGCTTCGGATGAAGCTAAACTTTTAGAGACAGACAAGTATGTAGATAGAGTAACACCATACATGGGTTCACAAGGCGAGCTCTCTACATTAGCGTGTAATACCACCGTGAAGTTCTCCTTGGGGAAAACTTTCTCTATAAACAGTCCTAGCTCAGATACTTTACCACATCCTTTTCACACAGACCCTCCTTCACAACAAGTAGATCAGCGTGGAAATAAATCTTCCGTGGAGACCTTATCAACACCCATTTCTGTAAATTCGTGCGCTTCAATGGTATCCTTGTCTAAGGATGACCCAAATAAGCCAGATGACACTCCTTTGAGGACACCCTTGTCTAAAGATGACTCAAATAAGCCAGATTACACGCCTTTGAGGACGCCGTTTGCTTCCTTATCACTTTCCGAGACGCCTAATTCGCAAAACAGTCAAGGTTCCCCTACAATTGTAGGTGAAGACAGACCAATTTTAGGAACTGTTGCAGCTCATTGGAACCATTCATCGTCATCAGCAAAGAAGTGGTGGGATGGAAAAGGAATTCCAAATTCCACTAATAAATACAAAGAGGTATGTACTTTGATCATCTCCAGCTTATTGCCTGTGTCCATCTCAGATATTGATTGGATTTTTCAATTACAGGATCAGAAAGTAAGCTGGCATGCTACCCCATTTGAAGTGCGGCTAGAGCGAGCACTAGCAAAACAGGGCCGCGTTTTTCAAAAGTGGGCTGAGTCTCAATTTGTGTTCTGTCTTCATACTGTTGCATGTCCTGGCGCTCGTGCATATATGATACCACTTGTTTCCAGTGTCATGCTGTGCTGATTAACATCCAAGGGATCATGATGCCACAGTCTCGAGAGTTTGTGAAATATCAACGGATGGTTCGAAAGTTCAATTTTGCTCACATCTTACATGGTTTGTTGTTTTGCAGGAAGCTTTTTATAGGGGCTTCAGAGATGGAGGTAAGCAGCTGATTTGACCAGATGTAGGCAACCCAAATGAAGCAAACAGCAATTTGCAACCGTGGAGAAGTTGTATGTTGTACAACAGTACAGGTAGGAAAGTTTTGTAGACTGAGAAAATGTAGCTTGCCTAAGCAAAATGGCTTCTCACATTCCTCTTAAAATTTGCACATAGGAAGAGTGGCAATCATAACGATCCCAGATTCCCATGTATATGCCGTTTCATTTAACAAGTGAAATTTTCACATTGATATTCTCTCTCTCTCTCTCTCTCTCTCTCTCTCTCCTTCCTCCCCCCCCCATCGCTGACTACTTGCCACAGCTGACACCATTCCAAGAGATGACTCCCGGGTCGACCGTTCAACTCTAAGCTTTCTCTCTCTCTCCCCTTCTATCACCCTAGTGTGGTAGATTGGTTTTGCCATTTGCCTCTTGAATAACACGTCTTGAGTTCAACTCTCTTCGTCGGAGTGATCTTTAAGGTCTCTTGGGATAGTTTCCTACAACATTAAAGTTCTCTTCTTCTCTCCCTTGTGCCTTTGGCCCATCATGTCTTGAGTTCAAGACTTGAATAACGTATGACTTTTCTTATTGGCTCTTGCATAGTGAATTTTGATGTATAGTCTTTTTGCTAACTATTTTTTGCCCCCAAAAAAGTTTGAATATCCACTAAGCACAATCTTTCCAATTCATTTATTTAGATGATGGGAACTATATAAGAGAAATTGTTGGCACATGTGATGATATTCCCATTAGGAACAATCTTGAGAGAAGTAGTAAACAAATCATAATGAAATGTAATGTGCTTCATTGCACCACTGTCAAAGAACCACATGATCCACAGATTCTTTGATACATGCATGCATCATGAACAAATGGGTCATAATGACATTGCACATTCAAATCCCATTATGCATCTTGCACATCATTTTTCAAATTTACATTGAAAGAAGCTTGTGCAATGGTTACGTTTTCTTCAATCTTTTTAACCTCTTTACCCTTATGCTTGAGGCATTGCTTGATAAGATGTTTATTTGCTTTACAATAGTTACATTTCAGATTCTTTTTGCCTAAATCACTAGAATTTTTAGACCTATTGTTATTTGAAAAAGCAACACGTATAGAAGAAGTAAGTTAATGAGAAACGATGGCATGTTAGTTTCATAGAAGGTGAAGAGGTATTCATACGTGTTCCGAAGCATTTTGAAAGTTTGAAGACTTGTGCTATGTCTGAGTTATCTCTGGAATATTAAGGCCCATTAGTTTTGGTCAATTTTATTAAACCTCCAATCCAATTGCATGAACCCAAGTGTATTCTTGACTATCATGATTTACGTGCTCGTGATTACGTGCATTATCAAGCATTAGTTAAGTGGAAGATCAACTTGAAAAAGGTGTTGCTCAAAAAAACATTAGTATTTAAAAGAAAAAATGTCACTTTTGTTTTTTTAAGGTGAAACCACTTTTCCAATAGGAGTGTTGTGAGACCAAAGGGCTAGTGGGAAACTGGCATAGAGGCTATCTATATATAGAGACAGGATGGTTGGGCCGAGCACGTGTTTCCCTATCCTTGGGCCTCCATTCTTGTAGTCGTATTTTGAATAGTTGGTATCAAAGCAGGGTTTGCAACTTTCAATAATGTAAAGACAAGACCATCAAACTTCACATCATCTTTATCCTCACAAGCATAAAGGATTGTATGTATAAGTGGAGTAATTATTGTTAGGAATAATCTCACCAATGACAATTAACTATCCAATGATTGTCATTGGTGACATTATTCTTAACAATATATAAGGAAGAGAATGGGGTTTAAAAGCGCCTCTTTATTTGTCATGGGATTAAAAAGGAGATTATGGAAGGGACAAATGGATGGATGCCATGTGGATTAAAATGGTGGGTATGGAGGTGCTTAAAAGTAAGTGGTCAAATTTGTACTCTTTTATAAATACAAAGAGAAAATCTCTTATAAATTCAAAAAATGAACTTTTTTCTAAATAGTTGAGTAAAAAATCAATCCTCCCCCCCCTCTCCCCCCCCCCCCTCTCTCTCTCTCTCTCTCTCTCTCTCTCTCTTAAAAGGGGTCCTCTCTAAAAACGTGCTGATCATTTCCTCCCTCTCTCTTTATTGTACCATCTCTCACTTCTCTTCACTTTATCTTGTTTCTCTTTCCTTCCTTTCAATTCTCCCTCCCAAAAGCTCTGCAGCCGAAGTTTGAACCTCCTTTCCCTCCTCAAGCTTATTGCATTCTTGAGGGCTACATTTTTCTCAAACTGAAGTTCTCCATTACTCTATGAGCTTCACTAAACACTCCTAGCTAAAACTGAAGTCTACAACATATCCTTCTGCTACATCATCGCTCTTTCTTTCCTCAACACGTTTTTTGCTCCTTCTCCATTAAGCTCTCTAGAGAGGATCTACTTCCCTCTCAAGCTTTGCAACATTTCTTTCACATTAAGCCAACAAGCAGGTGGAGCAGTATAGCAGTAAGTGGCATCCTTCACTTTTGTGTACCATCAAGATTCTTGCTCTTTATATATCTGAGAATATGGATGTGCAATGTCTAATCATAAGTATTTGTGTGCAGGTTGTGCCACTATTTCCCATGGCATCATCAGGTACTCGAGGACCTAGGAGTGTCATTGACTCCATTTCATGGAGCAATGTACAAGATGACAATGGATATTGGGTGACGAGAGAGTTAAAACGAATGATGTGGGTGAGAATGCAGCCCAGCTCAAGAGGTGCACACAAGGTCTCAAGGAGACACATGGCTTCTTGAGCACACCATTGGAAGGGAAGAATCATGGAGTTCAAGCAAACACAAGACGGCAAGAGGCTTGCGAAGGTGCAGCGTGTGAATGTTGCTTCACATCTGAAGCTAGAGATAGCAGTGGCTCCATCACAGTTTTTTGCAAATTGTAATTTATACTCCTCTTGCAAGTTTTTTGGTTATCTATTTAGTATTTCTTCCTTGTGTGCTGCTTTTGATGATTGTAAGATTTCCATTGCTTTTTGTTCATGTTTACAGATGTTTTTCCATCTGATTTTGTAGAGTGGGAGCCAATAGAGTCCTTCACTGGAACTTTTGAGGCCATCCACACTGAGCTTGGCAAATTGCTGTACTAATTAAAATTCAACAATTGCTCGGAATGGTAGCAATTCGCTAATTGATATTATAGAGAAATTACAAATCTCATGAAGAGAGAGTACATTGCATAAACTACATCTTACGAAGGCATCCTCCATTTCTTAAATTTAGTGCTAAGGTTAAATCCGTATTTTTTAAAGTTACACACTTTGCATGCGCCATACAGGAGACGCCATCTTGAAAAAACTGCACCAAAATGTCTTCAGTGGCATTTTGTAAGGACAGTAAAGCTGCGCGATGTATTCTTGTAACGGAATCACTATATTCATCTATCATCTCTCTCACCACCCGAGAGAAGGCCGCTTTGGGTATGATTGGCTCAGTGCACTTTTGGTATTTTTTGATCTCACGCAGAGCCACTGTGCCTGGCTTCCATCTCCGCTTTTTCTGTGTTGTTGGTGGTCGTGGAGGAGCCGCCTGCCTAACCCATTGCGGAGGATCATCTTTGTATTTTTTCCTCCTCTCCTCTTGGGTTTGTTGTTCTTTCGGTGTCACCTTGTCCCTTTTTCTTTTTGCATATTGCTTGGCTCTCTGAGGGATTTTTAAAAGCTTTGAGCTCCCAGCCTTTGCTTGTTGGGTGGCTTGAGCTCTATCTTGTGCCGCCTTCTTCTCTGCCTCTGCTCGTGCTTGTAAGTTGGACAAATGATCTCTCTCGGCCTCAGCTCTCTGCCTTTCCTCTTGCTCTCTCTGTCTTCTCTGCTCTTTTTGTACTTTAAGGGCTTCCTTTTAGCTGCCTCTTTCTTTTCCCTCTCCCTTTGTATTTTCCTCCTCTTGGTCTCTTTTGCTTTAGATACCAGGTCGCATGATATTATCTTGATTACTCTTTCTTTGATTCGTGGTGGAAACTTTTGTGGCGTAATATGTGTGGTGGCCTGAGCACTAGTGGTTGTGACAAGAGGCGATGGCGGCGGATTTTCAAGCGGACCTCAATATTCCTATTCTATTTCTCTAGTTTCTTGCATTGCTCTGCGAAGAGGTGAAATCGGTGGGGGATCTGGAAGAGGTGTACGAGTGGCATTGGTTAAATTGTCGAGACCTTAAAATATGTGTCGCATGTTGCTTTGATCATTTGGATTTGATGGTTGGGGAGGCTCTTGGGTGTTTGGAGCAGGCTGGGGCACTGGATTATCCACTTGTGGTTGGGGATGTGGATTTGAAGCCGTGGATTCTGCATAGGATTCCGGCTGTGGATTTTTTGCAATGTGAGTGGTTGTGGTGGTATTGTTGTGCGTAGTGCCAGCCTGCTCGTGTGAATCGTCCATGTGGTGCAAGAAGTGAGTGCGTGTGTGTTTGTGCTTGAGTGGATCTTTTAGAATGTGTAAACAAAAAATGAACTTCTAGTCGTGAGTTTTCACTTGTAAAGTACTAGTTTTTAAAAAAAACTTAAAAACTCAATAATACGATTAAAAATTTAAAATAACTTTAAAATTGTCAAAATAAAACAAATCACTTGGCATTACAATGTATGCTCAATATGGGAATGGTTAGTATCAGAAATTTATTGATTTTCTACCCAACGTCTGCCATTTCGTCGCCTTGTCGCCAACCACCGTTGAAATCGATCTTTTGCACTAGAAGCATGATATGATTGCAATCGCCTCACGCTAACCACTTTCTCTATTCTGCATTTCAAGCTTCTTTGCACTCTAGTCTTCTTTCTTTCTCTTCCCGCTAAAACTCTGTAGAACCAATTGAACATTTCGTGCAGGGCATTGCTCTTTTTCCTCCCACCTCCATGCCTTGTATTTTTAAATACACTGCTTTTTCTTGATAGTGTGAGTGCTCCATTTCTTGGCTACTCCAGATGCCCAATGAGCCGAATGTGTCGAGAAAAAATGAGCTATGAGCAAAAAGAATATGCTGCAAAAATATAAACCTTTAGTTCAAACATTGATGTTTTTTTATTCCAAAGACAAAGTGTTCAACCCACCATGTAATGTGTTATGTGTGTCTCCCCCCAGGCATCCACCATTTGCGTTGTGAAAATATTGATTACAAACTTTAAAGTGGATATCTCAGCAGAAGTTAGATTTGCTTTTTCAAGCAAACGAAAAATATCATCTACAGACTGTCACACACGAGCACACTTAATTCCTAGGGTTGCTTCGTTACCTCTGTAGGTGGTAATGTCACACACCTTTTTTCACAATTGAAACTCATTAGGACTTTGAGAGTTAGAATAGTCTGAAAGCATATGCCTAGATTTACTACCACCCATACATATTTTATTAGGATGATCCTGTGTACTTCCAGATGCCTTCCTATCCTTTGATAGCTCTGCACCGCCATGCAGGCCAACGCTTGATAGAGTGGATTCAAGTTCTCTGATACACTCTTCCCTTATTTCTGTAGGCTCCATATTCCAAGCATAATTAATATGGAGCATCAGCAACTTGTCAAAAATTCATAGACGGGCATGAAGAGTGCACACATGCACATTTATCAGACGAATCGGTAAAATAGGATCCCAATTTGGATCATCCATGTCTCAATTAGGGTTACACTCTGGTTACAACTGAGGATACCTTGAAACCATTATTGGAGTGCTTTACCCACTGTTTGTATAGTGGTCACATCTTTTGCAGAATTGACTGCAGCTTTGCCACCCTTACCCTTACCCTTACCTTTCGCAGCGTTGACTGTAGCTTTGCCACCCTTACCCTTACCCTTGCCCTTAGTTTCTAATGAGACTTTACTGTGGCAGCAATAAATGCATGGAAAGAGGGTCATTGCACCTTGCTTGCATCCTAATATACACTTGAGAGTTTTCAAGTCTCTTGTCAAATGCCACTCCACTTGGAACGTACCCAGACCTGAAACTTGTAATCATTGTCCTTCTTGTTGTTGCCGAATGATGTCAACGATTGGGGTGTGATTAAAATACCATTTGAGAGACTCATGTGTCTCATGTGGGAGATGAAAAGCTACCAACCACCAAATATTCTTCTCGAATTGAACACCTAACATTTGTTTCCCTTCTCGCTGGCATTTAGCTCAACATCAACGCCCACCAAGGCTCTGTTCATAAGCGTAACTCTTACCCTTTCAAGCCGTTGACCTTTGACAATCTGACACTCATCAAGCTTTATCACAAATATAACTTTTCCATCACACTCTTTCTGTGTCAACCCATAAAATCTGATCATTGACTCCTAGAGCTTCAACAAGTCAACATAGACATTATTGAACTCGTTGTAACGAAAAAAAATTGTTCTCTTCTAGTGGCAAGACATCCTCCACATATTGAAATCCACTCAACAAGCTTGCAACATCATTATTGGCACACCTTTTTGCGATGCTAACACTGTAAGGCATTGGAAACAACCTAAACAAACCTTTTTCTCTGTGACCTAGTGTGACAAGCCTATATAAAGCTTCGTAGGCCTTGAAACTTATTCTTGCGCTGTCACACACCTCCATCATCTCTTGAGGTGAAACAATGTTCTTCAGCTCACCGAACTTCTGGCACAAAAATTTAGCAATGCCAGCATTGGATGGATCATCCAATAGCTCCACCAACTCCTTTGGTTTGATGATCTGCTGCAGCAAAGTATGTCCGATTGTTTCAGAATTGGACTCGATTCCCATCATCGTCCGAGCCAAGTTCCTACATATTGAAATAATATTACAACCACCTACAAAAAATGTACGAAATTAGAAGCTTGCATTTGTATTCCTATCGAGTTTGACGTATACGTTTCTTTTGAGCTCCACCACTTGAAGATAGCATAGACATCGCATATCTCTTACGCTTGCGGATGTGATAGCCCAATGGAATATGTGTGAGATGATCGATTCGCCGGCGCATATTACGTGCAGTGTGTTGTAGCTGAACATAATTGTCTAGACGACACTCTTGCTCCATTTTTTGATGCTCTATCTTTGTATAATAAGCTTTGACATCTCGTCATTAAGCTGCTTTGTCTTCTCATTGGCTTCCTCTCTGACTTGCTGAATGTCTTTCACGTACTTCTCTTGCAATGGCAGCACAGAGATGTTTTCTTGCTTCCCTTTCATTGAAAAAAGCTGAATGTAATCTCAGCAGTAGCCAAACAGTCCGTCTCTCCCATCTCCAATAAATCGCAGTAGCTCAGTGACATTATAGAAAGGCAATGATGCATTGGTCATTGGATCACTAGGGTAAATATGGCCATCAATCCATAAGTTGATTGCCTTGCATCCATGGTTCCATAGCTGGTCTCCAGCATTGGGATTAGATGTGCCAAGTCGCACAGTTTCATACTCTACTCTAAATCAATGTTTAATCAATGTCGTTTTGATTTGTTAGTAATGTCTTGTAGTGGTAGGGGATTGAATGACATTGTGTTATCAAGCAAATTAGTGAGAATGTGTAATGGTGACTGCTACAAGCAGGTGAAGGTGGCTATGGAGGAAAGAAGTGGAGAGTACTCGGAGTTAAGCTGAGAAAAAGATTATGTTGTGGAGGGAAGAAAGAGAGGGAGTGTAGATCAATCTCCTTTGAATTTGAATTGTTGATCATGACTGTAGAGAGAGAAATGTTGCAGCACACAGAGGTAATGGAGTTTTCCATTGCACTCAGCTGGAGCTGGGGAGTGGGAGAAGCATGAGAGAGAGAGAGAGAGAGAGAGAGAGAGAGAGGAAGAGAGAGTGGGAGAGAGGACAGATTTGTAACCTGGGATAGTGAAGAATGTTCCTTAATGATTGGAAGAGGAAGTGACATGAGAGAAAAGGGGAGAGAGAGAGAGAATGCAATGAGAGAATGTGAAATTTAATTTTCTGGCAGAAAGGGGGCTAAAAAGTGCCTCCTTTAATGAGTTCTAAGTGAGAGAGAGTCTTTTTTCTGTTAGAGAGAGAAGAGGGGTGGGAATCATTTGAAATTCATTTACCCCCCTCTCTTTTGGGTTACTAAATAAACTATTTTCAAATTCAAAATATGGAAATGACTTTTTTTAAAGTTTCAGCATAGGCCTTTTTGTTCTCTCTTTTAGGCTTGATCAAACTTGGCTTAAGCTTTAAGCATTCCCTTAAATTGCCAAATAAAGAGGCCCTCCTATACCCCATTCACTTCCGAATGCTTACTCCACTTGTATAGACAATCTTTGATACTTGCTAGATTCTTATTAGACTTCTAATTCCACCTTTAGGCTTGTGATAGAGGATAAAGATGATGTGAAGTTTGATGGTCTTGTATCATCATCATACTCGCCATAGGTTGACTCCGTGTCTGCATCTTCATCCTCTTTTTTTTTCTGCTGCATGAAAAGTTGGCCACCACCTTGGCTTTGCACACACTCTTTGTCTAATTTTGAGATTTTGGTATCAGCAACCTGACTGCAATCTACTACTTTTTCATTCACAATCTCAGTAAGAACATACTCCTTTACCTCTTTATGCTGCTCTGGAAACCCGACATTTGCTACCTCTTTAGCACCCCGACTCTTTAGCACCCCGACATTTGCTACCTCTTTAGCACCCCGACTCTCTTCAACAAGAGGCTTATCCTTGTTGAGAAGCTCGTCCACCACTGGCACAGGCACATCATAAACTGGAGACCTCCAAGGAACATAACCAACCATAGGCCTTATCTCAACAGGCTCCGCACTTCGAACAATTGGCACCTCCTTTGGTTGAACCATAGAACACTCTGCAATCTTCCCAACAGGCACATAATCAATAGGCTTCAACAAGCCCAGCTCTAGCTTCTGCTTCATTTTTTTGCTCTTCACTTTGGCCAAATACTCATAGGTATCCGCTCCACACTCCACCTTTTCCTTGATCTTTGGATGCAAGCACTCAAGAAACTTCAACAACTTCAGGTATAGGTTGCCTTTGACCCTAGTAGCAACCTCCAATTGCTTCCAACATGCTTCAAATTGCTCAAGAAAAATGGAAAATTCTTTACTTACATCCTGATGCACCGCCTTCAACCTAGCACCGGCTTCTTCAGGAGAGATCGTTTGTCGAAATCGCTTCAAAAACTGCATTCGTAGCTCTCGCCATGAACTTCGATCACCATCACCTAAACCATTGAACCATGTCTTTGCTTGTCCTCACAGCAATAACGCTGACCATCTGCAGATTTTCTGCAACTGTCAATCTACGCATTGACATCATCCACAATTCAAAATCGGCTGCCCAATCCTCTGGATCTTCAATACCTATGAAAATGGGGCCAATGCTTGGCTTTTCCATCTCGATCAATTCACAACTACACTCTTTACTTTGACCATTTGCCAATCGTTTGGCAACTTCAAACTCTGCTTTCAGCTTCTACCAAGGAGCATCAGATAGCTCCTCAGTGGGGGTACCATTGATGGAAAGGGGGAACAAACCCAACACACTCCAAACTTGCCTCTCTATAGCCCAGGGATTAACCCGCACCCCTAACCACACAGAATCACACACACAGACACACTTTTCTCAAACGAACTCGCAAGTACACCCAAATCAATGCGCGCACACTAGTGCAGACCACAATCTACCTCACACCCATAAACACATCAATTTCTTGTTTCCCTTGCACACAATCACCTCTCTCTCTCTCTCTCTCTCTCTCTCTCTCTCTCTCTCTGTGTGTGTGTGTGTGTGCACATCACACCCTCGGGGGGACACACCTGCCTACACACACCCGGAAACACCGTGTAACAGAGCAGAAGAGAAGAGAGGAGAGGGGGAACAACATCAAAAGCAACACAACCAGAGATTACTTCTTCTTCAATTGATGGGCTATGGTGGAGAATACAACAAACAAAGCTCTCTCCCTCTCTGTTATGTCTGTCGCCCTCCCAAATATACCAGAGTACAAAAACTTAAATATCTATTAATCGGTGCATAATTTGTCTATGTGCGTGAGACACAAAAATGCTCAAACCCCCCCTTCCTTCTCCTACACGGCCAGTTTTTACAAAAAACCAGTTTTGTAAAATTTTTACAGAATGAGACTTTTTTGATCTCCCTCATGCAGAGGTGTGAAGTCTCTTCCACACTTTCCTTTCTTACTGACCACATGTCTTCCTCTACCCAAGTTGCCTTGCATGTCCTAAGAGCCTTTAAGACATATTTAGAAATTTTGGGAAAAATGTGTAATTTTGGGATGAAATTTTTGGGCACCATATTCTTGAGTGGTGATCGTATTGTGCTAGGTGGGTCCATTGGTGTCAACTTTGCTATGCTACATTGTTTCCAATGGTTGGGTATCTGACTCTACTAACTCGAAGAAAGTTGCATTGTGTTATGAATCAGGAGTATACAGAGAACTTCGAAAATTTTGATGCTAGAGTATATAAAGGAATGGGAAACATTCATATCTGATTGTAAAGTTAACATAAATGTAGCTAATACATCTTTGCATTGTACTAGAAGTAGAGGTAGAATTTGAAGAAACTTGGAGGGTCTTAGATGGTTAGCTATGGGGGTTGCCATGTTTGAATGTCACTTCTTTAAAAACTTGGTCTAGTTGTTCTGAAAAACTCAATTTTGGAGTGTGCTAGTTTGTGATAGAGAAAGCATTGTTATTTTACGTTGCAAAGTGAAAGACTAGGAGGTTTTCTTTTTCTAATTTGTATGCCCCAAGGAGTACTTATTCTACACAAAAAAATGCTAAAACTTGAGTTCTATTGGTTCTACATCTAGTTTATTAACACAACTCTTTTGAGATTGGTCGCTCTTTTCTTTCCCCTTTTGCAAGCATCGTGTTAGGCATGCTCCCCGCCCACCCCCCCCCTTCATGCCACTACATATCCTGTCCTCCACACCTTGTCTGCACTAAACCCAGCTCCTCCACACCTCTTAGCCTCGACACCTTCTCTTCGCTTGGCAATCTAAAGAGCTCCATGTAGAATTTTCCCCCTCCACACTTGCTCAAGTGTTGTTGAGAGCACCCTTTGTACAACGCTCCATCTAGAATCCCCCTCCACACCTCCTTCGCTACCTTGCAATATCCCTTTCCACATAACTTCAGTCCTTGTGCACCCATAGAGAGAGAGAGAGAGAGAGAGAGAGAGAGAGAGAGAGAGAGAGAGCATGGACAATATGGAATTTGGAGGCAAAAGTGAAGAGCATGTCACCACCATTCGCCTTTACCCCCCCCCCCCCCCCTTCCATCGCTATGGCAAGCCGATGCACAAAAAGAGTGGCTTGTTCTCGGCTACCTCTTGAGCTCCTAACTCGTAGCTTCATGAGCTGAAATATTTGCACGCAAAACAAGGCCATACATAGTCTCCATCTATTGCCCAATCATTGCGCAACCCTCCCTACGTTAGTTGGGAGCTTAAGAGTGTCTTCGAGCAAAAGAGGTCACCATGGCATCAACCAAGTCATCATCCTAAGCGGACTCACATTAAGGTGTTGCACGAGGTCACCATGCTTGGCACACAAAGGGGTGGGCGTGTAGAACCCAGGGCTACATGCAGAGGGAGTTGGAGAAGGATCTCACAAGGTGCAATAGAGGGCCAAGCTCAAAGGCTGAGCTAAGTCCACTCAAAAGCTATTGAGCAAGCCATGACTAACTAGGGAGGCCAATTGGAAGCGAAGGCCAATTCGAGAAGGGAGCCGAAGTAGGCTATGAGAGCACTACAAGAGATAGTGCAGAAGAAGCTACATGTAGAATGGGCCGAGTAGGTGAAGTCTCTTGGGAGCTACGTAAGAAAAGGGGCCAACTCAATGGGAATATTCTCTATCACTAGCGTTGAGAAGTAGCCCGCATGTAGTCCATGTTGTGGCTATGTTGACAATGAGCAAGACAGATCGTAGGGTACACACACAGGCCATGGCTACAGAAGCACATCAAAAAGAAAATCATCTATCTATCTCCGAAGTCGTATTGATGCATCAAACCTAGGCAAAAAAACATATGTCTTGCTCGTCCCTCATACGCATGGAATCTCTCTCTCTCTCTCTCTCTCTCTCTCTCTCTCTCTCTCTCTCTCTCTCTATCTATCTATCTATCTATATATATATATATATATCTCCACGTGCCACCTTCCCCCCTTTTTCCCTTGAAGCCGCTAAGAGTACCTTCTCAGATACGAATAAAAAAATGAACCCAAAATGGTGACTACAAACTAGTCAAGTTGAAACATTGAAACTTGAGCTAGCTAGCTAGAACACTCATTACAAAATCAAACAACCCAAAACCCAAAAGCTCATTACCTAGAGATGCTTAATGAGATTTACCTCATTACTTGTGATTGCAAACAGACTTTTTTGAGCTAAGCCAATCCACTAGAAAGTCTCACGTGCAGAAAAATCCATGAGCAATTTTTTTTGAAAATGAGAAGTTTCGCTTCGCTTGTGTCCCTACCAGGTGTGCATCGCACAAGAGCTTGGAGTCACCCTAGCTGGCTCCAACCCTTTGTATCTCCTTCACTACCAGTGCCCACTGCTTTCTGCTCCTCGTGCCGCCATTGTGTGCCTTTGCATTTGCAACATCTTGAAAAGAGTCGATGTCTTTGGGCTATTTCTTGAAATGTGTAGGGCATACTAGCCTTGATAACTCTTTTACAACCACAGGCAGCAAGTTGTCAGGGGAAATAAGGCTCGAGCTACAGTTCGAGCGAGCCATGGAAATAATGCCGTCAAAGTTGACGGATACGTCCGTCACGTTTGAAATCAAACGTTAGGTTTAATTTTTGAAACTAACGATGAAAAGCTGTGACGTGTGTCGTTGCTGTGCCGCTGTGAGCTTGCCATGAACTGTGGCATGCTATAGAACGTCTAAGCTCTCCATGTGACCTCGCCATAACCTGACCGTAGTGGCAGTGAAGAAGAGTTTTGCAAGCAATGATCTTGTATTTTGCACGGAAAGTGTTCACGTGTGGATGTCGACAGTACCCCGAGTCCATCGCCATTGTTGATGCTGTGTAGGATGCAACTGACTGGCCTGTACAAAGGAACAGAATGATTAAAATCTCCAAGCACAAGCAACAGTTCGAGAGTCAGATTTAGAAACAGGGAAGTCTCTCTCTCTCTCTCTCTCTCTCTCTCTCTCTCTCTGCATGCATCATGGGTAGTGAGAACACTAACGTCAAAAGCAAAAAGAGAGAGCCATTCGTTAGCTTCGGAATGAACTGAATGTTGCCGCCTTGAGGAGCCATGGACTGTCATCTCTCTCATTAGCACAATTTTGATTCTTCTACCTATGTCATGAGCTTTGCTTTGCTTCCTCTTCCATCAACCAGAAACGTGGACTGTTTTTGGTGCGCGCCCTCCATGAGCTGCGGCATGGACTGAGCGTCACCTTGAGGAGCCATGAATTGTTGCCTCTCTATCATGAAACTTAGCAGCCAAAAACCCTGGCTATTTTTGATGCATGCACCAAAGTAACTTGTAATTATGCTCCAGATGTTTTGTGAACCTTGCCTTTCAATGCCTCTTCTGTGAGCCTCTCACATTCAATGTCAACTGCGCACGCCCCATGTGCTTGTTACACATGCTCAAAGAGCCTAGCAAATCTTATCCAAGAGCTCTAGAGGCCCTTCATAATAAGGAGTCCTCATGTCACTTCTCTCTCTCTCTCTCTCTCGGACTCTCTCTCTCTCTCTCTCTCTCTCTCTCTCTCTCTCCATCCATGTGTCTCTAGCTCATCAAAGGCTTGAAGACTCACAAGCTACAATCTCTATGCCTAAAGTCTCTAGCTCATGAGGCTCGAGCTCAATGACATAGAAACTCAATTTCAAGCCTCCTAAGCTAGAGATTTTAGCAAAATTCTTTTCTAGCTACAAACCATTTGCAAAATTCTCTAGCACATGAGGCAGCTCAAGGTTAAGCTTAGGAGCCTCTTGAGATGAAGACACTTGCAATACACTTTTTGATTGAGCGATCGATCTATAGCTCTTGAGACTCGAACTTAAGTTCAAGCCTCATGACCTCGATGCTTAGTTTTCAAGCCTCATGAGCACTCTAGTATGACTCGTTCTAGATGAGCATTCAGCCTCTAGGTCCGGGGCTCAAACTTAAGTTCAAGCCTCATGACTTGGACACACAATTGTCAATCCTCATGAGCACTCGAGTAGAGTTCTTTCTACCTAGAGACTACCTGGAAGAGTTTGTATCTCACAAGGCTTGAATTAAGTGTTTACCTCGTGTGGCTTGAGATTAAGCTCAAGAGCTTCTTGAGACAAAGACACTTGCATTATTCTTTCTAGTTGAGCATTCAATCTATAGCTCCTGAGGCTCGAACTTAAGTTCGAGCCTCATGACCTAGAGTACAGCTAGTTTTCAAGCCTCGTGAGCACTCTGGTATGACTCGTTCTAGTTGAGCATTCTATCTCTAGATCCAAGGCTCGAGAGCCTCACAACTTGGCACTCAGTTTTCAATCCTCAAGAGCACTCTAGTAGAAATCTTTTTACCTAGATACTATCTAGACGAGTTTGTATCCCACAAGGCTTGAATTGAGTCTTTACCTCATGTGGCCCGAGCTTATGTTTGAGTCTTATGACCTAAAGACCCTATTTCTAAGCATCATGAATGATCTAGTATGACTCTTCCAAGCTGGAACCCATCTACAAGAATCATATCTCAATCTCCAGCTCATGAGGCTTGAACTTAATTTTGAACCTTATGATTAAGAGATTTGCTTTAAAAGCCTCATGAACACTCTAGTCGGCAGATTGTTTATAGCTATGAATCACCTACAAGAGTGTTGATCGTGGTCTCATGATCTAGAGATTTTTGCAAAACTCTTTCAAGTTGAAAGCCATCTTCAAAAGTCTCCAGGTCATGAGTCTCTTGACCCTCATGACTTAGAGACTCAATTATTAATCCTCATGAGAGGAATCTTTCTATTTAGGAACTATTTGCAAGACTATCTATAGCACTAAGCGTGAGAGCCTCATTAGCTAGAGGCTCTTGGAGAAGTCTTTCTATTTGAAATCCATCTTCTAAAGCCTCTACATTATAAGGCTCTTGACTCTTGAGCCTCATGACCTAGAGACTTGATATTCAAGCCTCATGACACTCTGGCAGGCTCGTGAGCCTCATGACCTAGAGACTCGATATTCAAACCTCATGAGAACTCTAGTAGGACTCATGAGCACTCTAGTAGTACTCACGAGCATTCTAATAGAACTCTTTCTAGCTTGGAATCATCTGCAAAAGTCTCTTATAATTCATTGATGAGTGAACTTAAGTTCAAGTCTCATGAGCTAGAGACCATTGCAAAACTCTTTCTAATTGATAGCAATCTTCATAAGTCCTTATGAGTGATCTACTAGTAGGATTCTTTCTAGCTAGAAACCACTATCCAAAGTCTCTACCTCACCATGTCAAAATTTATGTGATCCTCATCATTTAGAGACTTGTGAATTTAGCTCCAAGCTTGGTAATTTTTTCTTCATCTTGGTTTGTGGGTTGACAAGTTTGGTATAGGACTGTATAGTGAAGTTAAGAAATGCAATCTATGTATTGGCAAGTTTGATATTTGATGCTATTTGCAGATACATTTTTCATGTCTCCTCCAAAGTTTTGTTATCTCTCTTTGAAGGGACTCACTTTATTTTATGAGGATCACTAAGTACTAGCACTTGGATGGAGACTTTTTGGAATCACAATATGTAAAACATGCTAGATTCAGTTTTTTTTCTAGGAATAGAAGGTGATGCTAGAATACAAGACATATTATTTGAAATTGACAATTCAAGAAATTAGCCAAAAAAATAGAAATACCTCATATTAGGGCTACAGATGTACTAGGTTAGCCCCTTGATTATGAATTTTCTACATAACTAAAGGTACTTGTTAATATCTTTTTGTTCTTGATTTGTTATATTGGTGTTTCTAAACACCATCCTCATTTGAGATCCCCTCAACATGAAAATTGCTTTAGTAGGGTATGTAAACAAGTCCAATTTTGTTACTTTTCGGTTATCCCAGTTTTTAAAAATTGCAATCTTTGACAATGCTTTTGACTCCATTGGCATCTCTTTAGAAAAATGGGGCTTGAATAATTCCCAAAATTCCTAAATATGTGTTCTTTTCACATGTAAAAACCTTTTCTTCAAGCATCGAATCTCCACGCTTAGGCCTTCATAACCACATAAAACATACCCTTTCTAGATCTCCTTACTTCTAATGGGCCTTCATACTTGCTTTATCACCCATGCTGCACTTGTAAGCATACACATCATTGTATGCACCTTCTACTAGGGTTGACACACTTTGGATGTACCAGCGTCTCGGTTTTCCCATAAGAATGGAAAAACCTTATGTTTAGGACATGTGTGTAGCTATTTTAACATAAATAATAAGACATAATTAAACTTTTACATTTAAAAGACAGTTGGCTCCAGAAAAAGGAAAATGATAAGTACAAAAACAACTCAGTCTTAGAATTATCTTTGTACAATGTTTATATGAATGAAGCCTCATTCCAGTATACAGGTATCAGAAGTACTTCCCTTGCAATAGGTGTATGTGTAATCCTGTGTTGGACAGCTTCTAAAAGCCAAAAAAACCTTCCAAGATAAGATAGAGTCCTTACCTGCATCCATCCAAACAAGACAATATATATGTTAGCCTTGGATGTGTTTTACAATTATCGGTGGACTATACCAGTTGTCATCCATGTCCATCTTAAAAAAAAAAAAAAAACTTTTAAGCCTAGACCAAAGTATTCATAAAAAAATGTTTTATTTTTCCAAAGTTTGAAATATTATCCTATTTAGAAGGCCATAACTTCTTCTAATCCAAGTGAACAATCCCCCCTTTTTTTTCCAAATGCTCCATGTCCACTTACCATAAAGTAAAGGAGCCTAAGGAAGATTTCTATTTAGTAGCTCAAGAATATCAAACTAGTTTTTTGTTTATTTAAGATAGATGAAGTATACCCCTCAATTAGGGTTTATGGAACCCTCCTTTCAAAGTTTTTATATCACTTAGCTTCATTATACATCACGTGAGTAACCCAAGTGGTAGAGAACCCTTAGTGTAGACACGGTATCTAGCCAGACCGAATGCTCAACCATGAAGTAAAAGGAATAGATGCCTTTATGGGCCACCCTTTCTTTTAAACCAACTAAGTCCTAATCATGTGAATGCTAAAAATTTATAGCATCTCCTCATTAAAAAGCAACTAGTAATCAACCAAGTCTAGCAATAGTACGTAGCCAGGGGATCCCCCCAAAAAAACGCATCCCCGAACATCTATTATCCAAAAAAATATAGTGAACAATTGGGCACCACATTTTCATTTAGCCAGTAATTTTATGCGCCATGTATCAATTTAAGAAAAAGCAACTAGTACCATGAACAAATCCAAAACTAGTAAGCACTAGGGTAAATCCCCCGTTTTAAAAATAAAATAAAATTGTATGTACCAGTAGTTCATCAAAGAAATACTGGAGTATAGCACCGATAAGCCAAGCGATAGTAAATCCTTATAATGCATCCCCAATTACCTCAAACACACCAATGTTCAGTTATATGCAGCACAACAATAGCAAGATCATATCTTAGCATAAGAGTGCTAATTCACTCAACGTTTGCCACATACTGTCAAGCATATCCAACCCTCATAATGGGCCTTACGTGGCTAAGCAACAAGGAACAATACTCCACAATAGTGCATCCATTTGTTAAGCAGAGCCAACCATACATTGGTTCTTACAATGCTAAGCGGCAGGTTATGCCACCCAAGTAGTTTGCCAACTGCATGTTATGTACTGTCATTATTTAGCAAAACCAGTAAACACCAGGGTAGACCCCCCCTTTTTTTACCATATTTTCTTAAACAATATGCTCTTGCATTTTTTTATATGATGATGCTTATATTTAACGGAGTATAGTATGGACAAGCCATGCGGCAATAACCCCTTAAAATGTTTCAAAAAATATTTTAACCAAACTAATGAACAGTTTACAGAGAGCAGCCAGAAAATTTAGTAGCAAGATCATAGGTATGCCCCAAGAGTGTTTAAGCCACTTCACCATTTACCATATAATGTCACACATAGCCAACCTACATAATGGGCCTTACCAGACATAAGCAACGAGGAACAACACTCCTCAGTGGAGGTGACTCTAACTGTCAAGAAAAGCTTAACGACATAGTGGTCCTTACCAACCATCCACCATTTATCATGTTCTGCCAAGTAGAGCCAACCCAAACATTGGGCCTTACAGGCTTTAAGTGATAGTGCTTTACCATATCTTTTACATTATCCCAAGCCAAATAAGAAAGAAACGAACCCCTTGATACCAAGGTTAGTGGTTGTATAGAATTTGTGTCTGTTTATGTATGAAAATCCCCTCATTGTTGAACCATACTTAAAACAATTGCATTAAATACTACATTAAAACAAGACATCATAAAAGTGAGTATACATTTTGTGTATAGAATATGTCTTATCTTTGTCAACTACAACACTCTGCATCTAATAGTCAATATGATCTTTGATCATAACAATTTAACATCTTGTTGTTGTATCTGTATGCGTCCATTTCTTGGGATAAGCCTCCACTAAACCTACAAGGAGAAGGATCTAGCTACTACATGTATTCATACAAAAACATTCAGTTAGAACTAGCTATGTTTGTGTGTGTTGCATGTGTCGAGGAATCCCAAACTCCGAGCGAAATTTTTTGAGCGATGATAAAATCGAGCGAGTTAGTGAGAGGCGCTTTATCAAAACACACATAGCCAAGAGTTCCTGTAAGTCACTCATTTCTTCACTTGAGAGACTACATAATTGGCCCTAGACATCCTAAAGATGGTGGTTAAAGTTAAGAATAGATATATGCTAAGCAAGAGGTAGGTGCTACCAAGCCTGAAACTAAACTAGATAAATGTTCTTTCTTGTATTTTTTGATAGCAAGTAAAAGAAACCTTGTAACTTTTCCATTGCCCAAAGGAATTTTGTAAGTTTATGAAAATCAATTTTCCCAAACATTGGTCTAACATAGTTGACATGCTGCCTGCAGGCTTTCCTGTGCATCAACGCTCGACCTGGCATGCAACCCTCCCCCTGTTTACTTTTGCACTATATTTGAGTATTTTCCAACTCTTTGCTTAATTATAGTAGACCTTGGTATTTTTCAACTCTTTGCTCATGGGGTAACCTTATTAGCTGACTAGCGTGAATATTTTAGGGTGTTTCTCTCTCTCTCTCTCTCTCTCTCTCTCTCTCTCTCTCTCTCTCTCTCTCAGCTTGCTTCTGCAAAACCTGTGATGATGAATAGGTGGTAGTAAGCGTTTCCATGCCGGTGTGGCCTTATTAGAGAGGCAGGCTAAGATTGTTGTTGTGCGCAAGACACGATGAGACTTTGCTAGTTGTTGGCTAATATTGGTGAAAGATAGGGTGAGAATCGAAATCGCTAATGATAATTTTTTGTTGACAAGAGATGCAGTCGTTCCATCCATCTCTCTCTCTCTCTCTCTCTCATTGTATATTAAAAAAAAGAAAATTACCAAAATACCCCTCTAATTTGTGGAAATTCCCAAAATGCCCTTCAAATTTGTTGAATTTTCCAAAACACCCCTCAGCATGAGATTAAATTTCTTCAAAGATAAAAAGACTTGTAGCTTTTTGTAAGAAGACCAATTTTCTATAAATACAAGAATACATAAACTTTAGAGATGAATCGTTTCTATATTTTTAGACATAATTAACTTTTTTTGCTAGGTAACTTGTGACAAATTACATGCTAAGCATTCAAAAATAGATCTCAATTGTCAAAAAGAAAATAATAAAATCTTGAACAATCCGACCAAAATAGATACAAGGGTATTTTGAGAATTTTTGAAATTTGAAAGGTATTTTGGGAATCTCCACAAATTAGAGGGGCATTTTGGTAATTTTCCCTAGAAAAATCTCTTGTCTCCTAAAATATATTTGCCGAAAATCATCTACTCACATGTTAGCTAGATATATGTCCTAGTAGCAGACACACTTGCAAGTTCATACCTTACTTAGATTTATGAAATTTCGGTGGCATCTCCCCTGTATTTTGAATAAAATTTCAAAAAATCTCCAAAAATTTATGCCATCTCACCAAGAGACCCTCACAGGAGAATTAAGGTCCTAGTCACCTTACCATAATGCTTTAAAAAATCTATTCCCTTATGATAGTTTGAATTCCTGAAAGAATTATACTTCCAACGTATGCAACATAAAAAAGGTTCAAAGTAATGACTTAACACAGGCTCTCTAAGTAGGTGAAAAGAACCTACCTGCCGTGTCTTCATTTATGTGAGGAGTATTTGGGTATTTCTCTTCCATTGTCATGTGTCTAATTTGCATGCAAGATTGTTCAATGACGTGGTTTGCGATAGGACAGTTGCCACCAAGAGTGGTGTGTTGCTGTCGATTGTAACCTTCATTTGGTTTCAAGCATGAAATCCATATTATTCCATCTGTCACAAGGCCAATAGATGGCAAAGGCATGAAGAATCAACTATGCATTTGTAGACAAGTTATGCCAATATCTGTGGTGCTAATCTAACATGATACAAGCTCGATACAAGTTTGTGCATGCGCGCGTACGCACTGAGAAAAATCACATGATCGAGTAGAGAATGCATCCTTGGGGCGGGTGCATCGGAGACCAACTTGGCATGCGAATAGGGAACACACCATGTAGGGGCTTTACTGCTGAAAACACAGAGAGAGGAGAGGAGGAGGGCAGAAAAAAGGAATATGTGCGCTTAATTACTGAGAACGCAGTGCGCGCGCGCGCGCACACACACACACACACACACACACACACACACACACACACACACAGAGAGAGAGAGAGAGAGAGAGAGAGAGAGAGAGAGAGAGAGAGAGAGAGAGAGAGAGAGAGAGAGAGAGAGAGAGAGAGAGAGAGAGAGAGAGAGAGAGAGAGAGAAGGAACTCATAGAAATATTTTAGAAAAAAGATAGCTATTCCCAACTCATATATAGCTCAAGAAGGGGGGATCACCCGAATTTAAGAAAAAAGATGGCTATTCCCAACTCATATATAGCTCAAGAAGGGGGGATCACCCGAATTTAAGATAGGTAGATGAGTAGGTATGGCACGTTACTTAGGTACAATTAGTCCATTTTTTTCTAGCTTGCAGATGGGACAGATCCACAACAACTCGGATTTCTTACATAGTTGAGTATTCTTCGAACAAAAAGGTTGTATAGACCTACCCACATAATCACATGCATGTGTCTATATTCCAAGTGGATGGAAATGTGATAGTAAGTGGATGGGTCATCCTGCATGGGTCCTAATGGGCTAGAGAGAGAGAGAGAGAGAGAGAGAGAGAGAGAGAGAGAGAGAGAGAGAGAGAGAGAGAGAGAGAGAGAGAGAGAGAGAGAGAGAGAGAGAGAGAGATAGATTTTATTATAGTCCTCAGAGGTCAAATATGACTGTTGACCGCTGGGTCAACAACACAACATAACCCAAGTTTCGTACCAAAGTCTTATCTTTTGCGAGTTATGAAATGCTGCGGATTATGGCTATAAACGTCATTTGTAATGAGTAGTTATTCTAGTTTCAGAAGCCGGGGTGCAATGGCACTTCCAGATTGTAAATACAAAGCCATTTGGCCCTTTCAACCCCATTTTTGGTTAAACCTAAGGTAGCCTTAATATATAAGGTACCTAGGTCATTTTGTAAAAGGGGAGACTTTAATCATAATCAAAACTTTAGCGTTGCCGTCTACTGTGTGTGAGAGAGAAAGAGAGTGAGCGTGAGCTTTATCCTCTCGCTACGCCCGGCTCGTTCAACACATTGGAGATCCGACTGCACCATTGTTGTAGGCTCGAGGAGAGCTACGCGACAACGCCAAGCATTCCACGCGAGACGAAGCGCACACGCCGACGTATCTACGAGCTATTTGTGGCCGTAAGTGTATCAAATGATGTCTGTTTTCTACGTGCTAGTAGTCTATAGAATCGTGGCGACATAAGCTATGCCTAGGTACTCATAAATTTCAGTTTCGGGCACTTTCAAAATTCTGCTTTGTCATCCTACGTGTTTTCCGCAGACGGGTTTAGAGTGAGGGTTTTGAGTGTAGAAGCGTAGGGACAGGTGTATCCTAGTGAGGGGATGGCGTTCCTTAAGTTTCGTACGAATCTGGCATGATTAGGTGAGTTACCTTCCGTATGTGTGTATGTGGCTAGGTGGTGTAGTTGAGAGCAGTGAGGTTCTTGATTGTGGTTTAGTTGGCCTTCCTGAGTGTTGTATGTGTAGGATGGTCTCAGCCTGACAAGCTAAAGAGATTTCCTCCGTGTGCCTATCGTGTCATTTGTGTCCTCGATTGACATTATGTTGATCTAGGTAGTGTTTGCATGCACTTCATGGGTGTGTGAGTCGCTCCGTCCAACAATGACCTATGGGACCAAAGTTACATGTGATGTAGTATGTCTGTGGGGCTGATGAGTGACTCTCGATGCTCCAAAATTGTGGTGATGAGAGTCGCAATGGAGAGCCACACTTTGGCTGGGAGAGGAAAGTGTGTAGGTCTAAGTTATGGCTGAAAATGTGAGAGAAGCAAGTTCGGATGTGACCAAAAGCTGAGCTCTCGAACTTGTAATGAGCATAATGTGCATAGTCGATTTGACTTTTCAGACTCTCGAACTTGCAGTGAGCATAATGTGCACAATCAATTTGACTTTTCTCCATTGCCCCAACGCCTTGTCTCGCATCGAAGGAAATGGGAGCTAAGCCGAATGGCTACGATAGTGCATATCACCGACAAGGGGATAGGCTCAAGCATGTAAGTGTGAGTATGGTTTCCTCTTTCAGCGAAAGAACATGGTTTTGTAGTTGGAGGCAATATGGGTGGTGTAATGTATGAAGCGCTACCCACCGGATTTCTCCCAAGCCGTAATATATTGGCGTTGTAGAAAAGCTTCATTCACTTGGGAGTCAATTGAAGCATCATGTAGCAAGTGTAATGCATCCCATCTCCCAAACCACTTCTTTATGTCTTGCATCCATCCCGTACTCAAGATCTTGCTTTTATGCATCTTTTGAACTTTTTTTCTTGCTTCCCATGCAATTGTAGGAAGTCGATGTGAGGGGGTTTGACGCATCTTTATCATGTACTCCACAACCCTTTCCATGCCCATACCCTCAATTGGAAGACATCCCGACTCAAGAAGTAGGAGCATATATGGTGTTTGTGTCTTCACTTGGAGAAAGTTTGTAAGAAAATTCTTTTGGACATTCTCAAACTCTTTCCAAGTAGACTTTTAGATGCTCCTGCCCCACACTTCAACTCCATAAAGAAGAACCGGTGTCACCAATGCATCAAAAAGATACTTCTTGAGAACCCAACACTTGATGTTTCCCGCATTACACATGTTCTCAAATGCATAATATGCTCTCTTTCCCGCTTCCAAACTATGCATAGCACATTTATGCCACTTGTGATTGGACGGAACCTCAAGGCCAAGGTACTTAAAGCTCTCAACAACTTCAAGTGTCTCCTTGTTGTACAAAATGCATGGCTTCTCCTTATGGTTGGTTTTCACAAGCATAATCTTTGTTTTGGATTCAGTCACAATCAACCCACTATGCAAGCAAAAGTTCTCTAGGACAACCATAAGCTTTTGTGCATCTTCTAAAGTGTGTGCTAGAAGCACTACATCATCCGCATACAACAAAAGCATGATTACCGCATTGCAAATAGTGACCTCTTCAATGCCTTCTTCTTGCATAAAGTCAAGTACCATTTTTTCCAATTGATCGATGCATAGACCAAAGAGAGTTGGTGACAATGGACATCCTTGTTTAACCCCAATAGTGCTTACAAAAATTTCTAAAATTTCTCTTCCCATGCGTAATTGACAAATCACCTTCTTATAGATTCGAGAAACCGCAAGCATAAACTCACTTGGCACTTGGAGTTCTTCCATCCTTTTCCACAAATTGTTATGTGGAATCATATCAAAGGCTTTTTTAAACTCCACAAAACAACAATACAATCGCTTGTCTTTCAACCGACTTTCCTCCATGAGAACAGGAAGTGTGACAAGATGATCAATGGTGCTATGGCATTGCCGAGAACCCACTTGTCCCTTTGCATGCTTGTCATTATCTTCAGCCCAATCACTCAATTTCATCTCCATTATGCACCCAAACAAATTTTCCATAAGAGAACCAACCATTATAGTCCGGTAGTTGTTTACATTCTTTACATCCCCTCCTTTATGTGAAGGCTTAACCCAATTAGTACTCCAATCATAAGACATACCATGTTGAAGTGCAAGGTTGAACATATCACACATCAACTCATGGGTAAAATCTCTCGTCCATTTGATCATCTCCGGCTTGATACCTTGAAGATCTCCCGCTTTGCGAGTGGCCAACTTTTCAAGCTCATCGCATGCATTCTCAATAGTAAAAAAAGAGGACATACATGGGAGTGAACCATGAAATGGCATTTTTTCAGCATTTGCTTGCTCATATAATTACCTACAATCTGTGTACATATCCACAAGACTGAAGTTACCAAAATTCTCAACCCACTTGTCCCTCAAGTTTCTCCAAAATCTTCCACAAGCATGTGCCTTTTCTTGGACTTGAAAAAGTTGTTGATTTACTTCCCATCTTCACTACAAGAGGTTGTGTGCTCTTGTGACGCTGTTAGCGACGGAAATACATTGGGTTTTTATAACCCCCGGCGTCGCTAAAACCGTCGCTACGAGCGTCGCTACGAGAGCGTCGCTATAGGCGTCGCTATCAGCGTCGCTATATAGCGACGCCTATAGCGACGCTCTCACAGAAGACTATAGCGACGCTCATAGCGACGCTACAGAGCCATAAATAGCGACGCCCGAGAGAATATTTTTTTGGTGGCAGGGCATTGAATGCCCTGCCACCCATCAACCATATTGTACTTGATTCACTTTTTAAAAAAAGTGCAAAGGTAGATAAGAGACCCAAAATAGTCACCCACAAGACCGCATTGTTTGCAAAATTGACAATTGTACACATCATAGGCAAAATGAATTGATTGGCAAATGTAATAATGACAATTGTACAACATCATAGGCATAAAGAATTGATTGGCAAAAGGAACTGCGGTGACAAATGTAATAATATACATGGTTCAAAAAGACGTATAAAATCCGTCTCATGATACATAAGCTATGAGAAACCCTAAACTAATGCTATCTAGCTACGGCTAAACTGACGTCGTTTAGTCAGACGTCTCATCGCGTCCAAGCGGCGTATCTGTCGGATTCTGCAAAAAAAGACAATAAGACAGTTTTCAGTAAATATAAACATATAACGACATTTATAAAACAATACGAAAAATAAAAAAGAGTAAACCCTAATACTAACCATGCCGCCGCGAGAACTGAGAATGTCCATCAGGGCGTTTAAGCCCTTCCTGCCTGCGTACTCGCGCTCGTACGGTGTGGGATCACGTCCTGTCATCGACCACTGTCAAAACATACAAAGATTTCATTATGTTAGAACTAAAAAACTCATAAACCCTAAACTATCGAACATGCATAAAGAGCAATGTGAAAAGACTTACAAAATCGGCCTCAAATGATGCCCATCCACCGCTCCCCAAGTGGTGCGAGCTCCCTGCCTCTACTCGCGCTCTGGCTGCATCCTTTTGTTGCTTCCACTTGTCGGGATTCTCGCGCGCTGCTTTCTTCGCATTCTTCCAATCTTCTTTGGCCAGCCAATCTGGCCTATTCCACCCATTCTTGATTGCTTTTTGCAATTCGGAACGCTTGTGTTTGCAGTATTCGCGCATTCGAATCTTCATCATGTCTTCATTGAAGCGCTGATCCCGTGTTGGAATGGGAAACTCATCATGAAGTATGCTGATGACTCTGTTTTTTAAATCACTTGGTACTTCACTCCATTTGTTTAGTATATAGTGTCTAAACAGCTGAGAGCAAAGACCACGCATGCGCGAGATCACCTTCTTGCCGTCATCATCCATGATGATGCCGCCGCTGATGTCGACGGAGTAAGGCAAGCCCTCTGGCCGGTGACGCATGAACCTGGGTGTCCCGGCAGGGGTCTCTAGCGGCGTGTCGATGGGGGTACGGACGTCAGGTGTCTCCACCGGCATCTGGGCCCCGAAGCGAGGAGTGTCGAGAGGGGTGGCTCCTGGCGGAGTAGGTAGAGGTGTGTAGCTTCTAGGAACAGTCAGCCGTGCAAAACCTGGCGTAGACGGCGATGCTGTGGCTGGTGTGGGGGCGGGCAAAGAAGGGGAGGGTAAAGAGCCTCGTCGAACACGAGGCGGTGTGGAGGCATCGGTGGCGGAATCCCCACAACAACCGCCACCGCCACCACTAGAGCGCCGGTGTCTAGACGAGTGTGACGCTCGTCTCGTCGACGCCGAAGCTTCGGAGCGCGCCGAATGCTCCGAAAGAGAGGGAGATGCGGATGGTGTAGGAACGCGCGATGATGCGCCAGAGCGATGACGCTCCACGTACCACTGTCTCTGCTGCGGTGACAAAGAAGAAAGAAACTCCTCATCATCCATACCTGCATTAAACACACGAATATTTAAACTTAATATTGAATGAATAGAGTAGACAATGACGCAAAGACCATTAAATACAATGACGTAATGACGCATATAAATACAATGACGCAATGAATCGAGTGATAGAAGAGGCAAGTCGAAAACTCAGAATTTTCAATCAAAAGATGTGAGCGCGAGTAGAAAAGAGCGTTATACACCATGGAAGGTACTTAGAGAGCCAGAGCTTTTACAACACGGAGCAAAATTGTTCAAATACAATATTTGTGGCTTTAAGAGATCTCTCTCTCATCCTCGCATAACTCAGCATAACTTCCTATATCTATATAGAGCTCTCCGTTTAAACACATATCCTCTGTTTCATTTTGTAGCTCCTCTGCATGCACCCCATATAGAGTAGTAGCATCTTGATGCTCGTCTGGCACCACCGCAGCGGCTTCTGATTGAGCATCTTCTCTGATCTCCTCCATTGATGTCGTTGTGATTGGCACATGGTAGCCTTCATACGTCCTTGCACTACGAGGGGCTACCTCTATGACGTACCACCAGTTTGATGTAGACTTTGTAGGATGAAATACTACCTGCCAGAGCCACATAACTTACATGAGAGCTTTCAAGCACATAACTTGTAAAAGGGGGATGGTAACTATTTATATACTTACTTGTGCACAATGCTCGGGTAGTACGAAAGTGTCTCTTAGGTCAGTCCATTTCTTAGTAGAATCCACCTCAAGAAAACCAGACTCTCCTCTACGCACAGTAGCGTTGCGACCCTCCATGATTATCTTGAACCATTGCACGTCGAACAAGTCGACAAAAAATCCTCTGTAATCGATCCTCAAAATCTCTTGCAGCGTGCCGAAGTAAGTGAGTTCCGCCACCACAGGATCTGCATCAGAGGAACGTCGTCGACTAGACTGTTCAAATTTTGCCATGATTCCACAATCTTGAGTAAAACGCTTTTTGTCGATTCGTTCCACCCTAAAATGTCGACCTTTACACCATGCTGCTGTGTATGACTTATACTACAACGAACAAAGATTATGAGTGGCCGTTCAAACGTTTATAAATAAAGTCACTTGCTAGTCGTACATTGCAAACTTACCTTGGTCGCGCAACCCCGAGAGTACTCCCACTCTTCTTCAGTCACTTCGTCACCGCATTGTTGTGCGCTTTTCAATTGGTTGTGCAACCATCTTAAGCTCATGAAGGTTGGTAGGCTCTCCAGAACCGCTGGATAGTGCATCGGTGGTCGTCTTCCCCGTCTCCACTCGATTCGTGCCCTTTGTCGCTCTTGCTTTGCATCCTCATATTGTGAAATCCACTTTTGCATCACTGGATTGTGAAGCATGCAAAATCGGTTGATTTTAGCCTCTAGATCTTCCGTCATCTTCTTCTCAACACCGAGATTGCACATGACAACCCCAGATATGCGCTCATCATCTATGGTTCGCCATAGCGTGTCCCGGGATTTATCAAATCCGTCTAGCCACTCTCCAATGTACACTAGGGACTCTGATACCAACCAAGCTTCTGCCATGCTACCCTCCGGACGTGCCTTTTGACGCACATATCCCTTAAGCGTTTTCATGAAACGCTCTAAGAAGAACATCCATCTGGAATGAACTGTGCCAGCTATTTCCACCTCATCAACTATGTGAACAAGAAGATGCACCTGAATGGTTAGCATTGTAGTAGGAAAATGTTTCTCAAACATGCACACAAGCTTCGTAGCATTTAGTTTGGCGAATGGTATGGAGTCTACGTCGATCTCCTTTTGTGAGATCCATTGCACCAGCTTTGCAAGTTTGTAGATTGTGTTACGGATGTCGAGAGACAAACATCCCTCAATGGCAACCGGTAAGATAAACTGTAAAGTATGTGTAGCAATGATATTAAAGTCCACATTTTATGCAATGATATTAAAGTCCACTATGAACGTACCTGACACATTTTATGCCAATCGTGTGACTTCAAACCGGTAAGCTTTCCTTCTTTAGTAAAACACGTTTGGAGCGAGTGCATTACGCCAGTGGGGGTCCGCAAAGATCGAATGGCCTCTTTTACTTTGCGTTCTTGGGCTCCTGTGAAAATCCATGGTGCTTTAGGGAGTTTTATCGATCCATCAGACGCTGTTTGCGGCCAATATTGCTCCATACGATCCACATTTCTAAGGTCAACTCTGGCTCCCAAAGTATCTTTCTTGCCGGTCAAATGGTCCCATAGTAGATTACCCACATTCTTGAATATGTGCATTGGATCGAGCAAGTGATTGATCACGAGTCGTGGCCAGTATGGTAACTCGTACCATAGAGATAGTCTCTTCATCCCTGGAGGCAATCCGTCATCGCACATCTCCTTCTGCTCTAACCATGCTTGTGCAGACATCCTTGGTGGCTCTCTTCCCAAAAAGCCGTCGCGTAACACATGATTCTCTGGAAGATACGCTTGATGACCTTCGTAGATTTGCTTCTTCAGTGAGGGTGCCCTACGTGCATTCAGTCTAGGTCCACATGTGACACATGCTCTGTATCCGCTTGTTTGAAGCCCTGCATGTATACACATGATAATAGATCAACTATGGGAAAAAACAAGATTTACAGTGTCTGAGTGAGGAGTGTCAATAGATCACCTGAGCATTCTGTTAGCCCGGGATAGTCATGCATGGTCCACATTAGAATACCTCTGATCAAAGCATTCCGTCGTCCTGTGTGTCGGCTCATATCCACCACCTCTATGCCAATCCACAATTGTTGTAGCTCTTCCAATAGTGGACGAAGATACACATCCATATTCCCCACTTTATATCGCCCTGGCACAATCAAGCTTAGCCATAGGTGCCCCTTCTTTGTAGTCAACCACGGGGGAATGTTGTAGTTGACGATGACAACGGGCCATACACTGTAAGATGTTGATCTTTGACCAAATGGATTTACGCCATCCATAGCCAGGCCTAAGCGCAAATTTCGAGCTTCCCTGGCAAAATCCGACCATGTTCCATCTATATGTTTCCAGCCTGCGCAATCTGCAGGAATTCGTAGCACACCATCCGAAGATTTATTCTCCTCATGCCATGATGCTAGGGCGGCCATGGACTTACATTCGAAGAAATGCTTGATGCGAGGAAGCAAAGGAAAATGTCGCAAAACCTTTTGTGGAATTTTTGTCCCGTGGAGATCTACTCGATATCTTTCGGAATCACATTTCGGACACTTCTCCATGTCTGTGTATTCCCCTCTGAAAAGAATGCAGTCATTAGGACAAGCGTGGATAGAATTGTAATCCATCCCCAAGTTTCGCAAAATCTTTCTTGCTTCATCTCGGGAATCTGGCATCACATTGTCAGCTGGTAGTATGTGCTCTTTCAGCAATCTACACAACATAAAAATATGATACAGTCGTGTAAAAATCTATCAGATCATTATACATTTAGAGTTCTATTAAAGTAAACTAATTGTAATAGATCACCTGAAAAGCGCTGTGACGCTAGTGTCACTCCATCCAAACTTTGCCTGCATGTTGAGAAGAACCAGGAGTGCTTTCAATCTAGACATACGTGCTCCATTATACAATGACGTATCGGCTTCACTTTTCATATCATCATAGATAAGCCTTTCTGAATCCATGATCGTCTCGATCATTTCATCAATCTCGGGCTCAGACATTGCCTCGTTGGGAATGTGCTCTGCATGATCATCCCCCGAGCTGTCAGAGGCTACATCTTGTGGCCTCACATATGCTGCTTGACCAAAGCGCCTGCGAACACGTCTATTGGGTTGCAAGATTGCTGCTTGTTGGCCAGCGTCAGAGTCCGACGAGTTATAATTGGCAACAACTCGATCTATAATAGATGGATCGAACTCGCCAAATTCGCGAACGTGCTGCAAAGAAACACGTCTTGTCCGTCGCACAGCATGCTTGCATTGATTACAAGGACATAAGACCCTCGTTGAGAGATAGGTGTTTCGATTGGACGGTCCCACATCCTCGTCGCTACTCATAATGAGGATAAAAAACTTATAACTTGGACAACAAATTTAATATTCTATTGGCATTCTTCGTCTTATCTCTCTCTCTCTCTCTCTCTCTCTCTCTCTCTCTCTCTCTCTCTCTCTTTATCTCACATTCTCTAGTCATGTCCAATCCCCGCACACCTCGGTCTAGAGGTGCACGGAGATCAGAACCACCGGGTTATAATCTCGTCTTTATTGGTCAATACCTATATTTGTGGGTACAAGAAATCTACACACCCACGTCTACATGATACTGCATGTAGTGGACAAAATCCCTTTGCCTCTTCTCTAGCTGTAGCACTTCACTTCATCTTAACATCTTTTCACAGTAGATCTTTTCACTGTTCGTCTAACTCTAAACCCTAAACCGTAAGTAATTCTTGCGTGGACTCGATCTAACGTAAATAAGCGTAAATCTAAATAAACGTAAATCTAACTAAAAATAAAGCTAAATCTAATTTAACGTAAGTCTAATGACTAGAGGTTGTCTAGATGGTCATTGTGTCGGGGATGTAGTGACTCTTGCCGCCCTGAAGATCCACCTTCTTCCCTATCTTCTGAAGACATTTCACCAGTACTTTTGGATCGACGAAGCCCACCATGAGTGAAGGCAGCAATACCCTATATTCCATTGAGGGCTTTCTTCACCCGCTTCATGCAGGCATCGCAGTCTATGGAGACCTAAATCTAATCTAATATAACGTAAATCTAAATCTAGCTTAAATAAACGTAAATCTAGTTAAAAATAAACGTAAATCTAATTTAATGTAAGTTTACATATAACCTAATCTTTAACGTCTTTTAAGATAGTTTCCTACGACGTTATAACTCTCTTCTTCTTGTGTGTGTGCGCGTGTGTGGATGTGTGTGCCAATAAAAAGAGATAAATGGTATAACCTTTCTATCACCCATGCCAAGTATGATAGATTGATTATGCCATTTCCCTCTTGAATAATAGGTCTTCAGTTCAACTCCTCGTCGGCTAGATCTTTAGGTCTTTTAATTTTAATTAGTTTCCTACGACGTTAAATTAGTTTCTCTCTCTTTCTCTTTCAATGTGTGTGCGTTTTTTTGGATCGTATGCATGTTTTCTCTCTCTTTTCCTTTCTCAATGTGTGCGTTTTTTGTTTATGCATGTTCTCTCTCTCTTTTCCTCTCTCAATGCGTGCGTTTTTTGTTTATGCATGCTCTCTCTCTCTTTTTCTCTCGCAATGTGTGTGTGCATTCTTTGTTTATGTATGTGTGTGTGCGTTTTTGTTTTTGTTTGTACTCTCTCTCTCTCTCACACAAAACACTGTGTGTGTGTGTGTGTGTATGTGTGTGTGTGTGAGAGAGAGAGAGGGAGAGAGAAAGAGGGGAAGGGAACATGAGAATGAGGAGAGGGAAGGAGCATACCTGGCTCTCCTTCCTCTCCTCGTGTGTGTGTGTGTGTGTGTGTGTGGAGAAGAAAAAGAGAGAGAGAGAGAGAGAGAGAGAGAGAGAGAGAGAGAGTGAGGGAGAGCGTTACCTGCTCCTTGCTTGAGGGCGCCGAAAAACTCAGATCTGAGATCTGAGTTTTTGGGCGCGCTCGGTTATTTTTTTTACCCTAGCCGGCGTCGCTATGAGCGTCGCAAATTTATAAATAAATTTGTGACGCTCATAGCGACGCCGGGAATTTTTTTTTTGAGCGTCGCTGTGTGAGCGTCGCTAATATGAAGAGCCTCTTGTAGTGCTTCTTCTCTTATTTTGAATCAATGCCTTGAATGTATGCAAATGACTTTGATAGTTATATTTGTCCATAGTTGCATCAAGCTTTATCAAGGACTGTCAAGCATCTTGACATTCTTTATCAAACCACCTTTTGCGTGATCTATCTTTGTTGATACCATGGATATGCTTTATAACAAAGCATTCTTCGGCACAAAGCATTCTTCGGCACAAGAACAAACTTTCTTGAAAGCTTTCCATTTAGTTTCCAATGGTGCATCATATTGAAGCTTCTTCATCCATAATTTTTGCTCAACCATCTCAATGTACATTGGTGCCCGTTTGAAATCCATACATAGTGATAATTTCTATTTCCTTTGGCTGAGATTATCATGTTAGTTGCTTCTCCACATGAAATGTCAATACATAAGGTGCGATGGTCGGATTCCGGGGTCCATGGGCCAAACATAAAATTCTTTATACGATACGATGGCTTCGGAGAGTGGCATATAGTCAATCACACTGTCCCCATTATGTCTCCTACATGTAAATCCATTGGTTCCACTCCACAAAGATACATCATTGGCAATGAGCATACCCGTACTATTACACATGTGTAAAAGTAACTTTCCATACTGATCCGGATATTTCTCATCTATTGAAGAACGATCATACAAGTGAACTTCCTCCAACTCCCTTGAAATGTATGGCATATCAAATTGTTGAGTATCATGTTGCAATGTTTTTGTGCGAGCATTCATATCCCCAAATACAATAACATCACCTTCACCTTTGAAATAAGCAATGTCCTCTTCTAAATCAAAAAATGGATAATCTCTATCCAAAAAGGCATAAAAGGGGGAGTCATGATGAGAAATGTAGAAACCGGCTACAAAAATGGGTGCTCTTTTTCGTGTCATAATTTTCAGCCATACATAACATTTGTACTTGTCATTTTTCACAATTGATACAAAACCTTCCAATCCTTTCTTAACCATACATGCTAACCCTCCTTGTCCTCTTTGTTGCTTAAGATTCTTTCACCACATCAATGAATGTACATTGTAATTATCCAAGCCATTAATCCTTTGTGTATCATGCTCCAAAGTTTCAACAAGAAGTACAACATCGGCTTTGCTTGTTAGTTCATCAATGCCAACCCCCGTATTCCATGGGTATCCATTACAATTCCAAAAGCACATTTTCAATTGTAACTCGGTCTCATAGGTCACGCATCCCTATTTGCTCGAGGGACTTGCCTCCTCCTTGGGCACATTTTCTTCATGAGAGATCTCCTTGTTTTTCTTATTCTTTTCCTCATATGCCTTGCGACACATATTTTTTTGCGTAATAGTGTGATCTTCACATACAAAACATTTTGTATCCCTCAAATAGATCTAGCTATTATAAGGATAATCTTTTGCTTGGTCTCATCTGGCATGGTACCAGCATACAATTGGCCGTTCTCCCGAGCAAGGAGCTCCTTGCTTCCCCACTCTATGTGCTCCATAGACCATAACTATGGACATGCCAAAGTGGGTTTTGAAGAAATCTTTGATAAGAATGGCAAGGGGAGGTGTCTCTAGCTTCTCTTTAGGAATTTCACGAATAACAATATCCTTGGAACGTCGCTCCCGTTTCTTCAACTCCTCCACATCCACATTCTCAACATTCTTTGTTTGAACCATATCTTGCATGAGCGAGGAATTAGAAACCACATTGCTACCACATATATCAGCCCAAGACTTGTTTGTGCATAAATTTTTCATGTCGCATACATCTCGGCTCATGGTGTCAAATTTCTCCTCTTTCAATACATGGTCATGCTCGACTTTGCTCATCCGCTCCTTCAAAGCATTCAAGTCCACAAGAGAGCGTTTACATTTCTTGACTTTGTCTTCAAGTTGCATCAAATGTGTTGTTTGGATCTCAAGTGTCCTCTTGAGATTCTCATTCTCAATCACAAGTACCCTTAGTGTGCCATTCTCCATTGCAAGTGCTCGTAAGTCTTCGCCTTGTTTGTTTACGGTCTCTTGCAATGATACCAAGTATGCCATGATCATGGTTTTCGATGTCGTTGGTTGGGTGGTTGTGTTGCTATCTCCACACTTAGGATATTTTGGATCATTTTCCACAATGGTTGTGGACCTTGTTGAAGAAGAATAACCCTTGCGAGTGCTAGAAGACATTGTATGTAAAATAAGAGATGAGAGTCAATTTTCTTGAACCTGTTCACTTCGGAAATGCTGTTACAAAAACACATTTCATGACTCTGAAAATTTCTATCTTTACATCAATGCGTAGAGGGCTTTGTGCTCTTTGATTGAGGCTATGGATCACCCAAATCGGAGTTCGGATGAAGAAGTTATGAGGGAGAGAGAGAGAGAGAGAGAGAGAGAGAGAGAGAGAGAGAGAGAGAGAGAGAGAGATAAGGCCTTTCCCTAACCCGAACAATAAAATGACAAGGATATGATTTTTTTTAGTTGGTGAGTGACCATGGTTGTAGTGTGTATAACTCTATATTGGCTCGGTAAGTAGCTTACAGGAAGGGGAACTCCTGTAAAATCATATATTATTAGGAAAGTGTGCTATTAGACCTTGCCAGAGGATAGCCACTATGTGTGTGTGTGAGAGAGATAATCGAGCCACTACCTGTCATCTAGATACTATGTGTGTGTGTGTGTGCGCACGCGCATGTGTGTGTGTGTGTGTGTGTGTGTGTGTGTGAGAGAGAGAGAGAGAGAGAGAGAGAGAGAGAGAGGTCTAAGTCATGAAGGAAGCTTTGGATGGAGTGCAAGGGAAGGAATGGAGAGAAGGGGGAAGGGGATGCAAGAGCATACCTGTTTGGTGGAGCATGAGAGAGAGTAATTAACTCTCTCCTCCTTATTGTCTTTATGAACAAAGAGTGCAATAAGAGGATGGGTGCCAGCACAACCCGACCACAGGCCTGAAACCCAACAATATCCCTCTTGAAGGCCAACATAGCCCAAGTGGCTAAACAATGTAGGGGCTACTATGTACAAAACCGTGAAACATGACTGTAACTTCCCCCTATGCCCATCATCTCTATGCAATGTGAGAACCGCTCTGAGGCTAGGCTAAGATGTGACCAAAAGTTGAGCACTCTAGTAGTGTGTTGTACTCAAGCTCTTGAACTTGCAGTGAGCATGATGTGCACAATCAATTTTTCTCTTCTCCATTGCCCCAATGCAGTGTCTTTCATCAAAGAGACTGGGAGCTAAGTTGAATGGCTACAATAGTGTGTGTTAGTGACAAGGGGACAAGCTCAAGCATGTAAGAATGAGTAGGATTTCCTCTTTCAGTGAGGAACATGGTTTTGTAGTTGGGTGCAATATGGGTGGTGTAATGTATGAAGTGTGAAGGGGAGAAGGGAAGAGAGAGAGAGAGAGAGAGAGAGAGAGAGAGAGAGAGAGAGAGAGAGAGGGAAGGAGTGTAGGAGACATAATGGGAGTGGGATCGTTGTAAAGAAAGTTATTGAGGGAGAAATGATGAGGAAGGTTGTAGGAGAGGGATGTAGTTAAGAAAGGTGATGGTGCGTGTGTGTGTGTATGTGGGGGGGGGGGGGGGGGAGGGAGGTATGGAAACAAAGGGATAGAGCGAAAAAATAGGAGAGAGAGAGAGAGAGAGAGAGAGAGAGAGAGAGAGAGAGTGGGTAAGAGAGAGAAAAGAAGCATGCCAAAATGACTCATGGAGGCCAAAGGATGGATACAACAACAAAGGTACACAATGGGAAGAGGACATGGTAGTGAGATCAAGGGAGTGAGTGAAATCAAGGGGGAGGATATGATATATATGTGTGTGTGTGTGTGTGTGTGTGTGTGTGTGTGTGAGAGAGAGAGAGAGAGAGAGAGAGAGAGAGAGAGAGAGAGAGATAGATAGATAGATTTTATTATCGTCCTCGGAGGTCAAATATGACCTATGGGACCAAAGTTACATGTGATGTAGTATGTGTATGGTTGATGAGTGACTCTCGATGCTCCAAAATTGTAGTGATGAGAGTCGCAATGGAGAGCCCACACTTTGGCTGGGAGAGGAAAGTGTGTAGGTCTAAGTTATGGCTGAAAATGTGAGAGAAGCAAGTTCGGATGTGATCAAAAGCTGAGCACTCTAGTAGTGTGTGGTACTCAGACTCTCGAACTTGCAATGAGCATAATGTGCACAATCGACTTGACTCTTCTCCATTGCCCCAACGCCCTATCTCGCATCGAAGGAAATGGGAGCTAAGCCGAATTGCTGCGATAGTGCGTATCGCGGACAAGGGAATAGGCTCAAGCATGTAAGTGTGAGTACGGTTTCCTCTCTCAGCGAAGAACATGGTTTTGTAGTTGGGGGCAATATAGGTGGTGTAATGTATGAAGCGTGACCCACCGGATTTCTCCCAAGCCGTAATACATTGGCGTTGTAGAAAAGCTTCATTCACTTGAGAGTCAATTGAAGCATCATGTAGCAAGTGTAATGCATCCCATCTCCCAAACCACTTCTTTATGTCTTGCATCCATCCCGTGCTCAAGATCTTGCTTTTATGCGTCTTTTGAACTTTTTTGCTTGCTTCCCATGCAATTGTAGGAAGTCGATGTGAGGGGTTTTGACGCATCTTTATCATGTACTCCACAACCCTTTCCATGCCCATAACCTCAATTGGAAGAGATCCCGACTCAAGAAGTAGGAGCATATATGGTGTTTGTGTCTTAACTTGGAGAAAGTTTGTAAGAAAACGCTTTTGGACATTCTCAAACTCTTTCCAAGTAGACTTTGAGATGCTCCCGCCCCACACTTCAACTCCATAAAGAAGAACCGGTGTCACCAATGCATCAAAAAGATACTTCTTGAGAACCCAACACTTGATGTTTCCCGCATTACACATGTTCTCAAATGCATAATATGCTCTCTTTCCCGCTTCCAAACGACGCATAGCACATTCATGCCACTTGTGATTGGATGGAACCTCAAGGCCAAGGTACTTAAAGCTCTCAACAACTTCAAGTGTCTCCTTGTTGTACACAATGCATGGCTTCTCCTTATGGTTGGTTTTCACAAGCATAACCTTTGTTTTGGATTCATTTACAATCAGCCCACTATGCAAGCAAAAGTTCTCAAGGACAACCATAAGCTTTTGTGCATCTTCTAAAGTGTGTGCTAGAAGCACTACATCATCCGCATACAACAAAAGCATGATTACCGCATTGCAAATAGTGACCTCTTCAATGCCTTCTTCTTGCATAAAGTCAAGTACCATTTGTTCCAATTGATCGATGCATAGACCAAAGAGAGTTGGTGACAATGGACATCCTTGTTTAACCCCAATAGTGCTTACAAAAATTTCTGAAATTTCTCTTCCCATGCGCAATTGACAAATCACCTTCTCATAGATTCGAGAAACCGCAAGCATAAACTCACTTGGCACTTGGAGTTCTTCCATCCTTCTCCACAAATTGTTACGTGGAATCATATCAAAGGCTTTCTTAAAGTCCACAAAACAACAATACAATCGCTTGCCTTTCAACCGACTTTCCTCCATGAGAACACGAAGAGTGACAAGATGATCAATGGTGCTATGGCATCGACGAAAACCCGCTTGTCCCTTTGCACGCTTGTCATTCTCTTCAGCCCAATCACTCAATTTCATCTCCATTATGCACCCAAACAACTTTGCCATAAGAGACCCAATCATTATAGTCCGGTAGTTGCTTACATTCTTTACATCCCCTCCTTTATGCAAAGGCTTAACCCAATTAGTACTCCAATCATAAGGCATACCATGTTGAAGTGCAAGGTTGAACATATCACACATCCACTCATGGGTAAAATCTCCCGTCCATTTGATCATCTCCGGCTTGATACCTTGAAGATCTCCCGCTTTGCGAGTGGCCAACTTTTCAAGCCCACCGCATACATCCTCAATAGTAAAAAAAGACGGCATACATGGGAGTGAACCATAAAATGGCATTTTTTCAGTATTTTCTTGCTCATATAATTGCCTACAATGTGTGTACATATCCACTAGACTCAAGTTACCAAAATTCTCAACCCGCTTGCCTCTCAAGCTTCTCCAAAATCTTCCACATGCATGTGCCTTTTCTTGGACTTGAAATTCTTGTTGCTTTACTTCCCATCTTCTTCTCTTCTTTTGAATCAATGCCTTGTATGTATGCAAATGACTTTGATAGTTGTCTTTGTCCATAGTTGCATCAAGCTTTATCAAGGACTTTCGAGCATCTTGACATTCTTTATCAAACCACCTTTTGCGTGATCTATCTTTGTTGATACCATGGAGATGCTTTATGGCAAAGCATTCTTCCGCACAAGAACAAATAGCTTTCTTGAAAGCTTCCCATTTAGTTTCCAATGGTGCATCACATTGAAGCTTTGTCATCCATAATTTTTGCTCAACCATTTCAATGTACATTGGTGCCCGTTTGAAATCCATACATAGTGATAACTTCTCTTTCCTTTGGCTGAGATTATCATGCTTAGTTGCTTCTCCACATGAAAGGTCAATACATAAGGTGCGATGGTCGGACTCCGGGGTCCATTGACCAAACATAAAACTCTTTATGCGATACATGATGGCTTCAGAGAGTAGCATATAGTCAATCACACTATCCCCATTATGTCTTCTACATGTAAATCCATTGGTTCCACTCCACAAAGATACACCATTGGCAATGAGCATACCGGTGCTATTACACATGTGTAAAAGTAACTTTCCATAGTGATCCGGCTCTTTCTCATCCATTGAAGTACGATCATACAAGTGAACTTCCTCCAACTCCCTTGAAATGTATGGCATATCAAATTGTTTAGTATCATGTTGCAATGTTTTTGTACGAGCATTCATATCCCCAAATACAATAACATCACCTTCACCTTTGAAATAAGCAATGTCCTCTTCCAAATCAGAAAATGGTTGATCTCTATCCATGCAAGCATAAAAGGGAGAATCATGATGAGGAATGTAGCAACCGGCTACAAAAATGGGTGCTCTTTTTGGTGTCATAATTTTCAGCCATACATAACGTTTGTACTTGTCATCTTTCACAATTGATACAAAATCTTCCAATCCTTTCTTAACCATACATGCTAACCCTCCTTGTCCTCTTCGTTGCTTAAGATTCTTTGACCACATCAATGAATGTACATTGTAATCCTCCAAGCCGTTAATCCTTTGTGTATCATGCTCCCAAGTTTCAACAAGAAGTACAACATCGGCTTTGCTTGTTAGTTCATCAATGCCAACCCCCGCATTCCATGGGTATCCATTACAATTCCAAAAGCATATTTTCAATTGTAACTCGGTCTCATAGGTCACGCATCCCTATTTGCTGGAGAGACTTGCCTCCTCCTTGGGCACATTTTCTTCATGAGAGATCTCCTTGTTTTTATTATTCTTTTCCTCATATGCCTTGCGACGCATATTTTGTTGCTTAATAGTGCGATCTTCACATACAAAACATTTTGTATCCCTCAAATAGATCCACCTATTATCAAGGATAATCTTTCGCTTGGTCTCATCCGGCATGGTGCATACAATTGGCCGTTCTCCCGAGCGAGGAGCTCCTTGCTTCCCCACTCTATGTGCTCCATAGACCATAACTCCGGACATGCCAAAGTGGGTTTTGAAGAAATCTTCAATAACAATGGCAAGAGAAGGAGGTGTCTCTAACTTCTCTTCGGGAATTCCACGAATAACAATGTTCTTGGAACGTCGCTCCCGTTCCTTCAACTCCTCCACATCCACATTCTCAACATTCTTTGTTTGAACCATAGCTTGCATGAGTGAGGAATTAGAAACCACATTGCTACCACATACATCAGCCCAAGACTTGTTTGTGCATACATTTTTCATGTCGCATACATCCCGGCTCATAGTGTCAAATTTCTCCTCTTTCAATACATGGTCATGCTCTACTTTGCTCATCCGCTCCTTCAAAGCATTCAAGTCCACAAGAGAGCGTTTACATTCCTTGACTTCCTCTTCAAGTTGCATCAAACGTGTTGTTTGCATCTCAAGTGTCCTCTTGAGATTCTCATTCTCAACCACAAGTACCCTTAGTGTGCCATTCTCCATTGCAAGTGCTCGTAAGTCTTCGCCTTGTTTGTTTACGGTCTCTTGCAATGATACCAAGTACGCCATGATCATGGTTTCCGATGTCGTTGGTTGGGTGGTTGTGTTGCTATCTCCACACTTAGGAGATTTTGGATCATTTTCCACAATGGTTGTGGACCTTGTTGAAGAAGAAGAACCCTTGCGAGTGCCGGAAGACATTGTATGTAAAATAGGAGATGAGAATCAATTTTGTTGAACCTGTTCACTTCGGAAATGCTGCTACAGAAATGCCTTCCATAACTCTGAAAATTTCTGTCTTTACATCAATGCTGGGGGGGGGGTGTGGAGGCAGTGAGAAGAAGAGAGAGCAGGAGATTAGAGAGTAGAGGATAGGGAGGATGAGAGGGGATAGGTAGAGGTGATGGAAGAGGAGTGGGTGGAGGAGGAGTGGGTGGGGGAGGAGTGGGTGGTTTAAGTAGCCAAGAAGGGCGGAAATAGTGGTGGCCAAGGAGGTGGTAGAGGAGGAGGAGAAGAGTTGGCGGAGGAGAAAAGTGACAGAGACAAGATTGTACAATTGAAAACATTTAGACTGGATGTATTGATAACAATTGTACACCTTACGCATATATATACTTATCAAAGAAGTGTTTACAAGTACTATCTATACATTGTTTACAAGTGTTTACAAGTACAAAAACCAACATTGGAAGATCTCTAACTATTACTGCAGTTTCCTTTGTAATCCCAAGGAAGGAACCTCTTACCTGCCACCATCCAAGAACACAGGTACATCAGTACTAGCATTACTTGGGAAAACACGTGCCAATGACCCTTTTCCCCTTGGTATTGGTGTCCAAAATTACAAAGAAACTAATAGCCTAGCAGAGATTAGATTTTATGACAAGAAAACGTTAAAATTTGGGCAGCATTTCCTTTGTAAAATGGACAATTTCTCAAATATCCATTTGATGTCATCTCTGTTGAGACCCTCACATGAAGTTTAAGGCTTCAAGCAACCAATCCAAAGCTAAATTATTCAAAAGTAAAAAGTTGTAAATGTATTATTATCACATAAAAAACCATCAAGCTAAGCCTCAATTCAAATTGCTGAAGTTAACAATTATGCATAGTAAGTGTAACCAGTGGATATGTTTTTTCAAGTTGTTTCGTGTGGCTCAATATTCCAAACCCCAATCGTCCCAATTCACAAGAATCCCCTGCAAAATTTTCATCAATACCAATATGCCATAAATATCATCATGAGTTTGCTTTAATTATATATCAGTACCAATAACAAAGCTAGAAACCAATACTTTACCAGATGTGCATATCTTTTATCAAAAGAGACATGTATGTGGATCCAGACAACTGCCCAAAAAGCTATCCTCTTTCAACCTCAAGAAAATCCAATTTTGGAGTAGTTAACCTTTGTGAATTTGTTGTATAAAAACCATGCGATTCCAATTTTCAATCTATGTAATTCAAATGAATGTACAACTTGACATAGGCTTCAGAGCTTAGCCCCAAAAAAGACCGTCAAAAAGCTCAACCAAAAAGTCTTCGTGAGTCATACAATGCCTTCCTGCATTCTGGATCTGCTTCTTTCATAGACTCAAGAATAGGAAATGCGTATAGGATGGTCATCCCAACAAATCACTCATACAAAATCCACATGATGAACGTCCAACCGTCCTCTTCATTTTAAAGTTAATAACCATTTATAATCTAAACTATGGACGCAAAAATTTTGCCAACATTTCCTTTGTATATGCTCAGTCATTTCAAAAAAATCCAGTCAATGTAATCTCCCATGAGACCCTCACATGAGGTTGTATGCAAAACTAATAATGACAATCATTACCACATACAAAGATTGTTTTTCTTTTTGTTCTATCTAGCCTTGATACAATCAGGTCAATGAATCAGTCAAGTATACCATCCAATCTCTATATGAATTGCATGACATGAGAAATAAAAACCCACATTTATCATTAAGTTTCAACCGATTAGATGTCAAAACACAACACTTGTACACTTTCTCTAGCATCTTGATTATAGAGTCATCCGCTTATGATTTCACCTAAGGCTTCAAGGTATGCAAATTCAAGTGGGACATTGATCACAACTTAGATTTAGTAAGTCTCAGTTCTCTATTTGCTGAGTGTGTCAACATAGAAAAAAAGGCATTTATCAAAATGCATTTCAAAGAAAACTACAAGCATATACCACTTCCAATTTTACCAAGTAGGTGCAGATGCACCTACCTATATGATGATAATTCCCTTGTCTATACCCGATGCGGGTTTTCCGATTCGCGTTCATCGAGAATGGTGTTCAACTTTTGAGTAGAGCAAGGTTGAACAACCAAGTCATGTGTGCATGTGAATGTGAAAGTACGAGGAGAGATCAGCCTGCCATGATGTTTCATAAAGCCAACTCACGATCAAGAGAGGTTTTTTGACTTTCAAATGCTTGCCTCGTACCTACGCAAGGGTCAGAGGGTGTGTGTGTGTGTTAGCGCATGCTTGTTCGTCATCTTTCCAAGGTGGATCTTCACTGCTTATGTAAACCACTCTGTGTGTGTGTGTGTGTGTGTGTGTGAGAGAGAGAGAGAGAGAGAGAGAGAGAGAGAGAGAGAGAGAGAGAGAGAGAGAGAGAGAGAGAGAGAGAGAGAGAGAGAGAGAGAGAGAGAGAGAGAGAGTGATGCAACCTTGATAAGCGAGTAGGGATCTAAGGAAAAATGAGTACGAAGCAGATTCCGAAGGGGGGTTTTGTTTGTGTGCACGCGTGTGTGTGTTTGTGCCTTGACACTCCTTGCAAAAGGGTGATACCAGGTTATGTACTCATCTATAACTATGCCAGAGAGGTTAGTCGGCATGCAAGCTAATAATAGAATAGGAGTGGATTACATAGCATGAATAAAGCATTAATCAGGGTAGGTAGTTTTAGGTGACAAAGCTCCTCAACTAGAAGGTATTTAAAAAATACCCAATTTTGGCAGACCACTTGGGTGATATGGGGAGAGGGAAGCTTTGGTGCATGCACCAAGTGGACTTGGAGTGGAAATGAAGGAAGGAAAGCTGCTAAGCACTACTTATAGTGTTTAGGTAGGACCTCAATATTAATATCAGAGTAAGTGTACGTAGATGCACATACCCATGTGGGGATAAGACATTGTCCAAGGTCTTCATACACCTCAAATGATTTATGTTTGTTGAGGGAACGCAACGACTTTTTATTGAGAGAAGAAGAAGCTCTGTTTAGATACTACAAGATTAAATTAAGGCCCGTGTAGATGTGTTTGTGTCAATTATGTGTTCATGAGAATTAGTACCTTTCCTAGCTATACGAGAGAGAGAGAGAGAGAGAGAGAGAGAGAGAGAGAGAGAGAGATGTGGGGGGGGAGTTAGGGAAGAAGAGGTGTGGAGATAGTGAGAGGAAGAGAGAGCAGGAGATTAGAGAGCAGAGGATAGGGAGGATGAGAGGGGATAGGTAGAGATGGTGGAAGAGGAGAGGGTGGTTTAAGTAGCCAAGAAGGGCGGAAATAGTGGTGGCCAAGGAGGTGGTAGAGGAGGAGGGGTGGAGGAGAAGAGTTGGTGGCTTTACTGGCCAATGAGGGCGGCAATGGTGGTGCGCTGGTGACCCCCTCCCAAAAAAAAATAAATCTCTCTAAAGCTCGCTTCGCCAAGCTTGCTCCATATCCTAACCCCAAAGCAAGGCTTCTATTCCATACCAGAGTACTATCCATTGACTTAAGATCAAGGATAATGGCACACATGCTTGGAAATAAGAGGATATAAGCTCACAATTATGGTTTGCAATGACCAACTATGATGTATCCATTCCAATACACATCATGTAAGGCACCTATGGCATCTGCTCACAATTGTGGAGACTGTCATTGAAGCCAAGGGCTTATCACACTATGTTTTTGCTATGCATGCATGGCATGCCAGTATTGTGGACTCGTTCCACTAAATCATGGTTTACGCTTTTTCTATAACATCAGCTACTTTGTCAAAAAGAGTTGAGGCTGGTATAGTTGCCTGTGATCGTTGTATATGACTACAGGTGGGAAATTTCTATGCACAAGGTGCTAGCAATATAGATGATTCTTTCTCTGGATATCAAGTAGGCATGGCCTTGCTATTACGCAAATAATTCATGGAACGACATGAATAAACTAAGAGAGTGTTAAAGTAGGTAATCTCTTGATACAAACCCAAGAAAATCTAGTATGAATACTCTCTATTGGGTGTTAGGAATCATTTTCTCATGTTCATGGAGAGATATGATTATTTTGAGATCTAGTTGTGAATAAGATTCCAACTTGAGAAGAGTTGTTGCTTAGTTCTAACACTGATTATGTCTCTAGGAGTGGTATTTTCATGGGTATGATCCAACTAATACACAATCACTCCATCATTGTTGAGGATCACAATTTGATCCCATCATAGTTGTACTTTCAAGGAAAGAATTATGTAATCCACAAAGGGATAGTGAAAAAGTTCAACTTTCCAAGTTGATTCCAAACACTATTAGACACGGTAGATTGTGTTGGTTATCATTGGCTATTAGTTTGAGCAATTTTTGTCTAGAGTCTAACTAAGGCTTTGACATTACAAATTTTAACCAAACGGTTTGGATTGTAGAGCAAAACCCACAGTTATCAGCACAGTACTACTTGATTTTCACTAATCTTTTAATTAGTGTTACTAGGCCTTCTCAGGTAGGAGATTTGGTGATGTGCATTTCACTACAGGTAAATGAACATTGTGTTCAACATCCAGGTACTCATATTCTTTGGCTTTATTTCATTTTTTATAAATATTCTTTGATTCATTTCTTCCAAGTAGGATATATAAGCTTCAATGCTTTCATCCACTTTGCTCTTCAGAGACATGACAAGGTCATGAAAGAGCAAAGAATTTTGGCAGGTAGTGTGCTAGATATATTTCTGCATTATGCAATTAAGGACCTACATGGTAGTGTCTTATTTGGTACATGTTGTCACAAGAGGAGCAGCATGGTCTAGAAACTCATGGAGTTCAGTTAAGCCAGTGTGGAGCAAGGATAATGAGGGTCCCTCTCACTCATGTCGCAGAGTGTTTACATTTACCTCCACACACAAGTACATCTTGTACTTGTAGTATGTTCTTTTTTCGGACATCCTTATTTGAGACATATTCCACATGTGGAGAATATGAGTCTCTGGGACTGACACAAGTGCCCGTTATTTGAATTATGTATCACAACAAAGTCCTTAGGTGCTGGTCAAATCCATTTACTAGACCATTTTGAGCACATTGTATCAGGAATATTAGTGGTCAAAAATTGTCGGACACTTAGTAAGACTTGTTAAGGTTACAAGTATTGTTAAACAACTTTAACAAACGGTTGTTTATACACGTAGCAAAGTTATGTTTAGTTAATGATCTAGTTCATTTGGTACCTAAATGTGATGGATTTTCACATTCTATATGGTCCAAATATGTTGGCACGGCTTTTACGTAAAAATTACTTAGTTATTTTCTAGAGAGCCGTGAGCATAACATTAGAAATAATCATTAGAAAGTACGGTTATGGATATGCAAGTTTGGGTCTGTTTTTTGCTAAATGCATGCACACTAGGTGTTATAAGCCCTAGTGTTTAGCAAAGGCTGATTTGGAGTGGCATGCACATTCATGACATTAGTAGCTTTAAAGCATTCGTACTCTATGTGCACTATCTCTATGCTATCATCAATAGAGGGCATGGCTTGGTTTAGGAGCTTGTAGATCAATTCATTGCAATTAACCAAGATGGTTTCTCCTAAAATTATTGATAAATCAACAATAATACAAGGAATTGTGATCCTTGTTTACCAGTCATTTTGGAGGACTGTTTGTAAATGGTGGGGAAACACACCTCAGTATTGTCAATTATCTAGAGAGGATAGGCAGTTTACAAGTGTTAATCTTGTGTTAAAGGATATGCTAAGTGTGTATGTTAGCACCAAGCAATTTAATTGGAATGGTTATCTCTCTAGTTGGAGTTTGCTTACCATGTGGCAAAGCATGGTACAAAACTATGTGTAGTCTCTTCATGTTCTCAACCTTCAAAACCGGTTATGGTGGGGTTGTTTACTGATCAAGATTGATAACAAGTCAAGGACTTATACTTTGTTGATAAGGTATGTTAGCCAATTAATTTCATGGAAAGTGAAAAGAGGTACTCTTTTGGGTACATCTTAGTTGTGATAACTCGTTCACTCAAGTGAGTTCTAAATGGAGTCTATATGCTATATTGAATGGGCTAGTTACACGCAGCGGTTGTAAAGGGAAAATAATGTAGAAAATCAAGATGTTCTTCTTTATTTCATTGAACTTCCTAATGAACCATATTCCCAATCAAACAAACGGTTGGATCCATGAAGGATGCCACTGTAGAATACATTAGTGTCCTTATGGAGATATCACCACTTTTATTTTTGAGGACAAAAACGCGTCTCCAAGGGGGGAGTAATGCCAAGCCTAGGGTAAGATCGGGCAGGCCAAGGTCCAGGATGGACATGTGGTAAAAAGGGGGGTCCTATTATTAGCAGGTCCTATATAGGACAAGGTTGGGGGGTGAGTTGCATGGTTTAGTCCCATGTGGTTTTATAATTTGGTCTAGAGAGCATTGAAGCTTGAGCAGCAAGTAAAGAAAAAAAGGGATCATAAGGGCAGATGGGAGTCCAGTGACACTGACACATCAATTGAGGAGTCAAAGTATATCTCTAGCTCTATTCATTTGAAAATGACTCAGATGATCAGGTCAAGGGGAAGGAGAAAGGTCCTGGACAAGAAATATTGAGGAAATGTTAAAGCAAACCGCTAAAATGTCCAAGACTACACCCTCAATTGGTAAACTAGAGACCTAGTGTTCAAAGTGCTAATCCAAGGATTACAAGTCTGATGAATTTTCTCAATGTACATATTGAAAGGCGTTTGGCCATGTTGGAACAATTGCAAGATAAGGATCCATCACTTCAAGAAGGGAAAAGGTATGTCTATGATTGCATTGACAAACCTAGAGGTGGCAAAGACAGATGGAGCATTTGACTCTAGAGAGAATGAGGCCAGTACTAGTATTGAGCCTAGAAGAGGAAGACATCAAGGGGTAATGGCCAAGGGCAAGATAGAGTTTATTATGGACAAACTAATTTCAATTATTACACTAGTGGGAAGTACGATCGTTTTGCAACCCAATTTCCTGATAGCGTGAATCCCAAAGGAGTTGAGAACCAAAGCCAATAGAACTTGTTCCAATGCATGTCATCACCAGAAGCAAGGGAGTGGTGGTCAAGGACCTACCAGAAGAGACTACAAAGGAAAAAAATCAGACCAAAGAGGCTAGGAGATATGAACATCACATAGCTACTTGGAAGTTGGAGGGCAAAGCTAAGGTGGTCAATGAATGGCATGAGAAATGGACTCTGATAGCCAAGATTACTGAGGATCTCCTGGCCAAGAAAATGCCAAAGTAGCCTGGGTGCTTGGAGCTAGAACCATCCAGAGGTTGCTACCACATCCCTGAGTAGCTTAGGTAAATGTATGCCCATAGAAATGTCTAGTAAGGAAGAGGCTACTAGATGAGTCAATAACAACAATAGCAGATAGTCTGGTTGAGGAAGTCCAACAAGTCAGAACAAACTTGGCTAGAGCTGGGAACATTGACATGAGGATAATAAATGCTAGTGAGCAATCCCAATCCTCACCCAAGGGTCAAGGAAGCCAAATAAGTGGCACTGCAAAGAAAGTCAATTTAGATAGCAATTCTTGTAATGAGCAAGACAAAGTTTGTCAAAGTGTGTGAGTAGATTCAAAAGCTCACAATCAAATTAGATGATATCAGACGCACTTTATCAGAAGCACACATTCAAATTAGATGACATCAGACAAACTTTACCAGAAGCTACAAATTTCATAAAAAAGAAAAGAAAGCAGGCAACATAAGAAATGGAAATGGAATTATCTGCCATCAAAGATGATGAGGTGTCAGTCATCCAAGTTAATTACAAGCTTAGAAAAAAATGGGAATCTTTGTCAAGACTAATATTGGATGGCAAGGTAGGAGTGAATATTTTGGGCAGGCATGCTAGACAAAAATGGGGATTCTAGAGATGAATCCAGCACCATTCAAACTATGAGTGGCTGATCAAAGAGTGGTCTAGGCCATTTGTTTGGTAGAAAACTTACTGATCATAGTGGGCAAAGAAAAGTTTAAAACTAGCTTTCTAGTGATGAACATACAAGGTGCATATGGAATGATATTGGGTAGACCTTGGCTCAGAAGTGTTGGATCCATTCACGACTATGCTAGTTAGACAATGACCATTCAAGGGCCCAATCAAAATATTAAAGTCAAGATTGATTACACTAGAAGCTATCCATGAGACAAGAAGAGAACTGGTAAAATATGGAACAAAGAAGTTCAAAGACCATATAAGGTCTTTTGGTAAGAATATCACATTATGGGAATTTCCAAATTGACCGCATTCATGTAATTTGCAAATTATCCACTTAAAGTGGGAAAATAGAAGGCAAACGTGCTGATTTATGGTTGGTAAATAAAGTGCAAATTGTAATGGATTGTGGTGTTGATAAATACCAAAAGTTGATGCACTACATATGAACTCTTATAGATATTCCAAACTACATAAAACAAATGAAGATAAAAATAAAGATCTTGTTTAGAAAATTGACTTGTATAGTCACAATAGAAGCTCCAAATAAATTTACTCCATGTTTGATACCACATCTATACTTTGATCAAAGCGTGGTTGATGTGCACGCATGAGGCCTTCTTTGGCTTTTTGAGCATGCCTTTTTGGAATCTTAATTCTAGAAAATGGTCCTTCTTTGTTGGTTCGTTAAGACCAAACAATTGCATCTATAGTTTCCCACACTTGGAAATCTTTATAGTTGGCAACCCAAAAACCCTTCAAACAATTGTTGTAACCTTGAGCATCTATCATCCCACTCTTTCTTGCACAAGGTGCCCAATATTGGATCAATATTTTTTTGTAGTTTGGTGATGTAGGTTCATTATCAATGTCAGATAGAGCCCCTGCAAGCCAAACTGGATAGATTTTTCTTTCATTTGGAACTAGCATAGCAAAGTCACCTTGATGCACATGACACATAGGGTCAAACTCTTCCCTTGTTCTATCTTGTTGAGACCCACAAAAATGGTCATTCAACTCCTCAAGGCCTAGGAATTGTTTTGCTCCTTGTTGTAAACTCCTTGTACTGGGTTACCAAATTCTTGAGTTTTTGGCCCAAACATTTCATACAAGACTCCATCTGATATGATTGGTTTTCCAATCTCTTCAATTACATTGCTCCAATAATCTATCACGGGTCTATAATACCGTGGTACACTTGAGACATTTCCTAAATTCTACCAGAACTTTATATAATTCTTCAACCCTAAAATCACCTCTTCATGAGACTTTATATATTCTGACATTGGTACACAAGGTGGATCTCCATGCGGTAGCATTGTCTTTCCTTCTGTGTCTTCTCTCCAAAGGCGAATACTTCCACTCCAACTTGAAACACCTACATGTGCCTCATATTGCATCATTGGCGTCTCATCCTGCATAAAGAACCTAGATTGAAGTGGCTTGAAATAGCCAACAAGCATGTCTTGTCCATCACAATATTGCTTGAAATCGGAGATCTTTGTGAGAAAAATGGAGTTGGAGATGAAGATGAGCTGTTTTGTAATGTATCCATCAAATGTGGCAAAGTATAGCTTTGTGTAACTCTCAACTTTTTTGAGAACCTACTGAACATAGCATCTATGTCCTCATGTGTATGCCCAACCATTAAAAGTCCTAGCTAGATGGTTTTGAAAACCCCCCTTGCAACAAGCATTGACAAATAGCAAATAAATATTGATTCTTGTTTTCCCCTGCACAATTATCCAATTGTAGCAAAAAGTTCTTTGGCAACTTGCAAAATGTTGATCCAAATTCCTCCTCTGCAATTTCAGATGATTGCACAATGGGATCTTTTCCATCACCCAAGTTGTGGCAGTCCAAAGCTTCCCTTGAGTTGAAAGCATTTAGTAGTGAAACAGTGCCCCTCGAAAGTCCATTTTCTACTAGATCACCAAGAGGGTGCTCATCTTTCCTCTCTAGGTTATGTAAGCAATTAGAAAGTGAGCCGATTGTAAGATTTGGATCAGCTGGCCACAAACCATTCAAGACAAAGTGGCTGTAATGACCTTCTCCATGTCCATGAATGATCATGCCTATCAATGCCACCTGTAGATTGTATCATGAATCCACACCCTTAGGAACAATGCGTAATCTTGGAATGGCAGTCTTCTTTTGATCCATCTTATCATGGATTATGCATACATATTTTTGTGGTTGAGTTTCAGAATATGTGTGTCATGCATAATATAGACTCCTACAACTCTTTTGTTGTGCCATGTGAAATACTTTCTCCCTCAAGAGAAGAGCTCTCTCCTCAAGAGAGGGTTTAGCTTCTAACCTTGCTTTGATTGAGCTACAGATATTGCATTTAGAGAACTCACTTGTCTTTGTTAAACTGACATGTGGGTACTCTTTGTTCCTGTTAACCCTCACGGCACACGGACACCCTATGATCTATAAATGTTGTATTATTTAGAGTCAGGTACCGGGCTTGTCGGACCAATAGGGAAAGGTAGAGTGATCGCCGATGAGAGGCGCACTTTAACTTGGACATTCAAGGGATTAGTTTGTTAAGCATGGGCGCCCAAGTGTGAATGGGGTGAGCTCCTATAAAAGCCAACTAAACCTAATTTTTACTCATTCTCTCATTTGTGCAATAGAAGAGTGCTCTTGCTCCATCTCCATCTTCTTCTTCTTCACCTCCTCGTGTGTGTGTGTGTGTGTGTGTGTGTGTGTGTGAGAGAGAGAGAGAGAGAGAGAGAGAGAGTGTGTGTGCGATCGAGCATTACGAAGGCACGACGGCCGCGAAACGGTTGAGCGCGGCACGACTGCAGCTTCTTCTTCATCGCGGCGAGGAATCCACCACGAAGGCGAGCGTAGAGCGGTGAGTGACACACCCTTTGTTTTCTTGAGCTTGCTAGTTTAGGCTTGTTGTGCGCTTGGAGCCGTTTGTGGCTCGCATACGGTGTATTGGCAAGTCCCTTGCTTCAACAGTGCGGCAAGGAGCGCACATTTTTGGCGCCGTTGCCGGGGATATGCCCTACACTAAGCTCGGTTAGCACTTTACGCTTCCTTGTGGTGCAATTTCTATCATAGGAAAGGCAGGGAAGGAGTGTATGGAGATTTCTGTTTCTTGCGTTTTCTGCATTTGCTGTCAAGTTTCAATTTCTGCTATTGTCTGCGTTTTTTTCAATTTCTGCAATTTCTGCATTTTCAAGTTCGGCGTCTTCAATTTCTGCAATTTTCTGCATTTCTGCGTTTTTTCAATTTTCTGCAATTTCTGCATTTTCAAGTTCGGCGTTTTCAATTTCTGCAATTTTCTGCATTTCTGCGTTTTTTCAATTTTCTGCAATTTCTGCATTTCTGCGTTTTTTCAATTTCTGCAATTTCAATTTCTGCGTTTTCTGCATTTAAAAAAAAAAGAAAAAAAAATTTCAAAAAATAAATAAATCGGAAATTAAAAACGCGAGTGAGCGGGCGGCGAAATTTTTCGAAAATAAAAAACGTGACCTTAAAACGGACGGGTTGGTTTGTATAAAAGATAGATCGGGATCGGGATCATTTTCCCAAGCCAACAAGCCCAAGCCCAAGCCCAGGCCCAGGCCCCAGTCCTCAATCTTATGATATATACTAGACTCACTCTTATATATATACCCTACTCCCTCAAGAGAGAATGAGAGCATGTGGGACAAGTCCTCCACTCTCCTCCTTTCTCTTCCCACTTGCACCCTTAGACTTTCTAGTTTGGGCCTAGTTCCCTACTGGAAATTGACAGTTTTAGGGATTCCGAGGGCATAGAGTGACCAAACGGAGGGCTGTAAAGTACGGCACGACCCTCTGACCGATACGCTCGTTTCGAGCTATCATACGGCCCATTCCACGACACGCTCTAAAAAATCTAGCAAAAAAACAAACAAAAAACACGCTAAAAACTAGTCACAAGGCCTCTTAGAGCAGCTTTTTGACACCTTAGGGTATCAAAAGCACATGCACTTACGCTCTGGGCGGGTGCTAGAACACGAGCATATTGAGGGTGCCTCTATTCATACGGACACCCATTACCCATCCATGATAAGCTCTAGACCCTCAGCGGGGACACAAGGTAGCACCACCCAAGACCCTAAAATAGCCGCTAGTGATTCCTCCTCCGACTCAGAAATCATGGAAGCATACCCTACCCAAAACACTGAGAGAGAAGGCCATGCACCTCCCGAAGCTCCACAGCCTAGTACTAGTATGTTTAGCCGTTTCATGGAAACATTATGTAGAGCTACTCGCTCGGAACCTGATGCAAATGAAGCACATGAAGGGGGTGGGGAAGTGGACTCTCCTTTCACATCGCACGTGGACCCCACACCCCCAAAGAGTGTCCATGTGGATATCCTACCAACTTCTTACCAAGAAGGCCCTGTTGAGCTGCCTCCTTCAGAAGTTCCCTCTAGAGTACCGTTGGTGACAAGTAAAACCACGGGGAGCAACATTGCTTCTACCTCACAAGAAACCGTTAACACGTCGACTCTAGAAGGATTGTTCATTAATGATCATTGGACATACGACCTCCACACTGAGGTGTTGACGGATCTACACTCTGGCCACGCCTACCATGTAGGATGGATAGAGATTGTACAATCCACCTCTAGTGCCACGAGCATCGAAGATCAACAGAAAATGATCTGTAATGTTATCCATGGCATTATTCAATTAGAAAGGCAAAACCGAGGGGTAAATAATACTCTCAACTGGCCCCATGAGATTTCTGGATACGAGCAAGGCTCAACAGCCTACTCTATCACAAATGGAGACTCCTCTAATGAGCCCCATGGACCCATCTTACGTCATTTCACCTGGGGTCTCTATGCAATCTGAGCCTCCGAGCGAAAATTTTAGCTTCCCTAACTTGGCTCAACCCTCTATCAAGGAAAACACAGTGCTCACTCCAGGGATAAGCTTAACAGAGAATGTACCGATGACATCTACAGTTAGCGCAGTGCCACTACCTAGTGTTGTAGTACCTAATATGGGGCCTCGACCGTATGTGCCTCTAGCCCCTCATGCACACATGGCCCCCACACCTCCAATTGTACCACTTGCTTATGCTCCTCGAGTGCCGCTCCCTAGCTCTTATCCGAGTGGACCTATGCCCGGTTATGTTCCATATCCTGCATCATCTACACATATGCCAAGACCGGTACCCGTCCCTCTCCCACATATGATTCCAAGAGTACCTCCACCGGCCCTGCCTCCTCACATAGGTGACTTGGCAGCGTTTGCTCAAACCATAGGTCGATCTATCGCGGAAAATATGCGTCACGCATCTGATAGAGAGCCTAGAAGTAAGGCAGTACAAATTGCCAAACTCACGCAAAAATTCAATGGGGACGAAGATGCTAGGAAACACATTGAAGTGTTTGAACAAGTATGTGATTCCTTAGGGGAACGCAACGAACTACATAAGTGCAATGCCTTAAGCTTGACATTAAGTGGGAAGGCTGGAGATTGGTATAGGACCCTAAGGGTGGACGAGAAAACAATCTACCCTACCCTTCGAAGGTTATTTCTAAAGGAGTACATACGAGAAGGTGTGCTTTGGGGTGTAGCATCTCAGCTACAGAAGGCCGAACGTAAGGAAGGAGAGTCAGTAAGGGACTTCATTAGTCGTCTAAAGCACTTAAACTCTCGCTGCCCTGTAAATGAGCGCTTCAACAATAACCAACTGCTTGATCGATTCATTCGAGGGTTGAGGAATAAAGGAATCTATAATGGACTAGTGATTAGAGGTATCACAACCTGGGAAGATGTCACTGCCAATGCAATCCAATTAGAGGACAACTTGATGATAGCAGGCATGAGGGTGTCTACTGACACGAGATCCACTAGCTCACAAGCCATTGAGTATGAACCCATGACTGCAAAGCCCATTGCCAATGAGCCAAAGGTATTTGAGACATTCTTGACAGACCTCACCAAGGCAATCCAAGAGTCTCTTAAGGATAATCGACCCCCTCAAAATAGTCACATGTATCCAAGAAGGGAGCAACAATGGTGTTCCATTTGCTTAGGTCCACATAGCACTAGTGAGTGCCCTACGTATAGAGTAAAATTTAATGGAACTTGCAACGCATGTGGTAGGTATGGTCACCAAGCTAAGGATTGTTTAATGATCAAACGTATGATGGCAAATAGACCACCTGTAGCCTGGAAGGATGCGCCTCGAGCTCCTGTATTGATGCCTACTCCACCTGTTGAGCAACTACCGCAACACATGGTCCCTAGATCTCAAAATGTTGTACAAGCTACACCGCTACCACCTCCTGTGCTAGGACCGCAGCCCCCGCATCCAAGAGTCGCCCCTATGAACCAAGTGGGTTGCGAGCCATCAAATGCTTATGCAGATGGCTGTGAGGAGGAAATAGACACTAGTATTGCCTACGGACTTGATACATTGGAAGAGTGTCCTATATACTACATGGAAGATTGTTGGGGGCAAGTCAAGCCGGTTTATCAAGCTGCTGCTCTCGCATCCAGAGGTCAAAATATCAACACCCAGGCTAGGAGGCCACCTCTTCAATGCTACGAGTGTGGTGGACCACATCGAGCAGCGGAGTGCCCTATTAGGCTGCAAAAGAATGCTGCACAGATGCAAATGAATCAAGGGAGCACGTCTGCAATGCCAATACTCACATGTAATCGTTGTGGCATAGATCACTTGATTGCCCAATGCCCCTATAACCCAAATGGGCCTAAAATCACATCCCTAAATTTGGTCGAAATTGCTAGTGTGACATCGCCAATACCACCCGTCGCACCCGCTTATGCGATTACACGGTCCATGCTTCAAGGGCTAGGACATATCCTCGAAGAGAGAGATACCGCGTCAGTTATCCAAGCAAAGAAAAAGAAGACACGAAGGAAGAAGTCGCAGAATACGGAAAATTCAAAGCCAAGTTCCAAAACAAACATAGGAACAGGAGATGACCCCGTGTATATGAATGACCTCGAGGATGATTCAGATTCAGTCGAGACAATGGAGACTAGAACCAATACCACAAAGGGAAAGACCGACAAAGAAAACCGTAACATGGAACCAAATGAAAACCGAATAAGAGAAAACCATAAAGAGCCTCTGAAAACACCACAAGTGTTTCCAAATCCAATCCAAGACGCCCAAGATAAACCGCAGGGGCAAAAAGGGAAGAATCGTAAAAAGAAGATTGGGACGTACCCAAACCCAGTAGACGAGATTGAGCAGGTGAAACATCTAAGAGGTTTAGTGGAGGAGACTCAAAGGAAACTAGAACCAGAACCCATGCAGGTCAAAATTCATGACACAGTGTTTCCCACGCAAGTTCATCCACCCCACATGAACCATAGACCGTTAGCCATATCTAGTATCATCCAAGAAGGGAGTGAGGACGGGACATCAAAAAGTGAGCATACACCCTTCTTGTTGGAAAGGATGTTTAACGAAGGAATACCTGATCCCATTGAGGAATATGAGATTCCATCCTCACCAGTTCCTAGTCAAGGACCTACACCCTGCAAAACGCCAATGAATGTTGCCAAACTAGTGGACTTCATGTCTTCTGAGGTCCGAACCACGATCATAGCAAAGCTGTATGGAGATCCTGAGTTATTCCTTGCACTTCGAGCATTCCTTAACGGAGAGCTACGAACGGGATTACCGCAGTTTGCGCAACCAAATAGGCCTGACTCGATTATGATTGATGAGGAAAATCATGTGCAATCACTTGACTTAGATGGACACGAGTCTGTGATCGAGGTACCCATTAACGAATTAGGGAAGTATTTTGAAGGCGACGAGTCTAATGCGACCCTACCCATCACTACCAAGGGATTAACTATAAAGGGAATTCTTGATGGTGGTGCGGGAGTTAGCATCGTTACAAAAGATTGTTGGGAATCCATGGGAAAACCACGCCTCAGTGTTACTAACATTGTGGTAAAGATGGCAAATGGTACCATAGCCAAACCTATGGGGATGCTCAAGGATCTGAAGATCAAAGTTCTAGGACACAAGGTACAACATACGTTCATTGTAATGGATTTCTCTAAACACCTTATGTCATATGAAATGATTTTAAGACGACCATTCATGAGGGAAGCACAAATGGTTCACGATTGGTCTAAAAATCATGTCTATTTGCAATTCCAAGACTCTGTCCTTAGAGTGGATTTGGTGATTGGTAAGGTACACCCCTTAGGGAGTAAAGCCATTATTGATCATCACTCTGACACCACAGTTCACTCGGCCCCACTACAATATTGTTACACTTGTAAGAAGGATACAGACATTGGCCAAGATTCTCCTTATATGGATATCCTACCTGGGATGACTGAGTCGGACAATGTGGATTGGGTCCACCTAGCATCAACCATAGACACTTGGGGAAATAGGGGGACGACCTGGGTAACACCGGAGGGGGATGAAATGCCTGTACCCTTAAATATGCTACAAGCAATGCATATCGCTTCCGACAAGACTCATCCTAATGTAACGAAGAAAACATACAAGTGGGTCCCTAAAGCTTCTTTAGTGACCATAGCTAGTGCTAAAAAACAGAAGCCTTGTAAGAAACGTACCACTCGCTCCAAGAAAAGTAAGAAAATGTTGCGTTGGATCCCTAAACGACTATTGGAAGCCCAAGGATACTATGAAGGAAATGATCAAATCTGGGTACCCAAACGTAAAGTGTACTCTTACTTGTCACCTGGCCCATGTAAACCCAATCCTGTGGCTCCAAAACAAATTGAAAATCGCGAAAAGGAAAAAATCATGGAATGTTACACACCTGTTCTAGAGCTAGTTTGGGTACCAAAGAAAGAACGATTTGTTCCACCTAGCTCAGGAACAGGGAAATCAAATGAAGCTTCTTGCTCTTCATGTAGTTCCTATACGCGAATAGAAGCTTCGACACAACCTCCACCTACCACTGTACATATCCATACAAGCACAAAAGAGTTTGCACCTTCGGGGGTAAGTTCACCACCTACAACAACGTTGCAAATAAAATCATGGGAGAGTACCTTACCACCCTTGCAACTAGATGAAACGCATAGGGCGGTCAAAAACTATTGGTTAAAATCCTCACCTATTACCAACTGGAACAATTGGTTTCAAAGGGTGACAAGCTCATTTCAAACGATATGATCTACCCAAGGAAGGGGGGAGTGTTGCTGACAGTCATCATTCACTTGCTTCCCTCTCAACCTTTTTCCCTGACCTCTCAATCACCAATCTTAGGGAATGTACATATAAAGCTTTATACTCACAAAAAAAAAAGAAAAAAAAAAGAGCAAGAGCAATTAGCAAACGAGTATGCACATTAAAAGTCAAAACATTGACTCATACCTACACATGTCACATCTGGTACAGTGAAACAGAAACCTATGCCATGAAACACCTTTGATCCTCATCACTTGAGTGATGGAGGGTAGGTAAGATTAGTACGATAGGAGTGTTTCTATTTTAGAGTTGAGAGATTAGCGAAGTTATCTTTTCCCACTAATGTGCCTCCTGGAGGTATTCCTTTTGTTTCCTAGTGTGTACAGGAGCGTGTTGCTATTGATAGGATTTGGACCTTCATGGAACCTTTCTCTCGTTCACACTTCAGATCAAGCGCGACCATCGACACAAACAGGTGTTTCTTGTCCATTAGCATTGCCCTTATGTTTTTGCATCCATGTTTTGTCTGCTTTGATTGTGATTGGTAGCATAATATTTAGCGCATTTGCTTAGTATCAAACATTTAATTCAATGTAATGTTTTGTCATAATCACTTGTTTAGGTGTAAAAATCAAGCAGTCCGACTAAGCTAGTTTGACCAAGCTAGGTATTAGAAATCTTCTCTTAATACCATGGGGAATGCCTTCCTAATAAGCAATGGTTACTTAGGTTCTTAATCCGATTTAGGCAGCATTGTATGAAATGTACTAGGGCTTTCTAGTGGGCTTAACCCTAGTGACCTTTAGCTTAAGTATTATAAAGGGAGTTTACTAATGTGATGAGCCTGGGGAGGGTAACAGTGTTATATGACCCCCCAAAGTTACAAAATTAAAATGCTGAAAATGAACAAACAAAAAATCAAAGTGCCACAATGTAAAATTTTAAGCTGGAAGAGAAATCTCAGCTTGAATTGGTACTTCACTCACATGTATCGCCTATGGTACTAGAGCCCTAGAGGTTCCCAGTGTGGGCGTTTTTCCTTGAAAAGCAAAAAACCCAAGGCATACAAAATAAGCACACACATCAAATGGAATCAATGTGAAAAGACCTTGGGGGGTCAAAGAAAAGGCATTCAGTCAGGCGATGATTTCATGAGAAATTCCTTTTATGGTAGCTTAACTACAAGGTTTTCTAGATATAGCCTCTAGTCAGCCCTCGAACATGAATACTTGGCTCTCGCGATTAAACAACTTAATTGACCACAGAAAATTAAGAAGCTTACCCATGGTATTAATATTCGATCTCTAGTGCCTTTCGACCGTCAAATTAGCGACCCCAGACTTGTTTAATTTTTTACCTTTACATCTGTTTATGCATTTGATTACATTGCAATTTAATGTTCATTGCTAACAAATTGTTTGAAATTCTTTGACCAATCAATTTTTCTACCTAAAACTGTATATGCTTTTTAAGAGAATGCCATTACTGTGCCAATGTTGTTTGATTTTGCAGTGACTGAAGAAGGCTAAGGACATTCATCTCAAATGCTCTTCCACCTCGACGAACCAGCTTCAACTCAATAGCTTCCGAGGACGGAATCTACATCAGGAAGGGGGGCATGTTAACCCTCACGGCACACGGACACCCTATGATCTATAAACGTTGTATTATTTAGAGTCAGGTACCGGGCTTGTCGGACCAATAGGGAAAGGTAGAGTGATCGCCGATGAGAGGCGCACTTTAACTTGGACATTCAAGGGACTAGTTTGTTAAGCATGGGCGCCCAAGTGTGAATGGGGTGAGCTCCTATAAAAGCCAACTAAACCTAATTTTTACTCATTCTCTCATTTGTGCAATAGAAGAGTGCTCTTGCTCCATCTCCATCTTCTTCTTCTTCACCTCCTCGTGTGTGTGTGTGTGTGAGAGAGAGAGAGAGAGGGAGAGTGTGTGTGCGATCGAGCATTACGAAGGCACGACGGCGGCGAAACGGTTGAGCGCGGCACGACTGCAGCTTCTTCTTCATCGCGGCGAGGAATCCACCACGAAGGCGAGCGTAGAGCGGTGAGTGACACACCCTTTGTTTTCTTGAGCTTGCTAGTTTAGGCTTGTTGTGTGCTTGGAGCCGTTTGTGGCTCGCATACGGTGTATTGGCAAGTCCCTTGCTTCGACAGTGCGGCAAGGAGCGCACATTTCCAAATTCTACCAAAAGAAGACTGGGACAGCTTCTTCTCATAGCCCATTTGGCAGAGTGTCGTGTTTATTTCACTTAAAATATCCACTTGTTTGTACGTTGATGGAATCACTAATTGAGTCTCCCTTGAGCCATCTAGTAGTGTTCTACTTCTATGTGGCATCTTCTCTGAGTTGTTATCCACAAACTCATTTAGCAATGCTCGTGGTAAACTAGTATTTTGAAGTCCTCTCCTCGATGTACATTCTATAAATTTTCCTTGTAGTGGTAAAATGATCTCTTTGGTATTCCATGTAGCTCATACCATGCTCTACAGCAAACAATGGAGCCATATACCTTGAATTGGTATTGCCTCTTCTCATCTTTCTGATAGCATGTAGAAAGAACATCATATATGTAATTAGTTTGTGCTTTTTGAGACTCTCCCCAAAATTCTTGTCGTAACCTTGTCAAGATATCACGATCTACAAGCTGGCAACATTTTTTGCACAACAGTCAATGCATGAAACCCTTTGAATTGATTCATTTGATAGATAAAAAGTAGAAGTTGGTGCTGCTCTTGTTTTTTGAATCCTATTGAAGAAAGTATATCGTCTCTTCCTTGACAACTAGACAACATTACTCCCTTCAAGGTTTCATACAACATTGTCATCATTGGACACATCCTCGCATCTTTCATGCATACCATCAATTGGAGCGTTGTAAGGGGCTCCCATTCAAGAGTGCCTGCTTGATGGGCCACTTTAGCAAAGTGATGCTACCCACTTCAGTCACATCCTCAATGCTTACATTTTCCCTTTCAATACCCACACCCACACAATCATCACACCAAGTTCTTGAAAGTTGACATAATCATGTGGAAATACATATAAGATGGTCCCTTCATTCACAGTTTGCATCATTGTATCGTCCTTTAAAAGGACCCTTTGATGTCTCCAAGATTCTTGGATTGATGTTTCCAATTATGGGCTTGTTATAGGTACTTCATCTCTAACTAGAGGATCAGAATGATCCCCTTCTTCATCATTATTGTAGCTTTTATTTGTGTCGATGAAACTGCCATCTATTACAGAAGATCGCATAAGAATCTTTGGCCACTGAACGGCACTCCATAATGAGCCTTGGAGAGATGAAGTATCCATTTCCTTCAAGCATTCCTCCACTAGTATGGATACATCTCCTTGCCCTATCTTTGTACCACCAAAAGTGGAATCTGGATTTGTTCTACACATGCAACCAATTCCAACAGTTTCATTGTCAAGAATCATATGCACTTTCTCCCCAGATTCAAAGTCCATCCTGTAAGTGAGAAAGATGACCTTGTTAAATCCACAGTCATAGATAAATTCTCTTTGATCAAAATATACATTCTCCATTACACAAAATACACGAGGATATGAATACTATAACTCCACCATAGTCAATGGGATGAGTGCCAATAAAGTCTACACTAAACAATTGGCTAATCTTGTTCCTCAATTCTCTCAATTGAAATGGGGCTTGACTTGGATGGGTGGAGGACCTCAAGGACTAATCCCCCATGATACAACATGCAAAAAAATTTCATAGGTTGGTTGAGTGGTGGACTTTGAGATTAACAACCCATGGTGCAACAATGGATTGAACGCTAGCAGTCTTGTATCAATGCTCAATACCTTATTTTAAGAAGTAATAGCCCTTGCTCTTTTAATGGAGTCAATATTGGACAAGTGATGGACGAGCTTGTGCTTACAAAAAAGAGAATCCCCTTGCTATATTAGAGCATAAATAGCACAAGTATTGAACCTATTTTTAATGCCCACTGCCACCAATAAACTATTGTAGGACCCGTTTCTCAATGTCCAAGTAGCCCTTGAGGCTTTCAATGGAAGCAAGGTTGGAGAAGTCGTAGATCTTGGAACGAAAACCCCCTTGATGTATTAAAGCATAGCTTGGAAAATGGGTGGACCTAACTGTAATGACCAATGTCCAAGGTGAACTATTGTACGACCTTGCTTCTCAAAGCAAGGTTGGACAAGTGGTGGACCAAGTTTTGAATCTTGAGACCAAAAACCGCTTGATGTATCAGAGCAAGTGTTGGATCTTGAGACCAAAAGATCCTTGATGTTTTAGACCATAGGTTGGACAAGTGGTGGACCTAGTTCAAATGGCCAATCTCCAAGGTTAGGTGGACGACTACAAATTTGGACGACTATATTAGAGCATATTTTAACTTTAACTTTAATTTTTAATTATTCAATAAAAATTTAAATTTAATAATTTAAATAATTTAAATTATATTGATATTTTTACATTTTAATTATAATAGTGCCTAAATAAGAATAAAAATTTTGACTCAATGACATGCATGGACATAGTGTTTCAAAATGTGTTTTAGGTCATTTAAAACCATTGGTCAAGGGGCGAGAGCCTCTTGTCACCTCGCGGCGCAATTGCCGGCAGCACCCCGAGCTTTTTTCTTTTTAAAGGTACTTCGTACATTAGAATTACACATGGCATGGCCTCTTTATAGCCAAATTGGATTAATTTGGTCAGTTGTGAATCAATGTCTCATACTAAATTGTGGTCTTAATTGCTTACGTGGCATTTATCTAAACCTGGTAGACGAAAAGAGCATAAGTGTATCGTGCACCATGCACACAGAAAGCAACAGAGCATGCGAGCATCGTACATAGGCAGGATCGCTCACATGCAGCATCACACACAAGCCGCAACACGCACACAGGCAGCATCGCATGCGAGCATCGCACACAGGCAGCATTGCACACATAGACATCGCACACAAGCATCTCACACGTAGGCATCGCACAGGTATAGCATTTGCACACATAGTTTGCCCATCGACTTGCACACAGGGTGTGGAGGCGACATCATACACAACATGTACGGAACTGCGACATCCTACATATGACAAGCGTGTAACAACAGGTTTGTCTCTCCTCTCTCTCCCTTCCTCTCTATCTCTGAGTTTCTTTGTGTTTCTCCTTACCTCTCTGTCTCACTATACTTTTGCGTGTTTCTTTTGCACGCTCACACACATTAATTTCTCTTCAAAATACAAGAAAACGTAGACCAAACTTGTCAAATGTGCTCTCTAGCCTCTTCTCTCATTGTGCAGATTCATCAATTTACACATATTTGCCTATATTACATGCACATATGACATAATTTATGCTTGTGTATGTGTATGTGTGTTATTTCATTCTCAGATTCATGCTTGCATTATGTAGATACATGATAAGATGCACAAAAAGCATACATGCATAAGCAAAGATAATTAAAACATTGAAATAATTGTAAACTTGAATAAGTGACTTACTTGTGTGATCTATTAAGGTTGTTTCTTGCACTGAAGTGGTGGATCTTTATTGAGTTTATTTTTCTCTAATCTGCTTGTAAATTTGATTGAAACTTTTGCTTCTCAACAAAAGTAGTTAGTCTACATCTATGCCTATTGGACATAAATGGTTGAAATGTGGGCAAACAAAGAATAATACATGTAAATAAAAATGGCAACCTATTGGGATATAAAGAAATGGTTCACTTTTTGGGAATGAATATATACACTAGAAGTTTCTCCCTCTTTGATAATCTAGGCTAAAGATGCTGGCATTTTTCTCTTGGACATAGCTTGTGCAAGTAGTGGCTCTTGTGTAGGTTGGACAAATAGTGGACCTTGAGGCAAGTAGATTACAAGGACGTCAAAACAACACCTTGTATATTTAATCCTTCTTTGTGTATAGGTTGGACAAGTGGTGAATTGAGGTGAGTTAATTTAAATTTAGGCGGGATAGTTACATTAAAATGTGAGGTCCCCAACCCCAAGAAGATTGGGGCGACTTGATAGATGGCCTTTCTTTATTCTCCTTTTTCGTTGACGACACCCTACTCCGTTTCCACAAAGTAGAGATACGAGCAACAGAAGAGAGGAATCCTCTATCCATCGTGTTCGTGGTTATAAGGGCCATACGCCATAGGCCAGGTCGATAAATCAAGGATTCTAATGAAAGTTGTTTCCTAACATAAATATGAAATCCCATTGACATATTTAGAATCCATAAACAATGCCTTTTTTCCCACATTTAAGAGGCACGGTCGCCATCCATAAACCATAAATATGATATGAAACTTAGTCTAAACTAACTCGACTAATCGGGTCCATAGCTTTCAGGGGCACGTATATTTGGGACATCTCGACTCTTGGCACAATGAGTTTCTAATTTCACTTCTCTTAATAAGAGGAGTGCAAAGTTTCTCGACTAATCGAGACCACCCATCCTTGAGTGGCAACCTGTGCCAGCCCCCACTTTCCACCCCATACTCACACTTTTTATCTTGTTTTCTAATTACTACCGCACTGTTTTACATATACAAACAGTGTTCCTTAATCAATTTTAGACACAGATTCTTTTATACAGCCCTTCAAACAATACCAAAAAAATTCAAACAAGGCCTAATGAAGGCAACCTTATAATTCAACAAAAATAACTTTTCCAATTTCTCATGAGTTACCGCTACCCGCAGACTTTCTCTATCTAACCAACAGAGCCTTTGCAAAGATTTATTTGCTAACCGCGAATTGTGCAACCTTCCCATCTTGCTAACCGCCAGGCATCCCGCTACCCGCAAGGCATCTCTCTAACCGCGAGGAACAAAAGAGAGTGAATAACCTCAACTTAATCTCCGCTAACCGCGGATTCATCTCGCTACCCGCGAGGAACAAAAGATATTCTTTCAACAACTCTTCTTTTTAAATGATTCTTTAAATATGATCAACCAATTCCTCATATCAATCGGTAACAACTTATCAAACAATAACAATTTATTAAGCAATAACAATTCAACAAACAGTGATAATTTATCAAACAGTCCTTTCACTAATCTATGAAAACATATGCTTGTTTCTTGTGATAGAATCACGTTTCTTGGATAGTTTAAGGGATTCCCTATGCTTAACTTCCCAAGTCAACATGAATAACAATGCAAAATTATAAATTTATCTTACTAGATTAGCGACATGTTCAATTACCTCCCGTGTTTGAGGTTGGACGGCTTCGACTTCTTCCGCAACCAATACCTCTGCTTGAGCAACATTTGAAGTAGCCTTCCTCTGCACCTTTCTTGGAGGTGCAGCGACATGAGCGTCCTTCAAGCTTCGAGTCACTCGCTTTGGGGCCATTATAACCAGGTAGAGAAAACTAAAAGAGAGAAAGAGAACTCGAGAAATTAAAGGGCAAGACGACGATGGTAGAGAAGACTTGGAGATGGAGATGGCTTGAAGGTAAGAGCTTGAGGGAGAGAGCTTCCGCTTCCAAGAGTGTGTGTCTGTGTCTCTCAAAGTGAAGAGGGTCTTTATATAGGCTCCCAAGGCCAGCTAAAAATAGAGGGAAGGAAGGAGAGATAAGTTTGCATACGTTCATGGCTCTCTCTCTCTCTCTCTCTCTCTATATATATATATATATATATATATATTTGCGGACACGGAATTCGATGTACAATTTTGGTTCTCTAATTTTAAAAGAAGCTTGGCTTCCAAGACAAGAACTCTAAACGTAACTCCCTCCTCTTTCTTTCCCAAAAATACTCCTAAAATTGCTCTCTCTTTCCTAAAATTTCTCCTTCTTTCTTAAAGGTCACCTCTTATCTCTAGATAGAGTCTTGAGGCTTAAGTTCCCTTTAACCTATTGTTTTCAAGTGAATAAGGTTCGTAATTAATAGTTCTAGAGTCTGATTTTCAATCCGATCATTCCATTTGAACGCATTATGACTTAACAAAATGCGAACCTTAAATATATGCAAAGTGAATAAATTACTTTTATTGAAAAATGTTGGGTATATTATAGATAATCAAAGAACATTGGGCATGACACTTTTTTAATTTCAACGGTAAATTTTAAAATTGGGCGAAATTTTTGAAGTAAAGGGGGAGAATTTGAATTGAAGCAGAATAATTTTGAATTGAAGGTTGGAAAAGTGGTGGACGTTGTACACATCGCAATGAAACATAGGTTGGACAAGTGGTGGACGTTGATGTACAACATATGATGTACAATATATGTTTCAAATGAGCCTAGCTTGGACTGGTGGGGACCTAGCTTAGATAGGTGATTTTCCATGTTCCAATGGAGCCTAGCTTGGACACATGGTGGAGCTTGCTTCTATCCCATGTTTCAATAGAGTTAGTTTGGACAAGTGGTAGACCTAGTTTGGACAAGTAGCATGCCTAGTTTATACATGCGGTACACCTTGCATCTCTAAAGGTTGGACAAGTGGTGACCCTTTGGATTTAACCACACATTGTTTTATGTAGCCTATCTTGCACAAGTGGTGAACCTTTGCCACCCTCCATGTTTCAAAGGAGCCTTGACTGGACAAATGGTTTTCCAAGTTCCAATGGAGCCTAGCTTGGACACATGGTGGAGCTTGCTCTACCCTATGTTCAATAGAACTATCTTGGACAAGTGGTGGAGCTTGGAGAAAACCCCCCCATGTACAACATATCATGGATTTTCCAAAATGGTGAGAAACAATATTGTACCTTGTAGAATTCTTGGACAAGTGGTGGGCTTTGTAACAAAATTCTCCATGTAAAAACACATCAAGGGTTTTTCAATTGGTCAAAGTAAATCTCATTACTGGTTGAAAACACATCAAGGGTTTTCGAATTGGTAAAAAACGGTATCATTCATGGTTGTCTAAATCTGGGGTTTTTCTTATGCTCATGTTGCAAGGGATCCTAGCTTAGACAAGTGGTTTCCTATGTTTCAATGGAGCCTAAATTGGACACATGGCGGAGCTTGCTTCTATCACCATGTTTCAATAGAGTTAGCTTGGACGAGTGGTGGACCTTGGAGCAAAACTCTATATGTATAACACATCATGGTTTTTTCAAATGATGAGAAACAATATCGTAGCTTGGAGGTAGCTTGGACAAGTAATGGACCTTGTACCAAAAGTTTCCATTTAAAACACACCATAATTTTACAATTGGTGGGAAGCAATATTGTTCAAGGTTTTTATTAGCTTAGACAAGTGGTGGCTCTTTGCTTTTGATCATGCTTCAAGGGATCCTAGCTTGGACTAATGGTTTGCCATGTTCTAATGGATCCTTGCATGCACACATGGTGGAGCTTGCTTCTATCACATGTCAATAGAGTTAGCTTGGACAAGTGGTGGAGCTTGGAACTAAATCCCCCATGTACAACACATCATGGGACTTTCAAATTCTAAAAATAAATAATGTAGCTTAGGGGTAGCTTGGACATGACATGGGCCTTGTAAAAAAATTATTCATGTACAACATATTATGGGTTTTCCAATTGGTAAGAAACAATATTATTCAAGATATACGATTGGACAAGTGGTTTTCCAGGTTCCAATGGAGCCTAGCTTGGACACTTGGTGGAGCTTGCTTCTACCTTGTATCTCAACAAGACTAGCTTGGACAAGTGGTGGAGCTTGGAACTAAAACCCCCCATGTACAACATACCATGGATTTTCCGAGTGGTGAGAAATAATATTGTAGCTTGGAGGTAGCTTGGGCAAGTGGTGGGCCTCGTAATAAAATTTTCCATGTACAAGCACATCAAGGGTTTCCCAATTGGAGAGAAAAAATATCATTCATAGTTGTCCCTAGCTTCAACAAGTGGTGGAGTTCTAGCTTAGACAAGTGGTTTCCCATGTTGCAATGGTGCCTAGCTTGGACACATGGTGGAGATTTCTTCTATCCCATGTTTCAATAGAGTTAGCTTGGACAAGTGGTTTCCCATGTTGCAATGGTGCCTAGCTTGGACACATGGTGGAGCTTTCTTCTATCCCATGTTTTAATAGAGTTAACTTGGACAAGTGGTGGAGCTTGGAGCAGAACTCTCCATGTACAACATATCATGGGTTTTGCCAATGATGAGAAACAATATCGTGGCTTGGAGGTAGCTTGGACAAGGATCAAGCCTTGTAACAAAAAATTTCATTTAAACTACACCATGATTTTCCAATTGGTGAGAAGAAATATTGTTCAAGGTTGTCTGTAGCTTGGACAAGTGGTGGATCTCTACTTCTACCCATGTTTCAAGGGAACCTAGCTTGGACAAGTGGTTTCCCATGTCCTAATGGAGCCTAGCTTGGACACATGGTGGAGCTTGTAACTAAATCCCCCATGTACAACATATCATGGGATTTTTGAATTGTGAAAAACAACAGTGTAGCTTGGAGGCAATTTAGATAGGAGATGGGCCTTGTTAAAAAAGTTATTCATGTGCAACATATTATGGGTTTTCCAATTGGTAAGAAACAATATTGTTTAAAATATAACCTTAAAGGTTGAACATTTCATCCCTAACTTGGACAAGTGGTGGAGCTTTTTTTCTCTCCATGTTAAAGGGAGCCTAGCTTGGACAAGTGATTTTCAATTTGCAAATAGAGCCCAACTTGGACACATGGTGGAGCTTGCTACTAAAGATAATAGGCTACACAATTATCTTCTAGTATTTTCTCATGCCTAGTTTATGCATTTGGTATACCTTGCATCTCTAAAGGTTGGATAAGTGGTGGCCCTTTGGATTTAGCCACACATTATTTATGTAGCCTAGCTTGGACAAGCGGTGAACCTTAGCTTCCCTCCATGTTTCAAGGGAGCCTCAATTGGATAAGTGGTTTTTGAAGTTCCAATCAATCTTAGCTTGGACACATGGTGGAGCTTGCTTCTACCTTATGTTTCAATAGAAATATCTTGGACAAGTGGTGGAACTTGGAGAAAAACCCGCCATGTACAATATATCATGGATTTTCCAAAATGGTGCGAAATAATATTGTAGCTTGGAGGTAGCTCAGAAGTGGTGGGCCTTGTAACAAAATTCTCCATGTACAAACACATCAAGGGTTTTTCAATTGGTGAGAAACAATATCATTCATGGTTGCTAAATCTTGGACAAGTGGTGGGGTTTCTCTTATGCTCATGTTGCAAGGGATCCTAGCTTAGACAAGTGGTTTCATATGTTTCAATGGAGCCTAGATTGAACACATGGTAGAGCTTGCTTCTATCCCCATGTTTCAATAGAGTTAGCTTGGACAAGTGGTGGACCTTAGAGAAAAACACTCTTAATTAACAATATATCATGGGATTTCAAATGGTGAGAAATAATATCGTAGCTTGGAGATAGCTTAGACAAGTAGTGGACCTTGTAACAAAAGTTTCCATGTAAAACACACCATGATTTTGCAATTGGTGGGAAGCAATATTGTTCAAGGATGTTATTAGCTTGGACAAATGGTGGATCTTTTCTTCTTCTCATGCTTCAAGGGATCCTAGCTTCGACTAATGGTTTTCCATGCTCTAATGGATCCTTCCTTGGACACATGGTGGAGCTTGCTTCTATCACCTTGGAAAAGTGGTGGAGCTTGGAACTAAATCCCCCATGTACAACACATCATGGGAATTTCAAATTGTGAAAAATAAATATTGTAGCTTGGGGGGAGCTTGGACAGGATATGGGCCTTGCAAAAAAATTATTCATGTACAAAATATTATGGGTTTTCCAATTGGTAAGAAACAATATTGTTCAAGATATGAACTTACAGGTTGAACATGTCATCCTTTAGCTTAGACAAGTGGTGGAGCTTTTTTTCTCTCCATGTTTAAAGGGAGCCTAGCTTGGAAGTGACTTTCCATGTACGAATGGAGCCTAGCTTGGACACATGGTGGAGCTTTCTACTAAAGAAAATAGGCTACACAAATGGTGGATCTTCTTGTATTTTCTCATGCCTAGTTTATACATTTGGTACACCTTGCATCTCTAAAGGTTGAACAAAGAGTGGCCCTTTGGATTTAACCACACATTATTTATGTAACCCAACTTGGACAAGTGGTGAATCTTTGCCTCCCTCCATGTTTCAAGGTAGCCTCAATTGGACAAGTGGTTTTCCAAGTTCCAATGGAGCCTAGCTTGGACTCATGGTAGAGCTTTCTTCTACCTTATATTTCAATATAACTAGCTTGGACAAGTGGTGGAGTTTGGAGTTAAACCCCCCATGCACAACATACCGTGGATTTTCCAAATGGTGAGAAATATTATTGTAGCTTGGAGGTAGCTTGGACAAGTGGTGGGCCTTGTAATAAAAGTCTCCATGTACAAACACATCAAGGGTTTCCCCATTGGTGAGAAACAATATCATTGATGGTTTTCCCTAGCTTCAACAAGTGGTGGAGTTTTTATTATGCTCATGTTTCAAGGGATCCTAGCTTAGACAAGTGGTTTCCCATGTTTCATGTTGCCTAGCTTCGACACGTGGTGGAGCTTTCTTCTATACCATTATTTCAATAGAATTATCTTGGACAAGTGGTGGAGCTTGGAGCAGAACTCTTCATGTACAGCATATGATGGGTTTTGCCAATGACGAGAAACAAAATTGTAGCTTGGAGAAAGCCTCAACAAGTATTAGCAGGCCTTGTAACAAAATTTTTCATGTAAGACACACCATCATTTTCCAATTGGGTGAGAAGAAATATTGTTCAAGGTTTTCCATAGCTTGGACAAGTGGTGGATCTCTGCTTCTACCCATGTTTCAAGGGAGCTTAGCTTGGACAAGTGGTTTCCCATGTCCTAATGGAGCCTAGCTTGGACACAGGGTGGAGCTTGCTTCTATCCCTTGTCAATAGGGTTATTGTTGAGCGGAGGACCACATCTATACATTTTTGCTCACACTCATGTTTTTGTAAACACTTATTGTAATAAATGTCTTTTCGACATTTCATTTTTTTCATGGAGCCGATTCATTGTAATTAGCGGGACTCAATTGAGTTTCCAGCTTGTATTCCCCAAGTAGTTTCACTTGCTTATGTAATTAGATTAGAGATGTTTTCACACCTCCAAGGCTGAGGTATAAGAGCCAAATTTTGTAAACCTAAGGACACAATTTTGAATCATTAATCAAGGTGAGTTTTTGAGCGCCGTGACTGTGTCTGAGAGAGTGAGAGAGAGAGAGAGAGAGTCTATCCTCTTGCTACGCAAGCTATGGAGCCGCCATTGGAGAAGCGACACAACCATTGTGTTAGCAATGGCGAGAGCTACGCACTGATACCAAGCGTGTGTGCATTCGACTTCTACGTGTGTGCATTCAACTTCTACGCGAGGTGAGCTTCCACGAGCTTCTATGTGAGTTTTCTCCCTACCTGTGTGTCGGAATTGAGCGTGCCATATATCTATAGAACCGTAGCGAGTAGAGCTACACATTAGTACCATCGGAGTCGAGATTCAGTCACATGTATTTTTTTGGCTTGTCTTCATACGCGTTTACCGCATGGAGTGGTTACAGGTTGAGATTGTATTGTAGATTCATAGGGTATTTTCCTTACCTAGTGTAGAGACCCCCCTTTGAGTTTGAGGCTGATTCGATGACTCTAGATCATGTTTCGCATAGCATTCATTCGTAGTACGGATTTCAGTCACTTTCGTATTTGAGAACTTAGATTTGATTTCCTTGGTAGTGATTGTCGTTAGAAGGCGTAGGTGATTTGACACTCATCTATTTGTTTCCATGCACCTGCGGGTCAAGCTCCGTCCTCGTCTGACAATCTTGTTTGTTGGTTGAGTTCTCGCTATCATAGCCACCGCTAGCGGCATAACCGCCACAACATTTGGTGCCGCTGTGCCGGGGACGAGAGCCCTAAGTAGGTGACCTTAAACTAATCCTACAAGGTGATTTGTTTTGTTACTTTATGTAGTTTAGTTAGAAAGGTCTAGGAGTGGTGGACTCCGAGGATCTTTGAGAGGTACTAGGAAACTTGTGGTATTCCTAGGTTTTTCGCATTTGACAGTTTTTCAGTTTAGATTAGATTGATTTTTGTTGGTGTTGTGTGGTTGTTGAGATTGAGGTATTTACTAGTCTGTGTGTGGCAGTGAATCTCCTTATACTCACAATTGCAAAAACTCATTTTATGATTAGAAGTAGCTTAGGTGGGACTTGATTTGATCCTTATCTAGAGCTATTAATCAATGATTTATTTGCTTGATGTGTTTGTTTGCATGTTAGATCACTAAACCGTTAATTTGGTAGTGAAACTTGCATCAACAAAGTTCAGAGAAATTTTACGTGAGACTGAGTGTTGTTGAGCACTTAGGAGAGCTCTTGGGGGCTAAATAGAGACCAAAACAAAAAATTGACATTACCAGAGTGTTCAGAAGGGGGTTATACCCTAAGATCAACTTAAAACAAGGGCTTTAATAACCCTAGAAACTCAAAATACCAAGTCAGAGTGCAAAAAACGCAAAGAATAGGAAAAATTGATTCAGAGCTCATTTTTGCATTCAGACTTGATAAAAACACTTGAAACTCAAAGATAAACACTTGGAGTAGCTTAAAATTGAAAATTGGGCAAATCTGTGAAAAAAGACATCATACGCGTATAATGTCTTTTGGCACTTGCTGAAGTGATTTTTCAAATTTGACTTGACAAGGTTGTTACAAATACTGTGCAAAGCTCAAATATCAATTTTGGACTGAAATTGGGCAAAAAGACATCATACGCGTATAATGTCTTTTTCCTAATTCTGGGCATATTTTGATATTTGCTAACATAGATCCTTTGTGCTAGTTGTCTAGAGCTTGTATTTCAAGTTTCGTGCTAGTTGTCAAAAATCGAGAAATTGCCAAGAAAAGCCTAATCTGGCCATAACTTGCACAAACAGAGTTCAAATTGAATTTTGTGAGTGGACAGTGTATAAGGGTGCTACTGGGAGTGAGCAAAGCAAAAATATCCAGAATCTGTGAAAAAAGACATCATACGCGTATAATGTCTTTTTGAGCAAATCTGATACAAAATTTTCACTTGAGGTAACAGAAGTCTTCCACCTGACAAAACAAACCATTTGACCAAGTATCATTCACTTTGGATCACTTTTGATAGAGAATTGGGATAAACAAACTGCCGAGACTGAAAAGTTAGATTCCTCTAGGGGGATTGATGAATTTGAGATCCGGTAGATATCTCCAGAATAACCAATCGAGACAAAGAGAACAAGAGAGTGTTATATCAACCAAGGAGAGTGTAAACCAAGGTGTAGTACGACCGTTAGAGCCGATCCCTAAAGAAAGTAATTCCGATACTTCTTCAGAGAGATCTTACGAGTATTTCACGGAACACTTGAGACATTTAAACCTAAACGAAAGAGAAAACATCGCAGCAGGACCATCAAACCCTTCGGCCACAATGAAGCTATTGTTCATCAAGTATCTGTATGACAACAAGCAAGGTGCCAAGATCTACAAAGATGGTATGGACCGCTATTGTGTGAAAATAGAAGATAGATCGAGTGAGGTTAAAACAAACAAAAGATAGATTAGAGAAACTTGAGAGTCAAAACGGAATACGAGAAATGGACTCTAAAAAGTCGAAACTAAAGAGCGTCAAAGAGACAACGAGCGTGAGCTCAGGGGGATCAGTGTTAGTCAACAAAGTACACGAACCACTGGACGCATTGATGAGAGCTTACGAAGCGAGATTAAAGAGCAACCAAACACAAGAACAACGGTGGTTGACTTATCCAAACGCGGAATTGGAAAAGCAGAGACTCGAAATGTGTCAGAGAATGATCGAGACTGCACAAGCCTTGTTAGAACCACCTAGAGAACCAATGAATTGTGGAGTAGAAAACCCAATTCATCAAGAGACTATCCTCTCATGGGTAGTTGAAAAGCCTAACAGTGCACAAATGCCTGAAAAAATGCACGGGGATGAACGTATAGTGATGAACACAACATATCAAGAAATAGAGAGTTTTCATCCTGTGATACAGAGGTCTTAGAAGAGATGAGGATTACAATGAGTTTTGGAAACAAGTGAGAGAGGCGAACTTTGCAAACGAGCTGAGTTGTCAAGCTAACCAAACTAATGGGGAAAAAGACATCAGGAATCCTCCCATAGAGGAATTTGAGGCAGGATCTCAAGTGGACTTAGATCTGCATTCTTACTGGGGAGATGGAGGCTCTGTTAGAACAGTAGAGAGTAAACCTCATTCGCTGAATACCTTACCTTCATACTTAGGAGAATACGAAGCAAAATATGAGATTAGAGAACTTCCCTCACGAGGAATCTCTTCAAAAAAAGTTATGGACTCGCAAGGATTGATAGAGATTTTGTCAACACCAGTGATATGCACTATCACCCTAGCTGAGCTTTTGAGACTACGACCAAACATGTGGGCAACTGTAGGAAAATGCTTGGAGAAATTTGGGATAAAAGACCCAACTGCAAAACTGCAAGAGGGCATACGAGAGCTGAGTAAGTCACAAAAAAAGCTAAGCCTGTACCTTTGAACAAGGTCGGAGAGTATTGCGAAGGCGAAGAGGGGAATACAACCTTATTAGTTGAATTCCAGGGAGTTAACACGATGGCAATACTTGACAGCGGGGCTGAGGTAGCCATTGCTACGAAAAGAATCTGGAAAAAATGGGGAAAACCGGCGATAAGAAAAACGAGGTTGAAACTACAACTAGTGGACGGACATATGGAGAGACCTTTGGGACTATTAGAGAAAGTCATAGTGACTTCTTGCGGTCTTGGCAGTCTCCGCACTAGAAAATTGCGTTTATTTTATCAGAGCTCAAAAGGTATATCATCAGGGAAAGCTCGCTCGAGGGTTTTATCTCTATTCGCAACCTCTTCTTCTCCCGGCTTAGAGCAAAGGGCTACCCGGCATCGTTCCTTAAAGCGTGCTTTCTCTATGTTGCCTATGCTTCTAGGCCCGCTTTCCTTTTGAGAAGTAACCTCAAAAATGCAACACCTTTCGTTATCAAAATCCCCTTTACTCCCTTTACCCGCCAACTTAATTTGGCCAAAACCGTTAACCAACCTCTCTCTAAACACTTGGAAATCCACTCCGAGCTCCCCCCCTCTACCAAACCCGTCATTTGCTGGCTCAATTCGCCCAATCTCGGCAACCTTCTCTCGAGTTAGAGCCCTTCATCTTCCCCTCCTCCCTTTCCCCCTTCTTCTACTCCCTTAAACCGAACTTTGGCCGCTTCACCTTGCTCCAAAGAATCAAACTCATATCACCAAACACAACCCCCCCCCCCCCCCCCCCCCCCCCCCCCCCCCTTTTAAAAATTTATGTCCTAATCTCCACCTCCTGGTACCATCTTGTAATTGGCACACTTAAACCATCCCTTTTCATCCTTTTAAACCCCCCTTCCCTCTTTTTCCTACCCCTTGATAGGGATTTTTTCTAATAAAGAGGCCTCCTCTCCCTTCAATCCTTGTACCTACCTCATTGGAACCCCCTCCACCTTCTTGGATGGTTTCCTATTTAAACCCACCTTCACCTCTTGTTTGGGTTACACCACTGAAGAGCTTAATGTGAAACGCGTTTGGTGTTAACCCATTTTGCATCATTACCCCTTCCCCTCCTACTCTAGCTCTCTCCCCCTCTCTCTCACCGCTCGCTTTTTTTTTTTTTGGCATTGGTGTTGAATCGCTCGCTTAGATTCTCCGTAGCCGCTTAGGCTATTCATAAATTTAATCTCTATTATAGATGCAAGGAACCCTACGTCGATGAGTTGACAGAGCGGAAAAGACTTTATGTCTTTACCTACACAGAGGGATCAGAAACGAAAATTATCGCATACGACAAGTATGGAAGACGATACGCAGCAATCGATAAAAAGGAGTTGGAAGGGTATACGTACTTTGGGGGACCACTCCACCATTATTATGTCACTCCAAGCCCACTGAGACCGACACCTACAACTGTCATGCCAGACCCGATGGCAACAGGTGGAGAGAAAACTCACGTAGCTGATTCTTTCAGTCGACCTCAGTATTCTATGCCAAGCCCCATGGGAACATTACATTCTAGAAAGTCAATGGCTACGAATCGAGGTAGTGCAGTTCCATTCCCTACACATACTACGGTAGGTCCGATGTTTGCAGCAGCACCATCACATTTGCCTCCTAGTAGTAGATTCGTGGCAAGGGAGCCAACTAGAGCAGCCCATGAAGTCCATGACGTGAGAGGAAGTTTTAGTCGGGATACAGGAGCAATGAGATTGGTGGCAGACAATAGACGCATGAGACCATCTCAAGTGGCCAAGTGTATGCCGAAGAAGTATAGTGGCTCAGGAGATCCGTATGCACATGTCTCACTCTTTAAGCAAATCTTAAGAGCTGAGCAGATAACAGATTTCCACACACAATACGAAGGATTTGGTCTTACTTTAGAAGGGACGGCATTGACATGGTTTCAACCACTGAATGGCAGAGGTTTCTATGACATTGACCATTTGCTGCTAGAGTTTTTCGAGGAATTTTTGAAAAGAGGGATCAAACACAACACCGTATCCCAAATATATGCTTCAAACAGAAGGAGCAAGAAAAGATGAAGGAAGCTTCGCTTCGCTTCAAACAATACATAGAGAGATGTCCAATACGGGAACGATCGCAAGATGATAGACTATCTGTCCTCTTTATAGAAGAGCTGAGAAATGACACTCTCAAGAAAGACTTGCCCTTGAATGCTTGTACAAGTTTTGAGCAAGTGACCAGAGAAGCATTGTACTTAGTGGATAATTGTGCGGTTTATGGAGAGGTGACAACGGATACGGATGTCGCATCCAGTAGCTAGTGAAACGACTAGTAAGAAGAATGTCCAAACAACAACAGTGCCGAACATGGAACAAATGATAGAGGATGCTATAAGGAGATTAGCACCATATCCTAAACCAATGCCAAAACTAACGAAATGGTGTGCAATTGAACAAAAATGGATGAATCACTCAACAGAGGAGTGCTATTACAACAAGGGTTAGGTGAAGGAGCATCAGTATGCGCCTCCGGCTCAAATAGCACCACCTTAGGTACATCCAGTACCTCAATACCCAACGGGAAATGTACCAAGACCTATGGGGATAGAAAGACCACAACCGGTATTGGGGCAACAACCACCTCTACTAGGAGCGAGACCAGTGGGCATTAGATATGCACCCACCCTAGAGAATCAGGAAGAACAAGCTTTAGTGCTTGTTCAGACTTATTAGGTGAAGGCACTCACGAGCGGAAGTGCGACGCGAGAGAGAGTGCGAGAAGAAGAGCAGGACGATATGGTGAACTCGCTCTACTGTAATGTGTAGAGCATAGTGAGTTCTTATTAGGTTTTTACAAAAGAATATGAGTACATACCTGGCGGCCTGCCCACTTACCTGGGCGACCACATTGGGCTTTATACCCCAACAACCTCCCACTTAAAGTCCAATGTGGTACTTTAAGTGTGAGAGAAGCTACTATACAAGCTAATATACAAGAGATGTAGAGAAGTGATGTACTACCCTACACCTAACTGCTTGCGAAAATGCGCAAAGCTCTCTGAGGGAAGTCCTTTTGTAAGTAGATCAGCAGGATTTTTTGTGGTGTGAACTTTGACAAGCTAAAGTTGCTTATCCTCGAGCATTTCCCTGATGAAATGATACTTCACATCCACATGCTTTGTCTTTGAGTGATAAACTGGATTGCGAGCCAATTGTATAGCACTTTGACTATCACAATATAACACAGGCATCTCTTCTTTGATTCTCAAATCTGTTAGTAGTCGACTAAGACAAATTGATTCTTTGCATGCCTCTGATGCTACAACATATTCAGCCTCTGTAGTAGACTGAGTAACACAATCTTGTAATCTAGAACGCCATGATACTGCTCCACCAGCCAATGTAAAGACATAACCTGACGTAGACCTTCGGTTGTCTAAGTCACCTGCATAATCTGAGTCTGTAAAACCCTTTACACTTAGCTCCTGACTCCCATAGCATATACGCATACTCTTTGTAGCTTTCAGGTATCTCAATATTCCTTTCACTGCCTCCCAATGTTTCTTGCTTGGGTTTGACATGTATCGACTTACTACTCCCACTGCAAATGCAATGTCTGGGCGAGTAGCAATCATTGCATACATCAAACTACCCACTGCAGACGCATATGGAATCTTATCCATTTCAGCCTGTTCTTCCTCAGACACAGGACAATCTTGTTTGCTAAGTTTCACATATGGTGGCAATGGAACACTCAATGCCTTTCCCTTCTCCATATTGAAACGTTGCAAAACCTTGTCAATATACTCTGTTTGAGATAACCAAATCAACTTCTTTGATCTGTCTCTCTCAATGCGCATACCAAGTATATGACTTGCCTCACCCATGTCTTTCATGTCAAACGATTTTGCCATCTTTGACTTCAAAGATGAAATTTCTTCCAAGTGCTTGCCAGCAATCAACATGTCATCCACATACAAAATAAGGATCAACCAACTACCATCCTTAGCCTTCTTTGTATATAGACAGTGATCGAACTCACTACGTTTTTAGCCTTGAGAAAGCATAAACTTGTGGAATTTATGGTACCATGCCCTCGGTGATTGTTTTAAGCCATAAAGACTCTTTAACAACTGGCATACCCAATCTTCCTTGCCTTTCTCAACAAACCCTTCTGGCTACTGCATGTAAATTTCCACATCTTAATCACCATGCAAGAACGCTGTCTTGATATCCATTTGGTGCAACACCAAATCTAATATGGCAACCAATGCAAGAAAGCATCTCAATGTAGTCATCTTGACAACCGGAGAGAAGACTTCATCAAAGTCAATGCCTTGTTCTTGCTTAAAGCCCTTGGCAACAAGCCTTGCTTTGTACTTTGGCTGACTATCATGAGCGGTGATCTTATACCTGTAAACCCATTTACAAGGTAGAGCCTTTTTGCCTCGTGGTAATTTAACTAGCTTCCATGTCTGGTTTTTATGTAGAGCTGTCATCTCTGACTGCATGTCCAATTGCCAATTCCCGGAGTCCTTCATTTGCACTACTTCCTTGTAACATGAAGGCTCATTGCAATCAGTCAACATGACATAGTTCATAGATGGAACAAACCTATCAGGAGGTCGCGTGACACGTCCAGATCTACACACAATAGGTGGCTCAAGCTCAGCCACAACCTGTGGTTCCACTCTATCCTGTCCTTGCTCCTCTTGAGCCCTGACATTTTGTCTTGCACGTGCAGGTCCATCTTCTTGGAAGACAACTCTTCTAATCTCCTCAACCCTCTCTGGTTTAGAATGATATTTGGATTCATTAAAGTGAACATCATTGCTGCGGACAACCTTTCTGGATTCGGGATCCCAAAGTCTGTACCGCATCTCACCAGAATTACCATAGCCTAGAAAGATGCACTTTCTACTCTTTGGCTCAAGTTTGTTCCTAAATTCCTTTGGAACGTGAGTATATGCCTCACAGCCAAAGACTCTGAGATGCTTGTATGAGGGCACCTTGCGTGACCATACCATCTCTGGCACTGAATCCTTCTGCAAAACCTTGCTAGGAGATCTATTTACAAGATGAACAGCTGTTGATACAGCTTCAACCCAAAACCCATTTGGCAGTTGTGCATTAGACAACATACTTCTGACCTTCTCTTGTATGGTCCTATTCATCCTCTCAGCAACACCATTTTGTGGAGGATTGTAAGGAGCAGTAAGTTCACGTTTTATACCTTTTGACTCACAAAAGTCCTGAAAGGCCTTTGAAACATACTCTCCACCATTGTCAGTGCGTAAGCATTTAAGCTTCTTGCCACTCTGATTCTCCACAAGTGTCACAAACGTTTTGAAAACACTTAACGCTTCATCCTTGTGCTTGAGAAAGTAAACCCATACTTTCCTCGAGTAATCATCTATAAATGTCATAAAGTAAGAAGCTCCCCCTAGAGATAGGTTAGGCATAGGTCCACACAAATCACTATGAACAAGTGCCAACTGTGTATCTCTTCTACTGCTTCTATGCTTATGTGGCTGCTGTGTTTGCTTACCATACAGACAATGTTCACAGAATTCAAAATCATTAAATGAAAAGCCAGGCAAATAACCAGAACGAGACAAGATTTCCATTCCCTTCTTGGACATATGTCCTAACCGGCTATGCCACAAAGAAACGTTCGGCTGCTCGGTTACATTGATTACATTTTTAGAGACATTTGATACATAAATCATGTAAAGTCCTCCAGACTTTACTCCATGTGCTACTGTCATAAAACTGATTCCTCTTTCCACCTTTGTACTTTTCTCCAGACTTGCTACGAGATTGATTCCTCTTTCCACCTTTGTACTTTTCTTTGGTCCTTCCCCTGACAACTAAGGCTGTTCCTTTGCCTTTGTCCATTGTCTTTCTATTGGTTTCTTCAGTAAGCAGACTTCCTTCTACACCTGCTATGTTCAAACCATCTGGAGGTGCAGAATTACTCAAAATTGTGCGAAAAGTGTCCCAACTTTCCGGCAATGTGATCAACAGGAACATAGCTCTAACAGGTTCATCAAACTTGACACCTTGAGCTGACAACTGACTATAGATTGTGTTGAATTCATTCAGATGATTGGACATAGGTGTCCCTTCTTTCATCTTCAAGTCAACAAGCTTCTTAAGCCAGTATACCTGTGAAGCTGCACTTCTCTTCTCATAAAGATCACTCAGCTTTAACCATGCTTGATAAGCCGACATCTCGTCTGCTACATTGAAGTAAACGCTTTCTGCCAAAGTCAGCATAATGGTAGAAAGTGCCAATTCATCCCCTTGAGCTTTATAGGTTTTATCTGCTTCTTTTGTACCAACACGTGCCAAATCTACTTCTTCCACAATGGGAAATTGGTTCCATCTAGCTTCTTGATATTGTAAAGAGCAGTGTCTTGTGATCCAGCCATAGCTACGCTTCACAGTGGTTTACTTTCCTGGGAAAAATTCGGCAGAGTTTCCCCTGTAAACTGACCTCTGAACTCATATCAACCTGTCAAATGAACCAAGAAAGCTTTAGATTCTGCATAAATTTCGGCAGAGTCTCCTTTGTAAAATGGCTCTGGTGTACTCAAAAACAGAACAAAAAACAGCTCAAAAAACCACTGTCTCTTTGACACTGTAAGCTGTGGGTAAACCTGTCCGGCACATGTACTGTCTCTGACTGTCCAGTCACTGTCCTGTAAGCATAGACTGCGACAATGCCTCAACGGCAGTAAAGCAAAGATGCAATCCCAACTGTCTAACTCACAGTCAATACATCCTAGCTGCCTATCTAAGGGTGCTCGAGGGATCGCTCCAAGACCTGTATCACCGAAAGGATCTCAACATTCGAGAATCCCCAGCTCAATAAAACCTCACTCGACCCTCAACCAAGGGTGCAGTAAATCTGACAGTACATAGACTTCCCACAAAGTCATACATCCACAAATTTCCCACTATATGTTGTAACCACTACGACGGTTGTTTGCTGCGTGACTCACAGCCAGCAAACCCTCAACAGACATACATCATCTTTGACAATACATCCCATGTGGAAGTACCTGCAATGTCAGGATGAAATCTGGAATATCAAGCAGCAAACACAAGCTACCTGATGAACTAGTGGATGTCGCCTACAGTCTGTGTGTAGATGCGCCCGTGTCGTATGTGACACGCCTCCAAGAACTGTGAGCCGTCCTTCAATGTGTAGACAGCCACAAATCAACAGTCTGGGAGTGTCGATATCCTCAGCACCTGCAGTCGTAGGCCGAAAACCCCAAATTTGCAGAGTCGGATCTGCACCCGTCGAGACCACGTAGTCGAAAATGGCCTGCGTAGACCTTTGTCGAAGCCGAACGGTGGCCGAGATGACCTCAGAATGAAATTCTGACAACACCAAGCCCCTCGGACTCACCCACGAGATTTGAAGCCGTGTCTTCGCCTGTCGAATTTCAGTCCAATCTGAGTTGGTGACTCTAGCCTCCTGCAGTGCTGCCCCGAGCCTCGATCTGAGCTCTGATACCAGTTGAAGGAGTACGAGCGGAAGGGCGACGCGAGAGAGAGCGCGAGAAGAAGAGCACGACGATATGGTGAACTCGCTCTACTGTAATGTGTAGAGCATAGTGAGTTCTTATTAGGTTTTTACAAAAGAATATGTGTACATACCTGGCGGCCCGCCCACTTACCTGGGCGACCACATTGGGCTTTAAACCCCAACATTAGGAAGATTCCGGTGCACTCATGGCTCCTACTATGTATTACCCACCTGAAGAACCAAAATTACCAGAACCTTGGAGCATGATAGGAAATGTTGGACCACCAACATCCGCACACGCCTCAGATGAAGAGAGGTATAGCTTGGATGCAAGAACACTTATGTTCATAGCTCATGGAGGGTTGTCAAGCCAAAGACCAACTTATCCACAAATGGAAAATCAAGGGACACAAAGACCTGCATTAGGACTCTGTTATAAGTGTGGAGGTGACCATTTGATGAATGTTTGTCCACACACAGAGATCATTAGAATAAATGCATATTGCACAGAGTGTGGTGTCACTCACTTCATTGAGGATTGTTCAAAGAATCCCAACAAAGTGCAAAAGACGACATTGAACATGATAGAGTCGATTCCTACTAGCAGTGGGTCTGAAAATGAAACTCTGATACCAACGCAAGTTGTTACTAGAGCTCAAGCGAAGAAAACCACTAGAGAACCAGAGAATGGAAAGTCAGAGATTGAATTGGCTAGTCAAGGACGACGAAGCCATAGAAACACATGGAAAGCTAGGAAAGCACGCATGAAACTAAAAAAATAACGGCAAGACGTGATTCTAGCTGAGGGATTAAAACAAACAAAAGATAGATTAGAGAAACTTGAGAGTCAAAACGGAATACGAGAAATGGACTCTGAAAAGTCAAAACTAAAGAGCGTCAAAGAGACAACCAGCGTGAGCTCAGGGGGATCAGTGTTAGTCAACAAAGTACACGAACCACTGGACGCATTGATGAGAGCTTACGAAGCAAGATTAAAGAGCAACCAAACACAAGAACAACGGTGGTTGACTTATCCAAACGCGGAATTGGAAAAGCAGAGAGTCGAAATGTGTCAGAGAATGATAGAGACTGCACAAGCCTTGTTAGAACCACCTAGAGAACCAATGAATTGTGGAGTAGAAAACCCAATTCATCAAGAGACTATCCTCTCATGGGTAGCTGAAAAGCCTAACAGTGCACAAAAGCCTGAAAAAATGCACGGGGATGAACGTATAGTGATGAACACAACATATCAAGAAATAGAGAGTTTTCATCCTGTGATACAGAGGTCTTACGGAAGAGATGAGGATTACAATGAGTTTTGGAAACAAGTGAGAGAGGCAAACTTTGCAAACGAGCTGAGTTGTCAAGCTAACCAAACTAATGGGGAAAAAGACATCAGGAATCCTCCCATAGAGGAATTTGAGGCAGGATCTCAAGTGGACTTAGATCTGCATTCTTACTGGGGAGATGGAGGCTCTGTTAGAACAGTAGAGAGTAAACCTCATTCGCTGAATACCTTACCTTCATACTTAGGAGAATACGAAGCAAAATATGAGATTAGAGAACTTCCCTCACGAGGAATCTCTTCAGAAAAAGTTATGGACTCGCAAGGATTGATAGAGATTTTGTCAACACCAGCGACATGCACTATCACCCTAGTTGAGCTTTTGAGACTACGACCAAACATGTGGGCAACTGTAGGAAAATGCTTGGAGAAATTTGGGATAAAAGACCCAACTGCAAAACTGCAAGAGGGCATACCAGAGCTGAGTAAGCCACAAAAAAAGCTAAGCCTGTACCTTTGAACAAGGTCGGAGAGTGTTGCGAAGGCGAAGAGGGGAATACAACCTTATTAGTTGAATTCCAGGGAGTTAACACGATGGCAATACTTGACAGCGGGGCTGAGGTAGCCATTGCTACGAAAAAAATCTGGAAAAAATGGGGAAAACCGGCGATAAGAAAAACGAGGTTGAAACTCCAACTAGCGGACGGACATATGGAGAGACCTTTGGGACTATTAGAGAAAGTCATAGTGACTTCTTGCGGAATTGAGTACGAGCATACTTTTGCTATTGTTGACTTTGGCAAGGAGAATAACTATGATATTATACTTGGAAGACCGTTCATGAGACAGTTGAAAATGGTCCAGGATTGGGGTTACGACCACATATACTTGAGACATATGGAAACCACTACTCGTGTGAACCTAAAAGACCATAGCTACAAGGATGTAAACCGAACACCAGTTGAAGAGTTTGATTCAGCTACTTTGGCAGGATCACAGTTTCTAGCTTGGTTAGGCAAACCCAAAGAGTTATGGATGTGGGGAGCTTCGAACTGTGGAAGTATGAAGCGCGAAGAATGTGTTTTAGATAGAGAAATTGAAGACGAAACTTATATAGGTGAACCCTTTCCAGAGGATGCACTGGAACCATTAGAATGGACACACATTCTAGCAACCCTAGATGTTTGTGTGATCCAAGATGGTCCCACAGCAAAGTTCTGTGACAAAGATGGATATGATGTGGTTTCGTACTTCATGATGAGAGCTGTACTCGAAAAGGAGACTGAAAAGATTGATACACCAGACAAGGAAGATGAAGAGGAGATGTTTCACGACATTCCCGATCATCCAGAATGGGACAATGAAGCTAACAATGAGTCCACAGACAACTCAAGCGAGAACAATGAAACCATAAAGGATGTCAGATTCTACGACTTCCTAAATCATACTAAAAAACACAATAAAGGCTACAGAGAAAAGAGAAAAACAAAAGGGGTTAGAAACAATCCGATGCCTAGGATAAGAAGGAAAAACCAACTCCTAATGCTAGTAAAGGCGGAAGGTTGTGTCAAGGACAAGATTTTTGGAAAAACGAGAGGAAATGTGGAAACGAGCTCACGGAAAGACAAACAAAGCTCAAGAAATCAAGTTCAACCCAGTGAAACAAAAACCGAAACAGATAAAGCAGAAAAGAACATGAGAAACAAGGAAAACAAAGAGTCCAAATTAGAACGTCGAAACAAGTATAGAGAGTTAAAGAAAACTCTGAAAGAAGTTTGGACGACTGAAATCGAGAATGGTGAGGACGAAAACGCCAATATCAAGGGAAACATGGATGTTCCATCTCATTATAGGAAATTTACGATAGAGGATAGGAAGGTGATATTAACCCAGCCTATCAGAGAAGGAAGGAGAATGAATCCTATGATGGACTGGAGGACGCTAAAAAGGTTGAATTAGCAGCTCCAGGAGAGGAACCGAGACCGGTATACATAGCTACAGATTTGTCTCCGGAAGAAGAAGAGAGACTTTTGAGTCTTCTCAGAGAATACAGGGATGTGTTTGCATGGTCGTACAATGACTTGAAAGGAGTCGATCCGTCAATATGCCAACACACAATCCCTTTGAAACAAGACGCTAAGCCTAGCAGACAGAGACCGTACACGTATAATGACACGTTTGCTAAACGAATCAAAGAAGCAATAGACAAGCTAATGGAAGCTGAATTCATATATAAGATTGAACACACGGACTGGGTATCTCTGATTGTGGTAGTGCCTAAGAAAAATGGGAAACTCCGAGTGTGTGTCAATTTGAAGAAAGTAAATGCTGCAACAATTAGGGACAATTATCCCTTGTCAATAACTGATCATGTTCTAGAATGTGTATCGAAGAAAAGAGCATATTCCTTTCTAGATAGATTTTCAAGATATAATCAACTTGCCATTGCGCTAGAGGATCAACACAAAACAGCTTTTGCAATGAAGTGGGGAATTTATGCGTATCGAGTTATGCCGTTTGGTTTAACTAATGCTCTCGCAACATTCCAAAGGGTGATGACGCATGCTTTCAAAGAGTACTTGAGGTTGTTTCTAGAAATATACATGGATGACCTGTGTGTACACTCTCTTTTGAGAGATGAGTATCTAGAACACCTAAGAAAGGTATTCGAGAAATGTAGGACATATCGCATTTGTCTCAATCCTGAGAAGCGTGTGTTTATGGTCCGGCAAGGCAGAATCCTGGGACATATTGTCTCACATAACGGAATATCCACAGATATAGAAAAGATAAAAGTAATAGTGGATATGCCTAGACCAACCAACGCAAAACAAGTGCAGAGCTTTATGCGACATTGTGGATATTATAGACGATTCATTTACATGTACGCTATAATAGGCCAACCACTTTACAGGCTAATAGTGAATTTCGAATGGATAGAGGAGTGTGAAGAATACTTCAAGAAACTGAAAGAGGCACTCATTACTGCTCCAGTTTTGAAATCACCAGATTGGGAGAAGATATTCCATGTGCATATAGATGCTTTGGCATATGCAATAGGATGCATCCTGGCTCAGCCAAAAGAAGGAAACATGTATTTTCCAATCTGCTATGCTAGTCGACAGCTCAACAATGCTGAAAGGAATTACACGACAACAGAGCGAGAGGGATTAGGAATGATTTATGCTGTGAAGAAATTTCGGCATTATCTTCTAGCCAATAAGTTTGTGTTTTTCACAGATCATCAAGCCTTGCTCTACCTAGTGAACAAACCATGCAATACGGGACGGATAGTGAGATGGTTTATCATCTTATTAGAATTCGACTTCACGGTAGTAGTAAAGAAAGGAAAGACACATCTTAGAGCGGATCACCTTTCAAGGTTGACGAATGGAGAAGATCCTATAGGTGTAGATGACAAAATGCCAGATGCGTACTTATTCAACATAGAAATGATACCAAAGTGGTCTCAGGATGTTGTTAGTCTATTAACTTATGGAAGAGAGTTTGATAGAAAAGAATACAACCAGAAACAAGTTACTATTCAACAATCCAACAATCTTTAACTGATTGTAGGAAGGTTGTATCACTTAGGAATCGATAACATTTTAAGGTTATGCATCAATCGTGACATATATCTACGAGAAGCACATGTTCAGGAATGTGCATTTCATTGTTCAAGAAGGAACACGTACAAGAATCTGTTACAACTGGGAGTCTACTGGCCAGGAATGAAAGAGAGTGTACATGAATATGTCACAGTATGTATTACATGTTCGTCAAAACCGTCAGCTGAGTATTCAACATTGTATCAGATAATGATCGCTCCTGAATGGAGTCAATATATTGTTGAATATTTCACAAATAGAACTTTTCCAGAGGGAACCTCAAAAGCGCGTCAGAGAGCTATACGGACAGAAGTGTGAGATTATGCTTTAATAGAAAATCAACTCTATAAGAGAGGAAAGGACAACCAGCTTAGGATATGCGCATCAGAGTCAGAGTATGTGGTAATCCTAGAGCAAGCTCATGGAGGAGTAGGTAGAGGCCATTTCTCAGGTGATAAGACAACAAAAATTGTCTTAGCTATAGGAATATGGTGGCCGACATTACACATGGACGCTGAGGAATACGTAAAACGATGTGATGACTGTCAGCGGACAAAAGTACCACTGAAAAGAGATGATATGCCACTTAGACCAATGATGGGAGCAAGAGCCTTTGCAAAATGGGGGATTGATTATGTTGGACCTATCTCACCTCCTGCATACAAGACTCATGCACAATACATCATTGTGGCGACGGAGTATCTAACAAAGTGGGTTCAGGCAAAAGCAACTCAAAAAGCAGATGCTAGGACCACGGTACAATTTTTGTATGAATACGTCTTTGTACGATATGGATTACCAAAAGAAATTGTGAGTGATCGAGGCACACACTTCATAAGTGAAGTGATAGAGATCCTTCTAGACGAATTCATGGTAATACATCGCAAATCAGCTCCATATCATCCACAAGCCAATGGACAAGTTGAAGCGACGAACAAAACCATATGCACGGTCCTTACAAAGATTGTATCTGAGTCGAGAACTGATTGGGACCAGAAATTGCATTCGACATTATGGGCGTATAGGGTAGCATATAAAACATCCATAGGAACGACCCCATATAACATGGTTTTTGGTTTGAATGCTATTTTACCAATAGACTTTTTAATTCCAACACTGAGAGTAGCTAAGGAATTAGAGTGGACAGGACATGAGTTTTCAGATAGAATAGACGACCTTGAAAAGCTAGATGAGCTTCGCTTAAAAGCCGTGGCTTCAATCTGCGCTCAGAAAAGGCGACAAAAAGAGTTCTTTGATAAGCATGTGCGAACTAAAGAGTTTAAGATTGGGGACTTTGTCCTAGTATACACTCCAAAACAACATGCAAAAAAACTTAAAAAGCGGGGGATGGGACCTCTTGTGATTTAAGATCTATCACCAAGTGGGGCCGTCAACCTTGCTACATTATACAGAGAAGAAATGCCAAACTGGATTAGTGGATGCAGATTGAAGAAGTATCAGGTATTATTAATTGCCTGTGAGTAAGTAGAATAGGGATTTTTCAGCCTTGCAGTGTGCCTGCCTTTGTGCAGTTAACGGGGCATCACCGTCGAGAGCTATGGTCTTAATAGTGGAGTCCTACGGGGCTTGCCTACGGCTTAACCACTATTGAGCTATTAGAAGCTTGACAGCAGCCGGTGCTGTTTTGGTGTTGAAGGACCCTCTCTTCTATTCCTTGCAATTAATGGTATTCGAGCCGCGGGTACAGTAGCTTGAGTGCTTTTTCTAAAGGGGTAAAGAGGAGTAGCAACTAGGGCTTGAAGTGCCAAAATACACCTAAAAAGTTTACACCTAAAAGTTGTTAGAATGGCTGACAATAGTAAAGAGAGCGAAATTAATGTTGATAACTTTGATTTTGCTCATGAGCAAGCTACTAATGATGCTTCAATGCTTGTTAACTATCTTGTTTCTAGGCTTCAACAAGCCATGGGCAATCCATCTCTCCAAAGTGAAGTGCAATGGCAGCCCCGTGCTCACGGGATTCTCCAAGCGCATCACCATGACGAGAGAACACCTAGGAAGCCTCCTTGTGAGACTCCCAAAAGAGGTCTCTCTCCGATTTGGGAAGAAGAAGAGAATCCTTATAAAGGGCTCAAGAATTTACTTCTTGATGATGCATCTCCTTCCCAAAGGAGAACTCAAGAGCCTCCACCGAAGGAACGAGAAAGAAGCGAGTCTCCCGTCACCTCGGCGGAGATGGCTCCACGAAGACGGCGGGCTAAACGCTCTCCATCACCACCAAAGCGGAGAAGACCATCATATTCTTCTCATCACCACAATTCAAAGAGGGATGATAAAAAGCAAGAGAAGAAAAAGGCGAGAAAGAGGACACCCTCTTCTCCATCTTCTTCATCCTCTTCCTCTTATGAAAGCTATGGTGAAGACGACAAAGATAGAGACAAGAAAAAGGCGAGAAAGAGGTCACCCTCTTCTCCACCTTCTTCAAATTCTTCACCTTCTGAAGAAAGTGATGGTGCAACCTTTGAACCATCAAAAAGAAGAGGCCATAGGAAATCCTATGCCGCATGGAAGAGGTCGTCCAAGCTGAAGAAATTCAAAGAGGGAGGGAAGAGCATCTCTTTCCTTACCTATGATGGTACCTTTGGTGCTACGGACAAAGTCTTGGCCTTTATCCAACAATTCAATGCGGCGTTTGGAGATGAGGGCTTCACGGAGTCCTCTAAGCTGCACCATGTAGCTATGCACTTTCAAAAGTCCGCCAGACAATGGTGGTCTAGCCTATGAGCCAACGGTGAAGCTCCACGAACATGGAAGGCTTTAAGAGCTTCCATTATGAAGCAGTTTTTGGCCACCGATGCCAAAGACAAAGTACTCACCGAATGGCGAAGCTTAAAGCTCTCTCCCAATGAATCCATCCACAAATATGTAGACAAGTTTTGGGACTTACAACTCAAAGCCACTGTCTTCAAAAAGTTGGATTTTGGAGAGCAAAAGCAACAGTTTTGTGCGGGCTTAACCGAAGAAATGGCGGAGTATGTCAACTCCCAAAGGCCACGTACCATATCGGCGGTAATACACCATACTATGGTGGCCTCCAGAATCAATTTCCAAACGGGGGTTAAAAGAAATAATAAGCCCCCGGAAAACAAGGGTTCCAATGAGCTTAAGGGGAAGGACAATGTCCAAAAGTCTCCTAAGGGCAACTCCAACAAAGCTAAAGAGAAGGGAGTTTACAAAGGTAAGAAAAAACTCTCCTGAAGAGCTTGAGCGTTATCGCAAGGATAACCGGTGTTTCAAGTGCGGCGAACAAGGGCATGCGTACCGCGCTTGTCCCCAAAAGAACAACCGCCAAGATCCTCCTAGAGCTTCCTTGGTTGAAATCCAAGAGGAGGAGACTCACCAAACAACTCACAAAGGATCTCCTCTAGGCCATGCTTGGGGAAAGGTAAGAGAACATGATGCTTTTATTCTCTTTGACCCTGGTTCTACTCACAATTTTATATCTATAGAGTTGGCCACCAAGCTAGGCATACAATCCTACGAGATGGGAGATATCCTACCAGCAGACAGTGCCTTCAAGGGGCAAGAAGCTTCAGTCACTCCCTTAATCGAGAAATTGAGGCTTCATGTCCAAGGCTATGTGGACAAAGAGGACTTCTTTATCTCTCCTCTCAAGCATGAGGATGTAATCCTAGGGGCACCATGGTTTGACCGCCTGGCTGCCGATGTTAAATTTCCTGAAAGGAGAATCTCCTTTAAGTTTAGGGAAAAATACATGTATATAAATGCTAAGGAAATGGGTAACACCATCCCCATTGTACATACATCAGCTTTCAACAAGTCAATAAAGAGCTCTATTTCCGTGTACATGATTTTTGTTAAAGATTCTCAAAATGAACTTAATGCTTTAACAAAAGAAAATAAAAGCAACCAAAAGGAATTAGAGTTATCCAATTTTCTCAAGGGGTTTCAAGATGTTTTTATTGACGACATCCCTTGTGAGCTACCTCCTAAACGAGGTAATGATGACCATGCAATTGAACTTCTTCCAGGAAGTTCACCGCCTAATAAACCTCCTTATAGAGTTTCTCAAGCTCAACAAGAGGAGATTATGCGGCAAGTGCATGAGTTAGTTGAGAAGGGTATGGTTAGGCCAAGCTCATCTCCATTTTGCTCATCTGTGCTATTAGTGCAAAAGAAAGACAGCACATATCGTATGTGTGTCGACTATAGAGCACTAAATAGGATCACTATCAAGAATAGGTTTCCCGTTCCACGGGTAGAAGACCTATTTGATAAGCTACAAGGATCGACCTACTTCAATAGGATTGACCTAAAAAGTGGCTATCATCAAATAAGGATAGTTGATCAAGACATTGTAAAGACCGCATTTCGTACTACATTTGGTCTTTACGAATACATTGTCATGCCTTTTGGCTTGACCAATGCACCAGCCACATTCAACCGCTTGATGGAGAAGCTGTTCAGGCCTCATCGAACCTTCACTGGAGTGTTCTTTGATGATATTATCATCTACTCTAATTCATTGGAGGAACACAAGCAACACCTCCAGGTAATATTTCAAGTTTTAAGAAAGAATAAACTTTATGTTAATCGAAAGAAAAGTGAATTTTTCTTGCAAGAGATTCAATATTTAGGTCACATTATCTCTCAAGATGGCATCCAAATGGATCCATCCAAGTTAGAGGTAATAAAAGGATGGCCTAAACCAAGGAATCTTCATGAACTAAGAAGCTTTATAGGTATGTGTGCATACTATAGACGCTTCATAGAAAAGTTCTCACAAATTGCGAGACCATTACATGACCTAACAAAGAAAAGCGTTAGGTATACATGGTCTGCTAAGGAGAACAATGCTTTCGAAAAGCTTAAAGAAAAGCTTATCTCTCAACCTGTGCTTACACTACCGGATCTCTCAAAACCATTTGAGGTCCAATGTGATGCTTGTGGTGATTGCCTTGGAGCTGTTTTGCTCCAAGAAGGGCACGCCATAGGCTATGAGAGCCGAAGGCTCGACCTTGTTGAGCAAGCTCTAGGCATATACGAAAAGGAACTCCTTGCAGTTCTACATGCCTTAGACTCATGGAAGCACTATTTATTGGGGACTCCTTTCATTCTGCGTACGGATCACCAAAGTCTTAAGTACTTCATGACGCAGACCAAGCTCTCCGACAAACAAATGAGGTGGGTAAATTTTCTTTCGCAATTTCATTTTCATATTGCTCACATTGCTGGCAAGCACAATCAAGTAGCCTATGCACTCTCAAGACGGCCGAGAGTGAATGCGGTTTCCATAGCAACTCACAATGATCTATCTTCAATGATACATGAGTACGCTATTGATCCCGACTTTAGAGATGTGATTTCAGCCCTGGCATTAGGGAAGAAAGAAGAACCATTCACTTTACAAGATGGTTATCTTCTCTATGGTAATAGACTATGCGTTACTAACTCACTACGTGAGAAAGTAATGTATGAATCTCATGCTCCACCTTATGCGGGGCATAGAGGCATTCAGTGTACCTTAAAGGGAATTGAAACATATTTCTATTGGCCTACCATGAAAGTGAACATACAAGAGTATGTTTCCAAATGTGTGGTATGCCAAAAGACAAAATTTGATAGAGGGAAGCAACTTGGATTGCTTCAACCCTTGCCATTCCCTAATTCACCATGGGAGAGCATATCCATGGATTTTATCTTTGGATTGCCTAAGTCTATCCATGGGAATACGGGAATATGGACGATAGTAGAAAGGTTTAGTAAACAAGCTCATTTTATACCTGTCAAAAAGACTATCAAAGCCCATCAAATGGCAACCCTCTTTATTTCACAAATTTTCAAGTACCATGGCTTGCCCATGTCCAATGTGTCGGATAGAGATCCTAGAATGACCAGTAATTTCTGGAAGGGTCTCTTTGAGAATTTAGGTACAAGGCTAAACTTCTCTTCGTCCTATCATCCACAAACGGATGGCCAAAGTGAAATAGCTAACCTAACAATTCTCGATCTACTAAAAGCCTATGTAACGGAAGTAGATCAAAGATCCCAATGGGAGAAGTACTTACCCTTAGTGGAGTATGATTACAATAACACTGTACATACTTCCACGGGAAAAGCACCTTTCGAGGTAATTGAGGGAAGATAAAAAAGTCCCTTGCTACTTAAGGTACATGGGAAGATCTTCGCTGCAGATGAGTATAGCCGAGACCTACAAGAATCTTTTCAAAAGATTAAGGATGCTATCTGTATCTCACAGCAAAGGCAAAAGGCTGCTGCTGACAAGCACAGAAGAGCCCAAGCCTTTAAAGAAAACGATTGGGTCTTGTTAAAGTTTCCAAAGGCTCGATTAAGGCACACGACAGGCAAGAATCCTACGGGCCACCAAAAGTACTATGCGAAACTAGCAAAAAGGTACTATGGTCCCTTTCAGATTCTTAGGCCAATCAATGAGATGGCCTATCAACTCAAGTTGCCCAATCATTGGCTCATACACAATGCTTTCCATGTGAGCCTATTAAATCCTTACAAAGGAGAGCCACCTCAAGAACCAACTATTGAAGACCCACCGGAGATCGAGGACCAAGAGGAGGTGCTGCAGCCCGAGTCCATTCTCCGACATGAAGACAAGGTACTAAGAGGCGGTAAGACTATCCGACAATATCTTATTAAGTTTAAGAATTATCCTTTTGAAGATGCTAGATGGATGCAAGGCATACAATTAAAGGATAACCTAAACCTTGTCAATGCTTACAATGCTTCCCAAGAGTAAGCAAATGTACAAAATGTTAAAAATGAACAAAGTTTTTGTCTTATAAGACTCTCTTTTTCTTTATTTGTGCACAAAAATGAAGTAGTATGCATGCTTAGATCAAGTTTGTGGAGACGACGTCTCCCAAACACCAAGTAGAGCTTGTCACTCTACTATGGAAGACTGATTTAACTAATGTGTAGACATGCTTGCGGCAGCCTCAGGCTCTCAAGCACCAAATGGACTAGTCATCCATTATGGAATGATGTCGTAGGGTAACATAGGGATCCTCTACCCGCTAAGAAAAGGACTCATGAATATGCTTTATCTTCTCTACACCATAGTCGAGGACGACTATGATTTCAAGAGAGAGGTAATGTCATAATAATCAATATCTAATTCTCCTAAATGATTTTCTCATATTAAACTGATCATTTAATGTGGGGAAGTGCCAGGGGAGAAAAAGCTAGAATATTGGTTAAGCTAGCAGACCGGCCACAATAGGGATCCAAAGGGGGGGCCATCTGCAAAAGAGCCATGTGCAACAATGGGCTAAAAAGACCCTAAGGTTCAGCCCATTATGACTTCCAAAATGCTAAGGTTCCAAAATTCAAAGGTTGTGTCCAAAGGGTTAAAGCTTAGGGGGAATTGGATGCTTTGTGTGCTCTCCAAAGTCAATGCACATCCCTACATGGGAGGGGGCGAGCCCTTCTTCTAGGGGATGAGAGAGAAAGCCACACACACACACACACAAGCCCCTTTACACAAAGGGAATTAGGGACACATGTCAGCTCCCTAGCCCAGATGCCCACAAGGTGTGCCCAATTCCTATTGGATGACCCTTGAAGTGGACCAATGAGAATTAAGCTAGAGTAAATCTAGTTTAATTAATTTAAAAACATTTAATAAAAGAAACCAATAAGAATTAAGTCTCCTAGAAGACTATTGGGTAGTCTCCCAAAGGGTCCAATGAGCATTCAGGAGCCCCATGGCTTGCCTGATTCCTATTGGCCAGGAGGCAAAGGGGTCCAATGAGAGTTTAGTTTAATTATTTAATTACCTAAAGCTCTCACAAAGGGGAAAGGGGGACACATGTCAGAAGGCTATCACTTATGCTGCTTAATTGTAATTGGCTTGACTTGGGGAGGGCCAATGAGGCTTCAGCAAGAGCAATTAGCAAGAGGGCTCGCCCAAGAGAGAGAGGGGGCTGATTTTTGCAAGGCATTATCTCACACAAGCTCATGTGTGAAGAAAGAGAAGACTATCTCTTCCCAAGCTTTAATGGAGAACTCATTACCTACTCCAGGCTTGTGAGATAGAAGCCTACATCAACACTCTCTTGGCATGTGGATGCAAATCCAACCAAGAGCCAAGCTTCAATGCATGCTCATCTCCTCTACCAAGCTAATTACTAAGCTAAGCTATGCTACATATGAGTGATTATGTGAGGAGATGTACATCTTTCTCGTAAGATACTCCTTCTTCCTCTCAATCTACTCTCATACCCTGCTAGCTCTCACCATCTTCGAAGGTGTGTGAGGTCTTGGGTCTGAGAACGGGGATAATTCAAGTTGTGTTTGTTAAGTGTTTTGCTTAGTGCATGAAGTTTCCATCTTCATTGCACTAGCTAGTCTTGAAGGAACACAAAGAATTGTATTGTACAATGTCTCTCTTGATGGGAGAAACCATAATACAAAGCCTTTTGGAGGGGGGACCGGCTCCATACAAACCCGGTCCTCAAATGTTGTCAATAGCTTAATTTCTCTCTCTTTTGAAAGTATTGTCGATGCTATCTAACTAGGTGTTATGCTTTTTGTTGCTCTCTCCACCCAAGCACTCTTGTAATTCTCATTAGGAATCCATTCTAATGAAATGCCCACTATGTTCATGCTAATTTCCGCTACACATAAGTTATTAGGCCATTAAATGTTACAAGCTAACTTGCTTTCAGTTAGTTTGTACAAGCAATTGAAACATGAGACTAAGCTGCAAACTACCAAACAGGAGTTATTCAGAACACTCAATTAACGCAATCGGATGCACAGTACTGCACGTACAGATAAATCAATATGTGTATCCTCATATGTTTTATGTGGTTGAAGACAAAGCTAAGCAACATCCGTTGTTGCTAGGACAACCATGGCAAAAGCAATACAATGCGATGATTAATTGGAGCTCTAATTCAGTTAACATCAAATATGAGGACGAAAGTCAATCAATTCCATTTGCCAAAGCAACCGTACAGGTGCAAGCCGAAGAATTCAATGACAAGGGTAAACGACCTCAAGAGATTAAGCAGGAGCAATGGCAACCAAAAGCCACTTCTACAAAACAGGAATGCTCCTCAAAGAAGAAATCTCATACATGGGTAAAGAAGACAAAAAATACAAGCACAGCTCAACCGTGGATAAAGATAGACTCAAAGTTGGTATGGAGGCCAAAGAAGGTTGTGCCAGAGAGAACAAAGGTGGAAAAAAAAGTCGTCAACACCAGACAACAAAGTGATTTTAGACAATCAAATTCAGTGAAACAGATCTGGATTCCAATGAAGTTGAGGACAACACAAATACATAGCTAGGAAATTTGGATTCCAAAGATTTGTAAGCAGAAACTCCCTTCAGTACCATCAACAGAGAATCCTAAGTACTCAAGGACAAAGACATCACAACCTAAAGTCAAGCAAATTTAGGTAGCAAAAAAATTGTGGCAAGCACAGGAAAATCGAAAGCAGATATGGATTATAAAAAAGGATAACAATGTAAAGAAGAATCCAGATAATGATTCTACTACAAAAGTGCTATAGACAACCCAAATATTGCCTAAAAACCTGACAATCAAACAAAGAGCGGCATTATTGGAAATATTGCTATTTCATCGATCTACAATTGAATTGACCAAGCATGACCACAACAAATACAATGCTTCACCCTCAGACACTTCATAGTCGTCCAAGAGGACTCAGACTAGGAGGGGGGGAGGTATACAGGAATTACAAGCAATAAGGACAAAAAGAAAAAGAAAATGATATTACAAAGGCAGTGTCTTACATGATTTAGAATTTTTATGTTTGATTGCGGATATTGATAATATTTATGCCCTTATATACTTTGTTTTGTAATAATAAGAAATCAAATGATGAATTTGAGACTCTAAGTTTGTAAATACGACTAAATATGCGTGTTTTTGGAGCCAAAAAGTGGTAGTCTAAGCCGAGAAACCACAAATAAGTGTATATACATATACACAGGGTTACCACCTAAATATTGTGTATTTTTGGAAATTTTTAGCTTCAATTTGCTATTTTTCTTTATTTTTTAGGATTTTCTTTATAAAAGTAAAAGAAAAATAAAAAAGCAGGTGAAACGAGATCAGATAAAAGAAAAGAATAGATGGTGATGATCCTAATGACAAGGGCAACCCATGGTAAAAATTGGGTACAATTCGGGAAAAGTTGCGGAAAGCCCGAAATGGCAGAATTTTGGCAAAGTGGACAGATTTCTCAGAAACAGGTCAAACGGAGTCCAAATTGAGAAATTTCAAATCCTAAAGAACATTTCACGATGAGATAGGAGCACATGTCAAATTTGGTAACAAGTGAGCCAGGAAGTCCAAAGTTAAGTATTTTTGACTTCACTTACAAGCTCATTTGCACTAATACCCACTTGGAGAGAGCAAAGAGCACACAGGAGCATCCGACCTTCTACAGCCTTCTACGACTGCTGCGAGAGCTCAGAGGACTCCAGATATGAGAGGTAGACTCATTGCCATAAGCTTTTGATGCTTACCACTAACTTTTGTCGCGAAAGCTAACCAAAACAAAGAAACAAGAGCACACGGGGAAATGGGTAGAATGCTAGGTAGAGGCACAACCGCCTAACCAAACCATGCAAGAACCAATAGGTGGCTTACCCTAGTGTAGAAGATGAGTTCCTAACTCTCAAAGTACGAGAAAGACCAACTGAAAAAACCCTAGGTCAATAGAGCCTGCAAGTGGCAAATAGGAAAAAGTTGTCGAAATGACACAAAACTTCTCAGGAAGCTTAACAACATCGAGGACAATGCAACCATGGAGTATTTCCAGCTTTGGACCACCAAAAGTGGGTCAAAACAACCGATTCGGCCGCAGACACATAAAGCGTCATTTTGGCATAACGGCCAAAATGGACGACCGATTGCCATGAAACTTCACAAGCAGCTTCAAATAGCCATCAATGATACATGTGTACAAGCAAAACCCAAGAGAAAGCCGTTTCACTTACCAATGGTGAAAAAGACGCTTTCGGGCAACCAAATGGCTAAAGGTGGAAAAGAAGGAACCAAAGTCGAGTCCAACCACATAGACGGCTTCCCAACACCTCAAATAAGCTCGGGATGCAACTCTCGAGGAGAAAGATCGAGGAAAATCAACTCCAATACCAAAAGACGACTTCGGAGACTGAAATGCGTACAAAGGGGGCTTTTAACTAAACTGATGATTTTTAAGGTTGAAAACTAGTTAGCAGGGCTTAGAGCACTAGCACAAACCATGCTTTGCACAAAAAAAAATTAAAAAAATCAAGAAGAGACATCATACACGTATGATGTCTCACTGCATGATTTTCACATCATCTTGAACACATGAATGCATAGCCTCTTTCTATATGCTAACAACATCAAATGTACAAATTAACATGAGATTTGGAGTTAAAAAACCACTTGGAAACTAAAAAGACGCAAAGTAGGGCATAAAACCGACTTATGGCCCTAAATTTGCCAAAATAGCTCCAAACTCAATGAAACTTTGTAGGATTGTTGTTCAACACATGCACAAGCTATCTGGAACCAAAAAGACATCATACGCGTATGATGTCACTTTGCACATATAGAGCCCAAATTGATCATTTCTCATCATATATCCATTATATATATCAAATACATGCCACATATGAAGTTTGGTACCATTTGGTCAAGGGGATCACTCCATTAGCCCAATTAGCGGAAAATCCTTTATTTAAAGCCTAATTTTGCCAAAATTCATCATACTCAACTTCAAGTCAAGATTTGAGTACACACAAGCCTTTACTATCATATGAGGAGCCCACAGAACCAATCTCATGCAAAAATGACACAAAAGACATCATATGCGAATGATGTCTCCAGAGCCAATTTTGGTCCAAACTATACCCAAATTTCATAAAATCATTGTCTAAGCCTATATAAAGCCAAATCCAAGCTTACAATGCAAAATGGTTCACCCAAAAAGACATCATACGCGTATGATGTCTCCCTACTTGATTTTTGCATTTCAAAGTTGCAACCACCACACAGAAGTGATCTACATGCCAATTGAGAGCCAACCACCAAGTTTCATCCAATTTGGATCACAAAATCCAATTCCCTCTCAATATCTTGCAAAGAGCCTGAGCAGGACTAAAATGGCCATAACTTGACCAAATGGGACCCAAATTCAAAACCAGGCATATAGAATGAATGTATGCACTATCAGCTAAGCACAACCAATATCAAGCCATTTTGACACCCAAATTGCACATTTTTCCACATGCATTGCATCCTTAGGCCCTGAATAGCTTATGTTTCAATTTTTAAGTCATTTGGATAGTTACAAGCTTAATTTTGGCTTTCAGTACTGAAAAAGACGCTAACTTCTGAAATTAGAGTTACGGGATCCATGGATTCGGGGAAGTCGTCAGCAAAGAGAAAAAGGCCGACACTCAAAGAAGCAATAGCAGAAGCCGAGCCATTTTCTATCCCCCCAGAGACTCTCAAGCCCACAAAGACTTGGGTAGAAGAAGCAGTGTTAGAAGAACATGGGATAAAGATATACCAAGGTACTTTCAGAGACCCACGGGGACAATCCGTGGATATCCCAATGATTCCCCAAGAACTGGTGGACTACAGCAGAACAGAGGAGATAAGCAGATACGTGGAAAGGACAGATCTCCACAGTTTTTTCACTTCCATACCATCAGGAGTAGACACTCAAAGAGTGTATGAGTTGGCAACCACCATACAGAAAGACGAAAAGGCTAAACTCACAGCCTTGGACGGGGAAAAGGTTAAAGTGGTTATCAGGGCCTCAGCTCATTGCAGATGCTCTGAAGCTGCACACCAAAGGATGCTCAGTTAGAGAAAGACGAGAAGCCATAGAAGTGTATGGGCCAAAGAAGCAAAATGCCACCTATGAAGACATGGCAGATCCGAGAGCGGCAAAGCTTTGTCGGCTCTACAACCAATTTTTACACATATGCAGCAAAAGGCCACAGAAGTATACCACACCACCACATGATGTTGCCACAAAAATCACTTGGGCAATAAAGAGCAACATCCCGAAGGAATTCAATTATGCTTAGCACATTCATGAGCAAGTAATTGCTTTGCAGAACGAGAAGCCAAAGTACATTGGAGGAGCCGAAGTGTTGACTAAGATAGCTTATGAAGCTATCGGAGCAAGGGACCAGTGGCCAAAGGCTCCCTCGCAAAACCAATGGCTAAAAGAGATAGATGAAGATGAAGACCAGCCAGAGGTCACAAAGAGAGTGTCAACAAGGACAAGGTGGAAACTAGAAATTGTTTCCGAGCCAGAAGAAGAAGAAGACAAGCCCCTCAAGGAGAAGACCAAGAAGAAACCCGCTCCAAAGCAAACTAAGAGCCAGAAAGCCGCTAGAATGGAGAGGCTGATTGAACAGTTTAGAGCCGAGCGAGCTTCAAAAGGAGATTTTGAGGAAAAGTGGGTATCCGACCCAACAAAAGTCGGAGCCAGCTCAACAAGACCAAATATTGATCAGTACAATAAATATATCAAGGCTTATGAAGAATCAGAAGCTATCTTGGAGTAGCAACCAGTAGAGCCATACACTGAAGCAAAAGTTCAGCACCTTAAATCTGAATTAAAAAGAGGTGACAAGGGCAAGGGCAAGGTAGAGGAGCCAAGTCCTGAAGGAAAGAAAAATATAGTGGAGGAGACGACTACTGAAGTTGAGGTGGATGTGCTAGAAAAGCCTAGAATACAGCAAGAGGAGAAGGCAATGGATCCAGTTCAAGAGAAGAAAGAGCAATATGATGCTCTAATAGACACAGGATATACTTAAGAAGAGGCCCTCAAGGTTGTGTACGGCATTGCCTTAGCACAGGAAGAACGGAGAGGAGGACCAAGAATAGATTCGACAGATTGCAGAGGTTAGTACTTGAGAAGGCAGAGGATGAGCTTGAAGATGAGGATGAAAGAGATATCCAGAAAGTGCATCAACTATTGCAGCAGATCAAAGCCTGACCAAAGACAATGAGGGACAGCAAAGAAGAAGCCGAAAATGAAAGAGATGGACTAATCCTCCAACTTGCTAATGCTTCAAGAGAGGTGGCTAGTGCACAAGAAGTCAAAGAAAGAATTGAAGATGAATTGGAAGCTACAAAGGACGATCTCATTGAGCTATGAGAAATGATGGAGTTGCAGGAGAATAAAATCCTAAGGCTTAGATCCACACCAAGAGCTAGAAGAGCAGGAGTAGAGCCAGAGGGAGAAATAGTCCCCGGTCTGGAGGATCAAGTCCGGAGCTTGCAAAGAGAATTGCGGCTAGAGCAAGTGCAGAGATTGCACATTGCGGAGGGCTCATTGGCTGTAGAAGAACGACTTGCATCCGAGAACCAAGCACTGAGAGTGGAGAATGAGGCCTTCCGAAAGCAGCTCCAAGATCTGCAAGACAAAATGATAAAAGATACAGAGGTTTAGCAAGAAGAAACAGGCGGGGCAGCCGTGGAGCTACAAGAGACTGGGGAAGCCACAACTAGAGAAGATCCAGCCCCAGTACACGAAGAGACCACAACATCAAGGACTATCGAGGAGGAGGAAAATAGATTGCACGAGCAGATAGAGCAGGCAACAGAGGAGAGTGCAAAGGCAGCCATGGAGTGGGAAAGAAGACTCTTGCTCTCCATCGGACTTCAAGGATTGGATACTAAGGTGATGCAAGAACAGTAGATGCAACCTGCATTGCCCCTTCCTCTACTAAAGTTTGAAGTGCTGAAAACAAAGAAAAGGCTAGAATAGGAGCAGTATGTCGCGCTATACAAAGGCGACATCACAAAAGAGGAGGAATCAAAGAAGATAGTGGACTCCCAGCCAAGATGGAGGAAAGGGTGGTTGACAAAGTACCCAACCTACCTAATCTATTTGGTGGAGGCACCCAAGGAAGTTAGAGAAGATGCAACATTCTATCCAGTGCCACGAGTCAGGAGTTGGCAAGAACATGGCAGAATCACAGCAAAGAAGCCAAATTGGCTTAATTACCCCAGGATGCCAGGACCGAAGGTGGGAGAGAGAATAAGTAAGGCCTACATGGTGAAAACCCTAACGGGCACCATTAAGCTCTTTACTGGCTCTCCTGACCTTTCGTGTCAAATGCTCAAAAAGATTTGCAGAACATTATTGGCTTGCATTGAAGTGTTCGCGCCGGATAAAGCTGCCAGCTCAACATTGTTGTCAACGGCCGACACAGTGACATATATGATGTGTGATCTAGCCTTGCAGCCATCTCCAAAAGTATTACACCTCTTTTATCAAAGAATCATGTTTATGCCGAGCTTCCACATGCACACCTTTGAGGAGGCATTCTACACTGGTTTCTTTACTCATGAAAGTAAGATATTTGGCCCTACACGGACCATTGGAAACCTGAGATACGAGTCACATCTTCAGATGGTGAAATCGATGGGACTCCACTAAAGAAAAAGCAAGGATGTCATGTCAGAGACGACATGAACGCGGAGGGGGGGAGTGTTGAGCGGAGGACCACACCTATACATTTTTGCTCATACTCATGTTTTTGTAAACACTTATTGTAATAAATGTCTTTCCGACATTTCATTCTTTTCATGGAGCCGATTCATTGTAATTAGCGGGACTCAATTGAGTTTCTAGCTTGTATTCCCCAAGTAGTTTCACCTGCTTATGTAATTAGATTAGAGATGTTTTCACACCTCCAAGGCTGAGGTATAAGAGCCAAATTTTGTAAACCTAAGGACACAATTTTGAATCATTAATCAAGGTGAGTTTTTGAGCGCCGTGACTGTGTCTAAGAGAGAGAGTGAGAGAGAGAGAGAGAGTCTATCCTCTTGCTACGCGAGCTACGGAGCCGCCATTGGAGAAGCGACACCGCCATTGTGTTAGCAACGGTGAGAGCTATGCATCGATACCAAGCGTGCGCGCATTCGGCTTCTACGCGAGGTGAGCTCCCACAAGCTTCTATGTGAATTTTCTCCCTACCTGTGTGTCGGAAGTGAGCGTGCCATATATCTATAGAACCGCAGCGAGTAGAGCTACACATTAGTATCATCGGAGTTGAGATTCGGTCACCTATATTTTTTGTCCTATCTTCATACGCGTTTACCGCACGGAGTGGTTACAGGTTGAGATTGTATTGTAGATTCATAGGGTATTGTCCTTACCTAGTGTAGAGACCCCCCTTTGAGTTTGAGGCTGATTCGATGACTCTAGATCATGTTTCGGATAGCATTCGTTCGTAGTACGGATTTCAGTCACTTGTGTATTTGAGAACTTAGATTTGATTTCCTTGGTAGTGATTGTCGTTAGAAGGTCAAGTAGGTGATTTAACACTCATCTATTTGTTTCCATGCGCCTGCAGGTCAAGCTCCGTCCTCGTCTGACAATCTTGTTTGTTGGTTGAGTTCTTGCTATCATAGCCACCGCTAGCGGTATAACCGCCACAACAATTATCTTGGACAATTGGTGCATTGCATCACTGTTGTGGTTCATCAACACAGAGAAAACTAAACCAAAGTACTACCCTTAACCTCACATAACTCAAGACGACATTCAGATACAACAAAGTGATACACAGAAGAGATATGATAGAGCATGAATGTAACTCAAAACAGAATGTAGATCCACTCTATTCATCAAGAAAGGAACTACAACGTCAACCCATTGCAATCGGATCGATACAAGCGCAGAGTGAGGTTCTAAGTCTGCTTCACCTGAATGTGGTTATAACAACCTTTGTCTTAGAATACAACCAACTATTAAATATCCAATTTACCACAATACGATTGACCATAATCCGATCTATTACAATCCAACAAAGTATATCCGATTGACCAAATCACTGACATAGTAGTATGCCTGTCAACACATGGCACGTCCCAGTGGTGGATTTCTGAGAAATCCGACTCAAATCCATATATCCCTTGATCAAAAAGAGATAGACAAAAAGAAATTGAGCTTGGACCACACTAGACTATAGAATCTGCTTTAACAACATCTCCAGATAGAACTTCAGATACTAATTCCAAGATAGCATGATCTTTCAACACATCAGTCATATCTTGTACTCCAACCTTCTCAACAACTTCAAACACCTGCTCAGGTTCAACCTCCATTGAATGCTCATCAACACCTTGACTTCTGAACTTTATTATCTGTCTCCAAAGTTTGGACACATACATTAACCAATTCCTTCTTCTCAAAATCTGATTTCAATAAAGGTGCTTCATCCCTGTGCAAACCCTGTATTTTGTATTCCTCAAGATGTTTTAAACAAAGGTCCTTCTCCTTCTTCAATTTCTCTACCTCCTGTTTCATAAGTACTTACAAAACAAGTTTTTACAACTTCATAGGGATATTTGACTATAGAAGTCAATCTCTCCCGCATAGCTTTCCAGACATCCTGCATCCCTTCCACCAGTTGTTGCCGTACCATATTCAAATTCCCTTCATCCATAAGAACCTCGGTGACACTAATCTCTTCATGAGCTAAAACCTGTTTCTCCAATTCCTCCAAAGGCTTTAACCTATGCTGCAACATCTCATTCTTAACTTGTACTTATATACTTCTCACAGCAGTTGGATCTAACTCAGAATTCACCCTTCCTTCCAAATCCTTGGTCCACATCTGAAACATACCCAAGGACATCTTTACCTTTGCTACTTCATTCTCATGCAACATCAATTGGTTCCTCAAATCTTTTTGATGCTTCACTTTCAACTCCTCCAATTCCAATTTCAAAGCATTTGCTAAATCTGATTGTTCCTGCAGCAAAACTTCAGATACTCCTGAGTTAGCCACAGTCTGCATTTGCTCCTCCATTTTATGCTGCTGGTGACTAACAAAGTGCTGCAAAGTTTGTAGCATTTTCATAGTTGTAGATGCATCAAAAATACTAGCTTCAGGTTTACATGAAGTGCTTGTCCCAACTCCTACAAAATCTAAGGATTTAGCTACACTATGAACAATAGCATCTAGCTTCCCTTTCTTAGGCATAGTGAAAGTTTTCCCAATCAGGTTAATAGGGTTCTGAGCATCCACAACTAACTTTTGGTTCAACATTGGCAAATCTTCCAATATTGGCCTATACTCAAGACTAGTCAAAACCTGCTCAGCCTCTTGTTCAAAGTATCCAGCTAACACTAAATCCAGAATAGTCTTCAATTTCTCTGAATTTCCTGTAAATACTTTTTATTTTTTGAGATTTCTTCCCCTGATCAAGCACTTGATCTGACTCAATGCTTGGAGCAATGTTAGGCACATGAAATTCACCTGTATTTACCTTCAAGGCAAAAGTAAATAAAGCACCTAAAAATACAGACAACCTACTGTTAGACTGAGTCTTCCTCTTGTTTGGACTAAAAATCTCAGCATGGATTCTGTCATAAATCCAATGGGCCCAACTCACTTTTCCTCCATTCTCAGCAAACCATAAAGGTGCAAAGTTATCCTTGGACATGTAATCATACTTTTCCAAGAAACATAGTCTTTCCAAAAACCATTTAAGCTGCTCCCTCTTGCTATAGTCAACATTCTTAAGCATATAATACTACCTTCCTCCTTCTCTAGGACCAAACTCTCTCTTCAAAGCATCATCTGAGCATTTAGGCACTACAATAATAGAAGTTAAAGGCAACTGAAATACTACAACAATTACCTCAAAAGATAAAGTGAGCTTCTCTAAAATTACTCCTTTTGTTTTTTTCAACAACTCCATCTGTGTTTTTGCATATACGTTAGCCTTCCAGTCAATCCAAGGCAAGATAGAAAAACCATACAACCCGATGGTCTTCAGCCATTTCACATTCCTCTCAGCCTGGCAATCTATCTCCGCCTTGATATCTGTAAAGGGTTCCATCAAACTTTGAAGCATCTTGCTTGCAGACAATGGAGCCCCATCCTCCTCAGGCAACAGCTCGGTCTCATCCTCAGGGTCTGAAATATTGGCCCGCACAGTGACTCCCTTTCTTCTCGGTTGCAGCGTTGAGGACTCCCCTTGATCATCATCACGTGGAGGCTTCATGGTGGGAACGGCCTTGGCTTTCAGCATGGTGGAAGGTGTGGAGGACGAAGCGATTTTGAATGCCTGTGGGATATACATGCAAGACAGTTTGATGCAAGAACTCACACAAACATACCCGCTTTTGAAATAATTGAAGTGAGTAATGCTTACCTCACTTTAATCATAGCCCTTAGTGGAGAATAACATGCATGCAAATCAAGGCCATATTTAAATCCACACATTTAAAATGTTCGATAAAAGGATATTTGATGTAGCAAAATTTGATCCAGTAAAATCCGAGCCAGTAAAATCCGACTCAAGGTCTCTGAACTATAAGTTTCAAAAAAGTGAGCTGAGACTCAAAAGCTATGAGACCTATTATCAAACACCTATGCAAAATTTTTACTTCATGTAGCCCATAAATTACCCCCAATGAAAACCTAGTACTTTTTGAAAAAGTCTCAACAATCACCTGCTCCATCGAATTATGCAAGAACCCAAGAACTTCACAAAAAGCACTATCTACAACAGTAGATGCAAGCCAATCTAAATGAGGTGGTTTTCTTTGAAATTTTTTTAACTTGAAACCATTGACAAGCTTGTCCACTTTAGTTCCAAATACATCAGCCACAAGAAATGTATTTTGACCCAAATCCTCAACAATCTGATAAGGTCTTTTATATCTCAAATTCAGCTACCAGTATGAGGACCCAACCTAGAATTGTAAAGCATAACCCAATCTCTAACCTGAAAAACTTTGAACTTTACATTCATACTTACCCAAGCTTTCCTTCTTCTTTGAATTACCTCTGTGATGTAAGAACTAACCAACCTGTCTTCCTCTAGTTGCATCAAATACTTATTTCTATGTTGAACTGATAATTTAGGAGTCATTTTCTCAGCAGTGACTCTGAGACTAGGGACCACAAATTCCATAGGTACCATAGCTTCAAGACCATAGACCAATTTGAAAGAAGTCATACCTGTTGTCACCTTAAAGTCTGTTCTGAAAGACCATAAACCAAAATCCAAACTTTCATCCCAGTCCTTCTTATTCTCCTAAACGATCTTCTTCAAAATTTTAATAAGTGTTTTGTTGGTACTCTCAGCTTGTCCATTTGCTTGAGGATGATAAGCTGTAGCTTTTTTGTGCATGAGGATGATAAGTTGTAGATTTTTTGTGCATAATCATGTGAATTTTGGTAAGCTCAAAATTAACTTCATCCAAAAAATGTGTCCCCCTGTCACTTACCAGCTCAACAGGACATCCAAACCTGGTCATAATGTTGTGATACAGGAACTTAGCTACACTCTGAGCCTTATTGTCTTTTAAAGCAACAGCTTCCACCCACTTAGTACAATAATCAGTGGCAACCAAAATATACTTGCACCCTTTATTAGCAGTAGGTTTTACAAGCCCAACAAAATCCATACCCCACTTTTGAAATGGTTCCAATGGTAAAATAGGATGATTTGTCATCCCATCCCTAGAACCAAGCTGACCAAATTTTTGGCATACCACACAAATCTTAGCATAGGAATGAGCATCCTTTAATACAATATGCCACCATAAACCAGCCTATAAAATCTTTTTACCTGTAATGTCACCTAAAAAATGACCTCTTGCTGCCCCAAAATGAGCTTCTTGCAACACACCTGACTGCTCAAAATCAAGTACACATCTCCTAATTACCTGATCAATTCCTTTCCAATATAAGGCTCCAACAATAAGCAGAAAAGGTCTTCTAGTAAGAGAAAATTTCCTCCTTTGATATGTAGAAAACTCACTAGGCATGCTGCCAGCATTTAAGAAAATTAGCATCTGATCATATCAAGAATCAAAAAGAGAACTTTGTACTTCAAATAATTCTGCATCTAGTAAATCATCATGAAATCCTATAGGTTCTTCTACTGTCTCAATCCGACTTAAATAGTCAGCTATGGCATGCTCTTTTATAGGTGTATGTACAATTGCAAAGTCAAACTCGTGTAACAGCAATATCCACCTTGTCAACCTTTCTGTAAAAGTAAAGGCCTCTTGATAAGATATAACAAAGCTTGGTGGTCAACATGAAATATAACCCTATTGCATAGAAGGTAATGCCAGAATTCAATCAAAGCATAGACCATTCCTAAAGCTTCTCTCTTAGTAACTGCATAGTTCCTTTCAGCAAAGGTTAAAACTCTGCTTGCATAATAGAAAGGTTGGAACCACCCTTGGGTCTTTTTGCATCAAAAAAACTCCAATAGCCACATCTGAGGCATCAAAAAAAACATGGAATGGCAATATCCAATCAGGACGTTGCAATATAGGAGCAACTGACAACATTTTCTTCAGTATCTGGAATGATTTTCTTGAGGTTCAGACCATACAAAATCTACATGTTTTTTGATCAAGTGAGTAAGAGGAATGCACACATTGGCCAAGTATCTGATGCAATATAGGAGAAATTGACAACATTTTCTTCAGTATCTGAAATGATTTTTCTTGAGGTTCAGACCATACAAAATCTACATGTTTTTTTATCAAGATAGTAAGAGGAATGCACACATTGGCCAAGTATCTGATGTACCTTCTATACCATTTGATCTCACCTACAAATGTGCTCAAATCTTTAACATTGATAGTTTCCTAAGCTGATTGAATCACCTCAATATTTTTTGCATATATGGACATCCCCTCCTGAGGTACCACATGGCCTAACAAAACACCATTTCAAACAGCCATTACACTTTTGTAAGGATTCAAAGAGAGTCTGAACATCCGACATCTTTCAAAGCACAAATTTAGATGATGAAGATGCAAAAATCCCTTTTACCAACACTGAGAAGTCATCCACAAAAAGTCTCATAAAATCCCTTTTACCAACACTGAGAAGTCATCCACAAAAAGTCTCATAAAATCCTACAGATAAGGCTAAAACGTTTTATAAGTTGTAAAATTAAATGATGGTGGTCCATTCTTGAGACAAAAATTCATAAATGTAGATGGAAAAGCTCCCCAATCTGTTATGAAGACTGTTTTGTGTTGATCCTCCTAAGCCACTTTAATCTGATTATATCCTAAAAAACCATCCAAGAAACTATACATTTCTTTCCCTGCTACTGCATCCAATATGGCATCACAAAATGGCAATGGGAAAGGATCTGTAATAGTAGTTGCATTCAACTTTCTGTAGTCAACACACACTCTAATTTTCCCATTTTCCTTGGGTACCACAATGATTGGTGACAACCATGTAACTTCATGGATTGGTTTGATAAACCCAACTGCTAACAACTTATCGATCTCTTGCTTGACCTGTTGTGCAAATTTAGGATTCATCCTATATCTTTGCTACACAATTCAAACTGCATCTTCTCTCAAATTGATATGATGTTGATGCAACATTGGATCAATCCCTTTAACATCTGAGTAATCCCAAGAAAATACATCCTTATATTCCAACATCAACTGCAACAAATCCTACAGAAATTCTCCACATAAATAGTGACATTGACCATTTTAGGATCATCCTCAGTTCCCAAATTCAATTCCTTTAATTCATCTTGCTGAACTCTTTTAGAGCCACCAAACCTTTTGTTATAGATCTTCTTCACCATGTCTCTGGCATCCTTTTCTTCCTGTTGAACTTCCTCTTTAGTACTAGAAGATACACTTTGATCCATTAACTTGAGTATGTGAGATCCTTGAATTTCCTAACCCAAAACATGTTCAAAAACAATCTCTTCATGTTGTTGTTCCTTTTGCAAGATACCTGCAATATCCACCTCAAAAACTGGAACCACATTCGGATTAGCCTGCAAAAAGGCTTCCTCCTCATCATCCTCCACGTTTGCAGCCAAATTAATAGATTGGGCAAACAATGGCCTTTCTTTGCCACGAATATGCTTTCTCCCCAACATAGGAATAGTGATTACATGTTTACCCTTGGTAAGAACCACCTAATTCTCACCCCAATCTTGTTTTACCTTGGCTAACCTGAACCAAGACCTTCCCAACAACATTTCATAAGAAGCATATCCTTCCTATCCTTAGTACTACAAAATTGACTTGAAACTGCAAAGCTGCAATCTGAATGGAAGAGTTCCTCAAAATACTCACAGGCTGGACCCTTCTCTGATCTACCATTTTGACTTGAAAAGGTGCCGATTCCAACTTCCCTAAGCCCCTTGTAAGATACACTGACTCAGGTAGAATATTGATTCCAGATCCTCCATCCAACAATACCTCATCAAATATCCTGTCTTGTAAGGTAACTTTAATAATAGGAACTACAAAATCCACATCAGAAGGATGAATTTTATTCACACTAGGTTCCCCCATTTACTGAGTTAAAACTTCATAGTGCTCACCCACCAGTTTATGCAACAACCTTTCGTTAAAGGCTGGAACTATAGAAAGCATTTGATCCAAAGATAAATGTAAAGGAGAATTAATGAGTACCTCAAACCAACCAGGTTCAGATACTTCAACCCTCTGCTGGAATTGTCGTGGTTCATCGAAAGAATCAGAATTATCCTCCAAAATTTGATGTTGCTACTCCTTCTGAACATGCTTATGCACCCAATCTTGTACCCCTTTTTGCTGCTCCTAGTCAATAGGACCCTTGGCCTTAGACCCTAGACCTTAGACCTTATTACAGCCAATAACTCAATCTCCTGCTCCAACTGCTTTGGATTATTGCAACTAATTTCCTCCTCTTCATAATCCTCAATTTGGACTATTGAATCTGATCCAATTTTTGGTCCCTGATAAATTGGAATATCAATGATAATGACATTAGCTTGTGCCTAAGGTTGATTTTGGGGAGGTTGTGGAGGGCCTGCTTTGCTGGTTCTCCTGATTAAAAGGAACAACTAGAATACCTCTTTCTTCTCTATGTTTTACCCATAACGCACAACAAAGACCAACCCAATGATTAGGATCACCATAGTAAACACAAGGCATCATCCCTTGGGGTCTTCATTGATTGTTTTCTTGGCTTCTCCCACGTTGTCGTGCAGCTCCGCTGCCATGATGAGAAAAAGAGCAGAGAAATGCAAGCTAAGCTTCTTTGAAGCTTACACATTAAGTGAGCAGTGATCAGGGCTTGATAACATGTCAAGCTTAATGATTAATGTATGCCAGATGCGGCTTATAAGGGCCAATAGATGCCTCAATGATGCCAAAAATGAGTATTCTTGCAGTGAACACATATGAGAGATTATGATCCAGAACTGTAGTGCTTGAAGTGCTCTACCGGCCTGTCTTTACGACTCATCGATTGGAACTACGGTGAAGAAGTTATGGCATATTGAAATTTGAGTCGATTGAAGATCCGCACCGGATTGGGCAACTGCTGAGGTGACAGAAATGAAATGAATGCACGGACCTGAAGTGCTCACTTTGTGGACCGCATCAGTCTTTTCAGATCAGGGATCGGAGTTCCAGTTGCCAAGATATCAGCCTTTAAAGATTCACCGGGGGCCGGTTCCGTACCAGTGCAGTCCGCTCGATCGGAGTGCCATTTGGGAATTTTGACCTGCAGCCAGGGTTTTGAACGCAGTAGAGGCAACAAATTTCTTGATGAGATTGTTGGCAAGGACTGCTTGGAAGAGAAGTCGTGCTTGGCACTGTTTTGGTCGGCATGTCATCCCTTACAATGGTTGTGGCCGCCCACTGGAGATGCTTGGCGGTGCCTTGGCCGAAATGTATACCAAATGTGGTACCTGAAGACTGTCAATGGAGAAGCTTAGCATTGACTTGGCTGACATTTATGCCGAGTGTGGTGCCCAAAGCCCATGGCTAGGCCGCCGGCTTATGGCGAGGCCGCCCACTTCAATTAAGGCCGCCCAAAGCCATGGTAAAAGTGGCCCTAAACTTAGGGCGTGTGTGAAGCCAAGGAGGAAAAAAAACGCAATGGCGTCCACAACAGCAAAAACGGCAGCGCGCAGGAAAAGAAAGGCTCGCGCCGGCCAGTAGAAGCACCGGATGATGTGGAGCAAGAAATGAAGATTGAACAGCAGCCCATGGTGAACCCTTTCGGTGCCAGTCCTGTCGACTTTCGTGCTGGTCGGATCCTGGCACAGCCATGTCATAGAGATGTTCCCACGCCATGTCATTAGCGCCGGCGCCACTGCCTAGTAAAGGCATGCTAATAATAGGGATTTTTTTTGCATGGGAAAGGGGATTCCAAGCAAGCCAACGAGGGCAAGAAGGAAGCAAAGGAAGAGATAACGAAGGAGGGCATCAGAAGCATAAAGAAGATGAGAGAACGGGGAGGAGGAAGGAGGCGCTCTCTCTCTCTCTCTCTCTCTCTCTCTCTCTCTCTCTCTCTCTCTCTCTCTCTCTCTCTCTCTCTCTCTCTCTCTCTCTCTCTCTCTCTCTCTCTCTCTCTCTCTCTCTCTCTCTCTCTCTCTCTCTCTCTCTCTCTCTCTCATGCTTGATTGCAAGCCAACGGAGGCTTCAACGAAGGGAACGAGGGCATGAAGTCGAGGAGTTGTTGAAGAGGGTAACAGGAAAAGAAATAGGACTCGGAGCGAGCAAATCAAAGCCTCTCTCTCTCTCTCTCTCTCTCTCTCTCTCTCTCTCTCTCTCTCTCTCTCTCTCTCTCTCTCTCTCTCTCTCTCTCTCTCTCTCTCTCTCTCTCTCTCTCTCTCTCTCTCTATCTCTCTCTCTCTCTACTGGGGAGAGCAAGCTCGAGGCTTGAAGCCGGTGAAGCACTAAGAAAGGGAAATCTTGCACAACCAAAGCAAGAAGGAATTTCTCTCTCCCTCTCGAGCTTGGTGGAAGCAACAAAGGCTCTCGAGGTGAGATTGGTCAAGCCATGGCTCGGAGCTTGGTCAAGGCAATTGCATGCAAGGAAGGTGCTTTATAGGGGATTCCAAGTGAGGCTTGAACAAGCCAAAGCAAGAAAGGCTTGTCGAAGTCGAAGCAAAGGAAGGGAGTAAACTTGAAGCAAGCAAGGGCGAGCTTGGTCAAAGCAACCGAGGGAGTAATCTTTAAACAAGCAAGTTGAGAAGTTGGAGAGGGCATGAAGCATTAAGGAGGAGCTCGGCAACATAAGGTGAGCAAGAAAAGAAGGGGATCTAGGGACTTGAAGGGAAGAATGAAGTCCAAAGGGCAAAGGCAAGAAGAGAGTTGGAGCTCGGCAAAGTAGCTAGTTGGAGCTCGGCAAAGAAAGCTAAATTGAAGCTTGCAGAATCCAACGGAACTTGGAGCAGATAAAGCAGTATAAGAAAATTTCCATCACCGTCATCAGCTAGAAATTGATTTAACATTTTGTTAAGTCCGATGGCATTAACGGCCTGGTTAATACTGTAAAGCGAGAGCTTAAACTCCTGGTTAGCAGATGATCCAAGTTACGGCGCTGTTAACAGCCCGCCTTGCTAAGGATAAATTGTACTCAAAGTAATATTCAATTAATTGATGATTGCGGTGATTGGCAGAGCTGTCATTGTCTCTTGTTCTCTCTCTTTCACACCTCCCACAGCCAGAGGCCCAGCGCCTGCCCGGCTCACGTAGCGAACACATACCCCCCGACATCTTTGGTGAACCCGACGCGAAACGAGCCTGGGTGGGAGGTAAAGATGGAGAATTTAGAGCAGATGATGAAGATGATTGCAGAATTAAGTGCGAACGGTTTTGATAATAAGTCAACAGTTTCAGATTTTTTGAAGATGCTTGAATTGGTTCAAGGATCTCTGCTTGAAATAGAGACCGTAAAGAAGAAAAATGAAATGGATGAAGCTTTGGAAGCAGCTTTAGATGCGGTATACGATGAGAGGCGAGTCTTTGATGGATACGATCCAGAGGGCTACCTAGAGTGCTACGAGCTGGAGACCAAGGTAAGAGGGATACCAAAAGAGTTGATGATCAAATCTTTTGAGCAGTTAGTGAGTTCAGATGTGAAGGAGCAGATTCAAGAAGTTACCAAAGCTTGCAACGATGACTGGGAGTATTTCAAAGAAGCTATTGTGCAAGCACGTTATGAGCAGTATGAAATCTATCAAGAACAGAGTTCAAGTCTACCAGACTACGCAGATATTTGAGGACAAGTACGATCAAAGTTAGAAGCTGTGATTGATGAGTTTATTGTGCAAGATGCTACTTTTCTTACAGGCTAATGATGAAGACATAGTCAAAGCTGTGTATGAGAAGTTGGGGTTTGCAAATGCCTTGCATGAAGTAGAAGTCCTTGAGGGTGAGTCTCTACAGCCTCAAACTACGCAGGGTAAATTTTTCAAAGAATCTACACATGCAGTTAATTGGGATACACTGAATGAATTTTGCAAAGAACCTATGCATGCAGTACATGAAGAAAAGAAATCAGGGGATGAAGACAATGAATTGGCTAAAGCTCAGGAAGATGTGCAGGTGAATGAGTGCAGTCATATTTAGATAGACATGCAGAAAGATTCAATTACAGCTGATACTTTTGCTACTGAACCAGAATTAGAGAAAAAAAATTCTGGTACAGATTCTACCATAGAGGTGATTGATGAGACTGGTACAGGTTTTACCAAAGAGTTGATTAATGATACAGATGTCATAGGTCAAAGCAGGGCTGCTGTTGAGAGCAGCAGGACCATGGTTTTTGGTATACCAGATTTATCGAATTTGGATGTACCAGATTTTGAGGACTTGACTAAGCAAGAGTATGTGCTTGAAGATCTGCAAAATGTTGATTCAGAGGGGGTGCAGACTCCTTCATTGACAAGTTTTTGGGAAGCACAACTACAAATGTGGAAAATTGGTCTTGAATGTGGTGATAATGAATCAGAGAGGGTGCAGACTCCTTCTTTGAAAAGTTTCTGTGACCTAGAGCTACCGATCTGGCAGACTGATCCTGATTTTGATGATGGTGATTTAGAGAGGGAGCAAACTTCTTCTCTATCAAGAATTTGTGAGACAGGGCTCACACTATGGCAGAATGATCATGAACTTGATGATGTTGATTCAGAGGGGTTGCATAGTGAATTGCAATCTCTTGTTGATGAATATGATTGGTTTCATTGTGCCGATGATACAGACAGGGCAGTAGATAAAATTTTCAATGTGCATGCTGAACTTTGTGCTATAGAAGTGCAAAGATATCTGGATGAGGGTGAAAGACTTAAAGAGCAGTTTACTGCAAATACGTTTAGTATGCATGTCATATGTGAAAATCCTTGTTTATTGCAGCAACCTGAGATGTGCAGGATTGAGGAACCTTCTCAAGCGGTGGACCTAGACCTTATGTTCTTACTGGACGAAGCTTTGGAAGGGTTCTCAAATACAGATGCTAAGGATACCAATCAATCCAAAATCATGCATGAGCTAGTTTGTTCAGATTCAACAGATGATGAATTTATGTAGCTATTAGATGATGCACTACTTGATTTTGAGCCTCTACGAGATAGAGAATTGTTTTCAGATGCATCTTTTGAGCCTAATGAAGAGGAATTTACCAGAGACTTGATGTATTCATATATGCATGATTGGGATTCCAATACTAATGAGAGTGAAGGTGAACTGCCAATGATTTTACCTGTGATTGATGATCGACAATTGGATGAGCCAGTTGCACAGGGGATATGGCAGTATCTAGTGCTACCTGATGCTATATGGAATCTGATGCTACCCTATGATGTAGGGGATTTTGAGCTAGCTTTTGACCCAGGAGGTGACATATATATGTATGGTCCTGAGCAATTGACTTTCATGCCATATGATCCAGGCAGTTTGTATGGAGATTTGTGGGCTAATTTATGTTTATGCTCTAATAATTGGAAATTCTTGTATATTCCCTATTATCCTGGAGGATGGTGCAAAATTTTTAAAGGAATGCTCACAGTGGGGCAATTGATTGGGTTCCCGTTTGATCCCGCGGGCTACTAAATTGCCAATTGCAGATTTGAAGAGTACCAATTCCTGTTGTAGCAGGTTGCATGGTACAAGATTTTGTTTTCTAGATTATGCCGAGTCAGAATAGGTTTGGTTATGCAGTCAATAAGATTACATGGCTGGCTTCCAGTTGATTTCTTTGGACAATTGATATAGAAGTATCTTCACATCTTTTGAGTTGGTTCTGCTAACAGAACTTGAAGTAAAGGACTTGGAAGCCATTCCATGTGCAAACAGAGTAAGGCATACTTGAGCTTGACAGGGTTCCTTAAAGAGAGCTTAATGGTCAAGCCATGTGCATCATTAACTGGAGCACTTGAGTCTGGCGGGGTTCACTAAGCAAATTATCCATGATTGAATGCTTTGAAGATACGACAGATACAGTTCAGAGAATTTTGATGGGCAGCTACCTAATGATTAAGCTAGACAATTGATGATAGGGTATAAGCCTTCTTTCACTTTTTTTTCATATGTTTACCAGTGCGTGAGTCTGATGATGGGTAAGGAGCTTAAGGTACCTGTAGCCGATGCATATTCAAGTGCTATTGGCACAGACCAGAGGCAATGCAGGTTCAGAGGGGGTGGATGTCGTGCAGCTCCGCTGCCATCATGAGAAAAAGAGCAGAGAAATGCAAGCTAAGCTTCTTTGAAGCTTACACATTAAGTGAGCAGTGATCAGGGCTTGATAACAGGTCAAGCTTAATGATTAATGTATGTCAGATGCAGCTTATAATAAGGGCCAATAGATGTCTCAATGATGCCAAAAATGAGTATGCTTGCAGTGAAAACATATGAGAGATTATGATCCAGAACTGTAGTGCTTGAAGTGCTCTACCGGCCTGTCTTTACGGCTCGTCGATTGGAGCTACGGTGAAGACGTTATGGCATATTGAAATTTGATTCGATTGCATATCCGTACCGGATTGGGCAACTGCTGAGGTGATAGAAATGAAATGAATGCACGGACCTAAAGTGATCACTTTGTGGAGCGCATCGGTCTTTTCAGATCAGGGATCGGAGTTCCAGTTGCCAAGATATCAGCCTTTAAAGATTCACCGGGGGCCGGTTCCGTACCAGTCCAGTCCGCTTGATCGGAGTGCCATTTGGGAATTTTGACCTGCAGCCAAGGTTTTGAACGCAGTAGAGGCAACAAATTTCTTGATGAGATTGTTGGAAAGGACTGCTTGGAAGAGAAATCGTGCTTGGCACTGTTTTGGTTGGCATGTCATCCCTTACAATGGCTGTGGCCGCCCACTGAAGATGCTTGGCGGTGCCTTGGCTGAAATGTATACCAAATGTGGTACCTGAAGACTGCCAATGGAGAAGCTTAGCATTGCCTTGATCGACATTTATGCCAAGTGTGGTGCCCAAAGCCCATGGCTAGGCCGCCGGCTTATGGCGAGGCCGCCCACTTCAATTAAGGCCGCCCAAAGCCATGGTAAAAGTGGCCCTAAACTTAGGGCGTGTGTGAAGCCAAGGAGGAAAAAAGACGCAATGGCGTACACAGCAGCAAAACGACAGCGTGCAGGAAAAGAAAGGCTCGCGCCGGCCAGTAGAAGCACCGGATGATGCAGAGCAAGAAACGAAGATTGAACAGTAGCCCATGGCGAGCCCTTTCGATGCCAGTCCCGTCGACTTTCGTGCTGGTGGGATCCCGGCACTGCCACATCATAGAGATGTTCCCGCGCCACGTCATTAGCGCCCGCGCCACTGCCTAATAAAGGCATGCTAATAATAGGGATTTTTTTTGCATGGGAAAGGGGATTTGAGGCAAGCCAATGAGGGCAAGAAGGGAGCAAAGAAAAAGATAACGAAGGAGGGCATCAGAAGCATAAAGAAGAGGAGAGAACGGGGAGGAGGAAGGAGGCGCTCTCTCTCTCTCTCTCTCTCTCTCTCTCTCTCTCTCTCTCTCTCTCTCTCTCTCTCTCTCTCTCTCTCTCTCTCTCTCTCTCTCTCTCTCTCTCTCTCTCTCATGCTTGATTGCAAGCCAACGGAGGCTTCAACGAAGGGAACGAGGGCATGAAGTCGAGGAGTTGTTGAAGAGGGTAACAGGAAAAGAAAGAGGACTCGGAGCGAGCAAAGCAAAGCCTCTCTCTCTCTCTCTCTCTCTCTCTCTCTCTCTCTCTCTCTCTCTCTCTCTCTCTCTCTCTCTCTCTCTCTCTCTCTCTCTCTCTCTCTCTCTCTCTCTCTCTCTCTCTCTCTCGACTGGGGAGAGCGGGCTCGAGGCTTGAAGCCGGTGAAGCACTAAGAAAGGGAAAGCTTGGACAACCAAAGCAAGAAGGAATTTCTCTCTCCCTCTCGAGCTTGGTGGAAGCAACAAAGGCTCTCGAGGTGAGATTGGTCAAGCCATGGCTCAAACCATGGCTGGGAGCTTGGTCAAGCCAAGGCTCGGAGATTGGTCAAGGCAATTGCATGCAAGGAAGGTGCTTTAAAGGGGATTCCAAGTGAGGCTTGAACAAGCCAAAACAAGAAAGGCTTGTCGAAGTCGAAGCAAAGCAAGGGAGTAAACTGGAAGCAAGCAAGGGCGAGCTTGGTCGAAGCAACCGAGGGAGTAATCTTAAAGCAAGCAAGTTGAGAAGTTGGAGAGGGCATGAAGCATTAAGGAGGAGCTCGGCAACATAAGGTGAGCAAGAAAAGAAGGGGATCTAGGGACTTGAAGGGAAGAATGAAGTCCGAAGGGCAAAGGCAAGAAGAGAGTTGGAGCTCGGCAAAGTAGCGAGTTGGAGCTCGGCAAGGAAAGCTAAATTGAAGCTTGCAGAATCCAATGGAACTTGAAGCAGATAAAGCAGTATAAGAAAATTTCCATCACCGTCATCAGCTAGAAATTGATTTAACATTCTGTTAAGTCCGGTGTCGTTAACGGCCCGGTTAATACTGTAAAGCGGGAGCTTAAACTCCTGGTTAGCAAATGATCCAAGTGACGGCGCTGTTAATAGTCCGCCTTGGCTAAGGATAAATTGTACTCGAAGTAATATTCAATTAATTGATGATTGCGGTGATTGGCAGAGCTGTCATTGTCTCTTGTTCTCTCTCTTTCACACCTCCCACAGCCAGAGGCCCAGCACCTGCCCGGCTCACGTAGCGAACACATATCCCTTGACAACGTGCTCTTTGATTTCCCTGACAAGATGGTCTTCCTCATAATGGATCCACTTGATTAGCCTCAATTGAAGCACTACCTCACCCTGTATTAGAAGGTGGTTTATTCCTTTGCTTTGGATTATACCAACACTGAGCAATTGTATGACCATCCTTCTCACAAATTTCACAGAACCTTTTCTCTGTAGGAGCAATAACCAAATATCCGATACTCTTTAATTGTTGAAGCAAATCAACTTCATCACCTGTATTATCTTTCTTTTTCTTATCAGGAGTCTTTTTCTTCTTCTTCTGATTCTCATTATCATATGAATTCTCTGAATCAAATTTGGAAGAAGAAGATGTAGCTGAACTAGAACCAGATTCAGAATCCTTGTTTCCTCTTTTTGCTTCCGCTTTGCTAGACTTGGAGCTTTGCTTCTCCCCATGTTCCAATGGAGCTAAGTTGACAAAAAGAGAATCCTTGCTGTTGAAAATAGCTGGGGTTTTCCATGGTTTAATGGAGCTTAGCTTGGACAACTTGTGGAGCTTTCTTCTCTCCATGTCTCAATTGATCCAAGCTTGGACAAGTGGTGGAACTTATCTTCTCTCCATGTCCCAATTATTCTTGAGACCAAAAATCCCCATTCCTAGCTTAGATAACAAGTGGTGGATATTGCATCTCTCCATGTTTCAATCCTAGTTTGGACAAGTGACTTTTTATTATACAATAATGTATAGGTTAGACACATGGCTAATTGTAAGGCCAACCATTTTGTTTTCCTAAAAAAGATAGGTTGGATAAGTGGTCAATCTTCTATGATTTCCACACGCCTACATTAAACAAGCAGTGCCCTCCCAACACTCTATGTTGTTTAGAGTTGAGCATGGACAAGTGGTGGACCTTGCTTCCCTCTTTCCCCTTAGTTAACTAGTTTGCAGACTTACTATATGTACTTTCTTGGATCATATAGCTAGAGCTAGTGGTGGAATATGTGTTATAATAAGAATTGATTTTTTTTTTGTTTCAGGAAGAGATGGCTCCAAAAAGAAATATTACAAGGGTTGCTATCTCAATCGACTATAATTGCAATGATCTTAGGAATTGGTATTTGGATATACATGGTCTAGAGGGTGCACACTTTCATAAGGTGCATCTTTTTATTGCAAAAAGTGAGAATGATAGTCTGTTTCAAGATGTTGGGCAGGTAGTGGAAGCATCTGTCTCTACAGTCGATATTCATCCAGAGGTGTAGTGCATTGACATTGTAGTTCCAATGAATCAAGAATTTCAACTATCTCCAAGAGCATACACATTTTCACGCATGTCTCAAAATAAAGAAGAGACCATGTACTCTCGAGGATGAAAGATTGAAGAATCAGCTGCAGATCTCACAGCAGATCAACTTCAAAGCTCCATCATTGCCACACTACAAGGAAAAAAGGTGAAAGCTTCACAATCACCTACAAAAAAGCAAGCCAAAGTGCAAAAGTGGCACCTAAGGGAACCATTTCCATTTTGGATGTAGACCATGCATCTTTGACATCCTCAAAACAAGGTTCAACATCAAAGATAAAAATTGTGGATCCAAAGTTTTAGAAGTTGAGGTCATGAAAGGACGAGAAAAAGACAAAGGTGGAGTGAACAAGTACATAAACTATTTTCTTTCCAATATAGGGAGTTTGATGTCCCTGTTCAAAATTGTTGGCTTGCTCCAAATCATTATAATGCATGTATTCTGGATAGAAAACATGTTATTTAAATTTCACGCAGTACAACTAAGCATGCAGCATGTGCATACTTGATGCCCGTGCGGAATGCAAAGACAAAGGAGGGTACTCCTTTGGCAGTGGAAGAGGTAGAAGAGAGCAAGTTACAAGATTATCATTATTGGATTGTTGATGGGCAACATTCGATCTATGCTGCAAAATTATTGCTCCACAATCAACAAAACAATAAAGAGATATTTCAAAGATGAGAATATTCTATTGTCAAAGAGTGCAAAAGATGGTGATGTAACTAATGTGTATGATCAAATCAAGCAACTCAAGCAAGAAAAATTGTTTCAAGATGCACTTCTTGAGGGCTTCAATGCTTTGAATGTGGCATCACCATGTACAAATTGGAAAGAAGTTGCCAACATGTGTAACGTCAATGATACAGTTTATAAAACAATTTTGATGCTATGTAAGGAATAGCTCAAATCTAGCTTGAAAAGTGGAATAAAGAAAACGGCTTTTCCAGATGAAGCAATAAAATGTATGTAGTGGGCAGTTCAATTTCAAAAGCAAAAAATGAAGTCTAGAGATTTGCCATGGTCTACATATGTGGTGAGCCTACAGATGGAAGGAAATCTCTACTTGAAGCGCCACTTCAACAACAAAATGCCTATCGGCTTATGTGTTTTAGACTTGGCAAAACACTATGGGGACAATTTGCAATAGAGCGAGGAGCCATTTAAAAATTCTTTGGATGGGATATTGGCTATTGCTGGAGGGTCAACAGATCCTGGGTTTGTCTTTCTTGCATTTGTGGATTTCACTAAATTCACAAATTTGCAATGTGCATTCCAAAGATTGGGAGATAATCTGAGCTACCATTGTTGTGGTGCCTTGCCTCACTTTCCATTATCTCCTTGTAAAGGAGCAATTTAGTTCCTAGCAATTGTTGCCTTCTTGGTACAAGGTAATGCTTTTGAAGAATTAAGAATAAGATCAAAGGACCATCCCATGCCGATTGATTGTTCATTGCTTCAAGTATCAAATGAAGGCATGTCAGATTTACAATATTTGGAAGCCAATAAAAGTGCTTTGGTCAAGCACTACATTCATACATATTGTTTTGAAGATTGAAAGCTTGTTGATCTCTTTGGTGATGGCTCCTTGGTTGCACAAGAAGGATTACAAAAAAAAAAAGTCCTATGCTTGGTTGAGAGAGTGAAGGAGCAAGCTTTTAGACTTTGCTAAGGCCCATGCTGATATAGAAGGGTGGGTTGGTCTTCAAACCCAACAATCCATGTTGCAACCAGATGACAATGTGCCTGGTGAAAAGAAGATTTATCCACAAGAATAAGAAGAAGAAGAAGAGCGGCATTTATCATTGGAGGACTATTTGAAAATGGAGAAACATACGTTTTGAACTTTTTGTACATGTTAATGTTTTCTTTCTGGCAATTTGATACTCTTAGTGATAGATTTTGTTTTATATAGTATTGCTTGAGTCTATCTTTTTTATATTAAGTATTTAATGTTTGAATGGTGAATCCTTGATTAAAAGTATGAGACTAACCTAAACTTAATGGCTTAAGAGCTTGACCTTTGTAAGTTTAAGACATGATATTAATATTCCCTTCATATGCTACATTGGAGCCTAGCTTGGACAAGTGGTGGACCTATCATTGGAGTTTACTTTAGACAATTGTAGTAGAATTTAAAAAAACACCAATTTGTTACATTAGCTTGTACAAGTGGTGCACCTTGCTTCTATGATGGAGCATATCTTGGCCATGTGGTAGACCTTATTTATCTCCATGCTTCAATGAAGTGCACCTTAGACAAGTGAAGTACCTTGAAATCAAAGTACCCACGTATAGTTTGGACAAGTGGTGAACCTTTCTTCTCTCATGTTTCAATGGATCCTATCTTGGACTAAGGTATACCTTACTCTTTGGGAGTCCACTATGTAAAAATTGCATATATCACGTGCAAACAAGAGGTATTTAAATAGTCCCTTACCTATATACTTTCAAGTATTATATGTATCCCTTCTGTATTGAATTTTTGAAAAAAAATAGTCTTTATGTATGAAAATTTTAACTCTCAATTGAAAAACTCTTTATGTAAGTACATTTTTATGTAGATGCACCTAATTATAAATCCCTTATTTCATTTGCACGTGCTATCTTACATATTTTCTAGTGGACACCTCAGAATCTTACTTCTCTCCAAGCTTAAATAAATTCTAGCTTGAACATAGAGTGGACCTTCAAATAAAACTTCACATGTTGGAGCATAGGATATGTTGACAAATAATGGGCTTTGTGGAGATTCCCCCATGCATATTTAGGAAAGCTAGTGTTTCTTATCCTCAAAGGATGCTAGCTTAGATTGGTGGTGGATCTTGATTTTCTCCATGCTTTTGAGGTTAGACAAGTGGAGGTGGATAAGTTTTCACAACCTTGAAATGAAACCTCTCTTGTTACAACCATCATAGACTGTACACATGGTGGACCTTGCAATTATTTTATATACGTATCTTGGAAAAATGGTGGAACCTTGATTATCTCCATACATCAAGGTTCCCCCATGTATTTTTAGGAAATCTAGTGTTTCTTATCCTCAAAGGATCCTAGATTAGATTGGTGGTGGACCTTGCTTTTCTCCATGCTTTTGAGGTTAGACAAGTGAGAGTGGATAATTGTTCACAACCTTGAAATTAAAGCTCTCTTGTTACGACCATCATAGACTGTACACATGGTGGACCTTGCAATTATTTTATATATCTATCTTGGAGAAATGGTGGAACCTTGATTATCTCCATACATCAAGCCAGGGTTGGTGAAGCTTGCTTCTCTCCATGTTTTGGTGGAGCTTAACTCGGACAAGTGGTGAAGCTTGCTTCTCTCCATGTTTTAGAGGACCCTAACTCCATCGGACAAGTAGTAGAGCTTGACCTCTCTAAATGTTGCAAAGTATCCTAGATTAATCAAGTGGTGCACCTTGAAACAAAAACACCCATGTACAACATCTCATGGGTTTTTCATGTTTCAATGGATTCTAGCTCGGACAAGTGGTCGAGCTTGCTCTCTCCATGTTTCAATGGAGCCTAGCTTATACAAGTGGCGAATATTTTTTTCTTTCCATGTTTCAATGGAGCACCTACCTTGAACAAGTGGTGGAACTTGAAAAAAAAAACCCCATGGTCAACATATCATGGACTTTTGAAGTGGTGGAAAGAAATACTAGCTTGGGTGGTGGACCTTGCTTCTCTCCATGCTTCAATGGAACCTTAGCGTTGGAGAGGAGATGGTAGACCTTGAAGTAAGACCTTGCATGTTATAGCCCCTCATATGTTGTGCACATGGTGGATCTTGAAATTGTGCTATAAGTCTAGCTTGGAGAACTGGTGGACCTTTGATAATCTCCATAGATCAACAAGCCAAGTTTGGATAAGTGGTGAAGATAAGTTGCAAATGTGGTGGAGCATTGTATTAATGTCCTATGCCTAATTTTGACTAGTGATGACTTTGAAACTATCCCCCTAGTCTACAAGAAAACATATATGGACCAAGAGGTTAGGCTACCTTTGTTGCATCAATGCATCCCATGCTACTAGATACTATAGGTTTCTTTGATATTTATTGGACCTTGTATCACTGCTCAATGTCTAGCTTGGACAAGTGGTGGACCTTGGTTCTCTCTATGCTTCAAATGGGAAATGTATTGGAGACATGGTGTGCTATGTTTCTCAAAAAATTTATTTTTTGAAACCTTTTGAGGCCCCATGTAAGAGACACTCTTAGTCTTTCGTATGATGGACATCCCAATAGTACTATCATGCTTTGATCTAGTCCTTATAATGTTTTTCTTTTTTTGTAGATACAAAGGAGTTAAGTGAGATAAAATGAGGTGTATTTCATGCAATGTTATAATGAAGATCCTTTTAGGACACCAAATTTTCTTATTCTCAAGAATGTACTTTTTTATATTAATGGGGTGGCTTTTGAAGTGCGACTTTCATGTATCCAAGGAGCTGGTTATGGGGTGTTTGTGCATACTACCCTTGAAAGTGGTGTGGCTATTCTAAACTATAGAGGAAATAAGTATAGATTTCAAGAGTGGAAAAGGATATGCAAAATATTTCCAAGAGCCTCTAAATTTTTTCTTCTAGAAGATTCAAATTTAGAAGAAGAGAAAGATCAAGCATATGTTCTTGGTTACATAGAAGAAGGAAATGTGTCAGGCTATATAAATAATTCTCATGGTACAAGTGTCCATCCAAATGTACACTATACATTTAATCCAAATTATTCACCTTGGCACAAATACACATCTTTGCACATCAAATCAAAAGAGTATGGCTATGTATGCCTTGAGACAATTTGTTGGGTTGAAGCAGGAGAAGAGTTGTTTGCGGACTATGAAATTACTTGATATTTTCAAGTATTTTATACGGATGGAAATCTTAAATACATCTAGAATTTTGTTTATTTATTGTTGATATAATCTCAACACTTAAGTATATATGATTGTTGTTTACTTTATGTTTAGCTAGAATCTAGAGTGCTCTTATGCTTTATGTGTTTCCTAAGTTATTTGATTACCTTGAACATAGAATCTTGACTCTACTCAAGATGTTTAGAAAATCTATCAAAATTTACTCTATACCTAGGTTGGAAAAGTGGTAGGGAGCTCCAATATTACTTTCTTCTTTTGATAAATTTTACCTTCAATATGAAGAACATCTTTGCAACATTTTGGTGTAGTGTGAAGCTAGCTAGCTTAAACAAGTTGTGGCCCTTGAATCCAAATATAAGCCAAAGATCTATTTTTTTCTTGTAGCCTAGATTGGACATGTGGTGGACCTTGCGCCTATGTGTTCTTGAATAGGTTTTTCTTGTAGCCTAGATAGGACATGGTGGTGGACCTTGTACCCGTGTGTTCTTGAACATGTTTTGGCTTTTAGTATTCACTTAAGTACTAACATTTAATAGAGTGTGGGATGGACAAGTTTGTCACAATAGATTGTCGTTTAGACAAGTGGTGCCTTGTGTATCAATGCTAACAATGGTTGCAAGGGTTCTAATACTGATTTTACCTTGAATAAATTTGTTACTTGGAACTCTACATGTTAAATATGGTGAATTAAATTCTAGTTATTTTTTAAGAAACCAATGTCATGTGTGATTTCTTAGATTCAAAGATTGGGATTGACAAAGCCCCTATGAATCAATCAACAATTGTAGAATCTATTGATTCTCTCATTTTTGAAGTGCCCAAGATGGATGATATTTCTATATTAGAGTCTAGTGATGTGCAACTTGAGCAAGCTTGCAGTAATGTGGACCAAGAAATCAGTGCTCTAACAATCCAACCTACTTCAAAAGAGGCGGAAACATTTGATCCTGAGCCATTTCCAATTGCTGGTACTTCATCTAGTATAAATGATGAGAAATCCATCCTTACAACTATATTGGATTTAAATGGTCTATTATTGAAGTGTTCCTCTTAGCCATCCTCACACCACAAGTCAATGCAGATAGATTCAAAAAGATATATTATACTTAGGCCAAGTTGCCTACAATTCTTGACGACTATATTACAAAAATTTAATGTTGCAATCTGGTCAACAGCTACTAGGGACAATGTGCTTCAAATCCTTAGAGCACTAAAAAACTCAGATGGGGATACATTACCTTTCTTTGCAGTCTGGTATCAAGAAGGTTGCTACACCGCCCAAAGCCAAAATTTATTTAGACCTATCAATCCAAATGATGAGGCAATGTTCAAGCCTTTGGCCAAAATGGCCATGGGGTTTGAATGTGATTCACAAAGAACGGTGCTTATTGATGATCTCCTTACAAGGGATGTATTTCACCTGCAAACACTTGCATTTTTCCACCATGATGGTGAAAAAATGGTTAACAATGTGCTCAAGGGGGAGCTGCTTCCCTACTTGATTCAGCTTGATGAGAGAAGGGATGTGCCCGATTTGATTGCTTCTAATCGTTATGGACAATGTGAAGTAACAAATAGCAGTGAATACAAAGAAATCATAGAGTATTGGAAGCATAAAAATGATGTTTGGTCAGCTAAGGTGTTCTTTACGAGAAGAATACCACCTGCAAAATATGACAAAGGTGAAACTACCCTTCAAGAAAAACTATACTGAGCAAGTGACACAAGCCACCATAGTGAAATAAGAAGAGCCCAAATACAAGAAATATTGGCAAAGGAAGGTACACCCATTGAAATCATGAAGGCACCACAATTGATCTCTTTAGCTAGGCAATTGGGTTGTAGACAAAAGGACCATTGAAGGCAACCACTGCAAAGGTGTATATAAATAAGGTGAAAGATGAGAACAATCTTCTAAAGCTGGATAGAAAAAAGCCCTAAGGTACTATTGAAATGTCTTAAACCTTGATACATATGCTAGATTGAACATTCATATCCATGGTATCTGATCAATCTTTCTTTTTATTCCTACTTGTAGGTTCTCATAGAGGGTATATCTTGATGGAGCTCAATCAATACAGTTTTGATATGTTTCCTCAAATTAAGAAAGCAAACACCTAGATTTTGTTTATCAATTTCTTAAGATATATTTTCTCAATTTGTAACACTACATATGAAAATGAAAATTATGCTTCTTCTTAAGATCGCCTATTTTTTGTCTTGTAAATTTTTCAATTATAATTTAAAGTTTTGTTAAAATTAGATTGTACTTGTTTAGTTTGGGAAAAAAAGTCAAAGATTCATGTATCTTTTCTTTTATTAATTCATCGATTGCCTCATTTTTCTATAGTTCTACTCCATCGAGAAAGTTAGAATCTATCATAAACCAATTAAGACTCTTTTGGAGCATAGATTAGAAAAGTGGTGGACCTTCAAAAATTTATGATTGAGTTAGAGATTAGATTAGACAAGTGAAAAGCCTTCAAATCAACACTTAAGTTTCCTACTTAGATCATTTATATGTACAAATGGAAGCTAATATCCAAAGACCCTGTAGGCTATCACATTAGATACCTACTTATAGCCTAACTTGGACGTGATTAGTGAGTGCTTCTTCTCATTATGTTTGGGTAGGTTCACCACCTACCCAAACCCTAGTCCATTGATGCTTGAAGAAAAGTAAGGTCCACCACTTGTCCAAGCTATGCTTCCTTAAAACACATAGAGAGTAAATTCCATAACTTCTCCAAGCTTGAAAAGAAGTAAGGTCCACCATTTGTCCAAGATATGCTTCCTTAAAACACATAGAGAGTAAATCCCACCACTTCTCTAAGGTTTCTCACTATAAATGACTACAAGATACACCACTTTTCCAAACTATAATCTCTAATAGAATGGCTGAGCAACTAATATACAAGGTCCCCCACTTATTGAATCTTGCCTCCAGTGATCATAGAGAGGAGAATGGTCTACGAGTTATTGTATCTTGTTTCCATTGAATCATAGAGAGGAGAAAATTCCACCACCTATCCAAGAAAAGCTTCATTGAAACAAAGAGAGAAGTAAAAACCCACCATCTATCTCAACTAGTTTTAAAAAAACCACTCCACAAGGTCCATTACTTTTCTAGTAATCCACTCTATTTTGTATCATGAAGAGGTCAAAGTCTAGAACTTGTCAAGCTACGCCCTAATGGAGAGCGGAGAGAAGAGAGAGCCACCACTTGTGCATGTTAAGCCCTATTGAAGCATAGAAAGAAGAAAGGTCCACCACTTGTCCAAGCTGTTTAAGGAAAACCACTTGATATAAGGTCCCACACCTATGCTATTTTATAGAATGAATAATGTTTTTTCCTATCATTTTCTCAACTTATGATATGTTGTAGTATGGATGTTAGGAAATAAGACGTAGCTAAATAGATAATTGAGTAGATTACTTAATGGAGAAATTTGCATACACAAGATTATAGAGTAGAGAGAGAGAGAGAGAGAGAGAGAGAGAGAGTACACACGATATACATGGTTCACCCAATGTGGGCTACGTCCACGGGAAAGCAGCCACTCAATGGCTTTAGTACTTCAAAACAAGAAGTAGTTTACAAAGGGATTATACCCTTAATGGAGCTCCCGCCTTGCTTCACTCTCACCACCTCACACTCACCTTGTTGCATCAACTTCACACTATGAAATGTGTGTAGAAATGGCCTCCTTTTATAGGCCAAAAGGGTTGCCCTCTCTTATGAGAGGTAGCCATGTGTAGCCGCCCTTGTGTGAATAAGTCCAAATCGGACCCTCCAATCCGCCCATGTGTGGCTGCCCTTGAGAAGACAAGTCCGCTTTTGAATTTCGGCCACCGGCCATTGACTTTCGACCACCGGCCATTGACTACCGGCCACCGGCCAATCGACGGTTGTTTTCCGACCACTTTCCGGCCGCCGTCCCGGCCATAATATTCCAGCAAAAAGGAATATTCCGACGAGGAAAAAAGAAAGTCTCGAGAAGCCCCCAAGGCCCCTAAAGTTGCCCCTAGTTTTTGACTGTGAAAATTTTGGTTTCCGGTGAGTGATTTACCTTCACACACAATGGCTTCTCCTCATAATGGGGGCCTTACAAATGTGCGCTTTTACCACAGAAAATTACAAGGGTAAATCAGGCTCCATACTTAACAATGGGGGGGCTCAATTTCAATGTCCATCATTTATCTAAGTTGGGCTCCATTGACACATGGATGGAAGAAAATTCTACCACTTATCCTATCAATAAATGAAAACCCAGAGGAGACCAACCACTTGGGTTTCAGATGTGGTGGCATTATATCAATAGGCTATGTCTAGCTTGGACAAGTGATGCTTATTGATAAAAGTAAGCCTACCTTAGATAATTGGTGCACCTTGATTCTCTCCATGCTACAGCCATGGACAAGCAGTGGTCCTTCAAACCAAATTCCCCATGCAACAAACAATCATAAGTCTGCAAAAAAGTGGTGGACCTTGATATCCATAGCTGATTTACCCACATGGGCTCTAGCGCGGATTATGTGTGATGTTTTTATAATCATTGAATGAATCCTATCTTAGATTATTTGTGAATCTTGAGACTAAATCCCCATTCTATGATTGAGAATATGGCCATGGACCTTATATTAATGTCCCATGCTTAGGTTGGACAAGTGGTGGACCTTAATTCTATATAGGCTAAGATTGAGTAGACATTAGTCAAAATCCTATGTTATAGGAATCAAAATTCAAACTTTATTTGATCACTTGAAAAAGTGGTTATGAGTTTCTCTTTCCATATCCAAATGGATATTGGAAAAGTGGTAGACTTGATACCTAAGCACCCATTCTACATTAGAGAATTGGTTAAGAACTTATGCACTTTGAGCATACCTTTGACAAGTAGTACTTATTAATTGACTTAGATCTAGTTGAAGTTTATGAAATTAAGACTAACAGAGAGTGCAACATAAAAAACGTTAGGTTTTCAATTGGACTTTCTTTATGAAAATGAGTATATTGGTAGATGGAGTTTTCCATCTAAGATTACCATATGATATACAATATAAAACTCATGTCTATTGTTTCATCAACATTAAATATTCTTGTTTTTTAATTTTGAATTCATTACAGGAAAAGGGATTGGCTATATGTATGACCGATTTGAAGGAAACTATTGAACTACCCAAACAACCTCATCCAAGACCTTTTCCCAAGGCTTCAACCACCTCCTTATCACGTACCACTTGCTATCAACAAGGACATCAAAAGAGTACTTATCTTGGATCTAGAGGGATTGCTTCTCAAGACAAGTGGAACAAAACATGGAGATTGTATGCCAACTTGGGCTCAACAAATGTGACTTGTGGAGGATAAAGATGAAGTTTTTCATGAGGTGCGACCAGATGCATAGATTCTTTTGGATTTTTGTAGTGAATACTTTGAGCTATGAATATGGAGTTGCTAGAGCTTAACAAGAGTGCAACACATCATACAAAAATGCTTCCCTAAGCATTATACCAAGTTCACGATGCTTATGATTAACAAGAATTGCCAGAATCCAAACATCATGCTAGGATTAAGAAGGGTTTATCACAAAAAATTGAGTCATATTTGGAAGATGTTTGAGGATTTGGATACAATAAATACCCTAATTTTTTATGACATTCTATATAGGGTGATGTGGAACATGCTAGGGACATATCTTATATTTCCAAAGATGTGGAGGCAAACATCTAGGCAACTTCAAAGCTTCTTGCAAGAAACAATGATGCCATGGTTGGTAGGATGGTTGTTTGCAAGAGACAAGAGAGAAGTAGGTATTGTATATATGCCCATCATTCTAGGGCTATCAATCTTTCCATTGCACACTAAGTAATATACTCTTAGTTGTGTGCCTTGCATTTCTCTGCAACACTAATTCCAACAGTTGGTATCAGAGCAGGTTGCATCCTCCCGGGCTTAGTCGCCAACAGCTCTAGCACACGCCTACTCACTTTCTCCAATTTTAGTGAGCTTTGGCGAGCATTTGCAGGTTGACAAAAATTTTAGGATATCTCGTAGAGCTCAGTCTGCTCAGATTTCTGATTCGGACTCATTTCGGCCTCTGTTTCCACTCCAGAGGCAGGTCTGCACAGGCAATTTCATCATTTAGTGCAGAATTTTTTTTTAGTGTCGTTTTCTACATAACAGGTCCCATACAGTCTAGTGCGGATTGTGTGATATAGCACGTGCTGGTCTCACTCAGTTTCTCCTCATTTCGGGCATTTTTCACATCAGGTGCAGACATTTTCCATGGCTCACAACAACACAGATGTGTTCAAGATGTTTGTTGCTGTGGACAGATTGGATGGGGACAATTACCCTATGTGGGCTTACATGATGCAACATGTTCTTGTGTCAAAGGGCGTCTAGAATATTGTGCAGGGCATTGATGTACGTCATGGCTCTGAGGATATAGGCGATGTTGACAATGTGACAGTTCTTGCTGCAAGGATTGCTGCTATTAGAGTTGTTTTGCCTACGGCAGAACAAGCTCATTGGGATGTAAAGGATGTGCAGGGTCATGTGTTGATTGTGTTGTCTGTGAAGTGCATGATTACTCTTCACATTCATTCAGCAAAATCTGCAAAACAACCTTGGGATATTCTAGCAGGTCTTTATGCAAGCCGCAATGAGCCTAAAATTGCTTTGCTACGTAAAGAGCTAGAATCAAAGATTATGCATGAGGAAGATGATATGGAAACTTTCCTTGCTGGTGTCAAGGATATCAATGAGCACTTATTTTTGCAGGTGAAGTCATTTCAGACAGTTCCCTTGTGCAAACTGTTCTAGATGCCTTACCAGATTCTTACTAGACTTTTGCTAGTACTTGGAGATTTATGACCCAAGGAAATCCTGAAGTTGTCAAGTTTGATGCATTATGCACATTTCTCTTACAAGAGTCACTTTCTAGAAAAAACAAGACTAGCCAGCGTGCAGTTGAACAGGGCTTTATTGCTTCTCAAAGAAAGGGTGGTAACAGCAATGCAGCCACTTCTTATGTTTTTGCTGCGAGTGGAAAAACTTATGTTTCTAATGCTTCTGCTAGCAGCAATTCATCTCGAAATTCTGGTGATAAGGGAAAAAAGAAGATGCGTTGCCATTATTGTAAAGCTAATGATCACTTGATCAAGCAGTGTCCTAAGTTGAAGGCCAAAGAGGCTAAGAAGAAAGAGGGTGGTTCCACTGCAAATGCTGGTCCTACTACAAATGCAGCCATTGTTGAGTCTTCTGTGAAAGGAGACTATGATGCTGATGTTGATGCAGAATGGGCTTTTAGTGCAGAGTGCACTTACAATCTTGTTGTCTATGATGCATGCATGTCAGTTGCTACAGATTCACATGTGTGGTATTTTGACAATGGTGCTACAAATACATTAACTTACATCGTGAATTGCTCACCTCTCTTGAGTCTGTCCCTCATGGGAATTCAGTCACTTGTGCCAACAATGCCCCTTATCCGGTTCAGGGAGTTTGAAAGATTGTGCTTACTACTACAAATGGCAATTCCTTCACACTTGTTGAAGCACTTCATGTACTTGGGATCAAGAAGAACCTTTTGTCTGTATCCGCACTTGCTAGACTTGGACTTGTAGTCAAATATGTGGATAACAGATGTACAGTTCATGATCTCAGTTTTGGTGATGAAATTATTGCATCTGGCCTTTTGTGTTGTGGGTTGTATAAGCTGACTTTGTATGACAAGTGTGGACAAAATTTTTCAAATGCAGTAGCAGATTCAAGGGCCGTTTTAGATGCAAAGCTGTGGCATGCACGTTTTGAGCATCTGAATTTTGCCAATTTGCTGCGTTTGTAAAAATCTGATATGGTTCCTTCTTTGTTGCCTCTTGAAGCACCTGTCAAACATGTTTGTGAAGCCTGTATTTTGGGTAAGATGCAGCGTTCAAAGTTTCCAAAGGATGGTCCTGTTAGGGCCACATGCAGGTTGTAGCTTGTGCATAGTGATGTTTGTGGGCCCATGCAAACTCCGTCCTTGGGCAATTACCTTTACTTCATGACTTTCATTGATGATTACTTGAGGTATGCATGGGTATTTCCGCTTAAAGCAAAGTCCAAAGAGATTGTTGGCTCAAGGAAAAACTACCTTGTCCTTGCGCCAAGTGCAAAAGGGCAATTCCTCCCTTGAGGCGCATTGCTTTGGAGCACGTGGAGAATGAAGGGCTTTGGCATCCTCGGAAAGCGCTCGGAGAGATGATAGCGCGACTCACCCGTCAGTTGAGGAGGTGTCCCATTGGTTTGTGTTCGGTGGTGGTGCACCGGTGCGCAAGGCCGAACGGCAGAGGCAAGAGCAACTGGGCAATTTGGGTGCACCGCATGGTGATCCTCCCGTTGGCTCTACGTCGGCAGCTCCTATGGTGTCTTCATCGCACTTTGAGGTAGAGGATGAGCACATGTTCGACATGTGTGATGAGTTACTAGCTCATGAGTGCGACGTGTGCTTCAAACAATTTCTGGCTATGGCTGAAAATGTACCAAAATGTACTATGGGCACCCTCCGTTCCAATCAAGGGGGGGAGTATATGTCTCATGAATTTAACACATTTCTGGCTAGTCATGGGATAAACACCAATGTACAGTGCTTTATACACCTCGGCAAAATGGTGTTGCTAAGAGGAAAAATAGGTCACTTACGGAAATGGCACAATGTATGGTCAAAAGTCAAGCTTTACCGCATTCTTTTTTGCTTGAGGCCATCATGTGTGCCACTTATGTACTTTTTTATCCATAGCCCATGGTCTAAGCATTGGCAGGCTGTCAAGAGGATTTTTCGCTACCTTAGTGGCACTTTATATCTTAGCTTGTTTTATCCCAAGGGGGGATCATTGCCGCCAGACTTGCATGATTTTTCGGACTCAGATTGGGCTGGTTATTTTGACACCCAAGTGTCCACAAGTGGTTTTTGTTTCATGCTTGGCAATTCATGTATATCATGGTTGAGCAAGAAGCAACCTACTTTGGCCACTTCTAGTTGTGAGGCTGAGTACAAGGTAGTCTTCACAGCTACGGTTGAGTGTGTATGGCTCAGACGCCTTATGGCTGATTTGGGTGTTGGATAGGACACTGCCAACACTATCTACACTGACAGTCAGAGCGCATTGGCAGTTGCAAGGAACACAATTTTTCATGCTCGCACAAAGCAAATTGATGTGCATTACTACTATGTCAGGGAGAGGCTCTCAACAGGAGGGATCAGCTTGGCTTATGTGCCAACACAGGACAACCTTGTAGATCTTTTCACAAAGACATTGTCTTGTGAGAAGCTCGAAGCTTTCCGCAAAGCTTTGGGCTTACTCCCCTTTGTGGACTGATCATGTCCTTAGGGCATGGCACTTCCCTTTACTCTTGTGCCAGCTCTCGTTCACCGCATCACTCCGGGGGGGATTTGTTACCATATACATGTGGTAGTGATGAGTGTGAACACACTAGGATTGTCGGGGCATTTTCTCCCTCTTCAGGAGGATTTTCACTCCGTGCATTGTATATATGCCCATCATTCTAGGGCTATCAATCTTTCCATTGCACACTAAGTAATATACTCTCAGTTGTGTGCCTTGAGCTTCCTTCATCTTCTCCAAGCTGTGTGCGTTTCTCCGTTTCTTTGCAACCCCAATTCCAACACATTTAGTAAACAATAATTAATTTTTGTTTCTTGATCAAATATAATATTAGTCCATCTCAAGGTTTCATCTATTTGTAACTAAGATAAATTGATGTTTTGATGTCAAAATAAAACTTGCAAGTGTCACTACAACAAAAAAGGGGGTTATCGACGTATATAGCGACGCTTAACGTCACTATACGTGTCGATATATGCATCCCTGTGAAACTGTCGCAAAGAGCATCGATATACGCGTGGAAAGGCTTTTTTAGCGACGCGTATATTGATGCTGGTATAGACGGGTATAGCGACGCGTATATCGACGACCATAACAGTAAAAAAAAATTCTTGGGCAGAGGGCAGGTAGCCTGGCCTGTGCCCAATGAAAAGATGGACACAGGCACCACAGCCAGACTTCCTGCCCTCTGTCCAAGAAAGCGAGCAACACCAAAATCAACCGTGCTCCCGTAGAAATTTCGACAGAGTTCCCTTCGTTTTTACATAAACTTTTCAACAAAAAAAATCATGTATACACCTCCTACATGCTATCCATGTAGGATCTCACATGAGATTTAAGGCCAATGACCATAACGAACCATAACCATAACTTAAAAGCATAACCATAACAAACCATAACCATAACGAACCATAACCATAACTTAAAAGCATAACCATAACAAACCATAACCATAACTTAAAAGCATAACCAGAACTTAAAACCATAACCGACCAATATAACCACTTTGATCATAACCAGAAACAAAATTAACAATAACCATAAGCATAACCAGAAAGATAAACATAACCATAAACAAAACCTGAACCATAACTATGTCTATACAAGAATAGGAGAAATAACCATGTCTATACAATGACAATGACAATAACCATAACCATAAGCAAAACAATAATTGTCTGAACAATAATCATAACCATATATATATGTCTATACAAAAGGAGACACAGAAGCGTGTCTGTGTCTCACAAAGCATATATATGAAATCCGGGCCACTGATGACTAGGCGTCACAACCTGCACATAGGACAACTCACAAAATTAGTATTCACATATACTTACTTAATTAAATCAACTCACACATATTAACGTCTCACCTCAAGCGATCAGCGAGACTGTAAGGCCGCCCAGTCTACAGGCTCTCCTGACGCATCAAGATCATTCAATACTTCATAGATACCTCTGCGATATCCATCTGACTCCTCCTGACATGTCGGGGCTCGATGCATCGCAAGATTCTGCATTTATACAAAAATCAGAGTAATAAGAATATATGATTCATCGCATTTTAAAAAACGTCATAGTTAAGATTGGATTAGAAACTCACAAACTCATAGCGAAAGGTGTCGAAGCCTCCGCTCCCAAGATGAGATGTCCCCCTGGTCATCTGTCATATTTACGCAGCCTCACGCTGCTGTCTGAACCGCGTGGCTGCTGTCCGCTCATCCTCCCTGATCTGAAGCCACGTCTCATGTGGGATGTCCGAAGGCTTCGGCGAGCCGGTCCTGAAAGCCTTGCGAGCTGCATCTCGTCGATGTTTCACCGTGTCCCGTGCAACACCCTTAATCCAGCTCCTCAGAACAACGTCAAAACCCGGAGCAGGCTGGTACTCTCTCAGGATGGTCTCCATTATGTAATTGACTTTGTCCTGTTCCTGCTGATCCCAAGACGTCAGAATGCTGGTCGAAAACTGTAGCTCCGCGAGCTGGCGAATCCGCTGTCTCATCTTAGTCCCGACTCTATCCATGTTAACAGAACCATCTGGTCGTACAGTATAGAGCTTGGAGACACTAGGATCGTGCGCTCCCCAAGGTGTCCGAGGTGTGCCAAGAGGTGTGTCGAGAGGTGTGCCTGGGTAGGACGGGGTCGTGAGCGAGGAGGGGTCGAAGCATCTGTGGACCCTCCTCCACAACAACCACCACCTCCACCTGACGATCGTCGAGATCAGCGAGTGCGCCTGTGCTGCAGAGATGAGGACGTACCCGCCTCTGCCCCATCCCTAGGTGTCGAAGCGATCGTGATGGGAGAAGCAGGCATCGTACCCATAGGCGTCCCCCCCCCCATAGGTGTCCCCCCCCTAGGCGTCTGACCCTCGGGTGTGAAGCCGGGAGGCATAGTACCCGTGCCTCTAGCTACCCAGTACTGAGAAGCCTCTGCCATCTGAGCAGGCGTCATCCGTGTAATGAAGCCCATGAATGCATCTGCACTCATAGAAGCGGGATCTGGAAACTGGTCTGCCATACTAAAGTCCTGCACAAAGAAAGTAAAATAAAGCATCAGAACACAGTTGTTTAAATTAACTTTAAGCTTAATTTTAAATCAACGTCTTCACACAAATACTTATAGGCCTAGGCCTTGACGAGTCCTGGCCATCCTGGCCAATCATGCATAGTCCACATAAGAAGTCCATGGATCCTTGCATGCTGTTGTCCTAGTGGTTCAACCGCATCTGCTATGTCGATCCCATGCCATAACTCCTGGAGCTCGTCAACTAGTGGAGCTAGATAAACATCCATGTTTTTTGCCTTGAACTTACCAGGTACAATCAAGCTTAATATCAAATGACCCTTCTTGATGGCAAGCCACGGCGGGAGGTTGTAATTGATAAGGCACACAGGCCAAGTGCTCCATGATGAGCTTCTCAAGCCAAATGGATTGACTCCATCCATTGCCATGCCCAAACGCAAATTGCGTGGTTCACTCTTAAAATGTGGCCAGGTATCTTCAATGTGCCTCCAGGCCTTTGAATCAGTAGGCACCCTAAATGTTGCGTCAGTGGATCTATTCGTAGAATGCCACCGCATCAACTTTGCAATGGAACCACAACGAAACACGATTTTTATCATAGGAATAATAGGGAGATGCCGCAACACTTTCGCTGGCACTGTCTCGCCAATTGCATCTTGTTTGTAGCGCATTGCTCCGCACTTAGGACACGACAGACAATCTACGAATTCATTGCAAAAAAGAATGCAATCATTTGGACATGCATGAATCTTGTTGTAGTCCAAGCCAACTGAGGTCAATAGTTGCTTTGCGTCTGGCCTGGAGGGGGGCATTTCATTGCCAGCCGGAAGAAGCTGCTCCTGCAACAACCTGTTTAAGCCACATTAAATTAAAAATCTCTCCAAGCACGTCACTGTTGCAATCGAAAAATTCTTTTTATAAATTACGTACCTAAACAAAGCAGTGACGCTTGTATCTGACCATTGCATCTGACCACCCATACACTGACTGAAGATTCAAAAATGCCAAACAAGTACGAAGCGTCGATATTTTGGCGCCTTGATAAATTGGTTGACGTGCCAACTTCCTCAACATGTCTTCAGGAGATAGGCACACGGCTTCTAGTGCTGCTTCGTTAGCGTTCTCCTCGCTTGTCTGAAAGAAGGCATCCAGCATCTCCTCCATGCCGTCGTCTTCTGTCTATAAGTCCTTTTCTGCTTCCATCCTTGGCTCTATATTGGTCGGACCTTCACGCATAATCTTTTTTCTCTCTCTCTCAGATGTAGGTGCTATGTCGCGAAAATCAATGCCCGTTCCGTAAGAGTCGTATCGTAGATTCTATACGGTTTCTTTAGCAAACTCTCAGTACTTGTGCACATGCTCATTACATATCCTACGCTTGCGCAAGATTTGATACTTGCAGAGCGTGCACGAGCATGCAATCTTTTCCTCCATGTTAGTTGATGACGTTGCCATCTACAATGATTATGAATGTTGTTTTAATATATATACTCCTCACAATGTAAACTACCTCGCATTCTCTAGTCTTGCCCAATCTCTGTACACCTCGGTCCAGAGCTGTACGGAGATCAGGACCACCGGGTCAAAATCTCGTCTTTATTGGTCAAATCCTATATGGGTAGACACATACATGCACTCCCAGGTGTACATGGCAATGCATGTAGCGGGCAAAACCCCTTTGCCTCCTTTAGTTCCATAGTTTCTTCAACATCCTACGACTATCTACGGCTTGTGTAGTTGACGTTAATTCAAACCCATTGACCTACGGCTTGCCATACACGCTCTTGACATTTTAAGACTACTTAATGAACTAAAGATGGTTTCGGTATGGATAGAAGCCATTTCCGAAGTCCGTTTACGTTTTTCCGTAGAAAAACGCAACTGGATTTGACCTACGGCTTGTGTATTTGGCGTTTCTTCTATCCGTTTGACCTACGGCTTGCCATACACGCTCTTGACATTGCCTAAAGACTACCTAATCATCTACGGATGGTTTCAGTAGGCATAGAAGCCATTTCCGAAGTCTGTTGCATTTTTTCGTAAAAAAAACGCAACCGGATTTGACCTACGGCTTGTGTAGTTGACGTTAATTCAAACCCATTGACCTAAGGCTTGCCATACAAGCTCTTGACATTGCTTTAAAACTACTTAATGAACTATGGATGGTTTCGGTATGGATAGAAGCCATTTCCGAAGTCCGTTTGCATTTTTTCGTAGAAAAACACAACCGGATTTGACCTACGGCTTGTGTATTTGGCGTTTCTTCTATCCGTTTGACCTACGGCTTGCCATACGAGCTCTTGACATTGCCTAAAGACTACCTAATCGTCTACGGATGGTTTCAGAATGCATAGAAGCCATTTCCGAAGTCCGTTTGCGTTTTTCCGTAGAAAAACGCAACCGGATTTGACCTACGGCTTGTGTATTTGGCATTTCTTCTATCCGTTTCTCATAGGTCACTTTGGCCTTTTAAAGAGTTAACATAACATTTCATTTCATTTCTTTCTTTACTTTTATTTTTTACGCAAACCATAACTCTCTCTCTCTCTAGTTTTAATTTCCTACGCACATTTTTCTCTCTCTTTAATTTCTTACACGCACACACACTTCTCTCTTTCTCTCTCTCTCTCTATCTCTCTCTTTGATTTCCTACACACACACACTTCTCTCTTTCTCTCTCTTTCCTACACACACACACTTCTCTCTCTCTTTCCTACACACACACATACCACTCTCTATCTCTCTCTTTAATTTCCTACACGCACACACACTTCTCTCTTTCTCTCTCTCTCTCTCTCTCTCTCTCTCTCTCTTTCTCTCTCTCTCTCTCCTACACACACACACCGCTCTCTCTCTCTCTTTCCTACACAAACACACACACACAATGTGGGGAGAGAGAGAGAGAGAGAGAGAGAGAGAGAGAGAGAGGGGTTAGGGGGGGGGAAGGGTGCCATAATACCTCGCAGCAGGTTTCGGCCAAGATCTGAGAACGCGTGCGTTGAGGGCGAAAATGACCCCTTCGCGCGGGTTCGGCTTTTTTTCCCCAAATTACTTCCCTCGATACCTGCGTCGATATACGCGTGGGAAAATTAGTCTTTCGATGCGTATATCCACAGTCATATCGACGTAGGTATCGACGCGTATATCGACGGACGGTAAGTATGTCGATATGAGCGTGGAAAGGCACGGGCGTCGATAACTTTGGGTAATGTTGTAGTGTGTGGAATGGAGAATCCATGGACTTTGGATGTGTGAGAGAGGTCTCTTTTATGGATACAAATTTTTTCTTCAAGTATCCTATCACTACAGCTTCATGTAAAAGAGGTTTAGAAAATAAAAAAACTCTGAAAGGAAAACTATGGAATCTAACTGCATATACTTTTGAGTTGTCCTAGAAGTCAATGTATGCATACATGTCTTCATGAAGGTTTAGATCTAATTAGATTCTTCTTGGAAATTACCTTCTCCTATTCAATATAAAATAGCTAATTATAATATATTTTCTTGTAGGTGAAAAATATTTCATTATGTGTATTTTGAACCTAATTGCTTGACCTTTAAACCAAATCTCATTTGTTGCAATAGGGAACCACTTAAAAATAGTCAATGATAATCATTTTAACTAACTTTATCACTTTGAATTTAGCTTGAATAAGATGTAATGGAATTGGCCTATTTAACTTGAGAGTAGCGGAAATTAATGAGAGTACTTTTGAGAAATGACTTTGTGAGCATAGCGGGTGAACATAGTTGAAGATAGCAACATAATCATAGCAATTAGTTAACTTGGCATGAACAATACTTTTGCAAGAGAGAGAATTTAGAGAACATGACAACAATTGAGGACCGGATTATGTGGAGCCGGTCCCCCCTCCAATAGGCATTTGTATTATGATTTCTCCCATTAAGAGAGACTTGTTACAATACAATCTTTGTGTTCCTTGTGACCTAGGTGATGCAATGAAGATGGAAAGCTTCATGCATCACAAGCATAACATAAACTTAAAGAAAGCTTTAACTATCCCAAAACTCATTCCCAAGACCTCAAACACCTTAGTCATCAAGCATGACAAGCAGGACAAGCATCTCGAGCTGGGTCGGGTTCCCACGCCTCAAGCTCAGCCCTAGCTTACCTAAGGTCAAAGGACTTTTACACACATTATTGGAGGTCTTCAATGAAGCTAACCCTAAGGTATTAGGCTCCATTGGTTAGCCTTGCTCTGTGATAGACCATCTTTCATTTGGACCCCTTTACCATTGGCCGCGTGTTGAGATAGATCTATAAGAACATGTCTATATCTTAACACTTGTTCCCGTTTATTCTCCCACATTTAGTGATCAATTTAATATGAGAAAATCGTTTGGGTTGGTTAGATATTAGATATTAGATTTTATGACATTACCTCTCTCTTGAAATCATAGTCGTCCTCGACTATGAGGTGGAAGAGGTAAAGCCTTAGTCATTAGTCAATTTTACTTAGCGGGTAGAGGATCCCTTTTTACCCTACGACATCTTTCCAAGATGGATGACTAATCCATTTGGTGCTTGGGAGACATAGTTGCCGCAAGCATGTCTGCTCTTTAGTCCATTTCATTCTCCCAAAGTAGAGTGACAAATTCTACCTTGTGTTTGAGAGACGTCGTCATCACAAACATGATTCTAAGCATGGATACTAGTTAAATTTGTGCACAATTAAAAAGAGGACTAGTCTTATAAGACAAAAACATGAGTCATTTACAAGAAATTTGTGCATTTGCTTACTCTAATGTGGCATTGTAAGCATTGACAAGGTTCATATTATCCTTAAGTTGTATTCCTTGCATCCATCTAGCATCTTCAAAAGGATAATTTTTGAACTTAATAAGATACCGTTGGATAATCTTACCATGTCGTAGTACCTTGTCTTCATGCCGAAGGATAGCTTCGGGTTGTAGCACCTCTTCTTGGTCTTCAACTTCGGGAGGGTCTTCAATAATTGGTTCAATTGGTGGCTCTCCTTTGTAGGGCTTAAGTAGGCTTACATGAAAGGCATTGTGTATGAGCCAATGGTTGGGCAACTTGAGTTGATAAGCCGTCTCATTGATGGGCTTTAAGATTTGGAAAGGACCATAGTATCTTTTTGCTAATTTAGCATAATACTTTTGATGGCCCGTAGGATTTTTGCCTGTCGTTTGCCTTAATCGAGCCTTAGGAAACTTGAGTAAGACCCAATCATTTTCTTTGAACATTAAGGCTCTTCTGTGCTTATCAGCAACAGCTTTTTGCCTTTGTTGAGAGATGGATATAGCCTCCTTAATCTTTTGAAAAGATTCTTGTAGGTCACGGCTATACTCATCGGCGGCGAAGATCTTCCCATGTACTTTGAGTAGCAAGGGACTTTTAGCTCTTCCCTCAATCATCTCAAAAGGTGCTTTTTTCGTAGAAGTATGTACAGTATTATTGTAGGCATACTCTACAAGAGGTAGGTACTTTTTTCATTGTGAGCGTTGATCTACTTCGGTAACATAAGTCTTGAGTAGACAAGTATCGTAAGATTGGCTATCTCACTTTGGCCATCCGTTTGTGGGTGATAGGCCGAAGAGAAATTCAACCTTGTTCCTAGATTTTCAAAGAGACCTTTCCAGAAATTACTGGTCATTCTAGGATCTCTATCTGACACGATGGATGTGGGTAATCCATGGTGCTTGAAAATCTGAGATATGAAGAGAGTTGCCATTTGATGTGCCTTAATAGTCTTTTTGACATGAATAAAATGTTCTTGCTTGCTAAACCTGTCGACTATTGTCCATATTCCTGTATTCCCATGGATAGACTTGGGTAATCCAAAGATGAAATCCATGGATATACTCTCCCATGGTGAATTTGGGATAGGCAATGGCTGGAGTAATCCAGGTTGCTTCCCTCTATCATACTTGGTCTTTTGGCATACTACACATTTTGAAACATACTCTTGTATGTTCACTTTCATGGTAGGCCAATAGAAGTACGTCTCTACTCCTCGGAGAGTAGGTTGAATACCTCTATGCCCTGCATATGGAGGAGCATGGGATTCATACATAACTTTCTCACGAAGGGAATGGGTAACACATAGCCTATTTCCGTGGAGAAGATAACCATCCTGCAAGGTGAATGGTTCCTCTTTCTTCCCCAAAGCAAGGGCTGACATTATGTCTCTAAAGTCAGGGTCAGTAGCATACTCATCTATCATAAAGGATAGATCATTGTGAGTAGCTATAGACACCGCATTAACTTTTGGTGGTCGTGAAAGTGCATCGGTCACTTGATTGTGCTTACCAGCTATGTGAGAAATATAGAAATTAAATTGCGAAAGAAAATTTTCCCACCTCATTTGTTTGTTGGAAAGCTTGGTTTGCGTCATGAAATACTTAAGACTTTGGTGGTCGGTTCGTAGGATAAATGGAGTGCCCAATAGGTAGTGCTTCCATCTGTCTAGGGCATGTAAAACAGCTAAAATCTCTTTCTCATAAATGCCCAAGACTCGTTCATCAGTATTGAGCCTTCGGCTCTCATATGCTATGGCATGCCCTTCGTGAAGCAAAACTGCTCCAAGGCAATCACCATAAGCATCACATTGGACCTCAAATGGCTTTGAGAGATCCGGAAGCACGAGGACTGGTTGGGAAGTAAGCTTCTCTTTGAGCTTTTCAAAAGAAATTTTCTCCTTAGCAGTCCATACATACTTAATGTTCTTCTTAGTTAAGTCGTGTAGTGGTCCTGCTACTTGAGAGAATTTTGCTATGAAGCATCTATAGTATGCGCACATACCAATAAAGCTTCTTAGCTCATGTAGATTTCTTGGGTTAGGCCATGATTTTATTACCTCTAACTTTGGGGGATCCATACGGATACCATCGTGAGAGATAATATGACCTAGGTATTGAATCTCTTGAAGGAAGAATTCGCTTTCTTTTGGTTGAGAAAAAGCTTGTTCTCCCTCAATGCTTGAAAAATCACTTGGAGATGTTGATTATGTTCCTCCAAAGACTTGGAGTAGATGATGATATCATCAAAGAACACTACAGTGAATTTGCGATAAGATCTAAAAATTTTCTCCATCAGACGATTGAACGTAGCATGTGCATTAGTCAAGCCAAAAGGCATGACTAAATATTCATAAAGACCAAATGTTGTGCGAAACGCGGTCTTTAGGATATCTTCATCCACTATCCTTATTTGATGATAGCCACTCTTAAGGTCAATCCTACTGAAGTAGGTAGAGCCTTGTAGCTTATCAAATAGATCTTCTACCCGAGGCACGGGAAATCTATTTTTGATAGTGATATGGTTTAGTGCTCGATAGTCCACACACATACGGTATGTACCATCTTTCTTTTGCACTAAAAGGACTGGAGAACAAAAGGGAGAGGAACTAGGCCTTACCATCCCTTTGTCTACCAATTCCTGTACTTGCCTCATGATCTCCTCTTGTTGAGCTTGTGAGACTCGATAAAGGAGGTTTGTTAGGCGGTGAGCTTCCTGGAAGGAGCTCAATGCAATGGTCATCATCCCCTCGTGTTGGAGGTAAGTCCATAGGGATATCATCGATGAACACATCTTGGAATCCTTTTAGACAAGTCTAACTCTTCTTGATCCTACCATTTTCATTTGATGAAACATTAGTATCTTTTAGAGACTCTTTGACAAAAATCATGTACGCAGAAACTGAGCTCTTCATTGACTTATCAAAAGAAAGAGGATTTACAAGTGGAATAGTGCAACCACGCTCACTAGCATCTATATACATGTTCTTTCCCCTGTAGGTGAAGTAGATTCTCCTTTCAGGGAACTTCATGTTGGTAGCCATGTGATCAAACCATGGCGCCCCTAGGATAGCATCCTCATGTTGGAGAGGAGAGATGAAGAAGTCTTCTTTGTCAACATAGCTTTGGACATGAAGCCTCAACTTCCCAATCAAGGGAGTAACGGAGGCTTGCTGTCCCTTGAAAGCTGCGTCAGCCATTACCATATCTCCCATCTCAAAAGCTTGAATGCCCAACTTGGTGGCCAACTCCATTGATATAAAGTTCAGAGTAGAGCTAGGGTCAAACAAGATGAAGGCATCATGCTCTCTTACCTTTCCCCAAGCATAGGAAAGTGAATGCCCAACTTGGTGGCCAACTCCATTGATATAAAGTTCAGAGTAGAGCTAGGGTCAAACAAGATGAAGGCATCATGCTCTCTTACCTTTCCCCAAGCATAGGAAAGTGATGATCCTTTGCAATGAGTATCCTCTTTTGAAGCTTCGATGGTGGAAGCCCTAGGAGTCTCATTGCAAGTATTCTTCTTGGGGCAAGAACGATAGCCATGTCCTTGCTCCCCACACTTGAAACACTTATGGTCCTTGAAAAAAGCTTCAAGCTCTTCAGGAGAGAGTTTATTTTTACCTTTGTAAACTCCCTTCTCCTTGGACCGATTGTTGTTGTTGTTTTTGGAAGTGACTTGGGAAGTATTTTGAACATTGGTTTTCCCCTTTGCATCATTTTTGTCTTTGTTTTCCATGGGCTTGACATTACGTCTAGCCCCTTGATGGAAATTGATGCGTGAAGCAACCATGGTATGATGGATTAATTCACTAAATATAGTACCACGCCGTTGAGAGTTGATGTATTCGGCCATCTCTTCAGGTAATCCCACACAGAATTGCTGCCTTTGCTCAGCAAAGTCTATCTTTTGAAAGACGGTAGCTTTGAGATGTAAATCCCAAAACTTGTCTACGTACTTGTGGATAGACTCATGAGAGAGAAGCTTCAAGCTGCGCCATTCGGTAAGAACTTTTTTATTTGCATCGCTTGCAAGGAATTGCTTCATGATGGAAACTTGTAGATTTTTCCATGTCTTTGGGGCTTCACCATTGCCACGAAGGCTAGCCCACCATTGACGAGCAGATTTTTGGAAGTGCATAGCTACATGGCGTAGCTTGGAGGACTCTGTGAAGCCCTCGTCTCCAAAGGCCGCATCAAATTGCTGGATGAAGGCCAACACTTTGTCGATATCACCAAAGGTGCCATCATAGGTGAGAAAAGAGATACTCTTTCCTCCCTCCTTGAACTTCTTTAGCTTTTGTGACCTTCGCCATGCAAGAAATGATTTGCAATGTCCTCCTCTCTTGTATTCTCTAGGAGAATAGCCACAACTTTCGTCGGAAGAGGAGGAAGGTGAAGAAGAAGGAGAAGAGGGTGACCTCTTCCTAGCCCTTTTCTTCCTTTGTTTCCTCTCTTGCCTTTCAGGGTGATGAGGAGAAGGACTATGTGTTGATATTTTCCTCTTGGGAGGAGTGGGCGATCGTCTAGACCGCCATCTTTGTGGAGCCACATCTTCAGAGAAACTTAAACTTTCATTGCTTTCTTGCTCTTTGGATTCCTCCTCTCGAATGGGAGAGAGTCTTCTTTTGGGGGTCTCTTCAAGAGGCCTCCTAAGCTCTCTCTCCTCTTGGAGAGGAAGGGAAATTCCATAAGCACGAAGTTGTTGAGTAACTTCGGCTTGCAAAGCAGGGTTGCCCATAGCTTGTTGCAACCTAGTGACGAGATAATTCACAAACATGGGAGCATCATCATTAGCACCGTCATGTGCAAAATCAAAGCTATCAATGTTCATTCTACTCTCTTAATTATTGTCAGCCATGTTAACAAAATTTATGTATGTACTTAGTGTATTCTTTGGCAATTCAAAACCTTAGTTGCCACTCCTCTTAGCCTTTGAAAATCGGCTCTTAAGTATCTAGACCCACGGCTCAAAGTGGTTAATTATAGAGAGTAGAGGAGTAGGTCTAACATAGCAGAGTTGCCAAGGGCTAGCTCCTTTCGGACTTCTTATGGCTCAATAATGGTAAAGCCGTAGGCAAGTCTAAAAAGACTCCATTATTAAGTCCAAAGCTCCCGAGGTGTGCACCATCCCCCACATAGTGGGCTCAACAAAACCGATAATTGATCCCAGTTCCACTTACCCTAATATAATTAACAACATCAACCATTTATAGGCTACTTAAGGACCTCTCTTCTTAAGCAAGAAAAGAGAAACCAAATGCTCTGATACCAATGTAATGGAATTGGCCTATTTAACTTGAGAGTATCATAAATTAATGAGAGTACTTTTGAGAAATGACTTTGTGAGCATAGCGAGTGAACATAGTTGAATATAGCAACATAATCATAGCAATTAGTTAACTTGGCATGAACAATATTTTTGCAAGAGAGAGAATTTAGAGAACATGATAACAATTGAGGACCGGATTATGTGGAGCCGGTCCCCCCTCCAATAGGCATTTGTATTATGATTTCTCCCATTAAGAGAGACTTGTTACAATACAATCTTTGTGTTCCTTGTGACCTAGGTGATGCAATGAAGATGGGTGATGCAATGAAGATGGAAAGCTTCATGCATCACAAGCATAACATAAACTTGAAGAAATATTTAACTATCCCAAGCCTCAGTCCCAAGACCTCAAACACCTTAGTCATCAAGCATGACAAGCATCTCGAGCTGGGTCGGGTTCCCGCGCCTCAAGCTCAGCCCTAGCTTTCCTAAGGTCAAAGTACTTTTACACACATTATTGGAGGTCTTCAATGAAGCTAACCCTAAGGTCTTATGCTCCATTGGTTAGCCTTGCTCTGTGATAGACCATCTCTCATTTGGGCCCCTTTACCATTGGCCGCGTGTTGAGATAGATCTATAAGCACATGTCTATATCTTAACACTTGTTCCCATTTATTCTCCCACATTAAGTGATCAATTTAATATGAGAAAATCATTTGTGTTGGTTAGATATTAGATATTAGATTTTATGACATAAGAAGTGGACTTTGCAGTCATCCATAAGTCAAGGAAACCTAGCTTGGACAAGTGGTGGGCTTTGCATTCGTCCATAGGTCAAGGGAGGTTAGCTTGGATGATTGCACCATGAAACCAACACTCCTATGATGAAACCAAGCATATGCTACATGTTTTATGTATGCTTCATGCCTCAAATGAGGAAGTCTTAGATTAGCGGTGGACCTTGCTTGAATGTCATAGAAAAGTGGGTTGTATTTCTCAATGGGTCCTAGCTTGGACAAGTGGTGGACCTCAACTAAAAATTTTAGTTACTCACTTTGAACTTGTCTTGGACAAGTGGTGGGCCTTGAAACCAAGCTCTTCACATTGAGATAAGTCATAGGTAGGACAATAGAGCATACACAATGATAATGGATGCAATGTACTAGTTTTTTAATGGTCTTGATGTCCAATTTTGTTCTCAATGTGTAATCTACGTGCATAAAGTGGAATGAGACCTTAAGCAAGTTCACATTTTTGACAAAAATCTCATTACCTTATACATGATATGTTGGATTCATGCGCGATTGCCAAGGCAAGAGCCTCTTGCACAAGTACTGGATTAGCTAGTGGCTAATCCCCCGCAGGTACAAGTGAATTCGGAGAGGTTTCACGTGAGAAATCTCGTCCGATTCAAAGGGCAAGTAGCTCTACAGGTGCGGGAGCGTGAGGACTTGCTACGGATGCGACCGGCATGCGAAATGGAGCCCGAAACAGGGAATTATAGCCTGCTGTGTATTTTTGCAGGTTTAGGGTTTCGGCCCTAAACGGTCCCTAATACCCCCAGGAGGTTCGGGGGACGCGAGCGGACCGTTGTAGAGGTGATCTGGCGCATTTTCATAGCAGAAAATAGAGAATTCACCGTGCTCCAAATTCTCGCCAGGTTTTGCAAAGTGTCCATATGCGTCGAAAAAGTCCTCTATTGTGTGGGGATATTGACTGTGAAGCGTCCTAGTACAGTTATGCTACCGAAATCGGGCCAGAACAGGTGCAATTCAGCCTGAATTATGCGGGGCAGCTTGTAGGAAATCGCAGGTTTTTATTCCCTCTGTTAAAGAATAAAGAAATACCGAAAGGGGCGCCAACCTTTGGGGCCTACAGGTGTCGTTGTCTGCTTGGGAGCATTCTAGCTTCCTGGCCGTGCTTTTGTTTTGAAGTGTAATCCTATTCCCACATACAGGTTCCTTTTAAGTCATTGCTTTGTGTCATAAAGTTAAGTGTTAAAGAATCGGGTGAAAGCCAAAGATTGACTTGAATGCACTATAATAGACAGAGATCGGACTGAGAATCAAAGATAGAAATATCCCAAACATTTTATTGAGCCCAATCCAAGTGAGAGGCAAATAACACTCAATCAGTCAACCCAGAATAACAAAGACTACAGATCAAAAGAAGCGGGTCATGGGTAAATGAATGCAGAGAATCCTAACTGAGGTGCTTAGCGGTTAGAGATGGAACCAAGACTAGCTAAGTTAGGGAACCCGTTCAATGGATACACAACATGTATTTGAACTGACAAGGAAGTGATTTTTTGGCAAAGAGAAAAGGAGGTGGACCAAATTGGTTATTTCTAGATGACCAAGAAATAGAGGAGTGGAATCTTGGTTCAAATGAGAACCCCAGAATGCTAAAAACCAAAAAGCATATGAAGTTGGAGATCAAGGAAAAATCCAAGCAAGGATTTGAGAAATATAAATATTTCTTTACTTGGGAGTACATGGACTTGAAAGGTGTTGATCAAGAGGTGTGTCGGCATCGGATACCACTCAAGCTACATGTGAGACCAGTTGGGTTACAACGGTACAAGATGATTCCCAACTATGCCAAGAAGGTCAAGAAGGAGATTGATAACTTACTAAAGGCAGGATACATAACAGAGGTAGCAAACAGTGACTAGATTTTTTCAAATGTGGTGGTACCCAAGAAGAATGGGAAGTGTGTCAACTATCTAAAGTTGAATGCTCAAACAATCAAGGATCCATTCCCACTCCCATTCACAAATATGATGTTAGATGAAATAGAATGTCATGAAATGTATAGCTTCATGGATGGCTATAATGGCTATAACCGTTGAAGTTGCACCAAAGGATAGAGCAAAGACAACCTTCATCACTCAATGGGGAGCATTCATGTACCTAGTAATGCCATTCGGACTGTGCAATGCTCCAGCTGCTTTGCAACGTTGTATGATGGAGATTTTTAATGAGTTTATACACAAGTTTTTGGGTATTTTTATGGATGACTTTATAGTCTTTTCAACAGAAGAAATGCATTTTCTATTTTTGGAAATGGTCTTTGATAAATGCAAGGAAAAGAGGATTTGTTTAAACCCATTCAATTCAATCTTCGTGTCTAGAAAGGTCAACTTCTAGGACACATTGTTTCTAAAAATGGTATTGAAGTGGCTAAAGACAAGGCTAAAGACAAAGTCAAGTGTGTTCATGGGGTGAAGGAACATGGTATATAGATGATGTTGATGATGCCATATTGTTTCTCACTGCTTTTTCCTTATCTGTATGATGTCAAGATTTCTTCAAAAGATAATATTGATTCTTAAACTTTTGGCTCATAACAAACACCTATTATGACTGAAGATGATATAGGTATTGATATTTACGTTGATCTTCCAATTCATATTGAACATGGTACTTGTCATATCTATGATGATGATATTCTTGATAATTCTCTCACTACTTACAAGGATCCTATCAGGTACAATGATGCAATATCATCTCCACAAAAGGATCAATAGTAGAAGGCCATGGAAGCTAAATATGAATCTATTCTTCCAAAGGTACTTGAGTTCTTATTGAGCTATTACCTTGATGTACTCCTCATAAATGCAAATGGGTTTACAAAACCAAAACCAAATTGGATGGATCTTTTGACAAGTTCAAAGCTCGGGTAGTTATTGAAAGTTTTTTACAAATTGCAAGAGTTGGTTATCAAGAGACTTTTCGTTGTTGTTTGCATTACTAGTATTCACAGTTTTATTGGTATTGACTGTGGATTTTGATTTGAAGGTTGATCAAATGGACATCAAAATTGTTGTTTTTAATGGAGATCTAAAGGAATAAATATATATATAGGAACCTAAAGGTTTTATATTCAAAGGTAAGGAGGATTTGGTATGCTTCATCAAGAACCTTATGGTCTTTAACAAGCTTCACAAGCTTGGTATCAAAAGATTGACCTTTTTCTTACATCTCAGTTTTTTATCTCTTGTTTTCGGATCCTAACTTATATATCAAACGTCAAAATGATAGGGTTTTTATTCTTGCTCTATATGTGGATGGGACTATACCTGTCCAACAATCTCAACTTTCTTCAACAAGTAAAGGAGATTCCCAAAGGTTTTGTCTTCTGCATGTGACATGGTGCATTTGGGAGACATATGCTAATGTATTGGTTTTCAAATTCAATGGTATCATCAAAAGGGAATTTTGTTACATTGTCAAACAAAGTGCATTGAGGACAATGCTTAAGAAGTTCGCTTAGGCTTTACACATTCTGCTCCTACTCCTTGTTTTGTGAGTTCTACCAAAAACTTTCAACTTTTGTGGACCGATGGAGCGGTACCATTACATCAATCTTATGCTAATCTTGTTGAATGTCTACAATTTTTTGGATTATTCTCATCTTGGCATTCTCTTTGCGGTAGATTTTTTTAAGCAACATGTTGTCTCTCCATCTCTTAAGCATTGGTCTACATCAAAGCGTCTTTTGAACTATATTTGAAAGACACTATAGGTTTAGGATTGGTTTATCGATGTCAATAAAACTCTAATTCTATGAGTCACTTCTTCTTTTGGGATATACAAATGTAGAATGGGAAATCTCTCACTTATGTATAAGATCTAGAAGTGGATTGGTTGTTTTGTTTCTAAGACTAGTAAGAAGCAATGTTATGTAACAACTCGAGAGTTGGTCTAGCTTTGAAAATAGCTTGCAAATATTGGTCATCCTCCTCTGTTGAGTACATCACTCTAGGTTGATTATCAAAGTGCCATCAATCTTGAAGACTATGCTCAACTCAACAAGTCAAAACATATTGTAATGCAATATCATTATGTTCAATATGAAGCAAAGGAAGGCACAATTATGATTGAACATTCTCCCACTCATCAGATGTTTGCAAATATTTTTACAAAAGGACCAAATGCTTGCTTCAACCTCACTCTTTGGAAATTAAAATATTCTCATCATGTAGTAACATTGTATATACAATGTTATAACCTTGTAGACACTATACACCTCACACATACACATGCACATTGTAACCTTCTTGGTCATTTTATATATATGTATATGAAGGAGTACGAGCGGAAGTTCGACGCGAGAGAGAGTGCGAGAAGAAGAGCACGACGATATGGTGAACTCGCTCTACTGTAATGTGTAGAGCATAGTGAGTTCTTATTAGGTTTTTACAAAAGAATATGTGTACATACCTGGCGGCCCGCCCACTTACCTGGGCGACCACATTGGGCTTTATACCCCAACAACCTCCCACTTAAAGTCCAATGTGGTACTTTAAGTGTGAGAGAAGCTAATATACAAGAGATGTAGAGAAGTGATGTACTACCCTACACCGATCTGCTTGCGAAAATGCGCAAAGCTCTCTGAGGGAAGTCCTTTTGTAAGTAGATCAACAGGATTTTCTGTGGTGTGAACTTTGACAAGCTGAAGTTGCTTATCCTCGAGCATTTCCTTGATGAAATGATACTTCACATCCACATGCTTTGTCTTTGAGTGATAAACTGGATTGCGAGCCAATTGTATAGCACTTTGACTATCACAGTATAACACAGGCATCTCTTCTTTGATTCCCAAATCTGTTACTGGTCGATTAAGCCAAATTGATTCTTTGCATGCCTCTGATGCTGCAACATATTCAGCCTCTGTAGTAGACTGAGTAACACAATCTTGTAATCTAGAACGCCATGATACTGCTCCACCAGCCAATGTAAAGACATACCTTGACGTAGACCTTCGGTTGTCTAAGTCACCTGCATAATCTGAGTCTGTAAAACCCTTTACACTTAGCTCCTGACTCCCATAGCATATACGCATGCTCTTTGTAGCTTTCAGGTATCTCAATATTCCTTTTACTGCCTCCCAATGTTTCTTGCCTGGGTTTGACATGTATCGACTTACTACTCCCACTGCAAATGCAATGTCTGGGCGAGTAGCAATCATTGCATACATCAAACTACCCACTGCAGACGCATATGGAATCTTATCCATTTCGGACTGTTCTTCCTCACACACAGGACAATCTTGTTTGCTAAGTTTCACATATGGTGGCAATAGAACACTCAATGCCTTTCCCTTCTCCATATTGAAACGTTGCAAAACCTTGTCAATATACTCTGTTTGAGATAACCAAATCAACTTCTTTGATCTGTCTCTCTCAATGCGCATACCAAGTATATGACTTGCCTCACCCATGTCTTTCATGTCAAACGATTTTGCCATCTTTGACTTCAAAGCTGAAATTTCTTCCAAGTGCTTGCCAGCAATCAACATGTCATCCACATACAAAATAAGGATCAACCAACTACCATCCTTAGCCTTCTTTGTATATAGACAGTGATCGAACTCACTACGTTTGTAGCCTTGAGAAAGCATAAACTTATGGAATTTATGGTACCATGCCCTCCTTGATTGTTTTAAGCCATAAAGACTCTTTAACAACTGGCATACCCAATCTTCCTTGCCTTTCTCAACAAACCCTTCTGACTAGTGCATGTAAATTTCCACATCTTAATCACCATGCAAGAACGCTGTCTTGACATCCATTTGGTGCAACACCAAATCTAATATGGCAACCAATGCAAGAAAGCATCTCAATGTAGTCATCTTGACAACCGGAGAGAAGACTTCATCAAAGTCAATGCCTTGTTCTTGCTTAAAGCCCTTGGCAACAAGCCTTGCTTTGTACTTTGGCTGACTATCATGAGCGGTGATCTTATACCTGTAAACCCATTTACAAGGTAGAGCCTTTTTGCCTCGTGGTAATTTAACTAGCTTCCATGTCTGGTTTTTATGTAGAGCTGTCATCTCTGACTGCATGGCCAATTGCCAATTCTCGGAGTCCTTCATTTGCACTGCTTCCTTGTAACATGAAGGCTCATTGCAATCAGTCAACATGACATAGTTCATAGATGGAACAAACCTATCAGGAGGTCGCGTGACACGTCCAGATCTACACACAATAGGTGGCTCAGGCTCAGCCACAACCTGTGGTTCCACTCTATCCTGTCCTTGCTCCCCTTGAGCCCTGACATTTTGTCTTGCACGTGCAGGTCCATCTTCTTGGAAGACAACTCTTCCAAAGTCTGTACCCCATCTCACCAGAATTCATAGCCTAGAAAGATGCACTTTCTACTCTTTGGCTCAAGTTTGTTCCTAAATTCCTTTGGAACGTGAGTATATGCCTCACAGCCAAAGACTCTGAGATGCTTGTATGAGGGCACCTTGCCTGACCATACCATCTCTGGCACTGAATCCTTCTGCAAAACCTTGCTAGGAGATCTATTTACAAGATGAACAGCTGTTGATACAGCTTCAACCCAAAACCCATTTGGAAGCTGTGCATTAGACAACATACTTCTGACCTTCTCTTGTATGGTCCTATTCATCCTCTCAGCAACACCATTTTGAGGAGGATTGTAAGGAGCAGTAAGTTCACGTTTTATACCTTTTGACTCACAAAAGTCCTGAAAGGCCTTTGAAACATACTCTCCACCATTGTCAGTGCGTAAGCATTTAAGCTTCTTGCCACTCTGATTCTCCACAAGTGTCACAAACATTTTGAAAACACTAAACGCTTCATCCTTGTGCTTGAGAAAGTAAACCCATACTTTCCTCGAGTAATCATCTATAAATGTCATAAAGTAAGAAGCTCCCCCTAGAGATAGGTTAGGCATAGGTCCACACAAATCACTATGAACAAGTGCCAACTGTGTATCTCTTCTACTGCTTCTATGCTTATGTGGCTGCTGTGTTTGCTTACCATACAGACAATGTTCACAGAATTCAAAATCATTAAATGAAAAGCCAGGCAAATAACCAGAACGAGACAAGATTTCCATTCCCTTCTTGGACATATATCCTAACCGGCTATGCCACAAAGAAACGTTCGGCTGCTCGGTTACATTGATTACATTTTTAGAGACATTTGATACATAAATCATGTAAAGTCCTCCAGACTTTACTCCATGTGCTACTGTCATAAAACCCTTGGATATCTTCCACATGTTCTGTCCAAAAGTGGTGACGTAGCCAGCATCATCAAGTAAACATGTGCTGATCAAGCTCTTTGTAATTGCGGGAACATGTCTCACATTCTTCAGCGTGAAAGAAGAGCCATTCTGAAACTTCAATTGAACATCTCCAACACCTAAGATCTCACATGTCTGCCCATTGCCTAGCCGAACATGATCTTTAGTGGTCACATAAGAGGTAAACCACTCCTTGTTTGGAGACACATGAAGTGATGCCCCTGAGTCTATAATCCAGTCACTCAGTGCATTTCCATCAGATGCTGTAAGAAGAGCTGAGTCCATTGTATTCTTCAAGAAGTAGATGTCTCCTGACACTAGACTATCATCCTCTGCAACAGTGTTTGTCACATTTATTTCTTGAATCTTCACTGAGGACTTGTTCTTCTCACCATGGTCTTCAGCTTTCTCTTTGCCTTTTTCTGCTTTCCATTCTCTGCAGTCTCTTTTCATGTGACCCTTCTTGCCACAATGGTAGCATTCTATGTCACTCTTCCCTTTAGCACTGCGGGACTTGCTACGAGAGTGATTCCTCTTTCCACCTTTGTACTTTTCTTTGGTCCTTCCCCTGACAACTAAGGTTGTTCCTTTGCCTTTGTCCATTGTCTTTCTATTGGTTTCTTCAGTAAGTAGACTTCCTTCTACACCTGCTATGTTCAAACCATCTGGAGGTGCAGAATTACTCAAAGTTGTGCGAAAAGTGTCCCAACTTTCCGGCAATGTGATCAACAGGAACATAGCTCTAACAGGTTCATCAAACTTGGCACCTTGAGCTGACAACTGACTATAGATTGTGTTGAATTCATTCAAATGATTGGACATAGGTGTCCCTTCTTTCATCTTCAAGTCAACAAGCTTCTTAAGCTAGTATACCTGTGAAGCTGCACTCTGCTTCTCATAAAGATCACTGAGCTTTAACCATGCTTGATAAGCCGACATCTCGTCTGCTACATTGAAGTAAACGCTTTCTGCCAAAGTCAACATAATGGTAGAAAGTGCCAATTCATCCATTTCGCTCCATTCATCTTCGTCCATATCTTCTGGTTTTATCCCCTTGAGCTTTATAGGTTTTATCTGCTTCTTTTGTACCAACACGTGCCAAATCTGCTTCTTCCACAATGGGAAATTGGTTCCATCCAACTTCTTGATATTGTAAAGAGCAGTGTCCTGTGATCCAGCCATAGCTACGCTTCACAGTAGTTTACTTTCCTGTGAAAAATTCGGCAGAGTTTCCCCTGTAAACTGACCTCTAAACCAATATCAACCTGTCAAATGAACCAAGAAAGCTTCAGATTCTGCATAAATTTCGGCAGAGTCTCCTTTGTAAAATGGCTATGGTGTACTCAAAAACAGACCAAAAAACAGCTCAAAAAACACTGTCTCTCTGACACTGTAAGCTGTGGGTAAACCTGTCCTGCACCTGTACTGTCTCTGACTGTTCTGTCAGTGTCTTGTAAGCATAGACTGCGACAATGCCTCAACAGCAATAAAACAAAGATGCAATCCCAACTGTCTAACTCACAGTCAATACATCCTAGCTGCCTATCTAAGGGTGCTCGAGGGATCGCTCCAAGACCTGTATCACCGAAAGGATCTCAACATTCGAGAATCCCCCAGCTCAATAAAACCTCACTCAACCCTCAACAAAGGCTGCAGTAAATCTGACAGTACATAGACTTCCCACAAAGTCATACATCCACAAATTTCCCACTGTATGTTGTAACCGTTGCGGCAGTTGTTTGCTGCGTGACTCACAGCCAACAAACCCTCAACAGACATACATCATCTCTGACAATACATCCCATGTGGAAGTACCTGCAATGTCAGGATGAAATCTGGAATATCAAGCAACAAACACAAGCTACCTGATGAACTAGTGGATATTGCTTACAGTCTGTGTGTAGATGCGCCCGTGTCGTATGTGACACGCCTCCAAGAATTGTGAGCCGTCCTTCGATGTGTAGACAGCCACAAATCAACACTCTTGGAGTGTCGATATCCTCAGCACCTGCAGTCGTAGGCCGAAAACCCCAAATTTGTAGAGTCGGAACTGCACCCGCCGAGACCACGTAGTCGAAAATGGCCTGCGCAGACCTTTGTCGAAGCCGAACGGTGACCGAGATGACCTCAGAATGAAATTCTGACAACACCAAGCCCTTTGGGCACACCACGAGATTTGGGGCCGTGCCTTCGCCTGTCGAATTTCACTCCAATTTGAGCTGGTGACTCTAGCCTCCTGCAGTGCTGCCCTGAGCCTCGATCTGAGCTCTGATACCAGTTGAAGGAGTTTAAGCGGAAGTGCGACGCGAGAGAGAGTGCGAGAAGAAGAGCACGACGATATGGTGAACTCGCTCTACTGTAATGTGTAGAGCATAGTGAGTTCTTATTAGGTTTTTACAAAAGAATATGTGTACATACCTGGCGGCCCGCCCACTTACCTGGGCGACCACATTGGGCTTTATACCCCAACAGTATATAGATTCACTTCACACATGCACCTTAATTCTTCTTGGTAATCATTGTATATTTGTATATAGGGGCTTTGTTTTTTCCCTTATAATTTCCAAGGGTTTTCTCATCTGCATCTAGAGACCTTTGTTTGAATGGGGGTGTTAGAGCTATATATAGCTTGCCCTAACTAGACTAAGCCTCACCTATATATACATGACTTTTGATTGATATGATTTAGTCTTTGGGAGCATACATAATGTCTTGGTTGTCTCTACATGACAAGAAACAAGAAATGGCACATGGAGAAACTTTGTAGCTTTGTGAGAAGCTTTGCACAAATGAAGAAAAAAACTTTCTGTGATGCATCTCTCTCATGATTGAAATGGAAAAAACTTTGAGCTTCTCACAAAGCAAAGACTTTTTGAAAAGATCAGTAGGGTTGTCTTCTGTAGGCACATAAGCCAAGCTAACATCTCCATAGAGTCTCTTATTGACATTATGATAATGTACCTCAATTTTTTTCTGCAAGCATGAAACATCCAAAGCACTCTAATTATCAGTATAGATCATGGTGTCAAAGTGCTATCCAATACCCAAGTCATTCAAAAGGCATCTGATCCAAAACAAGCTACCTTGTACTCAGACTCCTCACAACTCGAAGTGGCTTCTATAGGCTACTTCTTGCTCAACCAAGATAGGCATGAGTTGTCGAGCATGAAACAAAGACCATTAGTGGATACCCTTGTGTTATAGAAACCAGCCCAATCTGCGTCTTAAAAATATTGTAAATATGGCGACAATGATCCTTATTGGGATAAAACATATCAAGATGTATAGTACCACTCAAGTAGCAAAAGATCCGCTTTACTCCCTTCCAAGGTGTAGACCCTAGCTATGCATAAATGTGCTCACCTATGATACTTCTTATTGAAAATCTGGCTTTGTAATTCATATATAAATGAGGCAACCAATAGCCTGCTAATAGAGTGTGACTTCGAAGTAGTTTACAGCATCATTAAGACTAAGCTTCAAACCTATCTCCATAGGAGTAGCAATAGGCTTGCAATCCTTAAGGCTAAATCTACATAAAAATTTCTCAATATACTTAGTCTAATACAAAGCAATTCACGGGAGCAAGTTTGCCCTTGCTTTTTTTTAATGACATCCTAGTGTACAATGCATCTGCTTAGGCAACACAAATTATATACGAAGGAATCTAAGTATGAGTTTTTGAAGGCATAAATTCACTATTTGAGACAAAAACTCTGCTACATGCTTTTATATGGATCAATCCAAAGTGGACGCCATCCGTAAATAACCTTCTCCTAAAATTTTGAAAAAGCTCCAAATTTTCTTAAGATTTGTAGATTTTTAGCACAGGTTTGTAAAAAACTATGTTAGAATTGTTGTTTCTATGATGAACCAATTGAAATCCAAGGGCAAAATATTTCATCAAAGAGAAGCTCAACAATGAAGCTTTGATGCACTTAAGGCCGCTCTAGCTAAAACACCCACTTCGGCTATTGTGGATCCTATGAAACCCTTTGTGCTTGAAATGGATTCCAGCAATTGAGCTATTGGAGTAGTTATTCTTCAAGAAGAAAGGCCAATCTCTTTTGAAAGCAAGAAACTCAATTCGGAGCTATATGCAATAGTGTTTGCTTTGATAAAGTAATGACATTATTTGTATGGTGCTCAATTTGGTATAGTGTTTTACATGAAAGTATTAAATGGTTTACACAACACTTTGACTTGAAGGGTTTAAAATCCATGTGGACTAAGATTCTTCAAGAGTATGACACAAAGCTCCGATATCATAAAAGATGATACAAGGTGCTAGTTGATGCTCTTAGTAGGATACTTGCGATCAAATCGCTTATATTTGTGGAACTTAAAAATGAGGTTTTTAGAGTCTCTTAAGGGTATATGTGAGCATGATGATGAATACTCCAAGGTGTGGAGTCATATAGAAAAGAGGAATCCTTCTCACTCCAATGTTGATAGTGTGTCTATTTCCTCCATACCCGGTTCTCCTCTTTTGAGTGATAAGTTGATTAGATCGAATAATTTTTCCATTGATGATGGGTACCTACTTCAAAAGGGAAGATAACATAGATATTTGATGCTAAATTCTTTATGATTGTCATGATAATCCTAGTACAAGGTACTTACGCATAAAGAAGACTTATGCACTCGTATAATGATAGTTTTATAAGCTAGGCTTACATGGGTATTTTCAAAACTGTCTTACATTGCCAAAAATGTCAAGTTAATAAAGTAGAATGCCTAAAGGCAAGAGGTCTCTACATCCTTTAGAGATTCCCAACAACGACAAATGGAAGAGTATTTCTATAGATTTTATTATGGGTCTATTGACCACCGTACGCGATTATGACTCACTATGAGTGATTGTAGGTAGGTTGACTGAACTTTGTAAGTTTATTTTAACCAAGTTCGTTGCTAAAACTCTAAAATTAACCAAACCACAAGTCATTTAATTATATGGATTGCCCATCAGTATTGTGAGGGATCTTGATTCCAATTTTAACAATCATTTTTGAAGGGTTGTCTTTAAATAGTTGGAAAAAAACTCAATATCAATATTGTAGATCATCCAAAGATGGATGGGCAAACTGAATGAGTTAAGTATTAGAGAATATGTTGATGGGGGCTTTTCACAAGCCAAGCTCCCATACCCCTCTTCTCTCGTCCCTACCCCATGAAAACCCCCTCTTAGGGAGGGAGTGATAAAAGGCATTGGAAAAAGTAAGAAAAAAAAATAAAGTATGATTATGTAAATATATAAGAAAGGTAAAATAGGCCACCTCATGCCTGCGGGGTAGCCCATCCCCACCTTACCTCCTTTTTCTTCACTGTTGCCCCGTCGGGTGTCCCTTTTCCTCTCCTCCACTCAAAAGGTCAACCCCCTCTCTCTTCTCCTTGTCCTTTCTCCTTTCTCTCTCCCCTCAAGCTACCCCACCTCTCACCAATAATGCATTATAACTCACCAATAATGCACCCTAACTCACATGCAACTTACCCTATCTTCCAAAATAGTATATCCCACCCCCTCTTTCTCTCTCCTATCATATCCCATGACCCAAATACCCCCCTCTCTCTCTAAAGGGCGCCATGTCTCTTGTCTTGTAGCTAAATAACCTCCCCCACACTCACACACACTCAGTTTCTCTGAAAAAGGTGTCCACAGACCCATCCCCACCCGGTGGTTACCTGATTTTTCTTTTGTTCACACATATCTGCACACAGATTCACCTCTGAACACACTCCCCTCTTGTAATTACTTTATTCTCCATGTCACCTCTCACCTTTTTTCATCAACCCATCTCTCTCTCTTAGTCTCTCTCTCATGAGACTGCTGTTCTGGCACATATACACACAGCCAGACAAGTGGGGCCCACAGTCACATGGCCTATGTAGATAATGATTTCTTCATTTCTAAATTCTAGAATTTATCCCCCCTCCTCCCCTATATAAAGAGGGGTCACCATCACACTAAGGACACACACCATCACCAAAGAGTACACTATGCACTGTGTGTGCCTAGTGCACACACACACACACACACACCATCACCAAAGAGTACACTATGCACTGTGTGTGCCTAGTGCACACACACACACCCACACCATCACCATCACCGCAATCACCATGCTCGTCTTAAGCATGACCTCTACACCCTTGGGCTATGGAAGATGAAGGGAAACTAAATGAAGGATGATGGCCGTAACCCTCGTGCGAGTCTTCGCCATCAACTCCCACCTATCCGCCATGTGCTCTACCACGCTCTCCCTTCTCATTTCCCTACCCTATGCTCCCCATTTCATCGCCTTATTCTCTAAATAAAGCTTGAGGTTTTGTGAGTATGTTTTCTTGCAATGTTTTGCCCATGTGAGGTGTGCGGAATCGCCACCTAGTTTTGTGTTTGGAGTGAGCTTGTGTATGTGTGAAGGGTGTGCGGATTCGCCATCCTTTTGTGGTGCCTAAGTACTAAGCCGCTATACCCCCTCCCTCACTCTCTCTCTCTCTCTCTCACACACACACACTTGATCTCATTCCCTTTCCTCTTCATCATTGCTCCCAAGCATCCATCTCTCTTGGATGAAAACTTTGTTATGGTGGTGTGTTGTTTGCGTCCTAGCCGCTGAAGCTAGGTGGTGCCCCCTGTTTGCTTTACCATGACAGGCTCGAGGCGCGCCATTCGGTCCCTGGTGTTTTAGAGGCCGTCGGGGTTCGGGGTTCGCTTTGCTCCCGTCATTTGGTGCCCCCACTGAGGATCTTTTCATGAAACCTTTCAGTTTACAAGACTGAAACCCCTAAACTATTGTGAATGGATGAATGGCTAGCAGGATTTGCTAATTGGACGACAGAAGAAAAAGAGCTCCAAGCACAACTAGACGAACTCCGCATCTCCATCGAAGCTCGAGTGTCAGGCGTAACGGTAATCGATTTGCAGTGGGAGAGTCAACCAACACGCCAAACCCAGTGGATATACATAGGCCAAGTGCCAATAAGAAGAAGGAGAAGGTCGAAACCATGTCCGCAACCTACAACCAACCCACAACAACAAAATGGAAGGAGCTCTATACAATAGAGAATCAACACTATTCTACTTTGAGAATCGGGTAACTCAAGTCACCGAGGTAATTATCACAGTCAGTTTTCAAGTCGCACCTGATGCTGCAGCACAGATAACGGAATCATTGGCTCACACTCTCACTGAGTTTGTTTCAGGAAAGAACACCACCCTCTCCCACAAGCTAGGACAGTGACTAAGCACCTCTAAGCTTCACATGAATCAGTACAACCTACCTCAAAACAGATCACACATACCAACACGTGTACGCTCAATCAAGGTAATAGTGGATTTGAAGGCTCACTACCAGCACGTCATTGACACCATGCTGAGTGGGGAGCGATTTTTTGAGGTTCTGGCATTAGATCAACCATTTTTCCTACCTTTGGTACAAGGCAATGTACCGTTTGAAGTTTTAATCTATGTCCTAGTATAAGAGGGTATACACGCCTCCTTGTAAAGAAGAAAAAAACTTTTGCAAGTTAAGCAGTGTGTCTTTCTAGCTCTCTCTCAGTAATCATGGCAAGTGTAGCATTTCCAGCATTTAAAGGAAACAAGGGGGAGGATTTGGTAACAGACTTCCTAGATGACTTTGAAGTAGTGAGGCGCTCCGGGGCAGGCAACAAGAAGAGCAACCTCTAGACACCCTTCAAGGCTCCCGTGCTGCTCAATGGGGCTGGGGCACAACACAACACAAACCAAAACAACAAACCCACGGCCAAATTCCAACTACACAAGGGGCACCACCTAGTTTAAGAGCGAACTAGGACGCAAAAGAGGAGAATCGTTAGAGCAACCCACAAACAAGCAAGGAATTTACACTAACCCTAACACCAATGGAACACTCACACACTAAAACACGAGAGAGAGAGAGAGAGAGAGAGAGAGAGAGAGAGAGAGAGAGAGAGAGAGAGATGGTGTACAACTTAGCTTCAACTTTATATTTTGCACAAAAAGGAACTTAGAGCTTGTGGAATCAAGTGACAAGATTTGGTTATAGCATCACTAGCACATTGTCTTAGGGTTATGGGAGCCCTCTCACCATCCACCCTCTTACAATGGTAGCCAAACAATAGCCAATGAATCACAAGCAACAAAACAACAACCTTCAATGAAACAAGTCACCTTATGAAGCTGAATGAGTTTGCCAAGCCAAATTGGATGAGAAGCGTGAGCCTTTGGACATGAATTGCACCCAAAACTATCAATTCATTGATGTTGGGGTAGATACAACAATGGTAGGAAGAATATTTTCTACTCGCACTCACTCAAATTAGCTCAAGCTTTTCTATGCACCAAGGTGATGGTGTATAGAAAGCTTACTCTCTCTTTACAACCAAGATAGAACTGGCGTGTGGTATGCTCAATCTAGTGTGCAATGGTATAGTGATGTCTTTTACAAGGAGGAATGGGTTCTATTTATAGGTTTTAGAAGCCTTGATTAGGATTAAGCCTAATTAATTTTATTAGGAAAGATCAAGGATTATGAATTTTTATGAATTTCAAATGAGAATGGGGTCTCTCTTTTCTCTTGAGTCACATGGATGTGGGCTCAAGTAAGAGAATTATTGATGTGGTGAAAGGAGAGAAACTTCCATGGGAGTGAGTGAATTTGGTTTACTTGTGCGGTTGCCTACTCCATATGTTGATAGTGTGGGTGCATTTTTACAAGAGAAGTTAGTTGTTAGTGGTAATAATCACTAGAATTGTTAGTGATACATTTACAATGGGTAGGATGAGTTGATTTGATGAAGGAAGAGGGGTGAATTAAAAGAGAATCATTGAGATGGTGAAGCTTTGAAGAAGCTTGAACTCACCCTTGTGTAGATTGTGGAAAAAATGACCGCTGCTCTTCTTCTTCTTCTTCGCTTCTTTACGCCGCCGCCACGGTTGACCACCACGATGAAAAGAGGATTTGTTGATGAAAAATCCTCAATTTGCAGAAGTTATCATTGTTAAGATGCTGAATTTTAGATATTTTTAGGAGAGGTAAATGAAATTGTAACATAGAAGCAATAGAGAGAGACATGGAGAGGGTGTATGTATGTAGAGGTTCATAAAATAACTACAGGGATGAGAGAGAAGGGTAATGGTGAAGAGGGTGGGAGAAGCCATGGAAATTGTAGGTTTGAGTGAGGGAAGGAGAGGGAGGGATGTGTAAGAGTGAGTAGGTGTGTGGAAGGGTGAGAGAAGACTAAGGGCTACTTGTGAGAAAAGTGGGCAGACTGGGGTCCACTCAAAAAATCATAGCTCACCGCTGGTAGCTCCAAAAATCATGAAAAAATTTGAGGTGATTATTCAGAGCGTGGGCTACATTTTCTCTTTTGACCACCGCTCCAAATTCGGAGTGGAGATAGGTGCCAAAATTCTCACCAAAAAGCCTGTTTTTATGCCTGCAAAAGTCTCTTAGTGGCCCCCTCCTTTGTTGAATTTGTACAATGCATCCAAGAGTGAGCCCCTCCTTTGTCATATTATAATACAAAGCATCCAATTTTCCCTTGACCCATGCATGGAGGAGGATTATTGGTGAATAAAGAAATATATACATGGTGGGACTAGTGTATGGACTATTCACAGACCTTAGCTCAATGAGCACATGGTGTTAGAATAATGAGTAAAAATAATAATAAAAATATGGAGGAGTTATGGATATGGAAAGATATTGGAATCATATGATATGGTCCCTCCTTGAATTATTTTGGGTGAAAGAGGAAAAGGTATGCAAGTAAATAATATAATAAACGTAACCAATGAGTAGAAATCAATTTTTTGTTTTCACGAGGGTGAGGGTGAAAATGTGGGAGTGATTTGTATAAAGGAAAAATATGAGGTTAGAGTATGTACATATTGGCAAAAAATATAATTATGGTGTAAGAGGATGAAAGAAGGTGTACATAGGTTTAATAAAACACACCTAAGTAAAAATATTAAAATAAAATACCAAAATAATTATAAAAAATCCCTATATTTAGGCCATATATACAATGAAATATTTACACACAAAGAGGCCATAATATACTTTTATTTTTTTATTTTTTTGGCTCAACTAACCCAGTGACTAGCTAATTGAGGGTTTTTTAAGAAAATATGGGAAAAGTCCCCTAACTCACACACGCCTATGTACAATGAAAAGGTAAGAATAGCTATAGTGTTTAGGTGATTTTGCTAGGGTGGGATAACTCACTATGGCAATTACGAAGAGCCGAAAAACGGCTATCAGTAGCATGTGTAGTGAGCAACAAAGATACGGATGAATCCCGGGTTAGAATCTTTAAGCATCTCATGAAGCTAAAAGCTAGATCATGGTACAATGCACTTCCACAAGCAACCAAGGATGACTGGGAACCCTTAAAAACCGCTTTTAAGAGGCGCTTTGGGGGAGGTACCACTTCAGAAAAGTTGTGGGACAAGTTGAGAGACTTGAAGCAGGAGGGTCTTTTAGAATATGTCACCTATGAGTCCAAATTTGTGGATTTGTGGGAACGGTGGGTTGAGTCACTGGCAAGGGTGGAAGCTGCACCCGATTTCCTAAAAAAAGATCGGTTCACGCATGGCTTATGGCCGCTTCTCAAGGAGAAGGTGAAAGGTAGATTCCTGGCTACGTACGAGTTAGCCGTTGAGATTGTTCGCCTTAAGGACAAGAAGCTGCAAATGAAAGCCAAAGAAACTGAGTCAACAGAAACAACAACATCACGTCAACCAGCAACTACGACAACCACCATTCCACCACCACCACCGGCTCTTGGGGTAAGAGATGACCAACAAGATATGTTGGCCCATATTACTGACCAACTGCAGAATTTTTCTGTCCACTAAATACAACAAGGGAGGAGTCAAGAAAGAGATCAAGACCCTGGAAGAGCACGACGACAAAACAGGGAGTATCATTGCTACAACTGCGGAGAAGACGGTCACGGTATGTACTACTGTCCCAAACTAGAGGAGGTAGGAGGAACCAATTGTCACCCCCTAGAGAAAGAACACCCCCACCCCGAGCACCAACCCCACCAACACAAATTCTACATCCACCCCAGACACCACTACAAGCATCCATTCCACCTCTTCCACCAGCCCCACCACCTGATCGCCTTGTAAACATCATAAGGCTAGAAGAGAAAGGAAAAGCCGTAGTAGTGGATCCACCCAGAGCAAAGGAGAGGGACAAGGGTAAGGAGAAGGTAACCTTTTTAGAACCACTTGAGGCCATGACTGTGAAAAGAGCTAGGAGGGAGAAGGCTACACAATCAGATGATGAGAGAAGCATGAGAGGAGAAACTAGCAAGAGGCCATCCAGGCCACGACGGAAATTGGGCATCACCGACTTCCAGGCAGGGGAAAGTTCTAAGCCCTATGATCTAACATTGGATGTGGCAGAGCAAGGATCGAAGATTACATGGCCACAGCTGCTACATCTTGTACCTAAGTAAGGCGACAATGGTCTAAAATGGTAAGTACAAGACGCTCCAAAACAAAGGTAGCTGGAGCAATTTCGGGATGCAACATGGATGACATCCTTCCAATTGTCAACGTAAACATAAAAGGAAAGAGGGTTGGAAACACCTACATTGATGGAGGTGCACAAATCTGTGTAATGAGCGAAGCTATGATGCTTCGATTAGGGCTCGAGGTTGACAGGCCTTCTCCATGCAAGGCAAAGATGGCAAACAACGCAAAATTAAAGTGTGTGGGTGTGGTAAGTGCCGTGAAAATCAAAGCTTTCAACACTGAGGTAGAGGTAGATGTTTTTGTAATGCCTACTAAGGGGGAGGGCTATCCACTAATTTTGGGAAGGCCATGGTTGATGGCCATGAAGGCAAAACAGGACTGGGGTACTGGCCTTCTACGCATGACCGGTAAGAAAGGGGAGACAATCTACTACGACATGAGGATTGGCAAGCAGAAGCAAATGAATCTGGAAACATCGGCAGATGAAACCACTAGCGAATCTTCCAGTTCTGAGGAGGAGACCACATCCACCGACGAAAGTGACAGTTCCATTGATGTGATGGGTATCATTATGAAGGATCCACAAAGGGTAAGCACAACTGGTGATCCATCACAAAAAGGGCAACCGAATGAAGAGGAGAGCAAATCACCTGGCCTAGGAGGAAGTAGGTTGAAGGGTATGTTGTCTACGGAATTAACACTTGAGGAGAAAGATAGTTTTTTGCAAATGTTGATGGGATTTCCTAACCTGTTCATTGACAACTATGAAAGAATCACAGGCATTACAGTGGTGGAACATCATATTAAGCTGAAGGAAGGGGTAAAACCAGTTGTGCAAAAGCTACGACGACTGGGGGTCATACAAGAAAAGGCACTCTTGGCCAAGGTAAGGAAACTGCTGGAGGCGGGATTCATCTATCCTGTAGAAAACTCAGAATGGGTGTCACCCGTAGTGGTGACGCCTAAAAAGAATGGTAAGTGGAGGGTCTGTGTTGACTACAAACCACTAAATGCAGCTACAAAGAGAGACCACTTTCCTCTCCCTTTCTTGGATGAAATTCTGAATGAAGTAGCGGGTTTTGAATGCTATACCGTCTGTGATGGTTATTCTGGATACTTTCAAATACGCATAGCCTTGGAAGATCAGCTAAAAACCACTTTTATCATGCCCTGGGGTTGTTTTGCATACATGGTTATGCCATTTGGTCTCACAAATGCACCTGCCACATTCCAAAGATATATCACATATGTTTTTCAACCGTTCTTTGGAACATCCATAAGAGTGTTCATTGATGATTTTTGTATATATAGCTCCCGTATTTCACATTTAGAAAAGGTAACTGAAGGTTTGGCCAGGTTGCAGAGCCTAGGTGGGCAATTAAATGTGGATAAATGCCACATTGGGGAGAGTAAAGTCATTCTACTAGGCCATGAAATTTCAGCAAAAGGTATCAACGCCTACCCAAGTAAGGTGTCCGCACTCATAGCCCTACCTTCACCAACGATCGCACGTCAACTGGTCTCTTTTCTACAGAAGGTGAGGTACTTAAGTAGATTCATACATCTACTATCACAACTTGTTCTACCACTGCAACAACTCACTCAAAGATCAACTTTCACTTGGGACGAGGAAAGCGAACATCACTACAACAAGGTAAAGGAGGTCTTAGCCACTCTGCCAACTATCTCATCACCTAAGTGGGATGAAAAATTCTATGTCACCTCAAGTGTTGGTGATGACTCGTTGGGGGCTGTGCTACTCCAAAAGGATACGATGACATCTTTTATGAGGCCAATCTACTTCTCTAGTCGAATGATGACAGCAGGAGAGAAAGGTTTCACCCATGTGGAACACTTAGTCCTAGCTCTTAGATTTGCAACTACAAAGTTTAGGTCATATTTGTTGCCTAAGCAATTTGTGATTCTAACCATGGATGAAATATTTCCCTATGTTGTACAACACATGGATGTGTCTGCTAGAATTACTAAATGGCTAGTTCGTCTGCAAGAGTTTGACTACACGGTACAGGTAGAAAGCACGACAAGGGCAAGTTTGGGGAGAATCCCTACCAATTGTGCACGCACACTATCTTCTACCTTGAAAGAGTATTGAAACTCTTGCAACTCCATAATCCACTTTGAGATCCTAGTACTAAGATTCATTTGAGATGACACCCAAGGGAACAAATTTTCTGCAGTGAGAATTACAAAAGGTTTTGGTAGCAGGTAGGATCTAAACTTTCTCACCGCAAACATGAGAGGAAGCATCATGAGTTCTGCTTCTGTGTAGTCTCTCTCCAAAGCATTCATGACCCTACTAGCAAAGTAGATGGGTCGCATCCTTGTACTGTGGGGATCTTGTTGTAGCAACACAGCACCAATTGTTTCTTTCCCAGCACTAGAGCTAACAAAGAATGTGTACTCCCAACAAGGAGGCATGAGTGTTGGTAGCTCTGACAAAATGACTTTAATGTTACAAAAGTACTCTTCAAGCTCATCAGACCATGCAAATTCTACTTGTTGTGTCAACTTTTGCAAAGGGTGAAGTAACTCCGAGGCTAAGTGAATGAAGCGTGACATATACTTCACCTTTTGAATGAATGAGATGACCTCCTTAAGACTCTTGGGTGATGGTAGCTCAATAAGAGCCTTTGCCTTCGAAGGATCCACTTCAATGCCTTTGTAAGAAACTTTATGACCAAGCAAGATTACTTCATCCTCACCTATATGGCACTTGTCGGGGTTGAGTTGACCTCCCATGTCGTAGAGCTTCTTTAAACCTTCTTCTACCCTTTGTAGATGCAATGATTTTGAGCTATAAATACAGAAATCATCAATGAACACCCTAATTGACTTTCCAAAGAATGCTTGAAACACCATATTCATGAAACGTTGGAATGTTGCAGGAGCATTTGTCAGACCAAATGGCATGACTCTAAAAGCATAACAACCCCAAGGAGTGATAAAGGTTGTTTTCAATTGATCCTCCAGTGCAATCCCTATTTGAAAGTAACCTGAGTAACCATCGTACACAGTGTACTTCTCATGACCAGCTACCTCATTTAGTATCTCATCCTGGAATGGGAGGGGAAAGTGATCTCTCTTTGTTGCCTCATTGAGGGGACGGTAATCCACACACACCCTCCACTTGCCGTTCTTCTTAGGAGTGACAACAACAGGAGAGACCCACTCTGAATTCTCCACTGGATAAATGAACCCTGCTGCTAGAAGCTTTCTTACCTCCTTGAGTAAAGCCTGCTCCTTGATGACTCCTAGCCTTCGTAGCTTCTGAGCCTTAGGTGTGGCCTCTGGCTTCAACTCAATTTTGTGTTGAACAGCATCTACTCCACGCACATCGGTGTAGTCTTTAGCAAAAAGCCTAGGAAACTTCCTTAGCACACATTTGAACTCCTCTCTTTCATCCTTTGTAAGTGTTGTTGATAGCATACCTTCCAACATCCCTTCATCTTGATCACCTTCGTTCTCTTGAGGACCTACCTCCTCCAAGCCTTGACAAGAGGTCTCTTGGTTGCTTGGCTTAAACCTTACCCCCATGACTTCGATGGAAGACTCCTCTTCAGTAATGCTGCCGCTACTTTCTTCTTCTGAAGTGCTATCGGTCCAACCTTCTTCCGTCTCACTTTGAGATGATTCTTCCTGGAGCTCCTCTTGGCGTTGCTCCTTCATGTCAAAGACAACCTTCTTGTGATTGTCATTCCTGCAAATTAGCTTTCCACTCTCCCAATCCTGCAAAGCTCGCATTTTCATTAGCCATGGTCTTCCTAGGATAAATGGGTAACCATTTCCCTTGGTAGACATGACATAGAAATCCACTGCCTTCTTAATGCCAAAGGCCTCCACAAAAACATTTTTACAAATGCCTACGCACCTAGCCTTGCTATTGTTTGCCATCTTGACCCTAATTTCAGGTGTCTCATGGATGTGCATGCCTAGTTTTTGCATGAGTCCCTCTGTCATGATGCAAATTTGTGCACCCCCATCCACTAGACCTTTCCTAACCAATCTCCCTTTGATGTAACAGTCTAGCACCGGTGTAATGTCCTCATTCATTTCAGCTTGTGCAATTTTTACAACAGGCACACTCTCTTTTACCTTTCTCCTAGTGCTAACTGCCCTTGTTAAATCCCTCCTAACTTGTGGACATAATGCAAGAAATTGAGGCCATGAAATATCAGGACCCTTACCTCTCATGTCTTCCAACAAGTTGTACGGAGCCATACCATGTCCAAGAGGGAAGTCTTGGAGGTTGATACGACGTCGAGTCCTCTTGGTTTCCTTGGTTCCCTTTGCCTTCTTGCCTTGTCCATGGTCACTCTGTGATGTGACTCCTTCTTTCTCTTTACCTTTTCCTCGGCCACGCTTAATTCCATTGGCTTCCATGTCAACCTCCTTTGAATTTGTCACCTCTACCACATGCACATTTGGATCTGGCAAAGGTGGAACTCCTTCTACCCCTTGTGGAGGTGGTCTTGGTCCATTTGGCCTTTGTAGAAGCCTTGGTTGTTGACCAGTTCCTTCACCTGCATTCATCACTGGGTAATTCAAGTTAGGCCTCCCTGGCTCCCCACGGGGCCAAGGACAATTATACATCCCATGTCCAGACTCTCCGCAATTCCAACATTGCAAGACTCTCCTAGGTCGTGGATCTCGCTCTTCAGACTTCTTTGCTTGTCCCTTTGAACCTACAGCTTGTGCAAGGTGAATTGACAGGCTGCTTAAAGATTCGTTTAACTTCTCAATTACTTCCGCCGTTACCTCAGGAAGCTCCCTTGATGTTGATGCTTGTGACTTACCTTTGGGTCTAAGACCTTCTATTGGAACCTCTCCCCTTAAGCACTTGAGTTTCCTATACTTCTCAGCAGCCCTAGTTTCAGCTGCATCAAAAGTAGCAGGTGCACCCGCCTCAACTTTTACCTTAAGGTCAGGAAAGAGTCCGGTTATGAACCTCTCCTTCTTTAAAAATTCTGCACCATCACCAGGGTTAGTAACATTTCGTATCCATAGAGCCCAAAGACGTAGAAACTCTTGCTTGTACAAGTAGTAGTCATCTAAGTCTTTTTGCTTATGAGAAACAATGTCTTGCCATAGTTTTTGAGTGTTTTGGGGATCAAAGAAGTATCTCTTAAAACGATTCAAAACTTCTATGTAATTCCCCTTAACTTCCTCAGGCAAAGAGTCAAACCAAGTACTAGCATCTTTCCTAAGGACCACCTCAAACATTTCTACACGTTCTTGATCGGTTACTATCCTCTTGATACGGCAAGACATCTTGAAATTTGCTAAAAATAATTCTGCATCCTCTCCAGGCTCTCCAAAGAAAAGAGGATATCCAGACATTTGTCGTTGGCTCTCCATTATTATGAAAGATTACAATACGAGTTACAATAAGGGATACAATAGAGATCTAGAACCACTCGCCTGCAAATGAAGAAGTGAGAAAATACCACTCTAGGTTTTCTTCTTCAGCTATCCAAGCTTCAATAAGGTCTCGATTTGTTTGATCAAAACAAAAGGGTAGACTATTGATGAGCTCTAAGAAGGGTTGAAATTCTTCAAAGCTAAGGCGATAAACAGAAATCTCTAGAACTTCCTTTTCTGGATCCAAAAGAGCAACCACGTCCCAAGTGATAAATTGCACTTGCTCTACAATTCCCAATGCACAAGCGGTTTGTATAAAAACTAGATCTTCATGCTCGTCGAAGGCCGTGAGAAAGTAGCAATTGACTAGGAGCTCCTTTCCTTCGAGTTCCACACAGTCGGAGTGAGGCAACCTTCTCACAATTTCATAAAGAACATCCTCATCAAGTCCAATCAAGTTTGCAAGATTTAAAGACTCCACTTGTGCTACAAAATTCCTGGACAAAAACTCCTTAGGATTATGGTTAAATCATTCAAAAGCATAAAGAGATTTACAATGTCTCTATGAACAAAGTGTCATAGAAAGTAGAGAAGGATGAGAATTTATACAATTTTGCAATCTTCTCTATGCTCTCTTTATTAAGACAAGCTCTGAATAGCTCCCTATCTCCTTTGTTGAAAGCGAAAGGAAGACTATTAATAAGACGCAAATGAGGGAAAAATTCACCAAATGTGAGTCTATGAAGCATGAACTCTGGCCGCAAGTTTCCTGAAGAGTCTTCCTCAATGGTGAAATGCACTCGCCAAACGCCAAATTTCACTCTATTTACCAATCTTAGGGCACACACTAGTTGGATGAATGCGCGGTCTTCCTTAGTGCCCAACAACAAGAGGAAAATGGAATCAACGCGTAGGACCTTCCGTCTTAACTTCACCACCCTCTTGTTATGAGGGAGACGCCTTACTACTTGCTCCTGCAACTCAATTGGTAATAGAGCTAGATCTCTAAGGATTGAACTTTCACTGCACACACATTCCCAGTTAGAACAAATGATCGTTTTTTTGTTTCTTGTAACAACTTGGACAAAGAAAAAACAAACATACACACTACTTTGCCAGGCTGCACTTCATTTTAAAATAAAATGAACACATGTACATCAAAAGAAGTGTGGTAGTTGATGAGAGGTAGAATGACAGGGTTTGGTGATGCAAGAATTTCTCCTGCTCTTTGGGCACCAAACATGAACACCATTCGTTGTTGAAAATGGATCTTTCTACTAATTGCAACGTTTATTCTAATGTGTGGAGTAAAATGAAAGGGAAAAACCTCTATTCCTGGGCCATTATCCATGGCCTATGCATGTCCTAATGCTTAAAACAAAACAAAAATATAGACGTCCAAACTAAGGTCGTACCTAATGAGAGGCAAAATAAAAGGATTTACTGAAGCGTTTATCTCGGCCAACCTAAGAGGACCTAAAATTCTACGAATGACACGTTGAAATTGCAACTTAGTACTAACAATTATGTGTACCTTTTGCCTTGCAATGGGAATGAAGGGATCATACAAAGCTTCGTGATTCATGCAAACTACTTGACTATGCTAAAGGTTGATTCTACACAAAAATACACAAGCCTTCCTCAGTGGGGGCACCAATTTGAGGCGGTCCGGGGCGGGCAACAAGAAGAGTGGCCTCTAGACACCCTTCAAGGCTCCCGTGCTGCTCAATGGGGCTGGGGCACAACACAACACAAACCAAAACAACAAACCCACCACCAAATCCCAACTACACAAGGGGCACCACCTAGTTTAAGAGCGAACTAGGACGCAAAAGAGGAGAATCGTTAGAGCAACCCACAAACAAGCAAGGAATTTACACTAACCCTAACACCAATGGCATACTCTCACACACTAAACACGAGAGAGAGAGAGAGAGAGAGATAGTGCTCGGGCTGCTTTGAAACGTATCGGCGATGATCAAGCAAACACAACTATATATTTAAGAAAGAGAGAGAAAGGGGGAGGGGGTGCTTGTTGCATTAATACCTTCTTACAAATCTATCATGACAAAGCAAAGTGAGATTAGTACTTGTTCAACATAGCTTGCGTAAATTTCACCACAACACATCACAAGAAAAGCCACCCCAATCACTTGTCTTAAGGCCAGGGGAGTCCTCTCCACCCTGTCGCCCTCTTACAGTATGTGGGATTTATGGCTAGATTGATGACAACACCAGAGACAAGCTATCAAGAACTTAACAAAAAAAAACACCAAGACACTTACGCATCATTGTTGTCCATTACTTCACGTTGGAAGGGAGACAAAGTATCCAAGCTTAGTCCAAATCCACCCTCCTTGATTCAGCGAATGTCGGGCTTACACTAGTAGGAGAAATGATAGATTTCCTACTCTCAATTGAATGATCACTCTCTCTCTTACAATGGCATAGATTTCCCTTGCTAATCCCCTATTACAACACATGCACATGCATAAGACAATGAGCTTCCACTCAAGAGCTCCTTCTAGAGAGGTTGAGCTTGGCTTCTCAAGCTATAGCATAGTGCTCTTGCTTATGGCTCCCCTTATGCTAGCTACACCCTCCTTTTATAGCAATTTTGAAGGCTAGGGTTACTCCTCTAACCATGGTTGGGTTAGATTTTCAGCAATTTATCTAATTTCTTTTGCTTGGAATTATCAAGAAGTTGGTGGGGAAAGAGAGAGGAGAGAAATGGAGGTGATAGGACTTTTCATAGTGGGTTAGTGTTAGTAGAGTTAGTATTAATTTACAAATGGAATTGAATATTTACAATGGGAGTATCCATGTAGGATACAAATAAGGAAGAAAAACTCTTAAGAGGTAAGAAAAGGGGGATTTCTTACAAGGTTGATGCTCCAAGTGTCTTGAGTAGAGCCAACTTTGACGCTTGTTGACGGTCCACTAGCTTTGACGGTACATTTTTTCTCCACTCTTGACCTTCCTTGAGAGCCAAGGTAATTGAAGCTGAGTAATCAACCACCATGATGCTGTCTTTTAAGAGAAGAGGCTGAATTTTGTGGTTTTTTGATAGATATGGGTAATTTGGAGGAGGAAAAATGAGACTAGGTGGTCAATTTTGGAATGGAATTGTGTGTGGGAGGTATGAGTTCACCATGGTTTCTCTTATTCTTCAAGGTTGAGGAGAAGGTGAGTAGTGTGCAGAGAGGAGTGGTGAGAGAGATGGGGATGATGAGTGGAGAAGTGTGTGTGAAAGAGGAAAATGATAAAGTGGAAGAGAGAGTGTGGCTGCATAGCATGGGAAAACTGGGGTCCACTAAAAAAATCATAGCTCACAGCTGGTAGCTCCAAAAATCATGAAAAAATTTGGGGTGATTATTCAGAGCGTGGGCTACATTTTCTCTTTTGACCACCGCTCCAAATTCGGAGTGGAGATAGGTGCCAAAATTCTCACCAAAAAGCCTGTTTTTTAGGCCTGCAAAAGTCTTTTTGTGGTCCCCTCCTTTGTTGAATTTGTACAATGCATCCAAAGGTGAGCCCCTCCTTTGTCATATTATAATACAAAGCATTCAAGTTGCCCTTGACCCATGCATGGAGGAGGATTATTGGTGAAATAAGAAATATATACATGGTGGGACTAGTGTATGGACTATTCATGGGCTTTAGCTCAATGAGCACATGGTGTTAGAATAATGAGTAAAAATAATAATAAAAATATGGAGGAGTTATGGATATGGAAAGATATTGGAATCATATGATATGGTCCCTCCTTGAATTATTTTGGGTGAAAGAGGAAAATGTATGCAAGTAAATAATATAATAAAAGTAACCAATGAGTAGAAATCAATTTTTTGTTTTCACGCGGGTGAGGGTGAAAATGTGGGAGTGATTTGTATAAAGGAAAAATATGAGGTTAGAGTATGTACATATTGGCAAAAAAAAAATAAAATTATGGTGTAAGAGGATGAAAGAAGGTGTACATAGGTTTAATAAAACACACACCTAAGTAGAAATATTTAAATAAAATACCAAAATAATTATAAAAAATCCCTATATTTAGGCCATATATACAATGAAATACTTACACACAAAGAGGCCATAATATACTTTTATTTTTTTATTTTTTTTATTTTTTATTTTTGGCTCACCTAGCCCAGTGACTAGCTAGCTGAGGGTTTTTAAGAAAATATGGGAAAAGTCCCGTGACTCACGCACGCCTATGTACAGTGAAATGGTAGGGATAGCCACAGTGTTTGGGTGATTTTGGTAGGGTGAGGTAACTCACTGTGGCAACTACAAAGAGCCGAAAAAAACGGCTATCATTAGCCCTCCCCCTGGATGATGGTATATTCATGTACCATCATAGAGCATCTTTTCCAAAGAGAGTGCTTCAGAGTCCTTGACAAGATCTTCATTGTTTGGCCCCTCAGAATTTTGGCTGGAGTTACACTCATGCTTCATGTAACAATACTTACATGAGACAGCGGCCTTTGGACAGATCTTTGGTAGATCCTTTGGTAGAAGGCGACTCAAATAGGGCTTCAAGCGATACCCGTTTACCTTCCTGGAGAGCTCTTTACCATTCAAGTCCATAAGCTGATAGTAGCTAGAATTGAAAGCCTTCTTGACTATGTATGGCCCTTGCCATCTAGTTTCAAACTTGGCATCAAAACGATTGTCAAGTCGATTGTCATACCTTAGCACAAGCTCTCCTTCCTTGATGCCTTTGTCCTTCAGTTTCTTGTCGTGCGTTTCTTTCGCTTGTGTGGCTTTCCTCTTGTAGCACTCGTATGCTGCTTCTCTTTTCCACTCAAGCTCCACTAACGTAAGAAGTCGATCCATCCATACCTCTTGATCATCTTGTGCTGATTTGCCATGAAGTCGCATTGTTGGAATGTTTAGCTCAATTGGCTGTAAAGCCTCTTGACCATAGACCAAGTGAAATGGTGTGAACTCCGTGGCTTCCCTATATGTGGTTCGATATGCCCACAAGGCACCATCCAAGAAGTCATCCCATAATTTTGTCTTGTTTTGCACCATCTTTCTAATGATTCCTGCAATGACACCATTAGCCTTCTCCACCAAACCATTTGACTGTGGGTAGTATGGTGTGCTATGACGATGTAGAATGTGAAGCTCTTCACAAACTTCTGTGAGCAATCCTTTTCTAAACCCTGGACCATTATCAGAAACAATCTCCAAAGGTGTGCCAAATCTACAACAAATGTGAGTGTAGACGAACTTGCTCACTGTCTTCTCATTTACCTTTGCCACACTTTGTGCTTCCACCCACCTAGTCATATAGTCTACAGCCACTAGAATGTAGAGTTTACCATTTTTTGTCCTAGGCAGAGGACCCATAGCATCAATGCCCCACTTTTCAAAGGGTCCATTTGCAAGCACTATTTGCCTCGGGCCATGCACCAACCTTCTATTTCCATTTATCTGACAAGTGTGACAGCTTTTACACCAATGTTGAACATCCACATGCAAACTTGGCCAAACATACCCCGAAAGCAAAATCTTCTTCACAGTTAATTCTTGGGCAAAATGACCACCACATGCCTCTTCATGCAAGCCTTTTAGAATGGCTGGAATTTCCTTGATAGTTGGTACTCGTCTGCACACTTGATCCTTCCCTCTTTGATAGAGGGAGCCTTCTAGGAAGAGATATACGCTTGCCTTCTTCATGAGTCTCCTCTTTTGAGCTTTTGTGAAGTCTGGTGGAAACTCACCCTCCAAAATGTAGCCAATGATGGGAGCCAATGACTCCAATCCCTGGTACCTCGGTTGCTTCACAGCAGCCGCCACCATGATGACCTGCACTTCTTTCTTTACACATGCAACGGCTTGTTGTGCAAGTAAATCAGCATCTTCATTCTGTTTCCTAGGAATATGATATAGTTGCACTTCTTCAAATTGATTAAACAATCTACGAATGGCATGAACTTTTGTCCGTAAGCTCTCATTCTTGCATGCCCAAATGCCTAAAATCTGTTTAACAATGAGAAGTGCATCTCCCTTTACCATGAGGCGTTGTATCCCTTGGCCAATGCACATCTTCAAACCTTGAAGTAGAGTGTCATATTCTGCTTCATTGTTGCTAGCTGAACTTGGTAGATTGAACTTCTCTTTCATGACCACCTCTCCACTTGGGTTGAGCAACACTAGCCCTCCCCCTGCTTTTCCTGTGGCTCGACGAAAAGCTCCATCAAAGAACAAAGTAAAAGCATTAGGAATACTTTTTGGTGGTGGCAATGGTAGGGTCTTTACTTCAGGCACCTTAATCTCCTTTTCGTGCACCCTATAAGTGAGAATCCCTGCCAATTGTGCACGCACACTATCTTCTACCTTGAAAGAGTATTGAAACTCTTGCAACTCCATAATCCACTTTGAGATCCTAGTACTAAGATTCATTTGAGATGACACCCAAGGGAACAAATTTTCTGCAGTGAGAATTACAAAAGGTTTTGGTAGCAGGTAGGATCTAAACTTTCTCACCGCAAACATGAGAGGAAGCATCATGAGTTCTGCTTCTGTGTAGTCTCTCTCCAAAGCATTCATGACCCTACTAGCAAAGTAGATGGGTCGCATCCTTGTACTGTGGGGATCTTGTTGTAGCAACACAGCACCAATTGTTTCTTTCCCAGCACTAGAGCTAACAAAGAATGTGTACTCCCAACAAGGAGGCATGAGTGTTGGTAGCTCTGACAAAATGACTTTAATGTTACAAAAGTACTCTTCAAGCTCATCAGACCATGCAAATTCTACTTGTTGTGTCAACTTTTGCAAAGGGTGAAGTAACTCCGAGGCTAAGTGAATGAAGCGTGACATATACTTCACCTTTTGAATGAATGAGATGACCTCCTTAAGACTCTTGGGTGATGGTAGCTCAATAAGAGCCTTTGCCTTCGAAGGATCCACTTCAATGCCTTTGTAAGAAACTTTATGACCAAGCAAGATTACTTCATCCTCACCTATATGGCACTTGTCGGGGTTGAGTTGACCTCCCATGTCGTAGAGCTTCTTTAAACCTTCTTCTACCCTTTGTAGATGCAATGATTTTGAGCTATAAATACAGAAATCATCAATGAACACCCTAATTGACTTTCCAAAGAATGCTTGAAACACCATATTCATGAAACGTTGGAATGTTGCAGGAGCATTTGTCAGACCAAATGGCATGACTCTAAAAGCATAACAACCCCAAGGAGTGATAAAGGTTGTTTTCAATTGATCCTCCAGTGCAATCCCTATTTGAAAGTAACCTGAGTAACCATCGTACACAGTGTACTTCTCATGACCAGCTACCTCATTTAGTATCTCATCCTGGAATGGGAGGGGAAAGTGATCTCTCTTTGTTGCCTCATTGAGGGGACGGTAATCCACACACACCCTCCACTTGCCGTTCTTCTTAGGAGTGACAACAACAGGAGAGACCCACTCTGAATTCTCCACTGGATAAATGAACCCTGCTGCTAGAAGCTTTCTTACCTCCTTGAGTAAAGCCTGCTCCTTGATGACTCCTAGCCTTCGTAGCTTCTGAGCCTTAGGTGTGGCCTCTGGCTTCAACTCAATTTTGTGTTGAACAGCATCTACTCCACGCACATCGGTGTAGTCTTTAGCAAAAAGCCTAGGAAACTTCCTTAGCACACATTTGAACTCCTCTCTTTCATCCTTTGTAAGTGTTGTTGATAGCATACCTTCCAACATCCCTTCATCTTGATCACCTTCGTTCTCTTGAGGACCTACCTCCTCCAAGCCTTGACAAGAGGTCTCTTGGTTGCTTGGCTTAAACCTTACCCCCATGACTTCGATGGAAGACTCCTCTTCAGTAATGCTGCCGCTACTTTCTTCTTCTGAAGTGCTATCGGTCCAACCTTCTTCCGTCTCACTTTGAGATGATTCTTCCTGGAGCTCCTCTTGGCGTTGCTCCTTCATGTCAAAGACAACCTTCTTGTGATTGTCATTCCTGCAAATTAGCTTTCCACTCTCCCAATCCTGCAAAGCTCGCATTTTCATTAGCCATGGTCTTCCTAGGATAAATGGGTAACCATTTCCCTTGGTAGACATGACATAGAAATCCACTGCCTTCTTAATGCCAAAGGCCTCCACAAAAACATTTTTACAAATGCCTACGCACCTAGCCTTGCTATTGTTTGCCATCTTGACCCTAATTTCAGGTGTCTCATGGATGTGCATGCCTAGTTTTTGCATGAGTCCCTCTGTCATGATGCAAATTTGTGCACCCCCATCCACTAGACCTTTCCTAACCAATCTCCCTTTGATGTAACAGTCTAGCACCGGTGTAATGTCCTCATTCATTTCAGCTTGTGCAATTTTTACAACAGGCACACTCTCTTTTACCTTTCTCCTAGTGCTAACTGCCCTTGTTAAATCCCTCCTAACTTGTGGACATAATGCAAGAAATTGAGGCCATGAAATATCAGGACCCTTACCTCTCATGTCTTCCAACAAGTTGTACGGAGCCATACCATGTCCAAGAGGGAAGTCTTGGAGGTTGATACGACGTCGAGTCCTCTTGGTTTCCTTGGTTCCCTTTGCCTTCTTGCCTTGTCCATGGTCACTCTGTGATGTGACTCCTTCTTTCTCTTTACCTTTTCCTCGGCCACGCTTAATTCCATTGGCTTCCATGTCAACCTCCTTTGAATTTGTCACCTCTACCACATGCACATTTGGATCTGGCAAAGGTGGAACTCCTTCTACCCCTTGTGGAGGTGGTCTTGGTCCATTTGGCCTTTGTAGAAGCCTTGGTTGTTGACCAGTTCCTTCACCTGCATTCATCACTGGGTAATTCAAGTTAGGCCTCCCTGGCTCCCCACGGGGCCAAGGACAATTATACATCCCATGTCCAGACTCTCCGCAATTCCAACATTGCAAGACTCTCCTAGGTCGTGGATCTCGCTCTTCAGACTTCTTTGCTTGTCCCTTTGAACCTACAGCTTGTGCAAGGTGAATTGACAGGCTGCTTAAAGATTCGTTTAACTTCTCAATTACTTCCGCCGTTACCTCAGGAAGCTCCCTTGATGTTGATGCTTGTGACTTACCTTTGGGTCTAAGACCTTCTATTGGAACCTCTCCCCTTAAGCACTTGAGTTTCCTATACTTCTCAGCAGCCCTAGTTTCAGCTGCATCAAAAGTAGCAGGTGCACCCGCCTCAACTTTTACCTTAAGGTCAGGAAAGAGTCCGGTTATGAACCTCTCCTTCTTTAAAAATTCTGCACCATCACCAGGGTTAGTAACATTTCGTATCCATAGAGCCCAAAGACGTAGAAACTCTTGCTTGTACAAGTAGTAGTCATCTAAGTCTTTTTGCTTATGAGAAACAATGTCTTGCCATAGTTTTTGAGTGTTTTGGGGATCAAAGAAGTATCTCTTAAAACGATTCAAAACTTCTATGTAATTCCCCTTAACTTCCTCAGGCAAAGAGTCAAACCAAGTACTAGCATCTTTCCTAAGGACCACCTCAAACATTTCTACACGTTCTTGATCGGTTACTATCCTCTTGATACGGCAAGACATCTTGAAATTTGCTAAAAATAATTCTGCATCCTCTCCAGGCTCTCCAAAGAAAAGAGGATATCCAGACATTTGTCGTTGGCTCTCCATTATTATGAAAGATTACAATACGAGTTACAATAAGGGATACAATAGAGATCTAGAACCACTCGCCTGCAAATGAAGAAGTGAGAAAATACCACTCTAGGTTTTCTTCTTCAGCTATCCAAGCTTCAATAAGGTCTCGATTTGTTTGATCAAAACAAAAGGGTAGACTATTGATGAGCTCTAAGAAGGGTTGAAATTCTTCAAAGCTAAGGCGATAAACAGAAATCTCTAGAACTTCCTTTTCTGGATCCAAAAGAGCAACCACGTCCCAAGTGATAAATTGCACTTGCTCTACAATTCCCAATGCACAAGCGGTTTGTATAAAAACTAGATCTTCATGCTCGTCGAAGGCCGTGAGAAAGTAGCAATTGACTAGGAGCTCCTTTCCTTCGAGTTCCACACAGTCGGAGTGAGGCAACCTTCTCACAATTTCATAAAGAACATCCTCATCAAGTCCAATCAAGTTTGCAAGATTTAAAGACTCCACTTGTGCTACAAAATTCCTGGACAAAAACTCCTTAGGATTATGGTTAAATCATTCAAAAGCATAAAGAGATTTACAATGTCTCTATGAACAAAGTGTCATAGAAAGTAGAGAAGGATGAGAATTTATACAATTTTGCAATCTTCTCTATGCTCTCTTTATTAAGACAAGCTCTGAATAGCTCCCTATCTCCTTTGTTGAAAGCGAAAGGAAGACTATTAATAAGACGCAAATGAGGGAAAAATTCACCAAATGTGAGTCTATGAAGCATGAACTCTGGCCGCAAGTTTCCTGAAGAGTCTTCCTCAATGGTGAAATGCACTCGCCAAACGCCAAATTTCACTCTATTTACCAATCTTAGGGCACACACTAGTTGGATGAATGCGCGGTCTTCCTTAGTGCCCAACAACAAGAGGAAAATGGAATCAACGCGTAGGACCTTCCGTCTTAACTTCACCACCCTCTTGTTATGAGGGAGACGCCTTACTACTTGCTCCTGCAACTCAATTGGTAATAGAGCTAGATCTCTAAGGATTGAACTTTCACTGCACACACATTCCCAGTTAGAACAAATGATCGTTTTTTTGTTTCTTGTAACAACTTGGACAAAGAAAAAACAAACATACACACTACTTTGCTAGGCTGCACTTCATTTTAAAATAAAATGAACACATGTACATCAAAAGAAGTGTGGTAGTTGATGAGAGGTAGAATGACAGGGTTTGGTGATGCAAGAATTTCTCCTGCTCTTTGGGCACCAAACATGAACACCATTCGTTGTTGAAAATGGATCTTTCTACTAATTGCAACGTTTATTCTAATGTGTGGAGTAAAATGAAAGGGAAAAACCTCTATTCCTGGGCCATTATCCATGGCCTATGCATGTCCTAATGCTTAAAACAAAACAAAAATATAGACGTCCAAACTAAGGTCGTACCTAATGAGAGGCAAAATAAAAGGATTTACTGAAGCGTTTATCTCGGCCAACCTAAGAGGACCTAAAATTCTACGAATGACACGTTGAAATTGCAACTTAGTACTAACAATTATGTGTACCTTTTGCCTTGCAATGGGAATGAAGGGATCATACAAAGCTTCGTGATTCATGCAAACTACTTGACTATGCTAAAGGTTGATTCTACACAAAAATACACAAGCCTTCCTCAGTGGGGGCACCAATTTGAGGCGGTCCGGGGCGGGCAACAAGAAGAGTGGCCTCTAGACACCCTTCAAGGCTCCCGTGCTGCTCAATGGGGCTGGGGCACAACACAACACAAACCAAAACAACAAACCCACCACCAAATCCCAACTACACAAGGGGCACCACCTAGTTTAAGAGCGAACTAGGACGCAAAAGAGGAGAATCGTTAGAGCAACCCACAAACAAGCAAGGAATTTACACTAACCCTAACACCAATGGCATACTCTCACACACTAAACACGAGAGAGAGAGAGAGAGAGAGATAGTGCTCGGGCTGCTTTGAAACGTATCGGCGATGATCAAGCAAACACAACTATATATTTAAGAAAGAGAGAGAAAGGGGGAGGGGGTGCTTGTTGCATTAATACCTTCTTACAAATCTATCATGACAAAGCAAAGTGAGATTAGTACTTGTTCAACATAGCTTGCGTAAATTTCACCACAACACATCACAAGAAAAGCCACCCCAATCACTTGTCTTAAGGCCAGGGGAGTCCTCTCCACCCTGTCGCCCTCTTACAGTATGTGGGATTTATGGCTAGATTGATGACAACACCAGAGACAAGCTATCAAGAACTTAACAAAAAAAAACACCAAGACACTTACGCATCATTGTTGTCCATTACTTCACGTTGGAAGGGAGACAAAGTATCCAAGCTTAGTCCAAATCCACCCTCCTTGATTCAGCGAATGTCGGGCTTACACTAGTAGGAGAAATGATAGATTTCCTACTCTCAATTGAATGATCACTCTCTCTCTTACAATGGCATAGATTTCCCTTGCTAATCCCCTATTACAACACATGCACATGCATAAGACAATGAGCTTCCACTCAAGAGCTCCTTCTAGAGAGGTTGAGCTTGGCTTCTCAAGCTATAGCATAGTGCTCTTGCTTATGGCTCCCCTTATGCTAGCTACACCCTCCTTTTATAGCAATTTTGAAGGCTAGGGTTACTCCTCTAACCATGGTTGGGTTAGATTTTCAGCAATTTATCTAATTTCTTTTGCTTGGAATTATCAAGAAGTTGGTGGGGAAAGAGAGAGGAGAGAAATGGAGGTGATAGGACTTTTCATAGTGGGTTAGTGTTAGTAGAGTTAGTATTAATTTACAAATGGAATTGAATATTTACAATGGGAGTATCCATGTAGGATACAAATAAGGAAGAAAAACTCTTAAGAGGTAAGAAAAGGGGGATTTCTTACAAGGTTGATGCTCCAAGTGTCTTGAGTAGAGCCAACTTTGACGCTTGTTGACGGTCCACTAGCTTTGACGGTACATTTTTTCTCCACTCTTGACCTTCCTTGAGAGCCAAGGTAATTGAAGCTGAGTAATCAACCACCATGATGCTGTCTTTTAAGAGAAGAGGCTGAATTTTGTGGTTTTTTGATAGATATGGGTAATTTGGAGGAGGAAAAATGAGACTAGGTGGTCAATTTTGGAATGGAATTGTGTGTGGGAGGTATGAGTTCACCATGGTTTCTCTTATTCTTCAAGGTTGAGGAGAAGGTGAGTAGTGTGCAGAGAGGAGTGGTGAGAGAGATGGGGATGATGAGTGGAGAAGTGTGTGTGAAAGAGGAAAATGATAAAGTGGAAGAGAGAGTGTGGCTGCATAGCATGGGAAAACTGGGGTCCACTAAAAAAATCATAGCTCACAGCTGGTAGCTCCAAAAATCATGAAAAAATTTGGGGTGATTATTCAGAGCGTGGGCTACATTTTCTCTTTTGACCACCGCTCCAAATTCGGAGTGGAGATAGGTGCCAAAATTCTCACCAAAAAGCCTGTTTTTTAGGCCTGCAAAAGTCTTTTTGTGGTCCCCTCCTTTGTTGAATTTGTACAATGCATCCAAAGGTGAGCCCCTCCTTTGTCATATTATAATACAAAGCATTCAAGTTGCCCTTGACCCATGCATGGAGGAGGATTATTGGTGAAATAAGAAATATATACATGGTGGGACTAGTGTATGGACTATTCATGGGCTTTAGCTCAATGAGCACATGGTGTTAGAATAATGAGTAAAAATAATAATAAAAATATGGAGGAGTTATGGATATGGAAAGATATTGGAATCATATGATATGGTCCCTCCTTGAATTATTTTGGGTGAAAGAGGAAAATGTATGCAAGTAAATAATATAATAAAAGTAACCAATGAGTAGAAATCAATTTTTTGTTTTCACGCGGGTGAGGGTGAAAATGTGGGAGTGATTTGTATAAAGGAAAAATATGAGGTTAGAGTATGTACATATTGGCAAAAAAAAAAAAAAATTATGGTGTAAGAGGATGAAAGAAGGTGTACATAGGTTTAATAAAACACACACCTAAGTAGAAATATTTAAATAAAATACCAAAATAATTATAAAAAATCCCTATATTTAGGCCATATATACAATGAAATACTTACACACAAAGAGGCCATAATATACTTTTATTTTTTTATTTTTTTTATTTTTTATTTTTGGCTCACCTAGCCCAGTGACTAGCTAGCTGAGGGTTTTTAAGAAAATATGGGAAAAGTCCCGTGACTCACGCACGCCTATGTACAGTGAAATGGTAGGGATAGCCACAGTGTTTGGGTGATTTTGGTAGGGTGAGGTAACTCACTGTGGCAACTACAAAGAGCCGAAAAAAACGGCTATCAGTATTTTCGTTGGGCCAATTGTTAGATTCACATTCTAACAATGAAGCTGAGTATGCAACACTAACCAAGGGTCTACAATGGTGCGTCTCACAAGGTGTACAACGCCTTAATGTATTTGGGGATGCTCTACTTCTTGTAAGGCAAGTAAATGGAGCATGGACATGCAAGAATCCTAGTTTAAGGACTCACTTAAGTGGTGTAAAAACCTTGTTGGGAAAGTTTGAAGAAGTTCAAATACACCATATCCCAAGGGCTCAAAACCAAGAAGCAGATGCCCTAGCAAGTGAAAGACTACAGGAAGTGGTGGTTGGAGCAATAAAACTAAAGCTCCCTCTATTTCAAGGAAGTGATGCCTTGCCTGACATCATGCATTTTTTGGAAACAGGGGAATGCCCATCAGATTTAACAAAGGGACAGAAGCAATGGCTGACGCGGAAGGCCACAAGGTATCGACTCATCAATGACGGTTTGTACTGTAAGGGTAAGGACCAAATACTCAGGAAGGTCCCTCTCTCTCAGGAAATCACGGGAGTAATTGCTAGTTGTCACGACGGGGTTTGTGGTGGTCACTTTGCCCTATACATAACAAGTAGGAAAATCTTGCAGGCAGGCTTCATATGGCCTAGCCTCAACCGTGATGTACACCATTGGTGCAAAACGTGTAAGTTGTGTCAAAAGGCCGGCACTAGGTCACTTATGCATGAACCACAGACACCTATTCTCTCATATGGCCCATTTGAAAAATGGGGTATCGATGCCATTGGGCCATTACCTAGGGCCAACTCAGGAAAATTCTACATTATCATGGGGGTCGACTACATGACTAGATGGGCAGAGGCTACAGCCACCACTAGAATCACAGCGGTAGAGGTAGCTAAATTTATCTACGAGCACATATGTTGTAGGTTTGGCACACCTTTAGAGATCATCTCTGATAGAGGGCCAGGTTTTAGAGCAGACTTGGTAGGAGAATTAATGCAGAAACTGGGCATTACAAGGAGGCACTCTTCACCATATTACCCTCAATGTAATGGCCTAGTTGAAAAGGTAAATGGAATGGTTTCTAAAATTATTACCAAGCAGGTAAACAATCATCCTGGAGACTGGGATAAGTATCTACTACCAGCTTTATGGGCCTATAGAACTTCATTTCGTACATCCTTGGGATTCACACCGTATCATCTAGTATTTGGTAAGGAAGCAATCTTGCCCATTGAAGTGCAACTACAAAGTCTCAGAGTAATGGCAAGCCAACTTCAACAACCCAACATGCATTTGAGAGATCACATCATCAACTTGGAAAGACTGCAGCTGGACAGAGAAGAAGCAATAAATTATTATGCAGCACAAGCAGAGCATAGACGGCATAGCTTTAACGAGCATCTTCGGAAAAAAGAATTGAAGAAAGGAATGTTGGTGCTCCGCTACGACAATCGCTTCGACATGCGCAAGGATAAGAAACTCCTGCTCCGATGGGAAGGCCCTTTCATCATCAGGAAAAAGTATGCCAATGGAAGCTACCAGCTTATGGAGGCTGATGGAAAACTTCATAAAACCAGGGTAAATGGTTGGCGACTTAAACCTTATTTTCTTCGATTTGACCAGGCCCCACCAATTGACATTCCAGATGAGGACACACCATCAGCCGCCACCTCCGATGATAATGATCAAACAGATGAGCTAGAGACATGAATGCCTCTAGCCAAAAGGGGAGGGCTAATGATGGGGGCTTTTCACAAGCCAAGCTCCCATACCCCTCTTCTCTCGTCCCCACCCCATGAAAACCCCCTCTTAGGGAGGGAGTGATAAAAGGCATTGGAAAAAGTAAGAAAAAAAAATAAAGTATGATTATGTAAATATATAAGAAAGGTAAAATAGGCCACCTCATGCCTGCGGGGTAGCCCATCCCCACCTTGCCTCCTTTTTCTTCACTGTTGCCCCGTCGGGTGTCCCTTTTCCTCTCCTCCACTCAAAAGGTCAACCCCCTCTCTCTTCCCCTTGTCCTTTCTCCTTTCTCTCTCCCCTCAAGCTACCCCACCTCTCACCAATAATGCATTATAACTCACCAATAATGCACCCTAACTCACATGCAACTTACCCTATCTTCCAAAATAGTATACCCCACCCCCTCTTTCTCTCTCCTATCATATCCCATGACCCAAATACCCCCCTCTCTCTCTAAAGGGCGCCATGTCTCTTGTCTTGTAGCTAAATAACCTCCCCCACACTCACACACACTCAGTTTCTCTGAAAAAGGTGCCCACAGACCCATCCCCACCCGGTGGTTACCTGATTTTTCTTTTGTTCACACATATCTGCACACAGATTCACCTCTGAACACACTCCCCTCTTGTAATTACTTTATTCTCCATGTCACCTCTCACCTTTTTTCATCAACCCATCTCTCTCTCTTAGTCTCTCTCTCATGAGACTGTTGTTCTGGCACATATACACACAGCCAGACAAGTGGGGCCCACAGTCACATGGCCTATGTAGATAATGATTTCTTCATTTCTAAATTCTAGAATTTATCCCCCCTCCTCCTCTATATAAAGAGGGGTCACCATCACACTAAGGACACACACCATCACCAAAGAGTACACTATGCACTGTGTGTGCCTAGTGCACACACACACACACACACACACACACCATCACCAAAGAGTACACTATGCACTGTGTGTGCCTAGTGCACACACACACACCCACACCATCACCATCACCGCAATCACCATGCTCGTCTTAAGCATGACCTCTGCACCCTTGGGCTATGGAAGATGAAGGGAAACTAAATGAAGGATGATGGCCGTAACCCTCGTGCGAGTCTTCGCCATCAACTCCCACCTATCCGCCATGTGCTCTACCACGCTCTCCCTTCTCATTCCCCTACCCTATGCTCCCCATTTCATCGCCTTATTCTCTAAATAAAGCTTGAGGTTTTGTGAGTATGTTTTCTTGCAATGTTTTGCCCATGTGAGGTGTGCGGAATCGCCACCTAGTCTTGTGTTTGGAGTGAGCTTGTGTATGTGTGAAGGGTGTGCGGATTCGCCATCCTTTTGTGGTGCCTAAGTACTAAGCCGCTATACCCCCTCCCTCACTCTCTCTCTCTCTCTCTCTCTCTCTCTCTCTCTCTCTCTCTCTCTCTCACACACACACACACACACACTTGATCTCATTCCCTTTCCTCTTCATCATTGCTCCCAAGCATCCATCTCTCTTGGATGAAAACTTTGTTATGGTGGTGTGTTGTTTGCGTCCTAGCCGCTGAAGCTAGGTGGTGCCCCCTGTTTGCTTTACCATGACAGGCTCGAGGCGTGCCATTCGGTCCCCGGTGTTTTAGAGGCCGTCGGGGTTCGGGGTTCGCTTTGCTCCCGTCAATGTTAAGACCATACGTTAGCAAGAAGCAATCCAATTGAGACGAGTATCTCCCCATTTTGGAATTTGCTTACAATAGTGCAAAGCATGTTGCGACTTGATTTAATCCCTTCATGTTTTTGTACAGTTTTTAATCTAGATCCCAGTGGAGTTGGCTACTAGAAAAGTCCACAAGTCAAGGACTTTATTCAAGACCATATGGATATGCTAAAAATTGCTCATTAAAATGTTCGACAAGTATATTGGGAGAAGCCTTGCCAGTTGTAGAAGCATTGGAAGTGGCAACAGTGGCTTTCTTCTTTTGTTGTGTGACTGCAAATTGGTATGTACTTGCAACAACAAGCTCCCAGTTTTGGGAGACTAGCAAAGAGGAAAGCATGTATGAAGACTTCATATCCTACGGCGAGAAAATTGATTCTGATGAGGTCAAGCCGGTAAGAGTAAAGATTCCTGACTATGTGTATGAAGACATGTCAATTGGAAATGTAAATGAAGAGCAAGTTAAAGAGCCGAAGTCTGCAAAAGAGGATATGCAAGTAAAAGTTGTGTGTGGTACCCTATTGGTAGCTATGTTCCTAAAGGTAGCCATCGAGTATGCTATAGTGGTGCAACAGGTACAAGGATTTTTCAAGAAGAGTGTTGTTGAGGCGACCAGTCTACCCTGTGATGAAGAAGAAGTGGATCCATATTCGAGCTTGGCAGAGACAGACGGTGATGAAGCTAAACAAAGTGGGTATGTCCACTCCTACAAGGAGAAGGAGTATGTTGAAGAGTATACACACCCATACAAATAGTACACACTCACACAATCCCACACATGCACACACATATTCAAAAAAAACATAGCACGCATGTACGCACTCACCAAAAATAAAAAACGAATAATCGACATCGGCCAGGTCGCGCGCCGCCGACACAGAAATGAGAAAAGACGCCGGAGGCATGCCCCGACCGACCCCGAAAATGACGAATGCGCTACATCAATGCACCAGCTAAGGCCGCCGTTCACCGACATCGCATCCACGATGCCCTCTTCAATAAAATCCATAGGTTGTCATCATTTTTCTCAGTTTTAAACCAAATCTTGTTTTAAAAATCCCAATTTGTAAATTATCACCTCTCTCTAGGTGATGGCTACAAAGGCCCACCTAGGAGTTTTCCTTTATAATATTTCAAAAGACAAAGCAAGGGTAAACCATCCAGGACCCACCGCCTTGCTTTGTCTCCCCTGATTAGAATCCCTAACCTAATCAGATTACCCTAATCTAAAGCAGCCAACACCCATAAAAAGGCACTGAGAGGTCACTAGGGGGGGGTTGCAATTTCATCAGAGGTCAACGCTTAGTAGTATTTTGGTGGGAGGGATTGGCAGCATTTGCATCACGAGAGAGGGGACTTAGTGTAGCGACTTTCTTTGGGAACTTGCACTATGTAAAGAAGCTATGTCTACATCTTGACTCCAATGTCGACACACACACACACTCATGTTAGCAAGGTCTCCGTGTCTGTGAGTCATCTCTAGAGAACGCACTAGTAGGCTCACTATCTCTCCCTCTATCTCTCTATCACCATGATTGCCACCTCGTCGAAAATAAGGTTGTTGTAAATATTGCAAGAAAATAGTTCTCCCTCACACCCCGAGGGTTTTCATCACCTGTCATTCTCTCTCTCTCTCTCTCTCTCTCTCTCTCTCTCTCTCTCTCTCTCTCTCTCTCTCTATGTGTGTGTGTGTGTAGAGTTTGTGATATTTCAAATCACCGTTGTCTGCATCCTAGCCGCTCAAAGCTAGGTGGTGTCCCTTGTTCGCTTCACCGTGGCCGACTCGCGGCGTGCATCGGCTCCTGGCGTTTTTGAGGCCGTCGGGGTCCGTGTCGCACTTTGCGCTCGTCCCTGCCTGCAAAATGTCTGCAAAAACCTGTGAAACCTGTGACTGTCTATGTGTAGCCACACAAGCATACATGAATTCTCACTCCTGCGAGAGTGGGTACAAGAACACCAAACCGCTTCCAAGCTGACAAAACCTGTCAAAATCTCTCAAAGTGAGAGTAAGCACTCGATCACTGTCAAAGTGGGAATATATCGACCATTGTAGAAGATGGCATAACACTACGAACTTTTATGGCGAGAAGACGGGAAAAACGATCAAAATTTTCTTTGCAAAATGAGTCAAAACTCAACGCAAACCACATGCCAAAAAACTATAGATAACTACCAGAGTGGGAGTCAACTCAACCACTACACCATCAGAGAGAAAACTGTGAATACGTGCAAACCATGGCGAGAATCTGGGAAAAATCTGGTAGAGTTTCTCTTGGAAACTGAGTAAAAACTCAAAAAATCTCACCAAATCGCATGAAAACTAGACACACAATGTCTCAGTAAACAGATTCACAAATGGTCTACATACGCTACCAAAAGCCTGGAAAACTGGATCACTCCTGACCGAGTGGCTCTATGGACTTGTACCTGTCCAAAAACACCTATAAACTTGTAAATCTGCTACCTACGAGCCATACCTAGCTCAAGCTGTATCCACATAAGCATACATAGTCTAAAACTGCACCAAATTGTGCAAAAAAATACTCTCTAGTGCTCTACACAAGCTGCTCACAATCTATAAGCAAAACCGTTGAAGAACTCACAACTACTACCTCATCAATCGGTAAACACGTCGACTGGAAAAACCTATCAAGAGCTGTGTGCGCTCAAGGGAGTAATCCACTTTGGAATGTCCGTTAGAGCCGTATCTGTCGGTATGTGTCGTCGAATCCGGCACTGGAGATGACCATCGAAGTCGTAAAGCCGAGGATGGCCATCAGAGCCGACTTTTGCAGCCGAGCGAAAGTGTCAATGCTATGGCTGTCTGTGCTCAAAGTCGAGAAAATGCTTGATGTCGGCTTCCACCGGCGAGCAAAAGCGCCCTAGCCGAATAGCCGCAAATCAGTGTCGAAACCAATGCGCCAAGCCGAGCCATCAATGCTCGAGGCCGTAGACAATGCTAGAAGATCGAACTCGGGCCAATGCCAGATAACGCCAGGCTTACTCGTCCGCACGTATCCAGTGTGTTCTCACACAGTTTGCTTTCTCTCAATCTCCTTTCACTCTCCAAGCAGTTGTACACCAAACTGTCTCGAAAAATACAGTCTCTGTGTTTTGGCTTTTCGACCCACTTGCACTCCGAATCAGAAAACGATTCCTCATACAAAGTTGTAGATCTTGAAGAGATCTACATTTTGATAAAAAGTTTTGAAATTGGAGCTTCCTAGCTCAAGTTATGGCCAAAATACTGAACAGTTGTCAAGCTGCCAAACCTGAGCGGCCTGCTTCTCAGTGTCCTAGCTCACAGAAAACTTGATCTGTCTCTCCCCTTTTGCCTGGTGGAGTGTAAGTTCTTGTTACCTTGATCTCTTAGATCTACTTTCTGAATCCGTGTCGAACCGCCTCCTATCCGACGCCGCCAAGCACCGAACTCCGTCGCCCACCGAGAGATCGCCGCCGCTGCCCCGTAGCTCTGATACCAATTGATAAGTGCCCGTGTGCACGGATGCATGTGTGAGTGCGCGGTGTGGTGCGTGCGGGGAAGGGAGAAGAGCACAAGCCGGTGTGGGTGGAGCAGCCTCACAAGACTAAGATGAGGAGCTCCTTATTCTCATATGTAATGAAGAATATTGGGTATGTACACACGTGGACGGACGGTCGGACACTGGACGTCCAGGCGGGTAAAAGGCGGAGCACCTTTACCTCAATAAGAGGTTTGGCTAATGAATAATTATGTGCTCCTTAGTTTCGAGTCCAAGCACTTTCACGTACACATAGTACATATGTTTGCATGCCAAAAATGTTTGTCTTCTCTCGCTTTTGAAAATATAGACACATGCATGCTAGACTCCCTCTTGTATGAATCTCATAAATGTTTTCAGTGAACACTCAAAAAAATACATGCTTTGGGGACTTTTTCACTTCCTCCAAAAATAAAGCTGTCATACTACTACATGCTTCCAATTTCTTCATGACCTCTTTAGAAATTCGATGCCTCCACTTTTTCTTGTGTGAGCTGCTACCACCTTCTGGGCAATCACCAGCCGGAGGTTGAGCATTTACCATTGCCTTCTCTATCTTGAATCCAGACTATTGTAGTGCTCCAAGTTCCTGTGTGGAGATATCTGTCCCTCTTGCTACTGGCCAAACGTTCGGAGCAGGGGGTGAATCTTTGACTTGGTTTTTGATTGAGTACTTGAAATGTCATGATTACAAAACCATAGCCACTGTTGAATTATTTTACCCTTGAACATGCTTTCGGACCATATACATGGATCAATGAGACCAATAGAGCAACTATGCAAGAGATTGTCACAACTTTTTTTGTCCACCATTTCAAAACACTTTCTTTGACTTTGAATGGGCATTTTCCTCAGGGCTCACTAATTGCGTGGCATGTCACTCTCCAACACACTGTCTCTTTGAGACGATTGGTTGTTTCTTTTTTAGATCCAATATCATCATCACTATCACTAATTTGTAGTGGAATGTTAGAAATGCTTGGTCCTTGGTTATTAAACCTGAATTTTTTTGGGCCGACCATGTTGGTTTCGTTGCTTACATTCCATGACATATTTTGGGTGATGGGAGCTATTTTTTTATGTCCTACCCCTATTTTTGCATTGTACTGTTTCTTTGTGTCCATGCAGAATTGGTTGCACATACATTGGATTCCGTGCAATAGCCTCGTGTAGCAGATGGGCCATGTTGGCCGGAATTGTAGTGTGTTGAGATTCAACTCAAGAAAGCAAGGTCTCCATTGTGGGACACGTTCCTATATATCGCCCAGTTGTATATCCCAAACACTTTGAACATTGAATATATGAATTTATAACTTATATTATACATGCATCATACAGGGAAATGTTTCTTTTTCCACCTTCATCCGCTAACCAACTAGCTTTTTGATAAATTAATATTGGGAATTTGTGCCCGCTCCCACGGACTTAAATCAGCCTATGAAACTCAAAAAAACATGTGTAGAAATTTTTAAATTTCATGTATGCAAAATTTATAAATTTTGCTAGCAATATAAATTTTCATAAAGGTACTTACATCTGTACTAATTCCTCCCCAGTGAGAAATTCGTTGCTCCCACCATTTAGACCATCTGCTCACCCTTGTGATGCTCTCTGTAGTTAGATGCTGTCTCCACCATTTTAGAATGGAATGCGCCTTTTGAGATGCAAGCTCAATGATCTTACATGCTCTCCATTCCTCACACATGTCAATGTGGTGATTTGTTAGATTTTGAGGTATCCACTTTTTAGCATATTTGTGCACACTATGCTCTTAATGAAGTAGACATGACCGTTCGTCCCTCCATAATATTATCATGCCCACCAATGAAGACGGTTCAAATAGAATTCCAGTTTGCACCAGCCTTGCCAAACATAAAACCTACAAAATCGGTTGCACCATGTCCATACTTTTCCATTGAATTAAGGTTCTCCCAAAAAATAACTCGAGTCTTCGCATCACTACAAGAGGTTATGTGCACTTGTGACGGCTATAACGATGACAAAAATACAATTGGTTTTTTTAACCCTCGATGTCGCTAAAAGCGTATCAACGGGAACGTCGCTATATGCGTCTCTAAATAGTGATGCTTATAGCGACGCATACAGTTCCTAGTTTAGTGACGCATATAACGACACTGCAAAACCTTATATAACGACGCCTATAGCGACGCCCGAAAATATGAAAATTTGGGTGGCAAGGCAATGAATGCCCTACCACCCATCAACCATATTGAACATTGTTTTCAGAATAAAGATGCAAAACTGACAAAAGTATTTCGATGAAAGTGAATTGACGAAAGGAATACAATGACAAAATTATATATATCATAGGCAAAAATCACTTGATTGTTAAGCTTTGACCAAAATGTAATAGTTACAACAGAATTGTCATTATTGAGAAAATACATCGTTGACCAATAGTTACAAAAATGACGTACACACGTCATCTCATTATGCATGCTATGACAAAATAAAACTAGTGCTATCTAGCTACGACTAGATTGACGTCGTCTAATTAGATGTCTCATATAGACGAATGCGGCCGTCTCAAGTAGCAAAGTGCGTACCCAAAAAGTATAGTGAATTGGAAGATCCGTATGCTCATGTATCAATCTTCAAACAAGTGTTGAGGGCTGAATAGGTAACTGATTTCCATATTCAGATTGACCCTAGAAAGAACGGCCTTGACCTGGTTCCAACCATTAAACAGTCGAGAATTCCCAAGTATCGAGCAACTTCTTTGAGAATTTGCAGAGGAATTCTCAAAGAGAGGAATTAAGCATAATACGGACTGCCAGATCTATGCATTTAGACAAAAGGAGAAGGAAAAGTTGAAGGAAGCCTCGCTTCGATTTAAGCAATACATAGAAATATGTCCTACTAGAGAACTACCTTAGGATGAGAGACCATCAATCCTTTTCATTGAAGGATTGCAAAATGACACTCAAAAAAGACTTGCCCTTAAAGACATGTGTTACTTTTGAGCAAGTCACAAAAGAGGCGTTGTATTTGGTAGACAATTGTAAGGCATATAGGGAGGTGACGGAGGACACAGACCAAGGGACGAGTAGCACCTCTTCAACCACTAGTGAATCCACAATGAAACTGGGTGGGCAAAACCCACCTGTGCCGGACGTTGATCAAGTGATCGAGGAAGTGATCATCAGTAGGATGAACCAAGGAAACAGGACGAACCCAACACATGACAACAACCCACACAAAAATGTGACACTTGTGGAGGAGATCATCCAACTCAGTGGTGCAACATACAGCCAAGGAGAGGTTAAAATGTACATCGTGTATTGAAGTGGTGTGCTATCGAACAGAAATGGACAAACCATGTGACCCATGAATGTTTCTACAACAGAAACTATGTTAGAGAAAGGCAATACGGGCCACATGGAGGGCAACAGTTACCACCCCCTCCAAGATACCAAGTAGAAAAAATTAACATAGTCCAAGGGCAGGAAAAACCTCAACCTGTGTTGGAACATCAGCCTCCTTTACACCAGGAAAACAGGGCCATGGTAAGAATTTCACAACCTATAGAGGCACCTGCTGATCAGAGTATGGTCCAGGTAGTTTCCTACCAAGAAGATTCAGACAATTACTATAAGAGAGGTTTTGATGGAAATGCCTATGCTTCGGATGGACAAATTCCATGGATGGTTTTTGAAGAGATGTCATAATCATCTTACATAGCGCAACCAACAAAAAACCATTACTTGGTCGATGAAAATATGCTTATGTTCATGATGGCAACCCAAAACTACAAACCTAGGGGATAGCCTCCTAGTGGAGGCTCCACAAGATTCTCCACCACCAGTAGGACCATGCTATGAATGCGGCGGTGATCATTGAGCAAGAAGCTGTCCACACAAAGGAGAGAGTATCAAACTCTTTGGGTACTGTGAGGGGTGTACAAATGACCATCTCATTCCACATTGTCCGAAAAACCCTGAAGAGAAAGATACCATGAACAAAATTGGAATTGTATTAAGCTCGAGTGGATCAGAAATGGAACCAACCATTCCAATAAATGTGGTAGCTAGAGCACAAGCACAAGAGGCTGCAAGGAACATCCCACCCAACCAAACAGAGATAGAGAATTTGTCGATTAGAACCCTTGGAAAATCCTGGAAGGCAAAAAGGACAAGATGAAAGCCAAAAGAGTAAAAGGAAATTCAACTTTGGAAACCAAATTGCAACAAACAGAGGAACAATTGAGAATGGAAAGAGACCTTAAAGAAAAGGGTGATGTAGTAAAACAATCAGTAATACCATCGGGAGGATCTGTCTTGGTGGACAAGGTCTTTGAACCATTAAATGTGATATTGAAAGCTTATGAAGCTAGGTTAAAGCCCAACCAAACCTAGGAGCACAAATGGTTAACGTATCCTCACCCAGGGTATGAAAAAGAGAGGTTGAAGATGTGCAAGGAGCTCATCCAGGCAGCTCAAGCTCTTATGGAACCACATGTTCCAGTTGCTCAAGGGACTGAGGTGTTAATCCGCGAAAAAATCCAAGAGTTAAAGGAGCGAGGGATCGAAAACAGATACCAAAAATAATCAATAGTTGAAACACCTTTAGATATCAGGATGACAGCCAATACAACAGATGGGGTGTATTCACAGGCACCTATGCCAATTCCTGAAGTGGAAGAACCATGGCCACACGATCTATGGGAGGATATCAAAAATAGAAAATATGAAAGTGAAACGCTTCAAACATTAGCTCCTATCACTAAGATCAACCTCAAGCATGAGCTCTATCCAAATGATATCCAATCATTGTATGGTGATGCAGGTACAGAAATGTTGAAAGACAACAAACCTCAGTCGTTGAAGACATTACCTTGATTCATTGGCAACCATGAAACCAAATCAAAAGTAAGGAAAGTACCATCTCAATGGAAATATGGTCCTAAGATGATGGATACCAAAACTCTTCATGAGCTGATGTTGTCTCCTATCAGTTGTACGCTAACTCTATCTGAGTTACTGCATGTAAGACCTCATCTTTGGGAAGAGGTTGGAAAACATTTGGAGAAACTAGGCCTGGTAATTTCACAACCAATCGTTTCTCCAAAAACACTAAATAACCAGACCTCGAAACAAACTAAACATGAGCCAGTACCATTGAATAAGGTGGGAGACTATTGTGAAGGAGAAGAAGGGAAAACGACCTTGCCTGTGGAGTACAAAGGAGTAAAAACAATTGCTATATTGGATAGTGGAGCCGGAATTTCCATAGCCACCAAAGCAATGTGGAAAAATGGGGAAAGCCTGCTCTAAGGAAAACTAGAATGAAACTTCAATTAGCGGATGGGTACCTGGAGAGGCCTATTGGCATTTTGGAGCAAATCATAGTAACCTCTTGTGGAATCGCATATGAACACACCTTCCCTATTATGAATTTTAATGAGAGCATCAATTTTGATATCATATTGGGCAAACCATTTATGCATCAGCTCAAAATGGTATAGGATTGGAGCTATGACTATATCTACTTAAGACACAAGGATGTCACTACGAAGATTAGTGTCACAGATCATAGTTATAGAGATGTGGAACGAACCCCAGGAGAAGAATTAAACTCCACAACTGAATAGGAAGGAGAAATACTTGCTTGGCTACACAACAAAGCTCACAATTGGATGTGTGAAGCTTTTGAGGGTGGTAGTTTGAAAAAAGAGGATTGTATTCACGATAGGTTAGTACAAGATGAGGCATATGTACTAAAGCCTTTTTCAAAAGAGATGTTCGAACCTTTTGGATGGCAACAAATACTGGTCTCTCTTGATGTGTGTGTGAATGAGGTGACACTGACTAAATTCTGTGATGAGGAAGGATATGATATCATTCCATTCCAGATGATGAGTGTCAGCCTAAGCCCAAAGTCAAGATCGGAATTTCCTGACATGGAGGGGGTAGAAGCAGCAGTAAAGGTCTAATTAGGGGCAAAGCAAAGCAAAGGGATACCTACAAAGTTGTGTAAATTGCCTGCACCAATTTCCCTTTTCAAATGAATTCAAAAATTGATGAAATTTGGTGGGGAGTTGGGCAAAACAGTCGTTTTCAGGAATAAATAATCCAGAATCAATGAACTATCAGATGTCAATCAAGGGAAGTGCTCAAAAGTGGATCCAAAAAACAAATATGATCATGACGGGACAAACATGACCATAAACTGAAAATTTGAGTAAACACAAGAAAAACACACCAGTGTGCTAGGAAGACCTATAGGAGCATGTGTGCAAAAGGTTTCCCCAAAACCCTTCCCAACATGGATCGCGATCCATGTACCTTTTTGTCCAATCAGAGACAAAACCACATCGTTTGGTTAAGAATATTACACAAAGCCTAGCCATGAAGTATCAATTTATTTGGATCTTAAAATCCAAACCAAAATGCCCAAATTCTCTAAGTTTGAAGAAAATTACCAAGAATTGATCTTAAGTTCCTAACAAGTGATCCAAATCTCAAAATAAAAAACCAAGGCAATAGATAATGACAAGGAATTTCTAAAGCAAAGAGTATACAAGTTGACCTATCAAGACCTGATCTACTCAGAGATAGAACTACCGTTCCGACTAATATCGCAACATTTCAAAGTGAAAAAGACACCGTGCTACACAGAACCGATTTTGCACATGGTAGTGGTGATGGCAATGGGGTTTGCCGAAAGAAGAGTGGTCAGCTCTGATTTTGGCAACTATTCCCTTGACAATATAGTGGAAGAAAACGCCAAAAGAGCAAGTTGTATATGAATGCTGGACCAATGTTGACCAGAATTACTTACCAGGCATTAGGAATGATTGATGAACTACCACTTGCTGAAGCACACTTGGATCTAATCCACAAATCTAAAAGAGCAGTAAAGCCAGTAGCAAGACCATCTACAAGGCCACAACCAAAGATCAAGCAAACAAGACAAAGCGCAAGGAAAAACGACATTGATAGCAAGGAGACAGAATCAAATACGCCGAACAACGAAGAAGTTAAGTCAAAGGACAGAGAAACTCCCTTAAAATATCAATCTTCAGATGAGGAACACGAAAGTGAATTTGCAATTAAACACACAAGATTGAAGAAGAGGCCAACTTGGGCAGCAGAGGCAATCCCCATCACACAAGCACGAAGGACAATGGAAGAAGCATAGGCACAAAGGGAAAGACTTCGCCAACAAAAACATGAAGAAAAGAGAAGTCTTGGAACAGAAGCAGATGATGAAAGAGAGGACGAGGAAGATGTGCCTCTACAACACAGAAAGACTAAAGCTTTGGAGAGAATCAAACAATGTAAAAGAAAAGAGGCAGCAAAGAATCTGAACATTGCCAACGAAATGTGACAACGGATTCAGAATGAACTTAAGTGTAAAAGGGAGCAAAGAGAAAGAGAAAATGCAAAACGTCCACACGTCGATGATCTTGAAAGGTAGGGGAGAAAGCAAAAGGCCAAGAAGAGGAAGGTGGTTTTGACAACCTCGACAATCAAGTAGAAAACTTACCATCACCGAAAGAGGAAAAGTTACCTTCAGAGGCAAAAACAGAAAGAAGAAAAAGCACCATGGATCGTTTTGAACGAATGACAGACAAAGTGTTATCACCAAAGCAGATACTTTGAGAAGAAGAGAAAACATTGCCAAAGATAACTACAATTCCGACTGCTCGTGAAGTATAGATAACAAAAGAGAAAACGACGAATGAGGCTGGTACTTTTGACCAAGGATAAAGAAGTTGAAAACAACCAAGGTCGCCTCATTCGTAGTCTGTAGTAGATGAAGGAGCACAAATGATCAAGGTCCTTTGATATTGACGCACATTTAGACCAAATCAAGCTCCAGTTTCGATGTCAAAGAGCACTCTACAACCTGCATGAATTAGAGCTGGAGGACACAAAGAAAGAGGCAACAAAAGATGTTGAAAACACACTGAAGCTACAAACCAAAATTGAGGAGTTGCAGAAAGTACATCTACAACTCCAGTCATAATTACAAAGAGAACAGGAAAATGTTGCATATTACTACAAAGAAATCCAAGCATTTAATGAATCCAACACAAATTTGTAGGTCGAGCAACAGAGACTAGAAGAAGAGCTAGCCAGGGAGAAGCAACAGAACGAGAAGCTACAAGAGTCTTATGCAGTGGTCAACAAGACTCTGACACAACTTTTAACATTGCAAGAGACACCAAGTTCTACAAGCACGTGAGCTAAACTAACTTCGTTAACAAAAAGAGGTCCAAGATCTAAAGAATGCCCTTGCTCAAGAGTAATACAACATGCAAATCATGACAGTCGGGCACAGAGCTTTGCAAAAAGCTAAAGTCGAAGAGATTGAAAATATGAGGAAGCAACTGACATAGGCAAAGGAAGAACTGATTGCTCAGAGGGCAACACAGATGAAGCATGTGCAAATAGTCCTAGTAGAAGTCACACAAACAGAAGGACCGGGACAGTTCACTTTTGAAGCTCACCATGTAGATATGCCAGGTACAAGCACATAAATGGCAATGCACAAATTTGAAGATCCAGCCATGACGTCAATCTATGACACTGCAAAAGATGAAATTCAGCGGTGGATCTCATTAGTCAAAGACCCTTCACACAAAGAATATTTGCAACATGAGCTCAAGGTGTTGGAGTCAACTGCCCTACTCATGATCACTCCTGATGAAGTGGTGAAAGAATCTTGGGCATGAAATGATTGCACTCCCACTAATGAGGCAGGAGGCTCTCTTATGGAAAAGAAAAATTCTACCTGCCCTCGAGCCCAACCAAAAAGGAAATTACAGAGATGTTCTTGTTACTATCATACAGGTACAGACGATCATCGAGAACTAACAAGCCTGGTGAAGGAAAGGGTTTGAGCAGTGGCCAACATACAAAACTTATTACAAAAATGCTCCACAACATCTCCGAATCGACCCAACCTATTGTCAACACTCTTGGCAACTAGGAGCTCTTCCTACCTAAGCTTTTCTTTAAGGTCCATTAAGGTTTGAGAAGGAGGACTATATGATGATTGGGACTGTTCTAGGTCAACAATCTGATTACTAATCATTATGCCTCTCTGTTTTCTAATATCTTTTGCCCTTTTTTAAAATTCAATCATGGCTTTTTGAGTGGCACTAACAACCTTATCCCAAGCTTTAAAAGGTGACTAGTGAGCTTTAAAGGTCTGATCAAAGATCTCTTTAAGTTGTTTTTAAGAGCATTGATACCAAACAAAGATTGATCCAGATGAGGCTAGCTTGCTTTAAAGTTACATTCATCTTTTTGAAGTTCAAAGAGAATAGGAACATGATTTGACAACAAGATTGAGTTATCTTTAGAGAAACTCACCTGCCAATATTCTTGAGGTAAATCTGAGTTCATGTAAACTTTGTCCAATCTTGCTAAGCCACTCTGCATGTTGCTCCGAGTGAAACCTGTTGATTCTGAGATGTCCACAAGTTTCAATTTTGTCATTGCTTTCCATTCTAGCTTTTCATTTCCATTGACAACTTGACCTAGCTGATTCCACTTGTCATTTATTATTTCTACCATATTAAAATCCCCTACCATTAGGCAGGGATTACTCAGTTGACTTAACTCTGCCTAGTTAGAACATCTATCAAACAAAGCATTAGGAGCATACAAAAATGTGAAAGTGTAGTCTAAAGGGCTGCTGAGGGTTATAACAACCCAATTCCCTCTCGAAGGCTTGCTCACCTGAGTAACTAGCTGAGCATATTTTGAGCTTACTCCAAGAGCAACTCCTCCTTTGCCTTGGGTATGATCTGTATAATACCAGATCTATCGAGAACCCAATCCCTGTAAGTTTTTTGTAAGGACTGAACCACTTACCTTAAGCTCCTATAGACAAATAAAATCTAGGTCCAAGAACCATTTTTAAATGACTAGAGCTTTTGAGGGATCTATTAGACCTTATAGTAAAGGGTGACTCTAGATACATCGGGGCACTTCATTTTTTATTGGTTTTTGGGGGTATGGCAGGGGACACAGTCTCTTTCTTGGGTCTTGAGACTTCTCTATGTTCCTCTTGGGTTTTCCTCGAGAGGGCATAGGGAGTCTCTCCTCGTCTATCTGTGGCATAAGAATATTCATTGATTGCTCAAGTGATGAAGCCATTTGATTCATGAGATCCTGATCATGGGTTGCTAGCTGTTGAACAAACCCTTTTTGAACACTTGGTCTTTGGGAATTGGGGATCGTCTCTCCTTCACTATCAGATGAGGACTCTGAAGATAGCCCCCCTCTTTGTCCTGTGGGCTAGGAGGGGGTTGGGAGACATATTTTGAAATTCCACACTCTTTTTCTTGTTGAGAGGGTCGTGGGTTTTCTTGAACCTCCTCCCTATTATTCTCTTGCACACCCTGGCCTTGGGGATTATCCATTTGTCCATCATAGGAGAAGACATCAACTAGCAAAGGTTGGAACCTCTTGTTGCTCTTAGAAGAGGAGGCCTTAGAGTTGTTTTAGGAATTTAGCATAGTTTTTCCTAGACACATGCTGAAATCCCTTGTTGTCCTCAGTTTTTTGGGTGTTAGGAGTTAGGGGGTTTTGTTTCCTCAAGTCTGGGCAGTCCTTGATGTGATGTCCTTGTTGCATATAGTGAAAGAAAGCACTAGGGAGGTTTCTATAGATGAGCTTTTGTAGGTGAAGGAATTTGCGTCCAGAGTCCATAATGGGAGCATAAGGCTTAAGGTCTTTGCTTAGATCTATTTCAATCAGGAGTTGGGGGTCTCATCGAGGATTAATCCCCCCTTTTGATTTCTATCCAACACTTTTCCAACAAAATTACCTAAGTTTTTGAGCTAGGGGTAGAATTCAACTAGCAAGTCAGGGAAGTCTACCCAAATAGGAACTTTGGTAGGTTTGGCTCCTGTAGGGTTTAAGCCAACAAGCCAATTGAAGACAGAGATATGGGTGTTCCTAATAAGCCATTGCACTTGAAGAGCACTCCCTGAGTCTTCAAAGAAGAATAGGTAGCAATTATTAGGGAGGTATTGAACCTAAGAAACCCTAATATTCTTGGAGGTCCATGTTTGAGCTAGTTAGGTTTTCAAAGCCTCTGCTGGAGATCTCACTCCATGACACAAACCTATGATAACTGTAGCCTGAAGTTCTTGATACCAATGCTCTAGCTCTTTGATCTCACTAGTTACTCTCTCTTGGTTGTTAGTCTCCTCATTTTTAGAGTGTGTCGTTTTTCATTTACAGTTCTTCTATTCATTGCCTCAGAAATGACATTTTTTGTGTTTTGGCTCGACAAGGCATGGTCAAGTTCTATAGCTTGATCTTAATGAACATGCAAGGCATGTTGAGAAAATGCTTCATTTCTATGCATAAAATGAGCAGAGGGCGTAGGAATACCTGAAATATAGTTGGCTAGAGGTCTGCTCATGACAAGAGGGCCTAGGAATACCTGAAATATAGTTGGCTAGAGGTGTGATCATGTCATGAGCAGGAATTCATGTGCCACCTTGACTCTCGCTTGGAGGTAGTCTTGCTATCATGGCATATGTGGGAGATCTTTGTTGTCCAATGTGCATATGAGGTGCTGCATGTATCTCGACTTGGTTACGTTGCAGGTTGCTTTGTCTCCCCATTGGATGTAAAAGCGCCTCTAGCATACAAGGGACCGGGGAGAGCATGGCAGGGATATACTGTACCTTGTTTCCCTCTCCTTGTAGTCCTATTCTATAATCTGCATCTTCAGATACTCTGGTGCTGGTGACGAGCCCATTTCTCAGAGCAGCCTGAAGCTCCATGATCCTCCTCCCCAGGGAAAGTGATGGAGTTTAGCTGGCGTAGTTTTCGATGATGCGGAGAAACCTATCTTGTCACGTACCAGTTACAAATTCCTTGCTCATGGCATGACATGCCATGAGCAAGGAAAGTGCTGGAGTTTAGCAGCTAGCGTACTTTTCGATGATGCGGAGAAACCTATCTTGTCACGTACACGGTACCAGTTACAGATTCCTTGCTCATGGCATGGCTTGCCTCTCTCTCTCTTCCCCCAAATTAAAAAAACCTTCAATGTGAATTGGCGTCTAGGGCTTATTGCAAACCAGCTTCTCATGAGACTAGGTTCTTGTTAGCTCTTAAAATTCCAAGATGCTAGCATGGGCAGCTCCAATCTCAAGTTCTTTCAGCTTTTAACCGTGAGAAGCGAGGAAAAGGCTGTAAAATTGCACCTTGGTTCTTAACTTCTTGGCGGACCTTGGCGGTTTTTCCCTTCTGAGTCCTATCGTACCGGAGGAGTAAATGCGGTTTTGCAGCAAATTCAAACACAATAAAGGACAGGATGATAGGTATCGCTTGCAGGATTTCACTGGCCTCCACTCGCGTCACCTACTTTTCCTCCCAAACGCGAGAGGCCATTTAAAGCAGTGTCGAGTTTCCTCATGTTGGAATTTTAAATTGGATTAAAAATATTAATTGTTATTTTCGCAATGAATGAATCTCGCAGGTGCTCCACTCCTCCGTGGGCCATAAAAATTTTGACTCTTGAGCTGAAAAATAGCCGAGATTGAATTTCTTCGGAATATGAATTTGAGAAAAAAAGAAAATGCCTGGTACTTCGTTCATTCCCCTGAGAAATTTTGAGAATTTTATTTTGGGTATGAAAATAGGAAAGTGGGTTGTAAACTTGTAAGTTGTCAATGGTCATCGAATGCATGTGATGCGAGGTGGAGCGTCGGCAGGAAGGCTGGCCGCTGCAGTTGGTAGGAAAAGAGGCACACTGCATGCGAAACAGGCCATTGATTGTCAGAGACTTCCAATGAGGCAGTGACGAGTGGCATTGGCGGATATTTCACTGGATACTATATAGACGCAGTGGAGGCTCTAAGATCTCAGCCATCTCCTTCTACAGCAGCAGCAGAAGGCCCGCTCACTTCCACTTCCAGCACTGGAGAAGGTGACCAACCATGGACTTACGTGTCTTCTTTCTGCTGTTTCTAGCCCTCTCAGTTGACGTACAATGGGCGTCTGCCAGAACGGCAGCTCGCCACCTTGGCGTCTACAGGTCCCCAGTTTCAGGCTCCTCCCCCGGCTCTTCCACCCCCTCTAGCGGCAGCACCTACTCCCCTCCCCCCTCCGACTCCGGCAGCTCACCGTCTTCTGGCGGTTCCTCCCCCTACCCCACCACCCCTTCCGGCAGTTCTCCCTCTCCGGATGACACCCCACCTTCTTCCGGCAGCTCCCCGTCTGGTTCCTCCCCAGACTACACCCCTCCTTCATCCGGCAGCTCCCCGTCTGGCTCCTCTCCCGAGTACACTCCACCTTCTTCCGGCAGCTCTCCATCTGGGTCCTCTCCGGACTACACCCCGCCAGAGTCTTCGGGCAGCTCTCCCTCTGGTAGCTCTCCCGACTACTCCCCACCGTCATCAGGCAGCTCCCCTTCTGGCTCCTCTGCCAACTGTCCTCCGCCTAATTCATCCGGCAGTTCTCCATCTGGGTCCTCTCCGGAGTACACCCCTCCAGCGTCTTCGGGTAGCTCCCCCTCTGGCTCCTCTCCCGATTACTCTCCGCCTGCTTCATCCGGCAGTTCTCCATCCGGATCCTCACCGGACTACACCCCGCCAGAATCTTCTGGGAGCTCTCCCTCTGGTGGTTCTTCTCCAGACTACACACCACCTTCATCGGGCAGCTCCCCCTCTGGTTCCTCTCCAGACTACACCCCGCCTTCATCCGGCGCTTCTCCATCTGGGTCTTCTCCTGATTACACCCCGCCTTCATCCGGCAGTTCTCCATCTGGGTCTTCTCCCGACTACACCCCGCCAGAGTCTTCGGGTAGCTCTCCCTCTGGTTCCTCTCCAGTCTATACCCCGCCTTATTCCGGCAGTTCTCCTTCTGGGTCTTCTCCCGACTACAGCTCGCCAAAGTCTTCGGGCAGCTCTCCCTCTGGTTCCTCTCCCGACTACACCCCACCATCCGGCAGCTCCCCCTCTGGCTCCTCTCCCGACTACACTCCGCCTTCTTCATCTGGCAGTTCTCCATCTGGCTCCTCTCCCGACTACACCCCGCCAGAGTCTTCGGGCAGCTCCCCATCTGGCTCCTCTCCCGAGTACACTCCGCCTTCATCCGGCAGCTCCCCATCTGGTTCCTCTCCCGATTACACCCCGCCTTCTTCTGGCAGCTCTCCTGACGTAGACACTCCTCCCGCCTCTGGAAGCTCACCTGATGTGGAGAGCCCCCCATCTGGCAGCACCTACACTCCGCCTTCTTCTGGAAGCTCCCCCGTGTCAGAGGGTCCGTCTTCTTCCTATACTCCTCCGTCAAGCGGCTCATCTCCAGTGGCAGACAGCCCGTCCAGCGGGTCGTCTCCCGTCACTGAGGGACCGTCAGGCAGCTACACTCCCCCAAGCTCAGGAAGTTCACCGGTTGTAGAAACACCCCCAATTACTCCCCCGTATTCCAGTGGACCCAGCTCTGGCAGCAGCTCACCTGTGATTGGCTCGCCCCTCTCCTCTCCGACAGTAGGCTCCCCTCTCTCCTCGCCTGGTGTGGAGGCACCCTTCACATCTCCTGACGTTGGTTCTCCGATTTCCTCTCCCGTCATCGGCTCTCCTCTGTCGACGCCCACACCAGACATTTCCACACCTACCACCCCCTCAGGAGGCTATGGTGGCGGCGGCAAGGGATCATGCGGGTATGCAATGCACTCCCTTAACTGTCACGGGTGATATTTTTTCTCGTACATAATGTAGCTTCTGCATGCATGGAAGCAGGTTCTGGACCAAGCACGGGATAAAGTTCCCGAGCTTTTTGTCGGGAATAACGTCGCTTGGCAACATCTTCGGGGGACGGGCGCCGTCCGTATTTGGCGGGAGGATGACGCTAATGGAGGCGCTGCTTAATCCCAACATGGACGAGTACAGTGCGCTTGCCCGTCAAGGGACGGCGTCGCTGCTCAATGCGTACGCCTACCCGGAGGTCTTCTCCTTCACACCAGAGCAAGTGCGTAACAACTTCAATGTTGGCCTTGAAAACCCGCTGGCCGCCCGTCAGCAGGCTTCCCTTTTCGAACAAGCCAATAATGCCTTGCCGTGATGCCTTGCGCTTTGCCTGCGTAATTTTTGCCTAAGAGAAGCCTCCCTCGTTCGTGATGTGGTGCCGCTCTGTACCTCTCTAACACGTCTTCACTATCCTCTTTAGGTTTTTCTAACCTTCTTTTTTATTTTTCGAGAAAGAAATCCCTGCTCAATAAAATCTGTATGTAATGTCTTATTTCATGTTAAGGAAAATGTTTTTCTCTTCAATTTTTCCAATCGTATTGCATTGCCATCGCTTCACTTTGTGCTCAAATCTTTGGAGAGTTTATTTTATACTATCGGAGTTATATATAATAGTGATGGTCGATGACAATTTATTGTAATTTATTCGGAATGTGAGTTTTTGAATTGTTGATTGATTGTGAGCTAAAATTGTCAATTGAGTGGTTGGGTTGATTGATTGTGAGCCAATTATGGCTATTTTGATTTTTGTATAATTTATTAGATCGGAATTGTTACGTATTTATTGATCAATCGTGGGCGTATTATGAGAATTTTGGTAGTAGTTTGTTTGGCATGTGATTGGAGTTAATAGGGTTGGTTGTGAACTGATTATGTCAATTTTGATTTCTATACAAAATTCTGTTTGTGATATTTGTCCAGCATTAGTTAGGTTTGAAAATCGAAGGGTGCCCTTGTCCTTGCTAGGCAAGGGGAGTCCTTTGCTCGGCCTTGGTGTAAGGGACATCATACATTTCACTCCACTCCCATGCAAGGCAAAAATGTAACAACCCATCATTTGATATTCCTTATTTTTTTTTTGCTCCTTTGAAATACTCACTTGCTTTTGTTACTTCACATTAATCAAGGCAAAAATGTACCAATCCATCATTTGATACCCCTTAATTTTCTTGTTCAAAATATAGCAACCCATCATTTGATAATATACAGCACATGTATAATTCTCTTTACGATTTCCAGAGCAATGGTCTCAATGAGAGTTCCAATGAAGATCAATGAGAGTTTCAATGAAGAGGTGGTGAAGATTTGAACAAAGATGACCCAAGACACATGAAAAAACTTTGGATTCGGAGTTGCTTTGTGTATTATGAACCTATAGAACTGATATCAAAACGACTACATGATTTTTTCCTCCACTTGGTTTATGGCAAGGAAGCTTCATTGCCAATTATTAAAGTGGAGTTTCTTGCACTCAAATTGTTGTTGCAGGAAGAAAGCTTTGGGTTATTTTCAACTTAATGCAAAGCAAAGAAATTTTACCAAATGTAATCACCTATGCTTGAAGCGTGAGACATTTGGCCTTATGGAAAACTCTTATATGGTTGAACGGATTGTCATGTTATGCTTGGCAATGGTTTTGTGAATATGTATGTCACATGTGGTGACCTCGTGAAAGCACTTAGAGTTCTTGATGAGCATTCCTTTCAAAATATCGTCTCTTGGAACATGATGATTTTAGGATGTCAAGAGTTTAAGCTTTGAACTACTTTGAAGATGTGTCAAAGAGGTTCAGTGAAAAGCTAACGAATGTGTAAAGGATAAAGGAATTAAAAAGGATGATCTGGTGTGATGCGACACAACAATAATAAGTTGGACAATATCTTTCAAAAAAAGTAAAAGTTTCAAATCAAACGGGAAGGGCTTTTTACTCTTGTCAAGAAGTTTGATAATGACACATATCAACTAGTTTATTTGATATTTGAGTGGTGCACATCATAAATATCATGTTAATGGATATATATTGAAGAAATATTTAGCACGTTTGATGATGATTGTGAGATGTTATCAATAGAGAGACAATGTGGAGACATCTAACAATGTGAATGGGGGGGGGGGGGGGGGGGGGGGGTGGCAAGTTATGACAGGCATTTTTGGGATGAGCATAAAGTCACCTAAGTCATGTCAAAAAGCTTGCCCACTAACCTCATGTATATATGTGTACACAGCCTTACAAGTTTTGGAATCAAAAAGCTTGCCTATTAACCTCATGTATATATGTGTACACAGTCTTACAAGTTTTGGAAGTGATTCTGTAAAAATTCATGTACAAAGGTGTGATTTTGTCAGGATTGAGTGTTCATGTTTTAGATTGTTTGAGTCTCCAAAACATGGTTTTTATTGAATATTTTTAGTGGTGCTTTATAGCTTGTGAATCGGGCTTGTACATCATGAGTTATGAGTATCCAAAGTTAGCGGTCTCAACTTAAAAAGTGATTGCAAGTGCATACAACAAGGGCAGTTGGGCCAACTTGATAATTGGAATTAGAAATGCCGAGGTTTTAGAATTCTAGATGTAGTTGAGATGATGGGTTTCAAGCCGTGTGTTACGATGTGTCATTCGGCGATCGGAGCAGCAAGTTATGCTTGGGGGAAGTTGTCCGAGAAGCTCTCATGCTTTGATAAAATCTGTAAATTTTTGGGCATGAGGGAGTTGGGAAGCTTGAGCAAGAAGTGCCATGTGGTGGGCGGAATATCTCACATGGGAAGGGAAAAGTGGGGGTTATATAGCTTAAAGGGGGAGCTCATTATGGGTGTATCCAAGTGAGAGGAGCTCTCAAGGCTTACCATGGAGGGGCTCGTGGGCTCATAAGGGAAAAAGGGAACATTTTGGGAGTTTACACTTAGTTGGATAGGTGCTTGGTAGCTTTTTTGGTCCTCGGTCACTTGCCCCAACCTCATTCCTTTGGTCAAAGGGTCATCAACACCTCATTTTTTGCCCAAAAAAGGCCTAAAATGAGCTAATCTAAAGATGCCTTGATAGAGAGCTTTTTCGGCTAAGAAGAGAGAAAATTATTGAGGATAAAAGATAAGGAAGCCCCCATTTTAATAGCTGCAACACCTGCACAACTTTTAGAGAGCTCATTTTTTAGCAAGAAAGTACACTCCCGTGTTCGAGTGGCCATAACTCTTTCATCTCTCATTTGTTTTTTACCTATGGATAATCTACGGACATCTCCACGAGACGTGTTTTGTCATGATGTCCTCAATTTCTCTTAATTTTGAGAGTGTTTCATGCTTGAATGATTTTTCATAAATCTCCACAGGTGATTGTCACATGTATTTTCGACGGTGTCATAGTTTTTCCTTTCGACGGTGTGATTTGTGCAAAGCTATAGAGGCACTAGTTTTTCTTGCCGTTTGCATGCTAACAACGTTATACTGCTGAGTGATCACACATGAAAATCACGTGATCACATTTAATATTAAAGTAACTCTCTTGATAACCTACAAAAAATATTTGTGCCGGTAAACTCGTTGGGTCTTTTTATTTTCCCGATGGTCTGTTGGGAAAATAAAAAAATCTCGGTGGGCTCTTTTGTATAAAGTAAAAGCTCTACTATCTTGGCATTTTGACTAGGCAAATCCTTGGGGAGTGTATCCTATCACCGGATATAATTATTTCTCCTTGTGAGTTGACCTAAAATTACAGAGTCACAGGTCCTCTTTCTGGGCTAAGCATGATTCTAATTTGGTAATCACTTCTTAAAAAAAATAAATTCTTGACCAAAGGCAAAGGTACGATGTTAAATAAATGGAATCTCTTAAGAGTCATGCTCATTGCGATGAAGCCACTGGTCCATAAAGAGATTGAAGTTGGATTTAGAAGATGAGCATATTTAAAAAATAAGTCGTTAGTCAAGGGTTGGATGCTTGTACTAGTGTACTGGGTATGTATAAATATTTGAAGTTTTGCATTTTACACCATAATAGGTTTCAATTCATGTATATTGTTTCTCACTATACAATATGAGCGCTACAATCCTTAATTGGGTGAAAATAGCTTTAATATATTCAATTGTATGTATAAGGGGGACTACAATCCTTGATTAGGTAACAAAAGTCCTCCAATGTGTAATTGCATTGAAAATTTCATACTTTTATTTGATGCATAATGTTAAAATAGAGAGTGTATTGTGTATTACAAAAGATTATCAGTACACGAGGTTGATTTCATACAAATTGTTACTTTTGTTTGTGTTTTGAAACTAATTATCATCGTTCCAATTTCTAGGTTGATTATTCTATGTTGTATGTGACAATAAGCGAGAAAAAAAACTACATATAGATAATGTGATATTTTCAAGTGTATCTTATCGTCTACAATTTGCAAAGTGCGTAAAATTAATCCTCAAGTGTATAATTGCATTAAAAAATTCATAGTTTTGTTTTATGCATAATGTCAGATAGAGAGTGCATTGCAAATTGCACAATGTGTAAATTTTATTGCTTTCTTAATGGAGTTTCTAGTTTCAATTTATTGAAAAGTAAAGAATTGTTTTTATAACTGACTATGAAGTTCTTACGTCTTCAGTTTTAATACAAGCAATGGACCAAAATACTGGCACAAGTGGTACGAAGTCCTGAAAAAAAAGCCCCTGATAAGGAGTGGGATTTTTCTCATAATATATGCAGTCGATATTAGGAGCAGAAATGTAAATTTTGCTTCACCATTAAGCGTTTGAGAGAAGAGATCACAAAGAAGGATGACAAGAAACAGAGATAGAAGAATCTGTTATCGATGCATGCCAAGAGCAGCCATCATGCCAACTACCAATTATAATGATCCTATGGTGATACCAATAAACACTACACAACAACATGCACAAGGAGATACAATACCAAATAGTGTTACTTCTATGCTCAATGAGGTTTGGCTTGGACGAATACAACAAAGATCATTGCACCAAACCTTTCAAACGCAAACTCTAGAAGAGGCACAAAATGCACTTGCAAAAGTATTTTTTTTTCAATGGGAGTACATTAGTCATGGTTGACATCTATCAGTGGAAACATGCATGAAAGAAAATTATTGAGTACGATCCACAATTTTCAGCCCCTTTGTATCACATGATACGAAACGATCTCTTGAAAAAATGTTACACCAAAGTAAAAGAGTGTATTTCCAAAATAATTATTGAAAAGATATCACTTTCAGGATGCACAATTGTCACATGAAGATTGGTCAAATGTTTAGAAAATACCATCGATCAATGTTATGTTGGTGTGTCCAAGGGGAGAGACGTTCATAAAAGCTATTGATAGCTCCGGTGCTATTAAAAGTGGCAAATGCCTCGCCTTGCCTTCTCTACGTGTAGTAGTATTGGGACAACTCTCAGTTCGCGTCAATTTTTCATGTAGCGGCGTGTAGATTCAGTTTTGGTCATCTTCAACTTTCTTGCTAGTCATTTTTCAAGCTTTATCTCAAACTTTAAAGTGCCCCAATTGGAGTTGTTCTCTTCAAGTTACGACTAGTTCTCTGCAGGGTTATGGCTATGACAACCTAGTGGCAAATTGTGTGCAGACACATTGGGAAGGCATGTATCTATGAATTGTGGAACTGATGTTGAAGTTGTGGGTTTGTGATATTCAATTGTAAAAGGGAAGGCCCTTGTCTTCATATGAATTGGGTGGTGTGTGCTGGAAATCCGTACTTTGACATGGTTTTTCTCCTATGCGCTATGGTTCTTTGGGTGGACGTCCAATAAATTCCCAAGGGGACGGATTAGTGGTGTTTCAAAGGGGTTTCCTAAAGCTTTTTGTGTTCTTATAGTGCTCTTTCAACGCTCTTGGGTGACATCGCTATAGAGGTGTTCCAGTTTGTTTGTTTCCCAGCGATGCCATGTTGGAATTAGGGTTGCAGAGAAACAGACACAGTTTGGAGAAGACAAAGGAAGCAAAAAGGCACGCAATAGAGAGTGTTTTACTTAGTGTGCAATGGAAAGATAAATAGCCCTAGAGTAATGGGCGTATATTCAATGCTAGGGGGGAAAAACCTCCTAAAGAGGGAAAAAATGCCCCAGTGGTCCTAGTGTGTTCACACACATCACTACCACATGTATATGGTAACAAATCCCCACTAGAGTGATGCGGTGAACGAGAACTGGCACATGAGTAAAGGGAAGTGCCATGCCCTGAGAAAATGCTTAGTCCACAAAGGGGAGTAAGCCCAAAGCTTTGTGGAAAGCTTCCACCTTCTCACGAGACAATGCCTTTGTGAAAATATCTGCAAGGTTGTCCTGTGTTGGCACATGAGCCAAGCTGATATCTCTTGTTGAGAGCCTCTCCCTAACATAGTGGTAATGCACCTCAATGTGCTTTGTGCGAGCATGAAAATTTAGGTTCCTCGCAACTGCCAATGCGCTTTGACTGTCATTGTAGATAGTGTTGGCAGTGTCCTGTCCAACACCCAAATCAGCCATAAGGTGTTTGAGTCATACACACTCAACCGTAGCTGTGAAGACTGCCCTGTACTCAGCCTCACAACTCGAAGTGGCCACAATAGGTTACTTCTTGCTCAACCATGATATACATGAATTGCCAAGCATGAAACAAAAACCACTTGTGGACACTCGCGTGTCCAAAAACAAGTCCAATCTCAGTCCGAAAAAGCATGTAAGTCTGGCGGCAATGATCCCCTCTTGGGATAAAACAAGCCAAGATGTAAAGTGCCACTAAGGTAGCGGAAAATCCTCTTGACAGCCTGTCCATGCTTATACCCTGGGCTATGCATAAATTTGCTGACCTGTGAGACTGCAAACTGAATATCCGGCCTCGTGTTGCATACATAAATGAGGCAGCCAACAACAGTTTGATAAAGAGTGACATCAGCAGGATCGCCAACATCATGTAGACTCAACTTCAAACCTGTTTCCATGGGAGTGGCAATAGGTTTGCAATCCTCAATTCCAAACTTACATAGAAATGTCTCTATGTAACTTTTTTGACACAAGGCAATACCACCATCACACTGCTTAAACTGTATACCCAAGTAATGATGCAACGGCCCCAAATATTTCATCTTGAAAGTAGCATTCAAATCAGCCTTAAATTCATCATTATGTCTCTCATTTGGTCGAGTGATCAGCAAATCATCGACATAAAAAACCACAACGAGAAGTACATCACCCCTCACGCTTTACATACAATGTGCTTTTTGTTGGACTATTATGAAAGCCTCGTTGACCAAATGAGTGTAAGCTTTCTCATACCAAGCACGAGGAGATTGATTCAATCCATACGAAGGCTTCTTACATTTGCACACTTTGTCCTCTTGTCCTTTTATGTCAAAACCGCGAGGCTGCGTTACATAAACTTCCTCAAATATATCACCATTCAAGAAAGCAGTAACAATGTCTGATTGATGTACATCCCAACCAAAATGAGCTGCCAATGCACATAGAAAACGCACAGTAGTCATACGACAAGTGGGAGCTTTATAATCTATGCCTTTTTGTTGTGCATAACCCTTTGCAACAAGTCGAGCCTTATAGCGATCGATCTCACCATCCGGCTTGCATTTCAACTTGTAAACCCACTTCGTACCAATGGCATTTTTGCCAGGAGGCAAATCACATAAAGTCCATGTGTCATTTTCTATAAGTGCATCATATTTTGATTGCATGACAACCATCCAATTTTCTGAACTCTGTGCTTCATCAAAAGACAGAGGCTCCTCAATATCATGTAAGCTTGACACAACCAAAGCATAACAATCTGATGCATAAGATGCATGGCAAGAGCCTGAACGAGTACGACTAGAAAAAGGTGCATCCAATTTACTGTCACACAAAGTGTGCATCAGCCATTTTGGCATACCTCTAGCCTGCTCATTTTCAGCCCTTTCCTCATCAAGTACCTCATGTACATGTGCATCAGTAATAGGCTGATCTGAAACATTTTCAGAAACTCCCATAGGCTATATATTTGCCTCATTGGAACTTACATTCGTATTTCCACCACTGAAAAGAGGCAACAAAGTGTCATAAATGTCATGTGAGTTTACATTACTGTCTCTAATACATGACAGCAAGGGCTGAACAGAATCTTCCACAAACACTACATCCCATGAAACCAGAATATGTTTTGTTTGCGGATGATACAACCTGTAACCTTTGCTTTCAGCACTATAACCAACAAAAATGCCTTTGACAGCCTTATCATCCAATTTTCTGTGTTGTGTTTGTGGCACCAAAGCATATGCCAAACAACCAAAAACACGCATGTGCTCAATAGAAGGCTTTCTATCATGCCATGCTTCATATGGAGTAATAGACTTCAAAGCTTTTGTAGGACACCTGTTTGGTACATAAGTGGCACACATGATGGCCTCAAGCCAAAAAGAATGCGGCAAAGCTTGACTTTTGACCATACATCATGCCATTTCCGTAAGTGACCTGTTTTTCCTCTCAGCAACACCATTTTGCTGAGGTGTATAAGACACTGTACATTGGTGTTTTATCCCACGACTGTCCAAAAATGCATTAAATTCATGAGACATATACTCCCCCTGTTACCATATACATGTGGTGATGTGTGTGAACACACTAGGACCGCCGGGGCATTTTTTCCCTCTTTAGGAGGTTTTTCCCCCCGTATATACGTCCATCACTCTAGGGCTATCTATCTTTCCATTGCACACTAAGTAACACACTCTCTATTGTGTGCCTTGAGCTTCCTTCGTCTTCTTCAAGCTATGTGTGTTTCTCTGCAACCCTAATTCCAACAATTGGTATCAGAGCAGGTCACGTCCTCCCGGGCCCACAAAGTAAAGGTAATTGCCCAAGGATGGAGTTTGCATGGGCCCACAAACATCACTATGCACAAGCTGCAACCTGCATGTGGCCCGAACTGAACCATCCTTTGGAAGCTTAGAACGCTGCATCTTACCAAAAATATAGCCTTCACAAACATATTTGACATGTGCTTCAAGAGGCGGCAAAGAAGCAACCATATCAGATTTCTGCAAACGCAGCAAACTGGCAAAATTCAGATGACCAAAACGCGCATGCCAAAGTTTTGCATCTGATATAGCCCTTGAATGTGCAACAACATTTGCAAAATTTTGTCTACACTTGTCATACAAAGTGAGCTTATACAGCCCACGACACAAAAGGCCAGATGTAACAATTTCATCACCAAAACTGAGATCATGAACTGTACATCTGTCATCCACAAATTTGACTACGAGTCCAAGTCTAGCAAGTGCGGATACAATAAGAGATTTTTCTTGATCCCAGGTACATAAAGTGCATCAACAAGTGTGAAAGAACTACTATTAGCAGTAGTAAGCACAATCTTTCCAACTCCTTGAACCGGATAAGAGGCATTGTTGGCACAAGTGACTAAATTCCCATGAGGGACAGACTCGAGAGAGGTAAACAATTCACTATGTGAGGTAATGTGCTTTGTAGCACCATTGTCAAAATACCACACATGTGAATCTGCAGCAACTGACAAGCATGCATCATGGACAACAGGATTGTAAGTGCATTCTACACTAAAAGCCCATTCTGCATCAACATCAGCAACACAGTCTCCTTACACAGAAGACTCAACAATGGCTGCATTTGTAGTGCAACCAGCATTTGCAGTGGAACCACCCTCTTTCTTCTTAGCCTCTTTGGCCTTCAACTTAGGACACGACTTGATCAAGTGATCATTAGCTTTACAATAACGGCAACGCATCTTCTTTTTGCCCTTATCACCAGAATTTCCAGACGAATTTCTGCCAGCAAAAGCATTAGGAACAGAAGTTTTGCCACTCGCAGCAGAACCATAAGAAGTGGCTGCATTGCTGTTACCACCCTTTCTTTGAGAAGCAATAAAAGCCTATTCAATTGCACGGTGTCTAGTCCTATTTTTTCTAGAAAGTGACTCTTGCAACAGCAATGTGCATAATGCATCAAACTTGAAAACTTCTAGATTTCCTTGGGTCATAAGTCTCCAAGTACTAGCAAAAGTCTGGTAAGAATCTAGTAAGGCACCAAGAACAGTCTGCACAAGGGAACTGTCTGAAATGACTTCACCTACAGAAATAAGTTGCTCATTGATATCCTTGACACTAGCAAGAAGAGTGTCCATATCATCTTCCTCATGGATAATCTTCGACTCCAGCTCTTTACGCAGCAAAGCAATTTTAGCCTCATTGCGGCTTGCATAAAGGCTTGCTAGAATATCCCAAGCCTGTTTTGCAGATTTTGCTGAACGGATGTGAGGAACAATGGTGCGCTTCAAAGACAACGCAATCAATGCATGAACCTGCACATCCTTTACATCCCAACGAGCTTGTTCTATCGTAGGCAAAACAACTCTAATAGCAACAATCCTTGCAGCAAGACCTGCAACATCCTCAACATCGCCTACATCCTCAGAACCAGGACGTACATCAATGCCCTGCACAATATTCCAGATGCCCTTTGACACAAGAACGCTTTGTATCATATAAGCCCACATAGGATAATTGTCCCCATCCAACCTGTCCTCAGCAGCAAACATCTTGAAGACATCTGTGTTGTTGTCACCCATGGTAAATGTTGCACCTGATGTGAAAACTGCTCGAAAATAGGAGAAACAGAGTGGGAAAAACACGTGCTATATAGCAAAAACCGTAGAAGACTGTAAGGTACATGTTATGCAGAAAACGACACTGACTTAAATTTTGCACAAAATGACAAAATTGCCTGTGCAGACCTTCCTGTAGTCCTTCCTGTAGTGGAAACGGAGGCCGAAATGAGCTCGAATCAGAAATCTGAGCAGACTAAGCTCTACAAGCTTACCCGAAATATTTATCGACCTGCGAACGCTTACCAAACCTCACTGTAATCGGAGAAAGTGAGCAAGCATGTGCTGGAGCAATTGGCGACTAAGCCTGGGAGGATGTAACCTGCTCTGATACCAATTGTTGGAATTAGGGTTGCAGAGAAACACACACAGCTTGGAGAAGACGAAGGAAGCTCAAGGCACACAATAGAGAGTGTTTTACTTAGTGTGCAATGGAAATATAGATAGGCCTAGAGTGATGGGCGTATATACAATGATCGGGGGAAAAAACCTCCTAAAGAGGGAAAAAAATGCCCCGGTGGTCCTAGTGTGTTCACACACATCACTACCACATGTATATGGTAACATGCCAATGGTTGCAATACACACAATTTGAACTTGGTGCTAAAAGACTGGTATACTAGTGAAGAAACTACATGGTTTGCAAAAATAATTGATGTAGTGCAGAGAGTTGTGAAATCCATCTTGAAATGACAAAGAGTGCTTGACTTGTATAGGATGCACATGTCAGCTATGTTGAAATTTTCCATTGATACTTGGTATTTCATGCACTATTACACAGTGGAATCACTCCTGCATAATAAGTGCATTGTGATTAATACTTTCAGCTGCATGACATTTGAAGAATGACAGCTTGACCAATATAAACAAGTAAAAGAGAAAATTGTAGGTTTACATGGATCCATAAATAAGCTTTCTTGATGGAGGAGTGTAATGGATGCATAATGATGTCCATTATGTTTGCAATTCACAACCTTGATCAGAAGGCACCAAATCTGAGCAAAGTGTGGATGACTTGGTGGATGCTCCAACAAAGTTTAGAAAATCCTGAGGAGTTAAAAGATTCTATTGTAGAGTTCTATCTAAGTACTTTCATGAAAGGTGAAAGAGTCATCATAGTCCACTTCATAGTGTGGATTACATGTTGGACCCTCATTATTGGAATTTAAACTTGATGTCAAACATAGAGGTGGTCAACGATTTCTATCAGGTAGTCAATATGCTCTACATAAATGTTTAGGATTAGATTAGTTGCATCAAAGATATGATTGCATTAAGACTAAAGGAAGGACCTTTTGCGAATGAATGTCTAATCAATGGTAAAAGAGAAACCTGCATGGAAGTGGTGGATGATGAATGGTGGGGAGCATTAATCAACTCTGCATCCTCTTGCAATGAAAGTTTTGGCATAATGTGCAACAAATTCAAGTTCTGAGAGAACTTGGAGTATGTACAAGTATGCTCATAGCACAATCCGCAATAGATTGTTAGCAGATAGATCTGAAAAAGTAGTTTACATGTTTTGCAATGAAAAGATATCACATCATATCAAAGTGCTAGTTTACATGTTTTGCAATGAAAAGATATCACATCATATCAAAAGTGGTGGTGGCACTTTGAAACTTTCCACCAACCCTTCTTGATATCTGTATCTTTACATAGCCATATTGTCTTAATCATCTTCTTTGTCACTTTTTTGTTGATGTTCTCCATTACACGTGGTTTGGATTTGCCCATTTTGATAGTCGACGAGCTGTGCATGTCTCTTGCTAAGTAGACATGCCATGTGCTAGAGACTTCATATGTTGAAAAGCATTAATGACCAATTGGTGTTTGATTTGCTGACTGCATTTTTGCTTCACATGCATGCTCTTCTTCAACCACGGTGTCTCAGCATTGCAATTTCCAAATAGAGAGATATTAAATATCTTGGGAAACTATTTTTCGCTTGATCTACTGCTTTGTAACTCTTCAGCTCGAAGTGTTTATAAATCATGACAAGACCACGTAAAACCATGACTAGACCATGTTAAACCAAAGATATCAAAATTCTTTATAGTAGGCAACTCAAATTAACCATAGAAAATTGATCCAAATATACTTCAACTCAAACAATTAAGCTGTATAATAATAGAAACTTGATTGACTAAAGGCAATTGATCCAAATACATGTGAACAAAAAATATCACAATTGATTATAGACGGATGGCTCAAATAAAAAACCTAGATGGAAAATCATTTACAATAATCGATAGCACCCTTCAAAATGTTTTAAGCCGGATAGAATGATGAAGTAAGTTCAATGAACACGATTAGGATTTGTCTCTAACTGCTTTCAAAGAATGGCAAAATGTCAAAAGAATTTCTTCCTGCTTCACGTTCTCTTAATCTCATCCAAGTATCCACCTTTTGCTGGACAACCCTGAGAGTATTTTGGTCGAGGTGATAAAATACTTCATTTGGGAAGTATACTTTTCTAGTTGCACTCCAAAAGTCTATCAACATCTTGTACAAGATGCCTAATGCATATATATTGCTAGCTTTTGTGTATACATCTGTACACTATGGATCATATTCTTTGGAGCAATTCATGGCCACTTTTGCAACTCATGTTCTTCGCTTCCTTAGCTTCCAAAATTGCAAATGAAGATTGAGTCGCATTATGTACAAAATTGTTGGACATCTGCTTGGTTGGGGCTCTAATCATCATATCCTAATTGATAATACCGTACGAGGTTTATTATCATGGGTAAAATCTAACATTACATCATAGTGATGCAAACTGCAGTGCACTATGCCAGTTGAGTGAGTGGCCACAACGCCATCAATTAGAGCATGTAAAATAGGTAGCATTTGCTCAATCACTGTTTTGAGACGTGTGATTTCTATCTCTGATAGTTGTTGACTTTTAGGTAGCAAATACTTTTAGCTAAATTGAAGCCGATGCATGCTGCACCAAAACGCGCCTTACAAGAAGGACACTCGGTATATCAGGTCTCCCAATGAGCCCCCATTATAGTATGGAAAGAGTGTGATATAGGGGGCCTTTGTAGTAAAGCTAATGTATCTAACAATCTAAATTTCATTATATGTTATAAGGGGTACGCATAATACGTCATATACGGGCATATTTTACATGAGCTCGTATTATACGGATGTATTATACGGTGCCACATCACCAAAAACAGGCAACCATTTTTTTTCCTAGTTTTTTTAATTGAAAAGAAACTTTGATCGAAATATTTTTCAATCAAAATATTTTTCGATCGAAAAATACTTTGCAACAAAGTTTTCTACGATTGAAGAATACACCGATAAAAAAAAGTATTTATAGCGGCAGCGCGCCTTATTGAGACTAGTATAGATCACAAAAGGTATTCCTTGTCATTATCAAGAAAAAAACTTAATTTTTTTATAATTGATAAATCATCGAGATTTAGAATAGTTTTAAAATCTTTTGTTTAATTTCAATACAAGGTGTTTTTTTTTAAGGAGTCACTTGCTACGTGCTCAATTTACTGATATGTGGAAGTGAATTAGTGATATAATTTAGAGGTTGCCGTTGTGCACAGAGTGTACTCTCACATGAGGTAATCAGTCTGCAAAATATAATATAAAAGAGGTCAATTTTATTTAGGTAGGTTCAATTTCGACGTGCAGATATTTTCTCACCTCAAAGTGAACATAGGTATCATTTCATTTGTCCTGTGTAGAGCCATCACACTATGCCCTCATTAGAATTAAAATTTAGGAATCTCATGTCCAAATACATTGATATTAAATTATCTTTATTTGGATTGCTACGTTTATCATACTGTGTGATTGTACACGTGTAGCAATACAGATAGATACGCTCTCAAAGATCTAACATGGAGTGTGAGAACTTCATGTTTGCACTTCAGATAGATATGACAATGTCAAGGTTTGCAATTAATCCTCATGTTATAATAAGAATCAATTGTAAAATTTTATTAATATTATCAATTATCGTAATGTGTGAAAGACTAAGCTTGCATTTTAGATAAATTGATATAGTGCAACGTGATGATGAGATTTATTTGTATTGTTTTAAATAAGTGATTAAGATTATCAATTATCGTAATGTGTGAAAGCAAAAGCTTTTAGATGACCCAAAATAGTGCAATGTGAGCATTGTGATTGAAATGTTTTGTTTGAAGTGATGAAGTTATTTTGTGCTTGAAAATATAATTTGATTGACATGAGTTTATACATGAAGAATAATACGACTATCATTATTTATTGTTCATCGATAATGTAGCTTGTGTATAAGTTTGTTGATTTGAATTGTTTTTGACCTCAAAATTGATAGCTGGATTTGTTGATTCTAGCATATTAAATTCATCTGTCATCATGGTGAAAGGATATGAGTGGAGTTACGTCCACGAGATGCATGCCAAAAATAATTCATCTCGATTGACATGCAAGACCTATGGCCACGAGTTCAGTGGTAATGTGACCAGAATCAAAGAGCATCTGTTCAAAGTCCCTAGTAATGTGTCCAAGTGTACAGATCCGCCAAGAGTTTTCCATGCTAGATTTCCAAAGTATGCTCGCATAGAAGAGCAAATTCTTGCAGCTAAAAAGAAAAAGTGCTACTACCAAACAAGTTGCAACGGATGTTGAAATGCCTGTTGTCAATGAGAGGATAGATCATGTGCCTTCTGAAGCAAATGATCACACTCCTCAATCAACTCCTCTTCATGAACATGCTTCAATGTCAGCAGCAATAAATCCAGCTCAACTAAAATTAGTAAAGCATCATCCAATGGAAAACGTTGTATGAAGCGTTAGAAAAGCAATGGTTGCTTGAGTTGCACTTGAAATGGGCCCAAGATTTTGTGGTGTGCGGTATACCATTCAATGCTATGCACAACCCCATATTTCAAGATGCTTTAATGAGCACAACCAGAAAAGGGTTTGTGCTTCGTGATTATAATAAGATGCGACATAGTATCTAGATAAAGTGAAAGACAATACTGAAGCCATCCTCAAGCGCACGGTGGTAGACTTTTTTCTTACATATGTTTGCACCATAGTGTTGGATGGATGGACCAATTGTAAGAAGAAGGCACTCATCAATGTGATGCTTATCAACCCTAGAGGGGTCCATGTTCATAGAAGCCATTGACACCTCTTTAAAAGGGAAGAGGAGCAATCATCTAACAATGATTATCTAACAAGGATATATAAACGCACCATAGCAAAGGTAGGTGGGCCAAAGAATGTGACTGCAATTGTCATAGTTAATGCATCCAATTACAAGGCCGCAAGGAGGGCTATCTAAGTTAAGTACCCAGAGATTACTTGGTTACCATGTGCCGCACATACTCTTAATTTTCTATTAAAAAACATTGGTAAAATGGTCATCATAAAACAAACGCTATTGGATACAAATCATGTGGTGAAAGTTATTAGAGAGCATCAATTTTTGTATACTCTTTTTCGAATAAAATCACCCATTAAAACTTTAAAGATATTTTGTGCGACAAGGTTTGCAACCACATACTATGTTCTTGCCACCTTGCAAGAAGTGAAGCCTGCTTTGATTGAAATGATAGCCGATAGACGATGGGATGCTTGGATCAACAAGTATCCTAGCTACCAAGAGGCAGCTACAAGATGTGCACAAATTGTGAACTCGCAAGTTTTTTGGCGCAATGTAGAGAGAATTGTCACCCTGGTCAAACCATTTGTAGATCTTTTGTTAATAGTCGACAAAGACTCTTTCGTCTTTGGTCGAGTTTATTGGTATATGTCAAAGGAATTATGCAAAGTAAGAGAGCATATTGGATTTGGTGCAAAGGACAAGACTTCCATAATCACAGCTACCAACAAGCAATGGGTGCAAGTACATACGCCGTTGCATAGTGCTACATTTGAATTGGATCCCGAATTTCAAATGCACCAACAATCAGCCTTGCAACCCGGACTCGTCCTCTTTGATTCTAGTAATAGCTTTGAAGTATTTCTCCTGGTCATAGCGCTCTCTCTCTTCTTTGTAGATGGCATGTGCTTCGCGTGGTTAAGTTCTTCTTCTATATATGCCAATCAAGCGAATATGTCATCACTAGAAATACTTATCATGAAGTTAACAAGTCATCACTTTTAAACCTTGAAAGAAAAAGACGGGATAACTTAATCATGTTGCAAGAAAGAGAAAAAATATCTATCACAATGTCGTTGTTGGAAAGAGATAAGATAACTTGATCAATTATATAATTTACATTTGCAACTAAAGAGGATAATAATCAAATAATCACTTTAATCATCAGTTGGTCGTAGACCAAAAATCATAACAATGTCATAGCCCACTCTATGGGCACCATTTAGACAGAGAGAAAGATCAAAAGCGTTATGTCAGGTTGAGGGATTGTTTCTTGCCACTCTGAAGGTGGGTAAGTACATTGCTTAAAAAATCCCTTTTGTTTTGCTCTTGTGGCACTGACATGCACTTTAAGAGTGATTTACAAGTATGACACATGGAGAAGATATCCATGGCTTTATTCTAGGGAGGGGGATTAGTATATATGCATTCTGGGGCAGCCCATGGAAAATCTCTCTCGGTTTGCTTTCTAGTTTCTATTTTGCAAGTCACGGAGAGGAGGAAAGCATGTCGTTGTTTTGGTCTTTGTACATGACCCCCAATACATAATGCCTGCATAGACCCAAAATTTGAAGATCTTCATCGTATACAATGGATCTTTAAATGCAGGATGTTGACACCTACACGCTTCACGTGTGCCCATCTCCCTTCTCCCAGCTGTGGAGCCTGTATGTTGAAGATTGTGATTTTTGGTAAAAGATGCAATACAGGGGGGAGCTGACACTGATTGAGAGCGAGAGTGGCACTAGCAGCAGACTCTATTATAATGGTAGATTCTGGCTCTTTGATAGCTTCGAAAGAGCTAGCTTCCACTCTTGTGCGCTTTGCTGTTCTTTCCAGCTTCTCCTTGCTCTTGAACTCCAGTATACAACAATTGCACAAGTTGTATGCGAGTAGCTATGCCTGGCAAAGTAATGATTTCAAGATTTTTTAGATCCTAAAAAATCTTTGTGATCTATCCAATAGACTGCTTGACCATGTTCAATAATGAACCCGATTTCATTAGAGATATGCCAAAGCAGCGGGGGGCGTGATATGACCTGGAGCTGCTCAAATACAAACTTCGCTAAGGCCTCTATGAATTGGTAATAGTGCTCCAAAGCAGAGGGGTTTAGGCAACGATGAAGCTCAGGCTCTGACATGTGATGAAAATGACGTACTATCACTTTGAAGGCAAATTTTCGTTGATGTTTTTCCAGCTTGGTTTCCGCCATATCTGGAAGATATAATTTTAAAACATAAATGTTGTCAGAGGAGAGGGAAAACTATCAAAATTGTGTCATGACCCTAGACCATAAACAATTGACATAATTTATAGCAAACAACGATATATTATGATTGCAATCCATACATTGTACAATAGAGAGAGGAGAACACACAAAGAGAGAGATAGAGAGAGGTGAACATGCCAAAAGCGTGAGGGATCATTCATCACAAGAACTAGACCATGTTATGTGTGTTACATAATACATGTAAACGATTAAAGCGTACATGTGAACAACCCAGTTTGTGTGAGGTACGATCAGCACAAGTCTTGGACGTTGTTGTAATATAGATTGATAGTTTAATCAATCTAATCCTTGATGAAATGTGTGAAACACACAACACAACCATCAATGGACAGTTTAATAATCTCAAATTGTGGTCAAACATCGTACATGTTTACATCCAAGACAACACCAAGTCATCTACTGATAAGTGGTGTATCTACGGATCAAAAAATACAAGGGAAAGGCATGTCATGCAACAAATCAAATGTGGCACATACCAAAGGATATGCAGGTTTAGAGGGGGTGGATGTCATGTTGTGGCACGTACATAGTGGGAATGAATGCTACAAGATCTATCTTGCAACTTTTTAGATACATAAGTATATTTTCTATAATGTACATATGCATATCTAAGTATAATAATAAGATTTCTATCTCATCCTATTATTTATCTCAAGCGTAACATATTCTTACTTTACTGTAAAAAAGTAATGTGGGCAAAGCATCAATAGATCTGCTTCTTTAACTTGGGGCAAAAAGCATTGGTTCTTTCTTTCTACCATCTCATTATCATCTCACACCCTAGCTAGATCCTTTATCTAGGGTAACTTCCAATATATATATATATTCTATGTGTTTTTTATATTTTTCTTATATTTATTTTTAAATAGCTACTAGGAAGGAATCAAATCCTAGTGGGACACTAGTTTGCATGATTCTCAAAGATACACCTATTTTAATGCATTATTGCAAAGATGATTATAAAATTTTGTCAAGGAGCTATGTCATGCTTTCATATTGCATGAGGTATCCATTGAAATCAAATGAAAGTTTAAGCTAAGGGGACCACAAGAAGACTTTTGCTGCCAGAAATGTATCCTATTTTGATTTATTTTTTACACAAGGTTCCAATCCGAATTGAAAATAATATATAAAATGGGGGTCGTAGCTTATGAGTTGAATTTTTTGTCCCTATTTTTATTTCTTTATTTGAAGCCACAATTGAGGAGATATGATCAAAATGATGGACCCCAGTCTGCCCACATCATGCAGGATCAGCTCATTTCAAACTTTGTCAGTTCCTGTTCACACTGGCTCTTCTATTTCTTGTGGAACCCTTGGGGATTCCCTTCACCTATAAAAGGGGACCCCTTTTTCCTTGAAAACCATTCATGAGGGAGTGAGAGGATTGATGCCTAATTGTACTTAGCCACAACATAAACCTAAGCCTACACTTGCTCTAAAGGAAGACTAGCCAATCTTGTAAGCTATCCTTAGAAGATCAACATAAACATAAGCCTAAGCCTACACTTGCTCCTAGAGAAAGACTAACCAATCTTGTAAGCTATCATGGAAGATAAACTCTAATCAAAGAAGAAGGTCTTGAACTTGGAGCATCAATCAAGGTTGAAGTCTTCCCTCTTATTCTCTCTCCATCATAATGGTGTGAATAACTCCTAAAGAGTTTATCAACAAGTAAGATATGTTTTACTTTGATATTTTCTTGGTTTCTTGTTGTTTTCTTTTTCATCTCTAATCCAACATATATCTCTAATTTCATCTCCATCCCTAACCAAATCTATCTCTCTCACTCTTAGAAAGTCATTCTCTCTATAAATTCTAGGTTCTCCTTGCTACATGTACATCTCTCCTCGCAGTATCCTTATTACCTATGGGCAAGAATAGGATTTGGAAGGGAACTTCTCTTTTCTTCACTTCTCTCATATCTACATTTTTCACATACTAAAGTTATCCTAGATGAATATTCCACATGATATAAATTTCCCGCTTCCACTCTGTGTGACCTATTACAATCAACATATGGATTAGCCGTAATAGACTATAACTTTTCTTTTGATGTAAGTGTAGTTATCTTGCTATGAACCAAGAGAATTTGTACACACAATTAATCCCAATCACTAGACAAAACATATATACTATGATAAGCACAAAATTACAATAATTTGTAGCATGTTTGGTTGTTAAAGATTGAACGCCATTAACTCATCTATTAACCCTTTCATATTACCCATGATACGATACAACCATAGCCTTGATGTTTTCATCTTTCTGTTGTTTTAATGTTCTCTTTTGTGTTCTCTCTTTGTGTGTGTGACTGCAAGAGAGAAAGAGTGGAACTTCTTTGATTGCACTTCCTTCTAAACCCTAGACTTCATGGAATCTATGGTATAACTCCTTCATAAAGTTTTTGGAGTTATCTCACAAACACTCGCAGCAAAAAGTCCGGTGCTTTCTTGGCAAGACCGCAAACTTCTTGATATATTTTTGGTGAACCCGATGCGAATCTGCCAGGGTGAGAGTTTGTGGGTAACCATGGGTGATCATGTGGAGCAACATGGTTTGCATTTTGACCCAGCAACAATGCAAATGTTTCAAGCATTTGCAATGTTCATGCAACAACAACATGACATTGAAAGAAACGAGATTTTAGCAACCAAAGCCATACAAGCGGTCGTCAACAGAATGGATTAGTTTAATGGCAAAGATGTAACCAAGTACTTGCGTGAATATGTGAAGGAGATGGAGCTGCATCGCGTGTTAGAGGTGAGATGATTCAAAGCTTTGAGCTAGTTGTTGCTCCAAAAATTAGGGAACATGTTAGGGCATGAGAGAAAATGGGAAGAAATCAAAGTAGCTTTAAAAGATGAATATTTCATGGAGGATTTTGAGTGAGTGACCAAAAGAACATTCCTAGAATGGGTAGTCAAGCCAAAGCAAGGACTATCAATAACAAAGCTACTTAGGGAATTTGAGCGGTACTATGCACAACTCACCAGGACAGAAAAGGCCACACTAGATGTGGACAAGACATATGTTTTCTTACAAGCTGCATGTAAAGAGTTTCAAGAAAATTTTGAGCTTCTTCTTGAAGATAGAGATGCTAAGCAAGGACTAAAGACCAATTGGAATGAGGTAGAAGGTGCCGTCTCACCGCTTGCCAAATGACAAAGAAGAAGGGAGAACATGGTAGTATATACTACAAGTCCTTCAACCTCAACTTCTGACAAAATGTAAAGCCTACTTTTATAGCTCCTAAGTTTGATGATTCTGTAAGATCCTCAATTTTTGGGTCTTTTCTAAAAATAAGAAAAATAACTTTCAATATCTATTTCGTCGAATTTTGATTGACAACATTGGAAAGTCGTAATTATGTCGGGATGTTAAGGTGTGGGATAGTTTGGCTAATATTTTTATTAGTTGGTTAGAGACTACTTGGATGGTCAAATTTAATGTAAAAATTGAATGGTAAGTAGGAGGGTTGACCACCAAAAAGCAAAGGCTTGTTTTTAGGAAATAAAGAGTCTTTTTAAAAAGGAGAGGAGGAGCTTAGTTTAGAACTCTTTTCTTGGAAGCCAAGCTTCTTCTTAGAGTCTCTAAATCGTGCGTCAAAATCCGTGTCCTTAGAAAAAAAAATCAAAATTTTTTTGGAAAAGCTGCGAACGTGCGCGAACTTGTCTCTCCTTGCTCACTCTATTCTTAGCTAGTGCTTTTGGGCTTGAGAGTCTATATAAAGACCTCTCTTCTTTCACTTTGAGGAGATAGATACACTCTCAGACGTGAAAGCTCTCTTGCCTTGACGTCAGAATCACTTATCTATTATGCGGAGTGGTGTAAGCTCTTCATCACCATCTCCATAAACTCTTCTCTCTCTCTCTTGAAGAAGGATACTCTTTCTCTATTTGCTTATTATCTTCTCTCTCGTTTCACAGTGTACGCACTCTCCGGAAGTTTTCGTGGCGGATATCTCTACGTAGCTCTCATCACCGCTCTCTTGCGGCGAAGCAAGAAGCCTTTTGACAACCCTTAATCGATTCTAAAGCGTGGTGAAAAACCATAAACTCCATAGTCATCATCTCTCTCTCTCTCTATGTCGTTTTTTTGCGTAGTCACCCTCTCGATGATCGTTCTTTCACATACGAGTGCATGTACGAGGTTTCCTCATGATTATTTTATCATGTTTTATTGATTTATGCACATGATGTGTTATGGACACGCACGTGCATAAAGAAGCGCTTTTCGTTTCACGTCATAGAAGCGGTAGGAATACTGTTTTGGTCATAAATCACAAACCGTTATGAATTAGCCCGAACCCTTTATATCATAGATAAAACACATCATTCAGAACATTTTCTCTCTTATGTGTCATGTGAAACACATGCACGAGCTAAGAGATATGGCCAAAAAACAGATTGCTGCCCACTACACAACCAAATTTTTTGACTCCAGGCTTCTTGGAGAACTACTATATAGATTGGGCAAACCCCTTAACCAATTGAAAAGCTTGATGAAACTTGATGACAAATGAATTTAGGTCTTCGTTATCACTTCGGGAATGTGAGTTATTAATTACTCTATTATCAGTTTTACCTACACGCGTAGAGTGCTATCAAAGGGGGATACCATATGACATCGTGAGTTGGTTCATTGTGATTATGATTTATGGTTAAGGACTGAGATTCCCTCATGGATTATGGTTGATATTTTATGGTGGGATCCGGTGTGGCTTATGGTATTTTTTTTTGGATTGGGTTATGCTACCGAAATTTTTGCAGCCATGTTATGTTCTAAAGTGGTTATGCAAAATTGGTTGTGCCTCACCCAAGTAGGGTGGAGAGCTCACCCGTGTGATGTAACTGGATTATGGTTTATGGTTTTTAGATTGGATCATGAAGTGATCAAGATGGTTTATGGTAGACGTGTAAGGGTAGAGACCCTGTACAGTCTAACTGTTTGGAAAAGGATTGTTTGTGCATCTGGGAAGTGCTATTGTGATTGGACTCATGTGTTACGTTTCTCATGGCAGCATCACTACAAGACTAGGATCACCTACATCGCTTAACCTTAGACTAAAGGGTCGCTGACTTGGGGCTTTGCTAGATCGGGGGTGTTGCCTAGGTCTTCTTCTTTTTGTTAGGCTCATCTACACGGTTAGTGCATCGGGGGTTGAATGACCTACACGGCTAATGTGTCGAGGATCTTGCCTTGTCTTTGTGTAAACACCCAGTGCTGGGCATCGAAGAGACAGGATGCCTAAACTGGTATGGTTGGTGTTGATACCCTACCACTTGCTGGTATTTGGGATCCTTTCAGAGCTTAGGTTCATGGAGGGAGGCGAAGCGGCCTCACCTATGTTTGGCTTAGGTAGGATGGAGGTGTTCTGGCTCGCTCTCGGCAAAGTAAAATTCTCTCTGTCCGTAGAAGAGCGGAAGTGGATGGGTGGACCGGTCGATCCCTACACAGAGTTCGGTGCTCTGCTAGTTATTTTGTCATAAATTTTTTGATATTATGGTATACCCAGTTTTTGTCATTGCATTAATACATGGTTTCCTGTTCCATTTAGATGGGCATTTAAAGATTCCTTGTTGTCAGTTTCTCATGTCTTTGTGCACTCTATTTCACCCTCCACTACATTTTCTCTCTCTCTCTCTTCCCGCAACGTGGTGTACACATGTATTCATCCTCCACAATGTTATATTTTTTCTTGAGTACGATTTCATTCATAACACCCATTTAGGGGTAGCACTAGTCACTAGGTACCTCTGGATGCAGTCCAACTCATGGCCTAAACTCCATGCTTGGTCGAGCGCTAAGAATTCCTCCCCTATGCAAATGCTTTCGCAACTCTGATGTATATTGAAAATTGTATAAAAGTGTAAATTGTATATTTTTTGCATAGACCCGTGGGGAGGGGTATCTCGCACCTGGTATCAGAGCCAATGCTTAAGGTTATAGGGATAGCCTAAAGCATGATACTAGTCGGGTTAGTTATGCATCATGCATGCATTCATGCATGCTGTTTGAGAAAGGATATTGTATTCATGATGCATCTATAAGTGACATTGGTTGATGGTACTTATTTGACTTGTCTTCTTGAGTGGAAGTGTTTGGTTTGAGTTATGATAAAGTGATTGAAGTGTTCAACAAGTGTATCAAGAATTTTATTTGAATGTTTGTTTTAGTAATGACCTTTGCGGGTGACTTCTAACGTCTCGTAACTAAATCCGCCTTTCAATGGGGTGTAAATGACTACCCATTCCTCAGAAAATTATGGTTAAAATTTTTCCCTCCCACCCACCCTTTTTGACTCATAATGCAAGAAGATTAATATAATATATTGTTGATATGATTTTAAATTTGACATGATGTAGAAATAGATCATGCCTCCTAGAGAAACTGGAGTTCCTGCTAATGCCAATGTCCCTATTGCACTTCAACTGACTATCATTGATCGTGACATTGATGCTATGCTTCGAAAGTCACAACCAACAAATTTAGCGGAGAAGGCAAAGATGTAGGCAAGGTTCTGGAGGACTGCATAGATGATTACTTTGATTTAGCTCATTCATCCACAGAGAACAAGGCTATCATTGCTAAGTTTAAACTTGAAAAGACGGCCAAGAGTTGGTGGAGAGAGCATTGTACTGAGAATAATGTCAACCCTAATGTAACAACTTGGGATTATCTCAAGACTCAATTAAAGAAGAATTATCAAAACAAAGTTTATCATTCAGACCGTATGAATGAGTTTCTTGACTGTACTCAAGGAACGAGAGACCTTGAATCATACTATCAACATTTCTTGACCCTTGTCAAGTATGCTCCAGTAGGGATGACTCAAGAGGTCAAGGTAGCTCGATTCGTGTCAGGTTTACATAATCTTTTGAAGACTAGACTTCAGAGCTTACACCTTACAAATTTGCAAATGTTCTTGATGTGGGTAAACTGATTGAGCTTGAAATATCAAATGGTAATAAAAGACCTCGACTAGAAGATGAGTCTAGATCTTTATATCCTCAGACTCGAGAAGACATATTACGTAGGAGGGCAATAAGAGATCACCTTTGCTTCAATTGTTTTGAGCCTAACCATGTGTCTCGGAATGGTCCGTTTAATGATCTAGAGAATTATGAATTTGCAATACAAAATGATGCTAGAAGTACGGACACTAACAGGAACTTTAGAGATTCACAATCTGGACCTAATACAAACCAAAGACCACCACAAAACCAAGGGAATTTCAGACCTGGAAATCCAATCTTTACAAGAAATGGACAATTCAATAGACCAGCTCGTTCAAGAGGAAATCAACAACCTCAAAGAGGAACCCAAACCAAAAGAACTCAGAATGCTCGAGGTGAAGGAAATCCATCAAATGTTCGTGTCCATGCAGCTACTACAAATAAAGGATAAACTGAAGAACTTTCGATGCCATTTGGACTTGCTAATTCTCCAACCTTATTTAATACTATGGCAACCAAAATCTCTTGAAGACAGGATCATAATTGAGAAATAGGATAGTCAATTTAGCATATATCTATAGAAAGTTTTAGACTTACTCATTTGTTATCCATGTTGAGGTGAGGACACCTCCAATTTTTCAAGTTTGATGATTCTGTAAGATCCCCATTTTTTGGGTCTCTTCTAAAAATAAGAAAAATAACTTTCAATATCTATTTCGTTGAATTTTGATTGACAGCATTGGAAAGTCATAATTATGTCGGGATGTTAAGGTGTGGCGTAGTTTGGCTACGACTTTTATTAGTTGGTTAGAGACTGTTTGAATGGTCAAATTTAATGTAAAAATTGAAGGTAAGTAGGAGAGTTGACCACCAAAAAGCAAAGGCTTGTTTTTAGGAAAGAAAGAATCTTTTTGAAAAAGAGAGGAGGAGCTTAGTTTAGAACTCTTTTCTTGGAAGCCAAGCTTCTTCTTAAAGTCTCTAAATCGCGGGTCGAAATCCGTGTCCTTAAAAAAAAAATCTTTTTTTTTTTGATTGAAAAGCTTCGGACATGTGCGAACTTGTATCTCCTTGCTCACTCTATTCTTACCTAGTGCTTTTGGCCTTGAGAGCCTATATAAAGACCTCTCTTCTTTCACTTTGAGGAGATAGATACACTCTCAGACGCGGAAGCTCTCTTGCCTTGACGTCAGAATCACTTATCTATTATACGGAGTGGTGCAATCTCTTCATCACCATCTCTATAAACTCTTCTCTCTCGTGAAGAAGAAGAAGAAGAAGAAGAAGAAGAAGAAGAAGAAGAAGGATACTCTCTCTCTATTTTCTTATTATCTTCTCTCTCGTTTCACGGTGTACGCGCTCTCTGAAAGTTTCCGTGGCTGATACCTCTACGTAGATCTCATCATTGCTCTCTTGTGGTAAAGCAAGAAGCCTTTCAAAAACCCCTAATCAATTCTAAAGCACTTTGAGAAACCATAAACTCCATAGTCATCATCTCTCTCTCTCTCTCTCTCTCTCTCTCTATGTCGTTTTCTTGCGTAGTCACCCTCTCAGTGATTGTTCTTTCACATACGAGTGCATGTATGTATTAACCAAGTACATATGAGGTTGCCTCATGATTGTTTTATCATGTTTTATATGTTGATTTATGCACATGATGTGTTATGGTCATGCACGTGCATAAAGGAGCGCTTTTCGTTTCACGTCATAGAAGCGGTAGGAATACTGTTTTGGTCATAAATCACAAACCATTATGAATAAGCCCGAACCCTTTATACCATAGATAAAAAACATCATTTAGAATAGTTTCTTCTTATGTGTCATGTGAAAAACACGCACGAGCTAAGAGATGTGGTCAAAAAATATATTGCTGCCCACTACATGACCAATTTTTTTGACTCCAGGCTCCTTGGAGAACTACTATAAAGATTCAATGGATGGGAAACCCACTTAACCAATTGAAAATCTTGATGAAAATTGATGACAAATGAATTTAGGTCTTCGTTATCACTTCGGGAATGCGAGTTATTAATTACTCTATTATCAGTTTTACCTACACGTGTAGAGTGCTATCAAAGGGGGATACCATATGACGTCGTGAGTTAACCGAGCCGTTTTGATATGTTTTATGGTTTGTTTTGGTAATTTGATTTCAACTATTATATGGCCCTAAACTTACATGAGAGTATAGGGTTAAACATTCCAAACCGCATAGGCAGATATGAATAAAGTGACTTTCTTTTGGGGTTACCGTTTGTTGTGTGAGTATCATATGGTCAAAGTGACATGATGGAGTGATAGTATACATTATAGAGCTGAACTTGATGCATTGGGTTGAGGTCAAACACTTTCATTTGCATGTTTTGCATGCTCCCGAAAATGTCAAAAAAGTTGTCTTTTGCACATGTGTGAAGTTATGGTTTATGGTTGACCTAAAGGTCAAAGTGGTTTTGCGTCATGTTTACGGTGTTAAAATGTTATCATATGATGCATGGGAACTCATGGATTGATGTGGATGCCTCATATGCATGGTTATGATTTCTTTGCACCTTTCTAGGTCAATACTAGCTCTATGTGCTAGAGTGGTGAAGTGCAGATGTGATGCATCAACTTTGCATGGTTGGATGTTGTCAAAATTGGATTTTTATATCATGATTAGTTTCTGTTCGAACTCTTTTTATGCATGAAAGAATCACATCTTAAGGGTCACATGTGTGTAGACTCCGATTGATTGCAGGGGATATGCCAAACTCCAAGTGTGGGAGTTGGTTCAGTGTGATTATGATTTATGGTTGAGGGCTGAGATTCCCTCGTGGATTATGGTTGATATTTTATGGTGGGAGCTTGTGTGGCTTATGGTTTTTTTTCTGGATTGGATTATGTTGCCGAAATTTTTGCAACCATGTTATGTTCTAAAGTGGTTATGCAGGATTGGTCGTGCCTCACCCAAGTAGGGTGGAGAGCTCACCCGTGTGATGTGATTGGATTATGGTTTATGGTTTTTAGATTGGATCATGTAGTGATCAAGATGGTTTATGGCAGATGTGTAAGGGTAGAGACCTTGTACAGTCTAACTGTTTGGAAAAGGATTGTTTGGGCATCTATGAAGTGCTATTGTGATTGGACTCATGTGTTATGTTTCTCATGGCAGTGTCGCTACAAGACTAGGATCACCTATATCGCTTAGCCTTAGACTAAAGGGTCGCTGACCTGGGGCTTTGCTGGATCGGGGGTGTTGCCTAGGTCTTCTTCTTTTTGTTAGACTCATCTACACGGTTAGTGCATCGTGGGTTGAATGACCTACACGGCTAAAGCGTCGAGGATCTTGCCTTGGATTTTCCTAAACACCCAGTGCTGGGCATCAAAGAGGGGTGGCGCCTAAACTGGTATGGTTGGTGTTGATACCCTACCACCTGCTGGTATTTGGGATCCTTTCAGAGCTCAGGTTCATGGAAGGAGGCGAAGCGGCCACAGTTATGTCTGGCTCAGGTAGAATGGCTCGCTCCTGGTAAAGTGAAATTCTCTCTGTCCGTAGTAGAGCGGAAGTGGATGGGTGGACCGATCGATCCCTACACAGAGTCCGGTGCTCTGCTAGTTATTTTGTCATAAATTTTTTGATGTTATGGTAAACCCAATTTTTGTCATTGCATTAATACATGGTTGCTTGTTCCATTTAGATGGGCATTTAAAGATTCCTTGTTGTCAGTTTCTCATGTCTCTGTGCACTCTATTTCACCCTCCACTACATTCTCTCTCTCTCTTCCCGCAACGCGATGTACACGTATATTCACCGTCCACAATGTTATATTTTTTCTTGAGTACGCTTTCATTCATAACACCCATTCAGGGGTAGCACTAGTCATTAGGTACCTCTGGATGCAGTCCGGCTCATGGCCTAAACTCCATGCTTGGTTGGGTGCTGAGAACTCCTCCCCTATGCAAATGGTTCCGCAGCTCTGATGTCCCGGGGGATTCACCATGGAAAACTTATCGCACAATGTAAGTGCAGGGGAGGGGGTTTTTTTTACAAGTTACATAAGCGTATAAGTTAGGGGCAAGCCCCCAATAATTTATATCCCAAGGTTAAAAATAAGGGAGGGGGTATCATATTTGGGGGGGGGGGGGGGGGGGGGGGGGGATGGAAGAAGTGAGAAAAGGGGAAAACCAGAGGAAGTTTCTGTGTTTCAAAATCATGGCTTCCCAAAAGAGTCTGCTGTCAAACTTGTGACTCAATAGCTACAAAGATACATGCAAGAACTAACACTGCCTTGTATCAATTGCTTGTTTTGTGATTATAGTTCATTTGTTGAGGGATGAAAGCTATAGACAGTTTGTATAGATGCAAATTTAGATGGAAAACCTAACACAACTTTATAATTGAAAGTCAAACTAAGACACATTGAGGGTACATCTAGTTATCAATAGAAGTGGTTCCTTAGTATGTTGCCAGTCACTATGCTACACACTCTTTGACTAGTTTTACTTAGTTAAATCATGTGAGACCTAAATTTTATATGTAAGATAGGGGTATGATAGTTTTTTGCATTGATTATTGTATAAGCGTAGATAGGGGGTCATATTCCCTAGTATGAATCGTATATAGGGGTTTTATCAAAGTTGTATGCTCGCAGGTGGCGTCTCCTTTTGTATATAGAGTGAATCCCCCGGGTCTGATGTATATTCAAAATTATATAAAAGTGTAAATTGTATATTTTGTGCATAGACCCTTGGGGAGGGGCATCTCTCAGATTCCATGCTAGATGATCTTGTGAAGTGATTGTGTGACTTGAAGGTGAAGCTTGCAAAGCTTGAAGAAAAAGGTCAACCATTAGGGCCACTTCCTAGGCAAAGACAATAGCCCAAAGAAGGTTTTGTTAATAGATATATTTAGGGTGATAGTACAGACCATGTAAGAAGGGATTGCAATAGTTATAGTGATGCTTTGACAAAAGATGTTGTATTTTTTAAGGATGGTAAAATCCACTTAAGATAGACAGGTCTACCCTTGAGAACTAACTTTGGGAAGGGGAGAATGCAAACCTTAGTGGAAGATATGGCAACTAATCATGCCACCTCTTCAATTGAGCATCTTAGTGATGAAGAGGTGAGTGACCATCATGGTCGACTTTGGCCAAATGTCATGGAATTAGCTAAAAATGAAAATATTACAAAAGAGATTCTACATGAAGCAGGTGATTGCATGCGTCTAGAAACATGGTGGACTGATCTAGTGGATTCAATGTCTGTCCATGCCTACATTACAAACTTCCAAAGCCATGAAGCCATGAAGCCATTATTACAAAAATGAAAATATTACAAAAGAGATTCTACATGAAGCAGGTGATTGCATGCGTCTAGAAACATGGCGGACTGATCTAGTGGATTCAATGTCTGTCCATGCCTACATTACAAACTTCCAAAGCCATGAAGCCATTGTAGAAGAAAAGCGTAGGCGTGAAAATGGTGATGAAGGGAGTTCAAAAAGAGATACAAGAAGTGGAGGGAGTAATGATGCAGCACCTTTGCAAGCACCACCAACACAAGAGGCACCTTCACCAGAAGTGACCATGGATGAATCTACAACAGGGAAGAAAAAGGAGCCAACAAAAGATAAGCCAAAAGGACCAGCTTACAAACTACAATTTGATATTGAGTTTGCTATAGACTTAAAGAAAGTTCTAGAGGAGAGGATTTTGAATAGCAAGGTTGAGTTTACTTTGAGGGAGGTGCTTGGCATAGCCAAGCCTGAAGTCCATGAAGAAATTATTGACATCAGCAAGAGAAAGAAGCAAACACTTGGAGAGTCTATTTGTCCACAAGCTAAAGGCGATACTGTGAAGACACAAGGAGTAAAAGTGCGTGCTAAAGAAGGTGATGAAGCTATGGTGGGATTCTACCATTATTCTTGGAATGTAAGGAAATTGAAATTTGCTGATAATGGGGAAGAATCTCAAAGTATTCCTAGGAGCCACTATTCTAGAAGCCATTAAGCACGGGCTACTACAAAGACATTGATCAAGGTAGGTGACCTTGAAGAACCATTTGTTGCCTTAATTGACCATGTTTCAGAAATAAATATAATGTCAAAAAGTCTTTACAACAAATGCAATGGCCAATGGACATAGAACATGTTTGGATGGTCAGAGTGGCAAACAATTCATCAGGTGAATTGTATGCGGCATGTCCAAGTGTAAAGGTGACAATAGGTGATGTAAAGGTGGAGCAAAACTTCTTTATAAAGGACACATCTTCATATCATCTTATCCTTGGAAAGCCCTACATTGTGGGAGCTCAAATGGAAACAAAGGTAATGGATGATGGTTCAACTTATGCCAGGATTTGAAGCAAAGACGGTAAATGTGTTGTTCAATTTCTCACAGTTTGTGTAAACCATGAAAGAAATCGTGACAACCTCAGAGATCATCCTCTACCAAAGGTGAGCAAAGAGTTTCATGACCATAAGGAAATGATGGGTTTTGTCCAAGTACCGTTGTAGAGCAGGATTGCAGTGGTACAGAAAGAAAAAGGGTGTCGCCTAATTCACAATTCAAAAAAGATAACACCCTTCTGCTAGATGACCTATCCTAGGTGCTACATGAACGACGAAGACTCCGATGTTATCTTGCCTTTTCTAGAGGACCAACCGAAAGATCCATGGGAGAAGTTTATGAATCATGAAGTTTTGCCATTTGTCTATGAGTGGAAGAAAACAAAAAATCGATCGGAGCTGATCACTGCTTGTAAATTGGATGCTAGAAGAAGAAGGTGGCAGCAACTTTGGGACGCTTAATCTGTGAGGGAAAAATTATCAAGCTGCAAAGGCAAAGTGCTGCCTCCACCACCTCCACTACCACGTTATAAAAGGCCGCCTTTTGAACTCCAGTGTCTCAATAAAAATCTTAAGGGTTGTGTACTTGTGATCATGTATGTAGATACCCATGAGGAGTTTGATAGTGTAACTCATGATGAGGACTTATTTTGTTTTGTAAATGGAAAAAAACCCGACATTGTACTGCGGAATTCTATACCAATTTCTAATGTAGAAACATGACTTTTTATTCAATTGACCATTTTGTTGTGTGCCTTGCAAGATGTCTTATTATAAGTTGATTTTAAATTGTTTTAGCAGTTTTTCTTGGGGATTTTTTGTAGAAGATAAAAATTAGCGGTTAGTGGGAAGAAGTGCAAGCTATACCACTTGTGAACTATGGACCACATGCAAGTGGTTGAAAACCATTTGCATTATGTAAACTAGTAGCCACTAGCAAGTGGTTAAGACCCACTTGAAAGAGGTTCTGAACCACTTGCAAAGGCCTTCTGGACCACTTGCAAGAACTTTGAAAGTGGTTTTGAACCACTTCCTAGTGGTTAAGATTGCACTTGCCAGTGGTTAAGATAGCCTTTTGCCAGTGGTTAAGATAGCACTTGCTAGTGCTTCAGAACCACTTGCTAGTGATTTAGATAGCACTTGCAGATAGTAAGATAGCACTTGCTAGTGGTTAAGATAGCACTTGCCAGTGGTTAAGATAGCACTTGCTAGTGGTTAAGATAGCACTTGATAATGGTTCAGAACCACTTGATAGTGGTTTAGATAGCACTTGCATGTGGTCTATGAGATCAACACTATGTACACAAGCAAGTGGTTCTAAAGCACTGCAAAGGCCGTCTAGATCACTTGCTAGGTCTTCTCCTCCACTTTTAAGTGCTTTGAAAGTGGTTTGGAAAAGGTTTTGAACCACTTGCTAGTGGTTTAGATAGCACTTGTAGGTGGCCAATGATGTCGAAACTACGTATATAAGGGTGTCTTGACAACTTTTGGGTGGCTTAAAGGGCCAAATATTTTTGTAAAATTTGGTTGAAGGTAGTTTAGAGCACTTGCAAGTGGATGGCAGGTTGTAAGCTACATGTACTCAAAAGAATAAAAAAGTGGCAGAAACGCTTCAGCTTTTGGATGAGGAACATAAGTTTTTGTGAGGAACAAATATAAGAAAGCGGTACCCAATTATACTTTATGAGGTCAATGTGTTTTAAATAGGCTAGGTATCAGAGGGCATGCTATTGTAGATGTGCTCATACACGGTATCACTCAAGTTGTAGACATTAGTGTATACAAGGGGAACTTAAGGCATCGAACTAGGTGCGAGTACATGGAAGTAGGAGGCCTATCATCTAATAACACATATCAATTGGAGCGTCCCTCAACTTTATTGTAAAAGTGTCCCTCAACATAGTAGGAGTTCTTCTTTATCTGATTGTGCCACGCATCCTTCTGAGTCGCGGTGGATAGCCTCTTCTCCGTGCAACACCTTAGTATATAAAAATCAGAGTCTTTCTCCTCAGCATTGACTACAAAGTTATCTCCAACTCATAAGGCATCGCTCAAATCATCGTGATGGCCAACATACATAGGTACATAGGAGAGGAGCTCTCAATGCCTGACCAAGCATGGAGTTTAGGCCATGAGCCGGGGACTGCATCCAAAGGCACCTAGCTACCCCTGAATGGGTGTTATGAATGAAAGAGTACTCAAGTCCTTCTTGTTCGGAGAGACTTGGGTCTTTGCTATCTAAAAACCAACCACAAGCTCCTTAATGTCCTCTGTGATGTTTGTAGAATGATGAGCTTGCCGTTGACATATTAAGACTGGAAAGGGATTGTTTTCATCCTCTAAATGGAGACGTGCATTCGCCAAACTGATGTTTCATCTGTGTATGCCCAACGAATTTGCAAGTGCTCTATCTGTAAAGAGACGTGCATCTACTTTGTCCCTCACATTAATGCATGCCATCACTGTTGCCCTCTTAAAAAGCATTTCCGTGGCTGAGTGCGAGACCTTGACTTTTGACAAGGTGTTGTGAATGTTGGAAAGCATTGTTCTCTCTATAGAATGTGCCGAGTTCTACAGGTTGCAAAATACTGGTTGTTGGAGTAATACTCAAAAATCTCTCCTTGGAGTTTGGTTGTCAATCCTTGCGTCTGCTTGTAAAATCCTGAATTTTTGGGTCTCTTTTAACACTAGGTTGGTAATGGGACACTTTTATGTCCTGTGAAGTGACCATTTTCCTTGAATTATGTCAAGAGTTTCAAAATGGATTTTGAGGTGCTATCTATCTAGAAAGTTGTCTCATGAGCTAAAAAAAACTCGACATTTTTTTGGAATATCAATTCCATCTTTAACCTTGTCCTTGCACAACATTTCACAACGTAAACTGTGTGAAAAAACGGGTCCTGTTTTTGGTTTTTTTCAACTTTTTGCAGCTATACCACTCTAGAATTCATGTTTGTGAGGTGTATAATGCTAGAGAACTATCTTTAGTAGTCCTCAACATGTCCTGATGCTTCTAGGGAGAAATAAATGTTAAAGTTCTAAGTTATGACCAAATTACAAAAATTATCAAATCCTGTTTTTTAGCCAATTTTAGCTCTTTTATGATTTTTTTGATGGCTTTCATGATATCCAAATGCAGTTTTGATTTTCTATGTCTCATATTGTAACATAAAGCTAATATTCCTTGAGTTTTGGGGCACCTAATACCCTATTTTGCATAGTAGACAACGATGGTTGATTTTTTCAATTATGGAAGAAAACGAAACATTCTAGTATATCAAGTATAGCTTTTTCAATATTGTTAGTTTCTTGTGACAACTACATGCATTTTGTAGGTAGTAACCATATCTAGTCATAAGGATCAAATTTGGCTAGATATTGAATAGTTTCTATGGGATTCTACAACTCATAATGTTGAACCCAGTTTTTTCATGTTTGCTGTATTTAGCACTTCATCTTTATCCCCAAGATTCCCCTTGGTACGACATGTATTATTCTTTTGACATGCTCCATGGATCCTTATGAACCTAAAGGACAATTGGGAACTAAGAAAACATGCATATATTATTTTTATTGAGCATGGCTATAGAAACTTTGATGATAAGTTTGCAGAATGGTAAAAATTCAACTTTTTTGTAGCTATTTCTTTTGGCAAAACCAAAAATAGTGAGTGAGAAGCAATCATATGTTCTGATCACCAACCCATTGAAGTTAACTAGGGAATTTATCTCAAGTCCTACAAAAATTCCTAATCTTATTTTTATGCAACGAAACGCAAGAAATGACTGTTTTGATGAAAATGTACTGGTCCATCAACTTTGGAGACTTGGTGTGACCAAAAGATAAGAAATTTTACAAGTTTCTTATTTTTTACATGTGTAGTAGGCCTTGAACTATAACCTCATGAAAGGATTTTACAAAATGAGTGGATCTACTATGGTTTTGGAGGTTTTTTTCAAAACCCTGAAAGGACACTTTTGTGTCCTGTTAGGTTACCAACCTAGTGTTAAAAGTAAGAAAAATAGCTTTCAATCTATTTTATCAAATTTTGATTTAAGATGGTTGATTGACAATATTTGAAGGTTCTAAAGTAAAAAGGAAAGCCGTTTCCATGTTCCAGTAGGTTAGAAGGACGTTTGGTTCAATTTTGAAACATCCGCTATTTTTAGATTTTTCATGCTTTTAGGTTCTTTTTTACAAAAAGCAAGGTTGGATCCTTAGTCTACGTGATCCGGGGAAGCTATGGTTCAATTTTGTAAAAACTGCTTTTTGAGTGCTTTTTACAGTATTTTTAGCTTTTCATGATATTTAGTGCTTTGTAGTGAAAAGCGAGTCCGCTTTCTTATTCCAGTGGACAAGGGGAATCCATGGTTCAATTTTAGATTTTTTTTGTTGCTTTTTACGCTATTTTTAGCTTTTCGTGCTTTTTGGCATTTTTGAAAAGCAATGTGCTTTTTAGGATGACCTAAACATAAAAATATTAATTTTAGTTTCCATCGGATTTAACAATGATCACCCGGAGTAAAAACGGGACCAAACGAGATTTTTACGAGAATAATTTTTATAAAAAGCGGTATCGTAAATACACCGGGGCGGTAAGAGAAAGTCATAATCATGTCGGGACATTACGGTGCGGCGTAGTCTAGCTAAGCTTCCATTAGTTGGCCGGATACTGTCCAATTGGCCAATTTTACTGTAATGGTAAGTAGGAGAGTTGACCACCAAAAGCAAAGACATATTTTTAGGAAAGTCCCAAAAGCATGGAGCTAATCCTAGCTACGAAACTACCGTTACCTGTAGCTTGGGACACACTCTGGACAGCTGAAAAAACTAAAAATTCACATAGACACCTCAGTTTTCAGGGCCATCTGTTGCATCTACTATCACAAGGCTATACGTATCTATCATACGGAGTGGTGCAAGCTCTTCATCACCATCTCCATAAGCTCTTCTCTCTCGTACACGGGAAGAAGAATAAGAAGAAGAAGGATATTCTCTCTCTACTTGTTTACTATCTCCTCTCTCGTTTCATGGTGTACGCGCTCTTCAAAACCTCACATGGTGAAAACCTCTACATATCTCTCATCACCACTCTCTTGCAGCAAAGCAAGAAGCGTTTCAAAAGCCCCTAATCGATGCTAAAGCACGGTGAGAAGCTCTAAACTCCATAGCCATCATCATCTCTCTCTATGTCATTTTTTTGAGTAGTCATATCTTGGTGATTGTTTCTTCGTATACGAGTGCATGTATGGATTAACCGAGTACATATGAAGTTTCTCCATGATTATTTCATCATGTTTAACACATTGATTTATGCACATGATGCATTTATGATCACGTACATGCATAAAAAGCGCTTTTTGCTCACATCATAGAGGCGGTAGGAATGTTGTTTTGGTCATAACTCACAAACCGTTATGAATCAGCCCGAATCCTTTACACCAAAGATAAAACACATTATTTGAAACATTATCTTTCTTGAGTGTCATGTGAAAATCAAGCACGAGCTAAGAGATATGGTCAAAAAACAGCTTGCTATCCACTGCACTTAAGCCAAATTATTTGACTTCAAGCTCCTTGGAGAACTACTATATAAATTCACCGGATAGACAAACCCACTTAACAAATTGAAAAGCTTGATAAAAATTGATGATAAATGTATTTAGGGCTCTGTTCACCTCCAAAATGCGAGTTATTAATCGTTCCATGACCGGTTCTACCTACGCGTGTAGGGGTGCTACCAAGGGGGAGTGCCATATGACATCATGAGTTAACCGAGCTGTATATGTATGATATATGGTTTGTTTCCGTGAGTTGATTTAAATTATTAAATACCCATAAACTTATGTGAGGGTATATAGTTAGACAACCCGAACCGCATATGACGATATGATTAAAGTGGCTTTCTTTTTGGGTTACCATTTCTTGTGTAAGTATCATATCGGTAAAGTGATGTCATAGAGTGTTAGTCTATATTATGAATCTAAGCTTGATGCATTGGTTTGAGGTCAGCTACTTTCATTTGCATGTTATGCATGCTCTCGAAAATGTCAAAAAGTTGTCTTTTGCATATGTGCGAAGTTATGGTTTATGGTTGACCTAAAGGTAGGAGCTATTTTGCATCATGTTTATGGTGATGGAATATTATTATATGGTATATGGAACCTTATGGATTGATGTGAATGCCTCATGTGCATGGTTATGATTGCTTTTCATCTTTCTAGGTCAAAACTAGCTCTATGTGCGAGAGAGTTGAAGTGCAGATGTGATGCATCAACTTTGCATGGTTGGATGTTGTCAAAATTGGATTTTTATATCATGATTAGTTTCTGGATGGACTCTTTTTATGCATGAAAGACTCATGTCTTAAGGGTCATATGTGTATGGACTCCGATTGATTGCAGGGGATATGTCAAACTCCAAGTGTGGGAGTTGGCTCATTGTGAATGTGATTGTGGTTAAGGGCTGAGATTCCCTCATGGGTTATGGTAGTGATTTTATGGTCCACGATGGTGTGGCTCTTGGTTTTTTTTCTGTATATGGTTATGCTGCCAAAATTTTTGCAGCCATGTTATGTTCTAAAGTGGTTATGCAGGATTGGTTGTGCCTCACCCGAGTTCGGTGGAGTGCTCACCTGTGTGAAGTGATTGGATTATGGTTTATGGTTGAAATTAGATCATGAAGTGACCTGAATGGTTTATGGTAGAAGTGTAAGGGTAGAGACCTTGTACAATCTAACTGCTTGGAAAAGGTTGTTTGTGCATATGGAAAGTGCTATTGTGATTGCTCACGTGTTATGTTTCTCATGGCAACAGCGCTACAAGACTAGGATCACCTACATCGCTTAGCCTTAGACTAAAGGGTCGTTGACCTGGCTTTGCTGGATCGGGGGTGTTTCCTAGGTCTTCTTCATTTTGTTAGGCTCATCTACATGGTTAGTGCATCGGGGGTTGAATGACCTACACGGCTAACGTGTCGCGGATTTTTCCTTGGCTTTGCCTAAACATCCGGTGGGCATCGAGGAGTCGTGGCACCTAAACTGATATGGTTGGTGTTGATACCCTACCACCTAGTAGTACTTGGGATCCTTTCAGAGCTCGTGTTCATGGAGGGAGGAGAAGCGGCCTCAGCTTGTGTCTGGCTGAGGTAGGCTAGAGGTGTTCTGGCTCGCTCCCGATCCATTGCATTTGTTGGATCAACCTCAGGTATTATGAACTATGCACTAATACTTTGTCAAACTATAAGAACTGTCAAACAGTAAAATACCACTTTAAAGTAGTATATTGACCCCTGTTCTCCACTGTCAAACTATAAAAAAACCACTTCCAAGTAGTATATTGACCAATGTTCACCAATGTCAAGCTGTCACAACCACAATCAAAATGTAAAAAACCACTAAGTAGTATAGTGACCACTGTTCACCACTTTCAAGCTGTCAGAACCACTGTCAAACTGTAAAAAACCTTTGAGAATTGAGAAAACAATCAAAAAGTGGTTTAATCCCCCTTCAAGTACTTTGCAAAGCAGTTAAAGTACTGATAGTGATTTAAAGTACCTAAAATAATGCTTTCAATCCCCTTCAAGTGGAAGCTCGTACTTTGCAAAGTGCTAAAATAGTTTGTCACCACTTTAAAGTATTTTAATAACCACTTTGCAATCTGCCAAGTGCTTAGGTGAGCACCTATGTAAGCACTTGGAAGTTTTCAAACCACATGAAGTTAATTGAAAGTGAAAAACAAACCACTTGAAAGTGGTTTTAATGACCACTTTCAATATTTTTAAAGTGGTTTTAAGTGCTTGAGGTGGTTTGAAATCTCTCAAGTGCTTGGGTGAGAACCTTGAAGATTTCAAACCACCTGAAGATGATTCAAATTGGTTTGATGACCCTTTTCAATCACCTTTTAGGTGGTTTTAAGTGATTTAGGTGATTTGAAATCTGCCAATTACTTAGGTGAGAATCTATGTAAGAATTTGGAAGATTTCAAACCATTTGAAGGTGATTGAAAGTGGTAAAAAAAACCACTTGAAAGTGGTTTGATGAACTTTTTCAATCACCCTAAGGTGGTTTAAAGTGCTTCAAGTGGTTTTCAAGTAGTTCAAAGCCACTTTCAAACATGCAAAACCACTTCTAAGTGGTAAATGTTCCCCTTGAGTGCTTTTACAAACCTGAGATTTGGGTAATATCCACCTGAAGGTGATTGAAAGTGGTAAACAAACCACTTGAAAGTGGTTAAATGACCACTTTCAATCACATATAGGTGGTTTAAAGTGCTTAGGTGAGAACCTATATAAGAACTTTGAAGATTTCAAACGACGTGAAGGTGATTGAAAGTGGTAAACAAACCACTTGAAAGTGGTTTGATGACCTTTTTCAATCACCTATAGGTGGTTTAAAGTGCTTCACGTGGTTTCAAGAAGTTTAAAGCCCCTTTTAAACATGCAAAACAACTTCTAAGTGATAAATGTTCCTCTTATGTGCTTTCACAAACACGAGAGTGGGTGTTATAACTTGTGGGTGATGGTACCAACCATTTTTGTTATTTGTTCTCACATTATCTCTTTATTGCCTGCTTTTTTGTGCAAGTGGAATTTTACAGGCAGTTTCAGGAAATGCATATGACGGTGCGCATTTTGTTGAGACGCTTTGAGAATTTGAGGCCCTTTTTTGTTTGAATATTGCTGGACCACAATACCTACTAAGACATGCTCTACTACTTGGCGATGCACTCCCAACTGTTAAGGATTGCTGAAGTTGCTAAGAAGTTTGAAGCTCTTACAACTGTCGTAGGGAAAGAAAAACTGGAAGATAACTACAGACCACGTGGTTGCGTGGGAGGTCTGAGAGAACACTCTGTCATGAGAGTTAAAAGAATATTTAGAGAATTAGCTCTGAGATGCCCATAATATTGTAATGAAGTCATAAGAATCAAATTTGATGAATAAAAGAAGCATAGACTCAGTTTTGGTTCACATATGTACTAAGTTTTCTCTCTCCTTGTCTTTTTTTTAGATGGATCTTCTTAATTGTTTAGATGAACTCCCGAGTGACATTGCACAAAGAGTCTTTTCAATTATGCGGTTGGATTCAACTTCCATTAGGGTATTGAAGTGGCTCGAGCTTCAAAGGGGACTAGAGACTACCTTGTCCCGAACACTTACGTAGCATGGGAGTTATATGTTGAAGCCCAACCCGAACATCGAACACAATTACCTGATAGGTTTATGACCAACCCAAAGCTTTGGGTCAAGGAAAAGATCCATGAAGGCGATGTTAAAGTACAAAGAAATGTTCTTTACCTTAATCTAATTTCTCTTTTGGACATACCAAGTCGAGAACTCATACTTAGTAAGAAATCCCTCATGCTAAACCAAAGATATGGCTTTTGTGAAAAGGTCATAATAAGAGTATGGAAGAAGTCAAATGGTAGCAACCGATTCTATTATGTACCCCAAGAATGGTTCAATAGAGTCTACGGACCTATTCTCAAATACAATCCTCACAATGTCACTATTACCTTTGATAACTATGAGAAACCCAGGTTCATTAGTGAGTTTGCCCAAACACAACCAATGGCAGTGAACTTGAGTAGATATTTCTATAGAGATGATGTAAATGAACGGCATGTTCATGTAAACCGCTTTAATGGATTACCACCCACGGATGTATCACGAGCAAGGAATGGTATGAAAAGGAAGGCATGAATTTTAGTGCACAAGTTGAAGTTCTAAAGTTTGAAACTCATGATGTGAACAAGTATACGGGTAGAACCTTGGCTGTAGGAACCAAACATAGGACCCTTTTGTATTTATGTATCTCCCTAGAAACACTACGTTTCTTTTTGGTCTTCTACAGTTATAAAAAATTGATTTTGATATAACACATGTTGTTTTGAGGATATAATATTTGACTTTGAATCCCTGGTTTTATAATTCTAACTAACTTGAGTGATGGGGTGTGTGTGTGTAGATGAATGATATCTTACCTCGAGGATATGGGCGGATATACTCTCCCGCCTTATGTGGAGGAGCATCTTCAAGCAGGAGTGGAAGTGCGAAGGCTTGTCACTACCATGAAAAATGGAGAAGAGAAGAAAAGGTTAATGTCCATGGATTTTATTGTACCTAATACATTCCGAGCTTGGTACCATTATGCTGTAGGAAACCCGGAGTTTAAACCACTTGAACGTAAACCCTCGCCTGTTGGGAGTATTGAGTGGATACAATTTAAGTTGGGAAAGGAGATTGTTGTCACTAACTAAGTACTTTACATAAATGCTTATGAACTTACCGTGAGACCAACAAAAGAAACATGGATGGCTAGAAGCATGCTTCCCTTAGTAATGGCCATGGGATGTTTTGACATTTTTATGTTCAATGTATGGGGTCCTCTATGCCAAACCAACGACCAACATTCCTTTAGCCCGGTACCTTAGAATTTGTTTGTTGAATTATTTGGAAAGTCACTAATCCACAATCCTCGCCATGTAAAAGTTTTATACAATGCCTACAACAGACCTTAGTGCCTTGTAGATTGTGAAAATATACATAGCTCAATTGGGTGGGACACACCGGATGTGTTTCCAAAAGAATTTGCATACTTCGATGACTACTTTAGGTACAAGAAGGCAATTGTTCATGCCGAAGTGGGGGTACTTGTAACAAACAAATCCGTTACTCAACAATGGTATGACTCACACGCCAACAAAGAAATGTTTCAACCAAGATTAAAAAGGATTAGTGGGATCACCCGTCTGATATACTCAAGGAATGGGATAGCTATACTGCATTGGTGGAAGGGTGTCACAATGGATATTAACAAGTGCATTATGTCAGAGGCATTAGGAGTTATTAGAAACTTTCAAGACACTTTGTAGAATTTTTGGAACCCCAAAGTTTTGTGATATTAATTTATTTATTATTCTTTCTCTTATTTCTCTCTCATCTTATCTTCACCTGTCTAGTCTGTTTGACTTAGAGGACTTTGAGCGGATTAGAATATTGTACTAAGTGTGACCTTGGTTGATATGGTGTAGTAAGTTACCATGCCTCCTAGAGGAAATGTGGTTGCTGCTAGCGCAAATGCACCTATTGTTCCTCAACACACTATCATTGATAGAGACATTGATGCTATGCTTCTCAAGTCTCACCCTGGAAATTTTAGCGGGGAAGGCAAAGATGCAGGCAAAGTTCTTGAAGATTGGATTGAGTGTATGGATGACTACTTTGATTTGGCTCATTCTCCTGTAGTAAACAAAGCTATTACTGCTAAGTTCAAACTAGATAAAACAACTAAGCATTGGTGGAGAGACCATTGCACACAAAACAATGTTGATCCTAATGCTGCAACTTGGGATTACCTTAAAACCCAGATCAAGAAGAAATATCGGAAACAAATTTATCATTTAGACCGTATGAATGAGTTTCTTGACTATACTCAAGGAACCAGAGATCTGAAATCATACTATCAACATTTCTTAACCCTTGTCAAGTATGCTTCAGCAGGGGTGACTCAAGAGGTCAAGGTAGCTCTATTCGTGTCAGGGTTACATAATCCTATGAAGATGAGTCCAGAGTCTTCGTCTTATCAATTTTTCAGATATCCTTGATGCAGGCAAACCCATTGAAATAGAGTTATCTACTACCGAAAAGAGGAAACCTAAATCTTCTCCTATTCCTGAAATCAAAAGGCCTCATCTCGAGGAGGAACAATGGTCTCAACATCCACAACAAGGAAGAGAGAGATTATTATGTATAAGGGTCACACAGGATCATTTGTACTACACTTGTCTTGATCCTGGTCATCAATCCACGGATTGTCCATTTAACAATTCAAGCTTCACAGGATTGATAGACAATTATGATTGTAGAAACTTTAATCCGAATCGCAATTTTAATATTTTTAGACCTAGACCACCGACAATTCAGAGGAACTTCAATCAGCAAAAGTTTAACCAAAACCAGAGACAACCTCAAAATCAAGGGAATTTCAGACTACGCAATCCACCTTTTGTTTGGAATGCATCACCTGTCAACAATAACAACAATGGAAATGTTAACTGTCAACCTCATCCAGGAGGAGGAGGAAATCAAAGACCTTAAGGAAGACCTCAAGTTAACAGAGCTCAAGGGGCTAGAGGTGAAGAAAATTAGGCAAACACGTTGGTGCAGCCAAAGTTGGTCGAAGCTAGGAGATGGTCTATGCCAGGCAAAGGGTGCAGTCAAGTGCAGTGCAGAAGGCTAGGGCAGGTGCCAAGGCCCTAGGCAGCCAAAGGGTAGGAGGAATGTATGCTTAAAGCGGCTTTTTAGGCCAAAGGTGTTGCGGGGTAGTCCAAATGGGATGGCAGGTGAAGGTGTCCGAAATGCCAAGTCAGTGTCCTAGAATGTAGTGTTCAGTGTGCTCTAGAAGGCGGTCCAGACAACTCATCAAACGGATCCCCGGTGCTCAACATTACAATTTAAAGGAAGAGTGTGTAGCAGATTCGCGACGGACATGGCAGCTAAGGACAGGTGGCTCGGGCTGGTGTCAGTGCATACATGTGTAGAGCTCAAGTTGCGGAGCATGCATGTCTTCTCGGATTGTGAATCGGAGCTCTGGCTAGTAAGTTATGGCCAGTAGAAGTTTTGTTGGGGGCCAGGTTTAAGCTCATTTGTCGGCATCGGAGGATGCACCATCTGGTGTTTTCTAGAGTACGCCAGGTGTTGTATGGATGGTGTGCACTATGGGGAGTCAGTCGGAATCGAGCGCACATGATTCTGAGTTCCGGGCGCCGAGTTTCGGCTTGGGAAAAAAGGGAGCATCTGGCAGTGGAGAGATTCCAAGTGGTTTTGGTTGACTTTAAAGACTCCAATTTACAGCCTTGGAAAGCTTAGGAAGCGGTGAAAGGGGAGCGGGTTGAGATCCACAATGATAGCTTTCAGTGGGTTTTTCCGGGTTGAGCATACCATAATAGGCAGAAGGAAGCAATGTCCCAAGGTGAGAGGGGAATTTTTATTCCCAAGGTATTTTTGAAGGGTTTTTTTGAGGGTTGAAGGTAAGCCGTGAGCCCCATTAGAGGCATGAGTAGGAGAGAGGGAAGCTCCCTCCTCGTAGGCTATGGCGTCGAGCGCCGCTAGCGCTGCGTAGGCGATCGTGGTGTTTCGCGGTGGTTTTGGCCAGTGGCAAGGTGGCATGGTGGTGCGCGCCCGTGTAGTGGCGGAGACCGGCGAGTTGGTAGTGATGAAGTGGCATGCCCGACTAAGGCAGTTCCCATGGGCCATGGGCCTTACTTTTTGAAGGAAAAAGAGGGAGGAGGCATTAGCGACATCGCTAGTGTCCCCCCTCCCCGGTGCATGATTAAGAGGGGTATCCCGCAACAGGATAGAGAGCATAGAGGGAAAGAGAGAGAGAATTTGAAGGAGGTAAGGAGGCCATTGCAAAGGCCGTCCAGACAAAGAAAAAAGAGTAAAAGGGCCAGTTGAGCAGGACAAAGGCAAGCCAAGGCGGACCAAAGAGGGGACCAAATGGAGAGAGGATAAGAGAGCAAAGGAGTGGCATAGAGAGAGTGAAAAAAGTCAAAATCAAGCCGTGCAAGGTTGAGGCCACAAGAGTGTAAAAATTGAAAGATAAAAACTAAAAAATGAGAAAGCTAGGGGGCAATAGCGACATTGCTAGTGCCCCCCCTCCCCAAGTGCAAAAGAGAGAAGAAGAGAGCAGATAGAGCAAGGCGGTGCCCCTTTCCCAAAAAATGCCAATTCAAGGTGCCAAGTGGACCGATTAAATTGTAAATTCCCAAATTTAAGGCCCCCCCTATAAAAGTAAAAAATGGATCAAATTAAGGGCTTTTTCCTGCCTTTTTGTATGCCATTTGAAGCTTGCAAAGTGGAGTTCTCTAGCAAGCTAGCCCCTTTGTAACTTTTACTTGAAAATGGCCATGGTGATGGTAGTGCAAGCCGGTGTATATGTTTTTTGAGGTTCAATCAAGCCGTAGTTGCCTCCCGTGCTGTTGTTTCCCCTTCCCCCCTTCTCTTTCTCCTACTTTCATGTTTCTCCTCGGTGCCGGCTGTGTGGAAGTGTGTGCCCCCCTGGACCGACGGTGTTTTGAGTGAGAGAGTGATATTGAGTGGCTATGTGTGTGTAAGGGTGGAGACATGCAGTGGTAGCAGGTGTGCCTTGTGTGGTGGATTTGTACAGTGTGTGAGCAGTGGCAATTGAGCAGGCGGTGGCCTACTAGTGTAGAGTGTTTCTTTGAAGGTGTTTTCTGAGAGGATAGGGGTTTGTGGATACCCTGAGCTATAGAGAGGCCTTTGTGTTGGTGCCGGGTGTGTTCCCCCATTCCCCCTCTCCATCTTCTGGTGCCCCCACTGAGGAGCACACTGATTGCTCCTAGTTAATCAAAAAGCGGTTTTTCCCGTTGGAAGTCATGGCAGCTAGAAGCTATGGACCGATTTTCACAGGAGAAGAGAGCCCTGACGAGTGGATGTCAGATTTGGAGCTGTATATGCTATTGTTGCGTATGCCGAACAAGGATAGCAAAATGCAGACTTTTCCTTTGGTGATGCATGGTAGAGCTAAAGCATGGTACGAAGCATTGGAAGGTGAGCCGAAGCAAGCATGGCCGCTCTACGGGTGAGGTTTAAATTTTTGCAAGGAGACTTCCCCAGTCGAGATGGATGCAAAGCTGAAGGCGATTAAGCAAGATGTAAGTGAAGAATTCAATCTGTTTTTGGGTCATTTTGAAGAGTGTTGGGCAGAGCTAGCAGCAACCATGCAGTTGGCTAATAGGGACTACTTCAAGTTGGACAAATTCATGGCGTGTCTGCATCCCAAGGTGAGAGAAAAAAGTCGATTTTGAGAATCGAGAGAATTATAATGGTGCGGTAGCCATTGCACGATCTAAGAGCAGAAAGATAAATAAGAAGATAGAGCAGGGCATGTCAAGCTACGAGACGATGGCCCATGTTCAACCGCAGAGTTCGAGAGAGGCTGCACATGAAGATAATCATGGAAACCGAGGTGTAACTGTTGTGCCACAAAATTGGGTGCGCACGGTCCAAGATTTATCCCAGCAAATGCAGGAGTTGAGGCTCAGTGTGATGGATAGAGGACAGCCAAGAGGAGCAAGGGGCAGGGCAAGGCCACTGCCAAGTAGGTGTTATAATTGTGGAGAAGAAGGGCACTATGCACCCGATTGTCCTCAACCGCAGAGAGAAAGAGGAGGTATTTACCTGATTTTTGGTAGAGGTCGAGGTCAAGGACAATACAATGGTCCAAGAGAGCAAGCGGTGGAGAATCCCGTGCAGCCAGCTCCGCAAAATGGAGGTGAGGTCCCAAGAGTAAACATCATAGGGGTGGATAAGCACGATGTCAAAGTTTTGGCCAATAAGAGAGCAAGAGCTGAGAGTGAGACGGAGACAGAACGGGAGACTAGAGCTCACAAAGGAAAAGAGAAGGTGTACGAAGGTAGAGAGCAGCCCGAGCCTAGCAAAAGAAGGAGGTGTCGCAAGATCAAGCAAGTGGATTTCCAGCTAGGGCGTGGCTATCCCGAGTACAATTTGGTGAGTGATGTTCAAAATCAAAAGGTAAATATTACTTTTGGTCAGTTGTTAGCTTTAAATCCAAAGTTAAAGAGGCAGTGGTCCAGAAGTGTTGGCACCAGGTTGCCAAGAGCTAAGGGAAATGTGCAAGCGGTGCAGAACATGGCTTTGAGGGTAGGTAGCCCCACTGATGTTCTTCCATTGGTAGATGCAATTATAGAGAAGAGGATGCAGGTACAAGCCTACATAGACGGTGGAGCGCAGGTTTGTGTCATGAGCAGCCATGAAAGAAACGGGAGTCAAGGTAGTAGTCAAGCCAAATGTGCGCATGAGGATGGCTAACCATACCAAAGCCAGGTGTTTGGGTGTGGCTCAGGATGTGAAGGTCAAGGTGATGGGCATAGAGTGCCTGATAGACTTTTTTGTGATGAAGGCAGAGGATAATGCTTATCCAATCATTTTGGGTAGGCCATGGCTTTTGGCAATAGGAGCAAAGCACGATTGGGAGAGCAAAGTGTTCACTTTGCCTGACAAAGAGAAAGGCAAACAAATTGTGCTTGATTTGAAGACCAAAGAGAGCAGTTCTCGTCCTATGGCAGTTAAAGAGGAGGGCGATACAATGAGATATGAGTATGATGAAGGCTATACTATCACAGAGGAAGAGGAGAGCGAGGACGACATGTTGAAGATAGATGCAGACTTATTCGGAGTCACCATAGATGACCCCCCGCCTAAATAAGAAGGTATGGAGCCTCAAGCTCATGGTTTAAGCATAGAGGAGGTTTCAAGCATGATAAGTGAAGATTTAACCAAAGGTGAAAAGGAAGGATATGTTCAACTGTGTGAGTCCTATCCAAATCTGTTTGTGATGGAGTACAAGCATTTGCGAGGTGCAAAAGGGGTGGAGCACAAGATTATTCTTAAGGAGGGGCATAAGCCTAAAGCATAAAAGCTGAGAAGACTGGGGGAAATCCAAAAGGGAGACCTTTGGCAGGAGATCAATAAGCTACTGGATGCAGGCATCATATATCCTGTGAAAGAGTCAAAGTGGGTCTCGCCAATGGTCATAACCCCTAAGAAGAATGAGAAATGGAGAGTGTGTTTCGACTACAAGCCATTGAATGCCGCAACCATGAGGAATCACTATCCCTTGCCGTTTCAAGACGAGATCCTAAACCAGGTGGCTGGGCATGAAAGATACTCGATTATGGATGGCTTTTCGGGGTATTTTCAAATAGGGATTCTTGAAGACCAGCTGAAGACCACATTTACATCTCCATGGGGTTGTTTTGCTTACCGCAGGATGCCATTTGGATTAATAAATGCCTATGCCACCTTCCAAGGTTGGATGAACAGGGTATTTGGTCCATACTTGGGCCGTTTTATTAGGGCCTTCATGGATGATATCGGCTGCTATAGTTCAAGATTAGAGCACCTATTGAAGCTCCAGTTATGATTTCAAAGGCTCGATGAAGAAGGAGGTCAGTTAAACCCCAAGAAGTGCAAGCTAGCACAACCTTGAGCGCAACTGTTAGGTCATGTGGTGTCGCAAAACGGTATAGAGGCTGATCCCGAGAAGGTGAAGGCGTTGGTGTTGATGGAGCCGCCATCAGATGCTCAAGGTTTGGATTCATTTGTTCATAAGCTGAAGTATTTATCACGTTTCTTTTGGATGCAGTCACAATATGTGCATCCTCTTCAAAAGAGGGCTCAGCAAGTGCATGGTTATTAGTGGGATGGAGAAGCTAAGGAGGCTTTTACTAGATTCAAGGAGATTTTGTGTCAGTTGCCAACGGTGTGTCCTCCCAATCGAGAGGATGACTTCTATGTGTCTACGACAGTGGGCACATTTGCTATTGGAGAGGTTCTACTGCAAAAGTTAGGGAGAAGCTACAAGCCGATATACTGCAAGAGCAGGGTGATTAGCCCAGGAGAGGCTACCTACAATGAGGCAGAGCAATGGGTGATAGCTCTGGTTTTTTCTTGCAGGAAGTTTAAAGTCCATTTGATTGTGTGCAAATTTTTTGTGTTGACGGCTAATAATCTATTGCCAGAGGTAGTGCTACATTTGAAGCCAGGAAGGAAGATTATGAAGTGGGTGTTGGAGCTACAAGAGATCGAGTTTGAGTTCGACGTACATCACATGAGTCGGTCTCACCTGGCAGACATTCTTGTCAGCAAGGCCATCGATTTTCCGGCCTATCCAAGAGTGGTACGAGATGAAGCTAAGGAGGAACCCGAATTGGAGGATGCTTTTACTATGTGGTTCGACGGAGCATATCGAAGAGTAGTGCAGAAGGCAGGAGGAGGTGTGGTGATACACGACCCACACGCAAAGCTATATTCTCAAAGGCATATGATCTAGAGGATGTCCACACCAATAATGAGGTGGAGTATCTCACTCTGCATTTGGGTCTCAAGCAGTGCATAGAGTTTGGCATTTCAAGGTTGGTGGTGAAAGGAGATGCGCTGCTAGTCATCAAGCAATTGTTAGGCCAATGGCAGGTAAAGCGCAATTATTTGAAGCATTGGTTCTTTTCCATCAAGAAGATGTTGAAGTCTTTTGAAGAAGTCCAATTCAAGCATGTGAGAAGAGAGCAGAATCAAGAGGTAGATCAGCTAGCAAGTAGCAAAATATAGGTGCATGTTGTAGGTCTATATGTGGCCCCAGCCACTTATGCAGGTAGAGATACATGTGCACGAGAGGTGCCAGCACACTCTTGAGAATTTCTGCAGGCATATCCTTGAACCAATGTTTGGGAAAAATCATTTTTCCAAACATACAAAACTCCTTTTCTTGAATTAGCCAAGAGGAAATTTTAAAGAATTAGGTTTATTTTTATGGTTTTTACACTATCTTTCTCTATTTTGGGACGGAATTTGTCCTCTTCCTCTTGGAGTCAATCGGCATTTTTGAAATTGAAAACGGCATGATATTAGGCTCAGGCACATTTTTCCCAAACATTGCCTCGAATAGCACGTCGCATGCATACCTCTCCGACCATGTGGCTAAGCAAAATAATCTTAAACTCCTTGATGCCATTCTAACGGTTATAGTCCAGCTGCACAATCGCCTGCTCCCACCGTATAGTACGTAGCTGCCACTCTGTGAAAGCCGATCACATTGGACCAGGAGTCCATGTTGTCATAATTCCCTGCCGCATCATGCACTGTTCTGATGTATGACTGCTATGAAAGAATCCGGCGCATAATCCTTTACTCGTAGACCACATAATAGCTCGGCAAGAAGAGGAAGCACTTTATGAATATGAGCACATTAATGGGCCATGATGCGATTATATTCCCACATGGAGGGATGCACTCATAAGAAAATGGGGTACTCTCACTCTCTCAGGCCCAAAATTGAAGAAAAGGGAGTTGCAGAGAAGGTGCATCATGGCCTCCTGATGCAGCCAAAGATGTAGCTCCAAGCGAGCAAATGTGGCCATGTTCACCAGGTGACCCAGCCGAGTAATGGCCTTGATTTGTTTGCAAGCTGGAGAGGTACTCTATCTACCACAATGTATCGGGCTCCATGGACAGTTTGGTAGAGTATACATAGCCCTCCATGTTATAATATTGGGCTCTCTCTCTCTCTCTCTCTCTCTCTCTCTCTCTCTCTCTCTCTCTCTCTCTCTCTCTCTCTCTCTCTCTCTCTCTCGGTGGACATGTAACAACCTATCGTTGACACCAACCAATTGAGGCACAGACAACAAGGTGATGCCCAATGACATCATTAAAAATAACTACTCTATGATGAACGCTTATAGTCTATCATGTACAACACATGGAGAGAAGCTCTTGGAGCCGTCTTCAACAATGCCTCTATCTCTGCCATTTTGAGCTTGAAACACCACCGCGCCCACGTGTTATACCTTCGGGCAGAGTACCGACGTCAGAGATCAGGGCAAAGAAATCCTTTTGAGAGTTGATTCCCACACGGTCCTTATAATGCCTCGTCCCTCAAGCACTGCAAAATCTGAACTTTTACATCACACATTGCTACGTAACTAGGCTAGAAGCGGTTTGCCCTCGTTTGGTGCTCGAAACACTACTGCGCCGACGCGGCATACTTCAGGACACAATACGGGTAGATCAGAGCATAGATGACAATGCTGAGGATTAGAAGCGGCTTGCCCTCGTTTGGTGCTCGAAACCTTCCCGTGCTGACGTGGCATGCTTTAGGACACAGTACGTGCAGAAGAGGCTTGTTCTGGTTTGGTGCTCGAAACCTTACCGCGCCGATGCGGCATACTTTAGGACACAGTACTGGCAGAGAGCGCAAATTAACCATGCTGAGGATTAGGGCCTGTGTGGACTCTCTGCTCGCGTGTTTGAGAAGCTTGATGGCGATTCACTTGCACGTACAAGCTGCATCATGAGCCAAGGATAGAGAGAGGTGGCCTCTCAAGGTTACCTATGGGAGGCAGTACTCTACACACAAATATGGCCCTCTCTCTCGTCCCCTCAAGGCTGCATGGCTCTACTCCAACTGAAGGGCAGCTTTAAGTATTTCTACAGACTCCGCGCTCAAGCTCAATTGAAGCACAAGAAAGGGTACCTCAAGAGGTCCAAGCTACCGACCCTCGTGCCGAAGGAACTCTTCTTCCTCATTGACATTTCGCATCGCGGTCTTCCCATTTCGTCCGATGTGGTTTGAAGTTTGGTGCTGTAAACCTTACCGCACCGGCGCGGTATGATTTATGATAGGCAACCGGCCATGATCGGAATAAAGTCACACTGGCCGACACAATCAAGTATTCAAGGCCAGCACCACGATAAATTTGCATGCTTATAAATGACAACAAAGAAGGTGAATTTCTATTCACATAAACGGCACATCGGTCCACTACAGAAAATGGCCGACAACACCTACATCCAACTCATGGAAAGATTGATCACAATGACTAATATAAGACATGAACCAACCAAAATGAATGGTCTTGCTCCTTATGGCCTTCCTTTTCAGGCATGCCCAAGACATTGCATCAATGTTCGGAAAAAATTTTGCAGACACACAAAATTCCCTTTAGGGTAGATTGGGAGAGGAAATTTTCAAAAATTATTGGATCTTTTGCAATTTAACTCTATTTTCTATCGGATGTTTTGATTTCTCAACCAGTTCAAGGCTAAGTCGAGGCACACTTTCCAGCACATTACATTGCATGAAACAGTTCCGCGCCGGTGTGGGACAATTTTGTGCACTGTCTCGGGCAGGATAGAGAAGGAAGGAGAGGGAGAAATGAAGGCAAAAGTAGCCAATTTGTGAGGGGTCCAAAACTAATGTATGCGATTGCTGCAGTGAAAGATTTGGAGCTTTGGTGGGTGTTGGGTAAGCTGTGAAAAGCCAACAGCTCAATGAGAGATAGAAGCACCCAGCCACCACAAGATAAAATCCCAAGTGTTTCACATGACAGAAGGGCTAGTCAAGGGAGAGAGAAAATCTTCCATAGTAGTCACACAAGAGCAAAGTAGAACACCAAGTGTCGCACATGACCGAAGGGCTAGTCAAGGAAGAGTTCCATAGTCACACAAGAGCAAGACCAAAAAGATGTTGGTGTCTTGATCACATTCTCTTTCACATTACCTAAGACTTGTTGAAAAAGAGAATTCGGGCCAAGTTTACTTCCAATTGGGGTGTCACATATTATACTACTATTTTACCATTCTCAAGAATAAATCTCATCTTTTGACAATATAATTTTTCTATGTATGAAGCAATGTCATCTTTTCTCTACAAGAAGCTCAGGCCAACAAATGGGTCGGCATATTACCATCTATGGCCCTACACGTGGGCAAGAATTGGTGCTTATGATCGATAGTTGAGAGACTCCAATTTTTCATTGAGATCACTAACATTGTTTGGTGAGCATGTGAATCTTGAACTCGACTACAATGAAGTAAACAAAATGTTTTACACGCTAGATCATGAATTTTCCTAGTTTTAGAAGGTTGAGTTCACCGAGCATCAAGCTGCACCTTTTGTTGGTTATCGAGCATGCTTAATAAAGTTGTGGAGCATGCGTGAGTCATGGAACATGCTTAATAAAGTTGTGGTTGATCAAGGTTTTTTTAGCCCTAAATTTAGAGAATTAATGGTAGATGAGGCAATGGAAAATGAATTGCAATATGCAATCTCTACTTTGGTGGAGTCAAGAAAAAGATACTTGAGAAGGAGGAAAACATGCAAGTTTACATGTTTCAATATGTGACAAATCAAACATAGGCCTTTATGAATCCACATGTGCAAATACGTCTTTGGTAGTGCTACAAAGTGTGCACTACAATACTTACTTGAAGGACATGCAGACATCCACAAGACCAATCATGACAAGCCTTGCAACCTAATTTATGAGCAAACAATGTGAGACTGCCTCTAGTAAAAGACTAGTAGATACAACTCAATCGATAGTTTTTGAAATGCAAATTTCAAGAACAGAGATGATAGAGATTCAATAAGTGAAAAGAGTGTATGCAAAACACCTACAATCTTTATTGATCCAAAAGAAACTCTTGAAATATACAACCATAGACTTGAGTTAAAGATATGGCGAAAATAGCAGCTGCCTAGAACAATCTAGGAAATTTGTTGGAAAAAACGTGGCAAGAAATTACATGTTTCGATGTTCTCCCTAGTAAGAATGCATGTTGCATGGTAGATCTATAAATACAAGCTCAAGTAATGCTAAAAATGGGTTTTCAAATCCCTAATTTTGGGGTAGGAGGAAATATCCAGCAATGGCACAAAACCAAGAGAGAGGGCTTGTGGAGGGATTTTTGTGGTTTTGCAACAATAGCAACACTCATGCTTGGAATATTGATGAAGTGATTGTTAGACCTCCTGGGCCTACCCTTGAGACATAGGTTGTGGATGAAGAAACTTGCCTTCTTCTATGGGAGGTTGAGATGTTGAGGTAGCAATGCAGTAGCACCTACCAGTAGCCACCTTCAAGGCAAAGTGGAGCACAACCTAGATCTTTTCATTGTAAATTTGAAGATGGAAAACATGAGAGATTGAAGCTCAAAAATAACCAAGGTGTTCCTTGATAGGATTGCATTGGTTTGAAACATGCAAGCGAAGCAAACACACGTATTTTGTGTTTTTTTGTGTGCTCATGAGTTTGTGCATCATTCTACACCAACGAAACTAGAGCTATTCTAGGGGCAAGGAGGAGCTAGAGTTTTAACATACCATCACGCCCTTGACAAGCTACTTTTTGTTAGCCTAGAGAGATTAAGCAAGCAAACATCTGCATTTGTATCAAGTTTTTGACAAGCTTCGCTCGAAAAAATGTGTTGCTCAATTTTGTTCGCTCGGAATATAGATTTCCTCCAAGGTAACCATTTTACCTTATTGATTGATTCATGGAGTACACATTCTTTCATATCTCCTAAGTCCATCAAAAACCTCATTTTTCCTGAATACCCTGATACATAACTATAAATTGGCATAGACACCTCACTTTTCAGGGCCGTATGTTGCATCTAGTACCGCAAGGCTATACGTATCTATGATACAAAGTGGTACAAGCTCTTCATCACCATCTCCATAAGCTCTTCTCTCTAGTATACGGGAAGAAGAATAAGAAGAAGGATATTCTCTCTCTACTTGCTTACTTCTCCTCTCTCGTTTCACGGTGTACGTGCTCTTCGGAAGCTCTCGTGGTGAAAACCTCTACGTGTAGCTCTCATCATCGCTCTCTTATGGAAAAGCAAGAAGCCTTTTGACAGCCCCTAATTGATTCTAAAGCATTGTGAGAAGCTCTAAACTCCATAGCCATCATCATCTCTCTCTCTATGTCAATTTTCTGAGTAGTCGCCCTCTCGATGACTACTCATTATTTTTTCGTATACGAGTGCGTGTATGGAGTAACTGAGTACGTATGAAGTTACCCCATGATTATTTCATCATGTTTAACATGCTGATTTATGCACATGATGCGTTTATGATCACGTGCGTGCATAAAAAGCGCTTTTTGTTTCACGTCATAGAGGCGGTAGGAATACTGTTTTGGTCATAACTCACAAACCATTATAATCATCCTGAACCCTTTATACCAGAGATAAAACAAATCATTTAGAACATTTCTTTGGTGTCATGTGAAAATCACGCACGAGCTAAGCGATATGGTCAAAAAACAACTTGCTGCCCACTACACTTCAACCAATTTTTCTGACTCCAGGCTCCTTGGAGAACCACTATATAGATTCACCGAATGGGAAAACCCACTTAACCAATTGAAAATATTGATAAAAATTGATGATAAATGTACTTAGGTCTCTATTATCACCTTGGAAATGCGAGTTATTAATCATTCCATAACTGGTTTTACCTACGCGTGTAGGGGTGCTACCCAGGGGGAGTGCCATATGAAGTCATGAGTTAACCGAACTGTTTATGTATTATTTATGGTTTGTTTTGGTGAGGTAATTTCAATTGTTAGATGCCCATAAACTTATGTGAGGATATCTAGTTAGACAACCCAAACCGCATATGCAGACATGATTAAAGTGGCTTTCTTTTTGGGTTACCGTTTGTTGTGTCAATGTCATATGGGTAAAGTGATGTGATAGAGTGTTAGTCTATATTATGGATCTGAGCTTGATGCATTTGTTTGAGGTCAAATACTTTCATTTGCATGTTATGCATGCTCCCAAAAATGTTAAAAAGTTATTTTTTGCATATATGTGAAGTTATGGTATACGACCTAAAGGTCGGAGCTGTTTTTCATCATGTTTATGGTGATGGAATGTTATCATATGGTGTGTGGAACCTTATGGATTGATGTGAATTCCTCATGTGCATGGTTATTATTGCTTTCCACCTTTCTAGATCAAAACTAGCTCTATGTGTTAGAGAGGTGAAGTGCAGATGTGATGCATCAACTTTGCATGGTTGGATGTTGTCAAAATTGGATTTTTATATCATGATTAGTTACTTGTTGGAATCTTTTTATGCACTAAAGACTCATGTCTTAAGGGTCATATGTGTATGGACTCCGATTGACTGCAGGGATATGTCAATTTCAAGTGTGGAAGTTGGCTCATTGTGAATGTGGTTGTGGTTAAGGGCTGAGATTCCCTCATGGATTATGGTTGTGATTTTATGGTGGAAGCGGGTGTGGCTCTTGGTTTTTTTTTGGATATGGTTATGCTGCCAAAACTTTTGTAGCCAGGTTATGTTCTAAAGTGGTTATGCAGGATTGGTTGTGCCTCACCCAAGTTGGTTGGAGTGTTCACCCGTGTGAAGTGATTGGATTATGGTTTATGGTTTGAAATTAGATCATGAAGTGATCTGGATGGTTTATTATACGTGTAAGGGTAGAGACCCTGTGCAGTCTAACTGCTTTGAAAAAGGTTGTTTGTGCATATGGAAAGTGCTATTGTGATTGGACTCATGTGTTATGTTTCTCATGGCAACGCCACTACAAGACTAGGATCACTTACATTGCTTAGCCTTAGACTAAAGGGTGATTGACCTGGGGCTTTACTTGATCGGGGGTGTTTCCTAGGTCTTCTTCTTTTTGTTAGGCTCATCTACACGGTTAGTGCATCGGGGGTTGAATGACCTACACCGGTAACGTGTTGGGGATTTTGCCTTGGATTTGCCTAAATACCTGGTGCTGGGCATCAGAGAGGCATGGTGCCTAAACTGGTGTGGTTGGTGTTGATAACCTACCACCTTCTAGTACTTGGGATCCTTTCAGAGCTCGAGTTCATGGAGGGAGGCAAAGCGGCCTGTGTCTGGCTCAGGTAGGTTGGAGGTGTTCTCTGGCTAGCTCTCGGTGAAGTGAAATTCTCTTTGTTCGTAGTAGAGCGCATATGGATGGGTGGAGAGGTCGATCCCTACACAAGGTTCGGTGCTCTGCTAGTTATTTTGTCATAAATTTTTTGATGTTATGGTATACCTAGATTTTGTCATTGCATTAATACATGGTTTCTTGTTTCATTTAGATGGGGCATTTAAAATATTCTCTGTTGTCATTCTCTCATGTCTCTGTGCACTGTATTTCACCCTCCACTATATTCTCTCTCTCTTCCTCCAACACGATGTACACATATATTCACCCTCTAAAATGTTATATTTTTGTTGAGTACGCTTTCATTCATAACACCCATTGAGGGGTAGCAGTAGTCACTAGGTGCCTCTGGATGTAGTCCGGCTCAAGGCCTAAACTCCATGCTTGTTTGGGCGCTGAGATCTCCTCCCCTATGCAAACACTTTCACAACTCTGATGTATATTGAGAATTATAAAAAGGTGTAAATTGTATATTTTGTGCATAGACCCCGGGGGAGGGGTATCTCTCACTCCTCTTGCTAGCATCTTCACATGGCACGAAGAATCTTCCTTTTTTGCTTCTCATCGAGTTGGACATCCTTCCGCTTTTCAGCAAAGAGAGTCTGCTACCTTTGTCTCTCTCTTTGTTTCCTTTTCTTTGCTGCCGAGTAATTGGGTAAGCATCCTGTGAAAGAGATAAGGGCACTCAGCTCTATGAAAAAATTGCACGTAGAGAATACCCTAAAGCTGTAGCTTTGTGTAGAACCCGCATGCAAAGAAGGAGATGAATGGGGTGCTCGTACGTCCAACATGTCCAAGAACTACCAAGGGGTGGTAAAAAATACATACTCATCATTGTGTTTCCTCCCCCAAAAATCAAATGTAGACTCAAAAGTTCCCAAAAATTACTTTAAAAAGGAGTGTCCAAGACAACCCTTTTTGGACCACCTATACATGCTTTTACCCACCAATAAGCAAGGTTTGTGTAGACAGCAAGGCTAGAACAAGGTCCAAAATGGTTTGATTTATTTATATGCTAATGTGATCTAGATTTCATTTTGCAAAAACACTATACGAACTTAACAAATATAGCACGACTATATCTACAAGCCATTTTTGACATTTCCAAGTTTAGCCATGCCCCTTTAACTCAGCTTGCATACATGCATGGCATATAACTACATATAGATTGAGGAGAAAGGCTCTATTTAGGGATATACAAGAACCTGATATGAATCATGCATCTACAATATGCTTGAAGTTTGCAAAATTGGGTTTCTACATGCCATGATGCATTGTTATTGTCCAATTTGCAACACCTTTAAGACAAGCACCTCTTGCATTTAATTACCGCAAGACTGTAAGTTGATTGAGGCATAGATTTTGTTGGTCAATATCTCTTTTGATATGTCCTCTTTGTGCTATTAAGTGGCAAGAAAAAATCAAGGCTTCCAGGAGCACGGTTCTATACCTATGCAAATGTCTTGGATGCATAATCACTTCAAAGCCATTATAGCTTGCTAGTGTGCAGGCAGAATAAGTACGTGAAGTGCATAATCATGCCACAAGATGCTACAACTTTCAATGCCAAGGGTGAAGGTTACAAAAAATTGGTAAGTAACTTAAATTTAAGTTTCAATTTTGAACTTGTCCAGTTTGTAGGATTCTGCAATGCCAATTTGACAAGCAAATGTTGCTTCGATCAAGTGGAGTTTGGCAATTAGATTGCATTTGATAGCTAAGTTTCAGGAGCTATTTCTTGTAATATTGGACAATCTCATGCTTCTAAATAAGCTGCATGATTTAGCAAGGCCATTCCTCTGGGAAAGATCAACAGTGTCAATTCTCTTCTGCTTTGACAATTGTGTGTCACTCAGAGCACTTGTTAGCTAAGAGCACCCAGGTTCCATTATTTTCATCTTCTAGATCTTATGTGAAGCAAGGCTTCACTTTAGGGCATTTGGCCTAGAGGCTTTCAAAGTTTGGAATATGCTAGTAACATAGGAACTTAGGAAAATTGGCAACATGTCTACATGTTTTTTATTGGATGAACCAAGCCCCAAGGCCCGACATACAAGGTACATTTGACATCTCTAAATTTCTCAGCATGCATGGCTACAAGCCACATTCCAACACAGGAAACTGCTCTCAAATGGGTGACAAGGTCACATCTTTTCAAGTTTTACTAGTATTTTGGATTTTAATTTTCATTTGAATAATATTTCTTTGATGTGCAAAGCAAATTTCTTTCACAAACTTATTGCAAATCAAGGCTCTTTTTTCATACCATCATACTATCCATTGATATAGGATGAAGGATAATGGGGCACACATTTGGAAATTAGAGGATAGAATCTCACAATTATGGTTTTCAATGACCAGTTGTGATGTATCTATGTTGGTACACATCATGCAAAGGCACATATGGAATCTGCACACTTGTGGAGACCATCATTGCAACCAATGGATTTATCCCATTATTTTTTTGCTATGCATTCATGGCATGCTAGTATTGTGGGCTCATTCCACTAAAGCATAGTTTGTGCTTTTGCTGTAACATCAACTACTCTATTTAGAAAGAGTTGAGACTGGTATAATTTCTTGTGATCGTTGTATATGATTATAGCGACAAGTAATTTATGTGCACAAGGTGCTAGCAATACAGTCGATGCTTTTTATGGGTAGCAAGTAGACATGGCCTCGCTATCATGCAAATAATCATGTAACGACATGAATAGATTAAGCAAGCCTTCAAATAGGTAATCTCTTGTTATAACGCTGAGAAAATCTAGTATGAATACTTTCTATTGGATACTACAAATCATTCTCTCATGTTCATGGAGAGATATGATTGTTTTGAGATCCAATTGTGAGTAAGATTCCAACTTGAGAAGAGATATTGCTTAGTTTAGCACTGATTATGTCTCTAGGAGTGATATTTTTAGGGGTACATCCCAGCTAATGTACAATCACTCCATAGGTGTTGATGATTGTCGATTGATCTCGTCACAATTATACTTTAAAGGAAAGAAGTCCTCAATCTGCCAAGGGGTAGTGGACAGGTTCAACCACTATTAGACCCAATCGACTATGTTGGTCACCGTTGGCTGCTAGTTTGAGCAGTTTCCATGAGAGTCTAAACAAGGGGTTTGGATTGCATAGGCAACTCCCTGGGTTACCAATGCAATACTGCTTGATTTTCACTAATATTTCAATTACTAGGCCTTTTAAAGTGGGAGATTTGGGCATGTGTATTTGACCATGGGTAAGTGAACGCTATGCTCAACCTTTAGGTATGCTTATGATTTGGTTTAATCCATTTTTGAATTTTCTTTGCTTGCATTTTCTAAGTAGGATATGTCAACTTGAATGCTTTCATCCATTTTTCTCTTTAGAGAAATGACAAGGTCATGTACGAGTAAATTATTTTGGCCCGTAGTGTCCGAAGTACATTTTCGCATATGCAGGGTTTTGTTTGGAACATGTTGTCACATGGGATACAACATGGTCTAGGAACTCATGGACTTCGGTTTATCTAGTGTGGACCATTCATGTCACAGAGTGTTTATAGTTATCTCCACACACAAGTATATCTCATACTTGCTAGATGCCATTTTTCTTAGCATCATTTTTTGAGACATATTCCATGTGTGAAGAATATGAGTCTTTGGGACTAATATTGGCACTTATTTCCTAGTGATGTGTCACAACAACGTCCCTAGGTGTTTGGTCACATCCATTTGTTTGATCATTTTGAGCACACAGTATTAGAAACAATTTTAGTGCCCAAACATTGTTAGATACCTAATCAGACTTGTTATGGTTACAAGTACAAATAAAAAACTTTAATAGATGGTTGTTTACACATGCATCAAAGTTATGTTCTATTGATTAATTAATTGATTTGGTAGCTAGATGTGATGGATTTTCACATTCTATTATGGTCCAAATATGCTAGCACAATTTTCACGTGGAAAACATTAGCCATATGCATTGGCAAGTACGGTTATGAATATGCGGGTTTGGATCTGTTTTTGCTAAATGTATGCACACTAGATGTTATGGGCCCTAGTGTTTAACAAAGACTGATTTGGAGTAGCATACACATTCATAATATTCATAGCTTCTAAAGCATTTTGTACTCTATGTATACTATGAGATTAATTGTAGATCTACTTAGTACTGTCAGTTATCCAGAGAGGATAGAAAATTTACAAGTGTTAATCTTGTGCTTAAGGATATACTGAGTGTGTATGGTAGCACAAAGCAACCGAATTAGTAAGATTGTCTCTCTACTTGGAGTTTGCTTACCATGAGACAAAGTAGGTTACGACTAAGTTTAGTCTCTTCCTGTTTAAATTAAAGGTTCTCAACCTTGAACACCCGTTATGGTGGGGTTGTTTACTGATGAAGATTGATAACAAGTCAAGGACTTATACTTTGTTGATTAGTTATGTCAATGAGTTACTTTCATGGAAAGTGAAAATAGATACTCTTTTGGGTACATCTTACTTGTGATAACTCGTTTAGCATACTCAAGTGAGTTTCAAATAGAGTCTATACGCTATGGGTCCGGTTACATAAGACAGTTGCAAAGGGACAACAATGTGGAAAATTACGATGCTCTTCTTGATTTCATTGAACCTCCTACTGAATTGTGCTTTGTTCAAAAGGACAGTTGGATCCATGAAGGATTCCATTGTCGCAAACATTAGTGTTCTTTATGACGCTATCACAATTTTTTTTCAAGGACGAAAACGCTTCTCCAAGGAGGGGGGGGGGGGGGGGGGGGGTAGTAATGTAATGCCAAGGGCAAACCCATGAGGGGGGGTCATGGACCTAGGCTAAGGGCCAACTACTACGTGTGGACATGGGATTCTAAATCTAATGGCCAAAGGTCTATATAAAGGGTGGTACGTTGGAGAATCCTCATGGTAGTTCCCTGGGTTCTTACAACAATGCTACCTTTGTTCATGTTATGATGCATAAGCTTCTTCATTCAAAACACTTTGCTCAATGCACTCATATTACCCATGTTGAGAGTAAAGACTCACACAATTCTTTAGCATTGGTCTTGTCCATAGTTGTGAAGAATACGGATTCACCACCAAGATGCAACCAAATAGTTGCCATGTCACAAGCAGCAAGCTCCTTCCACTGATCATCACTATACAACATCTCTTTGCACTCTTTTAATGGTGCTTCAAGTCCTCTCTGTATTAGGACATTAAGAATAATTTTCTTCCATATGGTGCCATTGAGGCGGAAAATCTTGAGTGTAGTGGCCTCTATCACCACCCCGAGCTCCTCTCACTAGGCAACAAAAACCAATACAAAAGGGCACCACCTAGTCAATATGGCGAACTAGGATGCATTACCCGAGTAAGAATTAACAAAGCAAGCCTTCACAAACACACACATCAATGCATACATAGCATACATCTTTTCCCAAAAACAATCTTTTCCTCAATGCCCCTCTCTTGCCGCGCGCACACACACACACACACACACACACACACACACACACACACACACACACACACACACACACACACACACACACACACACACACACACACAATCACACACACACACACACACACACACACACACACACACACAATCTCCAATCTTAGGAGTGTTCTTGTCCACTAAGATTGAGATCAATTACCACAAAAGAAAATCACAAGAAATCAATGAGACAAGAGTCAACACAATAGAAAAGAAACACTTCAATTGAGAGGGAGAAGATGCACACAAAGTAGTATAATGGGATGGTGTAGGTTAGGTGGGTTATGTCAACCTTGTGAAGTGCTCTAGACATATATCCCTATAGGTGGAAAGGAGAGGTATTTATACAAATTTGGAAAGGGATGGGGATGCTCTTAACCAGGTTTGGGTTAGCATTTTCTATTATTCAGAATATGTACAATTTCAGCTTCTACACTCTTCCTCTTGACCAAAATGACTAAGAGAGAAGGTGAGAGTGGGGAGAAGGTGAGGTAAACATTGGAGGTGATCAAAAGCTGAAATTATCTACTTCTATATTGCAGATATTGAAGTGGATAGGTTTGGAGTGATTTTAGTTCTTGGAGGTAACTCATAGAGTAGAGTTTGCACCTCCTCTTACCATGCCGTCGGTGTAGGTGAGAGTAGCATGTTGTATGTTTGTGACGGAGGGGATGACCTCTTTGAACCATGATTTGTTGAGTTGAATATCCACCATTTTTCTATAATCTCCTCTAAATATTCACGTGAGCTCATTAATAATAGTGAGTATGCGAATAGATGATGGTAAATGGTAGTTAGTGTAGGAGGAGTAGCTTGTAAGATACATAAGAGAGGGAGAGAGCAATGAAGAACAAGATGGTGCAAGTGTGTGGGAGAGTAGAGAGAGTTTCTATTGAGGTGAAGAGTGACTAAGAATGGATAATTTTCAATATATGGTGACAAAGAGGGGCAAAAGTGTGTGGCTCCACTGAAAAACAGCTTTACCTAAATCACGGTTTTGGCCACAACTTTGACTCCGTAACTGCATTTGGTGCATTATTTATGTGTACAAAGATGGCCAACCATGCCCCACATGACTTGAGGGAGTCTTTGAACCAAAAATGTGGTGGCAAGGATCCAAAAGAGGCGTTTAGAAAGTGGGTGTCTTCATACATAGGTGGATAGTGTAGGGTGAGAAAGAGCCAAACTAAAAAGTCTTTTCTTTGGGTCCCAATGATTTTAGCCCCATCCCCCACTTGTTAGTAGTTGGAATTAAGTACCAAGGAGGTGATGCAAGAGAATAAAATCTCTTGTGGTGTGCATGCATCCTCTTTGCAATCCTCCCTGGAGTGTAGTGTGAAAAGAGTCTTACAGTAACCCAAGCAAGATTTCTCGAACAATGAGAAACCCGAGTGAGTAGCAAAGTTATTATACAAGTATAAAAACCATGTCATGATCCACAACAACAATCACGACTACAATTTTAATGCAAGATTTGTCGAGCAATGAGAAACTTGAGCGAGTAGCAAAGTTATTTTACAAGTATGCAAACCATGTCATGATCCACAACAACAATCAACACTATATTTTAAATTCAAATTTTAACAATACATCTTATGCAATTCAACAATGCTCATACATGTACAAAGTTTCTTAACTATATCAAGAGACAATTGTCATATTCTACATCCAAAAAATAGAGATTTTTAAATAATTGTAAATAAATGTGGAATATTGATGCAAAATAGAGAGTAGCATGTTGTGACTTTTCAATAACAACTTAAAAAAATGTATAGTTTTCTCTAGTGACTATGAAGAGTCACACTCATCATCAATAAATACATTGTGCCTCTGACACTTCTCATGGATGTCAAAATTGTATCGTACATTAGCCACCATGGTTTTTGCAATCCCCTCGGCATAAACTGGAAACACACTTCCATACAAAAGAAAAGATAAGACTCACAATCCACATGTAAGAAAAATAGAACCTACATCATAGAAACAAGAAATCTAAAATTGAAATTGTTGTTTGAAACATTATCCATAATTCCTAGATAACGAACAATGATACCAAAAAAGTGACCAAATAGCATACAAGTACGATGGGAACATAAATTAGAGAGCGAAAAGAAGAGTAAGATGGAGTCTCACTAGTCAACAAAGGGGTTGACACGCGAAGGCATGTCACTCAAATCATCAACATCAAGAGAGGTGGAAGCCCCCTCTATGATCTGCTTTTTAGGACGAAGTAATGGTTGCACATAATTTGAAATTAAGGCATCATCACTGTCAAAGGCTACACACACTTGCCCTATACCTAAGCATGCTTCCAATACTAGAGTTGTACCACATCCCAACTCCAAACAAAGACCTCCAAATAAGCTCCACAAAACATGCAACAAAAGAATGACTTTGTTGAAGGCCACCGCGCCATGGCTCCCTTGATGACGATCTCACCTGAGAGGACTCTAGAAGGTGGTGCATCATGTAAGAGTCCAAATAATTCATGCCAAGTTGATTGAATGGTGGGGTGCTCTCAACCACAAAGCAAGGTGGTTGCATGCCACCCCTATGCACCATTTGTAGGAGAGAACAATGATACTACACCACAACATAGACGATAAGAACAATAACACTTAACACACCAAATGAGAAACAAACAAGTTAGTATATAGAAGAGAATTACCGCAATATGACCATCAAAGCTATTGACATCCCGTAAGCTCCATGATGGAGGACCGCAATGTGACGATAAATAGCCATCTCTGATGCACGATAAATTCTCTCAACCCAGCCAATGGTATCTTCTGCGAGGGCATGTGTGTTCATGCTATTTCAAGTTTATATAGAACACATACCAAGTCAAAAAAACATAAAAGACATTGTGTTCTTTAATATATAGAAAGTCATGAAACTTACAAATTTATTCTTTGCAAGCTACTAAGTAGAGCTATCTCTAGCACTCTTGTAGGATCAATAATTGTACAAAGCACATTGCGATGTTTGTCTCGATCAGAGGATAATCTCTCTTTAATAGCAGCCATCCAAGAGACTGTTATGTGGTTGCCCTCACATAAAACATTTTATCAGAGAGAACTTGAATATTAGGTCTTTTAGAAAGCTCTATCTCAAACTCTTTGTGTATATCAACCCATATTGGGTCCCATGATGAAAGAAGGTCCTCTATAAAATACATAAGAAAAGAACACTTAGCAACTATTTATACAACAAGAAAGAACACTTAGCAACCAAACAAGGACAAAGTAGAAAAATGAAATACCGGTCACATAAGATTCCTCCTTCTTACAATTCCAAACTGAAACAATGAAAGCTCCTTTTTCTTGCATATAGCCCTCCTTTGCAAAAGCAGCTTTGAATCCACTAACATCACCCCTTAAACCTCTCACTGTTGCATAGGGATAAATTGACATAAAGGAATTGGTAGACAATTAAAACAATTGAAAATGCAAGTAGATTGAAGAATATCCCGTCCTTGATGCATATAGAGCTTGTGCTCATCCCCTAACTCTGTGTCTACTGCTACTTCATCTCTTGCGACATACGACACTATTTGTAAGCATGCCTCTTGTAGATCAAGAGACTCATCAACTTCATGTATGGAGCCAAGCCCCAAGTCTTGACTTTGCATCTCCTCCTCTTGTGTCTCCAATCCTTCTTTCATATTAGTGATAGAGACCTCCTTATTTGATCACTACTTTCTCATATACTTGAAGCTTGATTTGAAGAAGGTCGTCTTCCTCTCCGACCTTGTCCACGAGTAGAAGGAATAGCATAACACAACAAAAACCAATTTTCTGACTTCACTCCAATACCAAACCAACTTCACTGCAATTAAAAAAATTAAAAAAACTAAAAAAACTAAGTCCGTAATTCCTTCTAGCCAACCATGTCAGCAATATCTATGCTGCCTTGGATCACTTAAAGGAGGTAACAAATTCTAGCAAGTGATGACCAAATTTAAAAACAATCTCGTGTGTTATCACAGTGATCCGTTTTGATTTTCAGCAATGATTCAAAAACATTTGAGAATTATGGCCCATCAGTAGATTTAATTTCATTGATTTTATAGTTCTTAAAAACTCATGAGAAAAAAACTTCCCACAGCCATCCACGCCAACGTGGATGGCTATAGATAGTTTGCAATTGAAAGGTAACTCGATGATTTAGCAGGAATATCGCTCTCACGATAATGGTGCCTCTTCTCATGTTTCGGCCAAGAAACTAGCTGTGCATTTTCATAAGCAGAAGTAGTAGCTCGGCCATCCCTGATTAGTCACAACCTGCCATGTACTATTGCAAAACTATGATGAGAACGACCACGATACAGCAGCAGCTGTGCGAACTAGAGCACTATTAGCAGCAAAGATTAGCACCATTATCACCATGTTGTTCATGCAGCAAGTTGCAGCAAGCTATCAGGGTATGTCACTCAATTTTAGCACTTCAAACTCTTGTAAGCACATGAAAAGAAGGCACTAAACATGTTTGCAGATTGACTTGCAAAGGGTGCCATTGAGGAGTTTAGAATACCTGAAAGAGATGATCCGACTCATACAGAGTCCCAACCAGCTGCTTGGCATTTTGCAAATGGGATGTTTGATCTAGTTCTTTCCTTTGGACTTCTTCTCACAGGATTAAGGAGCAGGCAGGCTTGTGAGTGGCGCTACAGAGCAGGCATGCATATGTGCTGTCTGTGTTTTTGCTTGCTTCATGTATTTGAAAGCTGGCTATTTGTCATGACAAATGAAAACTTATACGGGGCAAAGGGATCTTGTAAATGATCATCTTGGTTGGCTAAGAGTACTAATAGCAGATTATGGTCTACCAATCATGGTACTTGTCTAGACTGGAATATAATATGCACCCATAGAGCATGTGCCTATTGGCATCCCTCGATGTCTTTTCAACCTAAACCCAGGGTCCCCTGGTGCAGCCCGAAACTGGACGATAATCAAGGTAGGCATCCAAATGAGTATATATGGAGGCACCCAGTGATATCTGTATATGGTCAAGCATATTACTGGTGACAATATGTCAGCTTGCTGTGGCAGGAAGAAGCTAATACATGCAATCATGAAATTGCAGTAGAGCTGGCCGGCGTTATGAGGAGGCTTGTACGCTTAGGGAAAGTAACTTCCTGTAGCCATCCATGCCGGCATGGATTGCTACAGATAGTTTGCAAAGCTATCAAGAGCATTCCGTGCTCATGTAATGGGAATGGTCTATGAACTTAGAGAATAGCGGAATTAAGAGAATTAGAGTGAGCAATTTTGAGAGCATAGAGGGTGAACTTAATTGGTAGTAGCAACTCTATCATAACACTTAATTAACTAGGCATGAACAATACTTTTACAAGAGAGAGAGTGTAGAGAATATGACAACAGTTGAGGACCGGATTTATGTGGAGCCGGTCCCCCCTCCAAAAGGCATTTGTATTATAGATTCTCTCATTAAGAGAGACTTGATACAATACAATCTTTGTGTTCCTTGAGACCTCCTTGGCAATATGGAGATGGAAGGTTCACACACCAAGCTTTTGCATAATTTCAACAATCAATCTTAGCTTGAAAACAATCAAGAACTTGTGAACATCATTAATCTTTGTGTTCCCTAAATTATTTGAGTGCATGAAGATGTATACTTTTATGCATCAACTTGTGCTTAAAGCAATAATTAATCTACCTTGCAATACAATTAATCTACTTGCATTAAGTAATTAATCTACTTGCAATAAACCATTAGCCTTCTTGTAATAAGCATAACATGCACTTGTAGAAAGCATTAACTATCCCAAGCCTCAATCCCAAGACCTCAAACACCTTCGAAGGTGGAGAGAGCTAGCAGGGAATGAGGGTAGGGAAGAGGAAGAAGAAACATTTCATAAGAGAAAGATTTAGTTCCTCACTTATCATACTCTTGTTGCTAGCATACATAATAGCATAGTAATGGAGAAGAAGAAGATGGCAAGCTTAAGAATTGAAGCATAGCTCTTGGTTGGATTTGCATTCCATAGCCAAGAGAGTTGGTGTAGGCTCTCAACTTCTCAAGGAGCTTCGAGAAGGAGATGGAGCTCTTGCACTTTGCATAGCACACCATGAGAGTGTTTGTGAGTGTGTGTGGGTGAGTATACCCCCTAAGCAACCCCCTAGCTTGCTTGGGTCGACCCCCCCTTGTAGCTCATGCTTGAAGCTCATTGGACCCCTCCAGGCCTAGCCAATCACAAGCAGGAGCCATTACAAGCAACAGGGGTAGCCTTGGGACAAGTGTCCCCCTTTCCCCTTTGAGAGAGAGGACTTGATAAATGCAAAATCAATTAATTAAATATCCTAAATTATCATTGGACCCCTTGGGTGGCCAACCAATAGGCTTCAGGCACACCATGAGGGCAACATGAGGAGGAACTTGACAAGTGTCCTTGCTGCCTCTTCAAGCTGGGGTTTCCCTTGTGTGTGTGTGTGTTCTCTCTCATCCCCCCCCTTATAGGATTGCCCCCCTCCTTGTAGGGATCTTTTTGACTTTGGATGAGCAAGCCCCTTAGTCATCAAGCATGACAAAGCACTTGAACTAGGGGGTGTTCCCACAAGCATCTCAGGCAAGCATCTCAAGGCACCTCAAGCACCTTAATCATGTAGCAAGTCAAGCACCTCAAGCATGCAGCCAGTCAAGCACCTCAAGCATCTTAATCAAGCGCCTCAAGCATGTCAAGCACCTCAAGCACAACAAGCACCTCAAGCAGGACAAGCACCTCGAGCTTAGGCCGGGTTCCCACCTCAAGCTCAGCCCTAGCTTGCCTAAGGTCAAAGGACTTTTACACACATTATTGGAGGTCTTCAATGAAGCTAACCCTAAGGTCTTATGCTCCATTGGTTAGCCTTGCTCTTTGATAGACCATCTCTCATTTGGGCCCCTTAACCATTGGCCCCGTGTTGAGATAGATCTATAAGCATATGTCTATATCTTAACCCTTGTTCCCGTGTATTCTCCCACATTAAGTGATCAGTTTAATATGAGAAAATCATTTGGGTTGGATAGATATTAATTTTTTTGACAACTCAATTTCCAGGCCGTGCTGACCTCACCCACCCAACTCCAGTATCTGGAGCCCAGCCACCAAGAGTCCTGCTGTCCGACTCATACAACCATGCTATTGAAGTAGCCGGCTCTTGCTCGCCACCACCATCTCCACCAGATTAGGTTCAAAACGTGCTTAAAACTATGCCAGGTGGGCGCATGAAATGAAGGGCTGAAAGCTTTGACAAGTTGCCATCACCATCGCCATCTCTGCTGGCACTACCACCAAGATATTTTAGCTCATAAACTCCTCATAATCATCCCCATCGGATCCTATAGTGACTTGTGAGCAACCTAGTACTACTACAACACACTTCAATTAAACCCACATTAGCAAGTAGCTAAAGGTGCATTAGGAACACAGTCATGCACAATAACCTTAAAACTATGTAAAAAAAAACTATCTGTAGCCATCCACGTAGACATGGATGGCTACATGTAGTTTTCAAAGGTACCTGAGAAGAGGTTTCTTCACAGATGATGACTCTTGCCTTCCCATGAAGAAGCTTAAACAATGCCATTAGAGACAACCGAGTTCTTGGTGGACTGCAAACCACAGGAGCTTGTGAGTTTGAGACAAGGCAAGCGTAGAAGGTTTGTACCAATGCTTGCAGGCAATGTTGAATAACGTTAATGAGCAAATGAGTTAACCTAAAAAGCAAAGATGTTCCACAAATTGGGGAAATTGAAAGTTTATTTTGGAGATTTACGTAGGAGAAATGTAGGGAAGACGATTGGGTTTCAGGAGGCTAGGTGAAAATTGCTATTATTGTACAGTAATGATAGGGCACGTTTTTGTTTGGGCAGTTTAGGAAATTCATTTTTAAACATTTGATCTCATTTTGTAAAAATTATATATAGTGAGAATCATTATTTCATATCATATTAAAGATATCCATGATTGGCGAGTACGTATACATGAACGTGCAAACCTCCTCATGCGGCTTGTAGTTATGACTAGAATTTCAAGTAAAAAATTTGGGAAGAAATTTCACTTTGATTCAACCCGTTCTAGCAATCTGTACATTACCACTGCTTCCTTGTCATTTGTACCAATATTTCTAAAAAAATTCTTGTCACACTATTAACCCATGGGGAGATGCATTACAATTTTTGGGCCACGACGTGGACATAAGCTAGTGCTAATGTTTGAAAGTAGATTTTATTCACTAGCAGTCTCTTCTGTGCAAGAACATTTGAGCTTCGTGATGCCAATTTCTATCTTTGACCGCTAACATTATCTGTACCGCAAGTAAAGCTGGAGGCTACAATATCAGATGATGTGAGGAAGCTTTTATGCTTGATATTAAGCTGCACCAGCTCTACAAGGTAGATGTTAGAAGTGAGGATCAAATTGGTGCATTCATCGACAAAGTTACTCAAGACAAGAAAGACAACAATGGAGATCATTTAAATGATGATCTACACAAAGTAGATCACTCAAAGATCAATGCGAGTGTGATTGACATGATTAAGTGCATGCCATTGCAAAGCACTATATATATTGCACTCCATCAAGCCAAGAAGGTGGTCAAGACTGATAAGCTCCCAACTAAATATGATGGGCTACATTGCATTTGAAGCGGCCACCAGTTGGTGATTCTTCAGGTATGAGTGGTATGGAGCAAAGACATGATAGTCACATGTGGACAAAGTATGTCACTTGTAGTAGTGATAGTTTTAATGGTGTTGTTAGATTTAGCGCTCAAAAATGTCCTCAGTGGCAAGGTCGGCTTGTTAAATCATGTCCTAAAGGATTGGTCTCCTCTCAGTATGGCACACTGACATGCACTCACTATGGAAAAATGTCAGAATGTGTCTCTACATGTCCTACAGTTATTTACTATTGTTTGCCAAGAAATAAGCACCATTGTACTAGGTGTGCTTTGCATCTTGGAGAACATAATCATCCATGTGCAGAGGGGAGAAGTGGGTCAATTGAGAGTCACATAGATGAAATGTTTCTTGATCGTGTAAGTGGAGATCCTTTGAAATAGCTAGAGTGAGCCACTACTCATGATATTATCATGGAAAATCTTATTGGAGTAGGTTCAACGGCAAGAGGTGTGATTGAATATTTGGAGTTTGTTGAATTCTTGGACCATCTAACTCCTCTTTCAAATAAAAGGAGAGTAGAGCGAAGTTTGGAGTGTGTAGAAAGATCAAAGAATATCACTACAAAGGGTCTTGGGGTAGTGATTGACCTTAAAAGCAATTGCAGATATCCTTTTATCCATAGTATCCTCTTCCCAGGCCAATTGGTTGATAAGGTGCAGCCCCATGTATTTAAGATGTCAGTTAAATGATCTGGCAGTGGAGTTGATTTAGTGAATCCCCGGATGCTCCCTAGAGGTAATTTAGAGCAAATGTGGGTGCACTTTGATCACGTCCACCATGTTCAAGAATCATCACATGTCTATGACTCTTACGTACAAAAGCTGCTCACCATTGCAACTGTTGAGTTTACTGTGGAAAATAAATATGCTCAGATTGAATTTTGGGAGATGCTAAATAATGTGGTTAAGAAACAAGGCTTTGATAAACCAAATTTCAGAGGATTCATGGAAAATGAAGCAAGTGCCTTGTGAGTACGGTTTATTTTGGAGGAGCAAAGAACTCTATTCCAAACAAAGAGAGATCATGTTTGTTCGATTGGGAGCAAAGTATGGTTCGACATACTGCCCCGTGCATTTATCCAGCATTTCAAGAGGAGCACAAGATTTTGTGCCACAAATGGATAACTGCACCAACAGAGAATGCGGCTGAGAATTGTAAGGGAGAGCTTAGGAGATTTTGGAAAACAGGAATGGCCGTTGACGGGGAGGTTCCTTCATTGGAGACATGGTTGGATTAGTGGGATGTACGAGCCCCTCAATTGGGGGAAATTTTTGTATTGCAAGATGTTGAAGGTATCTTTGTCCCTAACACAAACTTGTCTGAATCAAAACATGCTAGTATGCGTGCCTCTATTGGTTACAAGGGTCACATAAGTTTGTATGAGGCAACATGTGTAGATATGGCTTTAGCTGTGCTTCAAAGTGTGAAATATAATGCCTATTTAAAAGGTGTTGGTAGCTCCACCGGTCCCGGCATTAAAGACTTGGTAGATTGCTTCATGAACCGACCTTCATCTTCTACAACAACGGCATGAAGGAAACTAGTTGACCTAACACACTCTTTAATGCATGAAATGGGTGTCAAAAGTCCTAAAATGAATAGAGCTATACTCCAAGAAAACAGTATTAGAAGAAAGAGGCCAATTTTTGCTGATGCTACTATTATCTTGTAGGAGATCAGCCACCGACCAAAGTATGTTATAGTGACAACTTCAATTGGTGGGCTCCAACACACAAAAAATCCTTCAAGGGATGTCCCATATCAAAGACAGACATTTCCATAATTTGAGCAATACAACTCTATCCACTAACATCTACCCTGGCCACCTATCCCCAGCTACCCTGTCTGTCCTAGGTCTTCTAAACCTTCTAGCTTTAAACTTGGTTATCTTACACACCTGGGCTTCATTTTCCAAAGCTGTCTAGACCGGCTTCTAGAGCATTCAAACACTACATTCCAGACCACTGACTCGGCACTTCAGGCACCTTTACTTTCTATCCCATCTGGACCATTCTTGAAGCCTTTTTGGCCTAGAAAGTCACACCAAGCATACACTTCCACTAACACCTACTTGCCCATGTCTTCCACATTGGCCTCAGCACTTTGCCCTGCACCTGCTAGCACCCTTTGCTTGGCATAGATCTCTTTCGTGCACATACCAACTTTGGATGCACCACTGCTGTGAAGTGTTGACATCATGCCCCGAAAAGTAGATGGAGCATTCTCTAATTAGAAGGGCCTTACATCTTGAAGTAAAGAATCTTGTGGGGGCTTCATTGTTTTTATCTCCTCTTCATGATGAGGATATATGTGCTAAAAAAATTGCTTGAGTCTCGATCCATTGACAGGATACTTGTGTACCTTGCCATTGAGATCTTGTAGCCAAAAGCTTCCATTCTTGAACTTCTTGAAACCCTCCCATCATTGAAGGAACTTCATGTTGTGAGAAAGTTCCAAATGGTTATCATACCTCAAGACCAACATACCTTCCTCTAAGCCTTTATCCTTGACTTTGCTATTGAACTCGTCCCTCTTCTTGATGGCTTGAGACATGTAGTAATCTATGACTGCATCTCTGTCAAGCTCAAGTCATTGAAGATCTAGTATCCTTTTCTCCAACCTCTCCTTTTGTAATTCAATACTCCTAGGCAACACCCTTAGGTTCCCTAACTCCACTTCAATGGGAAAAAGTGTCTCATGTCCATATACAAAATTTTAAAGGGGTGAACTAAGTAGACACTTTAAAAGACGCCCTATAAGCCCACAATGTTGTTGTGAGGTCCTTGTCACAATCCTAGGTCCTATCCTTTACATGCTTGGCGATTATCTTGCATAGAACACCATTCATTTTTTTAACAAGACCATTACATTGTGGGTAGGAGGTGTTTAAGGTACAGACATTCAGAACGGGCAAACACAGGAGTCAGAATGGAGCTAGAACTGGAACTGGAACAGAACACAGAAACAAAAAACAGACTAATTCCGCCATAACTTTCATCTTCATATCCCCAAATAGACACTGATCGACAGTTACATACTTGGAGAATACTAATAGGCAACGCCCTTTCCCAAGAACACCCCTTGGAATCCCAAAAATACAAAAGTTGATATTCCGAATTTCATTAAGGTAAAACATCCAAAATTCCCTAGGCTTAACACCTGACACATCTCAGTGGCTAGAGCCATAGGTTGACCTGGACCCACAATCCCTTGATCAAGTAATCTACTCCCCAGCAACTCCTTCTGCATCTGTCTCTACAGCCTTTTCTGCCACAAAATCCAGATCCACTTGCTTTTCCACATCCGATTCCGCCTGCTTTTCCACTTCCGGTTCCAGTCCGCTTTCCAAATTTCGATCTGGTTCCAAAACGCCACTTCTCAACTCCGCCTTCCACTTACTCAGACCCCATGCACTTAATTCAATTTCCTTGCTTTTATTCTTCAACTCCTCCATCTCTGCAACAACCAGCCTCTCATTCTCCATCTTCAATGCCTCATTCTCCCTCCTAATGCTCTCCATTCCAGCTTGCTGAAACCAATTCTTGAAGCTGTCTGCCGTCGACACTTCCATATGCTCCCTCCAAAGCCTAGTTGCTGTATATTCCAACACTTCTTGCTTCAAGACATCCGCATCCGAATCAGCTACTAAGAGACTTGTCATCCCCGCCATTAGCTTTCCCTTAACATTTTCAGAAAACATTTCGCCTGTCTTCTCCTTAACAGTCAGTGAACTGCGACGTTCGCACACTTGGATGTGATCACCAACACTTCTCACCACCTTAATCTTATAATTATGAAATTTCACCTCGATTCGGGCACGCCATGCAAGATTCGCCCAAAAAATATTTGTCCTTAAATGTGTCACATCAACATTGAGCGAGTTTTTAGCCTTAAAGTGAGTACCCCTACTAATGAGTACCCCTTGACCCTTTTGCCCAATTCCATTCCTCCGACTTTCCTCTTTCTGGACTTCCAATCCCACAGTCTGAATTCCAACAACCAATCCGCCATTCGAATTCCAAATTCCAGGTTCCTTTACATGTTGAACATACGTTGACATTAAATCTGCATTCTGTTAAACATCCTCTACTTCCACATTTACATCATCTGCTTGACTCCCAAATTGACAAATGTCTTGACAATCGCCATGATAATTTCAGCTCCATCTGCATTTCCAAAGATGACTTCATCATTTGCTGCAATATCTTTAGCCTTCCGCAACATCCACTGTGAAATCTCAAGAGCTTTTAATATCTGAATTTGCATCTGCATTTCCGTGTGAATCTGAATTCCAATCTGAATCTGAATTTGAATCTTAATCTCACTTGGAATATGAATCTGAACCAAAATCTGACACTGGGGATACTCCTCTTCATGTCCCTTATACAACAGTGCCCTATCAACTCCTTCATATTTGTTCTGATTTTGTCCACTCCAAGAAGAAAATGATGTTGTTAATCCCCACTGACTATCGATGTCATCCTCCTTGTGACATTGATTGTCATACCTCTTCATCAAGCTTTCCACGGCTTCCATTAAAATTTGCATTTGAATTGGTCTTTGCATCCAAAATTGTAGTTGAATCCAAATCCAAAATTGAGACTGAATCTGAATTGAAATCTGAATTTGAGTCTGAATCACATTCGACATCTTCCAAAATTTGACTTGCTTTATCAACTGAAAATTTGCCCTCAATATCTCTTCATATCCATCTATATGAAACTCCGCAATATGGAATGCCACCTCCAACTTCCAATATGAATATCATCATCCTCAATATCCTCCATTATGCTGCTGTCATCTTCTGGTCCTTTCTGCTGCAATTGTTGCTTGGCTCTTTTGACATCCTCTTTTGACATTTGCTTTGAAGTCCACTTGAAATGACAAAATTCTGCCATGATATCCGCATTAGCACGCACATCCTCCATTTGTTGCTGACAACTGTCCTCTTCAAATGTATGTGAATTCCCAATGAGCATGACACTTCGATTAGTCAAAAAGGAATAATCCTCCTGTGCTTCATGGACACACTTCCGTGGTAGGATAGAGGTAACCAAGGTTTCTGCCCGGTTCTGTTCCCTGACCTCATGTTGCTCCTCCTTACCTTGCTGCCTTTTATCCTGCTGATATTGCTGATCCTCCACATGGTCTTCTTTCCGACTTCCCACTTGCATTTGCTGAGCTACCACCCATTGATTTTCTGATCGAAACTCCTGTGTACATTGTTGGGATACAACTTCTACAAGATTTGCTAACTGCATATTTACATCAGTGGATCTTCGTGGTGACAATTCCTCCGAAACTGAGTTGTTCATTGTTGTTGCTACAAATTCCTCCTGAGTACATTTTATTTTTGAAACTTCTTCCTGCTTTGACTCTTCATTTGTAATCCTACATACATTCTCAATTGAACCAAAATAAACCAATCACCTCTTCTTCTTCATCCCTCTCTCTATCCATCACCTCTCCGTTCATCCTACTATCCACCTGTCCATTCCTCATATTATCCGCCTCTTGAAATGGTCTTTGATTTCCGTGAACAACATCCTCAATATGCATGATTTTCTTCTCCTTTGAATAATAAATCTCATTAACAAGTGACAACACCGACATCAATTTTAGCAATGGATATTCCGTCTCCACTCTATGAGCACACTCCAATGGTAGGGTAGGGGTATCTAGGGGTAGTTTTAGGCTCTCTTGGCCAACCTCTTTTTGCACCTTCTTCTCCTCCACCTTTGGTATCCCCACATGATGGATGTCCGTCTCCAAGCCAACCCATCCGTCATCATCATCTCTTAATTCATCTTCGAACTCAGCCGCATATGCATCCCTCAATCTCTCACATGCTTCTTGCAATTTTCTCACCTCCTTCCTGCTGGAACATGATGTCCTCCTCTTTTCTTTATGATTAGTCAACCACTCATATGCCCTCTCTAAGTCATCCTCAAAATCTTCCAACTTATCTCATGCTACCTGTGTCCCATCAACAGATGCTTTATGCATTCTTCGGCTAAATTTTTGAAGTTTTGAACACATATCCACCATACACCACTTCCTACATGCATCTCCCTTTGAACACTCATCAATTGCACATGGGTAATCCTCTACTTCATGCTTGCGACTCATGCATACCTTGCATTTCTTCCTCTTCTTCTTTTGACTCCCCGTGGTGCTTATCCGCTAGAACTTTGATTTGAAATTTGGCTGCTTTTTGACTTCCATATTTGCAACAGTTCTAATTCTAGATTTCGCAATTTGACTTCAAACTCTGCAACAGTCATTTTGATTTGAATTCTGATTGTGCAAACTTATCTGATTCCTGATTTTGGTGGTACTCAACTTCCTGCACTTCCTCCTAGTGGAACTTGACTCCCATAACTCCCCCCTGTTGGAACTGATCCCCCGGAATTTCTTCTTGATGACCCTCAAAATCTGTGATAATAAATCTGGTTCATCTTCCACTTTTTCCTTCTGTCTGTCTCTTTGATAATCCTCTGGTACATCCAAATCTTCTTGTCCAATCTGGATATATTTCTTCTTTTGCTTCTTCTAGGGCAACATCTGAATTTTGATGACTTTCAAAAAATCAGCTCAACTCCATCAACGTGAATGTAACTGTCTTCTTCTAGAGCGCAAATAACTGCCCATACAGACTTGCCCTATTTTGAAAGTCTTCCCTTCATTCAATAACTACTTCCGTCTCTTCAGCACTCGCTCCCAAAAGAGAAATTTGAATCCGTCCATGCTACGTCACACATACATCGTGATCGCCAGTGTTTAAGGTACAGACATTTAGAACGGGCAAACACAGGAGTCAGAATGGAACTAGAACTGGAACTGGAACATAACACAGAAACAGAAAACAGACTAATTCCACCATAACTTCCATCATCATATCCCCAAACGAACACTGATCGACAGTTACATAGTTGGAGAAAACTAATGGGCAACACTCTTTCCCAAGAACACCCCTTGGAATCCCAAAGATACAAAAGTTGATATTCCGAATTCCACTAAGGTAAAACATCCAAATTTCCCTAGGCTTAACAGGAGGGTGTAGAATGAATATGCCTGATGTTCAATGTATTCAACATAGTAAAGCACATTTGCCCTAAAATCTGGGCCTCTATCAGGTATAATATTTCAAGAGGTAACCAAACCTGCTACACATGTAGTCAAGCACAAACTTAATCACTTTTGTTGCAGTCATATGAGATACACTAGTTGCCTTTGCCCATCTAGTCATGTAGTCGCTGGCTATCAGAATGTATTGATCCTCTATGGTTGTACGAGGTAATGGACCTATGGAATCAATGCCCCATTTCTCAAATGGGCCATAAGAGACAATTGGGACTCTAGGTCCATAAGAGAGCTTGCAATCACCTGCTTGTTGACATGATGTGCAATCTTTACACCAATGTTGAACATCTCAATGTAGACTAGGCCGTACAAAACCTACTTGTAATATCTTTTGGCTTGTAGTTTCTTGAGCAAAATGTCCGCCACACACACCATCATGACAAGACACAAGGATGTTCTCTATTTCTTTCATTGTAAAAACTCTCCTAAGCACTAGATCTTTCCCTCTTTGGTAGAGATGCTCACCCATAAATTGGTAGTTCAAATTTTTCCTCACCAATCGATGTCTTTGAACCCTCTCAGGATATTTTGGATACTCACCTATCTCAAAAAATACAAGATATCTTCCATGGTCTCTTGTCCTTGAAACAAAGGCTCTTTGAACTTGATTGCTCCCACCACTACTTCAAATTGAGCGTTTGCCAATTGATCTGACTCCTTGTTTTGTTGACATGAGAAGTGTTGTATTTGAATGGCTTTGAAGTCCTTCATGAGAGTTTTGACTTCATGCAACCATTGCAAAATCTTGGAGTTCTTGCATGCCCAAGTTCCTTGCAATTGTTCAACAATTTACAAAGCATCTCCTTTTACCATTAGTCTCTTTATTCCCATGTTCTTACATTCTTGTAGGCCCACTTTTAGAGTTTCATACTCAGCTTCATTGTTGGAGTGTGCCAGATGAAGTTGTATACCTTTCTTGAATAGCACCTTCTTCTCTTCATGAAGGATGACCATTCCTCCAGCTTCTTTGTTAAATTGTCTTCCATAGGCTCCATCAAAGAATAGAGTGCATCTTCAAGTTCACTTTGGGGCAAAGGGTTGAGACCTCCTTATACAGCTTCGGAGTTGTCTTCTTCTCTCAAACCTTTTAGGTGACACATATGCTAAACTAGCCCTTGTGCTATCTTCTACAATAAATGTGTACTCATACTCTTGAAGCTCTTAAAACCACTTTGAAATCTTAGATGAGATGTGCACGTGTTTTATGGCTTATGGTAGATTTTTCTCTAGAGTGAGAATGATAAAAGATTTAGGCAAAAGCTAAGCTCTAAATCCTTATGGCCAGTATTAGAGAGAAAACAAGTTGCTCGGTGTAGCCATTTTGTCCTTGAGTCATAGCTTTGCTGATGAAGTAGATTGTCTGCATGTAAGTTGTCTCTAGGTCCTTTTGCATCAACACAGCCCCAGTTGCATTTGAACCTATACTTGGGCATAGGTAGTAGGTGCTTTGAGGATCAGGAGACATACTCCATATGTTCTTGTTACCAAGAGAATACCTTTTGATTTGCTAGTTATTACAAAGGAGAGATGATTTGAGACAAGAGGTGAATGAAGCATGACATATACCTTACCTTTTGTACAAAAATAATCACTTGCCATGCATTAATAGGTGGTGATAAACTTAAAATGGCTTGAACACGTGAAGGGTCCACCTTAATGCCTTCTTTTGAGATTACATTTCCTAACATGACCACTTCCTTTTCTGCTACATGACACTTGTCTGGATTTAGTTGCCCCCCATATTGGTAGAGCCTTTGAAGTCCTTCCTCAACCTTTTGGCAATGAGAGATTCTATCACTATAAGTACAAAAATCATCCAAGAATACCCTAATGGAATTTCCAAAGGAAGGTTGGAAAACAAAGCTTGTAAACCTGGTGAAGGTGCTCGAACTATTTGTCAAACCAATGGCATGACATGGAAGGCAAAACAACCCCATGGAGTTATGAAGATGGTTTTGTGTTTATCCTCCTTCGCAATTCAAATTTGATAGTAGCCAGAATAACCATCACAAAATGTATATCTGTTCATGTCCTACCACCTCATTTAAAATTTCATCTTGAAAGGGAAGAGGGAAATGATCCCTTTTAGTTGCTGCATCTAGAGTCTTATAATCAACACATATTCTCCATCTACCATTCTTTTTGGGAGTTACAAAACTGGAGAGACCAATTCTGCATTTGTGACATAATAAATAAATCGAGCTTCTAGAAGCTTGTTTACCTCCCCAGAAAGTTCTTCTTGTTGCACTGCCCCAAGCCTCCTTAGCTTTTGTGCTACGAGCTTGGAATAAGGTTTTAGGTCAATATGGTGTTGTATCACATTCATTCCCTTGATCATTGAGTAGTTCGCAATGAAAGGATGTGGGTACCTTTTGAACATGTTGATATAATCCTCCTCCTCTTTGCTGAGGTCCTTGGATAGCATTTTCCCTAGTCGGTCCTCCAAAAAAATTTATTCTTCCTTTGTCACCTTGGCCTCCTTTGATGTTATAGACTCCTTCGTATGTGGTTGGAAGACAATTCCCATTACTTCAATTGATGATCCTCACTCGTTTAAGACTCTTCTTTATCATAAAATCTCTCATCACGTTCTAGATCTTCATCTGTACTTGTCACATAGCAAATGTTAGATTGTTTACCAAGCTTCATGTCATAATAAACAATCTTTTACCCTTTGGGAGGACAAGTTTACCGCTGCCCCACTTTTGATATGCATTCACCTCCATTAACCAAGGCTTTCCAAGGATAAGAAGATAGCCCTCGCCCTTGGATGGCATAACATAAAATTCCACCCTTGCAAAAATATTTAAGACAATAATTTGAACATCCTTTATGATTCCAAGGCATGTAACTTTGGAGTTGCTAGCCAACTTTGCATGACAGTCTGATTATTTTGTAATATCTAAACCCAGTCTATGCATCGTCCATTCAGTGATGATTACACACACTGCTGCACCCCCATCTACATAAACATTTGACACCCTCTTTCCTTTTACATATAATTCTACTATATGCTCTATATCTTTGGGGTACTTGACTTTATGCACTTAATAACTTTCTCTCCTCTCTTTTTGGGAATCCTTGTGCTAGCCGCTTTGGGCCATTGACGATGTATTGAGGAAGAAAGATGCATGAGTTGTGGCCAAGTGATGTTAGATTGTTGAGTTTTTAGGTCTTCCATCACATTATAGGGTTCAAGATCCTTACCAAGAGGAAAGTAATCCTTGGTGATGACTCTACAAGGTCGCCTTGACTTCTTCTTCTTACTGCTACTCTCTACTTCATCCTCTTTGACCTTCTTCTTTTCTTTCTTTGGCTCCACAAAGTTGTCACTTGCCATCTCTTTGTCCTTTCCTTGAGATCTCATTCTCTTAATTTCCGGAATGACATTGACTTCCTTTGGCTCTTCAAGCTTGATTATGTTGACCTCTCGCTTTTCCACCCTCTCTGGGAATGGTGGAACTATAGCTATGGGTTGAGGTGTTGGAGGGGCTCTTCTAAATATGGTTGGAGATTTTTGAGAGGCATCAAAGTGGAATTTCTATGGAGTTTGTCAAGGAGGGTACATGTCTCCAAGAATCCTTCTTGGATATGGACAATGGTACATACCATGACCTGCTTCATTACAATTCCAACACCTTAGCTCTTGAGTGATCCTCCTTGGTGGTCGTGTGTTGTCCCTAGCTTGTCCTCCGCTTGTTGGTGCATACACTAAGTTTAGAGTAAGAGTTTCCGATTGTTGAGTGAGCTTGTGCAGAACATCCTCTTGAGAGTCACCACTTGTGGATTCCACTCTAGCTTGTACATTATCTACATGTTTAGGGCTCATTCCCTCTTCTCTATCTTTTACACATTTTGACTTGTGCTCATAGTAGGTTAGCTTTTTGAACTTAAGTGTGGCTATTTTTTGTGCTTATTCAAAAGTTTGTGGAAACTTTGCCTCTACCTTGTCTTTTAAGGTTGGAAACATACCTCTAACGTGTCCTTCTTGAGAAAGTTTGGGGCTCCACCTTGGCCTTGTAAAGATGCAGTCCACCTCTCCCATAAATATGTAAATTTAGATTCATAGAGAGCGTAGTCATCTAATGAGACTTGACGATGTTGAAGAAGCTACTTCCATAAGCTCTCTAGAGTGTCTCCTTGACCATATTTGCTTATGAAAGTAGCACAAAGGTCATCCCATGTTGCTTTAAATGGAGGTGAAAGAGCATCATACCACACTCGAGTGTCGCCTTTGAGCACCAAGGGAAAATCCCTTAGGTTCACCTCTTCTTGATCATGACTAGACATGAGATAATCCATCTCCAAGCTATCCATAAAATCACAAGCATTCTCTTCATGATGTCCATAGAAAGTGGAAAAGGAAACTGCCATTGTGATAGAGAGAGCTTGTGATAGGGAAAGCACAATAAAGCTTTACAATTGAGAGAGATCAGATAGCACAAAAATGTAGACATCAAGACTCAAGTGATATCTTATGATGGGAAAATTAAAAGGGTTCATAGAGGCATTGATTGCAGCCAATATCTCAGGCGCAAGTAAGTTCCTAATTGTGTGTTGGAACCTTATCTTTGTGCTTACAATGATGTGGACAGCTTGCCTTGTGATGGGAATTAGTGGTCCACTAATCTCTTGATGATTCGTATGTGTGTGAGAGTAGTATAGAAGACCTTAAAGAAAGATCAAGATAGAAGAATATGTCTTGAAGCTTCAACCCCAAAGAGAAATGCAACACGCCATTGAGAATGTATTTTGTGACTAATACACACATTCACCTTGAAAGATTATAGAAAGCAAAACCCATGCACAGGTGGCCCATTGATATTGTTGTTCTTCATTGAAACACATCAAATGTAACTTGTAAGTAGCTCCTCAGTGGGGGCACCAATCAAATGAGGTGGAAAAATCTCGAGTGCAGTGGCCTCTATCACCACCCTCAAGCTCCTCTCACTAGGCAACAAAGACCAATAGAAAGGGGCACCACCTAGTCAATATGGCGGACTGTGACGCATTATCCGAGTAAGAGAATTAACAAACCACGACTTCACAAACACACACATCAACACATAGATAGCATACATGTTTCCCCAGAAAAATCTTTTCCTCAATGCTCCTCTCTTGCCGCACACATACAATCACACACACACACACACACACACACACACACACACACACACACACACACACACACACACACACACACACACACACACACACACACACACACACACACAATCTCCAATCTTAGGAGCATTCTTCTCCACTAAGATTGAGATCAATTACCACAAAAAAAAAAATCACAAGAAATCAATGAGACAAGAGACAACACAATAGAAAAGAAATGCTTCAATTGAGAGGGAGAAGATGCACACAAAGTAGTATGATGGTGTGGTGTAGGTTAGGCGGGTTACGACAACCTTGTGAAGTGCTCTAGACATATATCCCTATAGGTGGAAAGGAGGGGTATTTATACAAATTTGGAAAGGGATGGGGCTGCTCTTAACCAAGGTTGGGTTACCATTTTCTATATACAAAATATGTACAATTTCAGCCTCTACACTCTTCCTCTTGACCAAAATGACTAAGAGAGAAGGTGAGAGCAAGGAGGAAGTGAGGTAAACATTGGAGGTGATCAGAAGCTGAAATTATCCACTTCTATATTGCACATATTGAATTGGATAGGGTTGGAGTGATTTTAGTTCTTGGAGGTAACACGTAGAGTAGAGTTTGCACCTCCTATTACCATGTCGTCGGTGTAGGTGAGAGTAGCATGTTGTATGTTTGTGACGGAGGGGATGATTGCTTTGAACCATGATTTTTTGAGTTGAATATCCACCATTTTGCTGTAATTTCCTCCAAATCTTCACTTGAGCTCATTAATATTTGTGAGTATGAGAATAGATGATGGTAAATGGTAGTTAGTGTAGGAGGAGTAGCTAGTAAGATACATAAGAGAGGGAGAGAGAGATGGAGAGAGCAATGGAGAACAAGATGGTGCAGGTGTGTGGGAGAGTAGAGAGAGCTTCTATTGAGGTGAAGAGTGACTAAGAATGGAGAATTTTAAATATATGGTGACAAAGTGGGGAAAAAGTGGGTGGCTCCAAAAAAAAACAGCTTTACCTAAAAGCACTGTTTTGGCCATAACTTTCACTCCGTAACTCCATTTGGTGCATTATTTATATGTACAAAGATGGCAAGCATGCCCCACATGACTTGAGGGAGTCTTTGAACATTAGGAAATTTTGGAGGTCATTTGGAGGGCCTTCTAAGAAAAATAGAATTTTGACTTTCTCTCTCTAGAAAATAGGTGTGGTAAAAACAATTGTAAACTTGGAATAACCATTTTAAAAGTGCACTTACAAGTAGATTCTTGCAACAATGTTATAACGGCCATGATGATTGAAGAATAAATTGTTTGCAGTTGCATTTAATGAACGTCCTAGAATTGGAAGGAGTTTCCCGTACATGGAATGTATGACTAAACGAAATAGGGCGTATCCTTCCAAACCTGTTCTCTCCTTACTCTCTCACTGTTTGTGCACTGACCTTAAAGAAATCCTCCCTTTCTTGCCCTATTTCACAGATGGCTTCTTCTTCCACCCCCACAAATTTCCTCCTTAAAAGACCCTTCTATCATCTACACATTGACCTGGATCCCCAATATACGCCACTTGTAAGCAAGGCAAAACTAACATCAAAGTGACACCGATCATGAAAGAGAGACTCAGAGCAGAGGAAGCAAAACACTTAGATATTTGGACAATGTTAATTATGGAGCCTGATTTACCCTTGTAATTTTCTGTGGTAAAAGCACACATTTGTAAGGCCCCATTATGAGGAGAGCCAGCGTGCGTGAAGGAAAATCACTCACTGGAAACCAAAATTTTCACGGACAAGAATCAGGGGCAACTTTAGAGGCCTCTGGGGCGGAGGCCCCCGAGACTTTTTTTCCGTCGTAATATTCCTTTTCGTTGGAATATTATGGCCGGACGGCGGCCAAAAAGTGGTCGGAAAACAACCGGTCGGTTGGCCGGTGGCCGGTAGTCAATGGCCGATGGCCGGTGGTCGGAAGTCAATGGCCGGTGGCCGGTGGCCGAATTCAAAAGCGGACTTGTCTTCTCAAGGGCGGCCACACATGGGCGGATTGGAGGGTCCGATTTGGAGTTACTCACACAAGGGCGGCTACACATGGCTGTCTCTCATAAGAGAGGTCAGCCCTTTTGGCCTATAAAAGGAGGCCATTTCTACACACATTTCATAGTGTGAAGTTGATGCAACAAGGTGAGTGTGAGGTGGTGAGAGTGAAGCAAGGCGGGAGCTCTATCAAGGGTTTAATCCCTTTGTAAACTACTTCTTCTTTTGAAGTGCTAAAGCCATTGAGTGGCTGCTTTCCCGTGGACATGGCCCACATTGGGTGAACCACGTATATCGTGTGTACTCTCTCTCTCTACTCTATAATCTCTTGTGTGTGAAATCTATCTCTCTTCATTAAGTAATCTACTCAAAAATCTATTTAGCTACGTCTTATTTTCTAACAGACAAAAGGCTCACTCTATCCATTGAATCCCATGAAAAATGCTTTCCCAACATTTTCAAATCCCACTAACTTATTGACCTTTGCAGGTAATGGAGAGAATGGATTGCTTGGCTACTGTAAAGCTCTAAAAAACAAATCAGAAACTTATAAAGACATGGTGAAGCACCAAGAAAATGAGATTCAAAGACTTTCAAACTTGCATCATGAGGACCAAAAGACTGTAATGCAGTGCACACAAGAATCACAAGTCTTGAAAACAAAGGTACTGTCATTACAAAACAAAGAGACAATGTTAGGCACTCATGTGTGAAAGAAGAAACTACGGAATCTTGAAACATTGAAGGTAGAATCTGGCGGCCTTAAAAAAAGAATCCAAGCATTGAGGTGAGCATTTTAAACTATCTAATTAATTTAAATTAATCTAAGTTTTTGTTTATGTTAGTTATGCTTTCTTTGTAGAGATTCCATCTATCCAGACAAAGAAAACGTAGACCCGAAGGCCAATGTAGGAAAACAGTTAAAGCCATTGTTAACTAGTGGTTTTGCAAAGGATATCATGCATGACAAAAAGTTTAAGGTTTTGCAATGGGATGTCATTGACAGATTCATTTCAAAGAATGCAGTGCCTGCCAAGCATATACAGGGTACAATGGACTCCCTTGGAGTTAGTAAAAGAGGTTACTTAGCTATTCAATAGTCTATCTCTCTTCCATGTTTGTGAAGAAGGGAATAAAGTCTAAGCTTTTACCAATAGCTGCAAGTGTTTGGAAGGAAAGACTATAGCTCAATAATGAACAGATAGACTTCATTGGATGTCCATTTCATATTCAAGATATTTATAGCTCACAAGGAACTATTGTCACTTATGATGAGTACAACAATATCTTCATGGACCTCACTTTGTTGCAAACTAGAATGGTAGAGTTCTACACTATCACATTCGAAGAGAAAGGTGGCGTTCTACATTTTGTTTTGAAGCTAGATGAGTGTGAGATTCTTAAAGAGAAGAAGCTAGAGCAAGTTACAATCACATTAATGAATAGGGCCCTTTCCAAATGTCCCACTGATGACCCTTCATACTTCAATGTTCAATTAGAAACAAACATATGGTGGCTTGGTTCATTTCAGGTTATCTAGTTATCTCCAATTTTGCAGCTCTAGCAAGCCCTCTATTGTGCCTAAATTTTATTTATTTTTCGTATCTCATAAGGATTGATCTTGCAGGTAAAGAAAGAAGACCATGACATTTTATTTTGGGTGTTCCATCAAACCCCTATTCCAGATATCATTGATAGGCAAATGAATCGAGGAGAGGTATTGGCTGTAGATAGGAGAGAAGACTTTCAAGTTCAATGGCATCTTGTAGGTGACCTCAAAACACTGAAGTGTATGTATAATTGTGGAATGGGTGCCATGGCAAAGTCTCCATGCTTGTATTGCATGGAGCCTGCAAAATTGATGGACCCAAAGTGGTGGCGAAAGGCTCCTACTCGTCACAATCAAGACTCTAATTTCCGAGCAGTTCTTGATATATCACTTGTTAATGTCCATATTTGTACAATGCATGGTCTCTGCCGAACTATAGAGAAGTTGGTATATCTGTACATTGGGTTTGCTTGGAAAATAAAAAATTCATCTGAACGACAAATCTCTCTAGAGGCTTTAGAACTAGTTTTGTTAGATATTGGTCTACATGGGGGCAATGTGAAAATAAAAAGGGACAAAAAAAAGGTCAACCAATGAGAAATATGTACCCTGGAAACCATCCTAGGTGGATCAAGGCATGCTATTTTCTATCTAAACCTCAAGGTATGAAAGATGTGAAGCTAACAAAGCAAGAGAGAGTATATCACTCTACCTACATTAGCAAAGTTGAGCATATGCACGGAAAAAACTTCAGTTAGCACAGTGAAAGATCAAGAGCCAACAACTCGCAATGCAAAGGGTGATGTGTGGCGTTCCATTGACATATTATCTCAAATGTGTGAGAATGATGATTGGTCGCAGGATAATCTCAGCTAAACAGAACCTTCAGCTACTACTGAAAAAATCCTTCAAGACAACATGGACTGACACTCAAATCACTCATTACATGGTAAATTCAAACCACCTCAGATAGTCTTAGTACTAAGTTTGTGTTTAAATTTCTTAAAAAAATTCTTATTTTGCACCACATTATTTTTAATCATTTGCCATACTTCATCCAAAAGTATGGGAATCCAGGTATATGGAACACCCAGGGCCTGGAGAAGTCTCATTACATGGCTAGAAATGCCTACTTTAGACACACATAGCATGGAGGCTCTCGAAATAAGGCAAACAGTCTGAAGGAGTTATTTCAATGGTTTTATTGCAAAATCATTCATCACATGCAACAAAAGTAAGTATTGGCCTCTTCAGCAATCGTACAGGCAATCAGACATTTGCAACTTCAAAAAAGAAAGCGAGTAGACACATTCAACAACTCAAGTGCTCTAAAAAGTCAAATCAGGTGGAGAGAGACAATGCAATATGCCAATCATCGGTGGAACAAGAGAGTTAGAGTTTAGATGATCGGATGTACCAGAAATGCCTGTAGAATTAAACTCAATATATACCACAACTATTTCAACATTTTGATGATTTGCAAATATCATTTGGAACCTCTCCCTTGTATCTGATCATTAAATGTTTGCCATACTCTAAGAGTTTAGTAAGGTTTTCTTTCCCTAAAGATAATGCCATTGCTATGTATTGAGTAATATGTTGCACGGACCCCAGTATATCCTGGCGACCAAAACATTCTCTCCCAAAAACCTTGTCGACGAGGATAACTTTGTCAGCATTTTGTGGCAGCGTTGGACCACCTAAGAAGCGAGATAATGTCTTGAAAGCATAGGTTGTAGTATTCCCCTCTTGTGACATTCCGTTGTGGAAGATTAGGATGGGTGCCTTACATAAACTAGGAAGATATCGTCCTAGAGCTGGATCCCTACCACGAAATTGTCTTCTTCGCGACGATGAAGAAAGTCGTCCTTTTCAGCAATCCATGACTCTAAACAAAAGAAGTGTTTATGTATGTGAGAGAGAGAGAGAGAGAGAGAGAGAGAGAGAGAGAGAGAGGGGGGGGGGGAGGCAGGATTTTATACCATGAAATTCTCATCTTGCAAAAAATGCTCATCCTTCCATAGGTTGACTAATCCGGTTGACTCTTGCGCTGGTCGCTTAAACCAATCCTCCATATCCTGTTTACTAGTTGATGGCTTAAGATTATTGCGAATAGTTTGAAATGTGGCTTCATCAGGAAGGCTTTCTTTATAATTTTATACCTTTTCAAAGCAGAGTTTAAGGCAGTCCAGTGGGTTACTTGAGATCTCCATTGCCTCATCATCACTACTGTCATCTGAAACAAATCCATTCCTCTCCTCCTGATGCTTAGAGATAGTGGCCAATGCAAAGTCCTCCCGCAAACAAAAAATACTTTGTATATCATGAAGAAAAATTTATGACCTATCTCCAAATTTAAACTCTGGCACTCCTGGTAGCATTAAGGTGGCTTGCCGCTCATTGAAATATGACACATCTAGAGGTAGCTTGATATCTGAGGTTTTCACTGAGAGAAGATTGCTTCATTTCGCCTCTTTTGCTTCTTCTTCAAGATCAATGGACTCCTCTATCTCTGGCACTTCAATATATTCCTCATTCTTTTCCTCTTTTTCATCTGCTGGTAAATATTGTTCCTCCATGACGTCCTTAGGATCTTTCATAAGACTTGTAAATAATCCATTTAGAAATATTAGAAATCAAAAGGATTCTTGAATCAACTTGCACTCCCGTTCATGTAAGCTGCACCAATGGGGCATGTACATAAGAGGAACCTGATTATACTTCTTGTAAGACTGTCTTTTAGGATCACAGTCTTTTAAATGGACTACCACCATTTCACCAACATTAACCCTACCCTCTTGAGTGTGAAGCTCAAACTTCTCTCGTTCCAGCTTCAAGTGTTCACTATGTTCAGTTATAAACCCATCAAGATTAAATGGAGCATTAAAAATGCAGGAGACCAAATCAAACTTATCACCAACCCCAGACGAAACTGCAAAATCTAAAAGCCTTTCATCAATCATTGTAGGGTCTTCATAAATAAGTGTCTCTTTTTTCTTTTGGATTGTTGCAACCCATTGGCCACTCTGCAAAGTAGGTGCTAAAAAATCCACTTCTCTCTTAAGTGAGTTGGGTAATGTAAATTTTGGAGTAGAAGGGGACTCCATTTCTACAGATGGATCAGTATCAGGCTCCACCAAACCTAGAGCAGGCTCCTCAAAACTCATGGAAGGCTCTGCAGCAGATATATCAATGTGTTCTGTGAAGTTTACATTCCTCTAAATTGATGTTTTTAACAGCTCCGGCAGTCTTCTCGGAAGGTTTGCTTGGCCAACAATGCGCTCGAGATCTATTTTCTGCCTCTTCCTCCTATGTGATCTTAATCCTACCATTTATTTCATACTCACAAATATAAGTTTCATTAAACATATGTAAAAAGGAGAGCCCCAAATGATCATATAAGTTTTGAACAAACTATAGCTAGGTATCTCACAGTTATTACCAACAAATCATATAGGCTATAAAATAAGATGATTAGTATGGATAAAATGCAAAACTGGTTTATATTTGTGAAGAGTAAAATCCATACAAGTGAATCATGGTGTGCAGAGTACATAAAAAAAAATCAACACAAGCGTGCCGTGATCCACTTAATGGGCTTTCATAAAAGAGAATAGCTACCAAAACATTATAGATTTTTTTTTTTATAAATACGTTTGTACAATATGAAAAGAGAATCACGGCGCACGGAGTATGTAAACTAACATCAACAACTCTACTGGCGCGCCGTGATCCACTTAACGGGCTTTCATGCATTGGAATACCTACAATATTATTCTACAAAAAAATCCTTTGTAAATATCAGAAGAGGATCATGGCGCGCGGAGTAGGTAAACGAATCGCCATATTGTTGATGGCACACCGTGATCCAATGTTGGTTTTTGAATTGTAAAATGGTCTTTCACATTTTGAAGCACAATCCCTAGACAAAACTAAACTAAGGACCAAATGAAAGTGAAGAGATTGACTTTACCTTTGCCAGAACTAGACATTACTGTTGGAGTAGAGGTTCAGGACTTGGAATGTTGTTTTGGGTCTTCAAACTTCTGATTCCTGCACTTTGAAGGAGGCAGAGGCCTTCTTCAGTGTCTCTCTCTCACTCTCTCTCTCTCTCTCTCTCTCTCAAGCCTCTATCTCTCTCTCGAGGTCTATAATTAGCTTGACCACACGAGTTATTCTCTCTCTCTCTCTCTCTCTCTCTCTCTCTCTCTCCGTCTCTTCGTCTCTCTCTAGCCTCTATATCTCTCTCTCTCTCTCGGGTTATTATCTCTCTCTCCTCTCCCCTTTTCATGCAATAATAGATATTACGGTTGGTGTTTTTAACAAAGGGAGCCACATATATTGTACACGTGTTACAAGGACATGAATTAAATCTTGATTTTCAACATTGTTGTCCGTTTGCAAGCACTTGGGTCTAAATGATAACTCTGTTTATAACTCACTTGAGTACTGTAAAGGAGGAACCATAACTAAGAGTTGTCCAAAGGCATAACCAGTGTTCAGATCTTCTGAAGGTACTGGAATAATTCAAGGAAACCTTGGTGCAACTGTCCATGAAGTTGATTGCCACATTTCCAACTCGGGTGAGTATCTTAAAAAGCTTCATAGCTACGAAGAAGTATAGTAGGGTGTGTCCGTATGTCAGACTTTTGAACATATTGGAACACATAGAACAATAGGGTCATCCCTAATGAAGGTTACTTGCCAACATACTTTGTCAGCACAGCTGGTAAGTCCTTGACGTATGAAAGTATTGACACAATCTCCAACCCCACCACAACAGGTGTTCAAAGTCGAAAACCGTACTCAAGAAAATTCTAGAATAGAGAGAAAATCATCTATTCAGAAATGCGTCGTGCTAACGTATGCTCTTAGCGGATCCTTTAGCACAAGATTGCTCTTTGTAATCTGCCTATCCCCTTGGTTAACTGACAGTACTGAGGTGTGTTTTCCGCACGGTTTACAGACAGTCGTCCCCGATGACTGTTAAACGGGAATCACAATAGTGTATAACATTGGTGAGGAATCAACAAAATCCAAAACAACCGTCGTGGTTAACTTGAAAAAAAATCCACAAACGACCAAATCAAGCCATGACCTCTATTGGTGATTAGTAGACCCAAAAGTAATCTCATAGAGATAGTGCACATAAAGTGCAAAATGTTTCATAAGCCACAACCTGAGGAATATGCATGCCTTTCCAAATCAGCCTTTGCTAAACACTAGGGCCCATAACACCTAGTGTGCATGCAATTAGCAAAAACTAACCCGAACTTGTATATCCATAATGATCCTTGCCAATACTTATGGAAAATGTGATGCGCCTAGCACGCATTAAAAGGAATGTAAATAGTTCTGAAAAGAAACTAAATACTTTCATTTACAATCTTTTTGCAAGCTTTGCTTAAACGTCTGAACCATAATAGAAGGTGAAAAAGTGATCACTTCTAGATACAAACAATGAAACTTTTTCATTTGCTATATGTATAAACAACCATCTGTAATGTTGTTTAGCAATACTTGTACCTTAACAAGTCATTCTAAGTATCCGACAATTTCTGGCCACGAAATTGCTCCTGATACGTCGTGCTAAAAATGGTCTAGAAAACAGATGTGACCAGCATCTAGGGACTTTGTCGTGACACATAATTGAAATAATGGCACCAGTGTCAGTCCAGAGACTCATATTCTCCACATTTGGAATATGTCTCATGTAAGGATGTGTAAAAAAGAACATCCTTCAAGTACAAGATGTACTTGTGTGTGGAGGTAGCTGCAAACACTCTACGACAGAGTGAGAGGGACCCTCATTAGCCTTGCTCCACTGGCTAAACCGAACTCCTTGAGTTTCAAGACCATGTTGTATCCCATGTGACAACATGTGCCAAATTGAACCCTACAAGTAGGTTCGTAACAGCATAAGGCAGAAAGAGAGATTGGACACTTGGCCCAAAATACTTTGTGCCGACATGCCCTTGGCATGGCTCTGTAAAATTCAAGCATACTTATACGTCTTGAAAAACCGAGCAAAGCATACTAAAAATGAAATAACACCAAATCAATAGATGCGTACCTGGAGATTTGAACTAATGTTCACTTACCCGTATTCAAATGGAGAGGAGCACATCCCCTACCTGAAAAAACAAATAGCATTGCACTGGGAACCGTGGGTGTTGCCTTTTCAATCCAAGCCCTTGGTTTTAGAATTTATGTAGTCAAACCCCTTGGTAAGACGCCTTGTAGAAACTGCTCAACTAGCAGATAACAGTAACCAACATAGTCAACCGTGTACAGAATGATTGGAAGCAACTTGAAAAGTTTGTTCGTCTGTTACCGCGGTAGTTTGCGGAATTCTTTCCTTGAAAGTAGAACTGGGAGAGATCAACTATGATCCTCAATGCACAACAAATTGTGATCCTTAATGCCTATGGGGTGATGTAGCAATCACCTGACGGGTTGTACCCCAAAATAGTATGTCCATAGACACTTCGTAGTGCTATAGAGAGAGCAAGAGACCCACACGAGTGAACTACCGATCCCTTACAACCATGTTGTCACAATTGATTGCTGCGTCTAGACTCCGTGGTAGAGATCAGCCGGTGTGAGTTTAAGATTATCAAAAAACGCACATGAGCGTTGCACTGAAAACATGTAGTGCAAAAATGACACTCTAAACATCCGTAATGACTAGACGCTTGCTTGTCAATTAACGTCAATGTGTATTCCACTGGTTAGAGCTGTTTGTTCTTGAGAACAATCGTCCAAGGAATACCAAACAACTGGATCTTATCCTAGGTTTAGCAATGGCTCTTAGCCAGCGTGTGTGGTTCATACCATGGCAATTGTTCATCGTCGAACCGATGAAGAATAATGTGGATGGCACCTTGCCCAATTTCTAGCTGAGAGTTTTAGAGCATCTTGGCTCAGGAGAACTCAATAGTGAAGCATGAAACAAAACTTCGTAGAAAATTTTCATTTTGTTCCTTAGAGAAGGAGATGAAGAACGAACAGAAGAGCATGCTGCGCTGAGGAACTTTCCTTAAATTTCTAGTGTGTGTGTGCCCAGAATGTGGGCTTTTAGACATCGTATGCCTGACTGGCAGCTTATCCTATAAGCATGCAACCATCTGATTGTATGATGCTCGCATCGCGAGAGGGAACACAAGTCACATCTTGACCATCTGCCGTGGATGGGTTGTGAATCCAGTAGAAGTTTTAGGTTATTTTTAGTGGTGTGTGCCTTGATAGCAACCAAAAATTATGGGAAACAATGCATAACTAATATTTTCCTTGACAGAGTGATTGTGTGAGAGCGTACTTTCTACCACTTGGGTAGCATGCTGTGCATACAAAAAGGAAAGCCCATGGCTACCGTGACAACCGTAAAAGTCAAAACCATAAGTGCCTTGCACCGGCTTAGACTGGTAGGGATTCGATGAGATGATATCCTAAATAATGTAGGTGCCCCAAACTTGGTTGCCAATTGCTCTTGACGCTGAGTTAATCAGAGTATGAATTAGAAGCCTTGTTTCATGTGAAATGGGCCAAGCATTTGGCTTTTCACAACAAACAATACTGTCCAAAGTAAATGCGAAGAGTAAAATTGAAGTACACGTGTATCATATACAACCTAATTCAGTGATCTTGCCTGCATCTCATAATGTTTTCAACAGATCGTATAAGCCGAGATGATGTGAATGGTCGGACCAAAAATAACTATGGCAGAAAAGCAATTGGGGCCTAAAAGTACCCAATTCAAAAAACTTACAATATGCTGAAAATCCATATTCAAGTATGAGAAAATGGCTAAGTATAACATGTTCAAAAGCCATATAACTACTGTTCCGTGCACCAAAACTAGAGTTTAGGTCAAATCACGACCTCATGCATCATGCTTAAGTTGTCGGACATGTGGACACTGCTTTTTTTTATGCATTCCTAAGCAAATAAAGCATAGTTTTTGACTTTTTGCACGTTGAAAGTCGGATGGTGATAGGCGCTTCCTAACCACGTTGGTCGTGCCCCGATTTGTTCCGACAACTGAATTATTTTGGACATGTTGGACCTCTTTGGTCATAACTGGTAGATTGACAACCCCTTGGGTTGCTGGCAAGCGAGGAGTTGATTCTTGTAGCATTCTGTAAATTAGTTGTGTGAGATTTTCTACTTGCGTCACCAATATTTGGACCCTTACAGCTAGCTTACGAAATCGGGCATCAAAAGTTTGCCAGCCCTGTCGAGTGACAAACTCCCTGGCATCCGGCAATTGACTGTCAGCCTCTAGAATATCCAACACGCTTTGAGGAGGAGGGGTTGATAAATGAGGAGACAAAGATAGATCACCCGGTTTTGCACCATCCATCCCTGTTGCCACAATGGTACCCTTCGTGAGAGTATCCGGCCCCATGACATCCACAGGTGGAGCTAATTCCAGGTATTCAAAGTCAAACATGTGTTGATCATCAATTTCCACACTCATTGGCGAATCTGTGTTGTGCGAACAAATAGAAAACAGTACCTTGGAGTATCAAGAAGCTCGTAGCCATACCGAACACAGAGGTCGGTAGTTAGCCGTGCTAACTTTGTCGACGGTCACATAAAGAAGGTTAAATTACCAAGGAAGTTCAAATTGCCGATGACATTGAAAGTATTGAGAAAGTCGAGCTTCCCAATAAACTTGTTCACATCATTTGTAGTCCAGCAAATTGCAAGTCGTCTAATGTAGACTTGATGAACTGAACGCTGAATTCGAAGTCGGATTTTAAATCCCAAGCAACCACAAAAGCAGCAATTTGCGTGCAGCTGAGGATGTACTCGAAAACACCGATCAATTCGTAGTGGCCGATAACTGGATTTGCATCTTATGCAAACTGCAAATCGGTTGGAATTTGTGGTGTGCGAACCGGCCAAATATGGTTTGCAGCTAGTTTGGAATGATGAGTTATTCCTGCTCAACAAAGATTTGTGGTTGTTTGCCTTCCACCGGATCACCAGAACTGAGGGGAGGCTTGCCGGCACACGAAGGCTTGCCCTTGTGCTGCCTTGCCTGTGGGAAGGGCTACCTAAAACGGCCAAGGCTCAAATTGAGTTTCAAGTGGCCATGCCTATGTGAAAATAACTCAGCTTGTTGAAGTGAAATAGCGCAGACAGCGTGCAGAGTTGACGAAGGAGAGAGATAAGGTTATGGCGGCTTGCCCAAATGGCCAATGGCCGCGAGGTTATGGAAACTCCCCCCCTTCCCCAGGATGCCTGTGTCAAGCCCAAGAGCGCCAGCTTTCGTGCACCATAGCTTCGCATCCAAAACACGAAAGCTTACCCGATTTAGACAGTCTTTTGCTAAAAATGGAAAAAACCCACCAAAGCCACGGTTCTCACCTAAAGATCCTATTTTTAGGAGCTAAAAGTGACCACGCCTAGAGAGAGAGTGGAAGAGAGACTCCAAAGCTCTAATACCAGTGTAAGAACTAGGGAAACTAGACTTGAGATCCTCCTCCCAAGCTCCCTTTATATAGGCGGCGGGCTCCTAGCCCTTGCCCTAGACGGATCCCCTATCCACACTGTCTAGCCTGACCCTTGGCCGTAGTCCATGACAGGACCCTTTTCCTGACATGGGCGGCACGACCACAATAAGTACTTTTTAATGTGTACATTTATAGTAACAAATGCACACTTGAATTCATGATGAGAGAGAGAGAGAGAGAGAGAGAGAGAGAGAGAGAGAGAGAGAGAGAGAGAGAGAGAAATATAGAATGAAATAGAAAGAGAAAGAGAAAGAGAGAGAGAGACAGGGAGAGAGAGAGAGAAAAAAAAGGTGACCTAGACGAACTCTACGAGAAGGAGAGAGAGAGAGCTAACAAAAAAGACGACCTCTGCGAGAGAGAGAGAGAGAGAGAGAGAGAGAGAGAGAGAGAGAGAGAGAGAGAGAGAGAGAGAGAGAGAGAGAACTACATCCGAGACATCCTCTGCAACCAAGGTGCAAGGCTCCTACAAGAGTTTTCTTCCATTTTAATTCCACCAAGAGAGGTATTTCCAAAGTGGTTTTTAAGGATGAAGAGAGAGAGAGAGAGAGAGAGAGAGAGAGAGAGAGAGAGAGAGAGAGAGAGAGAGAGAGAGAGTTTCTGATTGTTTGTTGGGTTTGAAAGAGAAAGATAGAGAGAGATTGAGAGAGAGAGAGAGAGTGTGTGAGAGATAGTGTTTTTGAAGGCTTGCTTGGTTTGAAAGAGGAAGATACACGGGGAGAGAGAGAGAGAGAGAGAGAGAGAGAGAGAGAGAGAGAGAGAGAGAGAGAGAGAGAGAGAGGGATGTCACAAAATGGATCACGACGCACGATGGACTGTTTTCTTTGCTTGGTTTTGAGCCGGCGTCGTGATCCATACAAAGAGAGAGAGAGAGAGAGAGAGAGAGAGAGAGAGAGAGAGAGAGAGAGAGAGAGAGAGAGTGTACTACAAAACTGTTGAGGCTTGTTGCTTAAAAGGCATGAAATAGATTACAAACTATTCTCCATACTCTTGTGGATCACGACGCAATAAGCTACTAGCCTGGTGAGCCCGCGCGCCGTGATCCATAGAAAGATAGATAGATAGTTCTATTATCGTCCTGGGAGGTCAAATATGACCTATGGGACCAAATGAACATGTCACGTGGTGTGAGTGGAGTTCATAAGTGACTCTCGATGCTCAAAAATGGCTGAAATGAGCGTCGCAATAGAGAGTCCACATCGTGGTTGGGAGAGGAAGGTATGTAGGGAGAGCTCATGGCTGAATATATGGGGAAAAGAGGACCTAATGTGGTCAAAAGCTGAGCACTCAAGTAGTGTGTGGTACTCACTCTCTTGCACTTGACGAGGGCATAAGGTGCAAAGTCGATGACACTCCTCGCCAGTGCCCCAACGTCCTGTCTCGCAGCGTAGAGAATGGGAGCTAAGACGAATGGAGGCAATGGTGCGGATCGCACTCAACGGAATGGGCTCAAGGATATAGGAATGGGTTCGGTTACCTCGTTCCGAGAAGAAGAGAGATTTGTAGTTTGGGGCAACGTGTGTGGTGTAATGGATGAAGCGAGAACCTCCGGATTTCTCCCAAGCCATGATACATTGGCGTTGTAAAAAGGCCTCATTAACTTGGGAGTCGATCGACGCATCCTTGACCAAGTGACATGCATCCCATCTTCCAAACCATTTCTTGATATCAAGCATCCATCCCGAACTTAGTATTTTGCTCTTGCATGTCTTTTGAACCTTTTGACTTGCTTCATATGCGATTCTAGGAAGTCAATGCAAAGGGCTACGTTGTGTCTTACGCATGTACTCCACAACCCTTTCCATGCCCAAGACCTCAATGGGAAGCGATCCGGACTCAAGAAGTAAGAGCATGTAGGGTGTTTGTGTCTTGACTTGGAGAAAGTTGGTGAGAAAACGCTTTTGGACATTCTCAAACTCTTTCCAAGTAGACTTCCCGATGCTTCCACCCCACACCTCCACTCCATAAAGAAGCACCGGTGTCACCAATGTGTCAAAGAGGTACTTTTTGAGAGCCCAACACTTGATCTCTCCTGCATTGCACATGTTCTCAAATGCATAATAAGCCCTCTTTCCGGCTTCCAAGCGACGCATTGCACAATCCTTCCATTTATGATTGGATGGAACCTCAAGGCCAAGGTACTTGAAGTGATCTACCACTTCAAGTTTCTCATTGTTGTATACAATGCATGGATTTTCGTCATTGAGGGTCTTTACAAGCATAACCTTGGTTTTGGATCCATTCACGATCAGCCCGCTATGTAGGCAAAAGCGTTCCAAGACACTCATAAGCTTTTGTGCATCTTCTAAGGTATGTGCCAAGAGCACTACATCATCGGCATAAAGCAAAAGCATGATCACCGCATTTCCAATCTTAACCTCTTCTATGCCTTCTTGCTGCATAAAATCAAGAACCATGTATTCCAATTCATCAATGAGTAGCCCAAAGAGGGTTGGGGAAAGTGGGCATCCTTGTTTGACACCAATAGTGCTTGCAAAAAATTCTGAAATTCCATCTCCCATACGTAATCGACATATCACTTTTTGGTAGATGCGAAAGACTGCATGCATAAATTCTCTCGGCACTTGAAGGCTTTGCATACGTCTCCAAAGATTTCCTCGCGGTACCATGTCAAAAGCTTTCTTGAAATCCACAAAGCAACAATACAACTTTTTTCCTTTCAATCGAGACGCTTCCATAAGAACTCGAAGAGTGACAAGGTGATCAATAGTGCTATGATGCTTTCGAAAACCTGCTTGGCCAAGCGCACGTTTGCCATTCTTTTCAGCCCATTCACTTATCTTCATCTCCATGATACATCCAAATAACTTTGCCATCAAAGAACCAACCATTATAGTGCGATAGTTGTTCACATTGTTTACATCTCCTCCTTTGTGCAAAGGTTTGATCCAATTTGCACTCCAATCATGAGGCATGCCATATTGAAGTGCAAGGTTAAACATATCGCATATCCAATATCGTGTTTTCTTGCTTGTCCATTTAATCATTTCAGCCTTGACACCTTGAAGGTCACCTGCCTTGCGAGTAGCAAGTTTCTCAAGCGCGCGGCATATATCTTCAATGGTAAAGAAGGGAGACATAAATGAAAGGGAGCTACAACCCTCCATCTTATCAACATTGGGTTGCTCATAGAGGTTCTTACAATGCATATACATATCCTCAAGAGTCAAGTCACTAAAGCTCTCAACGCGCTTGCCTTTTAGATTTTGCCAAAACTTGCCACATGCATGTGCTTTCTCTTGTGCTAAAAGAAGTTGATTTTCGACTTCCCACCTTCTCCTCTTCTTTTGAACAAGTGCTTTGTATGTGTGTGAACATTCCAAGTAAACTTCCTTGTCTTTGATTGCATCCAATCTTAGCAAGTGTTTTCGGGCTTGACTACATTCCATGTCAAACCATTTCTTCTTGGTGCTACCCTTCTTAGACCTTTTGCAAGACATGTGTTTCGCCGAAAAAAATTCCTTCGCACAAGAGAAAATTACTTCTTTGAAAACTTTCCACTTGCATTCTAATGTTGGGCTCCCTTGATGCTCTATCATGCTTAACATTTGGTCCACCATATCAGCATATATAAGTGCTCGTTTGAAGTCTAGACGTAGGTACAAATGATTCACATCATGATTGGAGGCTACATGCTCGGGCCGTTTACCACACTTGAGGTCAATACATAACATCCTATGATCCGATTCCGGATTCCATTCACCAAGTGTAAAGCTTTGTATGCATTCTAGAGTGGCTTCTGAGAACAACATATAGTCAATCACGCTAGCACCATTGTGCTTTCTACATGTAAAGTCATTGGTGCCTTGCCATAGAGATACACCATTTGCAATGAGCATTCCGGTACTATTGCACATATGTAGAAGTGACTTTCCATAGTGATCCACTTCTTTTGCATCATTAGAACTTCGATTATACATGTATGAGTCATCCACTCTTCTTGATACATGCGGCATGTCGACTTGTTGTGTGTCGTGTTGTAACATATTTGTGCGAGCATTCATGTCTCCAAAAACAATGACTTCACCTTGATCCTTGTAATGAGCAATGTCTTCCTCTAGTTCAACAAAGGGCTGATCTCTATCCATATTCAAGCGAGCATAAAAGTTGGAGTCATAGTGAGGAATGTAGCAGCTGGCCACAAACATGACTTGACCATTTGGTGGGCTGATTTTCAGCCATAAGTAGCGTTTATACTTATCTTCTTTGACAATGGAAACATCTTTCAAACCCTTTTTGGTCATACATGCTACGCCTCCTTGGCCTCTTCGTTGCTTTGCATTTTTGGCCCACATCAAAGAATGTACATCGTATTTGTCAAATCCAAGAATTCGTTGCGCATCATGCTCCCATGTTTCGACAAGAAGTATCACATCGGAGTCATTGGTAAGCTCATCAATGTCAATTCCTGCATTCCATGGATACCCGTTACAATTCCAAAAGCTTATTCGCAAGCGTGAGTTGGTCTCATAGATCATGTGTCCCTATTTGTTGGGTGGACTTGCATCCTCCTCAAGTGCCTTTTCTTCTTGAGATGATACCTTAACCTTCTTGCTTCTTTCCTCGTATGCTTTGCGACGTACATTTTGTTGCATAAGAGTGCGATCCTCATATACATTACAACCCGTTCCTTTGAGGTAGATCCAACCATTGTCAAGGATAATCTTTCTCTTTACCTCATCAGCCATGGTACATACAATAGGTCTTTCTCCCGAGCGAGGGACTCCTTGTTTTCCAACTCGATGTGCACCATAAGCCATGATTCCTGACATGCCAAAGTGTGTAGCAAAAAACTCTTCAATAGCAACCGCAAGAGATTGGGGTGTTTCCATGCTTTCCTCCTTGATTCCACGAATGACGATGTTCTTTGAGCGTTTTTGTCGTTCTTGCAATTCTTGAGTGTCCACATTCTCTACATTCTTTGCTTGGACAACGGCTTGCGTGATAGGAGATGTAGAAACCACATTATCCTTACATATATCAGCCCATGATTTGGATGCATTTCTCATCTCACATACATCATGTCGTATTGTATCTATCGTTTCCTCTTTCAATACATGATCACTCTCAACTTTGCTCAAGCGCTCTTTCACTACATTCATGTCCACAAGAGAGCGTTTACATTCTTGAACTTCATTCTCAAGATGCATCAAGCGTGTTGTTTGCATTTCAAGAACCTTCTTGAGGTGCTCATTCTCCACAACAAGAACTCTTAAAGTACCATTCTCCATTGCAAGTGCGCGCAACTCTTCACCTTGCTTGTTGACGGTTTCTTGTAACGAGATCAAGTAAGCCATGATCATTGCTTCCGTTGTTGTAGACGATGTGGTTGGATTAGCATCCAAATTCCTTGGAGATTTTGCATCATTCTCCATGGTGAGTGTGGCTTTTCCACCCTTGCGAGTTTTGTCTGACATTGCCTTCAAGTCGGCAACAAAAATGCAAAGTTTTGACAGTTTTTTCAGTTCTGAGATGCTGTTACAGCAAAGCCTTCCATTACACAGAAAAATTCTGTCTTTACATCAATGCGTAGAGGGCTCCGTGCTCTTCGATTGAGGCTATAGATCACCTAAATCGGAGTTTGGATGAGCAAGTTATGGTCAAAAGAGTGAACTGCTGTCTACTAGGTCAAAAAACGGCTGTGTGTGTGTGTGTGTGTGTGAGAGAGAGAGAGAGAGAGAGAGAGAGAGGGGAGAGAGACAGATAGAGATAGTGTGCTACAATTCAAGATTACTATTTTACACACTATTTCATCACATGAATAAAATTGGGGCTTGTTGTTTAAAAGGCATGAACTATATTTCAAAATTTTTCTCCATCCACTTGTGGATCACGACGTGCAATAGGCTAGTAGCCAATGTCAAAGTTGAGCCCGTGCATCGTGATCCACAAAAAAAGGGGAGAGAGAGAGAGAGAGAGAGAGAGAGAGAGAGAGATCCTTTGCATTTTTCTCTTCCAGTGGAATGGCAAGAACCAAGGCAACAGCAAGGAAGGTAGGGAAAGGACCACGGCTTGCAAAGAAATCATGTGGAAGGTCTGCTAGTAAGAAGAAAACTTCATGTAAACCAATGAAGATATTGAAGGGACACAAAATGAAGAATATTCAAAGAAACATGGGTTTGTTTAAGGAGATTAGAAAGCTCAAAAATGTATTGAGCTTTGTGTCCCTAAACTTCCTTTCCAAAGAGCAGTAAGGCAAATTTGTGAGGAAGCATGTGCTGGTACAATGAGATGGAAGGTTGTTGCCCTGCTCTGTCTTCAAGAAGCAGCAAAAGATTTTTTACTGGAGTATTTTAATGATATCATCATTGTTGTTGCTTATGCTCACCGGGTGACAATAATGGACAAGGACAGTGAGACTCTCAAGAGAGTGCGTTGAAGATACGATAAGCTCCTTATCCCTAATGAGTTTATTGATCCCAAAATGAAAGATATACTGCTAATACCACCAGGCCGTCGGGATCATGGGGTTAAGATTCATCTCATGATGTGAACACCAGAGCCAGAGCTGAGCAAGAAGAAAAACATCACTTTGAAGTAGAGAAGTTAAAAAGGATCAGTCTATTGCTGCTGATGAAGAGGCCTAGAGGAGAAATTGTGGGCAAGTTACCAAAAATTTAAATGAAAGAAACAATGATATTTTACATTCCATGAAAGAAGGATTGTTAGCAACCATTCCCCTTGTTGATGGTACTAGGCAATTAGCACTAGATTCTGTTGATATTGGGATTTTGAAAGATCCCAATGCACAAATTACATACTCTATTTTTTATTTATTCCTAAAGTAAGTGCTCTTCTCTACCTTTAAGATCCTTTTTTTTTGGTACTTGGTATCTAATTAAATCCTTGTTTTTTATTGTAGCTTAATAAAGAGTCAGCTCCCTCAAGAAACCCATACTAAAATATATATTTTAGATCCACAGTTGTCTGTGCCACTCCGAATAAAAAACACCCCTCGTGGCACATTGGAGAGATGGTTTGTCCATTGTCCAATGCTTTAGGTCACAACTCTGATTGTAGCTTAATAAAGATCCAGCTCCCTCAAGATACCCACACTGAAATATATATTTTAGATCCCCAGTTGTCTGTGCCAGTCCGAATAAAAAACACCCCTCATGGCACATTGGAGAGATGGTTTGTCCACTGTCCAATGCTCGAGGTCAGAACTCTGGTGTTGCCATATGAATCAAGCAATCATTGGAGCCTTGCATGCATTGAACCAAACAAGTGGTATGGACTATCAACTCCATACAAGGAACACATTCAGAGATAAGAGTGTGAGTGTTGATAAAACCTTTAGTGTTTATTTGGGATATGTTTGATGACTTGAATATTGTTAATAACAAATAACCTTCACTATTCATAGATGTGTAAAAAGATTACTTCATGTCTATGGAAGGCTTTGTGGAAATCATGAAGTCTACAAGTCAACCTTTAAAGCTGTCAAAGTGCCTAATCAGACAGATCCAAATTCATGTGGTTGGAGATGTCTTCTCCATGCAGAGTACATACTACATAGTTTTTTTGCTTTGAATCCATTTATGTCAAAGGTATTTCCTTGCTATGGTTTGGACCAACTTGGTGCTATTATTAATTAAATTATTGACCACAAGTTAACCTAATTTTGCAGAATGCTGTGGAAAATTATACCTTGGAATATTTACAAAGGTACCACGCTTCAATGATTCAACATCTTCTATCTCTTTCAACCCCAAGAGTTTTAGATGCAGAAGACAGTTTTGTCAACGTCCATATTATAGCTTTAAGAATGACCGGTGAAGAGGAAGTCATGCTAGTTTCCACCACTGGAAATCAAATCTCTAAAACTGACCCCATATTAGAGGAAAAGACACCGATAAGCTTTGCAGTTGGAGTGGTTGAATCCGAAGTTGGGGTTGACCAATGTGAAGTAGACCAAGCCCCTAAAAATGCAGATGTAAAATGCTCCTCAGAGTCGAGGAATGCAACAGAGGTTCTAGGCCAAGCAGAGGAGGATAAGGGAGTGCCTATTATTGTGGCACAGGATGCAGCTCATGATCAAAATCAGGGAGTCCAATCTCCTGTAATTGCACATGTGAATAGATCTTCAGAGCCAAGAGAAGATACAGAGTGTCTTGACCATGCAGAGGAGGAGGCCAACATTGAAAATCAAGGCCAGGAACAGACAACAGAACAGGTTAATCATTCGGCCATGGAAACACAAGAGTCATGTACTGCACAACCACAAGAGGTGGATACCCTTGGCAATACAGAAGGGAACATCGACACTCAACAACAAAATGTCAACATTAGAAATGACCAATATAGACTCTTGCTTCAAGTAGATATGGTTGTTCCGGTAATATCCATTGTACTTAAATAATATACGCTTTTTTGTTTCTAACTACTTATATGTATGCACATAATGATTGCAGAGACTGATTATCTTGGATCTCAATGGATTGTTGCTGCTATGACAGCTGTACAGTGTACATACAGAGTTCTCCGATTTACGTAGTTTCCGCTTGGGAAATGTCAGAGTATTAATTCGACCAGGCACAAAGGAATTTTTGAATTTTTTGATTCCACAGTTTAGGGTTGCTATCTGGTCTTCAATGCAGGCCCAAAACCTGAATCCCCTTGTTACCATAGTTTGCAATTTGGCTAAAATTCAAAGATTGGATTTTTATTTTGTGTATAGTCAAAGAAATTGTAATACCATTGCGGGACATTTCCACCCAACTAAAGCTAATGTACCACTTTTCTACAAGCCCTCCGAACAGATCAATGTGCCTTATGATGCTCTCAATACTTTGTTGATTGATGACACACCACATAAGGGTTTACTTAATCCACCCGACACTACTATTTCCCCACGTTCATTTGAAGGGCATCTTCACAATTTTTACCTAATGGACATTTTGGTCCCATACCTATAAGCAATGTACTTAAGCCCATTGAGCACATCGGAATTTGTACTTACAAATGTACTTAGTAATACATTGTTTAAACCTTAAATTGATATTGTCTACCTGTCTAAGTGTTTTGAATACTCAAAGAGAGAGAGAGAGAGCCTTGAGCAAACACTTGATATTAAGATTAAACTAGTCAAAAAAGTTACATTTTGTTGAATCCATTCAGGGCTGATTACATGGGCACAATTTGAATACGGCCAGAAAGATCTCCACGGAAAAAATGCTTCTCCCTTCATTGCATTAATCTTCGTCCGCCCAGCAAGAAATAAAAGTTTACGGGGTCAATGTCGGCAGTCTCCTCCACTATGTCATGTCGAAGTTGCAAAAGATTGCATTGCTGCCTTATTGTAATTACTATCATAAGATTTAGATCTTTGTACACCACTTCCACGTCTATGACAACATTGTTTGCCAAACTTGCTGCCTCTTGATCCATAGGCACATAGCAACCTTCAACAATGTGAGAACACTTGTACCAAAAGGAGATTATTAATGTCTATGTCACAAGCATATACTTGACAATGAAATGTCAAGAGCAATCTCGCAACATATTCCATCTGTTTCTTTCACATACCACCCTCGATCAAGAAGCTTATCACACAAGAGGGAATCAAATGATTTGGAGAGCAGCATAGTTTTAGCAACATGTACTTTGTAGGTATGAAATAACTCAACAAAGAGACTAACACGACAAAAATTTGTAAGTTTCATCAATTTAGTGGGTACAGAGTTTCAGAGAGACCTTTGAACATCCCTATAGAGCCTGCTCCAGCTCAATGCCTCACTCATTATTGTGTTGGGAACGGGCCAATCCATGGAGTTCCAGTTGGTTGGTAGTGGAACCTTCACCAATACTCCTCTCTGATTCCTTTGATTGAGTTGGTAGAAATGGTCATAGAAGAAAATACCCTCGTCTTGCAGGCTTTTGCTAGTTCTGCCAGCATATTGCAAGACTCCAATATGAGCATGGGTCACAGAGATGAGACCTATAATGCACTCCAGTGGCTCCCATTCCTCATATGACAAAGGATAAATATCTGTGAATGTAATATAATAGAAATACAAACATCTGTATAACCTAATTATATACTTGTAATAAGAGAAGAAAATGACAGATTCACATTTGAAATGTAAGATAGCATTTATAGAGGAGTGCTAAATAATTAACTTATAGTTGCACCGTGGATTATGCACCATGGAGACACTGGCCGCCATTAGCAATCACATCAGAGTGAGTGAAAACATGTTGAACAAAGACTTTTTTCACAGTCTTGTTACCAACCTCGACTTTGAAATCAAGAACTCTTGCTTTCCATGTAGAACGAAATAATGTTTGTTGCTTTCGAGCTTTTTCTCCTTCTTGGTTGCATAAGAACCCAAGAACCTTTGCTTATCCTCTGCTCTTACCACCTATTATCTGTAGTGAGAGAGTTTGAGATTGAGATAGTGCTTATGCTACTACATGGTCTTCTTGGCACACTAATGGTGAGGCTAGTTGGGGACAGTGTAGAGCAACCTCTAAAACTTCTTGGGCGGGTAGAAGACGAAGCCATAGGTATAATGGAGGGAGAATGAGGTTTGAAAGCCTTTCATTAAGGTAGTGGATATCTTTTAATGAAGGGACAGAGTTAGCTATCAATCAGTAGTCAGGTGTCATGAAATTGACGGCTACTAGCAGTGGGCCCTACTTTGTGAGACAAGGAAGTTACCTTACAAAAATGGGACAAAACTCAATATTTTAAAATGTTTTCTTTCATTTTTGTGTTGTTTTCCATGTATTTCTACGTTACGTAAGGTTGCTGCTCATTGGCTGCGCCTTCTTTTTCTCTCTCTTCAATAAGGCCCTCCAAATGACCTCCAAAATTTCTAATGATTGAAAATGTGGTGGGAAGACTCCAAAAGAGGTGTTAGGAAAGTGGGTGTCTTCATACATAGGTGGAGAGTGTAGGGTGAGAGAGAGCCAAACTAAAAAGACTTTCCTTTGGGTCCCAATGATTTCAGCCCCATCCTCCTCTTGTTAGTAGGTAGAATAAAGTGCCAAGGAGGTGATGCAAGAAAATAAAATCTCTTATGGTATGCATGCATGCTCTTTTCAATCCTCCCTGGAACGTAGTGTAAAAACAGGGAGTTTGCGGTGTCAAGGTCACATGGCATTGTTTGAAGATTTTTCATGTGTAACTAAAAAGGTGGAAAATAGGATAAATCCATGGATAAAGATTTGTGATTAACTTGGTGAATTATTACATAATACTATTCAAAAAAATATTTATGTAAATAGAGTATAAAAGTGAATGATATGTGAGGCATACTAGGTTTTCACATTCATAAGAGTGTTTTTTCTTTTCTACAAGAGTGTGAGAATGAAAGGAGTCATAGAAAAAAATTCCGGTGGATTCTTCTGTGTAAGGAAGAAAAACTAAGCAAAAACAATGCATAAACCAAGAAAGTGTTTTTACTAGGCATAAACTAGCAAATACTACTCAAAGAAAGTGTTGAAAGACTACCAACTTGGTGTCAGAGCACCTATGCCCGTCTATACATTTCCTATCTTGAGGCCACGAATGGGAATCTTCAGCAACTTGATCTACCTCACACTAGTTAAGCCAGCGCCCCCCCCCCCCCCCCCCCCCCCCCCCCCCCCCCCCCCCCTTCCCCAATGCTCCACTTAAAAAAACCTCATGCAACGACTATCACAAAAGATATGTAGATAGAACTAGCCATAGTCTTAGAAAAAAATCTTCCAAAATGAGTCTCAAAAGTGGTCAAGACTGCCAAAACAAGCGTAATTAGCTCCCAATGAGGTACAATGGTAGTATTTGCAACACAGTGTACATCAAAATCATGAAAGTATCACTTCAAGGCCACAAGTTACATGCTCAAACATGCACCAATGAGATGCAAGAAGCATTTGTAATCAAGTGGGATCCCTAAATGCTAGGCCTAAGGTAAGACCAAGCGGCAAGACAAGGGCCAAGTTAGACTAGTTTTGATCATGCATTCAAGAGCATAGCTCCTAGGCACGTTTTTTTCAATTGATGCAATTGGAAATAGTAGTGATCAACCCATTGTCAGCAAGCAAGATCCGAGAGGGCTTTAAGAGTAATTGGCAACAAGTGCATGCCAGTAGTACTGGGGAACTCATGTACACTTTTTTGTGTGCCATTATTGTAGTTATTTCTTTGCTTTTAGTAGGAAATCATCCTTGACAAGGTCAAAAATCAACAGTACATCACCATACATGTTCAATCTACAAAGATGGCTCCATAAATTTGGATATTCTCTCCTTATGCTATCATGCGAAGGGAAAAAGTAAGGCTTCTAGGGACACGGATCCATGCATTGGATGCATAATTACATCAAAGCCATTGTAGCTTGCCAGTGTTCAGACAAATAGTTACGTTGTCAGGAGTTTTTTGGAGCAAGGGATTGCGCATATGTACATACACATGCATGGTGCATCGAATAAAGGATTGCCCATTTTCTTTAGCCAGGTGGTTACGTGGGGCCCACATGTGTACAGGTAGGACAACATGTACATAGTGCATCGATTTTCACTATTACCAGTACCAGTGTGTTTTTTCTACAATAATGAGGAGTTGGTAGCGCTTAAAACTTCTCGAGGAAGCTATCCGCGGGCCGACGACATGAGGCAAGCAGGTGCGTCAGATGGCATCTAGTGGCGTCAGGAGGGCGAACGAGGTCAATATTTGCACGCGGATGAGGACGGACACAACGTGGGTGTTTTCTTGTGAGAGTTATGCAGAAAGGTCATCATTAGGACCACTTTTTGGGGCCACTTCACGTGGTGGCGAGATGCATTATTGGAAAAAAGCTGAGTGCCAGGTGTGCGAATGATGCAAAAAGGTGACAACTATGCACTGCGAGGTCAGTTTTTGGCCTGTTCGGGGTCCGTTTGAGGTCATCTAAAAGGCCAAGGGTGCCAAACTAAAAAAGCTAAGTGTGGGAACTGAAAAAATAGAGAGAAGACCAGAAAAAAACGTGGAGAAGAGAGGAGGAACAGCCGCAGGTGTGTTTTTGCTCATTTTGGAGCTTATTTTGGCCGTAAACTGCTCATCCGAGGTCGGATTTGAGCTCTTTGACATTGTAGACTGGGGTTTTGGGCCGTTCCGGACGCGATGGCGCTGTCCATTTTGCCAAATTCCTCACTCTTTTCCTGCTGTTTTTCTGTGTAAGTTTCTCCTATGAGCGAAGTTTCTGCTCCAGTTTGTGATTGTATCTGGTATCTTTTACCCATATTGTGTGAGCTGTTTGCCCCATTGGTGTTGGCCCAAGCTCATTTGTATCTAAAAATCATAAATTCTCCTCTTTTGAGCTGAATTTTTGGGTGTGTGTGCGTATGTGTGTGTCTGTGTGGAGTGGGCAAGTGGATAGTCTCTCTCCTCTCACTCCAGAGGTGTGTTCCCTGTCTCGGCCAGGTGTGTTGTCTAAGCCGAGTGGTGCCCCATAGTGTGTGTGTGTATCTTCCCAAGAGTGTGTGTCGGGTCGTTATAGAGGCGCTGTGTGTGTTTTTATCCCGCTCACATTCTTTTGGCGCCCCCACTGAGGATCTTCTTCGAGTACCTTCTGCTTCGAGCTTCGAGCTTCGAGCTTCGGGATTACAGGTTGCAGATTACAAGTTACAGGTTACAGGTTACAGGGACAGGTACAGGTACAGGTACAGGTGATTCACACAGGTACAGGTAGCTGGAGTACAGTGATATACTAGCAGTGATGTCACTTGCAGTTGTTGTGGGAATGCATCACTTGGTGCCTATTTGAGCGCATTGTCTGCTGGATTGTACGTTACTTGTGGAAACTGCCATTGTACGCATTTGTGGAGCCATACTTGGTTGTATTTGGCAGTCCCAGCCATTTCTGAGACTTGGTCTGGAAGATAGTCATTTCTGAGACTTGACTATACGCGATTTGCATTAGCCTTCGTGTGAGGGTCGATAGCGTGAGGTTTTTATTGAGCTGGGGGATTCTCAAATGTAGAGATCCTTTCGGTGATACAGGTGGCTGGAGCACCCTTTTTGTGACCTCGCCATAGGTTATGTACTAGTGAGTCCTATTTGATGCTCGGGTTCTATTGTTGGCAGTTTATGCATACATATACAGTCTATATTTTGGGTTCTCATTGCTCTACTTCTGGGGAAACTCTGTCGAAATTTTCCCAAGTTATGATGGCTGGTTTTTTGGTATTTTGAGCCATTTATGCTGTTATGCTGCTGAAATTCTGGCAAAACCAGAGGTTGAGTCAGGTGTGCCTTCTTGGGAGCTTCATGGTTGGCTTTAATGGATGATCAAAATGGCCCTCAGTTCACTCCTTTTCATTTAACTCAAAGAATTCAGATTAATGTTCATGTGTCCAGGAAGATCTTTTTTTAGCAGCGCATAGTCTTTATGTTTGGGCCAAGAAGATTGAGAGAGATCCTGGAATGTCCTTTGCCTGTTGTCATTCCGATGATTAACTATGAAAACTCATTTGATGTGCATGTGTTTGTCCTCATCTAAAGCTGAGCTCCATTGAAGTTTCTGAGGATTGGGTAGTAAAAAGTTTTGGGTTCTTGCACGTGTGTTCGAAGGGGTTCTCAAAGCATCATAATTTGGGTAGCCATGGCTTTCTCTTATCCCGAGTTTCATGGAAGAAGTGATGAAGATGTGGAAGAATTTTTGGAAAAGATGGAGGTTGCCTGCATTAGCAACCAGATTCATGACCCTACGCAAATGTTACGCCTTCTCCAAATTTGTTTGAAGAGTGATGCACGAGTTTGGTCTAAAGCATTTGAAGAGGAGTTGCGTGTGGCTGATCCACCTGTAAGGTTGAGTTGGGACAATCTACGACATGGGTTGGAAGTGGAGTTTGTGAAGATAGAAGATCCTGACAAGGTGTGGCAAGAAGTACAGGCTTTGGTGCAAAAGGAAGGTGAGCCAGTAGATGCGTACATACGTAAGTTTTCATTGGCATGGGAGCGAATGTGCAAGGCTTTAGCACCACAGGTACCCCCGCCTGACATGATGAAGAAGGACAGGTTCTTAGCTGGTCTTTGGGAGAATATACGTTGGAGAGTGGAGCTAAAGAAGCCTAGGACATATGAAGATGCAGTAGAGGTAGCAAGGAACAAAGAGTGGAAGCTGAGGAAAATGAGCCAGTTAGGGGTGGAGTCTTTGCCAATGAGGTCTGAATTTCAGCCTATAGAGTCTTTACAAGGTCGCATGTCAAGGGTTCATCATGAAACAGTGGTTCCTGTTACTACTCAGGTTATGCCAGCAGTGGTCACTACAGCAGTGCAAGATGATGGGCTAAGGCAAGACATGAGGCAAATGGTAGATTTGATGAAGAATCTCAGCCTAAACATGCTAGGTCAAGTTGGAAATAATCGAGGTCGAGGGAGGTTTGCAAATCAGCAAGGAGGTGAAGAAAGGCCTAGGAATGGTGTTGGACAAAGCAATGGTAGGTTTTGGAGGCAGACGCCCACATGTTATAATTGTGGAGAGTTGGGTCACATCAGCCCGCAATGTGATAAGCCACCAAGGATGGGGGGAGACATGTATCCATTGCCAAGACAGGTGCTAACTAGGTCAAATGATTATGGCATCGAAATTAAGGGAGACGAAGGATCCAGTAGACTGACCCAGGAGGAAAAGGGAAAGACAAAAGTGCTAAGTGTAGTCACCTTGGAGAAGGCATCAAAGCTAGAGGATACATTAGTGATGCCTATTGGGAAGAGGACCACAGAGGAAAAGGAAGGAAGAAGTGCCCCATGTCCTAGTAAGAAGAAAGGAAAGAGCCATGAAGGCGAGGATGTCAAGGCCAAGAGGAAAAGGAGAGCTCATCGAAAGTTTCATGTTTCAGATTTTCCACTAGGGGATGGGCAATTAAGCTATGACTTGAAGGAGGATCTGACGAGCAGGAAGGCAGATGTTACTTTTGGGCAGCTTATAGAGATGGTGCCTAAGCTAAAGCGACAGTGGAAGAGGATGGTTAACCCAATGGAGAAAGAGCCAGAGAAAGGTTCAGTGAAGGTGTTGGCAATGGACGAGCTACCAGACATTTGTCCAATAGTAGATGTGTGGCATAAAAGGAAAAATTTGGGACAAGGTTATGTGGATGGCGGAGCCCAAATATGCGTCATAACACACTCATGCGTTGAGAAGATGGGTCTCACAGTGGCTGGGGTGTCAGGTTTTCGGATCAGATTGGCAAACCATCAAAAAGTAAAATGCTTGGGTGTTGTAAAGAGCTTAGAAGTGGAGGCATATGATGCAAAGGCAGTGGTTGATTTTCATGTGATGCCAGCAGGGTTGGGAGCATATCCTATTATACTGGGCAGACCATGGTTACGTGCAGTGGGAGCTGTTCAAGATTGGCGACATGGTACGATTAGCCTCTATGGAAAGACAGGTACCAAGAAGCTTTATAATATGGACACAAGGAAACGATTAGAGGAGCTTTATGAAGATGAGGATGAGTCTAGTGATGAAGACTCTTCCACGGTGACAGATGAGGATAGTGATAGCACTACCAGCAGTGATGAGGATGCTGATGTTGCATTTCTTTTGATGGATAAAGAAATCCAGGAGTGTGGTTTAGTCGCATTTGCGAATGAGGTTGAAGATGAAAGTGAAGGGCCTTATGAAGTGATTGAAGGGCTGATGCAAACCAAGGTTGAGTTGTCAAAGAAGCAGGAATTGATGACACAAATGATCAGTGGAGACCTCTCAGCTATGGAGAAGGATATATATTTGCATATGCTGGCTAGTTTTCCTGATTTGTTCATTACTTCATATGAAGAGATCAGAGGGTTCAAGGGTGAAGAGATGCATATAGAGCTGAAAGAAGGTGCTAAGCCAGTGCGGCAAAGGCTAAGAAGGATGGGTCAAGAGCAAATGGAAGCCTTGCGGGTAGAGGTGGACAAGTTATTGAAGGCAGGGTTCATAGTCCCTGTGGAGACCACAGAATGGGTGAGTCCAGTAGTAGTCAGTCCAAAGAAGGATGGGAAGTGGAGGATTTGTGTAGATTTTAAACCCTTAAATGCAGCCACTAAGAAGAACCCATATCCTCTTCCATTCATCGATCAGATCTTGGATTCAGTGGCAGGTTATGAGAGGTACAGTGTGTGTGATGGTTTTTCAGGCTATTTTCAATTGAAGATTGCTCTTAAAGACCGCACAAAGACAACTTTTATTACGCCATGGGGCTGCTATTGCTACACAGTATTGCCATTTGGGTTGTCAAATGGACCATCTTTCTATCAAGAAAGAGCAAATTGGGTGTTGGAACCATTCATTGGTAGTTGTGTTAAGGCTTTTATGGACGACTTCTGTGTCTATAGCAGTAGGGCTGAGCATCATGAGAAGTTGCAGATGGTATTGGCTCGATATGATGAATGTGGAGGACACCTAAATCCAAAGAAATGTCATCTAGCACAGCCAAGGGTGAAGTTATTGGGCCATATGGTGTCAGAAAATGGCATTGAGGCTGATCCAGATAAGGTTAAGTCTATTATTCTTCTTCCATCACCTATGAGTACGAAGCAATTGGCAACCTTTATACACAAAGTGAAGTACATGGCACGGTTTATTCCATTGTCTTCGCAGCTTCTTTATCCATTACAGCAAGTGGCAAAGCATGATCCATTGCAATGGGATGACAAGTGTGAAGAAGTGTTTCAAGAGGTAAAAGAGGTGTTAGGGGGGTTGTCAGCCATGCAGGCTCCTGATTGGGAGAAAGTTTTTTATGTAAATCCATCAGTAGGGGATGATGCCATTGGAGCCATGCTATTGCAAAAGGGGAAGGGCAGCCATTATATGAGGCCAGTGTATTGTGCAAGCCGAGTGAAGTTGGTAGCGGAGAGAAAGTTATCGGAAGTAGAGCTAGTGATGGCCAGTGTAATATTTGCTTGTCGACGATTTCGTCATTACTTGCTACCACGGCCTTTTGTTTTCTTGACGAGTTATGCCTTTTTGCCACAGTTAATTAATGGTATTAACATGTCAAATGTGGTGAAGAAATGGGTAATTGAGCTGCAAGAGTTTGAGTTCTCTTTTCTAGTGGAAGATAGTACAAGGGCTACCCTAGCTGATTTGTTGACCTACAAGGAGAATCCCCTTATTGTTAAGGAAGAGGTGGTGAGAAAGGTAGTTGAAGAAGTGCCACAGATCAGCAATGCACATGTGTTGTTCTTTGATGGTTCATACAGAAAGAGCCATGATGCAGCTTCAGGGGGTATAGCACTTTATGATCCAAAGGGGAAGCTAGTATGCAAGAGAGGGTTCAAATTGGATGCGCATAGTAACAATGAGGCTGAATATGCTACATTGGAAGCCGGATTACACATTTGTTTGAAGCATGGGGTTCGAAGGTTGAGCATAAAAGGTGATGCCTTGTTAGTGGTGAAGCAAGTGTTGGGTGTGTGGAAGAGCAAGAACACCTCATTGAAGGAAATGTGCTTCAGAATTAAAGGCCTGTTAAAAAAGTTTGAAGCATGGAGTATCAGACACATTGAACGTGCTCTAAATGGAGAGGCACATGAAGCAGCTCAAGGCATGATTGGGGAGCTATTTGTGTTGAGGACCACTTTACCTCTTTATCATGGCCGGGAAAGTTTGGCTCAAGAAGAGGAGTTTTTGCTAACAGGAATCATTCCAAAGGAGATTCAGAAGTCTAAGAAGTATGGCTTTGTGCGTAGAGCATACAGGTACAAATTGATTGGTGATGTCTTATACATGAAAGGGGCTGATCTCGTGTTGAGACGTGTACCTTGGCGGGAGGAGCTTTACAGAGTGTTGGAAGAGAATCACGAAGGCGCATGTGGTGGCCATTTTGCTCTAAAGATCACCTTGCATAAGATTTTGCAAGAGGGGTATGTATGGCCTAGTTTGCACAAGGATGTTCACCATTGGTGTAGGTCTTGCAATAGGTGTCAAGCATTTGGGAAGAGAGTGTTGAAGCCAGAGCTACGAAAAACCATTATGGCGTTTGATGTGTTTGAAAAGTGGGGAATTGATGCAATAGGCCCGTTACCTATCACAAGCAGGGGCAAAAGCTATATTTTGACGGCAGTGGACTATCTCTCTAGATGGGCAGAGGCTATAGCACTAAAACAGATCACTGCAAAGGATGTGGCAAAATTTGTGTATGATGAAATATGTTGCAAGTTTGGGGTGCCACTGGAGTTACTTTCAGATAAGGGGCCTGGCTTTAGAGCTAAACTGCTAGATTTTTTATGTGCAAAGATGAAGATTAGGCACCAGCATACCACTCCTTATTACCCGCAGTGTAATGGCTTGAATGAAAGATTCAATGGTGAGTTGGTACAGATTCTTTCGAAAGTGACAGAGCACCAAGGAAAGAATTGGGATTTGGAATTGCCTAGTGCATTATGGGCTTACCGTACTTCGGTGAAGACAGGTACAGGGTTTACTCCATTTCATTTGGTGTATGGAAAGGAAGCACTATTGCCTATGGAGGTAGAGTTGCCTGTGGTCAAGATGTTAGAGAAGTTGCTTGGGCCGCCTAGTGATGCATTCAAAGAGAGGCTCTTGTAGTTACAAGAGGTCCAGTTGGATAGGATGAGCGCATTGGAGCATTATGGGCAGATGCAGGATAAGGCTTTGGCAAAGATAAATGAAAAGTTCAAAAGTAAGGGTATCAAGAAACATGACTTGGTTTTGCGCTACAACAGTAAGCTGGACATCACCTTCCAAAAGAAGTTTCAAATTAAGTGGGAAGGCCCTTTCAAGGTAGTAGAGTGTTTTCCAAATGGCACATATCAGCTGGCTAACCTGGATGGTGTTCTACATAAGTCAAGGGTAAATGGATTGCGTCTTAAATTGTATCATGCTAGATTGATGATGGTGGAGCAAGATGAACTGATGGTGGAGCAAGCAATGTTGGTGAAGGATGAGGAGACATGTGATGCGGCGAGTCTCATATCGCTCTTTGCTTCTGCTGATCATGAATGATCTAGCAGGCTAGGGGATGGGCAAATTATGTCAGGAGTTTTTTGGAGCAAGGGATTGCGCATATGTACATACACATGCATGGTGCATCGAATAAAGGATTGCCCATTTTCTTTAGCCAGGTGGTTACGTGGGGCCCACATGTGTACAGGTAGGACAACATGTACATAGTGCATCGATTTTCACTATTACCAGTACCAGTGTGTTTTTTCTACAATAATGAGGAGTTGGTAGCGCTTAAAACTTCTCGAGGAAGCTATCCGCGGGCCGACGACATGAGGCAAGCAGGTGCGTCAGATGGCATCTAGTGGCGTCAGGAGGGCGAACGAGGTCAATATTTGCACGCGGATGAGGACGGACACAACGTGGGTGTTTTCTTGTGAGAGTTATGCAGAAAGGTCATCATTAGGACCACTTTTTGGGGCCACTTCACGTGGTGGCGAGATGCATTATTGGAAAAAAGCTGAGTGCCAGGTGTGCGAATGATGCAAAAAGGTGACAACTATGCACTGCGAGGTCAGTTTTTGGCCTGTTCGGGGTCCGTTTGAGGTCATCTAAAAGGCCAAGGGTGCCAAACTAAAAAAGCTAAGTGTGGGAACTGAAAAAATAGAGAGAAGACCAGAAAAAAACGTGGAGAAGAGAGGAGGAACAGCCGCAGGTGTGTTTTTGCTCATTTTGGAGCTTATTTTGGCCGTAAACTGCTCATCCGAGGTCGGATTTGAGCTCTTTGACATTGTAGACTGGGGTTTTGGGCCGTTCCGGACGCGATGGCGCTGTCCATTTTGCCAAATTCCTCACTCTTTTCCTGCTGTTTTTCTGTGTAAGTTTCTCCTATGAGCGAAGTTTCTGCTCCAGTTTGTGATTGTATCTGGTATCTTTTACCCATATTGTGTGAGCTGTTTGCCCCATTGGTGTTGGCCCAAGCTCATTTGTATCTAAAATCATAAATTCTCCTCTTTTGAGCTGAATTTTTGGGTGTGTGTGCGTATGTGTGTGTCTGTGTGGAGTGGGCAAGTGGATAGTCTCTCTCCTCTCACTCCAGAGGTGTGTTCCCTGTCTCGGCCAGGTGTGTTGTCTAAGCCGAGTGGTGCCCCATAGTGTGTGTGTGTATCTTCCCAAGAGTGTGTGTCGGGTCGTTATAGAGGCGCTGTGTGTGTTTTTATCCCGCTCACAACGTGAAGTACATTAAAAGAGCAATCATGCCACCAGATGTTTTGACTTTCGATGTCGAGGATGGTGGTCATAAAAATTGCTAAGTATGTTACGGTTAAGTTAAAATTTTAAACTTGTTCACTTTTCCAAAAATTCTCTACAATGCCAACTTGACAAGCAAACATTGCTTTGTTCAAGTAGAGATTGGTAGTAAGATGAAATTTGATAGCTAAACTTTCGGTGCTATCTATTTCAAGATTGGGCAAGCTAAGGATTCTCAATAAGATGTACGCTTGGCAAGGCCGATTTTCTTGCAACATCTCCACAAGGTCAACTCATTTTTTGCTTGGACATATGTGTGTCACTAGGAGCACCTGCTAGCTATGAGCACTCAAGCTACATTCTGTCTCATCTTTTTGATGAACTTATGCAAAGCAAGGCCTTCAAGGCATCTTGCACAGAAGTTTCCAAAGTCTGGACTTTGCTGTCAGCATACAGACTTCGAGAAACATAGCACAATGTCTATCTGATTTTGTCTTAGAGGTAGGTAGCACCCAAGCCACGATAGCCAATTGGGTATATCCAATATCTCTCCATTTATTATCATATACATCTATGAGCCAACTTCAAGTGACAACAACCGCTCTTGGAGAGCCAACAAGGTTAGTACAATTCAAGTTACACTTGTTTTTTCTGTAATTTAATCTTTTATTTGTGAAGAAGATTTATTGCTTAGTTGCAACACTGATTATGCCTCTAGAAGTGGCATTTTTAGGGGTATGACCCCGCTAATACACAATCAATCCATAGGTGTTAAGCATCATGAGTTGAGCTTAGCACCGTTGCACTTTCAAAGTGTGTGTGTGTGTGTGTGTGTGTGTGTATGCACACACACACAGACCATCACTTGATCTTCCCCCTTTTCTTGCTCCTTGTAGCATTGCAAATTTGCTAGCATTGGCTTCTTGTGTATACCGCTACCTCCAAAAGCTGCAAAATCTCCAGTGCTATGGTCTTTGTTTTAGCCAGCATTGTCTATTGATTTTCGAACATTATCTTTCAATTTGCAGTACCTATGGTGCAATCTAAGAATGTTGCTACTCACATAAAGCTTCAACGCTATTATAAGCATTACACACCTTCCTCTTCAACTCTTCCAAGTTATACTACTTTCCATAATGTGTTGTTCAAAGTTGTAGTGCTCAGTGAATCACCTCGCCTTGAAAAGCTCTAAACCTCAGAGGAGCAAGCAGAGTTCAAAGCAGCAGTGCTTATAGAAGGTGGTGTACAATCAGGTAGACGAGACAATAGCAACAAAGCAGTGTAGAACTATGAAAAAAATGCACACTGACAATAATCAAAGGCATCATTGTGAGATCCACCAAAGAATCTTTAAATCAATAATTGGGCCTTCCAACATAGACAGTAGGCCAAGCGTGGACACCAGACATGGAGGCTCAACACTTTATATAAATAGAGAAGATGTGGCCAAAAGAAAGAAGGGAGCTGCCCAGGGGTCCCCCACCACACAACACCTAAAGGAGAATGTCAAATTAATGAAATGTGGAATAGGTGGTGTGTTTCAAGAAGGATGAAAAATACCTCTTAGAACAAGTCTTCATGCAAGTAGCCAGGGTGTTCAATGGGGGTGAATTTGACTCAAATAGACTACTGAAGAAGGCCATAACTACACAAATGATAGCCATCAAGGAAAAGGGATAGAAATTGAACACATGTGCTCCCATATGGAAAGTACAATCATACCAAGAAGGGAGAGGTATAAAAAAAGAGGCCCACAAATCACAAAGATGTCTCCAAAGGAGAAATCTCAAATTCTAAGCCAATAAGTCAAAGATTGGGGCAAAGATAGCAGAATAAGGAGCAAGTCATGGAGGTACTAAATCATCTTAGACTAGCCTCTAGAAAGGTCCCTTGGTGTTGCTATAGAATCTCAAATCCAACAAATCATGCCAATCACAAAGATCTCCATAAGAAATTCTTTAAGAGCTCTTAAGGCCTTTGATAACCAAACCATTGGTACCTTCAAATGCAAAAAGCACCTCAGGCACACAAGTAAAGAAAGCCCAACGGAAGGGGAAAACAATAGAGAGGAATGATGAAATGAGCTTAATGCAAACTTTCAAAAGAGTATTATGACAAAAATGCAGAAGCCACAAGTGTATCTTAGAACCAAGGCACTAGATGATCTTTAGAGCATAATATCACTGAATAGAATGCTAGTAAAATGACCTTGAAAGAGGAAGAAGTCAACCAGAGTGTGGACATGGAGGCACAACTTTGATCAGTGATGGTGGCCATAAACACTACGACCCCCAAGCATAGCATATGTTCAAGGAAGCTATTTAGGGGTCATCTAGTTCTAGAATTAATGGGGAAAAGGAGGAGCTAGCATGGAAAAAAAAATAGTTAGAAGAATAGGTGAGGGATCTGGAGGAAAAATTAAAAGGCCAGCAACAAGAGAGGAAAAATTGCGAGGAAAAGAAAAGGAAATAGGCCATGACCAAAATTGGGAGGCAAAGAAAATGAAATAATCCAATACCAAAAAGAAATTGAAGAAACAACTCACACATGCTCAGAAGAAGATAAATCAGTAGAAGAAAACAGCTCAAAACAAAACCACAAGGGCCAAGGACTGCCAAGGCTACTTCAACTTGGTGGTACTTTTAAGGATATTAAAAAAAATGAAGGTACACCCAGAGTAAAGGATGTAGGTGAATAGTGATCAACTACAAAGCCTCATGCAAAATTATATGGAATTGATCAAATAGCATAGTCAAGAGGTATTGTAGCAGCTCACTAAGAAGGAAATGAAGCAGGTGACCAACCAACAAAACAATGAAGATGAGGATGAGGTTGAGGATGAGGAGGATAAAGACAAGGAAGGAGAATCACAAGAAAGGATAAACAAGCAATAAAATAATGGGCAAATTGAGTTAGAGGAGAAACCAGATAAGGAAAAACAAAGGAAGACACCATAAAACAAAATGAGAGAGAACAAAAAGGGACAAGTGATGAAGAGAAGATAAAGAGAAATCAAGTTGATGCTTGGTATGAAAAGAAACCTTTCATCATCAAATTACTCAATAGGCTGACAAAGGTGAAGGGGATGAGGGAGCACCACAGACGGAGAGTGAGAGAGAGAGAAGGAGACACACGACACACAGATATGGGTGGGGAGACTCAATCAGAGTGAGCAGCCCCCTATACACTTATGCTATGTATAAGGTATACAAGTCAGTGGGCGCCCAGACTCTAGGCGTCCAGGCAAGGCACATGTGCCTATACCCCAACAACCTCCCACTTAAAGGCGACTGTGCCTTTAAGCAAGGGAAGCTATTCTAAAGACTACAAAAGGCGAGAGAAGATCACTCTCAACCGATGCCCACTGGCTGGCTGTGATCGTGTGCACCCAGCTGTCCTGATCCCATGTAAGTCCATACACCACCAGACGTACCGCACACGTACTGCAAGTATGTACGCAATACCTCCATATCTCCCTCATGCACTATGCCATCATTAGTCAACAAATGACTGACAACCCCAACTACAAATGCTCCAACTGCAGCTACGATATCCGGTCTCAAGATCAGCATCTCATACATGAGACCACCGAATGCCGATGCAATGCTAGCGGGCCCTACTAGCTCTACGGAGCATGCATCAACCTATATATCCCTAGCAATAGGCATCTCTGACTGACAAGTCGTGTCAGCCACATTCATCTCGTGACTATCCGCAAAAGACGCATGAACCTGTCATGCAACCTCAGAGCAAACTAGCTGCTCTAGGTGTCTGCTGGAAGACATATCCTGCACAACTATATCCCCATGCTCACTATCGAGCATAGAAAGGAATGACTGCATAATCGCTGACATCTCAGCCTCCTCGGAAATCATCCACTGCAAACATGACCACTCAATCTGCTATGACTCGCTAGAGCTCTCATGCTCTAACTCCTTATGCATAGACTCTTGCGCAACGTCCTCCTGTCGTGACTCACTAGAGCAAGACCGCTCTACCCGTCTATCCTGCATAGAAGTATCTCGCACAACTGACTCTTTGCTTTGCTCAGTCACTAGCAAAGCATGCATGTCTGACTCTGTCACCTCTATGTGTGACTGCTCAAGTCGTGCCCCAACTGTGTGTACAACGAGCTCACTACTCTACACTCCATGCAAAGCACCCTGCAACCCATGAGCAAAAGAGATTGTCCGGGTCTCTCGCTCTCTGCATGGTTGTAACAAGATTGAGACTCGACCATCTCGCACCAATACTATGTACAATGGGTACCATGTGCCAACTCTAGCACCTCTCGCAATCACTAGAACCCAAATGCAACGCAAAAGATCGCTCAAGTAGCGATACCGGACATCCACTATCCCTGAGTTGACCAATGGAGATCAAACTCATCGTCAAATCTGGCACATGACGCACATCTCTGAGCACGTACGATGCACCGCTCGGTAATGACAGTCTCACATCTCCTGAAGCAACAATCTCATACAGTGACCCATCTTCCAATCGCACACTACCATGCACTCTTCTAGAATAGCTACTGAACCAATCACGATACGGAGTGACATGAAAAGTAGCGTCCCTGTCTAGCACCCACTGCAAAAGAAGTGCACTATCCTCAGACGTCAAAAAATCAGGAGTAATACAGGAAGAAAATGTGACTTCACTATCACTAGGGTACTCAGACATTGTATCTGATCCTGCAGCTATATCACTAGGGTACGCAGACACTGTATCTGATCAGGAGTAATACAGGAAGCAAATGTGACCTCACTATCACTAGGGTACTCAGACATTGTATCAGACACTGTATCTGATCTTGCAGCTGTCAAGTCGACGGAGCCTATAGCATCTACTGCATCCTTGAGACTATCCTATCTCCTGTGCTATCTCATACGACGAAATCATCGGCATCTAATGTGCCTTGTGTGACCACAATGCCAACATCTCAAGTGTCGACACGAACGAGAACGCCGTCTCTCATGAGTCATTGTCCTAGACTCGAAAGTCTCACACATATTGACTACTACACGTGAATGTCAAAAATAACCAAGAGCTGTAACTCTACTCTAGGTACGATAGCAATGAAATGCACTCAACTAATCCAAAAGAAGCAACCTGCAAACAACGAAAAAATGCTCTCCGAAAAAGAGCTCAGCAGCACCTACAATGCTCATGCGAATCCACGCATAAAATCTCTCGCAGTAGTGTAACCACACTGTGCTCCATAAATGGCAATGATGCAAATCCCAAATGCCAAGTGTACGAGGCTCCTGTAGAGTAAACCAAGATCCTGTATGGCTGTAAAATATGGCTGCAAATCAGTCCCAAAATCCAGCTCTTAAACAGCTGCATAAACAAGTCACAAACGTGAATCAGATCAGCCTACAACTGAGCCATACATGGACACCTGCAAAGAGGAAATGATGGCTGAAAATCCAGCGCCCAAATAAGCCCTCAAACCTGCCTGTAAACTTGTAAACCTTAGCTGAAACCTATTGAAAAAACTCAAGCCATTAGTGCTCGAATCCGGCTACCTAGCTCGTAGCCACACAAGCATACATCACAATATTCACTCTTGTGAGTGTGCCAAGATAACTGTACGCCTGTCAAACCGTGAGCTAATCACCAAGCCCACACTGTGCGGTATCGATGCATACACATGCACAAATCTCCCACCTGTAGAGAACACCGCACGCAAATGTTGAGTGTGCAACCCGCAATCTCTACCTAGATCGCATAAATGATGCGCATAAAACTCCTGGGAAAATTTCGCGAGAGTTTCGACGCACAATGGCTATCAACATAAAATAACCAGTGTCCTGCAAGCTCAATACAATGAGCAATCAATGCGCATCAAACTACACTCAACATACATGCATAAGCTCTGCAAACCTGTGTCCAACAAATGCTCACAAAGAGTACCACAGATGACCATACATATCATCCACAACCAACCTCTGCACTTGCTCACAAGATCTACTGCTCACCACATAAGCATACATAGAGCATTACCCGCTCAAAGACCATGTATGCAAGCCACAACACTGCAGAAGAACCACTCAACTACAACTGGCAACACCTGTGGGAGTACTAGACTCAACCTGTACCTATGAGTCAAACCAGATCTTGTAACACTTTCAAATAGTGCCTGTCAAACCTCCTCAGATGTGCCTAATACTTGCAGTGTGCACGGGTAAGCTGTCTGCAACAAAGAAAACAACAGAGCCCAAAACTGTTCTGAAAAACAGTCTCTGTGTTTTTAATTTCATACCCACCTGCACTGTGAATCAGAAAACAATTCCTTCTACAAAGTCGTAGAGCTTGAAGCCAGCTCCATTTGAACAAAAAAGATTTGGAATCGGAGCTTTGTAGCTCAAGTTATGAGCAAAACAGTGGACTGCTGTCAAACTGTTAAAAACTGAACGACTTTCTTCTGTGCTTCTTTGAGCTCATAGAAAGGCTCAAACTCACTTGCCACCTCGATGCGTGAGCTGAATGCATCAATCTCACAATGCTTCCATGTCTATGGAAGCTCCAAGCTCCAATCCGTCGCCGATGTAACCGTTGCAAAGCTTGCCGAGAAGTGAGCACTAGGAAGCTCCTGAGAGCTCTCTTTCAAGCCTCTGTATGACTGCCCACAAGCCTCCTCTATTTCTTTGCTCAAATCTGTGACCTCTCCGCCATAGCCGACGAGTTCATCGCAAAGTTGTCCATCTACGCTCTCACACTTGTCACTTTGATACCAATTGAAGGGGATCGGGGAGCACCACAGACGGAGAGTGAGAGAGAGAAGGTGACACACGACACACAAATATGGGTGGGAGACTCAATCAGAGTGAGCAACCCCCTATACACTTGTGATATGTATAAGGTATACAAGTCAGTGGGCGCCCAGACTCTGGGCGGCCGGGCAAGGCACATGCGCCTATACCCCAACAAAAGGAACACAAGGAGCTAAAACAATTGAGAAGGGATTCCAAGCTCAACAAATTGACCAAGGAAGGGATAAAATATGAGGAGAAACTAGTTAACAAAATCGAAACACATGGTCAAAGGTTTCTTCAAGAAGTGGCTAGGGCAATGACCCCATGAAAAATCCAAATGCTAATTACACCCCTCCCCTCATGTATTCAAGTATTAAAAAGAACACCCAAAATAATTCCAACAAAGGAAATGGGCCTAGGATCCAAGTGGACCACCTTTGGTCTAGAGAGCTTGACAGTGGACCTGGAATTACCCTTGGACGATAGGCCCAAGTATACATGTATGGAAGATTGTAAACAAGCTATCAAGAAAATCCAATGGAAAGCTCAACTGAAGAGGGCAAGCTTACTAACAAGAAATATAGAACTTGGAGATTTCACCAGAAAGGAATGATGCAAGTGTCTAGGAGGAGTGCCTAGTCAAAGTCATCAAGTTGCTAAAGCATTGGTATCAATTGGCGAGGGAGGAGGTGTACTTCATGGAAACTTCTATAGGAAAACTCATGGATAAACACACTATTGTGTGCCATGGCACTGTCAGTTGAAGCTCTACCTAGGTTCTATACAATGATATACCCAGGGATAACGAAGCTAACAGATGCTGAAGAATTTGTGGTGCTGGTGAAGAAATCTAATGAATGGGGTGAGCAAATGGAGGAAAACCACAAGGTCATAAAGCAGATGCTTCAAGAAAACCCAGAGGGGGACACATTCAAAGATATCTTCATAGAATGGGCCCATCATCAAAACAAATTGGTCAAATTGTGCAATATTGTGCTACAATATCACATTTAATCACATAAATTTCCGCTAGAGAACCAATTGTCTAGGCTTTGAAACTTGGTTAGCAACGGCTTTCTAGTGCACTCACATGGCAAGAGCATGGATAAGATTTGATCCGATAGTGATAGAATACACAGAAGAAGGGAGATCCAAGTGCTAGAGGCTTCACTTGTTTCAAAGGTTCAGGGCCCCAAACATAGACAAATCCCTTCAACATTGTTCTCAGACGATGGGGCTTCTAGAAATTATGGAAATTGAAAGAGGGGAACCTTATGACAAGCAAGTAAAAAAGGACCTCCACCCTTATCATGAACAAGATCTCATGAGGATCATAGCCACACACCACGAAAATCAGGACATGATTGCCAAGAAGAATAGGGCCAGAACTCTAGGGGAGAGTTGGGGCCCAGATGGGAAGAGCTAAATCTCATGCCAGCATCTGAGAGTGATGAAGATCAGTCACCAGAAAATTCATGAGCTTTTGGCTCAAGTACTGGGGTCCCCCACCCATTTCAGCCGCGGTTTGAGGAGCTAATTCAAAAAAACAGAGGAAAATGTTAGCGATGATAATCCAAAAAGGGCAACAAACAATTGCGTCGAGCAATTAGAATCAAGATTCAAAAGTACAATGAGTATTATGAGTAAGGATAAAAGGAAGCCAATACTACCGGAACAGTGGATGTGGGTGTGTGAGTGCATGGTTTCCTTGAGCACCATTGTAATACATAATTGAGGGCTTAACCCTAGTATGGCCAAGGTCTAAATATTGTAACTAGTCATTTTTTATAATTATGAATGAGCAAGTGATGTGTTGGTTTCTAGTTGTGCATCTCAGAGAGGGCTCTGTCACTCATGTGTCTAGTATTGGCATAGTTATGGACTATAGCCAGAGTTGACTAATCCTATTATTTAGCAGTTGTTTAAGGTGCTATACATTTTAGGAACAACAGGTTGAGCCTTATGATACAAGCCAAATTTGAGAGTTGGTCTCACATTCTGCTTGTACATGTTTACGTGTTGTAGGTTAAATTTTGACCAATTTGGACATTAATATAAAATTGAAACCATCTAAGCAAACAAACTTGTGAAAAATACACAAACAAAATGAGAAAGTTGCTTGAAATCAAATCCAAATTGCACACAAGGGATATCAATAGACTCATAAAACACTGAGTCAAGCCTTGCACTACACAGCTAGAATTTATCAAGTAAAAGGTGTAAGAATATCCAAAATAAATAATTTTAAGAACAGACTTGCACTACACAATTAAAATCTCTCAAGCAAAAGGTTTACAAGAAAAAATAAATTTCAAGATTAAAGACTTGTGGCTAGTTTTTGAATTAGCCACTTTTAAAAACTTAAAGCCTATTTACAAAACACCGCCTATAAAGGGAAAGAGCTTTGTAAGTACATGACAAAATTTTAAAATGTGAGCACAACGCCTCTTGATATTCCAATAATATTAAACTAAAATTTTAATATTATTTTGATGTCTATCCTGCTTGTAACATGGCATAATTTTAAAATGTGAGCACAACGCCGCTTGATATTCCAATAATATTAAACTAAAATGGCCAAATTTAGATCTTGATAATTAAGATCGAACGGTATCATAGCCGAGATAATTTTACATACTAGAAAATATAATTTTCCATTCTTCAAAAGAGATAATTATCTATACTCCAAAAAAACTTCTTGGAAAAGGTTTGATTGGAAACCTTACGGATAATCATATTTCCACTCTGTACTGTTTGAAGACAATTCCAAAAGACTTAAGGAACAAGAGCATTTGCGACTTTTTTTTTTTTGTCAAAGTTGTGGTAAAAGTTTTGACAGATTTTTCGTGTGTTTCAAATGAATGATCCACATAAGGGAGTTTGATAAGTGCAAAGTGCTCACAATGTGCTCTTTTGATGTACATTGCAATGGTTAATAAAGTACAAAGTGCTCAAATCCATGATAATCTGCCTTTTTTGGTGCATTTTGAGGTCCCACTATTGATTGTCATGCTTCAACACTCTCTGTGAGAATGAGCTCTAAGCATAGTAGAGTAAAAATTAGTGGTGTCGAGCAGGTCCGGGACGTCGAGGGGGATGATGTGGTGAAGGGGGTGATCGGAAAGTCTTGTAGAAGCCACTAGTTGGTAGGTCATTACTGATGGGGTTGGGCCCCTTTGGCACGCTATGCAACTCCCTCCTTCTCCTCTTCATCTCCTTTTCTTGCCTCTTCCAATCCTGTTGCGCTAGGCCGGCCTTGCAACCCTACAAAATGTGTAATGTGGGTTTTGAATGCAAGACCCTAAGTGTGTGTGTGTGTGTGTGTGTGTGTGTGTGAGAGAGAGAGAGAGAGAGAGAGAGAGAGAGAAGGAGAGAAGGAGGCACTCAAGAAAAAATCATTAACTTAGGGGGAAATTTTACAAATCTCATCATGTTTGAAATGTGAAAATAACATCATATATATTCCTATGAAAATATGAATTGAGTAGTACCAAATTTGATTTTTAATTTGAACATTCAAATTAAGAAAAGTCAATATTTGAAGTTTTCGGGGGCTTAGAGACACTCAAAACTAGTAGTAATAATAGTACACTTTTAAGCAAATCACAATCACAAGTTTACACAAAAGCAAGATTTTAAAAGGTGTAACCCTAGGGGATTAGAATAGCAGAGTGGTGACCTTGTCGTGCAGATGGCATGAACACTGTGGATGTAAATCGATGTGACATCCCCCCCAATCCCAAACAACAACAACATACAAAAGAGAGAGAGAGAGAGAGAGAGAGAGAGAAGGGGGGGGGGCCTCACGAGTTTTGAACTCAAGACGTATTACAAGACTGTGTGTGTGTCACAAGAAGTTTTGGACAAATTCTCAGAATAAGTCCCACATTGTGACTTAACTCAACATCATGAGCTTCTGCTCGAGAGGCACCGCATACCTAGCTAGGTACGATTGGGGACAGGGGACCACCGCACCCGGTCCCTGTGGTCCCTTGTCCCCAATCGTACCTAGCTAGGTATGCGGTGCCTCCCTCGCAGAAACTGATGATGTTTTGCATTGTATGAAAAACACTGGCAAAAGACTCCTTTTCTTCGTGTTTGTGTGTGTGTGTGTTGGGGGGAGAGAGAGAGAGAGAGAGATGGCCATAGCGCTACCTACCAGGTCTGATCTTTGGAACGCAGCTGCACGAGCAGCTTCCAAGCGTGCATCCTCCTCCATCCCTTCAATCAGCCAACAATATCCACCTCGTGAGCAAAATGCGTTCCACTCTTCCGCCACCTATTTAATAGCAATAAGCAAGCCAATATAAATCACATATTACAACAAACTCTCTCTCTCTCTCCCCCACAACCACAACAGCGTTCTGCTTACTAGGAAATGCCGCCACGCATTCTCCACCTCTGAATTGCAGTGCAGGGAAGATTAATGCAATGAAGACGACGATACTGGCCCAGTAATGCATTGCTCATTCGCGCCACTGGAGGGAGAGAGAGAGAGAGAGAGAGAGAGAGAGAGAGGTACTAAGGCGCGTAGGAAGAGAGATGAGGGCGACTTGCAGTTAATGGCGTAGCTGGGTGGGCACAATCATAAGCAGTTTACGTGTTTTGCAACACACCAGTTCCTCATCACCTTCGAGTTCACGCATATATAACTGCGCTGTCTGCCTTGCTCACGCGGGTTGCACAACGTCCACCTACCACTACCTCCAAGCTGCGGCTGCGCACGTTCATGGCTCTCTCTCTCTCTCTCTCTCTCTCTCTGCACGCCTTGTCTCGTAGAAGCAAGCAATCTCGCCTAGCGAAAAGGGCCACGCGGGACCGGGACCGGGGGATGTCTGTGTGTGGGGATGATCGGCTCCCACCACGTCCACCTTTCTCACTTAAAATACACAGTGGCAGCCATTGTTTCGCTTCCGGGCCCGACGTCCAAGCCCTCTCCCCCCCTCTCGAATCATTCACGGCACCATCCCCCATTCACCGTTGCACAAGTTTGATGATACCGTTGTGATGAGTGGGGTCTATATGACAAATACCCTCTCAATTTTAATGTAATTGGGTGTGTTGCCACTGTGTGTGAATCAGTGTTAGGCCACGAAATTGGCTTCAAAACATCATAGGGAATAAAAGAGAGAGCAAACCCTCTACCAAAGCCACCCTCTAGGTAGTCACCGAGCAGCCCACAGAGGTTTTTGTCTTAGAGGATATCAAGAAGATGAGGGTCATGGAGGAGGTTGTTGTCAAGTTCTCGTCCTTCTCGGCAATCTTTATGAAAAAATGTTGGACGGCAATTTTTAAAACTCGGGAGATTAAAGACCTAGAAATAGATTGAGACTAGCGCAATTACTAATGCAACACAAAATGACAAAAACGATGGCTTCACTTCTCAGCGAATGACTCCATATACAAAAACATGCTCCAAGTTGGCACACTCCTTGGCGAGCTCCAAACAAAACCTAGAAGACCTACTGGCTCCGCACAAGCTCCATAGCTCAACAATCGCTTCCTCTCGGCAACACACACTAGCCAATTGCCAAAATGGCAAAACCCAAATGGCAAAAAAGCCCTTTCCAATTGGTGAGAATCTTCTCTTATAGGAGAGGCCTAAAGCTTCAAAAGAGAAAAAAAAAATCCCTCTGGCTCATGCAATCAACTTGAGCCCTTTTTGGCATTTTCATACATTACACACAAGTGGCTAGCTCCATTTAGTATCCTTTGCAAGGCTTGGACACCTCAACTTGTTTCATTTCCATCTCTCCCCCTCTGCATGTGAAGGATCCCTTAGCCAATTCTAGGCGCCCTTTGGTGTGAGCACCCCCCTTCCTCACATGAATCACCCTAAGGGGCAAGGACGGTGCCATCGTTGCTCCCTAGGCTTTTCATCAAAAATATTGGGGACCCTATGGGCACGTGAACCACCCCTTTGTTGGGCTTGCCACATCAACAAACCTGCCGAGCACAACCGTCATCGGGGGTCGCTAACACCATGATGCCTTGCACCATCACCTCCGATCACCAACCCTAACAAAATCTGCCCAGCGTGCCACCACAGTAGCACCTAATGCGCCCACCGTAGCAAAGGAGCACTAAGGCCCCTCTCTCAACTCATTTTTGCCAATGTGAGGTGCCTCACGCTACTCATATACCCTGCTTACTTGGCCCAAGCACGTGCATGTGAGCTAATTTGCATGACACGTGGCAAGTCTTGGTGTGACCACCTCCAAAATCTCCATAAATATCCACAAAAAAACATTCTTTTGAAGGGGATCGGGGAGCACCACAGACTGAGAGTGAGAGAGAGAAGGAGACACACGATGCAGAGATATGGGTGGGGAGACTCAAAGAGTGAGCAGCCCCCTATACACTTATGCTATGTATAAGGTATACAAGTCAGTGGGCGCCCAGACTCTGGGCGGCCGGGCAAGGCACAGACGCCTATACCCCAACAACCTCCCACTTAAAGGCGACTGTGCCTTTAAGCAAGAGAACCTAGTCTAAAGACTACAAAAGCCGAGAGAAAACCGCTCTCAACCGATGCCCACTGGCTGGCTGTGATCGTGTGCATCCGGCTGTCCTGCTCCCGTGTAAGTCCATACACCACCAGACGTACCGCACACGTACTGCAAGTATGTACGCAATACCTGCATATCTCCCTCGTGCACTATGCCATCATCAGTCAACAAACGACTGACAACCCCAACTGCAAATGCTCCCACTGCAGCTACGATATCCGGTCTCAAGATCAGCATCTCATACATGAGACCACCGAATGCCGATGCAATGCTAGCGGGTCTTGCTAGCTCTACGGAGCATGCATCAACATACATATCACTGGCAATAGGCATCTCTGACTGACAAGGCGTGTCAGCCACATGCATCTCCTGACTGTCCGCAAAAGACGCATCAACTTGTCGTGCAACCTCAGAGCAAACCAGCTGCTCTAGGTGTCTGCTGGAAGACATATCCTGCACAACTATATCCCCATGCTCATTGTCGAGCATAGAAAGGAATGACTGCATAATCGCTGACATCTCAGCCTCCTCTGCAATCATCCACTGCAAACATGACCACTCAATCTGCTGTGACTCACTAGAGCTCTCATGCTCTAACTCCGTATGCATAGACTCTTGCACAACGTCCTCCTGTCGTGACTCACTAGAGCAAGACCGCTCTACCTCTCTATCCTGCATAGAAGTATCTCGCACAACTGACTCTCTACTTTGCTCAGTCACTAGCAAAGCATGCATGTCTGACTCTGTCACCTCTCTGTGTGACTGCTCAAGTCGTGCCCCAACTGTGTGCACAACGAGCTCACTACTCTGCACTCCATGCAAAGTACCCTGCAATCCACAAGCAAAAGAGACTCGCCTGCTCTCTCGCTCTCTACCTGGCTGCATGATCACAGAGACAACACCGTCTCTCGCGTGATCCACATGCAATGGGTAACCTGTACCACTCCTGGCACCTCTCGCAATCACTAGCGAACCCAAATGCATCACAAAATCTCGCTCTCGTAGCGAAATCTGACATCCACTATCCCGTAACTGTCTGACTGAGATCAAATCCCGTCTCAGATCTGGCACATAACGCACATGATGCAGGGTAAATCTCATACCACTGGGCAAGGACAAACATACGTCTCCTGTATCCTCAATGTCATACATAACACTATCAGCCATGTGCACACAACCAAGTCTCCCACTAGAAAACGTGCTAAACCACTCACGATGCGACGTGACATGGAAAGTAGCATCTGAATCTAGTAACCAATGTGAAGACAATGTGCAATCCGATATGCAATCCGTAGACATAAGGTCGTCTGAAGACAAGCTAGATGTAAATGTGACATCGCCGTCACAAGCATACTCAGTAACCACTGTACTGATCTCACTAGCATCTGTCATGCCCAAATCTGCATCACGAATCTGTCGCCTCCGTTGTCTCAAACGCCTGAAACATCGACGCCTAATGTGCCCTCTATGTCCACAATGCCAACATGTCAAGTCTCTAAGCCGTCGAGACTTGCGTGTGGGATCAATCTCTCCCATGGACATAGAAGTGGGACTAGACTCCCCTGTAGACATGGATGTCGCGTACATAGCATGTAAACTCTGCCATAAAGCATGAGTTGTAGTCTCCCTCGAGACCTGCCAGTAAACAGACTCAACCAGATGCAAACAAATCGTAGACATGGCTAACTCATCAAGATCCTGCCAATCATCATCACGCATAGAATTGGGCTTCGCCGATAAACCACGCAAGGGTTTATCCTGCCCCAAATCCGCCAATGCAACAAGCATATGTTCCTTCCAAGCAACAAAATCTGCACCATCAAACTGTGTCAGACCATAACGTTGGAAGTCAAATGAAAAATCAGCCATAATGCTCGCAAAAGAGCAACCAACAATGAGTAGCAAATGTCAACCAAATCAGCCCTAAACTGGCTCGAATCGCATCAACAAAAGTCTGCAAATATGGCTGTAAGATATGGCTACAAATCAGCCCCAAAACAGCCCCAAAATTCAGCTCTTAAACAGCTGCATAAACAAGTCACAAATGTGTCCCAAATCAGCCTACAACTGAGCCATACATGGACACCTGCAAAGAGGAAACAATGGCTGAAAATATTGAAGGGGATCGGGGAGCACCACAGACTGAGAGTGAGAGAGAGAAGGAGACACACGATGCAGAGATATGGGTGGGGAGACTCAAAGAGTGAGCAGCCCCCTATACACTTATGCTATGTATAAGGTATACAAGTCAGTGGGCGCCCAGACTCTGGGCGGCCGGGCAAGGCACAGACGCCTATACCCCAACATCTTTTAGCTTCAACCTTGACCATCTGCCATCTATTGCTCAAGGCTCCAATTTTTTATCCATTAAAGCCTTCTCAAACTTGGCATATCGATCTTCAACTTCACCTTCTCTCTCCGCACTTTGACTGCCCCCGACGGTTTCAAACCAAGTGCCCCAAAACGGGAAAAAACTATCAAATTTCCTCTCTCATCAAGTGATCCAAAACTTGGCATGCTATAACTCCACAATCGTAAGCCCGATGGACTAGCCGTTGATTTGTGCTAACTCCATACAGTGCATACTACACCTGCAAACCCCATCAAGCTTCAAAAACCCTCTGATGGCACATTGATCAAGGTAACCAAGCTCGCTTAGAATTGGCCCCTGTCAAAACTACAACTGATCATATCTTCCACCCTGTAGCTCCATTTGATGAGCCGTCTAGATCAGCCCCTTCAACACTTCAAGCACTATACGTTTAACCACCAAACCTACACTTTGAACATCGTCACCTGCCATCCCACTTTGAAGACAAACCTCATCAGATATGCACATCAGTTGCCTCCTGCCTGCCCTACTTGTCTCTTCCACTTGCTTTAATCCCTTGCCATGCACCTACTAGCATACACATCCCTGCATGTGTCATCTTCGATAATCGACGAGCTTTGGTTGTACCATCATTGCCGAACCCCCTTGTTGAACACTCATGGTCAACCACAAAACTGCTTTATTCTCCTATAGACTGCACAAATTGGCAAAAACTGTGAGAAAACCAAAACCATGTGTACAGTTTTATTCTTGCCTAGAAAATCTCAAGTGGGTTGCCCCACCCCTTGCATCACATAGTTTCCTCCTAGGTCAAAAACCTGGTGCTGGTTCCTTCCATCTGCATCCAAGCATCTTCAAATAGAGCACCATCCTGCTCAACAATCACATCAGACATACTTGAACACATACTTGACCCTCTCTCCCAACCATATAAAGTGAGGCTCTCCTAAAAAGAGCATTGTGGTTGATCCAAACACTCCTCCACAACGGCCTTTGCTTGCATAACCCTAGTAGTAGACCATTGCTCATCCACAAGAAACATCTTCTTTGAAAGGGCTAACCCTCGCATCTCTTCTATCCCGGTCCAAGCTCTATCAACAAGCACCTGTGTCTCTTCATCCATGGAAACCTTGGCATCATCAAATCCCCAATCAGACTCACCCTCAAAACATACATGATCCTCAGAACGTGTTTCCCCGATATCATCCATAAACTCCATAGCCAACAACAACTGCTCCTCCCTTTGGTCAGCATCTAACACATTATGAGCACTAAAATGCCCAATTCCTTTGGTTTTTTCTTCATCATCATCCTCTTTTTGACTTGGTAGACCCGCTTGGCTATCCATAGACCCAGCTTCATCCTTCTCCGCACAGCTTTGAACAAACTATATTGCCATAGCATTTTCCATCACTACCTTCATCTGCATGGTCATCAACATGGCACTGCATGCCCTCTCTGATAGCATATCCACCTTGACAAGCTTCGGCACATCAACCTACTCTTCTTTCACGTTGGCTATCACCATGTTATCAGACACCAACAAGGTAGCTTTACCCTTACCAGCAATCAGACTATCTCCTTACAATAGGATGTTGACTCATCCACTCTATCCTCCTTGCTTTTCTCCCAGAAACGTGATCTTGTATGTTCATCACCATCAACACCACATGTTGACTCGTATCAGCATCTAGACCATCCATTTTGGCTTAGCACACTTTCTTCATTCACTTCCAAGTCCTTGGCATATACAACTTGATTGCTCTCTGCTACTTCTTCATACACTTGCTTCAAAAAAATAGGCTTTACCTCTTCATGTTGCTCTTGGATCTTGACATTAGCTACCTCTTCTACACACTAGTTCTTTTTTACAAGGGGCTTATCCTTGTTGAGAAGCTCGTCCACCATTGGCATAGGCACATCACAAATTGGAAACCTCCAAGGAACATAATTGACCATCGGTCTTACCTCAAAAGACTCTTCGCTTCAAAAAACCGGCACCGCCTTCGATTGAACCATAGGACACTTTGCTACTGCTGCAGCAGGCACATAATCCGTAGGCTTTAGCAAGCCCAACTCCAACTTATTCTTGACCTTTTTGCTCTTCACTTTGGCCATATATATCATATCTTCATAGGTATCCACATCTCACTCCACCTTTTTCTTGATCTTGCCCTTATTCGAAGGTCTTATGGATTGTTTCTTACCTTTTTCCCTTGTCTTTGTTGCGCACGAAGCATAAAGGGAAGTTGGCATTGTGTCCTCAATGTGTAGGTATGTCCCAATGCGGGAGAACACATCTTCGTTTGTGGCCTTCTTTGCGAGCTTGACCTTGTGAGGAACGGGAAATAGGTTTTCCACAATGCCATGTTCTTTGAGGGCATCCTTTAGGAGTTGAAAAATAGCCTGATAGGCTTTGGTGCTGATTCCAGCCTCATCACAAGCTTGTTGAACGTCATCATCATTAACCACATTTCTTAATTTACGCATAAGGTCCTTGGTGACTGCATCCTTAATGTGCTTACCTCCAGGTGATTGTAAGATAGAAATAACGTCCTAGGTATTGAGACAACTAGTGAGAAGGTTGACTCGATTATCTTGGCTTGTTCCACCGCATGCCTCCTGGATGAAGTTTCTAGCAACAAATAAACATAAATGTTAGAAAATAGTGTGAAGTAAGAATGCAGCATGCAAGTAAAGACCAAATCACCTTGTGGCTGTAACTCGTCGTTTGCGTGCTCCTCCGGAATGTGCAAGAGTTTCAATGGATGACTACGGGCGTTTGCGTTCCCTTGCACCAAGGGGTGTTTCTTTCAAGTATGTGATAGTGTTGGTAAGCTTCTGGATGTGGGACTCCTTTTCTTGCATTTGTTGTTCAAGACTTTTAACTACCCTCTCCGAAGAGGCAACACTCTCTTGTAATGCCGTCGTCTTGAGGTGAAGAGCTTGACATTCGTGCATCCACATATGCAAAGAAGCACCTGCACCCATACACAGCCGCTTGCAATAGCCTAACAAGCCTGCTTCTCCCCTCCCAAGAAATTGAAGAAATGTGGAAAGGCTATTAAACGGTGGATGGAAGCGGCTTATAGGATCGTAAGGGTACAAATGGCCATCCACCCAAATGTCAACATTGGTCTCACAAGCGGTGCGACGTTCCTGTGATGACCTTTGATCACCTTCACTAGTGGTCTTCGGTGCAAATGCCGTGGGTAAGCGAATATGTATGCTTTTGGTGTGCGGAGTACGTGGTGGTGGAAGCAAACCATTTGTGATGTCCGTGAGCACCATGGAAGCTGTTGCGTGAGGAAGCAAATGATGAAAAGATAGAGGGGGAAGGATAGAGAGGCCGAGCAGGATGGGAGGAGAGACGGAGGGAGGGAGGGGAGGGAGAGATTGGGGAGGAGGAGGAAGGTAGGGGCAGAGAGGGAGAGAGGAGGGAGGAGGATGAGAGAACAAAATGTTTATTACTTTTTGGGGGAAAAGATTTTTGAAAAAATGGACTTTCTAAGCTTGTGGGTTAAAAAATGGGTCAAAAAATGATTGTTGGATATGTATATATGTTGGGAGGGAGTTTTAAGTAAAAAACAAATAAAAATGAAAATTTTTAAAAAAAGTCAAATTTTGACTCTTTTTGACCCACGGAATTGCTGATGTGGACACACCCCTATGCTTCCTTCACTTTAAAAAAGGCTAGAGAGAGAAAGCAACCTTTTAGGTCCACATCCTACATTTGTCTAAAAAAAAGGCTAGAAAAGCCTACTCAAAACTACCTTCTTCAATGCCCTTGCCCCCTAAACCCCACACAACATTAGCTTTAATCCCTAAAAATTAGGATTCCTTACAAGGCCCATGCAAGGTTCATATTTCTCCTAATGATACCAAAACGCACTGGAAGCATTGAGAGACCGCCTCGCCCGCCGTCAACCCGAAGACTACTTCAGCCCATAAAGCTGTGTCAAGGGACGACACAGGCAAGGAGGGGGGGAATGTTAGCAGCAAGCTAACGCGGACACCATTTTTTGGAGTTCTCTTTGTAGAACAATTATTATTTTGATAAATCGGGAATATTGTAAATCCTATTTTCTTGGTAAACTTTGTAATTAATGAGCCGGGGCTACAAGCTTCCAGATTGTATCAACTAGTCAATTCCTAGCTATGGTAGAACTCCAGATTATTACTTTTGACCACCCAAAAACCTTGGCTAAGGTATAAAAGCTAATTTTTGTAAGTTTTTTACAAGTTTTTTGGATAAGAAATACACAGCGTGAGGTAACGGCGCTCACTTCTCTCCTTCTCGCGCTTGCTACTCCCTCTCCGGTTGTTACATTGCGAATGCGTTTGTTGCATTGCAACCGCAGGTAAGAGCTCTACGCATTGACGTAGGCCATTCACAGTATTTCGTAGCTTTTGGCGTCGTCGACCCGCGGCCTAATTTCATCATAATTAGGAATTTACACTTATAAATCAAAAACTAAGCGTAGGCGGGATATTGCGGCATCATTGCTAAGCATTTAGATGCATTCTGAATCGAAAACGACTAGGTCAAAAATCCACTGCTGTTAATAATCGCGCTTTTGGAACTTGGCTTAAAGTGGGATATGAGACCATAGGCATGTGTGCTTAAGTCTTATAAACTTTTCCTAGAAGTTTCGTTACGTTTGAATGTCATTTGATGTTGTAACGGATGTGAATTGTTTGCTGATGAGCGATTGGCTTTTGGTGATTTCAGTCACTTGAGTGTAGCTTGAGTTAGATGCGAGTTGTTAGTTGTTTTTCGAGAGATTGACAACCTCTCGTAGCCTCTATGCACTAGTCAAGTTAGCTTCGTCTCATGGTTTGACAAATTAATCGTGATTCTCGCTAATACTGCAATAAGATAGGATGGTGAGGTTAGACATGCGTCCCACGGCGTGTCATTAAAGCTAAAAAGTCCTAGACTTTCCAACACAATTCGTAGTATTTGGAATAACCCTTGAAGAGGATGCCACCACCTGGTTTGATTCCGTAGAATGTAGAAATTTTGAGTCAATGGAGGAGGTGTTTGACTAATTTATTGAGGAATTCTTGCAAAGAGGAGTAGCCCAAAAAATTGTCTCGCAAATCCAGAAATTCAAGCAGAAAGAAGGTGAATCCGTTCAAAAAGTAGCCTTACGACTGAAGAGATACGTGAAGTTCTATCCAATGGAAGAACTGTCAACCCAGTCAAGGATAATGCTTATCTTATCCAAGGACTGAGGAACGTAGATCTCCAAAAGGACCTACACATGAAAAAGAGCCCCACATTGAATGAGTTGAGAAAAGAAGCTCACACTTAGGACTGTCGGGGCATTTTTTCTCTCACTCGGAGTTTTTTCCCCCCGTGCATTGTATATATGCCCATCATTCTAGGGCTATCTATCTTTCCATTACACACTAAGTAATACACTCTCTGTTGTGTGCCTTGAGCTTCCTTCATCTTCTCCAAGTCGTATGTGTTTTCTTGCAACCCTAATTCCAACAATTGGTATCTGAGCAGGTGTGTCCTCCTGGACTTAGTTGCCAGCAGCTCCAGCACATGTCTGCTCACTTTCTCCTATTTTTGTGCTCATTTCTGCCTCCATATCCCCTGTACCTTAGAACCCTTCTAGGATAAGTTTATAAGACCTAAGCAACATCCCCTGTACGTCCTGGTTCTAAGGATACAGGGGATGTTGAGGATGTTGTAGGTCTTGCTGCAAGGATTGCTTTTGTTAGAGTTGCTTTGCCTATGGTAGAACAAGCTCGTTGGGATGTAAAACATGTGCAGGCTCATGCATTGATTGCGTTGTCTATGAAGCACACTATTACTCCTCACATTCGTTGAGTGAAATTTGCAAAACAGGCTTGGGATATTCTAGCTAGTCTTTATGCAAGTCGCAATGAGGCTAAAATTGCATTGCTGCGTAAAGAGCTGGAGTCAAAGATTATGCATGAGGAAGATGATATGGACACTTTTCTTACTGGGTTAAGGATATCAATGAGCAACTTATTTCTGCAGGTGAAGTCATTTCAGACAGTTCCCTTGTGTAGATTGTTCTTGATGCCTTGCCAGATTCTTACCAGACTTTTGCTAGTACTTGGAGACTTATGACCCAAGGAAATTTTGAAGTTGTCAAGTTTGATGCATTATGCACATTGTTGTTGCAAGAGTCGCTTTTCAAAAAAAAACAAGACTAGACAGTGTGTACTTGAATAGGCCTTTATTGTTGCTCAAAGAAAAGGTGGTAACAGCAATGAAGCCACTTCTTATGGTTCTTCTGCGAGTGGAAAAACACATGTTCCTAATGCTTCTGCTCGCGAAAATTCGTCTAGATATTTTGGTGATAAGGGCAAAAAGAAGATGCCTCAATAGAAACCCCTAAACACCTCAATTGGGAACCCCTAACCCCGCTAAATAAGTGTCCCAATTTTATGCTAAATTTAGGGGGGGGGGGGGGGGGGGGGGGGGTGTGTGTGTGTGTGTGTGTGTGTGTGTGTGTGTGCACCCCTGCTGAGCTTGAGATATATCTCCTAGTTTTGGATGTGCACACGAGCAAGCCACAAGGGCTCCATAGCATAGGGGTTTTACAAAAAAATTGGTATACCCCATGTGGTATTGAGTGCAAGTCTACCCTACCCAAATTGGGTAGTGTGGGCAGACGTGGATTTTCCTTCAATATTGTTAGCTGAGCCCGTTGGGGCTGCAGGAGACTCTTCTCATGCGAGTGATCACACTCTCCTTTACCCAAACGTGAGGCAGCTTATCAAATCACCTTTTGGGACTATTTTTGGCTCCAATGATGTGGGGATCCCATGTCATGCTACCCATGTCACTAGTTAACACCTTGTTGACAGGTCAACCTTTCAACAACGCTTCCACAAAGATTCCATGAAGATTCCTCAAAGATTCTCTAAAGTTTCCAAATAAAGATGCTGATGAAGTGATGAAGACAAAGATGGATGCTGTAATATGAAGATACAAGCTCATGGACATCATCGAATATCCTGTTATTATTATTTTGAGCCATTACGGCCACTTTTGTAATGTTTACGGGAACTTCATATTTTAAGTCGGCAATTGTATCTTGGCCAGAGATGCTTGTTGGATGAGCAAAGCAGCTCACAATGTTGTAATTAAGCTCTATAGAAGCCTAGGGACAAATCAGGTCATTTTGGTCGGACATTAGGTTTTCTAAGGCTTAGTATATAAGCCAAAACCTAAAGCTTTGTAAGAGGACTTCTAATAATCTGATCTTCTGCGTCGTTGGGAGACTATGAGAGAGTGAGAGAGTGTGCGTGTGTGCTACAGGAGCTACGGTGGTCGGAATCGCAAACGGAGAGCAGCAGTGTGTTGCCCACAAGGAGAGCTACGCGTTGATGCTTATATCACGCACGTTCGTCTGTGTTTTGGCAGATTCACCCGCGAGCTACTTTTGGAGTTTCGGTGAGTAACTATTGTCCGTTTTTGTATTTCAGCATATCCACACGATCAGAGCGAGTAGAGCTACACATTAGGCACTTTAGTTTTCGAAAACGTCGACCTGCCATACATCCTATGCGTTTTCTGCACGGAGGGTATTGAGTAGGTTTTTTTTGTCACGGACCTTAGGGAGAGTGGCCTATTGGTGTTGATAGGATATCCCTCAAGTTTCGTAACGTTTCGAGAACGTCTATGGGCTTTTGGCTTGCGGTAGCATCATAGGAGACTCTCACATTCACAGAACCGATGGCATGTACATTTGATATCTCTGTAGGAAGCAGTCATTAGTCGGTCAAGTAGAGGTTGACACCCTTTGCTTGCTTCCACGCGCCTGCGGGTCGAGCTCCGTCATCAGTTGACAATATATGTTAGGTGAGTTCTCGCTATGCTGACGTCCGTCGCGGCATATCCGTCCAACATTGGCGCCACTGCCGGGGACGAGGGCCCTAAGTAGGTGACCGATACTAGTCCTTGAGGATAGAGGTCCCTCTGGCTTGCCATAGTATATTCATTCTTTTAGATAGGATCGGAGAGTGGTGGACTCTTTTGGTCTTAGAGGGAGTCTAGGGAGCGTGTGCCTGGCCTAGATCCTTCATCTTAGGTAGTATTAGGTAGTAGTAGGTTGTGGTGTAGAGAGTAGGAGTTGGAGTGGTAGATGTGGTGGTAGGTTGACTTGAGAGTCCATGTGAGGCTAGGAAGCAACCAAGACATCAAAATCACCATCTCACATTGATGAGTAGGAGTAGGGTAAGTAGGATATCTTGATTGCTGATGTAGAGTACTTTATGCATGTCTTATTTGTTGTTAGGCTCATCAGAGAAGTGGAAAATTCTAAGTAGGAAAGACGGTAAATTGTGTTTGGAAGTTGATTTGAAGTCCAAAAGTTTATGTGATTATTGTTGAGATCTCTACAGAGCATAGGGAGTACTACTGCCAGAAAAAATTTGCATTTTAAGACAGTAGACATCCTACGTGTAGGATGTCTCCAGGGTACTTTTGGCAGGGAATTTGGGAAAATTGAGGGTACCAGTGGGTTCAGAGGGTAGCTTTTACCCTAGTAACATATTGACTTGGGTGTTTTTCCCTATTTTTGTTGACCAAAAGCCAAAAGGCGGAGTCAGAAAACGTGAAATTTCAGAAAAGGCTTAAATTGAGTGATTTTTGCATGTTTTTGCAATTGTGAAGCATACTTGCACTTGCTGAGAGCATAAGGAAGCATTAGGGACACTTCAGTCTGGAAAAATAAGTAGTAGACATCCTACGCGTAGGATGTCTACAGGGTGATCTGGGCATTTTTTTTTTAAAATCTGAGGTTACCAGTGTGTTTAGAAGGTAGGTTGTACCCTATTTTCACCTGGAAAGTGGAAATTTGACCAAATTTTGACAGATCAAAGCCAAAAGACGAGAATTGCCAGACATCCTACCTAAATTGTGTCCAAGGCCTAATTTTGAGACCAAACCATAGGATGACTCCAAAGGCATGTTCTAAATGTTGTCTTGAGTGCATGTGATAAATTTCATCTCATTTGGGTCAGTGAAAGTGAAGATTGAACAGCTTTAGCATTTTTTACTGAAAAAGGCAAGAATAGCTAGTTTTGGGGTCTTTTGACATCCAAACTCAAATCTAAGCATACCAGTGTGTTGCTGAAGACTAGGGGAATCTTTGGTCTAAGTTTGGGTTCATTCTGGGCAAAAAGACATCCTACACGTAGGATGTCTACTGCATGATTTTGAGACCAAAATTCTACTGTGACCATACCATGCTGTCATATAGCCTTAGATAAGCCTCCTAGGCAAATTTGGTCCAATTTGGAGTTGATTTGACTTGGGAATTCATCAGAACAGACATCAGGCTTTTGGAACAGATTCTTGATCATTTAACCAACCTATAGGTGTCAGAATCAAAAAGTAAAAATAGCTGTGAGTTTAGCACATCAAGGGGAAGCTACAGTGCAAGTTTGAGCTAAAACATAGCAAAAAGACATCCTACGCGTAGGATGTCTCCAGGGTCATAAAGTGGTCAAAATTCTACTTTAGCCATATAGGGAGGTTCTAAGTGTCTCAAGGATTTCAGAACTTTTTCAAAAGTGAATTTGGACCTTGTTTGGCCTATTTACCAGGCAAAGACAAGAATTGTCAGACATCTTACTCTTGGAGTGCACTAGAAGCTTATGCAGCCCAAATCTTGACCTATTGGCATCCAAATTCAAATCTAAGCATACCATTGAGTTGTTGAGCCCTAGGAGAATCTTGGGATCAAGTTTGGACAAAATCTGAGCAGTTAGACATCATACGCGTAGGATGTCTCCAGCTTGATTTAGGACTCCAAACCAACCTATGAGCACACCACTATGATCAGCACATCAAGGAGAAACTGGGGTGAAAATTTCAAGTCATTCTGAGCAAAAAGACATCCTACGCGTAGGATGTCTCAAGGCCATTTTTAGGTCCAAATAAAATTCTGAGCATACCATTGTGTTGCTGGACTCAAGGGGAGACTCTGGACCAAATTTTGTTCAATTCTGAGCATATAGACATCCTACGCGTAGGATGTCTCCGGGCCAGTTTTAGGGTCCAACTGTAATTTTGACCATATAAGAGTGTTCACAGTGTCACAGAGATCCCAAATCTTCTTTTAAAATTGAATTTGGACTCATTTTGACCATTCTAAACTGCATTCCACTATTTTGGCCATAACTTTCACAAACGGTATCGGATTGGAAAAGTTTTTATCTCAAAACGTAGCCTGACAACGACTCTACAGATCCTAGAGCAAAACTTGAACTAAATGCATGCCTACGGCAACCATTTAGTTCAACTTTGGAAAAAAAAACATCGTTTAAGGCCTCAAAATGCATCCGAAAGTCAGGAGTGTCTAAAACCGATAGTTCGAAAGAATTGTGAGAAAACGGTCATGGTTTTAAAGACTGCTAAGTTAGCAGATTAAAATTATCTTTTGGGAAAACCATTGGTCACCCGCGGAAAGGTGTAAAAGTTAACTACGGCCTAGTGTAAAATTTGAGCTTCCATACACAAATCTGGTAGCAGTAAGACCATACACAAGGACTCTTGATTTTGCAACAACATTCGCAAGTTTTGGAGAACTTTAACACAAGATTTTTGCTAGCAAATCACTGCGACTTGTGCATAATTCTCTTGTGCTAGCTTAAGTTTAGTTCAGCTAAAAGCGAACTTGAAAGTCACTTCCGATCTCAAGGAACAAGTGTGGCCGTCAAAGGTACATCAAGAATTTTTGCATTCATAGTGAAAAAGTTTGCCAGCTAAATAGAATTTTGCAGATTCTGTGCTAAAGTGAACATAGGTTAGCTCGACTCAAGAATCGCTACAAAGGGAGCAGTCGTTGCAGTATAGTGGTAAGTTGCATAACTTATCACAGTGCTTCCACTAGATCGAGGCCTGCTAAAAAGCTCTAGGCAAAGCAAGCAGCATGCAAGACAATATCAACCTTGGCAAGCAAGGGAGCTAAGAATTTCAAGCAGTTCAAGCAAAGCCTAGTTCAGAAAACTCAGAGATTAGGGAATCCACAAAAGCTGAAGGACCTCAAGCAAAAAAAACCAACACAAGGGTGCTAATAATTTTTATTAGCATTGAGGCAAGCAATTAGAGCTATCACGGAACAGGTACAACAAGGGAGTCAAGACGAAAGCAATGGCGTCTCAAAGGAATCAGACCAGTCAGGAAGAAGCTTCAAGTACATCCACAGAAATTACAAGAGAGCAAATTTGGATCTATCTGATTGGATATTACAAAGGACTGCCATGCTATGAGGATGACAATTGGAATTTGTACATCAAGACAAAGAAAGATACAGAGGAAACTTGGACATCTCAAAATGTGGAAGTTGAAACAGCGAAGAATGTACTACACCCACATCTAGATTTCATGGAAGACTGTCTGGGATCAATTTACATGAGGCATGGAAAATACATCGACAATGAGATAGAAATGTTGTACAAGAATCAACTTACAGAACTCTATGCATATCCTCCAAGTATTTTTCTGTACAAAGCACAAGATGGAAAACGGAAAATTGGTACCCTCTATGGAGACAAAGACGGTCGATATTACAGGGCTGTCACAAGTCATGAAGTTCCTGTAGAAAACAATCATTATTTTGTAGCAGAAGCGTTTGGCTCAAGAGGAGAAGACTACATGTCTAAAGGTGGTAATGTATACCATCTCGTCATGGGTTTACCTCTAACTACGCACTTGGAAGCGTTAACAACGACAGCTGTCAATACACAAATGAGTGACACACCACATGACACACAATAAGGCACAACACAAGGCACAACATGGAAAGACATGACACAAGTCTCGTGCACCGCACTAGCACAAGACAAAGCTCAAACACACCAAATTGCACAAACAGGGAATGCGTCGGAAGTACTCGCTATGAAGATAGCACAACTTCAAAAAGAACTAGCTCGGTCTCTAGAGCTACTTAACAAAGCACAAGAAGTCATATCATCAGGCATTAAACAGATGCCAACATCAGATATGAAACCCTCTCGGATGGGGGGAGTTCAAACTCAACAAAGAGACCCTATATCTTGCAGAGTGGGATTAAGAAGTCCAGCATTACAAGAAGCAGTGTCCTTTTCAAGAACCCAAGTGGAATTTCAAGAAGCATTGGAAGATGCCGAGCCGGAGGAGAGACCACTGGAAATTCACAATGCCCAATGTAGAAGGTCAGGATGTCATTGTGGTCGACAAATACGATAGGCACTATGAAATAGCCGATGTGAAAAATATAGATGAGTTTAGCAATTGTGGGCAACCTGTAAGTCACATACTCGGACCCCATCCAAAAGCACCATCAAGGGAAACGGAAAACAAAGATTCGGTTCAATCTTCACCCTCGGTGCAGAACTCGCCAAAATCAACTCGGAGACATAGCCCTAAGGCTATGCAAAAGCCCCATGTCAAAGACCATATACTGAGGGAAGAATTAGCATTACAACTGCTAGAAAGCATGGATAGTGATTTGATCTTGTATGCAAGCAATAATGGAAGTTATTTTCAGCTTCTCAAGGACAAGACGATGAAGGATAAAGAGACAAAGCCAGTGGATACACCTAAGTCAGTCGTAATCTACAGGTTCATGCATGCAAAGAAGAGGTCATATCTGTATCTAGATACCACAAGAAACCATTATCAGCAGTATTATGGAGAGATGCCTCGTCCAAAGGGTGCACATGTTGAGATAACAACATATTGCGACCAATGTGCCATTGGTCATTTAGTGAAGGACTGCCCAACAAAGCTCTACATGGAAAAGAAGAAGCACCAAGCCAAAAGCAAAGTTCAGACAGTGACAACAAGGGAACGGAAGAAAGAATCCCCAACAAGATCTCCGGAAAAGAAGCAGATCTTGTCGCAGAGCACAAAAGATAGGCTCAAGACACAGTTGCTTGAAGTCAAGGGTGTCAACGAAATTATCATAGATAATCAGGATTTCAAAAAAGATCAATTGAATCAGCTGATTCAAGATCGTTTAAGGAACCTTAGTGAGGACAAGTCAAAGCATCCACAAGGTGATGAAAATGAAGCTCGCAGTTCAAGGTTCGAGAGCAAAAGAAGCCAAGATTATGACCATAGTGAGCCAACACAAGAAGAGGTGGCAGAGGTAACAAAATTCTTAGTGCCACATCACAAGTGGAAGACATGCAAATAGAGTCAATGGATGAAGCTGAAAGTCTACCAAATAAATTTTCTATTGTGGACTCTTCATTGGTGATTGAACAAATGAAAGAGTATGAGAAGCTAAAAGAAGATGTAACTGAAGACATAAAATGCACAGAAGAAAGGGAAATGACCGAGTCCAAGATTGACTACCAAGGACAAGAAATACAGGATATGAATGAATATTTTCGAGAAGAGACTCTACAAAAACCCATGGAACAATGGAAACCAAAGGCCACGGCGACCATTGCATCAGAAGAAGAGAGTCAACCTCAACATCCTGCTACACAAACTTCAAAAGATTTCCAAAAAGAAAAGTCACCATTGAACTACCTTCAAGTGCTAGAAGCAATAAATAGTGACAAAGAGCTTCTGAAATCAAGAGTCAAGGCGTCACAGTCAGAAACTAGCAATGAAGACCAACAAGCTGATCAGGCTATAGACCTTCCCCAAAGCTATAGATAAGAAAATAGTAAGCACTTGGGACATGCTACAACCAGTCAAATGACAAAGAATTTCAACATACAAGAGGATGACAAAGCTTCCAAGGCACAAAAGTCCAAGACAAGTACCAAAAGCAAAGAGGACATCAGCTACTTGGCAGCCAACAAGAAGATTAAATTCTCATTGGATGTGCATGAGAAACTGAAATTCAATTTTACAGCAGAGATAGATTGCACTGCCACGACTAATTTCATGTCTTATGGGCTATGGTTACTTCTAGGTAAGCCAGAACTGTATGAAATTCAGGTAGTACAGGTTCCTATATCACATGGAATAGCTGTCACAAGTTTAGGGATTGCAGAAGCTACCCTTAAACTACGGTCAAAGGTAATCAAAGACAAATTCCTAGTGGTGGATTCCTTCAAAATGAGTACACATTTGATTTTGTCCAAGCACTGGGCAAAAACATTGGCAGAGGAACCTGAATTTTCAACAATGGTTATCACGACTAGCTCTCAAAAAATCCAGCCTACTACTGCTCCAAGATTATCGGCTTCCGACAAAGGCAAAGCCAAAATGAGCCCACAAATGCCCTACCAACAGAAGCAGCCCCTTAAATCAGAGTCTTCAATCCAGCCCCGAAAAGTTCAAGACAGAGCTTCAACATCAACTGACCATATGCTTCCACATGAAAGACAGACTCCAAAGAAAGTCTTTCAACCAAAATACCCTACACTGCGAGATCATCGTCGACAAAAATCTTCAAAGGTCTACATTAAAGTAGAAGAAATAAAGGTCAAGGATCCAAGATGGATAAATGATCCTAGCCAATTGACGAAAGGTAAACACATGGGATGGATAGCCTCCCACTACAGCTTAGCAGAGCAAGGCTATTATGAGGGTCAAAAGAAACTTTGGTTACCAAAACTACAGACCTCGGCTTATGTGGTGGATAAAGGTTTCAAAAAGCGTCCCCAAAAGCAACAAAGCTCATATTTATATCGCCAAAGGAAACCAACCAACAAGGCTCGCCAAAGGGATGCAGGAAATTTCAAATCCAACTGGCCTTCATACCAACATAGGACTTCATCGATAAATAATCCCAAAAATGGCACTCTTGTACATCTCAATACGACATCAAAAACATCATGGGAAGTGCCATCTACAATTCTTCAAGCACAAGGTTACTATCAAGGAAATCGGAGAATCTGGCTACCAAAGATGCCAGGTAAACATTCTTCAATTAGACGACTTCAGCTTGAAGATAATTGCAATTTCACGGAAGGCAAAACCAAGGACAATGTCACAGTCAAGGCAAAGGATATCTGCAGAGACACGCTAATCACACGATGCAGATACAAATGGGTGCCAAAAGAACAACACATAACGAAGAAGATTGAAGTCATCTCTAGCTCTCAAGAAATGTCAAGACATGATAGACAAAGTGTTAGGGAGAATGGAGCAAGCCAATCTTCTCAACCAAGGGACCAACAACAACAAAAAGAAATTTTGACAACCAAGGTCACCCAGGTATGGCAAAAGAAACCAATATTGCTAGTATGGTCCTTTACAAATCCTCTCTTCGAGGATGGGAGTTTTGAATTTCAAAACCAATTCTTGGTCGAAAGCTCCCGAGAGTAAGTCAAGTCGCCATAAAAATCATGGCATAAGAGTCAAGAGTCGAGCAGCTAAGCCACTAAATGAGCAAGCGTCAGACCCAAGCTTCATGTCTTAATATTTTTTTGTGGTCTATGAGTCTAGGTATTTAGATAGTTCAAGTTGAAAGAGTTGAGCATATTGTAAAATGAGGTCGCTCATGCTGGATAGGTGAGCATAAGAGTCGAAGTCTACTATTTTAAATGGTGGAATGGCGGAGTAGTCGAGAAAACACTCACGCACATGAACACAATGAGGAGAGTGGAAAAAACCTCGTCGACAAAAACCCTTCTTGTGAGTAACGGCAACTCTTGAAGTCAAATATATTTTTGCTTCTCTAGCTACGTTCACTCCTGGAAGCACCCATTCAAACTCCTCTCGCACCGCATATTGTTTCCCATGCATCTATCTGTGCAAGCATATACAATGTCCCATCATTGGACATTTGCATTTGACACGATTTGTGTTCCACCCATGCACTTACACAACAGGTTTCATAAGCATTTGCTCAATAACAACGACTCTGACTTCAAGCTACTAACACTTATCCAATGTATATACAGTCAATAATAGTAGCCATACGGCCATAAGTACTTTAACTCAACAAAACTCGGTTACATCAAACATAAGTACATATAGCCTCACATTTAATGGTGACTAAAGGCATTTTTTTCCACTGGGTTTTTCCCTTTAGTACTATCCAGGTATCCAAGACCTTCATTTTGTAATATACGCCACATTTTATTTTTACTATTTTATTTTTCTTATAAAAACACAGAAAAGCAGACCAACGACATCCCCAAACAACTACATGCTCATCAACTAGAAGATCAAAGGGGAATGGCCCATAAAAAATTCAAAAAGGCTTCAAGTTTACAGGTACACATGCAGGATGACACCCAAAGAACAAGCAATACAGAGCTGCCACGGTAAAGACTTGCTGCAATAGATTGGTTGTTGTAGCGTGAATAAGTTGAGTGAGGTTTGTAACTCTACAACATACAGAGCATCTGGTAGAAGCAACTGCAACAACAAAAGCTTCAACCAACACCAAAACATGAAGCACTCGTCAAGGCCACTGCAGACATAGGGTCTTGTCGGGGACGACAAGACTTCGGAGGGGGAGAGTGTTGACAGGTCAACCTTTCAACAACGCTTCCACAAAGATTCCATGAAGATTCCTCAAAGATTCTCTAAAGTTTCCAAATAAAGATGTTGATGAAGTGATGAAGACGAAGATGGATGTTGTAATATAAAGATACAAGCTCATGGACATCATCGAATATCCCTTTATTATTATTTTGAGCCATTACGGCCACTTTTGTAATGTTTACGGGAACTTCATATTTTCCATGCAATCAGAGCGAGTAGAGCTACACATTAGGCACTTTAGTTTTCGAAAACGTCGACCTGCAAAAACCGGCCAGACATCCTACGTGTTTTCTGCACGGAGGGTATTGAGTAGGTTTTTTTGGTCACGGACCTTAGGGCGAGTGGCCTATTGGTGTTGATAGGATATCCCTCAAGTTTCGTAACATTTGGAGAACATCTAATGGGCTTTTGGCTTGCGGTAGCATCATAGGAGACTCTCACATTCACAGAACCGATGGCATGTAGATTTGATATCTCTGTAGGAAGTAGTCATTAGTCGGTCGAGTAGAGGTTGACACCCTTTGCTTACTTCCATGCGCCTGCGGGTTGAGCTCCGTCCTCAGTTGACATTATATGTTAGGTGAGTTCTCGCTATGCTGACGTCCGTCGCGGCGTATCCATCCAACACACCTCCTTGGGGGAGGTGGGATCAACAGCTCACGATCACGAGTTGATCATGACCATTGAATTGCCTAGGGAATGCAAAATATTCCCACGTTTTTGGATCTTATGCTTGAACCCGTTCCCCCTCTCCCGCTTGGGATTGAGTAACCACTAAGCTATCACGTACTCATTGAAAGGTGTGTGTGTGTGTTTCCAGATTGCATCTTCATGGATAAGTTCACATCTAGTTCACACTTTGTTCACATTAAGTTCACACCAAATTTGGTGTGGTGTACATACCCTCCCAAGTTCACACAAAGCTCATACTTAGTTCACATTGAGTTCACACCAAATTTGGTGTGGTGCACATACCTCTTGATTTCACACCTAGTTCAAAAAGCGATCAGACGGCCTGGATTGCACCCACCTTGGGATGCCTAATGTATTCCATTGATCCCAAAGGCATGTCAATTAGTGATGAGGCCGTGCTACCCCTCACTAGCACCACTCTCCAAGGGTACCTTCCCACCTGAGAAGATCCTCAGTTCAAGCTAAGAGAATCCTAAGCCCCTACAAGGGTTGCTTCCTACGAAGGATTCCCCGAGCGTACAAATGTTTTTTAAGCCTCCCCTAGGGGTGTTGTCCCTGTGGAATTTTCAATATCAAAAAAATATTTCCCGTGCTACAAAAGTGACCGAATCATCACAAATAACTACATTAAATCCATTCAAAGGGTGTTCTTTGTTCGAGCTTCAACAAACAAATCTTCTTTCAAGCTTCATCAAATCTCCAAGACTTTGAGCTTCAATTCCGAACTTTAAAGGCTTCCCCAAGCAATCAAAGAAGGAATTTTTTTCTCAAAGCTTCATCGAGAATTTGCTCAAAGAATAACTTCAAAGGTGGATTTTCAAAAGGCAAAAAGAACTTGAAATGCAACCATCCATCGAGGGCATTCAAAGGAAGCACTAAAATGTATGCTCAAATTATCATTTATGGAGATGCTATCATCTTGTGCATGTGTAAGGAGACATACAATGTTCTTGGTAGCCTCCAAGTGATAAGACCATTCCAACAAGCACCATGAGAGAGAAGAAAAAGCTATCTTCAAGGGGAGGAGCACGATCACCATCAACCTACACTACATCTAGTTTTTCATGCACCGCATCTAGTCTTTTATCACATGAAGGTATCAAGAAATGCTATGAGTGTAGATATCTTGGACACTTAGCAAAGGATTGCTCAAAGATGAAAGCATGTAGCAGTAGTAGTAGCATCCAAATAGCAGCATTGTAGAAGAGGAGAATATGAAGCCAACGTCCCGTGACTTGGAAATGATAGTGGCAACTTGTATATGGTCATTCCCAGCCTCATTTTGGAGTCGTCTTGGTAGATAGTTCGGTCTATGGTGGACAGCTTGGTCCTAGGAGACTCGTGTTCGAGGGGAGGTGCTTTTAGCCTTCATGGCATCATAATCCAAAGACTCATTAGAACAGGTTGTCTTGGATTAAGGGTTTGCAAATTGAGCCAGGGTAGCACCAGGCTGCTAGGTGTAGGAAAAATGAGAAGGAATATCTTCTAAATGCACAGGAATGGATTACAAGATACTCTGAAAACTTTTAAATGATAGCTAGCATGATTAAGCTTGAAATCATAAGACCATCATAAGATTTAGTTACTCAATTTTCACAAGCATGAGGAAGCACGAGAGTAAATATCCAAGCTTGAGAGAAATTGAATTTACCCTCTATAGATGTAGGGAATTACACAGCTTGGGAAGTTTGATTGGGTTCAAGCTAGGAGTTTAGGACATGGGGTTTGAATTCGATGACTTAGTTAAGTCTATGTAGGTTTAATTGGGGAAGAGACAAAGTAACGAATTGTATCTTAAAGATAACCAAGCATATGAGCTTGGCAAAGATGAGAGAGAATAATTTCCTTAATGAAAATCAAGCTATGGCTCAAGAGAGAGCGAGATATTAACTGGATATGGAGCTCGAGGGAGAATGTATGAGAGCTATAATAAAGGAAGTGAGAGAGAGAGAGAGAGAGAGAGAGAGAGAGAGAGAGAGAGAGAGAGAGAGAGAGAGAGAGAAACTATATATCTATATGACTTTTAAGAGCTTTGGAATTTGAGAGCATGTAGCTTGATTCCTAGTGTGAGTGATCTTAGAGCGAGGGAGATACAAAACGATTGGGTATGAGGAAGAAAGATAGGAATAGATAGTGAGAGAGCAATAAGGCTGAGCTTGGTTATCTTGAGAGCTTGAAGGCTATGAAGCTTCGGCCGTTTTACTCACACCATCACAAACACAAGAAAAAATCGAACCTTTTTGAAAGCAAGGGCATCCCACAGAAACTTTTCGGGACCTCAAGCACCAAACCATCTCCCTCACTATAAGAGGAAAAATTGAGAACCGACGTTATTAACATGAATTAACAAATGAAAATGGAGAGAGAAAACATGTGTCGGTGGTAATAGAGTGGCAATAGGCACGGCAATGGTTTGTCAGCAATAGACACGGTAATAGTTGCAGATATATATCTGTGACTATCATCGCATCTATCACCGTGAATACTACGGCTATACGGTGTTTCAAAAATAAAGGTGGTCATTTGAGCCACCCAATTTTGGGTGGCCCAAGTGAGCACCTTTACTTTTTACCTGCATAAAATATATCAAACCTCAACTGCATTTTGAAAAGTGTATTGAAAAAATAAGCAATAAACTTTAAATATACCTTACCTTGACAATTCAAAGTACCAAAAAGAAATATTTTTAAAAATTACAAATAAGATCAAAATTTTAGTTGAGTTGTTATATACATGTACTCATAGAGTTTTTTTTGTGCCACATTTGTACTTTAAAAGAAGACTACAAAAAAATGATATATTTGTCCAAGTCATCTTCCTCCTCCTCCTCCTCATCCACAGGTATATATGTTTGATCACCCTAACTCTACATTAACTAAAACCAAATTAAAAAAATTAATAACTCAAAACAATTAATACAATATAATTTGTCCACACTTACCACCTATATAGATCCAACTGTTGAGTTGAGTTGCTCGCGAGAAATGTGATGGTTTTTCAACAACCATTGCCAAGTATCGAATTCTCTGTGCCGCTCTTGATACTTGACCATCTCTCTGGTTGGGCGGCTTGTTGGGGTAAAGCCCCATGTGGCCAGTTAGGCCAAGTGCCCACCCACTATACTTATTCATTATGTACATAATAGAATAAGGAGGCTCACACGTACATAGTGAGTTTTAGTCCCTGCAAACACAAGGTCTCCTCTTCTCCTCTCTTCTCCATTGCTGCACACACACACACACACACACACACACACACACACTCTTGCTCGCACACTTCAACCGGTATCAGCGGTCAGGGAGCTCAGCAGGGAGGCAAACCGAGAAGCAGCAAAAACTAAAGCAGTTTTTGCAGATTTGTTTAGGCCTACCAAAACATCTTCATTCAAGGCAATTCCTCCCATTCCTGACCGGTTTTTGGTCCTCTTTAACTTTGCAGAAGAAAGTTTTCTCAAAATCTTCACCACTTTTTAGATATGTCACTCAGACTATCTGCACATCTAGGATACACAGCTATAGATTTTTACAGATCTATTTCGACTTGTAAAAACAGCACATTTTAGGTCCATTCCCTCAATTTCCAACGGTTTTCGCGTGGTCTACAACTTTGCGAAAGGAAATTTTTGCAAATTATTAACAGTTTGGGAGATATGGGCTAACCAGCTCTACAGGGTATTCGAAAAGTTGAAGATTATGTATGCCTATTGTGGTGATTTGCTACATTCAGAGAGCTCGGATTGAGCTTTGTCATTCTCTTGTTTTGCACATTGATGTTTTTCTCTGAGTGAAGAGAGTGTGGGTTGAGATTTTCAACAAATATATACACATATGTTGAGAACACTTTGTGGATGTATGCATTCTTGTGGACTATCAGGATTCGAGAGTCGAATTCATCACAGGTTATGTACATTGACTTGTGCAATTAAGCAGATTTCAAGAGTGTGGCGCACAGATTTGCAGAGAGTTTTGCAAGCATTTTTAGCATGATTGTGAGATGAATTTTCAGCTGATTTGGATGCTCATTTGCTACACATTTGGTACATGCTTGATGTCGTTTATATTGCCATGTGGATGCACATGATGTGCACTTTTCGGTGGATGATAATCTTTCCCTTGCAATGGCATATGTGGGCTGATTTTCAGCTGTTTTGAGCATCAATTTGTGTCATATTTTGGTTGGTTTGCATCCAAGTTTATGCTAGTATATGCCTCGCTTGTAGAGTGCAGTTGATGCACTTCGTGTTTCGGATTATAGGATTGTTTTCCAAGTTTACAGAGTTGAGACTTTGGGGCAGCTCGTGTATGCTAAAATGCGGATTTTGCGCATGATTTTCTCATGGTTTTGAGCATGTTTATGGCATGTATGATTATTATGGTTAGATAGCCAAATACTGCAAAAACTCTGCCGGATTTTTCTTACGAGTTTATTTGTTTATGCGCATGGTTTACAATCGTGTTTTAATTGCATTTGGCACTCAGTGGTTGCTTTGCCATAGTGTTTTGGCATCACATTGTGAGAGTGTTTGCTCACCGGATTATGTCATTTGACATACATGTGGTAATCTCTTCAGGAGGGAGATTGTTGATGATAGTTTCATCGATTACCACAGAGTGCTCTTGGATTAGAGCGGGTGTTTTGGCATCATTTGAGCGGTTTTGCTCATTTTGTTTCGTTACATTGATCTCCATATTTGCTGATACTTCTCTTAGATAGCTTATGCCAGTTTATGTTGTATTTTGATAGTATTTGGTGTATGAGTTATCCAGGCTTTGGCTATTGTCAGTTGATCGATTTATGATTGGTCTTGTCACAGGTTATCGCCATGGATTTGGCATGTACATCATTATCAGGGTTTGTACTTTTCCATACAAAGTTTGATGGTTCAAACTTTGAGCATTAGAAAGTAGGTATGCATGATGCATTGACTCAGTTGGGCCAAGTGTTGCCAAAGTCTATGACTGATGATGAGTGGGAGGACTTAGATGAGCTTGCATGTTCGACGATCATGTTACACCTTGGTGAGACTGTCCATCGCATTGGTTTGGATGCATGTACAGCTAGAGAGTTAATATGGCAAAGATTGTGCAATGCTTTTGGCACAAATGAGTCTAGAGAGATGCCTACAGTCAAAGGACGATCTTGCAGACATAGAGATGTTGTGTGTTGGCATTGTAGTCATACAGGGCATGTATGTAGGCGTTGTCTTTGGTAGATGAGATAGCATAGGAGACAACACACGAGGGATGCTATCAACTTTGGATGATGTGGGAGCAGATGTAGCGTATGTGGCTACGCATGACGGAGATGTCGCCTTTGCTTCCATGTTTACTCTTGACTTTCTTATGTCAGTTTTTGACGACACATTACTTTCACATTGGATACTAGATGTGAATGCTAGATTTCATGTCACACCGAGTCGTGAGTAGTTTAGCACATATGCTAGTGGTATGCTTGGACATGTGTGTCTATGTGGGACAGGTGTCTAACCTCACTCTTATCTTATTGCAGACATAGTGAGAACCACGAATATAATTGTCAATCCATGGGATAAAGCTGACTCGACTAGTGCATAGAGGCTACAAGAGGTTGTCAATCTCTTGGAAAACAACAAACAACTCGCATCTAACTCAAGCTACACTCAAATGACTGAAATCACCAAAAGCTAATCGCTCATCGACAAACAAATCACATATGTTATAGCATCAAATAACATCCAAACGTTACAAAACTTCTAGGATATGTTTATAAGACCTAAGCGCACCTGCTTATGGTCTCAAATTTCACTTTAGGTCAAGTGCAAAAATCACGATTATTAACAGCAGTGAGTTTTTGACCTAGTCATTTTCAACCCAAAGTGCATCTAAATGCTTAGCAATGATGCCCCAATACCCTGCCAATACTTAGTTTATGGTTTTAAAGCTTAAATTTCTACTCATGATGAAATTAGGCCGCAAGTCGGTGACGCCAAAAGCTACGGATTACCATGAAATGCTTACATCAATGTGTAGAGCTCTTACATGCGGTTGTAACACAACAGACTGCACTAATGCAATGTGACAACCGGGGAGGAAGTAGGAAGCGCGAGAAGGAGAGAAAGCGTCGTTAGCTCACGCTGTGTTTGTATTATCCAAAACTTATAAAAAACTTACAAAATTTGGCTTTTATACCTTAGCCAAGGTTTTTGGTGGTCAAAACTATCTAGGAGCTCTAACTAAAGACAGGTTGATACAATCTAAAAGCTTGTAGCCCCTGCTCATCAATTACAATGTTTATCTAGAAAGTAAGAGTTATAATATTCCTGATTCATCAAAATAATAAGTGTTTTTACAATAAAAGCTTCGAAAAATGGTATCCGAGTTAGTTTGCTGCTAACATTCCCCCCCTCCTAGACTATGTCGTCCCTTGACACAGCTTCATGGATTAAAGTAGTCTACGGGTTGACGACTGACGAGGCGGTCTTTAAGTGCATGTAAGGCTTTCTCATATCTGATTCTTCTTTCTTTGTCAAGAACCTGCAAGAACTGCATGGTGACCCTGTTTTTAAGCTCAATGGCTGAATAGCCAACAAATCTGGATGTGAGGTTGCTTATCATTGGCCTAAATATCTTTGTTTTGTCAAGTGAAGAAACCTGTACAAAATGCTTCCTCAAACGCCAACATATTGCTTGAGGGCAGAAACATGCATCGGGCGTAGAAGCCATAAAGGACTTCTTCAGAAGGCTGACCACTTAAGTCATAGCAGAGGCCCTTATTGCCTTCGAGGAACGACATCCATGGAGCTCCTGCTTGCACTCGCTCATGAAAGGCTTGAATACATGTGAGCGCATTCTTCATTAGGAGAAATATGAACCTTGGATGGGCCTTGTAAGGAATCCTAATTTTTAGGGATTAAGGCTAATGTTGTGTGGGGTTTAGGGGGCAAGGACATTGAAGAAGGTAGTTTTGAGTAGGCTTTTCTAGCCTTTTTTTTAGACAAATGTAGGATGTGGACCTAAAAGGTTGCTTTCTCTCTCTAGCTTTTTTTAAAGTGAAGGAAGCATAGGGGTGTGTCCACATCAGCAATTCCGTGGGTCAAAAAGAGTCAAAATTTGACTTTTTTTTAAATTTTCATTTTTATTTGTTTTTTACTTAAAACTCCCTCCCAACATATATACATATCCAAAAATCATTTTTTGACCCATTTTTTAACCCACAAGCTTAGAAAGTCCATTTTTTCAAAAATCTTTTCCCCCAAAAAGTAATAAACATTTTGTTCTCTCATCCTCCTCCCTCCTCCCTCCTCCCTCCTCTCTCCTCTCTCCCTCTCCCTCTCCTCTCCCTCTCTGCCCCTACCTTCCTCCTCCTCCCCAATCTCTCCCTCCCCTCCCTCCCTCCTTCTCTCCTCCCATCCTGCTCGGCCTCTCTACTCTTCCCCCTCTATCTTTTCATCATTTGCTTCCTCACGCAACAGCTTCCATGGTGCTCACGGACATCACAAATGGTTTGCTTCCACCACCACGTACTCCGCACACCAAAATCATACATATTCGCTTACCCACGGCATTTGCACCGAAGACCACTAGTGAAGGTGATCAAAGGTCATCACAGGAACGTCGCACCGCTTGTGAGACCAATGTTGACATTTGGGTGGATGGCCATTTGTACCCTTACGATCCTATAAGCCGCTTCCATCCACCGTTTAATAGCCTTTCCACATTTCTTCAATTTCTTGGGAGGGGAGAAGCAGGCTTGTTAGGCTATTGCAAGCGGCTGTGTATGGGTGCAGGTGCTTCTTTGCATATGTGGATGCACGAATGTCAAGCTCTTCACCTCAAGACGACGGCATTACAAGAGAGTGTTGCCTCTTCGGAGAGGGTAGTTAAAAGTCTTGAACAACAAATGCAAGAAAAGGAGTCCCACATCCAGAAGCTTACCAACACCATCACATACTTGAAAGAAACACCCCTTGGTGCAAGGGAACGCAAACGCCCGTAGTCATCCATTGAAACTCTTGCACATTCCGGAGGAGCACGCAAACGACGAGTTACAGCCACAAGGTGATTTGGTCTTTACTTGCATGCTGCATTCTTACTTCACACTATTTTCTAACATTTATGTTTATTTGTTGCTAAAAACTTCATCCAGGAGGCATGCGGTGGAACAAGCCAAGATAATCGAGTCAACCTTCTCACTAGTTGTCTCAATACCGAGGACGTTATTTCTATCTTACAATCACCTGGAGGTAAGCACATTAAGGATGCAGTCACCAAGGACCTTATGCGTAAATTAAGAAATGTGGTTAATGATGATGACGTTCAACAAGCTTGTGATGAGGCTGGAATCAGCACCAAAGCCTATCAGGCTATTTTTCAACTCCTAAAGGATGCCCTCAAAGAACATGGCATTGTGGAAAACCTATTTCCCGTTCCTCACAAGGTCAAGCTCGCAAAGAAGGCCACAAACGAAGATGTGTTCTCCCGCATTGGGACATACCTACACATTGAGGACACAATGCCAACTTCCCTTTATGCTTCGTGCGCAACAAAGACAAGGGGAAAAGGTAAGAAACAATCCATAAGACCTTCGAATAAGGGCTTTCCTTACACAATGTGGAACAATATTTTCGTGGATCTTAGAAGGCTTCAAGAAGCCATGCTTAGATTTTACGAGTTACCTGAAGAAGGTGACACACTTTACTTTTTTCTTTGGTATTATTCTTTTCATAGAAGCCGAAGTTTAAGGTCTTAGCACTATTTATTTTGTAGTGCTTGGCACAAAAGTCGCTTTTGTGTTGAAACTCGATGAGTGTCAAATAGTGAAAGGCCGAAGGTTAGAGAGGCTAAGTGTCACTCTAATGAACGAGGCCCTTCTGCAAACCAAGCGAAGGGATTCAGTCGAGCCATATCCCACCCTATCTTTTAGTGTGCAATCAGAGAAAGATATTTGGTGGTTGGGTGCTATTGAGGTGCCCAAAGAGACCAATGGAGTACTTTCGTGGATTTTTGAGAGAACTCCATGGATCACAGAAGTAATACACTCCCAAATTGCAGGTCAGAAGTTGGAGATTGAGGGCTTTGGTAGTTATGATGTGGAGTGGCACTTAGGTGGGGATTTGAAGACCATAAAGTGTTTGCTTGGCTGCAAACAAGGGGCTTCTTCTATCATGCCTTGTCCATTTTGCACTCGAGGGTGCAAACCTAATGGACAAAAATCACATAAGAGCACTGCAAAGGCCAGTTACATGCTTCCATGGCAAGGGCATGGAGAATAAGGGTTAGATTGTCATGATGTCGGAGATGAAGGTAGAGAATGGGAAGCGTCTATTCTGAGATGTCCCATGCTCAATGCCCCAGACCGTGATCAAAAGGACCACACTTGGAATCCAATCTTTCGATTTCCTCTATCGAATGTACATTTTTGTACATTACACGCATTCATGCGTATTTTTGATAGGCTATTGAAGCTCCACATTGACTATGCTTTCACAATGAAACCGTTGGAAAAGTCCCAGGAAGCGATCGAAAGAGTGGAGGTACTCTTGAATTCCATTGGCTGTCATGGTGGAAATGTGTCTATAGTTGTTGCAAAGAACACAGGGGAGGCCCATGAAATTGCTCAACAAGTGTCAATGAGTGGACAAAAAGCTAGACACTTTTTGAAGAAAGTTTCCCAAGGAAAGCCAAGTCGATATGATGCTCAAAGCAGCTCCAACCAGCAGGCAGGTAACCTTTGGGAGCTTTGGAAGGAGTTATGCAAAGCTACTACTAACAATGATTCAAATGGCGAGCTTGCAAACAAGCGCAAGCAAGTTTGGGCCCATTTTGATAAAATGGTCAAGCTTATGAGCCTTAACAGCACAACAGAAGAACAACGGCAATCATTTCAAGAAGCTTTGGCGGATTTTACCAAGGTCTTCACCCTTTCTTGGGGTGAAAATAACATCACACATTACATGGTAAGTCATTCATGGTGTATTCATTACAAGGGATTGTTTTTATTTACTAATGTGGATCGTTTGCTCATGTGAACAGCATATCTTGTTTGCGCATGGTGCATTTTTTATGCACAAGTATGGATCGCTTGAAATTTTTAGCACTCAAGGCATGGAGAAGTCCCATTATCGAGCAAGGGGAGTGTACTTCAAAAATACTCGACATGGTGGTGGAATAATGCAATCCAATTTTTTGGAGGAGATGTTCAACTGGTTTTTTCGCACAACATTTGCTCGTAAGCTCACAATGGAGCGTGCGCGACAATACAAGATTGCTATTGAAGTGCGCAAATGGAGTCGTCAAGAGCATAGCAACAAGTGGCAAATGTCGCAAGGTCCCACCAAGCATGCTGCATGGCGGCGATGCAGAGTGCGACAAGGATCAAAGTGGATACTGCACAAGTCACTAAACGTGAACGCAGGGTCCAACTCTTAGCGACATGTTTATTTAAAAAATAATACTTCTTTTAAAAAAATTAGTGTGAACAGGGCCCTTTTTAAATGGGTCCTTACAAATATTGCATGCTCTCATAAATCACTCATTTCTTAAGAACAGGTGAGCTCTTACCAACGAAATGGTGCGCACCAAACAAAACGCGAAAGAGCATCCGCCTTCCAACAAAAACACCCTCCAAGGATGTGAGAAGCCGTCATGGCTTAAAGGCACAAGAAAACGGCCACGAACACCTGGCCGTTCCAGGAACTCTTCTGGTAGTGGGCATGGTGGTAGGGCACGAGAGTCATTAAGGACTGTTGAATCTCCACCTCCTCAAGATATAACACCTAGAAAGACAATGAAGCAACGTGCCCAGCGCTGGAGAGAAGCAGAGGGCCAGCAAACATCAGAGTCCGATAGGGAGCAGCCGTCGCGCCCCCAATCACAAGCAGGACCATCCAGGACTCGGGTGGTCAATACAGACACCGAATTAGAGAGTGAGCCACCATGGCTGCGAGAAAACATACCGCGCACACACCGGGTGGCCGTTGGGGGGAAGACATTGCCTCAAGGCAAGGGAGCTCTCCCCACACGACAAGATTGGCAACGAAGGGAAGAGGAAGAATCAGAACAGGCTGCAGAACCAGCCCCTAAGCATGTAAACAGACGCAAGTCTAAGTTTTTCAAGAAGCCTTCACGCCGCCCGCCAGCAAATGTGCAAGTGCCCCCAAGACAACCGCAGCGGCGCCGAAAAATAGCAAGGGCATTTGCAGAAATCCGCCACTACCAGAAGACGACGGAGCTCTTGATTCGACGCGCCCCCTTTGCTCGCACTGTGAAGGAAGTACTTCAAAGCTATGGAAATCAGTATAGAATGCAAGCAATAGCGCTAGAGGCTATTCAAGAAGCTGCAGAGACCCACATCATTTCAGTGTTGGAAGATACCAACCTATGTGCCATTCATGCAAAGCGAGTGACAATACAGCCAAAAGGTATGTAGCTTGCACGACGATTGCGACGAGACTTCGAGCATTAGCCGAAGTTACCCCTCTTTTTGTATTGCACACCCTTATCTTTGTAATGATTTGACTTTCCAATGACAATATGATCAACAGTTGTGTCTACTCTGTCTATTATCTTTGTAATTTCAAGTTCTGTATGTAATTGTAGTCAATTTCAGTAAATTTGTGCATTTTAAGTAACCTTAGGGGTAGATAAGCCTACAAGGGGCAGAAAAAGGCCTGGCCACAAGGGCGCGCAAATGGCGCATCCAAAACTGATGGATGGGCCATTTGTGCGCCCTTGTGGCCAGGCCTTTTTCTGCCCCTTGTAGGCTTATCTACCCTCAAGGGTACTTAAAATAACCAAATTTACTAAAACCTATTGGTTTTGCATCAATATTTTATATGGATCCTTATGGACACCTTTTTTTGGTCATTTCAAGCTTTGAATTCCTTATAGGATATCAAAACAAATAACATATTGTGAAACCAAGTGTCCAATGTAATTTGACTTTTTGGTGCAAGGGTGTAGTAGGTAGAGCTAAAGCAAGTGATAGTTTGTTGGAAACTTCATTTCATAATTGATTTGAGCTTTTCTAGTGTCCTTGAGTGTGAACATATACTGGAATTGCCATAAAAAGGTTGCATTTAAATGAATGATGCAAAACCAATCCATTGCAATAAATTTGTGCTTTTTAAGTACCCTAGGGGGTAGATTGGCCTATAAGGGGCAAAAGAATGCCTGGCCACAAGGGCGCGCAAATGGCCCATCCAAAACTGATGGATGGGCCATTTGCGCGCCCTTGTGGCCAGGCCTTTTTCTGCCCCTTGTAGGCTTATCTACCCCCAAGGGTACTTAAAACAACCAAATTTACTAAAACCTATTGGTTTTGCATCAATATTTTATATGGATCCTTATGGACACCTTTTTTTGGTCATTTCAAGCTTTGAATTCCTTATAGGATATCAAAACAAATAACATATTGGGAAACCAAGTGTCCAATGTAATTTGACTTTTTGGTGCAAGGGTGTAGTAGGTAGAACTAAAGCAAGTGATAGTTTGTTGGAAACTTCATTTCATAATTGATTTGAGCTTTTCTAGTGTCCTTGAGTGTGAACAGATACTGGAATTGCCATAAAAAGGTTGCATTTAAATGAATGATGCAAAACCAATCCATTGCAATAAATTTGTGCTTTTTAAGTACCCTAGGGGGTAGATTGGCCTATAAGGGGCAAAAAAATGCCTGGCCACAAGGGCGCGCAAATGGCCTATCCAAAACTGATGGATGGGCCATTTGCGCGCCCTTGTGGCCAGGCATTTTTTGCCCCTTATAGGCTAATCTAACCCCCTAGGGTACTTAAAAATCACAATTATACTGAAATTGACTGCAATTACATACCTTGAAATAACAAAGTCAAAAAACAATTCATATCACCAATTGAAACAATTTTCAAGATTGACAAATCAGATTGAAAAGAATTTGCAATATAGAGAGACAATTTCAAATATTTTTTATTCCTTCTAGCACGGTGATTTTACATCATGTATCTGAGGAGTTCAGAATTTTTTTGACCATTTCCTGGCGCCTATTTTGCGCGTAAGGCAACTCCCCAGTCAAGAGGGACTGCGCTATGGCATTTGGGTCAGTTGAGCCAATGGAAGCATGTATCACTATCTGGGCAAGCACTTTACCACAAAAGCCAGTGCCAAACGCTGTGCATACAAGGGATCTACGCACTAGGAACACTTGATGCGCAGTTTGAGCAATGGTACTCAAACACAAAAACTTGCTCAAAGCTTTTAACGACCAAGTCATAAAATGGGCTTGGGGAGTAAATTCATTATGGATAATGGCCACATCGCCAGGGGGGAGTTGTCCGAGGTAATGCGCAAGGGAAGCTTGAGGTCCAAAGCCCGTCCGCTTGCCACCCATCCTTGCAGCAAAATCATCAACCTCCACAACATCCTGTCATAAACCGATGAAGGTTGAGAAAAAAGACAACGAAGGATAAAATAGTAACATGAAAATTAGGATACAGTTTACCTCCTGCTCCTTGTCATCCTCCTCCCTATTGCCCTTTGCATCCAAGTTAATGGTCCCATGCACCACAGATACAAGCTTTGGATCATCAGATGGGAGGTTGCATAATGGCATAGGCATCCTAGCAGCCTCAACCTTGGCTTGCGTGGCTTGGAAATCTTCATCAGCCACGTGCAACTGCTCTGCTGCCAAGACCTCTGCACATACAACTGCAATAGTGTCAGCAACAGAGTCCCCATCTGGCAAGAGCTTGCTTTCTAGGGCATCTGGCGTATTGTCTAAGGGACATTTGCTGTTGTTGCATAGCACGCTCAAGCATTCATCCATGCGCAGGCCAAATGCTTTTTCCAAATCATGCAGGAACACAAACTCCTCCCCATCCACTAACACTGAGGAGAAGCGGCTAATTTCTACCTCTGGGATAGCCACATCCGTCAGTGGTAGTGGCACTGGAGTGTCACTAGGGCCAGCCGCAACTATGGATTTCTCAACCACTTCCTCAAGACCCCTAGGGTACTCGAGCTGGTGTGCTTTTCCTTCCGCTGCAGGGTTCATGGGGATAACCTGCTGCTCCTTGGTGTCCTTGATAAAGGACCCAACTTGAAGGTGTGGTAAGCGGAGCTCCTCCAAATCAGGTTCCTCGCTCACCAAGAAGATAAATGTTGCGAGCCGAGAAAGGTACTCCACCCCCAACTTGCGCTTCTTGAGTGCTGACACCCCAGGGGATTGCTCGTCCAAGTAATGGCCTGCATTGGTTGCAATTTCTTGGAATCGTTGCAACCGCTTGGCGAATGGGCGATCACCTTTGTGTATATAGCGCAAAAGATCGCAAGGCACCCAGATCCCTGCATGTGGGGGGATAGATACAGAATATTTTATGATGTGCTCCTCCATGAACGCAGAAATCTCCTCAAATGCATCCATGTGAAGGGCAACTGTGGCGTCAAGGTCAGGGAGACGAGTAAAAAAGGTGTGGAGGTCCAACTTCCCTTTGTATTTGGTGTCCTCGAGGAAGAGGATGAAGCGTGACAAAGGGGTGGATGTGGGTACAGATGCAGAGGCTGTGGCAGCATCCATGTTTAGCCTGGGGTGTGGATAGAGAGTGGAGGAGCTCAGGAGTTGCAAAAGTGAAAATAGTGAATGAGTTAGGTGGCCCCCCTTTTATAATGTACCCTTTTTTTAAGACATTAAAAAAAAAGGCACTTTCACCAAAAAATGATTTCTCATCCCAATGCAAAAAATTATATTCAAAGGCATGATTTGCCGAAGCAAATCATGTTGATTACAGCGGGGATCAATATGAAAATTGCAAGAGTTACAAAGTTATAAGATCGATAGCATAGTTCCATCTATCCCCCAGTCCTCTTCGACCTTCAATTTGTCTTCCATTCTCTTCCCAATCTGCGGACATTCATTACAATAAGCATCTAATGATCGACAAACCATGATGTATTGAAAATGTGGTGGAAGGATTCTCACCTTGTGACCTTGTAAACGAAATTGTGCTTGTTGAAGGGCCTCAAAACCCATAATAACCAAATGTTCTCGAACATTACTGAGAGTCCAATGCTTGTTCACTTGGACTGCCTCCAAAGCATCATTGGGCATCTTCACTGCAATGTCAAAGCTTGCAATAGCGCCGTCTACACTCTGTAAGGGAGTCCACACTCCAAGCTTGCACATCCAACGATCATAGTGAAATCGTATGTACAAGGAGGTGCGGGATTTCAAATAGCGCATTCTAATACCTGAAGCTCCAACCTTACAACGATACCGGTCCCCGTTGTGCATGCCCTCCACAAAACCCCAGTCCTCTTATAAAAGCCTTCCTAATTCCTCGTAATGCGCATCTTTACATACAAGCATTGTGGTAGTCTCCACAAATCCAAACTCTTTAAAAATGTGCACAAAACAATGAATAGGCAAACACCAGCTCAAGCCCACAGACCTAGAAGCTTTAGAGTATTTCAAAGAGTTTTGGACTTCCATTATCATCTTTTGCTTGAAAGATGCTACCGACCACAAATCTGGGACCGGCCACTCCATACTTAATAAGGAAGTTACATGGGTTCAAGCGTTCCAAATGCTTGTGTAGAAGTAGGGACAATATAGGAGTGAGAATAGAAGAAAATCCTTCTTTGAATCAGTTTGGTTGGGCAAAGATGCGGGAACATTATTGCTCCAATATCCGCATGTATAGCATTGAATGTGCCGGAGAGACTATGTAGTGGCTGCTCCTCCACCAACGTGGATGGAAATATGACTATAAATGCATGACAAATGTTAAGTATGAATCCATAATAACATTACACTGTGATTTCACACCTAGCTTTGTATTCTCAAAACATGTACTTACAATGTGTTGGAAATCGAGGTGGTTGTTGCAAGTGCATGGTTGACATTGAGAAAACATGTTGCACAATGGCTATGGTCCCCTTGTCTTTGTGGTTCTTGAAGCCAAGGAGCTTTCCTTTCCAATGAAGATCCAAGTTTGCACGATTCCGCACACGATGAGGGCCAACAGTAGATGGTTGCATGTATACCCAAGTACCTTTGGTGAACTCTTGTGGCACCCACTCATCATCTACACCTCTAGTGTTGTGCCATGCAAGTGCTGTGACCTCATCCTTTGGTCGCCTTTGCGAAGTAGAGTTGGCCATGGTTGAGCAAAGCAAACTAGGAGGAGGAGAAGAACCTTGCTTGTTGCTACAATGTAGGTGTGATAAAGTGATATGAGAAAATGGTCAACCCTTGTGGCAATGGGAGGAGAAGGTGGACAACCCTTGCTTGGTGTGGCACTGGGAGGAGAAGGTGGATAAGCCTTGCTTGGTGTGGCAATGGAAGGTGGTAGGGGAGGAGAGAGGAGCTTCCTTGCTGCAGCAATGGAGATGGTGTAAAGAGAGAGAGTGTTGGAGTAGAGGATGAGTGTGATGGTTGCAACCAAGGAGGGGTTGGAAAAGGGGTTCTAGAGAGAGAAAATCCCTTTTTGCCTAATAACTAATTTTGGGGGAGCTCTGGATAGCAAAAAAAGATTTTTTAAAAGTTTTTTAAAAATTTTGAATTTTAGGGTTTTTGGATGCACGTTTTGACTTTTTGAGATCAAAAAATGCTTTTTTGACCATAAAATAGTTTTAGGGGGGTTTTTAGAAGATGAAATTTGAGTTTTGAAATTTTTGAAAAATTTCAAATTTTTGGGATTTTTTCAAAACCGGATCAAAAAGGAGGGAAGTTGGAGGTTCCATATGGCCCACCCCCCCCACCCCACCTTCTCACTAGGTAAGAGCCCATTTAAAAAGTGTAAGACTACTTTGTCCCCCTACATTTTTGAGGGCATAGAGTGTGTCCACCACCCTCTTCTCATTGGCTGGCCTCTAATTAACCTTAATCCCAAAGGGCCCCTAGAGGGTTCATATTTTTCCTAATGTTAAATTTTATGTAACATGGCACATGATAGGTCAACAAGGCCTTTGAAGAAATTCATGGCGCCCGTTAGGGTTTTCACCATGTATTCCTCTATCGGTGTTCCCTGCTCTAGAGTTGGCAATCATGGGATAGTTTAGCCATCTAGGCCGCTTTTTGTTTAGTGCTTCAAATGCTTGCCATGTTCTTACCCTTGGTATAGGACAAAATGTTGGATCTTTTTGTAGTGCGGCAGGTGCTCTTGTGAACAGAATCAAATATCTTGGATTCTTGTTCAACTAGCTCTTTCTCCACTTGGGGTGGACATCCTCTGTGCCTTTTTGCCTGCATATCTTTGTATAATCTTTCTTTGACATGTAATAGCTTTACCTTGATCAAAGGGTATGGCAAGGATTGCTAATGCCATTGTGCATTGATTTGGTTGAGAGTGAGTTCACTTACATTGACTGAGTGAAGAATTCTTAACTCCCAATCCATGATGCTTTCCATTCGGCATCTGTCCTGAGCAACCTGCTCCTTGAGTGCATCTTCCTCAGCTTTAGACAGCTGGACCATGGGCCCATGGGCATTTGCTTAGCATCAGTTAGTGATACTTGAAAATCTTCTTCTTCTTGCCTTTCTGTCGACTGTGTTTCCATCTCAGCAAAAGAGACTGATGGAATGTCAACAGTTGGTTGCTCCGAGGGGCCTGCTTCTTCTTGTGTCTCTGGTTGTCCCTCTGGTAGTAGCTGATTGACTCTCTTTAGTTCAGCTATCTCTTTAAGCAGTTGTTCTTCTCGTTGTACCCGCATCACTGCAAGGTCTCTTCTCTATGATTGCTCTAGCTTCAACTCTAGCTCGAGTTCCTTGTTTTTCTTTTCCAAAGTCTTATAGACTTCATCTGTATTTTTTATTGAAGCGACAACAGGATTTTCTCTGATTTGTCTCAAAAAAGATGCCTGATCATTGATCCTTTGCTCTGAGTATTGCAGAGAAGCATTTGCTACATCGAGCTACACTTGGATCTTCTGTACTGACAGAAGATGCATGATCATTGATCCTTTGCTCTGAGTATTGCAGAGAAGCATTTGCTACATAGAGCTACACTTGGATCTTCTGTACTTACAGAGTTGTGGTTAGGATTTCATTTGTTACCTCTGTCAGCTATTGATCTTTAGTCTTGTATGCATCCGATAACTTTGTTAGAAGTTCTCCTAGCTCCTCCATTTCTTTCTGTTGTTTCTCTTTGGCTAGCTGGTGTTGTTTTGCTTCATCTTTCAGCTCTCTGACTTGTCTTTGTAAATTTGAAATCCTGTCTTCTAACTCTCCTTGTAGAGCATCGATGACGAGTTCTAGCTCTCTAGCCTTAGCATTGCAGCTAAGTGCTGCTGTTTGCATTTTTTCTGTAATCCGATGCATTTGCTTGCCATATTCGTTTACTTGCATGATGACTTCGTCGTTTGTCTCCCATTCTTCAGACTTTGTAGGCTGCCTAGATGTTTCAGCAGTTTCAGTGTGTGGCTCCTTGGGTGGTGCTATGGTGGCTGTTTGTTGTTGCGGCGGGGGTTGTTCTTCACCTTGAGGCATTGTGGTTGCCTCACCTGCTTTTGCTTCTTGAGGTTTTGTGGATGCCTTAGCTGTTTCTTGTTGGGTGGTTGTAGAAGGGTTCGTCTCTGTTTTTGTTGCTCTGGGCTGCTCAAAACTGGATGTTGCTTGCTGTTCAGGCTCTTTTTCTTTGGCTTCCTTGCCCTCATTGGGTCTAACTGTTGGTGAAGGGCGAGGGCTTGGCATTGGATGGTTTGCATGTTCCGTAGCGGGTGAGGTTGGCTTTGGAGACATCTCCTCCTGATAGTGTTGTGTCTCGCTTTGTTCTGTAGCCTCCGTTTGTCTTTATTGCTCGGTTGTGTCCTCCCTTGCTTTCCTTTCAACTTCTTGAGCTTCTTTTAACTTTAGGGCTTCTGCCTTTGCGTACATGCATTCAAGAAAGTCTGTGGGGTCCTTTGCTTTCTTCCTTGCGGGATTCTTGGTTCTGGGTCCCCTTATCCCTCTTGGAATCCACCTTTCCGGGTCCTCACATGCAGCTTGGCAACTTCTTTCATAAGTTTGTTTTTCTCTTTCAAACCTCGCCTTCTTTTGTTGAGGTTCTTCTTGGTGTGTAGCTATAGCTTTCTTCTTCATCTCTTCAATTATGGCTTGCTTTTCCTTGTTGGCTGAGCTCTCACTGCTATGAGCTTCGTGGGAGCCTTCGGCAGATTCTTCATCTGACTTATATACTCTCTTTGATGAACATGTAGTTCTTGGAGAAGGCTGTGCTTCTTTAAACGGCATCCACTAATCCAATTAGCCATTGGTTCACCATCGAGGTTGGACAACTTAATTTCTCTACTTGGAGATACATCTTCAATGATAAACGGTTCGTTTTCCTTTTTCTTGAACTTGGGAATGTGTTGCTCAAGGGAATAGACTAAGACTAAGTCCCCTTTTTTGACGCTTTTTATAACTAAATGGGAATCAAAAAATTGTTTTTGTTTCCACTTTTGTGCATAGATGTGAGCTAAAGCAGTTAGCCTTTGCTCATCAAGCTTTCCTAAATCTTAAAGTCTTTCTAACAATTGATGTCCAATCCACTCATGATCCTTAGCTACTCTTACTGTCGGCAATAGAAATTCTATTGACATATGGCATCAAGACCATAAACAAGTTTAAAGGGTGTAGCATTTAAAGCTGTCTTGAATGAAAGTTGATAAGCCCATAGAGTGGCATGGAGATTCATTTCCCAATCTGTCCGTCCTAAACTAACCACTTTAGTTAATACCGAGCTAAGAATTTTATTTGTATGCTCGGCTTGTCCATTTGCTTGTGGGTGATAGGGAGCTGATTTGTTATGGATGACCATAAATTCATTAAGCAGATACTCAATTACATCATTGAAGAAATGAGTTCCCCTATCACTGACAATTTCTATTGGTTGTCCATATCTTGTGAACATGTACTCATATAAGAATGCGGCTATGGTTCTGGCATCGTTCTTTTGAGTTGCTTTAGTCTTTGTCCACTTAGTCAAATAGTCTGTAGCTACAATGATATATTGAGCTTGGGTCCTATAAGCAGGTGGCTGTATTGGCCCAACAAAGTCTATACCCCATTTTGCAAAAGCTCTAGCCCCCATCATTGGTCTTAAGGGCATGCTATCTACACAGGTTGGCATTTTCGCTCGTTGACATGCATCACACCTTCGAACATATTTCTTTGGCATCTACAAAAAGTGTTGGCCACCATATGCCTGCCATTAAGATTGCTCTTGTGGTGGTTTCACTAGAAAAGTGACCTCCAGCTAATACAGCATGTACTTGTTCTATAATGGGAATATATTTGTCTTCATTTGCACAAAGACACAAATGTTGATCTTTACCTCTCCGATACAATTGGTTTCCAATAAAAGCATAGTCTCTTGCTTCTGTTTCAATTGCTCTTTGGCAGCATTTACTCATATCCTCAAGAAATGTTAGGTTTGATAAGTAAGTAACTAGATAGTTACTCCACTTAGGAACAAGTGATATTCAGAACAATGACATGTGAGGTATGGGTGCTTGTTTTTGGCATTGAGGACATTGTTTTACAAATGAATGAAAATCCCTTCTCATAGCTGGCCAAAATAATCCAAGTCTCAAGATCCGTTGCATAGTTAATTTGGTCTTCCGCAAAGTAAAGTCCTACTATGGTAATATGTGATTGACTTAGGTATTGGTTTTTTTTCTCAAGATTAATGCATAAAATCATTATTCTATCTCGATTTCTTTTGTATAGCTTTCCAGCTAGTAATTGATACATAGTCGATTGCTCAATTAATCCAATTGTAATAGGAAGTGGTATTTGCGAACCCACTTGAGCTATGGTCATCAATGATACCATATTTTCCGACCATCGAGGTATCATTTCTACGGAGAACAGATATGCATCTGGTAGATCATCATCTAATCCCTTAGGTGGTTCTCCTGAAATCATCCTTGACAAATGATCTGATCTTTGATGAGTGGTGCCCTTTTTCACAACTACAGTGAAATCAAATTCCAAAAGAATGATGAACCATCTCACTATTCTCCCTGTGTTGCATGGCCTATTGACCAAGTACAATAAGGCCTGGTGGTCCACAAAGAACACAATTTTTTTTGCTAATAGGTAATGTCTATACTTTTTGACAGCATAGATCATCCCTAATCCTTCTCTTTCTGTGGTTGTGTAGTTTTTCTCTGCCATATTCAATTGTCGGCTAGCATAAGAAATAGGAAAATCAATTTTCTCGTCTCTTGGTTGAGCTAGGATACACCCAATGGCAAAAGTGGAAGTATCTACATGTATGTGGGATATCTTATTTCAATCTGGTGCTTTTAATATTGGAGTTGAAGTGAGAGCTTGCTTAAGCTTCATGAAGGATTCTTCACACTCATCAGTCCATTCAAAGTGTGTAATCAAGTTGTACATGGGTTTTGCAATTATAGAGTACATGTAAATGAATCGTTTGTAATATCCACAATGTCCCATGAAGGCTTGAACCCCTTTGACTGTTGTCGGTCTAGACAAATCAGCAATAACATGAATTTTATCCATATCACTGGCTATGCCATTTTTAGACAATGTATGTCCAAGAATTTTTCCTTGTCTACCCATAAATGTACACTTTTCAGGATTTAAGCAAATCCTATAAGTCTACATTTTTCGAATACCTTTTTGAGGTGTTCAAAATGATCAGCTCGGACTGACGAATGTACACATAGATCATCCATATATACTTCCAAGAAATTCTGAAGATATTCTTTAAAAACATGGCTCATCAATCTTTAAAAGGTGGCAGGAGCATTAGTTATCTCTCGCGGAGTTCATCTCTTGGAATGGTTTATGGTCCTTGGCCCAATATCCAATCCCTTATGGAGTACCCTTGGTATCTGGTTTGTTCCACCTCCTCAGGAGTCATCATAACAAAGTTATTGTTATAACAATCTCTAAATAGGTAGGTTGGTAGATCTGTTGAACCCTTGTCTTTGATTTTGAAGATATAGATGATCTTCATGGGCATTAACTGTCCTGATTTGGCATGCGAAGTCCATAGAAGATCTTTGACGTTTCTATCCTCCCAACAATAGACTCTGATCTTAGGATTATCCATGCTAAGCCATTTCAAAGGCTTCAAATCAACTTGATCGTATCCCTCAAATTCTAAAGTCGTTGGTCTTTCTTTTGCTGCCATATCTGGAATTATGGTATGTACTTTTAACCCCCATTTGTCTATCACGGCAGGGTTTCAACTTGTAAATATTGATTTGTGTTTTTATCCACTTACATTTTTCCTTGTTTGTTTGCCCTGATTTCCTCTTCAAACTCTATGTCATGGTCATCAATGCGAATGGCATACTCTTCATTACGATCCAGGGAAACCTGAGCTCCATGGCGATTAGTCTTATAAAAAGAGAGTATGTGCTTATATCGCACTATCGTTCCAGTTTCTAAATGAGTAAAATAGGAAGACATTTCAGATGTTGATTCTGAAAAAGTGTCTGAGACTTCTTCAAAGATAGTGTCCAAGTGATCGCCTTGATTCACACTCTCTTCGGTGGATACTCTATTAGCGGTCTTGCCAAATATGCCTTGATTTGCTAGTATACGACCAGATCTAAGGTTCATATAGACTCGTGAAGCCCTGGATAGAGGACTTACCATTGGATTGACTTGTTGTCAACTTCTTCCATTTGACTTGATTGCAACTTTTGTCAAGCTTTCAATTCCTTGTCTGCAACTTGATTCCTGTATCAGTTTTAATCAAGTTAGCTACTCTTTTATAAAGACTGTCCAATTTTTTCTAACTATTGTGATTGGTCTATGTGTTTCACTTCAATTTAAGCTCGGTGAGTCAGCAATTGAGATTTTCAGATTCTACTTTTGCAAAAAGCCAAAGACTAATCTGCAACCTGGAAACTGAGTGAACATGTACTAATTTGGATCCAATTGAACCCAAAATTGCTCGGTGGCCTTGTATTATGTTGGTCTAACACTGTACAAGCTCAAAAGTCCAAAATGGTGTCTGTGTATCAGAAGTAAATAATCGTGATTATTTACTTTTCTTAGTTTTTTACACCTTTTGGCTTGATTTGCCAAGTATGCAACTTGTTAAGGTCTCTGGACAAGTTTCACTAAGTTTGAACAAAATCTGTTCCAGTTATCAACTGTTTCATGTCCACAGACTTAGTTTTCAAGAATCTGGCTTAAGTCTCACTTTTGTGATCCAAATTTCACCAAGATTGATTTGTGTGGTCTACTTGATATGCTTGACCTTGTGGTATACTCAAATGTGCAAAAATGTCCAATTTTATAGCAGATGTAAATAATCGCGATTATTTACTCTTGCTATTTTTATGCAATTTTTTTCCACAATCTTGACACAGATCTGTTAAGCAGCTCAACTTAAGCTCCCTGGCCAAGTTTCATCAAGTTTGGATAATTCTTGTTCAAATAGGCAACAGTTTTGTGTCTGTAGACTGACTTTGCAAATTTGGCCACAATTTTCACTCCAATGATCCAAATATAACCAAATTTGATTTGTGGGCTTAATATAACATGCTAAAACTAGTGGTATGCTAGTTTGGTTTAAAAAGTTGGAAAATGGGACAAAAATAAATAATCGCAATTATTTACTTCTGGTAAATTTTTTCATCTTTTTTGGTCAAATGAGCATGTACACTTGTTTATCACATCAATATAAGCCTATGAGTCAAGTTTCACTTGGTTTGAACAAAAGTCTCCGATTTTACACTCAACTTCTCAAAAGTCAGTACAGAATTTAGTTTTTATCAAGTTTTTGGTCAGTTTACTGATCCAAATTCTATGGACCTTTACAAAAGATGTTTTACACATGCATAGAGTCTCTGATATCAACCTTGGTCACTTTTAAGCTGGAAGTAAATAATCGTGATTATTTACTTTAGGCCTAAAATGAGCACTTTTTTGAATTTTTTCACTGGACAATCTTGTCATGAGCTATTTTAAGCCTTTGAGTCAAGTCAACTTACTTTGGCCTAGAATGTCAAGAAAAAGTAAATGATGTGAGTTTTTGCAAACTCTTGAAATTTTTACCTCAATATTGCATCTTTAAACTTACCCACCACTGGTTCATACAACCTTTAAAGCATGCTCTCCAGTTGGATTCAGTGGTTGACAGCCTTTTGGTGCTATTTCTAGTGTTGACCTGAATTTCTACAACTTCACATAAACACTCACGATTGATTCTTTTGGAGAGATAAATGTTCTGAAATCCATCTCTAATTCTACTTACCCTACTCCTAGGTTCTACTGCAATGGGGTTGTGGAAAGTGTCCACAAATACTCGTTCTCTTGTTTTTTATGGTTTTTTGAGCCTTGATCTCAAGACTTGTCTCGTCCACCAATCATTCTCAAAATCTTAATCTAATCCTACAATCCTAAAAGGTACTTAGCAAGTACAACCTACTTCCGAGCCATCTCACAGCAAAAGACGACAATCTTAAGCTATGCGGTTTTAAAAAGAAGTTTTGACTCTAGGTGATCCAAGAGGAAGTTAAAGGATAACTTCATAAGACACTCATGTTTTTCCCTAGTTTAGGTCTCGTCGATCCCCGGCAATGGCGCCAAATGTGGGACGGGTGTCTAACCTTGCTCCTATCTTATTGTTGCAGATGTAACGAGAACCACGAATATAATTGTCAATCCACGGGATGAAGCTGACTCTACTAGTGCATAGAGGCTACAAGAGGTTGTCAATATCTTGGAAAACAACAAACAACTTGCATCTAACTCAAGCTACACTCAAATGGTTCAAATCACCAAAAGCTAATCGCTCATCGACAAACAAATCACATCCGTTACAGCATCAAATGACATCCAAACATTACGAAACTTCTATAAGACCTAAGCACACCTGCTTATGGTCTCAAATTTCACTTTAGGTCAAGTGCAAAAATTGCGATTATTAACAACAGAGTGAGTTTTTGACCTAGTCATTTTTGACCCAGAATGCATCTAAATGCTTAGAGCAATGATGTCCCAATACCCGTCTATACTTAGTTTATGATTTTGAAGCTTAAATTCCTATTTATGATGGATGCCAAAAGCTACGGATTACCATGAGATTGCATTTACAGTAGGTGCATTTGCAGTGGGAGCAGTTAGTCGTGCAGTGACTGACATTGGCCTTGAGCATAGGGGCACTTTGCAACATATGGTGAATACCTGTAGGATGTGTGCGGCATTGGTGAGGAGTATGGGGTCGATCGTTCTATACTTTCTCTACGATTAGAGCTGGATGCACATAGATTCAATGAGCAAGTGGGCGTTGGCTCAGGTCATACTTGTGATGGCCTTGTATAGGTTTTGTATGGTTTTCTTTTCTCTCTCACGGCCACATTGGCCTTCACGTATGAGGTTGTTGGGGTAAAGCCCCATGTGCCGGTTAGTCCAGGTGCCCGCCCACTATACTTATTCATTATGTACATAATGGAATAAGGGGGCTCACATGTAGATAGTGAGTTTTAGCCCCTAGAAACACAAGGTCTCCTCTTCTCCTCTCTTCTCCATTGTTGCACACACACACACACGCATGCACGCACGCACGCTCTCGCTCTTGCTCGCGCACTTCTCGGCTCAGAGTGATATTTTCTTAAGCAAAAACAAAATAAATTCATATACAACATTTTTAAAACCGGTTTAGGCTCCAATTCAAAAAAACTTACATATTTGTCCTTCCAAGCTGCTTTGCCTCCCGAACCATAGGGTTGTGTGGGAGTTTATTTGGCTCGAGCATCGTGTTGTTGACTATAGGATGAGCCCATTGCACCTTGTTTGCTCTTTTCTTGCATTGCCCACTCTCACTCTACATCTACCATGTTGTTGCCACGATAATTCTTGTCTGGATTTGCAACCTGGTTCGTCGCTATGCACCGTATACTTGATTCCTTGTTTTTCTGAAAAAATTGATATAGCCCTCCAACCATTGTACTGAAAAATGCTCATTGGGGGCATTTAGAAATTGAGCATGCAACACTTTCTTGATGGAGTGTGCATGATTGGGTTGTTGTCTTTGAATTTTACAAAATAATTCTTATACATCGAGTGTATAAGGATCTGAAGATGGCTTCCAAACACCCTACCCTGTGTTGTAACAAAGTCCACTTTGCCACCATACTCTACTATGTAATAGTAGTCATGCATATTTGGCATCGGTGCATTAGTGTCCTTGTCCTCTACGTCTGGAGCGGCACGCTCTGCAATAGGGAACTCTGTCCCCCCTCTACTACCAAAACAAGCAAAGCCACAGGATCCTTCGTCGTTCCACCTTTCACGACGCTCGTTGCCCTGAGACGAACGTCGACGGGTGCTGCCAGAAGAAGTTTGTCAACCAGTTATGGACTGTCGATGATGCTCAAGTGAAGCAAGAGTTGCATGGAATGATGTGGGGCCCTCTGATGGAAGGGGAGTGGGGCCTCACGATGGAAGGGGATTAGGTCGATTAGAAGGGACAGCAGAAGGAGGTGCCCCCTCGGTGCAAGGCTCTGGATGTAGGGAGTCCCTCCCTGCCTCCCCCATGGCATGGTCTGCTCAGAAAGACCGCATGCCACAAGATGTTGTTGAGTGTAGCATCCAAACTATCCCTCCATCAAATGGAGGTACTCGTTCCACAAAGAGATTGCACATTGGAGGTCTCGATCTACCACTGGTGGAGAAACCTAGGGAGATGGGTTGGAACCTTTGAAGTGTAAGAGGGCCATGCCTGCTCAACAGTCAAGTCCACTAGAGGCAACGTCCACCCTAGCTAGGGGGGCCATCTAGGACATGAACCAACCAAAGGAAGAATGATTGGCTTGCTCCCCAGTAGATGGTCTCTCGTCCGACATCTACATTAAAGGTAGGTAAGTATTAGGACATTCTACACACATATATACTATTAGACCTAAGTAGGGGCTAGTAGTGCATACCTTTAAGTAGTACATACCTCTATCTAATGTATAGAGAGGGTAAAGATAGCTAGAGATTAAAGCTTTGGTTACTACTTCTCTTAGGCTTCAAAAAAATGCACCCAAGTCACTACACATGTGGTTTAGAATATTGTTTATTGGAAAGAGTAGTGGAGTGTGTTTAACATTGCTAAGTTGGCACCGGTTCCTATTGAGCTTGTTAATAGCTCAATAATGGTTAAGACATAGGAAGTCTAAAAAGACTCCATTACTAAGACCATAGTTCCCGATGGTGTCCCCTGAACCCTATAAATAGGAATGCCAACCAAGATAATAAATCTCAGTCCCACTTACCCTATTGCAATGAAAAACTCCAACCTTCCATAGATTAGAGGGGTGCATCTCTTCTTAGGTAGAGAAGAAAGAAACCTAAGCTCTAATCACTAATTATCTATCTCTGCACTCTCTTTATAGAGAGGTAGAGAGGGGTAGGATGAGGGCAATAGAGTAGAGAGAGAGATATAGGAGATTCATATACTCCTATTGCTCTCTCTCTCTACTGCTATTGTCCTCTATCTATCTAATGTATAAATAGAGAGGGTGTAGAGAGGGAGGCAGATACATAATCATCCCTCTCTCTACCTGCACCTAATTATCCCTCTCTCTATAGAGAGGTAGAGAGGGATAAGTTGAGCACGATATGATACAAAGAGAGAGAGAGAGTAGAAACTAAAGAGATAGGGTATAGTAAGGCCTAGTAGCATCTATTGAGTATTCAATAGAAGATCTTGATCAAAGAAGACATAGAGAGAAGGATTTTGCCTAAGATTGTTTGAGAAGAAATAGTGGATGCTTAACATTTTGCTTTCTTCTCACTTTCTTCCAATACGCTTTCTACACACATCCATTTTATTGGGCAAAAATTAGTGTTAGACAATTAAAAAGAGAATACCAAGTCCTTCACCTCAGTTGACACAAAACCACAATCCATCGATTTCCAAACATAGAGAGCAATAGGCACATTTCCATTGGTAGGTCCCTTCAAATGATTCCTAGTAGCAAGTAGGGTAAAGGCCCCGATAAAAGGATGGCCTTGTAATGGGACAAAGATAAGGGACTAATAGGTCCGAGATGAAGAGCACTGAAGTGCTAGTGAGTCTGCTAATTATGTTGCAATAACAAAAAGAATCTTGGACATTATTGTCAATCCAAAGAACATAGCTGACATGAATAGTGCATGGATGCCATGAGGAGATGTTTTCAATCTCTTGGAAAACCAAGTTATAACTTACTACAATCAAATGTCGGTCTCAAGTGAATGCAAATAACTGAAAGCTAGTCTATAGTTGCAAGCCAAATACATGCATTCCACTAAGCTGAAAAGATACTATTGGAACCAAACTAGATAACACCAACCAGAATATATCTAGGGTCTCAACTCCACCGTCAAATAGCCGGATTAAAAAACAATTTTCAATAATTGACCTAATTTTAGCAAGTTGGTTTCTATAACTAGTATACTCTATAGCTCCATAATTCCATTCTTTATCCACTGATACTCTCAAAATTCAAAACAAAATTATAAAACACAAGCTATGACAAAATAGCAAGAGGAGGGCCACACCCAAAATATCGAAATATTACGAGATACTTACGTTGACACATAGAGCTTTCATGTGGAAGCACAATGCCATCTTGGATTTGAAAAATAGACTTAATTTGTAAAGGGAGATACAAGTAGATTAAGTAAGAGGGTAGATAGAAGTGCACATTACGGTGAGTGCTCAATTCATTATCTCAAAATTTTATACATGTTTCACAAAAATTGGCCTTTATAATTGTGCCAAAGGTCAAAATCAAATTCTCTAGTCAAAGTGACTCTCCAACTAGCCATCTACATAAATGAATTACAAACTAGAAGCCATCATCCCGGATTCAATCCTTAAAAATAAACAAATAACATGAATGTTCGACACGAAAATATGGAATCCTGCTTTCAGTGGCATGTGTTACCTCAACAACTAATAAGAACATAAACCCACTGGTAGAGATTTCTTCATCTTCATTAGATGTAGTGGTGCTTGAGGCTATTACCTTGCTTGCATTCCTCTTGCTCTTGAGAATCTTCTTGTCTTCTTACTAAAAATTATTGATGACATCATTGTGGAATGGGCTTCTCCTTAAGAGCCGTTGCAAAGGGGGAAGGGGGAACAAACCCATCACACTCCAAGCTTGCCTCTCTATAGCCCAGGGATTAACCCGCACCCCTAACCACACAGAATCACACACACACGCACACTTTCTATCAATCTCCAATGCATCGGCTCACCTTCAAACACCACCAGCTACACACAATCACTTATCGATGTCCCATCATCACACACTGTACCCGATAATACACAGAACTCTCAAATCGGCAATCTCACATACCATCGACTCACGCTATCACCATCTCCCTCTCTCTCTCTCTCTCTCTCTCTCTCTCTCTCTCTCTCTCTCTCTCTCTCTCTCTCTCTCTGCACACACACACTCGTGTGGTCCAAAGCCAACGCTACCATGGACTAGCACCAGACAAAACAAGGGAACAAATTCACACCAGAGATTCCAACAAAACCATAATGATTGCATAACACGAATTTGGGGTACAATGGCGGTGTTAATGAACTGTGAAAACACTCTAATCTCCTCCCTTTGCCGATTCTCGGCTGCCCTTGTCTATCCTTACGCAATTCCCTGTTTGGCCAACACTTTTGCAACCACTTCCATGCTATGTGACTACCCTCTTGAGGCGTACTCCTTCAGGTCGATGCCCCTCCTCCAATCAAGCCCTTGGTGATGCTCTACATGGATCCCGTTATTGCAGCTTGCGGCTCTCTAACTCCTTCCCATGCCAGACAATAGTACACCCTTTTGTTGTAGTGCTCAGTCATCTGTCGCCCATCACGCCTATCATACACTCCAACACACTTCTGCTCATAGCTCTCCTTCCATTTCCACATAGCTTGCACCCCTCTCTGCAACACCCAGCTCCACCAAAAGATTACGCCGACCTACCTTTGGCCCCTTTGCAGCGCTCTCAAAAGCCCAACCAGACCTGTGCTTATGACCATCCCTTCTAGATTAATATCTCCCACAGTTGGCGGTTCTGCATACCCCAAGCGGCCTTACCCTACTCAAGAAACTCCCATTGTGCTTCCTGATGCAGTTGCGTCCTCTACATGAGCTGCCCGCTCTGATCAACTATGGCTCCTCTGCCAGCCCCTGAAGCTGGCTCGTCCTTGGCCTTTTCTCCTCCGCCACCTGTTGGCGAGCCTCCTCATGCAGCCCCGCCACCAGATGGCGACTTCATGTGCATGTAATTCCAGGCCTCCAGAAAACACCTGCAGTGCCGCCCCATCTTCCTATCCAACTGGCCATTCTGCAGTGCAATTTGTGCCACCTTGTTGGTATGCAGCCCTGCTTGTTAGTTTTTTCTTATACTAACTCCAGCTTTAACATTTAAAAAATCATTTGCTTAGTCTCCTTTCACACCGTAGACATGCCGTCCTAGAGCGCTCGTCGAGAGTATTCCAACTGTCATAAATTTTGAGTCGTACCCTCTTGCAATAGCCTCAGATGGACAAGATGCAGCCTACTCGACTTCAAGCACATAAAAAACTTTGAACTCTCTGAGCTTGAGCAACCATTCTGCACACATCTTGGCACTATTGGATGGAGATATACATCAACCTTTAGTATCCTGAAGAACTCCAGTCAGCAAAGCTTCGAACCACATTTGACCATTTAAAAGTGACATTTGGCACACATCCTAGCAAGTAGAGTCTCTTGTAGGCACCTCGATCAGAATCCCATATCCTAAACTCTATAGCACCTGCATACAGTATCCCTTGCCCATCCCTTGCCTCGTTTTCAACCTTGTGATATAAGCATTTGATCGTGTTACCTGTGATAGCAAAAAACACTTGCAGTTTCGATTAACGAGTGCTCCACCTCGGTGTACCTCTCTCCTAGCACCATCAAATAAGTGCACAATGTCCCTGTCACTTGCCTGCAAACTGTCATGCCTGGGCTTCTTGCACTTCCATAGGCCGACCATCTTCAGCTGTACCATCATTGCCCAACCCCTCGTTGAACATTCTTGCTCAACCATAGCATTATTTAGATATTAGAAAACTGCATAAGAAGCGAGAACATGATAGCATAATAAGAAGCTATCACTACAAGAGGTTGTGTGCTCTTGTGACGCTGTTAGCGACGGAAATACATTGGGTTTTTATAACCCCCGACGTCGCTAAAACCGTCGCTACGAGCGTCGCTACGAGAGCGTCGCTATAGGCGTCGCTATATGCGTCTCTATCAGCGACGCATATAGCGACGCCTATAGCGACAGTCTCACAGAAGACTATAGCGACGCTCATAGCGACGCTACAGAGCCATAAATAGCGACGCTTATAGCGACGCCCGAGAGAATATTTTTTTGGTGGCAGGGCATTGAATGCCCTGCCACCCATCAACCATATTGTACTTGATTCACTTTTTAAAAAAAAGTGCAAAGGTAAATAAGAGACCCAAAATAGTCACCCACAAGACGCATTGTTTGCAAAATTGACAATTGTACACATCATAAGCAAAATGAATTGATTGGCAAATGTAATAATGACAATTGTACAACATCATAGGCATAAAAAATTTATTGGCAAAAGGAACTGCGGTGACAAATGTAATAATATACATGGTTCAAAAAGACGTATAAAATCCGTCTCATGATACATAAGCTATGAGAAACCCTAAACTAATGCTATCTAGCTACGGCTAAACTGACGTCGTCTAGTCAGACGTCTCATCGCGTCCAAGCGGCGTATCTGTCGGATTCTGCAAAAAAAGACAATAAGACAGTTTTCAGTAAATATAAACATATAACGACATTTATAAAACAATACAAAAAATAAAAAAGAGTAAACCCTAATACTAACCATGTCGCCGCGAGAACTGAGAATGTCCATCAGGGCGTTTAAGCCCTTCCTGCCTGCGTACTCGCGCTCGTACGGTGTGGGATCACGTCCTGTCATCGACCACTGTCAAAACATACAAAGATTTCATTATGTTAGAACTAAAAAACTCATAAACCCTAAACTATCGAACATGCATAAAGAGCAATGTGAAAAGACTTACAAAATCGACCTCAAATGATGCCCATCCACCGCTCCCCAAGTGGTGCGAGCTCCCTGCCTCTACTCATGCTCTGGCTGCATCCTTTTGTTGCTTCCACTTGTCGGGATTCTCGCGCGCTGCTTTCTTCGCATTCTTCCAATCTTCTTTGGCCAGCCAATCTAGCCTGTTCCACCCATTCTTGATTGCTTTTTGCACTTCGGAACGCTTGTGTTTGCAGTATTCGCGCATTCGAATCTTCATCAGGTCTTCATTGAAGCGCTGATCCCGTGTTGGAACGGGAAACTCATCATGAAGTATGCTGATGACTCTGTTTTTTAAATCACTTGGTACTTCACTCCATTTGTTTAGTATATAGTGTCTAAACAGCTGAGAGCAAAGACCACGCATGCGCGAGATCACCTTCTTGCCGTCATCATCCATGATGATGCCGCCGCTGATGTCGACGGAGTAAGGCAAGCCCTCTGGCCGGTGACGCGTGAACCTGGGTGTCCCGGCAGGGGTCTCTAGCGGCGTGTCGATGGGGGTACGGACGTCAGGTGTCTCCACCGGCGTCTGGGCCCCGAAGCGAGGAGTGTCGAGTGGGGTGGCTCCTGGCGGAGTAGGTAGAGGTGTGTAGCTTCTAGGAACAGTCAGTCGTGCAAAACCTGGCGTAGACGACGATGCTGTGGCTGGTGTGGGGGCGGGCAAAGAAGGGGAGGGTAAAGAGCCTCGTCGAACACGAGGCGGTGTGGAGGCATCGGTGGCGGAATCCCCACAACAACCGCCACCGCCACCACTAGAGCGCCGGTGTCTAGACGAGTGTGACGCTCGTCTCGTCGACGCCGAAGCTTCGGAGCGCGCCGAATGCTCCGAAAGAGAGGGAGATGCGGATGGTGTAGGAACGCGCGATGATGCGCCAGAGCGATGACGCTCCACGTACCACTGTCTCTGCTACGGTGACAAAGAAGAAAGAAACTCCTCATCATCCATACCTGCATTAAACACACGAATATTTAAACTTAATATTGAATGAATAGAGTAGACAATGACGCAAAGACCATTAAATACAATGACGTAATGACGCATATAAATACAATGACGCAATGAATCGAGTGATAGAAGAGGCAAGTCGAAAACAGAGCTTTTACAGCACGGAGCAAAATTGTTCAAATACAATATTTGTGGCTTTAAGAGATCTCTCTCTCATCCTCGCATAACTCAGCATAACTTCCTATATCTATATAGAGCTCTCCGTTTAAACACATATCCTCTGTTTCATTTTGTAGCTCCTCTGCATGCACCCCATATAGAGTAGTAGCATCTTGATGCTCGTCTGGCACCACCGCAGCGGCTTCTGATTGAGCATCTTCTCTAATCTCCTCCATTGATGTCGTTGTGATTGGCACATGGTAGCCTTCATACGTCCTTGCACTACGAGGGGCTACCTCTATGACGTACCACCAGTTTGATGTAGACTTTGTAGGATGAAATACTACCTGCCAGAGCCACATAACTTACATGAGAGCTTTCAAGCACATAACTTGTAAAAGGGGGATGTTAACTATTTATATACTTACTTGTTCACAATGCTCGGGTAGTACGAAAGTGTCTCTTAGGTCAGTCCATTTCTTAGTAGAATCCACCTCAAGAAAACCAGACTCTCCTCTACGCACAGTAGCGTTGCGACCCTCCATGATTATCTTGAACCATTGCACGTCGAATAAGTCGACAAAAAATCCTCTGTAATCGATCCTCAAAATCTCTTGCAGCGTGCCGAAGTAAGTGAGTTCCGCCACCACAGGATCTGCATCAGAGGAACGTCGTCGACTAGACTGTTCAAATTTTGCCATGATTCCACAATCTTGAGTAAAACGCTTTTTGTCGATTCGTTCCACCCTAAAATGTCGACCTTTACACCATGCTGCTGTGTATGACTTATACTACAACGAACAAAGATTATGAGTGGCCGTTCAAACGTTTATAAATAAAGTCACTTGCTAGTCGTACATTGCAAACTTACCTTGGTCGCGCAACCCCGAGAGTACTCCCACTCTTCTTCAGTCACTTCGTCACCGCATTGTTGTGCGCTTTTCAATTGGTTGTGCAACCATCTTAAGCTCATGAAGGTTGGTAGGCTCTCCAGAACCGCTGGATAGTGCATCGGTGGTCGTCTTCCCCGTCTCCACTCGATTCGTGCCCTTTGTCGCTCTTGCTTTGCATCCTCATATTGTGAAATCCACTTTTGCATCACTGGATTGTGAAGCATGCAAAATCGGTTGATTTTAGCCTCTAGATCTTCCGTCATCTTCTTCTCAACACCGAGATTGCACATGACAATCCCAGATATGCGCTCATCATCTATGGTTCGCCATAGCGTGTCTCGGGATTTATCAAATCCGTCTAGCCACTCTCCAATGTACACTAGGGACTCTGATACCAACCAACCTTCTGCCATGCTACCCTCCGGACGTGCCTTTTGACGCACATATCCCTTAAGCGTTTTCATGAAACGCTCTAAGAAGAACATCCATCTGGAATGAACTGTGCCAGCTATTTCCACCTCATCAACTATGTGAACAAGAAGATGCACCTAAATGGTTAGCATTGTAGTAGGAAAATGTTTCTCAAACATGCACACAAGCTCCGCAGCATTTAGTTTGGCGAATGGTATGGAGTCTACGTCGATCTCCTTTTGTGAGATCCATTGCACCAGCTTTGCAAGTTTGTAGATTGTGTTACGGATGTCGAGAGACAAACATCCCTCAATGGCAACCGGTAAGATAAACTGTAAAGTATGTGTAGCAATGATATTAAAGTCCACATTTTATGCAATGATATTAAAGTCCACTATGAACGTACCTGACACATTTTATGCCAATCGTGTGACTTCAAACCGGTAAGCTTTCCTTCTTTAGTAAAACACGTTCGGAGCGAGTGCATTACGCCAGTGGGGGTCCGCAAAGATCGAATGGCCTCTTTTACTTTGCGTTCTTGGGCTCCTGTGAAAATCCATGGTGCTTTAGGGAGTTTTATCGATCCATCAGACGCTGTTTGCGGCCAATATTGCTCCATACGATCCACATTTCTAAGGTCAACTCTGGCTCCCAAAGTATCTTTCTTGCCGGTCAAATGGTCCCATAGTAGATTACCCACATTCTTGAATATGTGCATTGGATCGAGCAAGTGATTGATCACGAGTCGGGGCCAGTATGGTAACTCGTACCATAGAGATAGTCTCTTCATCCCTGGAGGCAATCCGTCATCGCACATCTCCTTCTGCTCTAACCATGCTTGTGCAGACATCCTTGGTGGCTCTCTTCCCAAAAAGCCGTCGCGTAACACATGATTCTCTGGAAGATACGCTTGATGACCTTCGTAGATTTGCTTCTTCAGTGAGGGTGCCCTACGTGCATTCAGTCTAGGTCCACATGTGACACATGCTCTGTATCCGCTTGTTTGAAGCCCTGCATGTATACACATGATAATAGATCAACTATGGGAAAAAACAAGATTTACAGTGTCTGAGTGAGGAGTGTCAATAGATCACCCGAGCATTCTGTTAGCCCGGGATAGTCATGCATGGTCCACATTAGAATACCTCTGATCAAAGCATTCCGTCGTCCTGTGTGTCGGCTCATATCCACCACCTCTATGCCAATCCACAATTGTTGTAGCTCTTCCAATAGTGGACGAAGATACACATCCATATTCCCCACTTTATATCGCCCTGGCACAATCAAGCTTAGCCATAGGTGCCCCTTCTTCGTAGTCAACCACGGGGGAATGTTGTAGTTGACGATGACAACGGGCCATACACTGTAAGATGTTGATCTTTGACCAAATGGATTTACGCCATCCATAGCCAGGCCTAAGCGCAAATTTCGAGCTTCCCTGGCAAAATCCGACCATGTTCCATCTATATGTTTCCAGGCTGCGCAATCTGCAGGAATTCGTAGCACACCATCCGAAGATTTATTCTCCTCATGCCATGATGCTAGGGCGGCCATGGACTTACATTCGAAGAAATGCTTGATGCGAGGAAGCAAAGGAAAATGTCGCAAAACCTTTTGTGGAATTTTTGTCCCGTGGAGATCTACTCGATATCTTTCGGAATCACATTTCGGACACTTCTCCATGTCTGTGTATTCCCCTCTGAAAAGAATGCAGTCATTAGGACAAGCGTGGATAGAATTGTAATCCATCCCCAAGTTTCGCAAAATCTTTCTTGCTTCATCTCGGGAATCTGGCATCACATTGTCAGCTGGTAGTATGTGCTCTTTCAGCAATCTACACAACATAAAAATATGATACAGTCGTGTAAAAATCTATCAGATCATTATACATTTAGAGTTCTATTAAAGTAAACTAATTGTAATAGATCACCTGAAAAGCGCTGTGACGCTAGTGTCACTCCATCCAAACTTTGCCTGCATGTTGAGAAGAACCAGGAGTGCTTTCAATCTAGACATACGTGCTCCATTATACAATGACGTATCGGCTTCACTTTTCATATCATCATAGATAAGCCTTTCTGAATCCATGATCATCTCGATCATTTCATCAATCTCGGGCTCAGACATTGCCTCGTTGAGAATGTGCTCTGCATGATCATCCACCGAGCTGTCAGAGGCTACATCTTGTGGCCTCACATATGCTGCTTGAACAAAGCGCCTGCGAACACGTCTATTGGGTTGCAAGATTGCTGCTTGTTGGCCAGCGTCAGAGTCCGACGAGTTATAATTGGCAACAACTCGATCTATAATAGATGGATCGAACTCGCCAAATTCGCGAACGTGCTGCAAAGAAACACGTCTTGTCCGTCACACAGCATGCTTGCATTGATTACAAGGACATAAGACCCTCGTTGAGAGATAGGTGTTTCGATTGGACGGTCCCACATCCTCGTCGCTACTCATAATGAGGATAAAAAACTTATAACCTGGACAACAAATTTAATATTCTATTGGCATTCTTCGTCTTATCTCTCTCTCTCTCTCTCTCTCTCTCTCTCTCTCTTTATCTCACATTCTCTAGTCATGTCCAATCCCCGCACACCTCGGTCTAGAGGTGCACGGAGATCAGAACCACCGGGTTATCATCTCGTCTTTATTGGTCAATACCTATATTTGTGGGTACAAGAAATCTACACACCCACGTCTACATGATACTGCATGTAGTGGACAAAATCCCTTTGCCTCTTCTCTAGCTGTAGCACTTCACTTCATCTTAACATCTTTTCACAGTAGATGTTTTCACTGTTCGTCTAACTCTAAACCCTAAACCGTAAGTAATTCTTGCGTGGACTCGATCTAACGTAAATAAGCGTAAATCTAAATAAACGTAAATCTAACTAAAAATAAAGCTAAATCTAATTTAACGTAAGTCTAATGACTAGAGGTTGTCTAGATGGTCATTGTGTCGGGGATGTAGTGACTCTTGCCGCCCTGAAGATCCACCTTCTTCCCTATCTTCTGAAGACATTTCACCAGTACTTTTGGATCGACGGAGCCCACCATGAGTGAAGACAGCAATACCCTATATTCCATTGAGGGCTTTCTTCACCCGCTTCATGTAGGCATCGCAGTCTATGGAGACCTAAATCTAATCTAATATAACGTAAATCTAAATCTAGCTTAAATAAACGTAAATCTAGTTAAAAATAAACCTAAATCTAATTTAATGTAAGTCTACATATAACCTAATCTTTAACGTCTTTTAAGATAGTTTCCTACGACGTTATAACTCTCTTCTTCTTGTGTGTGTACGCGTGTGTGGATGTGTGTGCCAATAAAAAAAAGAGATAAACGGTATAACCTTTCTATCACCCATGCCAAGTATGATAGATTGATTATGCCATTTCTCTCTTGAATAATAGGTCTTCAGTTCAACTCCTCGTCGGTTAGATCTTTAGGTCTTTTAATTTTAATTAGTTTCCTACGACGTTAAATTAGTTTCTCTCTCTTTCTCTTTCAATGTGTGTGCGTTTTTTTGGATCGTATGCATGTTTTCTCTCTTTTCCTCTCTCAATGTGTGCGTTTTTTGTTTATGCATGTTCTCTCTCTCTTTTCCTCTCTCAATGCGTGCGTTTTTTGTTTATGCATGCTCTCTCTCTCTTTTTCTCTCTCAATGTGTGTGCATTCTTTGTTTATGTATGTGTGTGTGCGTTTTTGTTTTTGTTTGTACTCTCTCTCTCTCTCTCTCTCTCTCTCTCTCACAAAACAATGTGTGTGTGTGTGTATGTGTGTGTGTGAGAGAGAAAGAGAGGGAGAGAGAAAGAGGGGAAGGGAACATGAGAATGAGGAGAGGGAAGGAGCATACCTGGCTCTCCTTCCTCTCCTCGTGTGTGTGTGTGTGTGTGTGTGTGTGTGTGTGGAGAAGAAAAAGAGAGAGAAAGAGAGAGAGTGAGGGAGAGCGTTACCTGCTCTTTGCTTGAGGGCGTCGAAAAACTCAGATCTGAGATCTGAGTTTTTGGGCGCGCTCGGTTATTTTTTTTACCCCAGCCGGCGTCGCTATGAGCATCGCTATAAGCGTCGCTGTGTGAGCGTCGCTAATATGAAGAACCTCTTGTAGTGTATATGTAGTATGTACAACTGTATAGATAGATAGAGGGAGATTTTATCAGCTGCATAAACCCCCCGGATCAAATGGAAAGCCTCGTGCTTTCCGAAGCATAGTGTAAACTCCACCTAGATTAAAAATATGGAAATATTGATCATCACCATCCGTTTGTAAAATTGATACAAACCACCCCAGCGTTGCACTTGTAAACCTGTAAGCCATCCATGTATGTAGCTCTTGACAACATAACCCTTCAAAAAACTGTACACATGAACCTTCTTCACACATAAAACAAGCCTGTACACCTTGCAAACCTTTTACATCATCTGTTTCCCAGCCATTGGCTAGAGAGCTTGCCATAGCATGATTGTCTTCAAACAAAATAACCTGTTGCAATCGGCATAGAGGCGCTTGCATAGAAACCTTCAACAACATATCCGTCAACAGCATGGCATCCACCTACGGTAACTGATCCTCCAAAGCAAACATCGGCATACCTTCACTTGTAGTCCCTTCAAATAGCACTGAAAAAGGCGAAAATCCTGCATACCTTGTATTCTCGCCATAGCTTTAGCAACCAAAACCTGCAACTCGTCATCTACATCGACCACTGGATCATCGAACCCCTAGTCTGCTTCATCGAAGCACTCTTCTTCAGTCAACATGGCCTTGCCATCACAAGGCAAGAGAGAGGGTTGCGCAACCCCCTGGTCCGCACAAAATGTCTCTTCACCTGCAATCTGTTGCTCTTTGACCACCTTATCGACATGCATAACATCATATGTCTCATACCTTGAGAAAGCAGACTCCGTTTCCCATGTGTTGTCCGTATCCAAGGCACTGCTATAGCTCGACTACACCTCGACTTTCTCCACAAAACTCACCTACTTTGGCACTTCAGCTATCTTCTCCACTGCTTGCTTTTCGGAAGTCACTTGGTCAAGCACATCAGGCGGTACTCGGTAGACTCCTCTTTGCAGCTGCTGAGGCCTCATAGGCCCACACGGTATCGTCTCTACTCTGTCATCACGCTTATCCGCTGCTACCACATGTGCATCAACAAAGGGTCGGATTACCTAAAGCTCTTCCCTAGCAATTAGCCTTGGCACCAATGGACTCGCCAGAACCTGCTTTGCCTGTTGCTTCTTTAAAACCTTCTTCGTCCTGCTCTGCGCATAGGCTACTGCCTCCTCTTACGTGCACGGTCCATCTATCTCGACTTTATCCCACACTTTTACATGCAAGCGTCTACAAACTTGGTCATCTTCAAAAAATCTGCATTCTCTACAACAGTTACCTTAACCAACTTGCTCCATATGGCCTCGAACTCCCACACGAATGCTCAAAAATCACCGTCAAGGCTTTGCTTTAGGTTGTCCATGATCTGCTTCACTTCACTCCACTGCGTGTTGGCCACATATCGGCTTCAGAATGCCGCTTCCAATGTGCTCCAATCCTGTTTTTCTTCAGCCTGCAAGCCCTCGTACCATACCTTTGCTTTTCCATGAACCAAGAGCGGGAAAGCTTGGGCCACTCCCTCTTCTCTTGACAAGCCGCTGTCCAGCAAAAAAGGCCGTAGTCTTGAAGCCAAACCTCAGCATCTTCAACACCTGTAAAAGTGGGAAAACCCAACCATGCCATTCTTGTTAGATCCTGCTCTTCAAACCGTGACACCGTCTTCGACTTCACCGAGAAGCAATCAGTAGCTCCTCCGTGGGGGCACCAGTGATGGAAAGGGGGAAGGGGGAACAAACCTAGCACACTCCAAGCTTGCCTCTCTATAGCCCAGGGATTAACCCGCACCCCTAACCACACAGAATCACACACACACGCACACTTTCTATCAATCTCCAATGCATCGGCTCGCCTTCAAACACCACCAGCTACACACAATCACTTATCGATGTCCCATCATCACACACTATACCCGATAATACACAGAACTCTCAAATCGGCAATCTCACATACCATCGACTCACGCTATCACCCTCTCCCTCTCTCTCTCTCTGCACACACAGACCCATGTGGTCCGGAGCCAACGCTACCACGGACTAGCACCAGACAAGACGAGGGAACAAATTCACACCAGAGATTCCAACAAAACCATAATGATTGCATAACATGAATTTGGGGTACAATGGCGGTGTTAATGAACTTTGAAAACACTCTAATCTCCTCCCTTTGCCGACTCTCGGCTGCCCTTGGCTATCCTTACGCAATTCCCTGTTTGGCCAACACTTTTGCGACCACTTCCATGCTACGTGACTGCCCTCTTGAGGCGTACACCTTCAGGTCGATGCCCCTCCTCCAATCAAGCCCTTGGTGACGCTCTACATGGCTCCCGTTATTGCAGCTTGCGGCTCTCTAACTCCTTCCCATGCCAGACAATAGTACACCCTTTTGTTGTAGTGCTCAGTCATCTGTCGCCCATCACGCCTATCATACACTCCAACACACTTCTGCTCATAGCTCTCCTTCCATTTCCACATAGCTTGCACCCCTCTCTGGAACGCCCAGCTCTACCAAAAGATTACGCCGACCTACCTTTGGCCCCTTTGCAGCGCTCTCAAAAGCCCAACCAGACCTGTGCTTATGACCATCCCTTCTAGATTAATATCTCCCACAGTTGGCGGCTCTGCATACCCCAAGCGGCCTTACCCTACTCAAGAAACTCCCATTATGCTTCCTGATGCAGTTGCGTCCTCTACATGAGCTGCCCGCTCGGATCAACTATGGCAGACTCCTCTGCCAGCCCCTGAAGCTGGCTCGTCCTTGGCCTTTTCTCCTCAGCCCCCTGTTGGCAAGCCTCCTCATGCAGCCCCGCCACCAGATGGAGACTTCTTGTGCATGTAATTCCAGGCCTCCAGAAAACACCTGCAGTGCCGCCCCATCTTCCTATCCAACTGGTCGTTCTGCAGTGCAATTTGCGCCACCTTGCTGACATGCAGCCCTGCTCGTTAGTTTTTTCTTATACTAACTCCAGCTTTAACATTAAAAAAATCATTTGCTTAGTCTCCTTTCACACCGTAGACATGCCGTCCTAGAGCGCTCGTCGAGAGTATTCCAACGGTCATAAATTTTGAGTCGTACCCGCTTGCAATAGCCTCGGATGGACAAGATGCAGCCTACTCGACTTCAAGCACATAAAAAACTTTGAACTCTCTGAGCTTGAGCAACCATTCTGCACACATCCTGGCACTATTGGATGGAGATATACATCAACCTTTAGTATCCTTAAGAACTCCACTCAGCAAAGCTTCGAACCATATTTGACCTGTTAAAAGTGACATTTGGCATACACATCCTAGCAAGTAGAGTCTCCTATAGACACCTCAATCAAAATCCCATATCCTAAACTCTATAGCACCTGCATACAGTATCCCTTGCCTGGTTGCCAACCTTGTGATATAAGCATTTGATCCTGTCACCTGTGATAGCAAAAAACACTTGCAATTTCGATTAGCGAGTGCTCCATCTCGGTGTACCTCTCTCCTAGCACCATCAAATAACTGCCCAATGTCCCTGTCACTTGCCTGCAAACTGCCATGCTTGGTCTTCTTGCACTTCCATAGGCCGACCATCTTCAATTGTACCACCGTCACAAGTTGTTCATAGTCCTTGTTATCTTGAAGTGACATAAAAAGCACAACAACCTTGTCATCTTGATCAATAAAACACATGAATTAGTCCAATGAAGTACATATGGAACTCAGTCTATTGATAAGGATAGATATCTCCTCTCCAACATGCAACATCAATCCAAAGAGAGGCTTTTTCAATGAATTCTATATTTTTGGCTTTGGATCCAGAGAGCCTCCCCATTTATTAAAGGCCATATTGGCATCTTTCAAGTGGTCAACAAAGTTTGCATCCATAGTAGTAAGCATCATTCCAAATGCTTGGTCATCCTTTTGCTGAAATTGTGCTTGGGGATGGTTTCTCATATGTGCCGGTGGGTTTCACAATGCCCATCGGTTCTTCTTCATGAGACATCCTATATTATTGACCTACAAATCATGAAATCTATACCCCTTGAATATTTCAATACCCATTTCACCCATTACGTGATACTCACTTTGAATGAGGGGAGGTCTTACCCAAGTGTATGGGCAACGTCTATCTCTTTTACAAACATCAGTGCAAAGTAATCACCATGTATATACATCAATGCTAATTTAGAGATGATTACACATTTAATGCTCATTACCTTTATTAATCTGTTGCAAATCAAAGGCACGCTAATTTGCAAGATTCAATGTGGTTTCACATAGCATCAATGGACATGGGATTTGCAAAAATTGTAGAGGCTATAGGCGCACAAATCTCCCTAATAAAGTTTGGAGAAATATGTAGTAAGTTGGGACAATTGGACCTCAAACTACTCATCAGCTAATGATACCTTAATCCTAAGAATTAGCAATGTATTCTAAGGGGTTTTCTCTTTTGTGAATCTTGCTAGAAAATCACTTTGGAGGGCTTCATAGTTCTCAAAATGTGCCAACCCCTGTTGGGTAAATCAAGTCCGTGCTTGTGCAACTAAGGCTCTCTCAAACAACTAAATGTTAGTAGTCTATGATGTATTCGTTTGTGAAACTATTACTCTTTTGCCTGCTATTGTCCTTCCCTATTGATTATCTTTTACTCTAAGATTGGTTCTTGATTTCTGAACCAACCAATTTCTTGAACTTGATCTTAATTTCTTATCAAATTGACCTTTGGATTATAGAAGTGAGCTATTATCATGAGTTGTTTCTTGTGGAGTCCAAGTGGAAACCATTTATCAGGACAAGGGTATAGCTAGGAGCCAAGGGCAAGGGCATATGGCTACTGCAAGTAGCCAAGGGCTATAAGTAGGTAGGTTGGGAGGAGATTGGTATGCATGTCCACCCCGCAATCTTAGATTGGTATTAGAGCGGCTCCAAGCTTGGGGAAGAAAAAAAGGATTGTGGAGCTCAATTAGCTTTGCATGGGCTTGCATGCCTTGCATGCTCCGTGGAGAAGGCGAGAGGAAGAGGAGATCGACTTGTCTGGTTTAAGCTACGCGTGTAGGCATTTCCCCTTGCACACAGAAGGCAATGATGGTGACCTGCATCAAATCACCTAGGAGTGGTTCCAAAAGAGAGCACCGCGCCAAGCTGAGGAATTTTTGACACAGTAGCTAGGGCCACAGGGTCCCCATCACTGCCATCAAACGCTTCTTTCCTTGCGCAATAACAATGCTGCCACCATAAAAGCTTCATTAAAAAAAAAAATCAGCACCCTAATTTGGGCACCCTCCCCACCCTAGGGGTAGTGACCCACGAGCAAGGCCCTCCAACTTCAAGATTAGCATGCACCCGGGAGGGCATGAATTCTTCAATTGCGTGTTCTCTAAAAGTGCTAGAAATCCCCCTATTGGTAGGAAGGCAAGGCCTGTTTCTGGATTTGGACAAATAGTGTGGGATTCGACACTCGTCCAAATCATTCATCAGCTTGACAACATGGGCAAAGATGTTCGACATGGCTATATCTTTGCTGGTAAGGCCAAGTTCTCTCTATCATGCCTAGGCTTGTTGATGAAGTATGCATAGATACTTGGCAAGGCACACTGTTTGCCTTGGCTCAAGAAGGCGTTAGAGGTCGCTCTCTTTGTGTCTCTATCTATGTTCCGCAGCAAGATATTCTGAGTTAGACGCAATCGTAAACGGCCATGATCAATAGAATAACGTGAAACTTGAGGTACTTTTATGACTCCCAACACGAATTGGGGATGGACTCGAATCTTTTCAAAGATTGTGTAAGACACAATCGTGTGAATCCATTTCACCTACATGCATGGCTATCCAAGGGATAGAGCAGGCAAATTCATCCACATTGGTTTTCTCATTCAAGTGACATGCATGACAAGGTCATTGCTTCAATGATTTTTTATAGAATTCGACATCTGTTGAGAATAATTTGGCATATTGGTAATCCGACAAGATTCCTAGCACTCATTTTCAACTTATCTTGCATGGCTTGATTGTCTTTACAGCAAGGCTATCTTTAGACTTGGTAATCTTTGTTCATCTGCATGGATTTGCACACATGAATGATCATTAATATCAACACTGCACATGCATATGCGATATACTTGCAATCTACAACATTTGTTTTATTTTTCCATGATGCATTGTTATTTAGAGTTTCCAAAATATCTTTGCTAATCATAACTTGTGTTGAATTACAACACAACTGTGATAGCATTGTCAATACAATTTGACAAGGTTGATTAGTTGTAATTTCTCGACAAGGTTGATTTTATTTTGCCATGATATTTGTATCATGACAGGAGAATTCATTGGCTATGAGCACAAACTTACTTGTGTGAAGCAAGGCTTTAACTTGGGGCATATTGCATAGCGGCTTCCAAAGTTAGGAATATGCTATCAAGATACAAACTTGGGGGACACATTGAAAACTTGGGGGACTCATCAATGCGTCTTTAGATTATTTCATTAGTGTCGGAATGAACCAGGCTGAGAGGGTTCAAACTTCACACGATACATCCGAAAGTCCCGAGCTTTTCAAAATTCATGGCTGTGAGATAGATTCCATGACAGATACTAAAATCAAGCTGAAATTCACTCTCAAGCAAGATTTTGCTTTTGGATTAATTTCAAGACAGCAGGCCATAACAAAGTGCTTTGACAATTTTAATGCAAAGCAAGGCTTCTCACCTATGTCAGAGTACTACCCATTTGACTTGGGATCAAGGGCAATGACACACAAGTTTGGGATTTTGTCAATGTAGGGATATGAGCTCACATTTTACGTGTGACAACATCGAATTATGATGTATCCATGCCAGTACAGATTGTGCAAGGCACTTCTAGTATCGGCTCAAACTCTTGAGGCTTTCATTGTAGCCATGGGCTTCCACTTTCCTTTTCTGCATGTCATGCATGGTGTGCTAGTAAGGTGGAATTCATTCCCCTCAATAATTGTTTACGATTCTGCTAAAGCACCAACTACTCTGTAAAGGACATAGTAAATGTTTAAAATGATTTAATCAGATGAACTTCATTCATGGGCGAATTACCATAATGAAGTCAATCTGGTACAACCATCACCACGTACAAGGTAGGTGGGTAAAGATATGACTTATATTTTTTGATGCATCTCTATGAGAGAGCGTCATACAAGCACACTGTTGTACGCTTATAGGATAAGCTACATAGGCATAGTATGCACTGAAGGGTACGTAGGCAGCACACACACCAAATTAGGTTAAGAGATTTTCCTCAGCCTAGCATGCTCTCTCTCTCTCTCTCTCTCTCTCTCTCTCTCTCTCTCTCTCTCTCTCTCTCTCTCTCTCTCTCTTTCCTATGTCTCTGAAGTAATAATGAACTTAGGCATGTTTTCACTAACAACTTCTAAGTCGATATGGTAAAAAAAAGCCTAAGAGTCATCTATTTTAGAAGGGCTACAAGCCATCTATTTTAGTATGGTTAAGAGCCATCTGTTTTGTAATCCATTAGTGATTGCTCTAAAGATTATGTAACTTTGTTGCAAATGAAACTCATGGTTCTTTTTTGTGGGTTTTTTGCCATCCTCACACTTGTGAGTGGATGTGTTATATTAATTTGAAAAGAAATGTACAATTATCCTCAAGCACCTTAAGTGCTTTGAGGGGTCATCTGTTTTAGAAGGGCTACAAGCCATCTATTTTAGAATGGTTAAGAGCCATCTGTTTTGTAATCCATTAGTGATTGCTCTAAAGATTGAATAGATCCACCCAATTGAGTACGCATTGACTCTAATGGAAAAACAAGAGTCTTGCCATTAATGATGTTATGGGTGTCACTTTAGCACTACATACTTCTAGTGTGAAGATCAAGTTAAGTTTTTGATGATCTTGAACCCGTGAAGGCTTATCTATACCACAATGTCTAGATGAGGCAAAGCATTTCAGATAGCACGATCGTCCACAAGAACCCAAGGTTATAGACTCTGTCATAAAATCTAATATCTAACTAACCCAAATGATTTTCTCATATTAATCTGATCATTTAATGTGGGAAAATAAATGGGAACAAGAGTTATAATATACACATGTGCTTATGGATCTATCTCAGCACGGGACCAAAGTTAATGGGTCCAAATGGGAGATGGTTTGTCAAAGAGCAATGCTAGCTAATGGAGCTTGAAAGACCTTAGGGTTAGCTTCATCAAAAACCTCCAAAGGTTAGTGTTCAAAGTAATTAGACCTAGGACCTTAGGCAAGCTAAGGCTGAGCTTGAGGTGGGAACCCAGCCCAAGCTTGAGGTGCTTGTTGTGCTTGCTGACTAAGGTGCTTGAGGTGCTTGTCATGCTTGATGATTAAGGTGCTTGAAGTGCTTAAGGTACTTGGGGGCCAAGAAGCTTGAAGTCAAACCATGACCTACAAAGGAGGGGACGAGCCCCAAGAGAAGGGGGTGGGGTTGAATAGTCTTTCCCTCACCCAAGGGACACCCTTGCTCAAAGAGGCAAATAGGACACATGTCAAGCCCCCAGCTAGGTTGCCCCCATAGTGTGCCTAAAGCCTATTGGATGGATTTGAGAGAGGTCCAACGAGAATTCAGTTGAATTAATTGATTGTCTAGGTATTATCAAGCCCTCTCTCTCAATGGGGTAAGGAGGACACTTGTCCAAAGACTACCATGTTGCTTGAAATGCATTGTGCATATGATTGGCTAAGCCTAGAGGGATCCAATGAGCTTCAATCATGAGCTACAAGGAGGGGTCGACCAAAGCAAGCTGGGGGTGTGCTTGGGGGTATACTCTCTCTCTCACACACTCACATGCTCTCAATTTCACTTTGTGAAATTGCAAGAACTCCATCTCCTTCTCCAAGCTTGAGAAGTTGAGAGCCTACACAAACATTCTTGGCTATAGAATGCGAATCCAACCAAGAGCCATGCTTCAATGCTATGCTTGCCGTATTCTTTATCTCCATTGCTATGCTATGCTAAACTCTATGAGTAATGGTATGAGAGGACACTACTTCTTTCTCATAAGAATACTTCTTCTTCCTCTTCCCTACTCTCATTCCCTGCTAGCTCTCTCCACCTTCGAAGGTGTTTGAGGTCTTGGGAGTGAGGATGGGGACAAGTTAATGCTTTCATTAGATTAAGTTATGGGCATAATTGTGGTGCATGAACCTCTCTATCTTCATTGCACCATCAAGGTCTCAAGGAACACAAAGCTTGTATTGCACCAACTCTCTCTTTATGGGAGAAGCTATAATACAAAAGCCTTTTGGAAGGGGGATCGGCTCCACATAAATCCAGTCCTCACTTGTTGTCTAGTTCTCCGATTCTCTCTCTTGCAAAGTATTGTTCATGCCAAGCTAATTAAGTATAATGGTTATGCTATTACCTCTAATCAAGTTCTCTATCTATTTTCTCAAATTATTCTCATAAAAAAGCTCTCTACAATTCTTTAAATTCCGTTATTCTCAATGTTCATAGACTAATTCCGTTACAAACTTTCAAGTTTACTATAGATCCGATTGTGAGTAAATCTCAACCCTGTTTGTGAGACTGGATAAGTGTTCCTGGTCATTTATTGGCCTCTTCACAGTTGTACTTTCAAGGAAATAAGTTCTCCATCTGCCAAGGGATTTGGATCGGTAGGATCTAACCAAGGGGTTCAGATTACCAAGGCAACACCCACGATTATCAGTTAATATTCATTTGTTTTCACTAATCTCTACTTTTAGTGTTCAACAGGTTATAAAGATTTTGATACTGTATCTTTGAGGGTTGAAGATTGTACTTGATCACCAAGTAAGTGTAAGATCTTTTTCACCTCATCGTAAGTATATGAATTGATTTGGTTTTATTTCCAAATAAGTTTGGTTACGCTCTACAAGTGGGGTGCAATTGCGAGCATGCTTTCATCCACTTTGCTCTTCAGCCATATGACAAGGTCAAGTACGAGCACATAATTTTAGGGAAGTAGAGTTTCCACAACCTGTCACTTTCTCTCTTATTTGTTCATTAGGGTACTATGAAGGGTTCGTTCCCTATTGCAACAGTTACAAACTTGCATGGTAGGTTTTTTTTTGGTACATGTTGTTGGTCACAAGGTGTGAAACATGGTTCAAGAACTCATGGAGTTCGGTTTAGCTAGTGTGGAGCAAGGTTTATGAGGGTCCCTCTCACTCATGTTGCTGAGTGTTTGCAGTTACCTCCACACACAAGTACTTGCTGGATGTCATTTTTCTTGACATCCTTCTTTGAGACATATTCTACATGTGGAGAATATGAGTCTTTGGGAGTGACATCGGTATTTATTTCCTAATGATATGTCGCAACAAAGTCCTTAGGTGCTGGTCACATCAGTTTATTAGACCATTTTGAGCACATAGTACCATGAACAATTTTAGTGGCTAGAAATTGTCGGGTATTAATATATTCTGTTAATGAAAATTTTTCGTTGCTGGTACCTAGATGTGATTAATTTTCTTAGTCTATTATGGTTCAATGATTTAGCAAAGGATTTCAAGTAATTACAGTGGGCAATAATTAATTTCATTTTGTAGAGCTATTTACCCATTGTTTTTCCTCTTATTATTGGAGTGATATGAGAATAACATTCAACATACGCATTGGCAATTGAAGTTATGAAAGTGCAGGTTCTAGAATGTTTTTTCTAAATGCATGCACACGAAGCATTTTGCACCACAGGTATAGTATCTCTATGAGATTTACTGTGGATCTACCAACCACCATACGAGTTGATGGCTCGATATGGGTGCTTATAGATAAGTTGACTAGACTTTGTAAAGTTTGTTCGGTTTCTTATTCAATATCTAAAGTTAACCAAGCTGGTTGTGAGTCATTGTGACCCCCGCTTACCAACCATTTTTGGAAGACTATCTGTAAATGGTTGGGGAGAAATAACTCACTACAGTACCGCCCCAATATCGACTCGTCTAAAGATGGATGGGCAACTTGTAAGTATTAATCTAGTGCTAAAGGATATGATATGAGCATACGTTAGCGAGAAGCAATCCAACTGGACGATTACCTTTCTAAGTTTGTTTATCATGATGTAAAGCATGTTGCGACTAGGTTTAGTTCTTGCATGTTTATGTCAGTTTTTCAACCTTGATCACACATTATGGTGGGGTTGCCTACCGATAGAAATGAAAGCAAGTCCAGGACTTAGTATAGGCTGACAAGTTATGCGAGCAGGTCACTTTCATGGAAAGTTGAGAAGAGGTATTCTTGCATGTTCCAGTATCTTCAGAAAGTCTGAAACCTGATCATTCATTCATACACCTCTTAGTTGTGTTACAATAAAGAGAAACAAGAACTAAGAAGGTAGCAAGAGTTTAATAAGATCAACATCTAATACAAAACCTTCCTCTTACGTTATATAAGTCACATGCCTTACAAGTTAAGAAGTTATTCAAACATCAGTAACATGTCAAAAGTGTTGAGTATATAATGGTGCCTAAACACATCTTTGTCTTCCTTAGATGTTGAGTGTCTTTCTATGTTAGAGGCGAGCAATAAAGTTTTCTAGCTTGCATGTAGCAAGATAGTTGGACATAGCTATAAATGTTCAATTTTTGCATTGGGAGAGTCAAGGTGTTGCTCAATTGGCACAAATGTTTTGCATTGTGATAGGGAGAGCGTTATCCAATTGGCAGGTAATTCAATATTTCATGTGAGGAAAAGGCACATTGATGTCAATATCACACTCTACTCATGAGGTGCTTAATTAGGACAACCACATCGAGCTTGTCAAAAGTCACATATATGGTAATTTTGTAGATCTTGTTGTGAAGCGTCTATCCTCTGAGTGATTTGCACTCACTTATGAGTCATTGGGTACATATACAAACTCTACACACCTTGTTCGTATCTAGCTTAAAGGCATTGTACCCTGCCCACCCATGTTCAACCTGGAGCCCACTAACCCTACTAACTATTCTATTCATTATTTTTTATCTAATAATAAGATCTCTCATACACAATTGAGATTGATGTTGTTACCCAGCTAGAGGCTACGTCACTCTTCCCTCTCACCCTTTCCCTCCTCTTGCTTGTGCTTGAATATTTCACGTTCTTGGACTCGAGTTTTATGTTCAATAGTGTTAGCCTATTTTGACCATCGTCTTCCCCTTTATGAAAAACCCTTTCATCTAAGGCTTACCTCGAGTCTCTGTCCTTGCTTGGAAGGGTGATTTTTCAAAAAGGGAGACTCTCTGGGCTCTCTTTGTGGGGAACAACGTGAAACTAGACGTAATTATTGGCTCAATTGATGTTGTTACCCACCTAGAGGCTATGCCACTCTTCCCGCTCACCCTCTCCCTCCTTTTGCTTGTGAGTGACTATTTCACATTCTTGGACTCAAGTTTTATGTACAGAAGCATTAGCTTGTTTTGACCATCGTCTCCTCCTTTATGAAAAAACCTTTCATCCAAGGCTTGATTTTTAAAGGGCGTCCCTTTGGGGGGAACAACGTCAAGGCCAAACTCACCAAAGAGCACACATAGGCTACACTTCCATGAACGATGCAAGAATCAAATTTTGAAACTGTTCAGAAAGGGCGTCCCTTTGGGGGGAACAACGTCAAGGCCAAACTCACCAAAGAGCACACATAGGCTACACTTCCATGAACAATGCAAGAATCAAATTTTGAAACTGTTCAGAATGGGCAGCCATCCCAGGCGGAGCACGAGCACGAGCACGAACACGACGAAGATGGTGGGGGCCGTAATGAAGAGGAAAAGGAGGGGGAGGGAGAGGACGAGGAGGGGCTTGCAGCTTCGGCATCCGCTGCAACAAGCAGCAGCAGAGTAAGCCAGCCCAAGAAGGCGTCTCTCAACGCCCTCGCCTTTCCCCTCGCTCGTGTCAAGCGCCTTATTAAGAACGAGGAAGATCTACGTGTCAGCTCTGAAGCAACCTATGTCATTACTAAAGCCGTGGTACACTACACCCCACCCCCCCCCCCCCCCCCCCCCCCCCCCCCCCCCCCCCCCCCCCCCCCTAAACACACACACACACACACACACATGCACGCACTGTGTGGAACCTGGATTTGTCAGTCTGTAGGACAAACGTTAGAGAAGTGAAAGAGGTTGACTACTTGATTAGGTGCAGTTTCTTCATTTAGTTCAAAGCTTCAGACTGAGCTCTCTCAAAAAGTGTAGAGTGTTATGTGCATATCAAGTGGTCATTGAATAGTAGGAGATACATGGAAGGCGGACTGAAAAGTAGGGTGTAGACAATTTGTAAAGTTCTTTTCACGACCAAATGGGCTGACTTGTGAGTTGGGCGCATAGGTCTTGTTGTCTAGCCATCAATATGAAATGGAAGTAAACTTGTCACTTTTTTGCACTCAATATTTAGTGGATGATCGTGGACATTGTGTTTGAGGTCAATTATCTTGGAGTTATAGATGAAGGAAAGGTAGCCCATGAGTGTAAATGAAGTAGAGGCCAAATATAGGCCCTCTTAAACACAAGGCTGCCAATGCAAGGCAAAAAGAAAAAACAATTGAGTTGAGAACGTGTTAGGTGCAACGGGATTGAAACAGTGACAAGATCTAGACTTTACACTTCCACAAATCCTTTCTTCTTTCTTTGCTTGAATATGTGCTACTTAGGTTCCTTTTATTACTTATAGAGAGAGAATGAGAGAGAGAGTTAGACATTTGTAGAGGGAGACATAAAGAGAAAGAAAACTAGATGGGGTCGTCACAAACCCTCTCAGGGCCCCCCCACACTGTTGTCAATGTGGTATTTGATCGCGTAAATGGAATGTACACACATGCAATACCTCAATGCAGACACTACTGACATGGATGGGGAATGTCAAACTCTTTAAAATGAAGCACCTCCGGGGCTGATTTGATGCACCTTTGGATCTGTCTCGATGAGGGGTTGCTGATGGCCACCAAGGGGTAGATTTGGGGCTGATTTGCACTCCCGATGTGAGAAGAAACAAGGGCTGACTACAAAAATGCGGATCTGGGTGCAAAAACGCAGGTGGTGATGGAGCCGATGATGGACAACAATTGGAGCACTTGATGCGGCGAGGGAATGGCCGAGAAGAGGTTGATCTTTGGCGCTACTGAAAAATGATGCAAAAAGTTGGCGGACCTGCTCCCTTTATAGGGAAAATATTGCTTATGTAAACTTTTTAGGACTTCGGTAGGGTAAACTTGAAAGACAAAGTTTAAAAATAGATTATTTGAAATGATTTATTAATAAACTTGTCTAGGCAAAGTTTTTGGGTGAAATCGTTGCACATCTGCCCACCCGCGAATTCGATTGACGGTGGGAATGGCTTGCTGTGGATTCGTCTAGTCGGGACTCCGACTCGGTCCCAGTTTCTCCCAGGTTGTTCAGCCAGTGTGAGGTTGTTTTCTCACGTCGAGCTCATGGTTTTGGCTGTGTTCCTTGGACACACAAGCTCTTGCTTGCCTTGGGTTTTTCCCCCCAGCCACTTTCTTGCCTTCCGAGGATCCTAGGGATATGTGGGCCCCTTGCGTTGATTCTTTCCCATTTTTTGGGATTTTACTGGTCGTGAGGGCTGGGCATGGGGGTCGACAGCCTTGGTCTGGGACCTATATATGGGACCCAAGGGGGACTCCCTTATGGCATGCAGTTTAGCCACAGTGCATGTCACCAGGAGGTGTATTTTTCCTGTTGCCTTCCGTAAATAAGTATTAGATATATTTATTTTATTTTTACTTGTTTGTCCCAAAACCCTTGAAAAGGTGCAAGTGGACATTGCATGGCCAGTGTGAAACGGCTGCAGCCAAATGGGTTTCTCACATCGGGGATCTAGGTCGGTCAAACAGGGACTGCCCGGGCCAGTTAGCACTGAATTCTGATGAGTATGGAAGCTCGTGTGCGCCAAACGGGAATTTGGGCCACTCGTCAAGTCACTGCAACTTTGTAAGTTGAAAGGGGCCAGTAAATTAACCCACATTGTAGATGTTGGTCAAATGGTAGTCTTCAATGATGGTCAGGAGACCGATAGGGACGCCATGGAAGCATCTCCTAAAATTTAGGGAACTGCTATTTTTTGACCGGAAAATGTGTTCGCGTCATTAGCTCTGGAATGACAAGGGGAACATTTTATTGCTCTGATGCCAAGTCAACTGACGCACCAGTTGAGATATTTTTAGCAAGGAAAGCCCAAACTCGGAAACTGGGCGACGTGTCAGCCTGTGAGCGATTCTGCCACTCTGGGAGGCAAAAACGAGCTGCATATCAACAAAGGGGGCGCCATTTTCAGCCTCAGGTGGATTGTAGCAGGTACAGAAGCTATGGAATGCTTACCTTGCCCTCTATGCAGAGTATGGTGACGGGAGTGATGCCCCGCACGCTACATACTGCTCTCTTTCTCCCCTACGTACAGTATGTTATGCCCCACTAGTGGGCTTCTCATTTGACCTATGTACAATTCTGGGGGTTTATGCGCGTTTGCCAAGGCAAGAGCCTTCTGAACAGGAACCGGATTAGCTAATTGCTAATCCCCCACAGGTACACACAGTTCCATCACGAAAGATTGCGAGTTTGGAGAGTTTTCTCGCGTGAAAACTCGTCCAATTCACAGGGGAACTATCCCATTGCGTGCGGGAGCCCTTGGGACATGCGTAGGCGTGTTCGCTCCGCTAAAAACGATCCGAAACAGGGAATTACAGCCTGCTGTGTTTTTCTGCAGGTTTAGGGTTTCGCACCTAAACTGCAAGGGAACATTGGGGGAGCCTCGTGAGAGCCTTGGGATGCGTGTACAGGCTTTTGGGCTCCCGGCAGTGAAAAACAGAGAATTACAGCCCGCTGAATTTCTGTGACAGCTCACCAGAAAGCTTCTAGATATCGAGGGAATCCGTCCTAGACAGGTGTTTTTGACCTACAGGGGTTTTTGTGCCGTTATGTTGTCGAAATCCGGTCGAAAACCTGCGTTTTCAGCCCTCGCCAGGTTTGGACAGCTTTGTGAAAGCTTGTGCTAAGTGGTCGGATCGTCTACCTTAATTTGAATAAAGAAATACTGAAAGGGGCACCAGTCTTTGGGGCCTACAGGGTGTCGGTCTCGTGTGCGTAGTGACATTCTAGTCGCTGGACGCAACTGTGTTCTCTTCCCTTCTCAGTGCTCTGTGTAAAGTTAACAGGTAATTGAAATAGTATCGCCCTCTACGTTGTACGGGCCGGTTATCTGGTTCCATTGATGGGATAGTCACTTTTTCTTCAAAAAGTGCAGCGTGGATTGTTGTGGGTGAAAGCAACACAGAGCTTGTCGATATGGCAGAGAAGAGAGACCAAGTACCTGAAGAGGGATCTTCCTTACATGGCACAGAGAAAATTCCTTCAACTCTTCAAGAAGAGGACAAGTTGTTTAGAACTCAACTGCGTTGTTGCATGGACATGTTTCAGCAGTTGACTAACAACCCAAGGATGTAGGAATTCTTACAGGCTCCGACACAGGGTTTTCAGTCTCCTACACAGGGCATGACTGAGCTGTTGCAAGAAAAGGAGATTTCCAATGCGCAGAGGACTCATGATGCTCGAGGGAAAGCCCATGTGGTTGAGCAACTAGCGGTGTCCAATGATCCAAAGCAACTTGCTTTAGCTGGACAGGAACCGTTTGTGAATGGTCAAGGGAGCAATGAACAGGCTATGCGTCAGACCCTTCCATTACCTAATACTTATCCTGGTTATTTTGGAGGTGGTTCAGTGTTTCAAGCTATGGCTGGACCTTCCACAGGTTATGTGCCAGGGAATGTGTTCGAGACAATGCAAACAGGCATGGGTAACCCTATGTATGCGAACATGGGTGTCCAACCAGGTTTTTCAGGGTGCCTGGAACACAATTTGGTATGGTTGGTTTTTCGCAGCCATACAGATATGACAGGGAAAACAGTTGATGCGAGTGCTGGAATGAACACTCATGGAGCACCACTGTTACAGGCACCTGTTTATGATAATGTGGCTCCTTTGAGTCAGCTTAAGGATTACAAGGAAGGTGGGCAGGGAGTGAAGTTTGAAACTTTCAGAGGAACTGAGGACCAATTGAAGGCTTTGACCTTCATACAGTAGTTCGATGCAGCTTATGCTGGAGGCAACTTCACGGAATCTTCAAAGATACGCAAGGCTGCCACTTTCTTGAAAGGGAATGCGCTTCAATGGTGGACCGCATTGTTGAACCAGGGTCAAGCCCCAACAACGTGGGTCCAATTCAAACAACTTTTTGCGCCTGCATGGTTGACAAACACTTTTGAAGTGGATGTGATGACGGAATGGCACGAGTTGAATGCTAAACAGTGTGCGGATCTGGAAGAGTACAATAAATGGTTTTGGGCCGCACTGTTGCCAGTCACCTCTTATAGGTTTGTGCCTTTGTTAGAACAAATTGAGAAGTACTGTTGCGGATTGCCCAAGAAAATCAGGGACTACTGCACAAAGACTACTGTCATGAATATGTTTCAATTGATAGAGAATGCAAGAGTGGCCAACAATCTGTCGAAGGGAGATTCCGATGGATTTAATAGCCACAAGAAAGGGTCCCAGGGCAAACAGTTTTCAGCCAAGGGCAATGTTGCAGCAAAGCCTTCTGAGTCTCCTGCAAAGAAGCCCTCCACTCAAGAAGCTGATACGTCCAAGAAGCAGTCTAAATCTTCTTCGGAACGAGGACAAGCACAAAAAAGGCATTTTTAAGGCAAAACTTTTCAAGAAAGGAAAGCTCTTAGGGAGGCCAAGAAATGCTACATTTGTGAACAGGAAGGACACTTTGCAAATGAGTGCCCACAGAAGAAGTCACAGGATAAGGATGACAAGTCAGACCATAAAGGGAAGAAGCCAAAGCCGAGTACAGGACTTGTTCCAGATTTGGTTGGAGATCAGCCAAACACAGATGCCACGGAGCTGTGCAAAGCTTGGGGCAAAGTTAGAGACCAGACAGTGCTGGTTTTCTTTGATCCAGGAGCCCGTGCAAATTTCATATCACCAAAATTGGCATCAAAGTTGGGCATTCGTGCAGAGGAGATGGGTATGACAGGCGAAGCAGGTTTGGCATGCCCAGGACATTCAGAGCCTGTTACTCCCATTCTGGGAAAGCTTCGTCTGCACATTCAGAGCTATGTGGATGCGGAAGAATTTCATATTATGCCGCTTGAGGGCTGTGATGTGTTATTGGGTATCCCATGGTGTTACAGGTTGCATGCTATGGTGGATACTTACAACAAAAAGATTACCCTTGTACATAGAGGAAAGACTCATGTCCTTGATGTAAAGCTTAAAGGCGAGTCTGTTCTAGTTGTTTCTGCTTCTGCTATTTCATCTGTAATAAAGAATCATCTTTTTGCGTACTTGATCTTTGCAAAAGAAGTACCTCAAGTTGTATCTAATTTGTCTACCTTAGATAAAGACAGGTCAACTTTTTTGAGTGGTTTCAGTGATTGTTTTTCGGACTCTTTGCCAGGGGAGTTACCTCCTAAGAGACCTGAGGATCATACTATAGATCTTGTGCCAGGTTCTAGTCCACCGAATAGACCACCATACAGGGTTAGTGCAACCCAGCAGAAAGAGATTATGGGTCAGGTCAACGAGCTTTTAGAGAAGGGGCTGATTCAGCCCAGTTCATCCCCTTTTTGTTCGCCTGTACTCTTAGTGTAGAAGAAGGATGGTTCATGGCGCATGTGCATTGACTATCGCGCCTTGAATAAGAATACTATCAAGAACAGGTTCCCCATACCGAGGATAGATGACATTCTTGATCGGCTTGAGGGAGCGTCATTGTTTACAAGAATAGACCTAAAGAGTGGGTACCATCAGATACGCATTAGGCCAGAAGATGTCCATAAGACTGCGTTCAGGACAACATTTGGTCTCTATGAGTTTCTTGTCATGCCATTTGGCCTCACAAATGCTCCTGCCACATTTAATAGAATGATGGAGAGAATTTTTAGACCACATAGAAACTTCGTGGGTACCTTCTTTGATGACATGATTGTCTACTCAAAGTCTGAAGAGGAGCACAGGGATCACTTGACCGCAGTTTTCAATGAGCTACGCAAGAATAGGCTACTCATCAATGCGAAGAAAAGTGAGTTCTTTTTGCAAGAAATTCACTTCCTTGGGCACATTGTTTCAAAGGATGGGGTACGCATGGATCCCGCTAAAGTGGAAGCAATTAGGTCATGGCTAGACTTGAAGTCCGTACATGACATTCGAAGCTTTCTAGGCTTATGTTCCTATTACAGGAGGTTCATCCGAAATTTTGCTGAGATTGCTTCTCCACTGCATGCACTGCAAGGAAAAGGAGTTACTTTCAAGTGGACAGCCAAGGAAATTTTAGCGTTCAAACACTTGAAAGAGAAGCTCACTTCAGATCTGGTAATTATTTTGCCAGATCTTTCTAAACCTTTTGTGGTTCAATGTGATGCGTGTGGCCATAGTCTTGGTGCAGTTCTAATGCAGAATGGCTGAGTAGTCGCATATGAGAGCAGAATTCTTTTGAAGACTGAAAGGAACTTGCAAGTCTATGAGAAAGAATTGCTGGCAGTAATTCATGCTCTCACTAGTTGGAAACACTATTTGCTAGGGGCTGATTTTGTTGTCCAAACGGATCATCAAACCTTGCGATATTTTCTTACACAGACTAAGTTGTCTGAGAAGCACATGCGATGGGCAAACATCTTGTCAATGTTCCATTTTCAGATTGTGCATGTGCAAGGGAAAAAGAACGTGGTGGCTGATGCGTTGTCACGAAAGCCCCAAATTTCAGCAGTGTCAATTCCGTACCATTGTGAACTAGGCGAAATGAAGACACAATATGCTGAAGATTCAGATTTTGCAAGGATCTATGACCAGCTTGTTGATGGGCAACATCATGAGCACTATATGCTTAAGAATGACTTTCTCATGATGCATGGAAAGTTATGCGTTACTAAACAGTTACGGCCAAAGATTTTGATGGAAAGTCATGCTCCACCTTATGGTGGGCATCGTGGAATTGATGCGACAGTGAAAGGGGTTGAGGCATTCTTCTATTGGCCAGCTTTGCGTCAAGATGTTGACACATTTGTAAGATCATGCTTAGTATGCCAAAAAGTCAAATTTGACATACAAAAGCAACCGGGATTGTTGCAGCCATTGCCGATCCCTGATAGGCCATGGGAAAGTATAGCAATGGACTTACAAGGACGCAAACAGGAAATGATGGGATTTGGACTATCATTTGTAGGTTCAGTAAGCAGGCCCATTTCATTCCTGTTAGGAAGAAGATAAAGCCACAACACATGGTCAAGATATTCATGAGCAATATCTTTAAATATCATGGGATGCCTCAGTCAATTGTCAGTGACAGGGATCCACGTATGACGAGTCTTTTCTGGAAGGCATTGTTTGAGAACATGGGCACTACGCTCAAGTTCTCTTCTTCGTTTCATCCGCAAACTGATGGACAGTCAGAAGAGGCAAATTCTACTGTCTTGGACCTACTCAAATGTTATGTCTCAGAGCACAAGGCAATTTGGGAACACCATCTCCCATTGGTTGAATATGCTTACAATAACACTGTGCATACATCAACAAGTAAGGCACCATTTGAGATAGTGGAAGGAGGAAAGAAAGTCCCACCCATTTTGCAGATTAAGGACAAGATATTTTAGGCACACAAGTATGTGCAAGATATGGATGAAACATACAGGAAGATAAAGATTGCTCTTGAGAAGACATAGGCTAAGCAAAAGAAAGCTGCTAATCGTCACCGTCGTGAACTTGTATTTTCACTTGGTGATTGGGTACTTTTGCGCTTTGAAAAGGCCAGGTTAAGGAAAAGGAAAGGCAAGGAACTCTTGTTTCCTAAGCTCAGTATGCGATATTATGGTCCTTTTCAGATTTCAAAAAAGATCAGCGATGTAGCTTACAGGTTAAAGCTACCAGAAGGCTGGAAAATACATAATGCTTTTCATGTCAGCCTTCTAAGGCCCTTTGTTGGTGATGTGCCAGAGAATATGCTTGATGAGGAACAACCCGAAGTGGAAGAATTGGATGAAATCCTTGTTCCTGAACAGATATTGGCAAATAAAGAAAGAAAGGTTAGAGGAAAGGTTGCAAGACGCTATTTGGTGAAGTTCAAGAACTATCCATCATTAGATGCCAAATGGATGGAAGAGTTTGAATTGCTTGATTCACCTCAGCTATTGCAATTGTATCTTGAAGCCTTTCAAATGGAACCCACAGTGACTTGATGCAGCCTTTTTGGAGCAAGGCAAGAGCATGGTTCATGATGCTCAAGAGAGTAGTTAAGCAATTGTATCTACTCTTTCCATAAAGAATTTAGCTAGAGAAGTTTGTGCTTGAGAGTACACTAGAAGACTTCTATGCTTGATATATGTGTCGTAGCCAGGTTGGTGGGATTGTTTAATCGTCCAACGCTACATTTCCGGAAGCATGTATATCTTGGATTCCCATCATAGAATATATGTGATATCAGGAGATATTTGCATGTATTATTGGCATGTAAGCGAGGTCGCTTGTAGTATTTCAAGGGTGGGGTGTGTCACCAGGAGGTGTATTTTTCCTGTTGCCTTCCGTAAATAAGTATTAGATATATTTATTTTATTTTTACTTGTTTGTCCCAAAACCCTTGAAAAGGTGCAAGTGGACATTGCATGGCCAGTGTGAAACGGCTGCAGCCAAATGGGTTTCTCACATCGGGGATCTAGGTCGGTAAGACAGGGACTGCCCGGGCCAATTAGCACTGAATTCTGATGAGTATGGAAGCTCGTGTGCGCCAAACGGGAATTTGGGCAACTCGTCAAGTCACTGCAACTTTATAAGTTGAAAGGGGCCAATAAATTAACCCACATTGTAGATGTTGGTCAAATGGTAGTCTTCAATGATGGTCAGGAGACCGATAGGGACACCATGGAAGCATCTCCTAAAATTTAGGGAACTGCTATTTTTTGACCGGAAAATGTGTTCGCGTCATTAGCTCTGGAATGACAAGGGGAACATTTTATTGCTCTGCTGCCAAGTCAACTGACGCACCAGTTGAGATATTTTTAGCAAGGAAAGCCCAAACTCGGAAACTGGGCGACGTGTCAGCCTGTGAGCGATTCTGCCACTCTGGGAGGCAAAAACGAGCTGCATATCAACAAAGGGGGCACCATTTTCAGCCTCAGGTGGATTGTAGCAGGTACAGAAGCTATGGAATGCTTACCTTGCCCTCTATGCAGAGTATGGTGACGGGAGTGATGCCCCGCACGCTACATACTGCTCTCTTTCTCCCCTACGTACAGTATGTTATGCCCCACTAGTTGGCTTCTCATTTGACCTATGTACTGTTCTGGGGGTTTATGCGCGTTTGCCAAGGCAAGAGCCTTCTGAACAGGAACCGGATTAGCTAATTGCTAATCCTCCACAGGTACACACAATTCCATCACGAAAGATTGCGAGTTTGGAGAGTTTTCTCGCGTGAAAACTCGTCCAATTCACAGGGGAGCTGTCCCATTGCGTGCGGGAGCCCTTGGGACATGCGTAGGCGTGTTCGCTCCGCTAAAAACGATCCGAAACAGGGAATTACAGCCTGCTGTGTTTTTCTGCAGGTTTAGGGTTTCGCACCTAAACTGCAAGGGAACATCGAGGGAGCCTCGTGAGAGCCTTGGGATGCGTGTACAGGCTTTTGGGCTCCCGGCAGTGAAAAACAGAGAATTACAGCCCGCTGAATTTCTGTGACAGCTCACCAGAAAGCTTCCAGATATCGAGGGAATCCGTCCTAGACAGGTGTTTTTGACCTACAGGGGTTTTTGTGCCGTTATGTTGTCGAAATCCGGTCGAAAACCTGCGTTTTCAGCCCTCGCCAGGTTTGGACAGCTTTGTGAAAGCTTGTGCTAAGTGGTCGGATCGTCTACCTTAATTTGAATAAAGAAATACCGAAAGGGGCGCCAGTCTTTGGGGCCTACAGGGTGTCGGTCTCGTGTGCGCAGTGACATTCTAGTCGCTGGACGCAAGTGTGTTCTCTTCCCTTCTCAGTGCTCTGTGTAAAGTTAAAAGGTAATTGAAATAGTACCGCCCTCTACGTTGTACGGGCCGGTTATAGTGCGGCCCGGGGGGGGGGGGGTTCCTTGGGTGCTCCAAAGGGGAGCAGGTGGAGACTAACGACCAACATTCCTAGCATTTTTCCCAGCAAGTAGCCCTAGTGTTTTTCATCTGCATCCCTAGCGTTTTTGCCCGGTAGCCGCGGCATTCTTGGTGGGAAGCCACGGTAGGGTTTGCAAATGATGATAGGCATGTTGTTGAGATGGTCTTTTGCTAGGAGATATGGGCAACAGATATTCCCCTTCGAGTCATCCCCTCAAGGAAGCCCATCCTGTGGGCGTCTTAGTGAGAGGCAAAGCATCATCCTTTGTGTACCGGCCTAGGAGAGTAGAGATTCAGTTTTGTCTCTCTCCAGTTCTTCCTTGATGCGAGGAGGTGGATGAATGTTGGGGTTGGAGCCCAGGTTGTCACTGTGTCTGTGGTCTCATGTGCAAGAGTAGTTGGCTCCCTTCCTCAAACGACTCTTGCCTTGTCAAAGCCATAGAAAAAGGAATTTCTAGTTTCGTAGTAAAGTTTGAGGAGTCTTTAGGAGTTCAAGGTATTTTTACCCATTGGAAGCCTGTAATCCTCAAGAAAGCTTCTTTGAAATTAGCATCTTGCTCTCGGAACATTTCTTCAAGAAGGAACAACTTATCTTCTTCTGATCGTGATGCTCTTAGGAAATTTCATCGTGATTTTGTAATCTCTTATGTAGATAAGCACTCTAATAACTTTGTTGTTACGTGCAAAAAGTTCTATTTAGAATGCTTGTTAGGTGAAGTAAATTCTCAGACTTACAGTGATTGTGATCTTTCAATGCAAGAGGTTATCTTGAAACATCAAGACTTTTGTAAGTCTTTTGGTTTCAAGTGCCAACCTAAATTACCTTTTTTATATACCGTTTGGAAGTTCCACAAGAACCCTATAAAGCCTAGATTTATAGCTGCTTCTTGTAACACCTCTTTGACCGAGGTTTTCAAATGGCTTAGTTATTGTTTCAAAGCCATTTTACCTAGCGTAAATGAATTGTGGAATAATATGCTAAAGGAAGCAGATGTACCTACTGATTCAAGTTGGATTTTAAATGATTCAGTAGGTGTGATTCCTGTTTTAAAGTTTTTGAACTCTTCAAGAAGCCTTAAGGAGAAATCTTCTCCTTTATGTCTCCAAACTTTTGACTTTTCAACGCTATACACGAAGCTAAATTTGGAGGATCTTAAATTTAGAGTCAAGTCTCTTATTTCAAAAGTTTTTGCGTACAAGCTTGAGAAGGATAGGTACAAGGCATTGCTAGTAAAAAAGTCAGCCTTGAACTTTGACTTCTTATGGCTGAAAAATAAGAATGTAGATGTAGACAAAGGAAGAAAGAGATTCACTAGGATTGTAGATGACATTGACATCATATCTATGTTAGATTTTCTTTTGGACAATTTGTATATAATCATCGGCGACTCTCTTTTCAAGCAAACAATTGGTATCCCTATGGGCACCAATTGTGCTGTTTTTCTTGCTAATTTCTATCTTTTTACTTATGAGTTTGATTTTATGGAGCGTCTTGTCCTTGCTAACACTTGCCCAATATTTTTGTACAAGTTATGCAATGTAAGACGCTTTGTAGATGATCTTTTTGTCCCTGAGGTTCCTTCTTTTCAAGATTTTATGTACTTGAATTCGAGTTCTGTAGGCGGAGGGATTTATCCCAAGGAGTTTTGTGAACTTAACTGTACCACAATTAGTGATTGTTGTGCATTTTTAGACCTTAAAATTTTTCAGACTCCCTTGGGATTAGAAGTAGATATCTATGATAAGCGCCTTGAACCAGAATATGTCAATCTAAAAATCATCCGCATGCCTCACATTTCTTCCAACATTTATCTTTTAGCTAAGTACGGTGTCATTTGCTCTCAACTATTTAGATTTTCTCGTCTTTGTTCTAGTAAATCTACTTTTGTTGTTCAATCTTGCCATCTTATTTCTTTACTAGTTGAAAAGGATACTCATTCAAAAGAATCATGAAAAAAGTTCGTTCATTTTTGCATCGTAGTAAGTTTATTTTTAGTGTTTCTTCCTTTGGAATGTTCAAGATAATCAGTAGTAAATTCAATAGAAGTGGGGAGCTAAAAAGCCCACTTATTGTTTGACTTAATAAAACCTTATGTTGTTGTTTTGATCTTTAGCGCTTCTAGTATTTTCACTATAGCTTGACAATTGCTAGCCTTTATCATGGCTGAGTATGCCCATCACCTCCGGAGGGTGATAGAAACTCAGCTTGTTGGTTTTGTAGAGTACGTTCAAAGCATGAATGACCTCTATATAAACCTGCACCTACTCTTGGGCACTGACGACGTGAGTAGGGATGTCATAGCTGTTGTCCAAGCTATGCATGATAAAGGTGATAATCTTATTCTTCCTGTTTGGACAAGCAGTGAAGTTGAGATCACATATTGTCAAGTTTGGTTCGTTACTCTTCGTAGGTTTGTAGTAGTATTCATTTTTCGATTTCATATTTAGCTTACCTGAGGACTTAAGAATGTGTTCCGTTATAGGTTGTTGTGTGAAGTTTGATTTCTAGGATTAAGTTTTTAAGATGTCTTATCCTTTTTTTGCTTAAAGTTGAGTACTTGTTTTAATTTAAGCCAAGTAAGTTGCGTCAACTTATTTTACGTATGCCTTTTCTGAAAACATTTTTAAGTTAATAATTTATTTAGTTTTGTTTCGAAGCAATCAAAGTGATTTAGTTAGTTAGTTTGTTTGTTTTTCTTTTTCTTTTCTTTTCGTGTGTCCCTTGCTTTTATAGTTTTATGAGTGCTTTATTCCCTCTTATAATTCGTGAGTTCAGACTATTTTGAACTTATGAAGGTATATTGTTAGTAGCAGTCATAGTAGCGTGTACCTCGGGTCTATCCATTGGGCATGTCAGCTCTATGTCGGACCACGCTTGATGGACCACGGAGAGCCTTTCCCAAATCTCTCTCTCTCTCTCTCTCTCTCTCTCTCTCTCTCTCTCTCTCATTCTCAGATGTCATGCTTCTATCTACCTCAGTGATCTCTCTTCTCCACAGGTGCCTTGTTCATGTATGTGGCATTGCAAGTGTTCTAGATCAGAGTCAAGGTGTCCACCAGATCACGAGCCAATTATTGTCTTCATTGCATCTTCCGTTGCCACCTTTGACATGGTATCAGAGCCCTCGGTGACTCGACCACCTTGGCATTGCAAGTGGCATTGCAAGTGTTCTAGATCAGAGTCAAGGTGTCCACCGGATCACGAGCCAATTATTGTCTTCATTGCATCTTCCGTTGCCACCTTTGACATGGTATCAGAGCCCTCGGTGACTCGACCACCTTGGATGCTCAGATTTGGCTGATCCGGTGCCCTTTTGGACTTGATCAAGAGAGAAGAAGCTTGCTGTTTTTTCTCCAGTTGGGGGAAGATTTGGGTATGTGGAGGCAATGGATCCTCGTCTATGACTTTCTCGTCTTTACCCTTGTTTACCTCAACCTCTCTTCATCGACGGGAACCCGATGGAGGTTTCAGGACGTGTAGCAGTGTTGGATTGCTTTGGTTTCTTCCGAGATGGAGTCATGTTGCCATGCCTTCCTGCAAAGGGAGCAAGCATGCGGTTGTTGGATCCAAAGGGGAAGCTATTCATTTCCACCTTCTGCTTCAGAGAGAAGTGTTTGGACAATAGTAGGATCTTCTTCAACACTTCTAGAGTAGGTTTCTATGGCTGTGTTTTCTTTGAGGAGACGGATTGGCAGATTTGTTGTGCCTTTTGCAAATGCACATCATTTTTGGAATTGTCGACAGAGCTACCTATCCGTTGGGTAGAAGGTTGATGATTCAGTTGCACTTTTGTACCAAATTGTGGATTATGAATGACAGAGGGGATCTCTTTCCTTCTAGAAGCGTAGATGACGCTCTTTGATTTTCCTTGTCCATCGAAGTTCCGATTCCGGCTTCAATTGACTCTTGTTCATTCGGTATGCAATAGATTAGATGCATATTCAAGTGCATGTGTTGGAGTTGGCTTTGACAGGCGGAGGGGGTGTCACAAACTGCTGACGTGTCAAGCCACTGAAGAATAGAGCCAACTTGCAGATCTCGGCCCAAAAGCCTAAACCTTAATTAGAAGCCGTAGAAGAAGCAAAAGCAGAAGAATTTTTACCAACTTGCAAAGTCTTGCCAAGTGGCCTATTTTTAAAGAAGAGTTCCCACCAACTTATGGGATTCCGTTCGATGGGGCCCAAGTGACACAAAGACAATAAATAAAGCTGGACCCACACACACACAGAAGATAGCATAAAAAGTGTACGGACAACTGGGAACTCACGTTGGTTGCTGATGTAGCAAACTTTTTGGATTTTCGCAATTTATGCTACAGCAGGCTGACGTGGCAGGTGTACGGATTTTCGTGATTTACGCTGGGCAGCTTTTTAGCGCTAGCTTTTGAGGCCAGATGCTTTTGAGTTTGAAGCTTTTCATGTAACTGCTTTTCATAGGCCAAGGCCTTTCAAATATGTGCCATGGGCTCATTGTCACGTGCACATCTAACCCTATGTGCAGGTGGACAAGCTACTTCATGTCTAGGGTTCAAGTCAGCTTAGGAAGTGTTATGGCACCTTGTGAGTCTGCTCGCAGACCGTGCATGTCCAGGCACTTAGAGTAGATGCATATCCTCTGGTTGCACACAGCATGATCATCAACATTACCATCAGATTCCATCAAGAGCATATTACAATGCACAGAACCTATTTTCCCTATTTTAGCCATTTTTCACTTTTTATTAATAAGTAACTTTGTTGGGAAACTGGGTAGGGCAATTTGGCAAGTAAGTATATAAGAGAAGCTAGCGCTAGCACTTTTTGGCAGAAGAGGCAGCAGGTACCAAGTGTCCGGCAGTGCACCTTCTCAGCAAGATCCCCGACGGAACAACGTAGCGTTTTCAGCCATCAAGAAAAGCGTTTTTCAGCCATTGCAGATCAGCCCCAACGTTTTGGAGTTGCAGGTCAGCCCGGCGTTAGCAAATTCACAGCAGATCCCCTAGCGTTTTGCTGTCACAAAGTGACGACGTGGCTACTGACATCAAAAACCCTGCCAAAAACCCTAAAATTCTTGCAAACCCTAATTTCTGCCAGAAACCCTAATTTTCGGAAATCGTGGAGGTGGAATTTTTTTTTAGCAACGCAAATCCCTGCTTTTTGGCTTTGCAAGGAAATTGGAAGAGAGATAAAGAGAGAGTCTGAGAGTGAAACCCTAACAGCTCTTTGTACTTTGACATTGATTTTAATACCTGAAGAAATACCGAAAGGGGCGCGAGTCTTTGGGGCCAATATCTCTAGGCAGGGAACTTCGCCGGGCCAATGTAAATCTATTGTGATTTGTGAATTGTTTTGAAGTGGTTATTTGGTGCTATCGCGATTGATTCTTGACTTGGAGTGTCCAAGTCTGTTACAATGGTATCAGAGCACGGCCGATTTCTCTTCTACGGGAAATCCGATCCCCAATTTTTTTTTCCGCGGCACCAATGGCTTCACGCAAGGATCAGTCGACTCCCTCTGCATTTGGAGATGCGGGCAGGGATCACAACGAAGATTCGGGCAGAGAGTATGGCCCGCCTCGGCCTACTCAGGTGGAGCGGCGAGAGATGGAGCGTCGTCAATTGATTGGCGATGCAACATAGATGATGCTCAATTTTGTGAAGGACCCAAAATTTTGCAAAATATATGAGCGAGACTTCTTTTCAAGAAGTGCATGAGCAGTGGCAGAAAACCACTACACCACCCCCGAAACCCGCTCTCAAGAAACGTTCTGCTCACAAGAAATATTCAAAGAAGGAATTACAAGAGGTGGTTGATGCACGGATTGCTCAGCTTTTTGATGCGCAAAAGAAAGCCAAAAAGCACGGCAAAAAGCAGAAGAAAAGCACTGACTTCCCGGGATATTTGGGTCATCAGTCGACATTTGACAAAGCAAAGAAACAAAAGAAGCGTGTTCACTTTGAAGGAGTACCCAGTTCTTCTTCTTCTTCTTCTTCTGACAGTTCTTCTAGCTCTTCAGATTCGAGCGAAGAAGACAAAAAAGGTAAAAAGCGAAGCAAGAAACAACGCTTCGGAAAGGGCAAGAAAAAGGCAAAGAAGGCTAAATCTCGCCCAGAGACTGACAGTTCTAGTGAGGACTCGTCTACAGACAGCTCAAATTCGGATGACGGAAACTTTTATGCGAACAAGAAGAAATTTTATAAAGCCAACCAATATGACTTTCTCGAAGATAAAAGCAAGAAAGTCCGAGAGTTTAAGGAAGGTGGCCACTCGATCAAATTTGATACTTTTTCAGGATACTCAGATGCTTCGAAGGCTATCTTTTATACAGCAGTTTGACATCGCTGTCACGGAAGGACGCTATTTAGAGCACTCCAAGATTCGAAGAGCTACCTCTTACTTTAAGGGGAATGCTCGTACTTGGTGGTCCACGCTTCTTTTAAACAAGACTGCGCCAGTTAAATGGCTGAAATTTAAGAAGCTTTTTATTTCTTCTTGGTTGACGCAAGAGTATGAATGAGATATACGAGCTGCTTGGAACCATCTTCGGATGACCAAGAAAGATACAATCAATGTTTACTGTGAGAGATTCTGGAGCTCTTTTCTACCCGCCTCTTCATTCAAGAAGATCTCGTTCAGAGAACAGATTGAGCGGTTTACCTTGGGTCTACCTACAGAGATCCGAGATCATTGCTTGGAACAGAAGTCAGCTTCTATTCAGGAGTTGATGAGTCATGCGAAGCGGGGCTTTGCCATTCACTCTGGCAGTTTGACCCACCCCACAGATGAGGCCATGACACAACGAGCCGAATAGATTTCTGGGAATGAAAGTAGTAAGAAAAAGAGCAACCCAAAGAAAAAGGATGCATGACCCAAGCTTACTCCTGAGGAGAGAGCTCGCTTCATCAGAGAGGGGAAGTGCTTTGGATGCGGGGAACATGGACATATCTCCGCGAAGTGCCCTAAAAGGCACAGAAAGAAGAGAATGATAAAGACGATGACATTCCTGAGAGTTTGAGAGCACCTGAGGAACGTGGCAGAAAAGGCAGATAGAAAAGCAGAACTAGTACCACATGGCGTGGGACCTGCGTCGAATCTAATGAATGAAAGTACAAACTTTGCTGCTTTTGGGGCAAAGTGAAGGATCAGGAAGCTCTTTGAAGGAGCCACTTCACTTGGAATTGGCGGCTCGATTTGGAATTACGCCCGACAGACTGACGCCACAGGCGAAGGTAGTTCGACTGGCACCCGGATGGGATGTTGCCATTACACCGAGCATTGGCAAACTTCGTTTGCAATGATAGGGGTGTTCAGGGCACGTGAGTAACGTTCTACTCGGAATCCCTTGGTACCACAAGAACTACGCCGTGGTTGGCTACCGGGCCAAGAAAGCGACTTTGATAAATGAAGGGCTTAGAGAATTGTACTTGATGAACTTCAGTTTCTTTACTTATTCTTTTGGGAGAGAACTGAACGATGGATAAAGGTTGAATATGTTTTGACCTGATCAAAAGAACGCCAAGATTTTTCTCCACACTCATGCCGATTGCTTTTCAGAGGGCGTGAAGATCAGACCATTGACCTGATACCTAGAAGCACACCACCGAACCGGCCACCTTACCGTGTGAGCCAAGTACATAATGAAAAGATTATGAACCCAGTGAAAGACCTCTTGGAAAAGGGTCTTGTCCAGCATAGTACTTCACCGTATTGCTCTCCACTGTTGTTGGATTTGAAGAAAGACGGATCTTGGAGAATGAGCATCAATTATAGCGCTCTCAACAAAATCACCATCAAGAACAGATTTCCGATTCCTAGGATTGATGATATACTCAACAGGTTACAGGGATCCTCGTGCTTTAGCAGGATTGACTTGAAGAGTGGATATCATCAGATCCGAATCACGCCAGGAGACGTCTACAAGACAGCCTTTTGGACGACTTTTGGGTTATTTGAGTTTTTTTTGTGATGCCTTTTGGCTTAACCAATGCTCCTGCGACATTTAAACCGGATGATGGACAGGGATTTTAAGAGTACAGGCTATTTGTTGACACTTTCTTTGATGATACCATTGTTTTCTCCAAGAATGAAGTAGGACACAGATATCATATGCTTCAGAGATACTTTTTTTTTTGGGACACTTTGTCTCAGCAAACAGGAGTGCAAATGGATCCGGCCAAGATAAACACTATCCGTGATTGGCCCGATTTGAAGAATGTCCATGAAGTTGAAAGCTTCTTGGGATTGTGTTCGTACTACAAACGGTTCATTCGAAAGTTTGTAGAGGTTTCTTCCCCTTTGCATATTCTTGATACAGAAAGGAGTCCCTTTCTCGTGGGGATCCACAGAGGTGACTGCCTTTCAGACATTGAAAGAGAAATTGACTACAGGACCAGATTTGACTTTGTTGGACTTGCAGAAGTCGAAGTATTTTGTAATGCTTGTGGTCGTAGTTTGGGTGCGGTCTTAATGCAAAAAGGCCATGTCATTGCTTACGAGAGCCGATTGTTCTCTAGGCCGGAAATGACAACACATATTTATGAGAAAGATACAGATTTTGCAGATTTATTTTCACACGGATACGGGATTGGGAGATAGTAGCCGGATACTCCCTTCGGGAAGGCTACTTGATGAGAAAAACCATGTTGTGTGTTACACATCCGTTGAGGGAAAAGGTTATGACTGAATGCCACTGTCCATCTTTTGCGGGTCACCGCGGCATTGCTACCACCATGAAGGGGGTAGAGAGATACTTCTTTTGGCCAAGACTCAAAAAGGATGTGGAAGAGTTTGTGTGCAGTTGCTTAGTATGCCAGAAGGTCAAGTTTGACAGGCATAAGGCACAGGGATTGTTACAGCCTTTACCCATACCCACCCGCCCCTGGGAAAGTATTGCAATGGATTTCATTTTTGATCTCCCGAGAACACAGAATGATCACGATGATTTTTCGATTACATGGCACGTCTGAGACGATTGTCTCCGACAAAGACCCCAGATTTATGAGTTTGTTTTGGAAGGCAATTTGGGAGAACATTGGCACGCGGCTGCAGTTCTCGTCATCGTTCCACTTGCAGACTGACGGGCAATCTGAGATTGCCAATTTAGTGGTTTTAGATTTATTGAAGTCTTGTATCTCGGATCAGAAGACTCAATGGGAAAAGAACTTACCTTTGGTGAAATTTACCTATAATAACAAGATACACTCTTCGACGGGGAAGACGCCATTTGAGATTGTGGAAAGTGCTGCCAAGGTTCCATCCTTCCGGAGCACGAAAGATTAGATATTTGAAGCGGATGAATATTTGCGAGATTTGGATACTGCTTTTGCCAAGGTTCGCGAGACTTTGCAGGAGTCTCAAGAACGACAGAAAAAGGTAGCGGATCGCCATAGTCGCGATTTGAAATTGAAGGAGGATGATTTGGTGCTCTTACGTTTTGAGAGGGCACGCCTACGAACGAAAAAGGGAAAGGAGAGGCTTTTTCCAAAGCTTAGTATGTGATACTACGGACCTTTCCAGATCACTGAAAAGATAAATGATGTCTCCTTCCAATTGAAACTGCCAGATACTTGGAGGATTCACAATGCATTCCATGTGAGTCTCTTGAAACCTTTTAAGGGTGATGTGCCTAATGATGGGGAGCCTGATGAGCAACCCGAAGTGGAAGAAAACGAGGAGATCCTTGTTCCTGAACAGATTTTGGCACATAAAGGTACGAAGACTAAAGGTAAAGTCCGAAGGCGGTTCTTGGTTAAGTTCAAGAACTATCCTGCATTGGATGCGAAGTGAATGGAGGAGAAGGACCTAGCAGATACCCCTTGGATTATGAAACTTTACCTCGATGCTTTGGTTTAGCATAGTCTACTCCAAACGGAACCCAGAATTCAGCTTGGCCGAAGATCTGGTGCAGTGGGATGCACAAGAGGGGAGTTACTCCGATCCTTTGTCAACAGATGCCTTGATTTTGATACTAAAGTCATTGGTGTCTCTTTGAGCTTCAGGGATACTGAGAGCTGACGGTATTCTACTGGATGATTTTATGAAATGGAATTCCGGATGATGATACTGATTTGTTCTTGACTTCTCTTAAGTGCAGGAATTGATGGACGAAATGATTGCAGCATTTTGTTCTGATTGATCTCGAATAGACATGGTTGCAATAGGGGTTAGTCAATCGGACATCGACGAGGTCACGATTGGACCTAGATGTGATTGCTAGCTACATTGCCGATAAATCATGGTCTAAGATCCGAATGAATGTTGAATGTCATGTGATGTCCTGTGATGTCTAGTGATGTCCTGTCGATTTGGTACATGTGCTAGATGTGTGTCCCTAGTACGTAGGTACTAACAGTCAGTGTCTGCTAAGACGGTTTATGGCTTTTGTGGGGTTTTGTAGGCATGATCGCGGTCGATTACAATGCTTTCAAGAGGGGGTATGTCACAAAGTGATGACGTGGCTACCGACAGCAGAAACCCTGCCAAAAACCCTAAAAATCTTGCAAACCTTAATTTCTGCAAGAAACCCTAATTTTCGGAAATCGTAGAGGCGGATTTTTTTTTTTTGGTTTTTTTTTTAGCAATGCAAATCCCTGCTTTTTGGCTTTGCAAGGAAATTGGAAGAGAGATAAAGAGAGAATATGCTTTATTTTTACTCTCATTAAGAGAGAGAATCTGCTTTTGCTTTCAAGCTTTTGGGGCTCTGCTTTTGGGCATCCCTTGTAACATTTAAATATGCGGTGAGGGCCTCACTTCTCAGAGCATTTGGACGCAGAGTCTGAGAGTGAAACCCTAACCGCTCTTTGTACTCTGACATTGATTTTAATACATAAAGAAATACCGAAAGGGGCGCCAGTCTTTGGGGCCAATATCTCTAGGCACGGAACTCCGCCGGGCCAATGCAAATCTATTGTGATTTGTGAATTGTTTTGAAGTGGTTATTTGGTGCTGTCGCGATTGATTCTTGACTTGGAGTGTCCAAGTCTGTTACATTTGTAATAGACAGCAGATCAGCCTAGCGTTTTTTTGCATTTGCAGAGTACCATCAGCGTTTTGCTTTTTCAGCATTCAGACTCCGTACCGCAGCCCCCCAAACCTCGCAGATCTCACCTTCTCGCAGTAGATCCTCGCCGCACGATTAGATCAGCCAGAGTTTGCAGATTCAGCCCGTTATTCATAGATTGCAGCATCTGCGTTTTCAGCACATCGTCGTCGCGTTGTCGTCACCGCCGTTGTCACTGACATAGAATCAGAATTCAGCAGATACAAGATTTGCAGATTTCAGCCCTTAGCGTTTTCAGATTTCAGCCCGCCTCGTCGCCGTTCTCATCGTCATCGACATCGTCGGCAAGTCCATTGCATTTAGACCATTGTATGAGGTTTGTGCAATCAATAGCATAGCCCTCTCTCGCTATAGAGAGTGGGGCCCTTGGAGGAGGGTTTGATGACTTTTCTGGTGTCGTATTCTTCTCTCTCTATCTCTCAATCTCAGCACCTTCATTCATAGTGTTTACCACTTGTTTGTGATCATTTGCACTCTCACTAAAGGAACGGAAGGCTCTCCCTTTCGTAAGTAAAAGGAACCCTTGAGCACAGTTCGGAGCACTCATCTTGAGTAAAGTTCAACATTCACTTCCGCTGCACCTTACACTCACTCTCTGGCACGCTTTTGGGTGAATGTGCAGAGCGTGGAGTACCGGCTTGTACTAAGTTGAAGCAATATAAAGAAATATCGAAAGGGGCGCCAAGGTTTGGGGCCAGTGCTCTCTTGGGTGGAACTCCGCCACTCCCCGTCTCGTGTGTCGTGCATCTCTTTCAGTTCAATTGTTATTTGAAGTGCTTAAAGCTGTTCAGTTTGTTCTTTTCCGTTGGCACGTGGTGCCCAACCCGTGACAAAAGGATACTTTTATCTCCAAAACTACTTCTTGTTTGATCATTCGACTTCCTTGGATAAGGTTTAGACGTGGAGCATGTGGTGGCAGATCCTTAGCTGACAATGACAACAATTAAGAGGAGGTTTTGTCTGAGTGTGGACTTCTCCTATCTCCATGTTCTCTTCTTCCCCGGTGAAAGTGTGGCTTGAGCTTCTCCTCGGCCATTCCCTCGCCGCATCGAGTGCTCCTTCCTGCTTATAAAAGGTTGCAAACTTGTCCCACAACTGGTGTTGACAAGCTCACGAGAGATTGTAAACCTGTCCCACAACTCGTCTTGATAAGCTCACAAAAGGGCAATGGAATGACCAAATCTGTAGCTGGGATGCTGAAGTATTGGATCGCAATAAAAGCCAGTTCAAACGGCATAACATTAGCCTTGATTAGCTCATCTTCATTAGCCTTGTTTAAATTATATGGAAACTTACTTACAGGTTGTGTCAGGTTCAGCGGGAGTGTTAAAGGATTTTTCTCGGATCTAGTACTCCGCACACAAACACAAGGTTACTTTACTTCACTTGAAAGAACTGAACTGAATGAGAGAGAGAGAGAGAGAGAGAGAGAGAGAGAGAGAGAGAGAGACGACACCGAATGTCGGGTCCCAAACCCTCAAGGGCCCCCTTGCTCTGTTGCCAGAGCAAATACTTTTTTTATTCTTGCACAATGCTGATACAATGACTAAATGTTGAGATGCTACTGATGCTGGGTACTGATGCGTACTGAGGTACTGAGAGGTCCTATGTCGACGACGATGACGAAGTACTCATGGGGTCTATGTCGACGACGACGGCGACAAGGTACTGATGGGTCTATGTCGATGACGGGGTACGGATGGGTTTTGCATCGATGACGATGACGACAACGACGAGGTTCTATGGATCCTTATGCCGAGCCAAGGCACAAGAGGTATTGGGCTATGGGGTTCTGTGTCGACGATGGTGACGACGACGCTACGACTGAATGCCAGAATCTGCTAGCGATGTCAATGGCAACCACGACCAGGCTAGGCTGAAATCTGCTGGCGCTGCCAATGTGAAAACGCCGGCTGTTCTGGCTGAAAAACGCTGATCAGGCTGGCTAAAAAATGCTGGTCTTCTGGCTGAAAACGCTGATCCTGATGGCTGAAATCTGGAAACGCTGGCTGATTTGATGGCGATGGGCTGATTTTTGGCGAGGATCTGGTGCGGGAAATGGTGGCGTACCGCGAGGCTAAAGGCTGAAAACCGTTGGGGATCTAGTGTTTTTCCTTAGGGCTGAAAAACGTGGTGCTGTTGCTAGCAAAAACGCTAGGGTGCTGGGTACTGCTGAGAGGCTCTCTGCTTTGCTCCTTTGCCTTCAACTGTTAGTGCTAGGTATTCTTTTATAGGACCTTACTGTTGGGTCAGGCAATGTTCTCAACAAAGCCCACGATTTGGAAAATAGGCTAGAAATCCACTTATAAAATAAGAGACTGTTCACACGCGTGACAAGAGGTGGTTCCCACGCGGTGAATTGCCTACATGATGAAATGCTATACTGTGCAAGAAAGGGTATGCAACTATGACCGGCCTGGACATGCACGTCCTACTAGAGGCTCGCAAAGTGACAAGCTAGGTCCTATGCTAAGACTGATGCTAAACTGTAGTAGAACCTTGTCCATGTAGTGCAAGTGAAGTGCGCACGTGACATCCCCCCCTGTTAACGGTGAGGCACAACTGCCACACTTCTATCTATACCTCTGATGCTAAATGCTTTTGACGCTTGTGGATGCATAAGCCGATGAAAACTCCTCCAAACTTGTGGATACTACGGATGTAGGTACCGCTGCGATGTAACCACCGACCATACGAGTTACTAGATAGCCTTACTACGCTAGAGAGAGAGAGAGTGTGTCCAAACGTTGGATCTCTGCATTGATAACACATGCCAAAAGTACAAGGGGAGTGTAACAGACTTGGACACCCCAAGTTGGAAATCGGGCACGACACACGAGAGAATCACTTAAAATACTTCACAACTTCATCACAATTCAAAATAGAGTTGACACGGCCCGGCATAGTTTCGTGCCCAAAGGTATTGGCCCCAAACTCTACTGCTCCTTTCGGTATTTGTTTTTATATTAATGCTTGAGCAAAGTAACAGAGTTCGAGGGTCCTCTCTGCTCAACTGCTCGTCAGCAGACTGAGTTCAGGAGGCCCTCAAGTTCTTATTTTTAGGCCCGTGGCCTTCAAAATCAAAAAGCAAGTATATGAAAAGCCGCAAACTCAAAAGCTCCTTGGCCCAAAAGTAGCCATCGTGAATCGTGGTGTTAGGTGCAACAGAATGAATGTTTGAACTTTGCTCAAGATGAGTGCTCCGAACTGTGCTCAAGGTTCCTTTTTGTTCTTATGGAAGGGAGAGCCTTCCGTTCTTAATGAGAGAATGCTATGATCACAACAAAGTGAATGGACACTGTGCGTGCAAGTGTATGAGACTGAGAGATAGAGAGAGAAGAGAGATACGACACCAGAGACGACGTAAAACCCTCCTCCGAAGGCCCCACTCTCGTCGGCAAGAGTGGTCTACTTATGATTGCACAATCTGGTACAAATGGAATGCGTGGGAGTGATGCAAGTCTAGGCTATGTCGGCGACAACGACGGGGATGACAAGACCGACCTAAGGGCTGAAATCTGCAATCTTTCGACTGCTGTCCAAAAATGCTATGGGCTGAAATCTGCTGCAAGTCCAAAAACGCTGATTTTGGGGCTGTTTCTATAGGTTTTTGTCGCTGAAAATCTGCAGGTTTTAGGGCTGAAAACTGAGGTTCTTAAAGCTGAAAACTGAGTTTCTTACCGGGCTGAATCTGTTGCTCTTTAGGCTGAATCTTGCTGGTCTTTTCTACTGCTGAAATCGCTGCAGGCTGAGGTCATAAAGGCTGAAAACGCTAGGCTGATGCAGGTCAAAAACGCTAGGTTGCTGGGTTTTGCAAAAACGCTAGCTGTAGGAATCTGTGGCGAGGATCTTCTTCAAAAACGCTAGGGAATAGGATATGTCGGCGGTGAAGATCTGATGCAAAAACGCTATGCTTGGGACTTGCTGGCGATGGTGTGCTGATGCAAAATCGCCAGGCTGAGAGGTATGGCGATGACCCTCTTGATGGAAACGCCAAGGTGCTGAGTCCTTTGCTTGGAGGGGAGACCACCAAGTTCTTGTTGAGAAGTTGCCTGCTGAGCTTAGCTCCTGTTGCCTCTTCTGCCATTTAGTGCTAGTTTAGGTTTGCTTATATACAAACTTACTCAATTTGCCCTACCTACTTTCCAACAAAAGTCACTTAAAAATAATAAGTGAAAAATGTCAAAAATAGGTAAAATAGCCTAAATGCATTGGAAAATTTCCCTGAAGGATTCTGATGGATTCTGATGGGAATGCTTATGATCATGCTGTGTGCAACTAGAGGATATGCATCTACACTAAGTGACTGGGCATGCACGATCTACGAATAGACTCACAAAAGTGCCAAATCACTTCTAATCTAGACTGACCGGACTGACTGAACCCTTGTCATGCTGTAGCTTGTCCACGGACACATAGGGTTGGATGTGTCACGTGACATGTGGAAATCCGTATAGCTTGCCACGTGGCATAGCGCAAAACACGAAAATCTGTGTTGCTACCACGTAAGCATGTCGGCGCAATTTGCAGAGTTCAATACAGCTGTTCGTACTATCCGCCACGTCATCAGCTTCTGTCCCGGGTGGTCATGCCACGTCATCACTGTGTGACATATCCCCCTCTTGAAAGAATTGTAATCGCCCTTGATTACGCATGCAAAATCAGACATAAGCCATGAACCAGTTCAGTAGACACCGACTCTAAGTACCGACGTACTAGACGACACAAATGGAGCACTTGCACAAAGACAACAATCATTGAACATTCACATCACATTCAATTCATTTCACATAGAATCCATCCAGATCGAGAACCATAATTCCTGGCAACGTATTTAGCAATCGCATCTAGATTCACACCGGACCTCACTGATGTCGGATTAACTAATTCTTATTGCGATCATGTCCATAAATTCTAAAGACTGAAATGTTGTATTCATTTCGTCTTTCAATCGTGCGCTCAAACACAATCACATGAATGAGCACTCAAAAAATCAAATTCATTTCCAGGCATTCCAGTTCATCAATCACACACTTAGTTCATATTGTACAGAGTGTTTCAATCATTCTGTCTAGTCATCTTATCGTTGCGTAGCCATCTCATCCCTTGAGAACTCTTGATGCGCTCATCACAGTATCCAGTCATATCATTCATCATCAGTCATCATCATCATTCAAAATTCATGATTCTTATCTCAAATCGTGATCGGGTTCATTTTGGAGCCGTCATTGCTCCCAATTGCATTCCTATACAAATTTGTCATCAACTCATTCTCGATTTCACCTGTTATTTGTACACAAATAACAAGATCTTCCAAACACATTAATTTCATACATAAATCAGAGTCATCTTCGGAAATTCCTAGTTCAAAATTATTCCTTCATAAAGTCACAAGGTAAATACTGTCGCACATCAGTATCTCTTTCAATTTTCTATCTAGTATCTGTTCTGGAGCGAGTATCTCCTCGCTCAGATCTATTTCAGTCTCATTTTGCAAATATATGTCCTTATTCCCCACAATCAAAACACTTCCCCGTTTTGAGGTATTCGTCTTTCTATTCCTCTGTCAGTCGGGGACGTGCATCTTTTGTTCCTCTTCTTTTGTTATCGTTTGTCGAAATTTGTTCTGTTGGATAAGTCAAGCTACCTGAATGCACAGCAAACCCTTGCTTAGCATGTCCCATCAGTTGTTGTATTATCTCAGATGTTTGTAATAAGCAGTAATCTCGTATCTCTTTGGGAAACAACAAAATTGCTCGATTTGCTGCTTAAAACTGATCTTTTTAAAGGATGAGGCAGGTATAAAAACATCCCAAAATCTCTCGCAATAAGTATCGAGAGTATGTGCCTTGGCCATCAGAAGATGATTCCAGGTGGTAATCACGTCACGTTCATACTCTTGAGTGAGCCATGAGGAAATAAAAAGTCTTTTGAACTTTAGCCACTTTGTCGGTGCTTCTTTTTGTAACAAAAGAGTGGATCACCATGTCCGTGCATTTTCTTTCAAGTAAAATGCTACAATCTCTTCTAATCTTGGAGTGCTCTGAATAGCACCCTCATGAAAAAGCTATGTCAAACTGTTGAATTAAAGCGAGGGCCTTGTGTGCATCTCGAAAACCTGAAAAGATATCAAATTTTATTGCTTGTCCACCCTCCTTGAATTCTTTGGTCTTCTGGCTCTTATCTTCGAGAAAGTCGTATTGATTGGCTCTATAACATTGCTTCCTTTTAGAATAAAACATCTAGTCATCAGTGTCTAAACTCGCAGAAGAGGATGAGTCCTTCTCAGAACTGTCAGAGATCTTTGGTGGGATCTGCTATTCTAGGCCTTCTTCTTGTTCTTTCCATGTCTGTGGTTCTTCCGTCGTTTCTTGCCCTTTTTGTCCTCATCACTGGAATCAAAAGAGGAATCGCTGTCAAAACTATCAGAAGAGGTTGAGGACGAACTGGACACATCCTCGAAGCATACACGCTTCTTTACTTTTCATGCATTTGCAAAAGAAGGCTGTCGACCCAAATAACCAAGGTAATCTATTCCCTTGTTGCGTCTCTTTGAGTGCTTCATGGTCTTCAATATTTGGTTGACTCGCCGTTCGATCACATCATCAAGTTCATCTTTAGCGTCCATCCGCGAGGGCAAGTGGTTTCTTCAATGCGGACTTTAATAGTGAATCGATGGTCGTACGCCATCGGGAATGCATCTCATCAATCGGGTGCTGGGTCAAAAATTTCGCGTATTGGGGGTCCTTGGAATACTGTAGCATCTGCTTAGCTCAAGCATCAACCTGTAGTTGACGCTACGTCTCCATTCATTCATACTTCGTAGGCCGTCCGATTGCCCATTTGAATTTTTCGCACTTTCACCTGATCCGGAATTGTCGGGTGGGTTCATTTGATTCCTGCGGGATTCGTAATTTGAATCCATGTGTCGCGGTAAAAGGATCGGATTTCTCGGTGGAAGGAAAATTGATTGAGCTTTGATACCACTGTAACAGACTTGGACATCCCAAGTCGGAAATCGGACACGACACACGAGAGAATCACTTAAAATACTTCACAACTTTATCGCAATTTAAAATAGAGTCGAGATGGCGTGGCATAGTTCCGTGCCCAGAGGTATTGGCCCCAAAATTTTTGGTATTTGTTTTTATATTAATACTTGAGCAAAGTTATAGAGTCCAAGGGTCCTATGTAGTAGACTGAGTTCAGGAGTTCCTCATGGCCTTCAAAATCAGAAAGCAAGTACATGAAAAGCCGCAAACTCAAAAGCTCCTTGACCCAAAAGCAGCCAGTGTGAATCATGGAAATCCGTACAGATTGCCACGTGGCACAACGCAAAACATAGAAATCTGTATTGCTGCCACATCAGCATGTCGGCGCAATTTGCGGAGTTTCGTACAGTTGTCCGTACTACTCGCCACATCATCAGCTTCTGTCTCGGGTGATCATGCCACGTCATCACTTTGTGATAGGGAGGGGTTGCATATATATTCAAATCCCAGATTTGCCCTACCTACTGCAAAACCCCACGATTCCAAATAAATGGCCTAAAAGGCTAATAAATATGTGAACTCACTAAAAGTGACCTAACACACATATGTAGTAGCAAAACTGCAGAAGACTGGAGACTCTGACCTCGAGAAACCCTAGGAATGGGGGTCTCGCCTCATGCCAGCCTACCGGGTTAGCAACACTGTGAAGTGCACCGTCGTGAACAGGTACGTCTGCCTCAAGTATAGCCGGGCACAACCACAAAACAACCCTCACTCCCTAAACTGCTCCTGGGAGATACTGGAGCTACCATTGGACAAGAATCTGAACTCTTAACACCCCCTCTTAGCTCCTGGACGGAAAACGAGTCCAAGGGAGTTGGCATGAGAGGATAATGTTGCGTGTGGAAGAGGTTCAATGAAGATGTAGCAGGGATATCTGAAATTGGGATGTACTCTAGTCGGATAGAGCCATCCTTGGTCTTATCACGAACAAAAGGTTACTGTATCTCTATATTTTTGGTTCGGGCATGGAACATCGGGTTCTTCGCAATGGCTATACAACTTTGGTTGTCAAAGTACATAATGGTCATCTGTTGGGGAAAGCTCATCTCCAAAAGTAACCTCCGAATCTACACTGACTCACATGTAGCACTGTAAACAGCTCGATACTTCGTCTTTGTGGAAGATAAGGCAACTATTGGCTGCTTCTTGCTGCTCCATGAAAGTGCTCCTGAGCCAAAAGAAAAGGTGTAACCTATAGTCTATTGTCGTCCATCTAGATCTTCACCCCAATCTGAATCACTCCATTCTCGTAGAATGATCTGGGAGTCTGTACCTCGAGCCGCACAATGAATGCCTAATGACTTGGTCCCCTTTAGATACCGCAGAGTCCGAAGTGCTTGCTCCAAATGTGACTTGGTGGGTTTCCGCATGAAAGAACTGAGAAGTCCCACTGGGAAACTGAAATCAAACCGGGTGTTGAGTACCCAAATGAGAGAACCAACGAGTTTCCGATACCGTGTAGCATCTGGTACAATGGGGAGATGAAACTGTGACAACTTTTGAGTGTTATCCATAAGAGTTGAGATAGGTTTGCACTCGGTCATACCAAATGCCCGCAAGAATTCTTGGATATAGCGCTCTCGGGAGAGAAAGATGCCCCCTTCCATCTGCCATATCTCCAATCCAAGAAAGTGATGAAGCAAGCTAAGATCTTGTTAGAGTTTTGGCATCTCAAGTGAACTGCCCAATGTGATCCCATTATTTCTTTTGGTTTTTAGGTATTTAGTTTACTTATTTGTCAACGTCTGGGTAGGGCAATTTACTGAAGTTGCTGTATAAGCAACCCCTTGCCTCCGTTGTATACACATTCAGTTATTCATTGCCAAGGTTGATTGGTTCAAAAGACTCTCTCTCTCTCTCTCTCTGTGTGTGTGTGTGTGTGTGTGTGTGTGTGTGTGTGTGTGTGTCACAAAGTGATGACGTGGCTGCCCGAACCCTAACTTGCTGAAACCCTAAATCTGCCAAAAACCCTAACCCTGGCATGACATGTGGCAGAAGTACGGACGTCCGGAATGTGCGCCGGAATTTGCGGTGGCTGTTTACGCCAACTTTTTGACATGCTTTTCCTACGCATATTAGCAAGGGGGAGAGAGAGAGAACTTGGAATTGCTTTATTTGCCAAGTAGTGGCATGAGAGAGAAAAGCAAAAAGAAGTGCTTTTAAAAAAAAAGCTTTTAATGCTTTTGATTTTTAGCTTTTGGGCTCTGCTTTTAGCAACCCTTTGTACACTTTAAATAAGCAGGCATGGCCTCATAACTCAGAGCATCTGGACGCAGAGTCTGAGTGTGAGCGCCTGCCCGCACTACTTTGAACTCAGATTGATACAAAAAGAAATACCGAAAGGGGCGCCAGTCTCTGGGGCCAATATCTCTAGGCACGGAACTCTGCCGGGCCAGTGTTGAATCAATCGTGAACTGTGAACTGTTTTTTAAGTGGTTATTTGGTGCTGTCGTGGTAGATTCTTGACTTGGAGTGTCCAAGTCTGCTATAGTGGTATCAGAGCACGGCCGATTTCTCTTCTACGGGAAATCCGATCCTAATTTTTTTTTCCGCGGCACCTATGGCTGCATGCAAGGATCAGTCGACTCCCTCTACATTCGGAGATGCGGCAAGGGATCACAACGAAGATTCCGGCAAGGAGTATGGCCCGCCTCGGCCTACTCAGGCGGAGCGTCGAGAGATGGAGCGTCGTCAATTGATCGGCGATGCAACAAAGATGATGCTCAATTTTGCGAAGGACCCAAAATTTGCAAAATATATGAGCGAGACTTCTTTTCAGGAAGTGCATGCGCAGTGGCAGAAAACCACAACACCACCCCCAAAACCCGCTCTCAAGAAACCTTCTGCTCACAAGAAATATTCAGAGAAGGAATTAGAAGAGGTGGTTGATGCACGGATTGCTCAGTTTTTTGACGGGCAAAACAAAGCTAACAAGCACAGCAAAAAGCAGAAGAAAGGCATTGAATTCCCAGGTTATTTGGGTCGTCAATCAACATTTGAAAAGGCAAAGAAATAGAAGAAGCGTGTTCGAGTTGAAGAAGTACCCAGTTCTTCTTCTTCTTCTTCTTCTGACAGTTCTTCTAGCTCATCTGACTCGAGCGAAGAAGACCGCAAAGGCAAAAATCGAAGCAAGAAACAACGCTTTGGAAAGGGCAAGAAAAAGGCAAAGAAGTCTAAATCTCGCCCAATGAGTGACAGTTCTACAGAGGACTCGTCTACAGACAGTTCAGACTCTGACGACAGCAACTTTTATGCAAAGAAGAAATTTTTATATAAAGCCAACCAATATGACTTTCTGGAAGATAAAAGCAAAAAGGTTCGAGAGTTTAAGGAAGGTGGATAGTCAATTAAATTTGACACGTTTTCAAGATATAGAGATGCTTCGAAGGCTTTGTCTTTTGTACAACAGTTTGACATCGCTTTCGCGGGAGGACGCTACTCAGAGCACTCTAAGATTGGGAGAGCTACCTCTTACTTTAAGGGGAATGCTCGTACTTGGTGGTCCACGCTTCTTTTAAACAAGACTGCGCCAGTTAAATGGCTAAAATTTAAGAAGCTTTTTATTTCTTCTTGGTTGACGCAAGAGTATGAATGAGATATACGAGCTGCTTGGAACCATCTTCGGATGACCAAGAAAGATACAATCAATGTTTACTGTGAGAGATTCTGGAGCTCTTTTCTACCCGCCTCTTCATTCAAGAAGATCTCGTTCAGAGAACGGATTAAGTGGTTTACCTTGGGTCTACCTACAGAGATCGGAGATCACTGCTTGGAACAAAAGTCAGCTTCTATGTAGGAGTTGATGAGTCATGCGAAGCAGGGCTTTGCCATTCACTCTGGCAGTCTGACCTACCCCATAGATGAGGCCATGACACAACGAACCGAACAGACTTCTGGGAATGAAAGTAGAAAGAAAAAGAGCAACCCAGAGAAAAAGGATGGATGACCCAAGATTACTCCTGAGGAGAGAGCTCGCTTCATCAGAGAGGGGAAGTGCTTTGGATGTGGGGAACATGGACATATCTCCGTGAAGTGCCCTAAAAAGCCACAGAAAGAACAAAATGACAAGGACGACGAAAGGCCTGAGAGTTCGAGAGCATCTGAGGAACGTGGAAGAAAAGGCAAGATGAAAACAGGACTGGTTCCAGATTGTGTGGGTACTGATCCTAACACAATGGATGAGAGTACAGAACTTTGCCGAGCTTGGGGTAAAGTGAAAGACCAAGAGGCCTTGATCTTCTTTGATGGAGGAGCCTAGGCCAACTTCATTTCACTGGAATTGGCGGCGCGGCTCGAGATCACTCCCGATCGGATAGGACCACTTGCGGAGGCAGTTCTAGCGGCACCGCCATTACACCTGTCATTGGCAAACTTTGGTTGTATTGTCAGGGGTATTTGGGGCATGAGGACTTTTACATAATGCCTTTGGAAGGTTGTGATGTTGGGAATTCCTTGGTACCACAAGAACAACGCCGTGGTCGACTATCGAGCGAGGAAAGCGACATTGACTACAGAGAAGGCCAGAACCATTGTACTTGACATTAAATTGAAAGGCAAGTCTGTCCCTATTGTATCGGCTTCGGCCATTTCTAAATTAATGAAATCTAGTCTATTTGTTTACTCGGTCTTTATGAAAGAGTTGGTGATTAGTGATTAGGATAGAACAAATATGTCTAAACTTGATAAAGAACGCCAAGATTTTCTCCACTCTCACGCCAATTGCTTCTCAGAGGGCCTACCAGGCGAGTTACCACTTGCTCGTCCTGAAGATCATACCATTGATCTGATACCTGGAATCACACCACCGAACCGGCCACCTTACCGTGTAAGCCGAGCACAGAATGAAGAGATTATGAACCAAGTAAAAGACCTCTTGGAAAAGGGTCTTGTCGAGCCTAGTACTTCACCATATTGCTCTCCAGTGTTGTTGGTTTTGAAGAAAGACGGATATTGAAGAATGTGCATCGATTATAGAGCTCCCAACAAAATCACCATCAAGAACAGATTTTCGATTCCTAGGATCGATGATATACTCGACAGATTACAAGGATCCTCGTGCTTTAGCAGGATTGATTTGAAGAGTGGATATCATCAGATCAGAATCGCGTTGGGAGACGTCTACAAGACAGCATTCCGAATGACTTTTGGGTTATTTGAGTTTTTGGTGATGCCTTTTGGCTTAACCAATGCTCCTGCGACATTTAACCGGATGATGGATAAGATTTTCCAAGAGTACAGGCTATTTGTTGTCACTTTCTTTGATGACATCATTGTTTTCTCCAAGAATGAGGCAGAACATAGAGATCATCTGCTTCAGGTCTTTCAGGCATTACGAGATCACAAGTTAATGATTAATGCAAAGAAAAGTGAATTTTTCCTACCAGAGATACACTTTTTGGGACACATCGTGTCAGCAGCAGCAGGAGTGCAAATGGATCCGTCCAAGATAGAGACTATCCGTGATTGGCCCGGTTTGAAGAATGTCCATGAAGTTAGAAGCTTCTTGGGACTGTGTTCGTACTACAGGCGGTTCATTTGAAAGTTTGCAAAGGTTGCTTTTCCTTTGCATATCTTGACACAGAAAGGAGTCCCTTTCTCGTGGGGACCCAAAGAGGTGACTGCTTTTAAGACTTTGAAAGAGAAAACGAGACCAGTTTTGACTTTGTCGGACTTGTAGAAGTCTTTTGAAGTATATTGTGATGCTTGTGGTCGTAGTCTGAGTGCGGTCGTAATTCAAGAAGGCCATGTCATTGCTTACGAGAGCCGATTGTTCTCAAGGCCAGAAATGACAGCACAGATTTATGAGAAAGAGCTTTTGGCGGTTATCCATGCTCTTACTCATTGGCGGCACTACCTACTCAGAGTGGATTTTATTGTCTTTACAGACCATCAGAGTTTGCGCTACTTCTTGTCACAGAAGCAGCTATCGGAAAAGTAAATGCGGTGGGCAAACATCTTGTCACAGTTTCACTTCCAGATTGTCCATGTTCAGGGACAAAAGAATGTGGTGGCAAATGCTTTGTCTCGGAAGCCGTTGGTTCTGGCTATTTCTGCGATACATCATAGGAGCTTCGAGGATATGGTCGACCAGTATGTCACAGATACAGATTTTGCAGACATTTTCACACGGATACGGGATGGGGAGATAGCAGCGGGATATTCCATTCGGGATGGCTACTTGATGAGAAAAACCATGTTGTGCGTTACACAGCCATTGAGGGAAAAGGTTATGACCGAATGCCACTGTCCACCTTTTACGGGTCATTGCGGCATTGCTACAACCATGAAAGGGGTAGAGAGATACTTCTCTTGGCCGAGACTCAAGAAGGATGTGGAAGAGTTTGTGTGCAGTTGCTTCGTATGCTAGAAGGTCAAGTTTGGCAGGGTTACAGCCTTTGCCCATACCCACCTGCCACTGGGAAAGTATTGCAATGGATTTCATTTTTTATCTCCCGAGAACACAGAGTGGTCACGATGGTATCTGGAATGTTATTGACAGATATAGCAAGCAGGCTCATTTCATTCCAGTGAAGAAAACAGTCAAGTTGGATCACTTAGCGAGACTGTTTGTGGCCCAGATTTTCAGATTACATGGCATGCCTGAGACGATTGTCTTCAACAGGGACCCAGATTTACGAGTTTGTTTTGGAAGGCAATTTGGGAGAACATTGGCACGCGGTTGCAATTCTCGTCATCTTTCCACCCGCAGATTGACAGGCAATCTGAGATTGCCAATTCAATGGTTTTAAATTTATCGAAGTCTTATATCTCGGATCAGAAGACTCAATGGGAAAAGTATCTACCTTTGGTGGAATTTGCCTACAATAACACGGAAGGCGCCATTTGAGATTGTTGAAAGTGCTGCGAAGGTTCCACCCTTCCTAAGCACGAAAGATAAGATTTTTGAAGCGGATGAGTATACGCGTGACTTAGACACGGCTTTTGCCAAGGTCAGCAAGGCTTTGCAAAAATCTCTAGAACGACAAAAAAAGGCAGCGGATCACCATCCTCGCGATTTGAAATTGAAGGAGGATGTCTTACGTTTTGAGAAGGCACGCTTGAGAAAGAAGAAGGCTAGGAGAGGCTTTTTCCAAAGCTTAGTATGCGATACTACGGACCTTTCCAGATCTCTGAAAAGATCAATGATGTCTCCTTCCGACTGAAACTGCCTGACACTTGGAGGATTCACAATGCATTCCATGTGAGTCTCTTGAAGCCTTTCAAAGGTGATGTGCCTGATGATGGGGAGCTTAATGAGCAACCCGAAGTGGAAGAAAACGAGGAGATCCTTGTTCCTGAACAGATTTTGGCACATAAGGACACAAAGAATAAAGGTAAAGTCCGAAGGCGGTTCTTGGTTAAATTCAAGAACTATCCTGCATTGGATGCGAAGTGGATGGAGGAGGAGGACCTAGCAGATACTCCTCAAATTGTGAAACTTTACCTCGAAGCTTTTGGTTTAGCATAGTCTACTCCAAATGGAAACCAGAATTTAGCTTGGCGGGAGATCTGGTGCAGTGGGATGCACAAGAGGGGAGTTACTCCGCTCCTTGATTTTGATACGAGAGTCACTGATGTCTCTTTGAGCTTCAGGGATACTGAGAGCTGACAGTATTCTGTTGTATGACTTTATGAAATGGAATTCCTGAATATGAAACTGATTTGTTCTTGACTTGTTTTTAAGTGCAAGAACTGATAGACGAAATGACTGTAGCATTTTGGTGTAATTGATCTCGAATAGACATGGTTGCAATAGGGGTTAGTCAAAGTCACTTTGCCCTTGGCGTGGAGGAGCAAAGTGAAGAGAAGAAGAAGAGGTTTCATCGCCGGCATCTACCACCCTTGTTGCTGCCAAAAACGATGCCTAACAAATACCCTGTAGAGTTTTGAAACGCCTCTTGTTGACGCCATTGCTGTGCCCCAAACCGTCTGCGTTTTGAAACACTATGGCTAGCGTTTGGTGATGCAGCTTGTCTTTGCGCGTTTTGAAATGCCGGCAACAACGAGCAGATTTCCTCTTGAGAGTGCTTGTTACTCCCCTCAAGTCCACCTGTGTTTCAAAACGTAGCTGTGGACAGGTGTTTTCCCCTCTTTGGTTGTCACGAGGCTGGGGCAACCACTAACCTTAGTTGTTGGTTTCTTTTCCTTGATTTTTATTTAATTTTTGGGACCCTCTTTTTGAAGTCACAAATGGCCGGACAATGTGAAATGGCCGACCGCCGAGAGTTTCACCCGTATTCGAGAAGGGCAGGTCACCACGAGATGGTCGGGCCAGTCAGCACTGGAATCCGAGCAATAAAAGGGTGTCTAGTGTCAGTTCAAAGTCATTTAGGCCCCTCGCTACACTTTATAAGTTGGTGGGTACTAGGAATTTAAACCAAAAGAGGCTAAGTGGACACATGGCGGCACGAGATGAATTTGCATGATTTGCAAGAAGAGGAGGCGCCCAAATTGAGCGGGGCTGATTTTTGGCATAAGTGACTACAGTGCAGGTGATCACAGCTTTAATGGAAAGCTTGCCTTCTCCCTTGCTCTATGTAGCGCGATGGTTTGTTCTCGTGCATCTCTCTCTCCCCTTTGCACATATGGTAATGCCCCACTAGTTAGGCTTCTCAGATGACCATGTACAATTCTGGGGGTTTTATGCGCGTTTGCCAAGGCAAGAGCCTTTTGTACAGGAACCAGATTAGCTAATTGCTAATCCCCCACAGGTACGCACAGTTCCATCACGAAGGATTGCGAAAATGGAGAGTTTTTGTAAGGTGCAGCGGAATGTGAATGTTGAACTTCGCTCAAGATGAGTGATCCGATCATGCTCAAGGTTCCTTTTTTCTTAGGGAAGGGAGAGCCTTCCGTTCTTTAATGAGAGAGTGCAATGGACACAAACAAAGTGAATGTACATTGTGAATGAAGGTGCTGAGACTGAGAGATAGAGAGAGAAGAGATTATGACATCAAAGATGTTGTCAAACCCTCCTCCAAGGGCCCCACTCTCGATGGCAAGAGTGGTCTACTATTGATTGCACAATCTGATACAAAACTGATGCAATGAGTCTAAATGTTGTGATGTCAATGTCGACGGTGTGGACGACGAGGACGAGACTATGGCTGAAAACTGAATGCTTTGAATGCTTCTTGTCGGGCTGTCCTTTCTTGCTTGGAATCACTGGATCTGTTGGGCTCCTATCTGTTGAATTTGCTGAGGTTAAATCGCTGATTTTGCTCACAAAAAACGTTGTCCAAAAATGCTAATAGGCTGAGTGAAAAATGCTGCCCAGCAGGTGCAAAGAAACGCTGTATTGCAGGGCTTCACAAGTGCTGGAATGGCTGAGGTTGCCAAGGCTGAAAACGCTGAATCAAAACGCTGGTAGGGCTGAATGCTGCTGCTGCAAAAACGCCAATGCAGGGCTGATGTTGCCGGCCTGTACTTGCTGAAAACGCCAGGTTTGAATGGTTGGAAATGCTGGCTTTTTAGGCTGAAAACGCCAGGCTATGGGGAGGGTCGTCTTGTTGAGAAGGGTCTCAAGAGGGCTTGCTGCACTTGAGTGCCTAATGCTCTCCTTCTTCTGCCAGATAGTGCTAGCTTTGGTTTGCTTATATATTATCTTAGCAAAATTGCCTTACCTAGTTCCCAACAAAAGTCACTTAATAAATAAGTGAAAAATGTCAAAAATAGGGAAATAGGTTCAATGCACTGTAAAATTCCCCTGATGGATTCTGATGTGAATGTTGATGATCATGTTGTGTGCAACCGGAGGATATGCATCTACTCTACGTGATTGGTCATGCACGGTCTACGAACAGACTCACAAAAGTGCCAGATCACTTCATATTCTAGACTGACTTGACTGACTGAACCCTGGTCATGCTGTAGCTTGTCCACGGACACATAGGGTTGGATGTGTCACGTACAGTTTTCTTGCATGAAAACTTGTCCGTTTCAAAGGGAAATGTCCCATTGCGTGTGAGAGAACCTGAGATGCGTAGACGTGCTCGCTCCGCCCAAAACGATCCAAAACTGAAAATTACAGCCTGCTGTGTTTTTTTGCATCTTTAGGGTTTCATTTAAACTGCAGGACATCATAAGAGGAGCCTCGGGAAAGCCTCTGGATGCTTAAACAAGACACAAGGACAAATTTTTTGAGGCAGATCAATATGTAGAGAACATGGATGAAATGTATAAGAAGATCAAGCTTGCCTTGGAGAAGACTCGGGCAAAGCAGAAAAGGACTGCTGATCGTCACGGTTGTGAATTGTTGTTTTCACCTGGTGATTGGGTACTTTTAGTCTTTTACGGTTTGAAAAGGCAAGGTGAAAGAAGATGAAGGAAAAGGAAATGTTGTTTCCAAAGCTCAACATGCGTTACTATGGGCCTTTTCAAGTGCTTGAGAAGACCAATGATATTGCATATAGGCTGAAATTGCTTGACACTTGGAAGATTCATAATGCGTTTCATGTGTCTTCTAAGACCCTTCATGGGAGATGTGCCACAAGATATGCCAGATGAGGATCAACTAGAAGTTGAGGAACTTGATGAGATCTTGGTACCTCAGCAGGTTTTGGCACATAAGGAAAGAAAAGTTAAGGGAAAAGTTGCACAACGGTATTTGGTGAAGTTCAAGACTATCCACCTATGGATTCAAAGTGGATGGAAGAATGTGAACTCCTAGAGTCATTGAATGTATTGCCGCTTTACCTTGAGGCCTTTGGGTTTACAACCTACGTATGTGCCAACTCAACGTGCTCAAAGGAGGGGTAATCATGGAGCTAGCACATCAAATGTACATACGGATTTAGTGCAATAGATATCGACACTGTTCTGCAAATGCTAAAGGTATTATGTTCACTTTTGTCATAGATGAAAGGACAAAAGTATAAAGGTCTCATTAAGTCATTTGTATCTATGTTCCATGACCTCTCCTGCGGATACATGTGATGATAAAAGGGTGCTAATCACACTAAATCATCTATGGCATGTATATTTTGAATGCAATCGAGGACGTTTGCGATTTCAAGAGGGGGGTATGTCACGAGGCTATGGCAACCACTAACCTTAGTTGTTGGTTTCTTTTCCTTGATTTTTATTTAATTTTTGGGACCCTCTTTTTGAAGTCACAAATGGCCTAACATTGTGTGGCCAGTGTGAAATGGCCAACGGTCGAGAGTTTCAGGTTGCCACGAGATGGTTGGGCCAGTCGACACTGGAATCCGAGCAGTAAAAGGGTGTCTAGGCTCAGTTCAAAGTCATTTAGACCCCTTGCTACACTTTATAAGTTGGTGGGTACTAGGAATTCAAACCAAAGAGACTAAGTGGACACATGGTGGCACCAGATGAACCAAAAGTGACTATAGTTGTGTGTGAGTAGTGGGTGTAGGTGATCACAGCTTTTATGGAAAGTTGCCTTCTCCCTTGCTCTGTGTAGCGCGATGATTTGCTCGTGCATCTCTCTCCCCCCTTTGCACATATGGTAATGCCCCATTAGTTGGGCTTCTCAGATGACCATGTACAATTCTGGTGGTTTTTATGCGCGTTCGCCAAGGCAAGAGCCTTCTATAGAGGAATCGGATTAGCGAATTGCTAATCCCCCACAGATACGCAGAGTTCCATCGCGAAGGGTTATGAAAACGAAGAGTTTTCTTGCTAATCCCCCACAGATACGCAGAGTTCCATCGCGAAGGATTGTGAAAACGGAGAGTTTTCTCGTCCATTTCAAAGGGGAACTGTCCCATTGCGTGCGGGAGAATCTGAGACACCCGTAGACGTGCTCGCTCCGCCCCAAACGATCCAAAACAGAAAATTATATCTTGCTGTGTTTTTCTGTAGGTTTAGGGTTTTGCACCTAAATTGCAGGACATCGCCAAGGGAGCGTCGGGAAAGCCTTTGCATGCTTAAATAGGGCTTTGGGCACGTGACGGTGTCAAAACAAGGAACTAGTATGCCTTGATCGACTCGCTGTGGAAACGGTGTGAATTAAACAAGAAGAGCAGTGTTGTACCTTACACCTCATCGCGTCTCTTATTATGAAAGCTTTGTAGCATCTCTCCTCGAAGCTTCCCTATGACCTTGCATCACAAATGAGATTTTGCATTAAAAGATGTATGGAGGTAAAATATTACATTACAAAAAAGATGGAGAGAGATGCATTTCGTGCATTTGTGATGATTGTGCCCATAAATAAAAAAAGAAAAAACCATACGTATGTATGGTGTGGAGTTGGCACCATTCTCCACATTTATAATAATACCGTAGGGAACGTGCCCTTCCCCCGCCACTTTTATCCCCGCCAGTGTTGAAGGGGGGCTTATGCTTCTCCTCCAGTGTTGGAGGGACTTTCTTATTGTAAAAATACTACAACCGTACAAAGAAGAACTCATTACCGATGTTTTATGAAGACATGTATCATTCCACATTGCCATGTCGTGGTGTATCGTCTATGTGTCTCTTTGTTGGGCATCCCCAAAAATTCTTCCACCATTGTCAACTTCATCTACAACCTTTAGAATGGAAATGATGTAAATTAATTGCTTTTCCTTACACAATGTGGAACAATATTTTCGTGGATCTTAGAAGGCTTCAAGAAGCCATGCTTAGATTTTACGAGTTACCTGAAGAAGGTGACACACTTTACTTTTTTCTTTGGTATTATTCTTTTCACATGATGTAATCTAAGTACTTTTCAGATCACATAGAGGAAATCAAAGTCAAAATATAAGTTTACCTTTGGTATTGGTCGTGAGGATCGATGCACAATCTTGGATGGATCGGCTCCTAGATCTTCCTTACATTGTTCTATCACTTTGCCTGCAGTATAAAGTTCTGCCATCATGATCCAATTTGTGACTTCTACAAAGATATCAACTGTCGCATTCACTTTTGCTATCATGGCTACCATTACCTATGATGTTCTTGGTTTCAGGGTATGTTGAATCTTCTTTACTATCTGTTTGTAGACTCACACGCACACATACACAAAGTTACAGACTTTGGGACACCCCATATGGCATACATATCAATCAAGACACGGCCAAGCACAAGATCTTTCTCCAAGAGCCCTTGCTTGGCATCTGCTGAAAATATCCTAGAGTTTTCTAATGCTGCCCTTTTGGAACAAATCTTGCAATAAAGAGAGAGGCAATCACTTCACATCTGCAGAAAATAGACTAGAGCTTTCTAGCCCTGTCCTTGTGGGGCAAATCTTGCAATCAATGCATTCAAAGAGTCCACACTCCAGACAAGAAGCTTTTTTAGAAGTTTTGGTGCTCTTTGAAGTGCACCACATTTAGCATCTTGTGTAAATCCAGATGCCTTCAAAATGCACCTGATTGCGTTTGGAGATAGGCCCTCCCTTCGCATCTCCTCAAAACAGCCCAGAGTTTCCTCGTGATACCCCTTTTGAGCATATCCTGCAATCAGACACAACATCCCGCACAGGAATCTCGTCAAAGACTTGTTGTGCCATGACAGGTGCATTGCACTTGACACACATACTGACCAACATGTTCCCCAAGTATGTGTTCATGTCAAGTAACCCAGTATCGCAAATATCTACATGAATCCAATTGCCTTGGTACAAATCCTTCTTCTCAGCATCGTCTCTAGGTGAGCTCACAAAAGAAATACTTGTTTCCTAGCCCTACCCCTATTGGGCATATCCTGCAATCAAAGATGACATCCCTCATAGGAATCTCATCAAAGACTTCTTGCACCATGGCAGGTGCAACGACAAACATGTTCCCCAATTATGTGTTCATTTCAAGTAATCCACTAGCACAAATATTAGCATGAATTTTACTGCCTTGGTACAAATCCTTCTTCTCAGCACAGTCTTTAAGTTATCTCACAAAAGAAATACTTGTTTCTTGGATCTCCCTCTGCTGGGCATATCCTGCAATCAGAGACAACATCTTGCATAGGAAACTCGTCAAAGACTTCTTGCGCCATGAGAGGTGCATCGCACTTGACATACATACTGGCGAACATGTTCCCCAAGAATGTGTTCGTTTCAAGTAACCCACTATCCCAAATATCAGCATGAATCCTACTTCCTTGAATATCAGCCTGAATTGTATTGCCTTGATATGAATCCTTCTTCTCAGCATATCCTGTAATCAGAAAACATCCCGCACAAGACTTGTTGCGCCATGACAGGTGCACCGCACATACTGACCAACATGTTCCCCAAGAAAGCGTTATTTTCAAGTAACCAGCAATCAGTGCATTATAAGAGACGCCACTCCAGACAGTAAGCTCCCTCACGACATCTTTGTTTGACAGCCCCTGACTAAGAGTATCAGCGTGACTTTTATGCCCATACCAGCATCTGCGTAGAGCCACATGCCTTCAAGATGCACACACATGTGATTGCATCAGGAGAGGTGCGTAAGCGATTGCATCAGGAGAGAGGCGCGTAAGTGATTACATCAAGGGAGAGGCCCTAAATTTGCATATGCAAAAAACAGCCTAGAGATTTCTGGACGTGCTCCTATTGCGCATATCTCGCAATCAGTGAACTCCAAGAGAGGACATTCCGGACAGGAAGCTCCTCAAGCACTTTCTGTGCTTTCTGATGTGCACCACATTTGGTATACATATCAACCAAGGCATTTCCAATGACAACATTTTTTTGCAACAACCCCGGACTAACAATATTAGAGTGAATTTTTAAAGTGCACCACATTTAGCATACATATTGACCAAGGCAGTGCCAAGAGATGCTCACTTCGCATCTGCTCAAAACAGACAAGAGCATTGTGCCCTGCCCCTCTGGGGAAAATCCTGCAATCAGTGCATTCCAAGAGTCCATACTCCGGACAGGAAGCTTCTTGAGCACTTTTGTGCTCTCTGAAGTGCACCACATTTAGCAAACATGTCAACCAAGGCATTACCAAGAACATCTTTTTCAACAGCATCTGGCTAACAATATCAGCATGATTTTTTAAGCTCATATCAACATCTCGCGTAGAGCCACATGCCTTCAAGATGCACTCGTATGTGATTGCACAAATTGAATTTTTAAGCTCATATCAGCATCTTGCACAGAGTCACATGCCTTCAAGATGCATGCGTAAGTGATTGCATCTAGACAGAGGCCCTCACCTTGCATTTGTTGAAATCAGCTTAGAGCTTTCTGGCCCAGCTCTTGTTGTGCGTATCTCGCAATCAGTGCACGTTGTTCCGAAAAGTAAGCTCCTCTAGCCTTTGTACTTTGTGAAGTGCACTACATTTGACATTCATATCGACGAAGGCAGTGCCAAGCAGTAATTCTCTTTTCAATAGCTTGACGTACATACTAACTAACGTGCTGGCTAAGTATGTGTTTTTTCAAGTAACCCACTATCACAAATATCAGCATGTATCCTGCTGCCTTGGTACAAACCCTTGTTCTAAGCACAGTCTTTAAGTGAGCTCACAAAAGAAAGACTCATCTCTTCCTCTCCATGTTTGCTTGTGTAGTGGATATTGCGTCAAAACGAAACTAGTGTTGCATAGAGAGAATCGAGTGTGTGTGTAAGTGTAAGTGTATATGCTCATACAAAGAGTGCTTTATGAATTACAACACATCTAGCATACATGTCAACCAAGGCAATGCCAAGTAACAACGTTTCTTTTCTACAGCCCCTGGCTAACAATATCGTCATGAATTCCTTTGCCCATATAAGCATCTTGCCTAATGCCACATGCCTTCAAAATACAAGAGTATGCGATTGCATTTGGATAGCTGCACTCTCTTTACATCTGCTGAAAACAACCCAGAGCTTCTTGGCCCTGCCTCTGTTGGGAATATCCCACAATCAGTGCATTCCAATAGACAACATTCCAAACAACAAGCACTTTTTGTACTTTATTAAGTACACCACCTTTGGCATACATGTCGACCAAGGCAGTGCCAAGCACAAAGTTTTCTGTCAACAACCCCCTGAATAACAATATCATCATAAACTCTTTTGCCGATACCAACATCTTGCACGATGCTAGATTCCTTCAAGTTGCACGTGTAGGTGATTGCGTTTTCTCTCTTTGCATCTGCTGAAAACAGCCCAGAGCTACTTGGCCCTGCATACCTTCAAGATGCCCGCGTAGGTGATTTCATCTAGACACATCTAGACAAAGGCCAGCAATTTGCATATGCTGAAAACAGCCTACAGCTCTTTGTCCCTACTCCTGTTGTGGGTATACCACAATCAGTGCATTTGAAGAGACTTCGTTTCAAACAATAAGCTCCACAAGCTGCTTTTGAAGTGCACCACATTTGGCATACATATCGAGCAGTGCCAAGCACAACAGCTCATCAAGGACTTGTTGTGCTCGGACAAGTATACCACGCTTGACATACATACTGACTAGCGTGTTGGCTAAGTATGTCTTATTTTCAAGTAACCCACTATCGCAAATGTATCCTGCTGCCTTGGTAAGATTTGTGGCCTTGCTTCTGTTGTGCATATCCCACAATCAATGCACTCCAAAAGACGACGTTCCGGACAGGAAGCTCCTTAAACACTTTTTGTGCTTTTTCAAGTGCACCACATTTGGCATACATATCGACCACACACAGGCAATGGCGATGGCGGAAGGAGCTGCAGTTTATGTGATTGCATCAGGAGAGGTTTGAGGCATTGCCAAGCACAACAACAGCCCCTGACTAACAATAATAGAGTCACATGCCTTCACGATGCATGCATAGGATGCGTAGGTGATAACATCAGGACAGAGACCCTCATAGCCTTGCATTTGCTGAAATCAGCCTAGAGCTTTTTGGCCTCGCTCTTGATGTGCATATCCCGCAATCAGTGCATGCGTAAGTGATAGCATCGGGACAGAGGCCCTCACCTTGCATTAGCTGAAATCAGCCTGGAGCTTTTTGACAGAAGGGGCTGAAGCGATTGCCTCCTTGCATTAGCTGAAATCAGCCTGGAGCTTTCTGGCGGAAGGGGCTGAAGCGACGCTCTCTCTCTCTCTCTCTCTCTCTCTCTCTCTCTCTCTCTCTCTCTCTTTTCTTTTTGCCTTTAATACAAAAACCCAATGAGCTGGTGCCAAGTGGCAGAGCTCTCCTTGTAGGGTTCCAAAAAACGCTTCTACATAATCAAGGTAATTATAGCATGCTGAAATTGACCTGTAGCTCACTGTAAAGCTTCCCAACCGCAAGGGAAGTGTCCTTGACGTGTACTTTTGATCTACAGAGGTTTTTGCGTCGTTATACTGGCAAAATTGGGTCAAAAACTTGCAATCACAGCCATTGACAGGTTTGAACAGCTTGGTGAGAGTTAGGTGAAAGTGATCGGATTGTCTATTGCAATAAGAATAAAGAAATACCGTCACAAACTGCTTACGTGGCATGACCATAAGAAGGAACCCCTAATAAAGCTGTCCCAACTTATGGCCACGTACGAGGGGCCCAAGGGACACAAAGAGCATTAAAAAATTTGGCAGTTGTACGGATGCCGCGATTTGCGTTGCTGACGTTGTAGCCGTACGCAATTTTCGTAATTTTCGCTGACAGGCTGAGGGGCGCCAGCTTTTGGGAATTGAAGGTTTTGAGTTTTTTTGCTTTTGGGGCTCTGCTTTTAGCAAGCCTATGTATCAATAAAAGGACCCAAGGGCCTCATTGTGCAGGGCATCTGGACACAGAGTATGAGAGTTGAGGACCTGTGGGAGTTGTACTTTGCTCAAAGATTAATACAAAAAGAAATACCAAAAGGGGCGCCAGTCTTGGGGCCAATCTCTCTAGGCACGGAACTACGCCGGGCCGTGTCGACTCTTTAATTGTGAAGTGTTTTTGGTGAATCTCTATTGTGTCGCGACAGAACCTAGACTTGGGTTAGTCTTTGGGGCCTACAGGGTGTCACTATCTGCTTGGTAGCGCTCTAGCTACCAAGCCGTGCTTTGTGTGAAGTGTTAATTCCAGTCACAGGTTTATTCGTGAAGTTCCTCTATGTTGTAAAGTTCAAGTAAAGAATCGGGTGAAAGCTAAAGTCTACCGCCCTACGTGCTGGTTTCATTGGCCTCTTCCCTTCGAGCGTTTCAAAACGCCTGACCCTTTGGTGCTCTTTGGCAACAACACTTTTCTCCCACCATTACACGTTGACCCAGCGTGTTAAAAACGCTGAGGGCCAGCGGGTGTTGGTTGGAACTTGTCTACTGAGAAGGTCCTCGGAGTTGACGTTTTGGTGACCCGGAGCCCAAGAGAGGCATCCGAGTAGACTTTTGGAAGCGGCTTGGGCAATGAAGAGGCAAAGTTTTTTTTTTGTTGCGGAGCCTTGATTTGTTGGAGGGCTCCCACACGGCAACGACGGAGCAGAATTGTGCGGTGAGCATTATACGTGGGTGCCAATCTTGCGGCTCGGGAGAGGTGAACAGTTTGGAGTTTTGGACTCCAGAGAAGGACAAGGATTTTGCGGAGCGGCTTGGGAATTGCAGAGGAGTGAAAAAGCAGTTTGGAGATCTTGAGGCTTGGTTCGTGCGGCCAATTTTGGAGTGTGAGAAGGTACCAATTTATCAGATTTTGCAACTTCAACGTGGGTCCCACTTGCCCGAGCGCCCGCGACGACAACGACCAAAACCAATAAATGGCTATGGATAGCAGATCCACCATCCAGTTAGAGGCCTATGCATCGGCACAGTTCTCAAGGAACCCGACAAATTCTTTGGCTCGAGATTGTGAAGTCAAAATCAAATGGACGAGTTCGCTAGAGGACAGCGACAAAGGCAAGTTGGACAAGGATGGCAGTACCAGTACTCAGTTAGCTGCCTCGATACCCAGAAGGTACGACCACAATTGCCATGAATGTGACTCGACGCTTTGTTTGGCTCGAGAGTTTGAAGCCAAAGGCAAAAGCAGGAACTCATAGATAGACAAGGACAAAGGCAAGCTTGATAGAGATTACATTAATCAAGATTTGACAGAGAAGATCGGCATGGCACACGTGGCGGCGGCCATAGTGGCCTTGATGTCAGATTTCTAGTCAAATGATAGGTGTCACCACTAGCTTCAACCAGAGAGAGGCTTGTGAGTTACAACAAGCAGTGCTCCCTATAATTAATTTGGACCCTTGTGTTGGAGTTCAAGTTATCGGTGTTTGGACCCGTATGTCGGAGTTCAATGTACATGCATTTCGCACGGAATCAATCAAACGTCTAAACACTATGGATGGGCGTGCCAATTCAATAGTGCTACGCACGAATATCAAGAGCTCCGATGCGGATGAGATGACTGGATGAAAATTTGCTTGTGGAACTGCATGGTGTAATGCATGCTACAAAATGTGTTGTCAACTATTGATGGGCATTGGCATGTATGAATAAAGGCAATGTCTGCTAAAAAAATGGATTGAGTTTCAAGTCTCATGGATAGGATGTGTTCCATAGTTCATTATCTTGGAGTTTTATATTCTGGACGTGATGTGTTCACAGTTCACGAATGGGGATTATTGGACGTAGTATGGTCTATAGTTCAAAGTTTCTACAAAGGCAAACGATGCTCAAGATGGCATTATTATCAAGTACAAAGATGAGGGTAGCAAAATTGAGGTGTATCCAGTATCCCGTCAGGTACTAGGGTGTCCATGGTATATCTTCTACGTCGACTTGGTCTCACTATTGATGTCCGTTATGAGCTGCAAAGAGGGTGTTAGAGTTTTGGCATTTCAAGTGAACTACCCAATGTGATCCTGGGGCATCAAATAACCTTTTTGTATGGAATAGCCTGCCCATTCTGTATCCGGTTAAAGATGTCTGCAAAATCAGGATCGGTGGCGTACTGATCTACCATATCCTCGAAGCTTCTATGATGAATCGCCAAAATAGCCAGAACCAATGGCTTGCAAGACAACGCGTCTGCCACTAAATTCTTCGATCCCTACACATGGACGATTTGGAAGTGTGAAAACATCCTACTCTCGTAAGCTATAACATTGCCCTCTTGCATCAAGACTGCTCCCAAACTGCGACCACAAGCATCACAGTAAACCTCAAAGGGCTTTTGCGAGTCTGACAAAGCCAACACTGGACCCGTTGTCAACTTTTCCTTGAGAGTCTGAAAGGCTGCAATTTCCGATGGTCCCCAAGTAAAAGGAACCCCTTTCTGAGTCAACACATGTAATGGAGAAGCTATATCTGCAAACTTTCGAATGAACCGCCGATAATAAGAGCACAAAGACAAAAAGCTTCGAACCTCATGAATATTTTTCAGATCTGGCCAATCATGGATGGTCTCAACTTTGGCTAGGTCCATCTTTACACCTTCCGCGGAGACAATGTGTCCCAAGTGTATCTCTGGCAAGAAAAACTCACTCTTTTTCCCATCTACTACGAGTCAATGTTGTTGTGCGTGGAAGACCTGTAACAAATAGTGTCTATGCTTTGCCTCATTCTTGGAGAAGACGATGATGTCGTGGAAAAAGGTGCCCACAAATGATCTATACTCTCTGAAAATCCTATCCATCATGCGGTTGAATGTAGCCGGAGCATTCATGAGACCAAAAGGCATCACCAAATACTCATACAAGTCAAAAGATGTCTTGAAAGCTGTCTTGTAGACATCCCCAAGAGCCGGTTTAGGGTCTGATGCTAGTCGCTCTTCAGATCAATTTTGCTAAAGCAAGTAGAACCTTGAAGTGTGTCTAGTATATCATCGATCCTCGGAATAGGGAATCTGTACTTGATGGTGATTTTGTTAAGAGCTCTATAGTCAATGCACATTCTCCAAGACCCATCTTTTTTTAAAACTAGCAACACAGCCGAACAGAATGGTGAAATATTGGGTTGGATAAGCCCTTCTCAAGAAGTTCTTTTACTTGTTCATTATTTCTTCATTTTGGGCTCAGCTGACTCGGTAGGGTGGTCGATTCGGTGGTGTACTGCTTGGAATCAAGTCAATCGTGTGATCTTCAGGACGTGAAGGAGGTAACTCTCCTTGTAAGCCTTCAAGAAACAATCAGCTTGAGCTTGCAGAAAATGTTGTTGTTCCTTTTCTAGGTCAGACATATTTGACCTTTGATTGTCATTCAATTCTTTCAAGAAGATTGAGTAAACAAAAAGACTGGATTTCATTAATTTAGAAACAGCTGAAGCCGATACAAGTGGGATAGATGTGCCCTTCAGTTTTACATCAAGTGCAATCTCTTTATCCTTCTCATTCTTCAAGATTGCTTTTCTCGCTCTATAATCGACCACTGGACCGTTCTTGTGGAACCAAGGGATTCCTAAGAGAACGTCATACCCTTCCAAAGGCATGATGTAAAAGTCCTCGTGCCCAAAATACCCCTTACAATGCAACCGTAGTTTACCAATGACAAGTGTAATGGCAACATCCCATTCGGGTGGGTGCTAGAACTGCCTTTGCCGGTGGTCCCATTTCCTCTGGTGTAATTCCAAGTTGAGCCGCCAATTTGGTTGAGATGAAGTTGCTCTTGGCTCCTCCATCAAAGAAAATAAGGGCTTCTTGGTCTCGCACTTTACCCCACACTGTCACAGGACGGGTACCACGTGCCAATAGAAGAGAACAGATTGAACAAACTTTTAGCACTTCACTAACAACTGAACTGAAAGAGAGAGACGACATGTGACACGGAGTGGAGGAATTCCATCCCAGAGAGTATTGATAATTGTCCCCAAACCTTGGCGCCCCTTTCGATATTTCTTTATATTGCATCATCAAAGTACAAGCCGATACTCCAAGCTCTGCACCTTCTCTTGGAAGCATGCCAGAGAATGAGCCCATGGCCTCATATTTAAAGGCCCTAGGCCCAAAAGCAGTTTACATGAAAAGCCTTCAAACAGCAATGCTCAAAAGCTACTAGCGTAAATCACGGAAATCTATACAACTGCCACGTTAGCAGTCAACGCAAAACGCAGAAATCCGTATAGTCTGCCACGTCATCATGTCAACTCAAAATTAGGGTTTTCTGTACAGTTGCCACATCATCAAACTGGCGCAAATCCTTCTGTGTGTGTGGGGGTCCTGCTTTATTTATATGCCTTTATGTCACTTGGGCCCCATCGAATGGGGTCCCATAAGTTGGTAGGACTCCTTGTGTTGTTGCTTGTTCTTCTTAGGGTTTAGACCCCTCGGCCGGTGGCTCTGTTCTTTAGTGACTTGACACGTCAATAGTTTGTGACATACACTCTGCAAAGTTCAGTACTTTCGTCCATCTGATCCGAATCGGTCCCCACAAAATCTGGTACCAATCCTGCTTTCGTCTTCGCTTTTCATGCACGCTCTTTTGATGCTCTGGAACTCTTTGGCTTTTCCTGTGGGTGTCTTGTGTGACACCGGGCCAACACATGCTCGTGTTCTCCACACCCGAAACACGTCCCCTCCTTAAAATACATAGCACGTGTCTTTTGACATTTGAGGGCCTGAAGTTTTCTTTTTCTGAAGCTTTCCTCTTCTTCTGTTACCATTGTTCAAGTTCTGTTCGATCCTTGTTGTCAAGAGCGTATCAGTGGGGTACGTAAGAGTATTCGCGTGCGTTTCAAACCATTGTTTGGCATGCCCCATTAGTTGTTGTATGGACTTGGACTTCTGCAGCAAACAGTATTCCCATATCTCTTTAGGTAGACCACAATAAAATCGCTCAATCTGCTACTTAAAGGTGATCCTTTTGAAAGAAGAGGCAAATAGAAAAGTTTCCCAAAATCTTTGGCAATAAATGTCCAACGTGTCTTCCTTGGTCATCCGCAGATGATTCCAAGCGGTTATCACGTCACGTTTGTACTCTTGAGTGAGCCAAGAAGAGGTAAAAACCTGCTTGAACTGTAGTCACTTTGTTGGTGCTTTCCTTTGTAATAGTAGGGTAGACCACCATGTTTGCGCGTTTCCCTTGAGATAAAATGATGCCCTCCTGACCTTGGAGTGCTCTGAGTAGTGTCCTCCAGAGTAGGCTATGTCGAACTGTTGGATGATAGCGAGGGCCTTATGGGTATCTCGAAAGCCCGAAAAAGTATCAAATTTTAGTGGTTTCCCTCCCTCCTTGAAATCTTTCGGCTTCTTGCCCGGATCCTCGAGAAAATCATAGTGGTTGGCTCTATAAAAATGATTCCTCTTGTTACAAAACATCTGGTCATCGGAGTCCAAACTTTCAGAGGAAGATGAGTCCTCATCCAAACTGTTAGAATACTTTCGGGATCTCTGGTGGGATCTGCTCTTCTTTGCCTTCTTCTTGCTTTTGATGTGCCTCTGAGTCTTTCTTCTTTTCTTGTTCTTTTTGTCCTCGTTGCTAAAGTCAGACAAGGAAGAACTGTCTTAGCTATCAGAAGAGGGTGAGGATGAACTGGAAACACCCTCAAAGCGCACACGCTTCTTTGTCTTTCGTGCATTCTCAAAAGTAGATTTCTGACCCAAGTAGCCAGGATAGTCTACTGCTCAATTCTGCCTCCTTGGCTACTTCTCGGCCTTCAGGAGTTGGCTGACTCGCCTTTCTATTGATTCATCAAATTCATCCTCCGAGTACACCCTCCGAGTGAGTGGGTGTGACCAACGTAGGTGTTTTCTTCAGGGCTCACTTCAGAGATGAATTGATGGCAGTACGTCATCAAGAATGCATTTCTTCAATCGGGTGCTTGATCAAAAAATTTGCATATTGTGGATCTTTTGAATACTGGAGCATCTGTTGGGCACATGCATCAACCTGTTATTGACGATGCATCTCCATTCGTCCATACTCCATGGACGGAAGTGGCTCCTACTCTCCTTCCAAGTCAACAGAAGGTGGTTGTCGTCCATTGGAATCTTCCGTGTTTTCACCCGAACCTGAGTGGTCAAGTGCAACAATTTCCTCCTGACGAGATTCGTCAATTGAATCCATGTGTCGCGATGAAAGGGATCGGATTTTTTGTAGAAGGAAGAATCGACTGAGCTGTGATACCATTGTAATAGACTTGGACACCCCAAGTCAAGAATCTGATGCAACACGAGTGAGAGAAACTGAAAACAACTTAACAAACTTGAACAAAACTGAGAGAGACGACACGGCACAACAAAGTTCCACACCCAGAGAGATTCGCCCCAAAGTTTGGTGTCCCTTTCGGTATTTCTTTTTATATTAATGCTTGGCAAAGTACAATGTCCGTGGGTCTTCTTTTCTCCGCAGTGCTCCCAAGCCAATCTGCAGGAGAAAGAGACCCTGGCAATTCTTTTAAAGGCCCATGGCCTTCTAAAAGTAGTTACATGAAAAGTTGGAGGTCCAAAAGCATCTGGTTCCCTAGCACCAAAAGCTGTTAGCACAAATCGCGAAAATCTGTACAGAGGCCATGTCAGCAACCAACGCAATTCACAGGGATGTATGTACAGCGCTACAACGTCAGCGTGTCCACGCAAATTGGGTCCTTGCTTTATTTTAATTCCTAGTGTCCTTGGGCCCCATCAAACCGGACTCCATAAGTTGGAACAACTCATAATATTGAATTTGTCAGTTTCACTAGGGTTTGTCCAGTCGGACATGCCACGTCATCAGTTTGTGACATCCCTCCCTTCTCAAGGTGAGGTACTAGTATCGAGTTGTATGGCTTTCGTGTAGTCTGCCCAACAACTCCGGGTTATTTGGGAAGTAATCTTCGTCGGCCCACTCTACTGCGTGAGTGCTGCGATACTTGAACTTCAAAAAGGACTGCAATGCTTGCTTCTTTGGGCCGTGCCAAAAGCGACGCAGAATAATCTGCTTCAACTCTAGGTCTTTAACTTTGTGTACGATCTCAGGTTCATCTTCTTCAAGAATCTCTTCTGAAGGATCTTCTTGAAACAATTTCAAAATTTCATAGACATATCTTTTAATTTTTGTATGATTGAAAAAGAACTATGCGTTCTAAACGACTGCGGATGTAATGTAGATGAAAAATGTGACGGAGTGCGAAATCTTTCGACAAATACATGCCAAAAGTGTGATCTAAACTTAACCTTTCTACCTAAAACTAGCGACTTTGGCAAACCATGAAGGGAATATCAATGCTTGATGGACAATGATGCTAGTGCTTTTGCGGTGACTGTGTCTTGCTAAGGAATGACCATGCAAAATTTATTGACATGACCTACAATGGTAAAACATTGTGTATTCCTTAAATGCAAACTTTTTACCTTTCCTAGAGTGCGGTTCATGCTTTTGTGCTCATCCGTGAGTGAATCATGTGCAGCGTGCAATATGGCTTTCCTATGAAAAGGTAACACAGGAAGACGATGACGAAAGTACAAGAGACCGCCACGAATGAGAGATATGAAAAATGCATACTGACTATTCGTGCGAACAAAAGATACTTCCTGAATGGGTGTGGATCTCGACTCGAGAGCCAAGATCTGTCATGCGTGATTGATCGTATCTGCAATTGGGCTAGCTTTACTAGGAACATAAACAATCAAACCACCCAATTGCTAACAAGACTGGAACCATCTAGCTTGACAGTCACTCCAAGGTGTACTTGATACAAATTGGAGCCACTTGAAGGCTTGGTGATTCGTACGAACAATCAAATCTCTATCATGCAAAAAATGCTTCTCAGGCTGTAGAGAAGGAACGACAGAGAGAGGTTCATTATTATGCAATGATTGATTCTTTTCTGGAGTGTGGGACTGTGTATTGAGAGAGACTATGGAATTGCGTGCTTTATCCTCCTTCAAAACATAAGAGAGAGATTAATGACAAAGACGGAATATTCTTCTCGCAGCGAATAACCACGAGAGAGGCACCTTCAACCGCGAGAAAGAAGAAGAAGAAGAAGAAGAGAGTTTTAACGTCGTAGGAAACTATCCCAAGAGACCTTAAAGATCTAGCCGACAAGAGAGAGAGTGTTTTCTTTCCAATTAACTTGGGCAATCAAAAATATTAACCACTTCATGCCAAAAATCATATCACACCCAGACAGAGGAGAAACGACAAACTTAAGACGAAACCCTATGATTTGAATTGAGATTGTCACCTTATGACATTCATGCTGAGGAGTGCATGCCAAGAGCAAATTGAGAGATTAACAATGGGATCCACTGGAGTAGCTTCTAACCGTGCGCTCTTCACAAGAGAATCACTAATCACATCATGCATGCTATCAGAATCAAACAAGATCACAATATGCTGACCATTCACATGACCATAACACTTCGTGAGTTGGCAACCTTCTGCCACCTCTCGGTTTGAAATCAGCTATTTCTATATGTTGCATATTTAAGATCCTTGGAGTACTTCATTAGCTCAAGTGCGAACTTGCATCTTTTGTCGATGGTCAAAGATTTGCAAGTTGTGGATCCTCGATCAAGGGTCCTTCGAGTTGATCATCTGACTCCTATTCATCCGATCTACCGTTGTTAGAATCCCCGTTGCCAATTGGAATTTGGGTGCTTCATCCCTCAAAATCGTAGGGGGCATGCCTTTTTGTTCCTGATCGGATTCTCTATCAAAGTCCATGCTGTGGCAAAAATTCTGACTGGATCCTTTGTAGAAGAAGAATCAATTGAAGCTTTGATACCATTGTAACCAGCTTGGCACTGACAGGGGAGTAATTCCACAACAAACACACAAACGGAACCGAAAAACTTTACTACTTGATATTTGAAATAAATTGTAGTGGCAACACGAAGTGGTAAAAGTTCCACTTCCAAATGCTCTGGTCCCAAAGTTTGGCGCCCCTTTTAGTACCTCTTTTTGGATTAGTAGTCGTTGAGTACAACAGCCGGGGAGTCTGTCTTGCAACTGTGCAACCATGCACTAATCTGCTAGAGTAGACCCCCAAGGCTCACATCTTTAGGCACTGATACAAAAGCAACTGGGCCCAAAAGCTAAATATGCTAAAACTTGAGGCTCCAAAAGCTGATAAGTCAACTGCTTCCATATCTGGCCCTTAAAAGATGCTGCATCATCACGAACAGCCTACCACATCAGCACCGTATGGCTGTTCACATTTTACACTGCTTGGCAGGCGGGAATTGCGTCATTTTTTCTGGGCCATCCGTAGACAGCAGGCTCGCGCTCTCTCTCTCTCCTCTTGGGTGTTGGCCTGACACGTCATCACTATGTGACAACTACCCTCATCACAAGCAGCCTTCACCTCGGTCTCTTTTTTTATACTCTGCCAGTCTTGCGTTTGTCTTCTTCTTGACCACTTGACTCCCCTGCCAGTTTTGCATCTGTCTTCTTCTTGACTGTTTGGTCCCCCTGCTCATTGCCCTTCAGGTCCTGCTTGATTGCTTCCTCACTCGTCATAGCACTGCAGCCCACGAGGCCTCCCATGCTTACTCAAGTGGTCTCATCACCCAGCCTCCTCTTGGGTACTATGAAGGTATATTTATGTGCAGTACAGTGCTTTTGGGGTATCAGTTTGCCTTGTGCGTGTCAGAACTCACCATATCTTTTGCGACAAGTCCAAACAGGGCCTTATTTTATTTAGTTTTTGGCTGCCAGTTACCTTCCAATTGTAGACTGCTTTAGGAGCTTGGATGAAGTCCAAGGTAACATGAGCAAGATATCTGAAGGAAAACTGAACGTGGTGCTTTCAGAATATTAGGTTTAAACGTTGAAAACTTTGTTGTATGACTTCAGATGGTGGAGTCATCCTTGAGTGATGTATTTCAGTTGCATATGGATATTAGTATATCAGAGTGTCAATTTTCTAATCTTCCAAGGTCACATTCTACAGGGTTTGTTTCTTGAGAAGTTCGTGGAGCACTCTTTTGAACACATGATTGACGATAGAAGGCATGTTTTAACTTACAAAGATCTTGGTGAGAGCTTCTCTATAACTCATCTAACTAAGTTGAATTTGTTTCCTTCTTTTCAATGAAGTGCTAGTAAAGCCTGCTTGTTTCGGAACAGCGATCTAGTTGTCCTAAACATGTGTTTGCAATTGTTTCGGTATATCATTGAAGGAGGTAGCAGAAGCTGGGGTTCTCATGAAGTTCACTGTAGTGGGGGGTGCCCTTTTGAAAGCTCTTCCAAGAATGTTCCATTCACTTGGAAGTCTGTCCGTTTTGACTTCTGGTTTTAGTTAGCCATATGCAGCTTGCCTGGTTAATGGTTAGTTCTATTTCTTGCCATAATCAAGGTTCTCATGTAATGTCATGGCGATGTTTCTTGCCATTTTTAGAACTGAGAGGGCTGCTACCGGAAAATATGAGCATGTGAAAAGTCAAAAGTTCTATTTGCTGCTGTAGCTTTATTTTCCTTATGGCTCAAAATATGCTGTTCTGATTTTGCAGCAACACATGTGAATCATGCGAAAAGGTTCCAGTTTCTTGCCGGTAAGGGTTTGCTGTAAGTGTTGACATGCCACCTTGTCAATATTTGTGTTTTAAAGTCTTAATAGGCTCGCTTCTTTATGAACAGATTTTGTTCCAGAAAAAGTGACAGCGATCAATGCTCTCAGTAATAGGATCAAGCAAGAAGACTAGGTGGCACTGCCATTCTTGGAAGAGGCCTTGCTTTCGATGCTGCATTGTTATTGAGCGCGAGCAAACTTAAAGCTGAAGAAATGAGTTGACATTGACCCAAGGAACTACTTTGGTTCTCTTTTAGAGGCATACAATCACAGTTTATGTTAAGAAATCAATTAGTTTTCTGATATTCTGATCAAAATTTCTGAGTAACCATGTAATTAAGAATGTTTGCTGACCTAATACCCGAGTAAGTGCCTCTCAAGTTTGATGTGCTCCTATGCCAAAGAGCACGTCAATTAGAAAAAGTTCATTTTTGCCTTTTTTTCAAGAGAAGGTGCAACTGTCTCTGGGCATAAAGTTTTGAAGTATAGCATGGGCACCACGCAGGACGAGATGTGTTATTGATGCTTCTTGTCATTGTGTAGAAGTTTTAAGTTGTTTTGAATAGTGACGTCTAAAGAAGAGATCAGGAGATGGCCGTCTCTTTCTCTCTCTCTCTCTCAACTCTCCTCGTCAGATAGATCTTTAAGGTCTCTTGGGATAGTTTCCTACGATGTTAAAATTCTCTCTCTCTCTCTCTCTCTCTCTCTCTCTCTCTCTCAATGTTGATTGACTACTGGCAGAAGGCCCTTAGAGATACTCTAGAACAAGTGTCTACTTATGTGAAGTTCAACACTGTAAAGACGATTGGGAAGAGAATGTAGACTTAGGAGAAACAATGGCGACCAACTTGTGGTGGTCAATGAGAGCGAGTAGTGACAGCACAATCTGGAAATCTTGGTGGCACAACCAACAAGGGACTCAATGCTTCCATGGCAGCATCTATAAGAAAATGCAAAGAGAAAAAAGGATACATTAAAAAAGAACAGGGGAAGGAAGGCCTATAGCTACATGCACCCAACCACCCACCCAATACCCAAATCCATGGAGTCTCCTGCTCTCATCCATCCACACATTGGGCGGTAGCACTCTTATCAATTCTTTGTTTGTAGTTTTCTTGTTTGTACCCAGACTTGGTACTAGACTCATCATTGTAATCAGTTGGTCTCATAGGTCATTTTGGCCTCTTGTAGACGTTAATATATCATTTCATTTCTCTCATGTGGGGTTCTCAGGTTGCAAAAGTTAGTTGCATTAATTATACTTGGCCCACTCACTCTCTTTGGATTGTTTTTGAGACCTCTCTCTCCCTCTTTCTCTCTCTCAATTAGCACACAGACTTCGGCGGCCTGAATGATAAGGTGGACAACAACTTTTGGCTAGCTAATGGTTGAAGTAGTCTACCCTTCTGCCTCCATGGTCTGCCTATTGAAGCACATAAGCAAATCGTTGCATCTACAATTTGCATGAAGAAGACTCCTTTACAACTCTTACATTCAAGCTAAGTCTTCTCGGTAAAGTATTAACCAAACGGAAGAGAATTAAGTCAAGGTGCCCTTAAACTAGGTGGTTTTGGGGTAAGCATGTCTCAACGCCTCTTGTAGAGTGTGCATTAGTCATGTTCGTTGAGGCATTGAGTGGAGATATGCCTCCATTCATGGTTAATTAGGGTTGGATTAGAGATTGTGCAAAGGAAAAAAAGAAAAGGGAGTGATAGTTTATGCAAAATGCATTCACAAATTATTGCAAAATTCACATAGCTAAATAGAGCTTTGCATGCATGCTATTTTTCTTGTGTGATAAAGAATACCCATTGATGCACAAAAATTAGCATAGTCATCCTCTAGATTAGGCGTAGGGAAACAGGTAGGCCCTGGATCTTTTCTGTTGAGGTTTTTGCATGCTTAGAATTGGTGGGTCGTGCCCTCTTCTTTTGGTTGCCTCTCATTGGCATAAATTCAAGGGCATTTTTCCACTCTTGCTAAATTGTTTGGCACACTTTTTTTAGAAACACGGAGGAACCCTATCACTTGTTATGGTTGCAACATGGCCCTTAGAAGTACTCCTTGAGAAATTTTGGATATTTTTATCACCTAGTTGTGGCATCACATGTGGATACATGCCTTCCATTATGAATTATAGCACTACTCCTCCACATGTACCTCCATTCTATTGTAGCTACTTATTTCCTATTCTTGGGTTTCATCATCCCCAATTTTACTCCAAGTTATTTCCATGGATTGTACTTTAGAATCCACATTTACATTATCTAAGGCTCATTAGAATACTTCTCCCTCCCTGTCACTCCTCCACTCTTCATGGTTAGCTTACAGACCTCTCTAGGTAGGCACAGTCACCTGCATAGAAGGTATTTTAAATTATTGTAGCCATTTGATGCTAGTTTCTTACATTTTTTGCATGATGATTTTTTTATTGGGTTGAAATGTATTCCTATTTTTATTGTATAAACTTTTTTGAGCATGACGATTCGTTTCGTGGTTGCAAGCTATTCGTGTTACTTATTGTATTGGTTATTGGTCCCACCAATAAGTACCATGGATTGATGTTATATTAGAGTTTGAACCATGCATTTTTTATTGTGCGTGTGCCTATAGCAATGTGGTTTTGGCTAAAGTAAACAGATAGCTTGGTGATTATTGTTCATATAGAGCTCGATAGTGGATGTATTTTACTTTGGTGATTATTTTTGTTTGGCTTGCATACTTTTGCAATAGTATTTGAATGGTTTTGAAGGTGCAATGCTTGTGCTATCCAAGAAACACAATAAGGAGATGCTTATTTGCTCATGATTTTTTTACTAACCATTTTTTGGCAACAATAGATTGATGGGTGCTTATTTGTTCATGATTTTTTTGACTCTTGATAGGTGTTTATAACCACTCTTTGACAACAATAGATTTGGTTTATCAAGTGTTTTTTTGGTTAAACACTAGGTTGGTACCTATGTTGGTAGTTGCCTTTTCTTGTAAGGGTCACCAATGCACCTAGTTGGTACCTATGTTGGTAGTTTCCTTTTCTTGTCTAAGGTCACCATTGCACCTAGTTTCCATTGAAAATGTTGGCCGCTTGCTATTTGTGTGCTTATTACCTCCAAGAGGTGGTGGGGTTGTATGGTGATAAGACTCTCTAAAGGATTTAGTGTCTCCATATTTCTTGGAATATCTTGATTGGGTATTGCAAAATGTCTAAATATACATGTAACATGGTCTTGTCATTTGATTGGTGTAGATGTAGATTTTATTGTGAGTATATTGTTTGAAGAATATTCATACCTTATTAATTACAAATTGTCATAATTGTATTATGGTAGTGGTGGTGATAAAGCTTTGAGACTTTTTCAATCAAAATTTTGTAGAGGTAAGATTATCATGAAGGCCCCTTTGTTGGACTTGATACATATTTTGATGGTGTTTTGCTAGGCCTATGATTGCTAGTGTTTATAGATTAAATGTAGGTGTGCCTATCATGCATGAGGTTGTTATAGGTCCTAAGGTGAAGATCTAGTTGTGATATTCTCACTCTCCAAGACCTTTCTTCTTATATTACTCCTCAGTAACTATAAAAATTTAGTTTTGCTATTAAGGTTGACACTAACTGCCTAGCAAGTGATTATGGAAGTAAATGCTAGCCACTTGCAATGAGCATGCTAGCCACTTGGAATTAAGATTGATCCTAGCTACCTAAGAAGTGATTAAAATGGTAATTGCTAGCCATAGCATGATGGTTGTTTATGAGATGAATGGATGCTACATTATCTTCTTGTTTTGATGGGTTCAAGACCAAATTCTCCACTTTTGGCATGCTAGTAATATTATCTAAAGTTATTATTAAAAATTATGGGTGTATGCATCTATTGTTTTTTTTTGTTTTTTTTAATACCTATCATAAAGTACCATGGTTTTGTTACCCTCAACCTTTAGGACCTAGTTAGATTTGATTATTAAAACTTTCCATTAGAGTGAAAATAACATACATATAAGTGAGTTTCCCTTTGGGTTGTTGTGACCTTCACACATGTTAGATAAAATTGCCAGCTCTTGCTTGATTGGTAAATTATATGGCCTATGTGGTGTCACTTTTTGCCTTTGCTCGAATTGTTCTCTTTTTGGATTCTTACATAGACCTTAATATACAATAACTAGCATATAATGTGTCAAGATCTTCTTATCTCCCAAGGTGATGCTTTTAATTGTCATAATTGAGCATGTTCTACTTTTTCCCAACTATCTCATTGATACCTAGCATCAAATTTTGTATGTCTTACATATCAACATGAATTCATTTTGCTATTGGTTTTGTGGTAGTAGACCTTGGATGCCAAGGATAGTCTTGTAAGGTCTTTGATGGGCCATATATTTTCTAAGGTTCACAACATGCTTTGGTGAGTATGCCTCAATACATATGTAGTTGTTTTCTTATGAAAATTTCTGTAGTGTTGCGGTATATGCAGTAGGGAGTCTAGGATGTAATGGCGCTACACTTTCATTTCTTGATTTCTTGACTGTGTATTCATGGCTTCTTCATCCACCCCCTCAAACCTTCTCACTAAATGACATAAATATCATCTACACATTGATTTGAATCGTGAATATGAGCCTTTATGCAAGTAAAGTAAAACAAACACAATAGTAACACCCACGGAGAAAGAAAGACTCAAAGTAGAGGGAGGCAAACACATAGATTTATGGACAAATGGCTCACTCTATCCTTTGAATCCTATGACCGATGCCTCCTCTGCATTTGCAAATCCCACTACTTTATTGACCTTTGCAGGTGACGGACATAATGGTTTACTTGGCTACTGCAAAGCTTTAACTGGGAAATTAGAAATTCAGAAAAGCATGGTTTACCATCAAGAAAATGAGATTATACGACTTTCTAATTTGCATTGTGAGTACCAAAAAACCCTTTTGCAGTGCACACAAGAAATACAGGTATTGCAAGAAAAAGTGTGAAACTTACAAAGGAAAGATACAAGCTTAGGTGCTCGGGTGCGAAAGAAGAGACTACGAAATCTTGAAACCTTGAAGGTTGTCTCTAGAGGTCTCAAGAAAAGAATCCAAACATTGAGGTGAGGATAGTGAACCTTTGAGTTTATTTCAACTATACATTGTTTTTTCTTATGTCTGTTTTATTTTCTATGTAGACATGCTTGGAATTGGAGTTAATCTCTTTAGATAGCTGATTCTAGTGTTAGAAGTTTACTGTTGGAATTAGGGTTGCAGAGAAACGCACACAGCTTGGAGAAGACGAAGGAAGCTCAAGGCACACAATAGAGAGTGTGTTACTTAGTGTGCAATGGAAAGATAGATAGCCCTAGATTGATGGGCGTATATACAATGCACGGGGGAAAAAACCTCCTAAAGAGGGAAAAAATACCCCGACGGTCCTAGTGTGTTCACACACATCACTACCACATGTATATGGTAACAAATCCCCCCTGGAGTGATGCGATGAAAGAGAGCTGGCACATGAGTAAAGGGAAGTGCCATGCCCTGAGGACATGATCAGTCCACAAAGGTAAGTAAGCCCAAAGCTTTGTGGAAAGCTTCAAGCTTCTCACGAGACAATGCCTTTGTGAAAAGATCTCCAAGGTTGTCCTGTGTTGGCACATAAGCCAAGCTGATCTCTCCTGCTGAGAGCCTCTCCTTGACATAATGGTGATGCACCTCAATGTGCTTTGTGTGAGCATGAAAAACTGGGTTCCTCGCAACTGCCAATGCGCTCTGACTGTCAGTGTAGATAGTGTTGGCAGTGTCCTGTCCAACACCCAAATCAGCCATAAGGCGTCTGAGCCATACACAATCAACTGTAGCTGTGAAGACTGCCTTGTACTCAGCCTCACAACTGGAAGTGGCCACAGTAGCTTGCTTCTTGCTCAACCATGATATACATGAACTGCCAAGTATGAGAGAAAAACCACTTGTGGACACTCGCGTGTCAAAACAACCAGCCCAATCTGAGTCCGAAAAAGCATGTAAGTCTGGCGGCAATGATCCCCCCTTGGGATAAAACAAGCCAATATGTAAAGTGCCACTAAGGTAGCGGAAAATTCGCTTGACAGCCTGCCAATGCTTAGACCCTGGGCTATGCATAAATCTGCTGACCTGTGAGACTACAAACTGAATATCCGGCCTCGTGTTGCATACATAAATGAGGCAGCCAACAACATTTTGATAAAGAGTGACATCAGCAGGATCGCTAGCATCATGTAGACTCAACTTCAAACCTGTTTCCATGGGAGTGGCAATAGGTTTGCAATCCTCAAGTCCAAACTTACATAGCAATGTCTCTATGTGACTTTTCTGACACAAGGCAATACCACCATCACACTGCTTAAACTGTGTACCCAACTAATGATGCAACAGCCCCAAATCTTTCATCTTGAAAGTAGCATTCAAATCAGCCTTAAATTTAGCAATATGTCTCTCATTTGGTCCAGTAATCAGCAAATCATCAACATAAAGAACCACAATGAGAAGTACATCACCCTCACGCTTTACATACAATGTGCTTTCTGTTGGACTGTTACGAAAGCCTTGTTTGACCAAATGAGTGTCGGCTTTCTCATACCAAGCACGAGGAGATTGCTTCAACCCATACAAAGCCTTGTTACATTTGCACACTTTGTCCTCTTGTCCTTTTATGACAAAACCGCGAGGCTGCATTACATAAACTTCCTCAAATATGTCACCATTCAAGAAAGCAGTAACAATGTCTGATTGATGTACATCCCAACCAAAATGAGCTACCAATGCACATAGAAAATGCACAGTAGTCGTACAACAAGTGGGAGCAAAAGTCTCTTCATAATCAATGCCTTTTTTTTGTGCATAACCCTTTGCAACAAGTCGAGCCTTATGGCGATTGATCTCACCATCCGGCTTGCGTTTCAACTTGTAAATCCACTTCGTACCAATGGCCTTTTTGCCAGGAGGCAAATCACATAAAGTCCATGTGTCATTTTCTATAAGTGCATCATATTCTGATTGCATGGCAGCCATCCAATTTTTTGAATTCTGTGCTTCATCAAAAGATAGAGGCTCCTCAACATCATGTAAGCTAGACACAGCCAAAGCATAACAATCTGATGCATAAGATGCATGGCGAGAGCCTGAAGGAGTACAACTAGACAAAGGTGCATCCAATTTTCTATCACGCAAAGTGTGCACCAGCCATTTTGGCATACCTCTAGCCTGCTCATTTTCAGCCCTTTCCTCATCAAGTACATCATGTACATCTGCATCAGTAATAGGCTGATCTGTAACATTTTCAGAAACCCCCATAGGTTGTACATTTGCCTCATTGGAACTTACATTTGTATTTTCACCAGTGAAAAGAGGCAACAAAGTGTCATAAATGTTCTGTGAGCTTACATTTGTTAAGTATGGAGCCTGATTTACCCTTGTAATTTTATGTGGTAAAAGCGCACATTTGTAAGGCCCCCATTATGAGGAGAAGCCATCGTGCGTGAAGGAAAATCACTCACCGGAAACCAAAATTTTCACGGATAAGAATCAGGGGCAACTTTAAAGGCCTCGGGGGCGGAGGCCCTCGCGACTTTTTTTTTCACCGGAATATTCTTTTTCGCCGGAATATGATGGCCGGACGGCGGCCGAAAAGTGGTCGGAAAACAACCGGTCGGTTGGCCGGTGGCCAGTAGTCAATGGCCGATGGCCGGTGGTCGGAAGTCAATGGCCGGTGGCCGGTGGTCGGAGGTCAATGGCCTGTGGCCGGTGGCCGAATTCAAAAGCAGACTTGTCTTCTCAAGGGCGGCCACACATGGGCGGATTGGAGGGTCCGATTTGGACTTATTCGCACAAGGGCGGCTACACATGGTTGTCTCTCATAAGAGAGGGCAGCCCTTTTGGCCTATAAAAGGAGGCCATTTCTACACACATTTCATAGTGTGAAGTTGATGCAACAAGGTGAGTGTGAGGTGGTGAGAGTGAAGCAAGGCGGGAGCTCTATCAAGGGTTTAATCCCTTTGTAAACTACTTCTTCTTTTGAAGTGCTAAAGCCATTGAGTGGCTGCTTTCCCGTGGACGTAGCCCACATTGGGTGAACCACGTATATCGTGTGTACTCTCTCTCTCTCTCTCTCTCTCTCTCTCTACTCTATAATCTCGTGTATATAAATCTGTCTCTCTCCATTAAGTAATCTACTCAATTATCTATTTAGCTACGTCTTATTTCCTAACAACATTATTGTCTCTAGTACATGACAGCAAGGGCTGAACAGAATCTTCCACAAACACTACATTCCGTGAAACCAGAATACGTTTTGTTTGCGGATGATACAACCTGTAACCTTTGCTTTTAGCACTATAACCAAAAAAAATACATTTGACAGCCTTATCATCCAATTTTTTGCGCTGCACTTGTGGCACCAAAGCATATGCCAAACAGCCAAAAACACGCATGTGCTCAATAGAAGGCTTTCTATCATGCCATTCTTCATATGGAGTAATAGACTGCAAAGCTTTCGTAGGACACCTGTTAAGTACATAAGTGGCACACATGATGGCCTCAAGCCAAAAAGAATGCGGCAAAGCTTGACTTTTGACCATACATCGTGCCATTTCCATTAGTGACCTGTTTTTCCTCTCAGCAACACCATTTTGTTGAGGTGTATAAGGCACTGTACATTGGTGTTTTATCCCACGACTAGCCAGAAATGCATTAAATTCATGAGACATATACTCCCCCCCTCAATCGGAACAGAGGGTGCCCATAGTACATTTCAAGACATTTTCAGCCATAGCCAGAAATTGTTTGAAGCACATAAAAACTTCGGACTTCGCTTTAAGCGGGAATACCCATGCATGCCTGGAGTAATCATCAATGAAAGTCACGAAGTACAGGTAATTGCCCAAGGACGGAGTTTGCATGGGCCCACAAACATCACTATGCACAAGCTGCAACCTGCATGTGGCCCGAACTGAACCATCCTTTGGAAACTTAGAACGCTGCATCTTACCCAAAATACATCCTTCACAAACATGTTTGATAGGTGCTTCAAGAGGCCGCAAAGAAGCAACCATATCAGATTTCTGCAAACGCAGCAAACTGGCAAAATTCAGATGACCAAAACGTGCATGCCAAAGTTTTGCATCTGAAATAGCCCTTGAATCTGCAACAGCATTTGCAAAAAATTTTCCACACTTGTCATACAAAGTGAGCTTATACAGCCCACGGCACAAAAGGCCAGATGCAACAATTTCATCACCAAAACTGAGATCATGAATTGTACATCTGTCATCCACAAATTTGACTACAAGTCCAAGTCTAGCAAGTTCGGATACAGACAAGAGATTCTTCTTGATCCCAGGTACATAAAGTGCATCAACAAGTTGAAAGAACTGCCATTAGCAGCAGTAAGCACAATCTTTCCAACTCCCTGAACTGGATAAGAGGCATTGTTGGCACAAGTGACAGAATTCCCATGAGGGACAGACTCGAGAGAGGTAAACAATTCATGATGTGAGGTAATGTGCTTTGTAGCAAGACTATCGAAATACCACACATGTGAATCTGCAGCAACTTACAAGCATGCATCATGGACAGCAGGATTGTAAGTGCACTCTGCGCTAAAAGCCCATTCTGCATCAACATCAGCATCACAGTCTCCTTTCACAGAAGACTCAACAATGGCTGCATTTGTAGTGGAACCAGCATTTGCAGTGGAACCACCCTCTTTCTTCTTACCCTCTTTGGCCTTCAACTTAGGACACAACTTGATCAAGTGATCATTAGCTTTACAATAATGGCAAAGCATCTTCTTTTTGCCCTTGTCACCAGAATTGCCCGACGAATTGCTGCCAGCAGAAGCATTAGGAACAGAAGTTTTTCCACTCGCAGCAGAACCATAAGAAGTGGTTGCATTGCTGTTACCACCCTTTCTTTGAGAAGCAATAAAAGCATGTTCAATTGCAGCTGTCTAGTCCTGTTTTTTCTGGAAAGTGACTCTTGCAACAACAATGTGCATAATGCATCAAACTTGACAACTTCTGGATTTCCTTGGGTCATCAATCTCCAAGTACTAGCAAAAGTCTGGTAGGAATCTGGTAAGGCATCAAGAACAGTCTGCACAAGGGAACTGTCTGAAATGACTTCTCCTGCAGAAATAAGTTGCTCGTTGATATCCTTGATACTAGCAAGGAAAGTGTCCATATCATCTTCCTCATGCATAATCTTCGACTCAGCTCTTTACGCAACAAAGCAATTTTAGCCTCATTGCGACTTGCATAAAGACCATCCAAAATATCCCAAGCCTGTTTTGCAGATTTTGCTGAACGGATGTGAGGAACAATGGTGCGCTTCACAGACAACGCAATCAATGCATGAGCATGCACATCCTTTACATCCCAACGAGCTTGTTCTACCGTAGGCAAAAAAACTCTAACAGCAGTAATCCTTGCAGCAAGACCTGCAACATCCTCAATCGCCTACATCCTCAGAACCAGGACGTACATCAATGCCTTGCACAATGTTCCAGACGCCCTTTGACACAAGAACATGTTGCATCATATAAGCCCACATAGGGTAGTTGTCCCCATCCAACCTGTCCTCAGCAGCAAACATCTTGAACACATCTGTGTTGTTGTTGTCAACCATGGTAAATGCTGCACCTGATGTGAAAACTGCCCGAAAATAGGAGAAATGGAGCGGGAACAACACGCTATATAGCACAAACCATAGAAGACTATAAGGCACTTGTTATGCAAAAAAAGGCACTGACAAAACTTCTGCACAAAATGACAAAATAGCCTGTGCAGTACTGCCTGTAGTGGAAACGGAGGCCGAAATGAGTCCGAATTGAAAATATGAGCAGACCAAGCTCTATGAGATGTCCCAAAGTATTTGTCGACCTGCGAACCCTCGCCAAAGCTCACTGAAATCGGAGAAAGTGATCAGGCGTGTACTGGAGCAGCTGGCGACTAAGCCCGAGAGGACGCAACCTGCTCTGATACCAATTGTTGGATTTAGGGTTGCAGAGAAACGCACACAGCTTGGAGAAGACGAAGGAAGCTCAAGGCACACAATAGAGAGTGTGTTACTTAGTGTGCAATGGAAAGATAGATAGCCCTAGAGTGATGGGCGTATATACAATGCACGGGGGAAAAAACCTCCTAAAGAGGGAAAAAAATGCCCCGGCGGTCCTAGTGTATTCACACACATCACTACCACATGTATATGGTAACATTTACAGCTACTGGTGTTGTGTTAGTTCAAGCAGTAGAACTGGAAAAGGAGATAGAAACTAAACTAGAATACATCTACTGAGATGAGAAACAGACTGAAGTACTGAGAATGATGTTCATATTTAGATTTAGATTCAGATTCAGATTCAGAGAGAATGAGTACAAAGTATGTATGGCTGAAGTACACTGGACTGATGTATTTTAGGATTACAGATAAAGATGATGTAGCTCAAGAATAGCTCGGGAACTAAGGATTATGAATCAAAAGCTAAGCAGAAGTACAACGGACAAATGCCAATCCGATTACAATGTAATGGGTCCTATTTATATACCTTGGGAGTTACTGTGGTAACTGCCTTGGTAATTACTGACTGATCCGTTGTTCGTCTCACCGAAGCCGGTTCCCACCCAGTGAGACTGTCTCCGCCATCTACATCCTTCCCTTCTTTCTTGAATTTTGGCAAGATTCCAAAATTTCTGAGAAAAAAATCCACCGTCTGATTCTTCTGGAATTCTGCTCGTTGAGTGCTTGACACCCCTATAGTTGTAGTTCCACGGACATCTAGCCAAAAGACACCAAGTCGGACTGAAAAAATCCACCATCTGATTCTTCTAGTGCTGGGTTGTTGAGTGCTTGACACCCTTGTAATTGTAATTCCAAGGGTCGTCCAGCCAAGTGACACCAACCCCTGAGTGGAAAAATCCAGCGTTTGCTGCGGAAACTGCTGGAAAAATCCACCGTCTAATTCGAAGACCGGTGGAAAAATCCTTGACCGAATTTTGAGATGGAACTACCCAGTATCCTTTCACTAAACCCGCTTTCGTTTACCCTTTGGCCTGGATGGCGTCTGAGAAGTCCCAGTGCCAGCATTCTCCTTCTGAATGAGCCTATAAATGGCCTCCTACTCAAGCTGATCCCACCTTTCTGTGGTCATCTCGATTTCATAAGGCGTGAGAGGATGATAAGTTTTGGTGTCAGGATCATAGAACGTGCGTCTGCCTTTGGTGAGCCAAGTTCTGGCCAGTTTGTGACAATGAGAGGTTGTATGGATCCATCCTTCTGGAAGAGGCTGATTGGTTTTGATCCAAGCTTCAAAAAGAATCTCAGCCATCTCTCTGTATTGTGGTCCTAGGTCTGGTTTAGCCGTAATGTCCTTTTCAGGCACTTTAGAGGACTCAACATTGAGTTGCAACAGTTGGTTGGTGATCTTAGTGAGGCCTCTGAGCTGAATTTCCATTGGCCCATACACAATTTGATCCTTTGCACCTCATCTCTTAGCTCCTGGAGATCATACAGTTGGAAAGCATTGTTGAGCAGTGTTTGCCAGGTTTTCCATTCCACAGTCGATCGCTCATACCAATCATGAAGATCATCAGTAATCTTGAAATATGTGAGCCAATCGACTGGTTCTAGATGTTGAGGGTAAAGTGCTGGAAAAAATCTTGGCAATTCTACCTCTCTTGAGGGTAAAGCATACAAGGGAACTGAGGAATCAGGCACAAATTCCAAGAAGTTAAGGACAGCCTGGTTCTCTTGCTACATCATCTTTCTGTTTATTTTAACCAATTGAAATAGTCGTCGTCGGAGAGCAGTTGCCTATTCTCCCACTGACATCCGAGTTTGAGGTCCCTTGCTTGTGGCAGTCTGGTCTTCAAGAATAGCTCGCACCCTTTGGTTTAGAACTCCCCTAGCATTTGCACTAAGACCTCTTTCAAATGATTCCTGACATCCTTCATGCATTTATATGTCGGCTCGTTCCCCATCAAAAGCTCTAATTCCATGGCCAGAGAGCGACAATCTGCAAGACACTGCCGTTGCCAATGTGGATTGGTTATTCTCTCTTCAGCAGTTAGTATCCATTCAGGCACCCTTTCTAACAGTTGTATTGTACTAGGGTGCGCAGGCAATTGGCAGGCCTCTGGATCATGGAAAGCGGCTGATTTCCAATGCTCAACCATTTCCCTGGTGCTGACATACAGTCGTTGAAAGCGCTCCAAATCAGAGATAAGATTATTATCCTCCAGATACCGCGTGGTTATAGGAGCCTATTGATGTCTCAATCTCTTATTCAGTGTGATGAGCTGTAATGAATGTTGCTCATCACCTGCTGGTCCCTTAGTCACAGCTTTTCCTTTCCCTTTAACATCCCAACTGTGTTGTAACTGGTGTGTCGGTGGATTCCCAGTGTTGCTGGGTTGTTGCTCTCCTAGTTGCTGACTATTTGACCGCTGTCCTTCATGCTAGTCTAGTTGGTCTGCCTTTGACCGACTGATTTCCTCCAGTTGGCCCTATACCACCAGTACCAGGTTCTGAAGGTGGAGATGGAGGAGAGACATCATCGTCATCATCATTATGTCCTTCGTCTAGTTCATCCTCCTTCTCTGCTTCTTCTTCCTCCTTATCCTCGTCTTCTTCAATGGTGTTCTGCTGTTCAATGTAATCAAGGATAGCTTGATTTGTCAGAGCACTATTATATTCAATAACTTTATCCTGCAAATCACTCTGCATCATCTCCATGCGAGACTTCAAGTTATCCATGTTGAAAACAGCATTGCCCGCTGGATTCAAGATCTCAGCCAGATTATTATAGATATATCTTTCTGTTAATGTGGCCTTCAGAGCATTGTGGCGGATCAGTAAAGAGTTGAACTCAAATCGCTTCATTCTCAGCATGGTTTCAAACCGATCAGCAGCTCGTTCAGCTTCTGCCTTTTCTTCCCGCATGGTCTACATCTCAGACTCTACCTTGGCTAGCTTACTTTGTAACTGCTGAATAGTCCTATCTGAGTGAGCCTCAAGGATACTGTGGCACAGGTTCTGGGATGCTCTCCCTTGCTCTAGCTTTTGAATCTGCTCCTCAGCTTCCTTTAGTTTAGTTTTTACTTTATTCAACTCATCTTCTGACCCTGCAGCATCTAGCATTTGTCCCATGCAATTGACAATAGTATTCCATGATGACTGAATGAGTAATGAACAGCCATCATTAACTGTTGCTGGGTCAGAATTAGTTGGCTCATAGACTGTGAAGGAGCCAGATAAGGTAATGCAACATAATCAAAATTTCGCAATATGAGACGTCTCTTGAGTGGATGAGTCTGCAGCTGTTGTAACCTGTCTTTCTTTGTCAAGTGCAGGGCTTCTTCACTGTATGGGATGGAGACTCAACCAAGTGGATTTGGAGAAGCTAGGCCTTTGCCCTTATCAATCTAGTCTATTGAATGGTCTTCTGACTGATCTTGTTCAGTACTGGTGGTTACTGAAATCTGGTTTGCTGACTGGTTGATTCCACCAGTGGTCTGGTCAGTATGTTGTTCAATCTGGCTAACTGGAATCCTTCCAGTAGTAGACACTGTTTTGATTTGACTTTCTAACTGCTTCAAGAGAGCAGTGCTTTTAGTCAGTGTTGACCTTGGCTTCTTTGAACTGCCAGCTTCATCTTGTTTAGCCTTCCTTTTTTGTCCAGTGGGAGTTGACTGGCTTTCTAGCTCTTCTTCATCCGATGACAAGTCTATATTCCTGGATAGTGGGAACGGCTTCTGGCTCCAAGCCATTCTCACATGATCATGGGTATCTGGAGCAGTTGCCCAGTACAAAAACTGCCAAACATACCAAGCCTTGAATACACTTTGAGATTTCAACTTGGCAAATTGTTGAAGCACATTATGCGACAATATCTGGCAGAGGTTGATAGAGACTCTGAATCTAGTCTTTTTGCTAAAAGCATAGCAAAAAGTTTCTCTAACACATATGTCAGATTATTCTTCAAGCTCACAGCTTCAGCCACAAATCGGTAGGCAGCGGGAGCTTCCAATCCTGCGACTGGAATCCCTTGCGCACTGGCTTTCCTTTTCCTCTTGGCAGCATCATCTTCCTTCAGAGATGCACTGATCTGCTCTGCAGTTGATTGCCACATATGGCTTGGGCCCATTTGGCATGCGGAATGCAAAAGAAATACTTTCTGGTGTGACAGACACCTTCTAGCCATAAACCACAGCACTGCCATCTTCAGCATTAAAAGAGTCCAGTACTTGTCTTATGATGGCTGTGTCAAACTCAATCCTCGTGGCTTGCAAAACCACATGCAAATCCCACAGTTGGAGTAGAGCCTTAGCTTGATCAGTAAACACATAGCACTGGATTTTGTTGTGCGGGATGAGTGGAAGAGTTTTCTTTGTAGCAATAATAAGGGTTTGGGTTTCGTCGATAGTCTTCTGCATCTTGTCTGACAGTTTCTTCCTACCCATGCACCGTGAAGATGATGAAGCAGGAGAAGAAGAAGATGACTTACTTGATTCTTCGAAACCGTATCTGGGTGTGGCTTGCAAAGACATACGACAATCCACGGTCTCCTCCGAGGACGAGGTTTGCGGCTGCAGTGAAGAAACTTCAGAGCTCGGCGATAGTGACTGGACAACAGAAGGTAAGCGTCGCGAAGGAGATTTGAGAGGAAAAATGCCTACTCGCCTTACTGTTATACACGTTCGCGCCATAAAAGCTCCACCACTTACTGTTCCTAAACTTTTGTGCACTGCAATAACGTGGCAGACATGCATTGGACAAGAATTTCACCTGTCATTGAAATGATTACCATTGATATTCCATCTGACCGTTGGTCCCCTAAAAACTGATAACTTTGTCTCCACTTTTCTGGTCTTGGTATAAGCCCGGCTTGGTCGTGCTGGTACTCGTCTGAAACTGGCTCTGGAACTGGCTGCACATGCAAAAGTCCCAAGATAGCTAATTCTAGAATTTCTTGGTCTTCAATGCCTAGATCCTCAGTACCCTGTTCTTGGCAAGGCTCTCTGGATTTTGAATAGTAGAGCTTGATTTTGGCTCCATTATACACCCCTGGCAGTAGTAATCCAGATAGGTCTTTCAATCTTACCGTGCCGTTGGAGAAAACCCAGTCCACTTCGAATGGTCTTGCCCAGGCTATCTTTAGATTCGGCTTCTTAGGACCCAATTTGGACTGATATAGGAGTACCACATCCCCTTTCTAAAACTCTTGGACCTTAATCCTTCGGTCATGCCAGTGTTTCCTTCTTTGCTAAACAATCTCCTATTCCAGCATAGCCTATTGTCTCAGTTCATCTAACTAGGTAAGCTCCTCCAGTCGCTTCTTAAGATTGTGATTAAAATCAAACTCATATTCTACAGCCATTCTGAGACTTGGAATAACAAAATCCATAGGGACAACAGGTTCAGTGCCATACACCATTCTGAATGGTGTTCATCCTATAGTGAACTTATAAGTTGTCCTGTATGCCCATAAAGTAGTCTGAAGCTTCAAATCCCACTGGTCTGGCTTTTTCTGCACAATCTTAGTTAGAATATTCTTAATGGTCTTGTTACTGCTTTCGGCCTATCCATTGCATCTAGGATAATAAGGTGTGGATTTCCGATGCTTGACTGAAAGCATATCCATAAGGATCTCCATAGTGTCATTGATGAAATGTGTCCCTTGGTCCGACACAATCTCCACACGACAGCCATAGCGGCAAACAATATTCTCAAATAAAAATCTTGCAATGGATTTGGCTGTGTTGTCAGGAAGAGCCTTAGCTTCCACCCACTTGGTTACGTAACAAGTAGCTATCACTATATACCTGTTCTTCCTAGGAGTAACCTTCTTGAAAGGTCCCATAAAATCCAAACCCCATTTCATGAAAACACCCAGTGAACTGAACTGGTGTTAACGGAGTCATGTCTGCAGCTGTGGGTCTACCCATTCTTTGATATATGTCACAGGTTTTGCAAAAACTTCTGACATCGGATATCAATGTTTGCCACCGTAAACCAGCCTGCAGAATCTTCTTGTAAGTAACATCAGTAGAAAAGTGTCCACCAGATTCTCCATTATGCGCCTCTGAGATAACTTGCATTCTCCCCTCCATAGGCACACATCGGCGAAGAATCCCATCGACACCTAATCTGTAGAGTGAGCCCCCAATGATGGTAAACTTTAAGCTTTTGATAACCAGAGCCTTCTTCTGGTTTTGCGTCCAGTCATCTGGGAAACCACCTTGAGAAAGAAACTGATATACTTCATATAATTTAGGATCAACTGATTCTGCTGCTTCCAGCTGAAATAATTCAGTATCCACTGGTTCGTCTCTTAAAGACGCTTCAGAATAGCCCTCCGTACTCCTAGAGAGGAAATCAGTGCCACAATGGTTCTTGCCAGGTTTATGGAAAATTCAGAATTCAAATTCCATACGGAACATCATCCACCGTATTAGCCTGCCTTGAATAATGACTTTATTAATCAAGAATAATAGGGCCTGATGATCCACATAGAAATATAACAATTTGCCTAGCAAATAATGCCTGAATTTTGTAGCATTGAAAACCATCCATAGAGCTTCTCGTTCAGTGGTTGTATAACCGTGTTCAGCCTGGCTAAATCTGCGACGACTGGCAAAGTAGACAGGATAGTCATTCCTTCCATCTAGTTGGGCTAGTATCGCCCCCATCGCCAGCCTTGAAGCATCCACATGTACATGGAAGATAACATCCCAATTTGGTTGCCGAAGGGCTGGGTGTTTACTGATAATGGCACTTTTTAAATTATGGAAACTTTCCTCACACTCAGCAGTCCAATTGAACTTGCTGGTTTTCTTTGTGAGCTCATACAGTGGTAAAGCTTGGGAGGAAAATTTATGCACAAATCTTTTGTAAAAGTTAATATATCCCAAGAAAGAACTTAACTCAGATGCATTCCTGGGTGCCTTGGCCTGCTGAACACACTGGATCTTTTCGTTGGCCATTTTTATTCCATTGTGGGATACTACATGTCCTAGTAGCTGTCCTTTCTAGGCTAGGAAAACAGATTTGAATGGATTCAGACAAATCCGCTTCTCCTGACAGCGCTTAAAAACCATTTCCAGGAATAGTAAATGTTTTTCCTCGGCTGAATATACAGTGAAATCGTCCATGAATATGGTGAGGAACCGATGAAGAAACTCATTGAATATCTCCATCATACACCGCTAGAAAGTGGCTGGTGCATTGCATAGGCCAAATGGCATGACCAAATACATAAATGCTCCCCACTCTGTAATGAATTCTTCCCCGATCCTCAGGAGAAATTTGTAATTGGTTGTAGCCACTGTATCCATCCATAAAACTGTACATCTCATACCCTACAATCTCATCAAGCAACATATCAAGGGCAATGGAAACGGATCCTTGATGGTTTGAGCGTTGAGTTTCCTATAATCTACACATACTCTCAACTTCCCATTCTTCTTGGGAACAACTACAATAGGAAACAACCAACCGCTACTGGCTACTTCAGTGATGAACCCAGCTTTGAGAAGGTTGTCAATCTCTTCCTTGACCTTCTTAGCATAATTGGGATTTATTCTGTACCGTTGTAGTGTCACTGGCCTGGCATCTGGCTTCAGTGGTATCTTGTGCTGGCAGACCTCTGGATCCATCCCTTTCAGATCAGTGTGTTCCCAGGAAAAAACATCTTTGTAATGTTGGAATATTCTGCATGCTTTCTCCTTCATTGTAGGGTTGAGATGTTTGTTAACTTTGATCATTCTAGGGTTGTCTTCAGAGCCTAGATTCCATTCCTCGGTCTCTTGGTCATCTGGGAGTAACCAATTAGGCCCGCCGCCTTTTCTCTTGGTTGACTCTTCAGCGTAATCCCAAGACGGCCCTTTGAGTTCTAAATCCCTATTCTGATTTATCATGTCCTCCCCAGAATGTGCTGGCTCATCTGGCGTGCTGGATTCAATTGATTCTTCTTGCCTTCTAGTTAATTGAATTGAACGTTCTCCTGAATTGAGTTCAGTAAACTGGTCTGGAAACTGCTTCTTCTGTTTGTCGGCCTGCACCTTGTTCAGTAGAACTGCATTGAGATCAATTTTTGCTAAGGGAAAAATATTTAGAGCTGCTAACATCCTTTCAATCTTCTTGACCTTATACTTTTGGCATAGTTCTGTAGGTCTTAGCTCCTTTCTCTAGCTTCTAGTGTTGTTTGTCTGAATCTGGATCCTGCCACACTGGCCCCTTGTAGAGTCAGAGTTTGATTAGCATAGTCATGAACAGCCTGTGTCATTCGCAACCATGGACGCCCTAGTAGCATTCCATATGCTCCTTGCACATCGTGAACTAGAAAATTGGCCTTGAACTTCTCCTTGCCCACTCCTATCGGCATATTCTCGATCATACCAGTAGCTTGCACTACTTGATGATCTGCCATCCGCACTGAAAGGTGCTGGCTTCAGGTTTGTGATGCCCATCCTCTGCTGAAGATGTACTCCTATGATGTTTACTCCTACTCCTCCATCCAAAATGACACTCGAAAGTGGTTCCCATTGTTTCTGAACTTTGTAATCTACTTGAATTAGCGGCACTTCATCATCTCTGACAGCCGTCAAGTCAACTGTTCTGGCCTCCGCCTCAGCCTTCCTTCGCTGTCTGATGAATTTCGCTGCTTCAGGCAAAGTTCTTCTAACGTCTTCCAACTCCACAGTGAGTTTTTGGATTCTATCACAGATTTTGACATGAATTTCCTCTTTCTCATGGTCAGAGTTGTTGTCAGAGCTTGAAGAACTGGTAATATCTTCACAATTCCATTCCTTCAGTAGATTGGGCTGGTATCTTTTGAATGCAGACACAAGAGGCTAAGCAGATGTGGGAAAAAATGCAGTTGTGATCTCCCAAAAAACGCAAAAGACTCCAAAATGCTAAAGCCCATGCTTCAGAACTCTCTGGCTGCTCTGGCAGCTTCTTGGCTAAATCCTTTGTGATTTTCGCCGCTAGTTCTCTCTGCTCCTGCCATTCATCAACCACCTTTTCTTTACCCTTGGCCTTCCATACCTCTCTCTTGAGCCCATTTGCTGCTGTCAGCAGTGACTAGTTTTTCTAGAATCTTTGGGATTTCCTCAATTACTACCCCTTTGCTTCGTGTTACTGCTCGTACTGGGACTGGCTCTGGAACCTTCGCCTCAGTAGCCGCAGTCTCACAGGTGTTTCTAGACATTGAGCCGCAAAATGCCCATACTCTCCATAAGAATAGCAATTCACACTTCGGCTCTAGAAATTACCACGCCCCCGGCCCCGGCCAGTACCTTCTTGGTATCAGTCGCGCCGTGGACCAATACCACTGGTACCTGGTTTCTCCTCCTCAGAAGCGTTGGCAGTTTCCACTCTTACTGGTTCGGCATTGGTAAATGCCACCACTGACAAGTCTTTGCCCTTTTTGAAATGATGAATCCTAATGCCACAGTTATTCCATAGATGGCCATAGGCTTTACAATAAGTACATTGTGGGCACTCATTGGAAACATGGTCCTTAGATTTACATTTTGAACACCAAGTCTCCATTCTTCTCATTGGTTGTCTGGTCTGGCTAATCTCAGCAATTTGCCGAGCCATCCCTTCCATCTTCCTAGCCCAAGACCCCTTTTTAAGCTTATCCTTGGTCTTCTCATCGGAGCTACTCTTAGAACTACTGGAAACTCCGCTTAAATCAGAGTCATCAGTAGAAGGACTGCTCTATTGGACCTCCTCTTCTTATGACCCTTTTCCTTCTTAGCTTGTTGTTCCAGCTTCAGGGCTTGCTGCACCAAATCATTGAATTTCTTCGTCGGTGCTGGCACCTCTTGCTCCCTAAGCTTCTTGCTGCGAAATCCATTCAAGAACCATGCTCGCATTCGCTTTTTCGATGGTGGTTCCTGCAGCTGCCTTGTCAGCTCCTTGATTTTCTCAACATAGCTTCGGACTGACAATTTCCTCTACTTATCTTATCCAGTTCACAAAGAATATCCTCATCACCTCTGTTGTCAAAATATTCCAATCTGAAGGCTTTAAGTAGTTTATTATAGGATCTGAGCTGGCAAGCCGGGTAATGGTAGTACCACTTCCTCGCTGCCTCCTTCAATGTTTGTGGAAAGTATTCACCCCAGTCATCCTCATCAATATTTCTCAGCTTTGCATACTGCTCAAAGGCTTGGATGTGAACATCCGAATCACCCTTCTTGCCCCCTTTCTCAGCTTTGCATACTGCTCAAAGGGTGATTCGGATGTGAACATCCGAATCACCCTTCTTGGCCCCTTTGAACACAGGAAAAGAGATTTTCAACGAGGATGTGTAATCATGCTAATCACCGTTGGTCCTTCCTCTTCTCATCTTGGAGTCTGGACGCCTCTTTGGAGTTTTCTTACAATTGTCTGTATCTGCATCCCAATTAATATCTGCCTCCGTCTCAGTTTCTGTGTCCTCCCTGGCTTGTCTACTGGAAGTATGGCGACTTTCTTTACTGCCTTTGGCACCCTTGTCCCCCTGCCTAGACCAAGAACTTTTAGCCTTGTGTGCTTCCCTTTCTTCCCTTCTGCGTCTGCACTGACTAGAATGCTGTGAGTCATGCATCTCATCAGCATGATTGTGCTCCTCCTGAGCCTCAGTGTCAGTCACTAGCTGATGCTTGGGGTCAGAGTCTCTTTCTGACTCCTCAAGAATAGGGTCAACACGGTAGGATGGTTTCTGGCCACGACTGGGTTTGGGTGCCATTACTGTAGCTGAAAAACTTCAAACTGGGGAATGAGTTTCTAGTCAACAAGCAACAGCTCTATCCACCGTGATCGCCAAAATGGAATTGGAGCTGATCTCTTTAGATAGGTGATTCCAGTGTTAGAAGTTTACAGCTATTGGTGTTGTGTTAGTTCAAGCAGTAGAACTGGAAAAGGAGATAGAAACTAAACTGGAATACATCTACTGAAATGAGAAACAGACTGAAGTATTGAGAATGATGTTCAGATTCAGATTCATAGAGAATGAGTACAAATGTATGGTTGAAGTACACTGGACTGTTGTATTTTAGGATTACAGATAAAGATGATGTAGCTCAAGAATAGCTCGGGAACTAAGGATTATGCATCAAAAGCTAAGCAGAAGTACAACCAACAAATGCCAACTCGATTACAATGTAATGGGTCCTATTTATATACCTTGAGAGTTACTGTGGTAACTGCCTTGGTAATTACTGACTGATTCGATGTTCGTCTCACAGGAGCCGGTTCCCACCCAGTGAGATTGTCTCCGTCATCTACAATGCTATATATCCAAACAAAGAAAACATAGATCCAAAGACCAATGTAGAAAAATAGTTGAAGCCTTTGATAACAAGTGGCCTTGCAAAGGATATAATGCATTACAAAAAGTAAAAGGTGTTGCAACGGGATGTTGTTGACCATTTTATTACAAAGAGTGCAGTGCTTGCCAGTGAAATACAGGGAACACTTGACTCCATTGACGTGAGTAAGAGAGGGTACTCAGCTATTTAGCAATCTATCTCCTCTATTTTTGTGAAGAATTGAATAAAGTCTAAACTTATACCAACACCATCAAGTGTCTGGAAAGAAATACTTCAACTCAACCATGCACAGACAGATTTCATTGGATGTCCATTTCATATTGATGGTATTTATAGATCTCAAGGAACAATTGTAACCTACAATGAGTACACCATATCTTCATGAAGCTCCCTTTGTTGCAAACTAGAATGGTTGAGTTCTACAATGTGACATTTGAAGAGATAGGTGGCGTTGTGCATTTTGTTTTGAAGTTAGATGAGTGTGAGATTCTCAAAGACAAGAAGCTAGAACGAGACACAATAACATTGATGAATAGGGCTCTTTCAAAATGCCCCACGGGTGGTCCTTCATACTTCAGTGTGCAAGCGGAAACAAACATATGGTGGCTTGGTGCTTTTCAGGTATTCCATTTCCATCTTCTCTTAAGCTTTAGTGAGCCCTCGTGAGATTTCATTTTAGATTTAGTTTCACGTCTCATGCGGATTTAATCTTGAAGGTAAAGAAAGAATACCACGATATTTTATATTGGGTGTTCCATCAAACCCCTATCCCTAATATCATTAATAAGTAAATGAATCAAGGAAAGGTGTTGGTTGTCAATGGGAGGGGATACTTTCAGGTCCAATGGCATCTTGTAGGTGACCTTAAAACACTCAAGTGTATGTATAATTGTGGCATGGGTGCTATGGTAAAGGCTCCATGCTTGTATTGCATGGAGCCTACAAAGACGACGGACCCAAAATGGTGGAGAAAGGCTCCTACTCGCCACAATGAGGATCCTAATTTCCACCCACTTCTCGATATTCCACTTGTCAATGTCCACATTTGTACAATGCATGCTCTTTGCAGAATTGTGGAGAAGTTGATGTATCTGTACATTGGTTTTGATTGGAAAATTAAGAACTCAAAAGAACAGAAGGTTGTGGTAAAGGCACTTGAAGTAGTTTTGTCAGAGATGGATCTCCATGGGGGCAATGTGAAAATCCAACGGGACGAGAAAAGGTCAACTAATGATAAAGATGTACCTTGCAAACCATCTGTTGGTGTGGTCAAGGCATGTTGTATTTTATCAAAACCAACAGACGTCAAAGGTAAGAAGCTAACCAAGTGTGGAAGGATATATCAGTTCACTTATATCAGCAAAATTGAGTTTCAGCAATGGAAAAATCTCCATATGGCAGTGAAGGACCGGGAACCCACAACTTGCAATGCCAAGGGTGAAGTGTGGTGTTCCATCGATGTGTTATCTCAGATGTGTGACAAAGATGAGTGGACACAAAATGATCGAAACAAGTTTAAAGAGAACCTTCAGCTACTAAAGAAAGCATTTAGGACAGCATGGATTGAAACTCAGATTACTCATTACATGGTATTGTTAAAGCACCCTTTTAAATGACAAGGGCTAAAAGGTTGCTTAAAATTCCTGACAACTTGTTTTATTCACACCACATGATTTTCAATCACTTACCATACTTCATTCAAAAGTATGGAACCTAGGAATATGGAACACCCAAGGCTTGGAAAAGTCTCATTGCATGGCCAGGAATGCATATTTCAGACACGCCCACCATGGTGGCTCTCAAGATAAGACAAACAGTTTGAAAGAGTTATTCCAATGGTTTTATTGCAGAATCCTTCACTAGCTGCAACAAAAACATGTATTGGGCTGTTCGGCAATAGCACAAGCAATTAGGCATTTGCAACAAAGAAAAAGGAACGAGTAGAGGCATTCAACAACTCCAGTGCTCGTGAAGACCAGATAAAATGGAGAGAGAAAATGCAATATGTTAACCATAGGTGGATCAAGAGATTTTGATTTTAGGTCACAACATGTACAAGAGCCTAATGATATAATAGATACAGTACAAGTCACAAGTCTTTCAACTTCATGATAGATAGTGGATATCTTTTGGCACATGTGATGCATCCCTTCAATGATACCCTCTTGTCCGATGGCGAAGGAAGTCATCCTTTTCAGTAATCCATGTGATTGTACACAAAAGGACGAGTTAGAGAAAGACAGTGACAGCTAGAATTTTTTATTTTTTTTTCGGGGGAGGGGGCTACCATGTAGCTCTCATGTTGCATATATAATTCATCCTTCCATAGGTCCATTGACCTCGTGGACCCTTGTGCGTGCGCGTAAACCAGTCCTCTACTTCTTGAGTATATTGGTTGATGGCCTGAGGTTGTTTCTGATAGCCTGGAAGGTAGCCTCATTGGGGAGTGTCTCTCTATAATTTTCTGCCTTGTCAACATTGCGCCTCTTTAGTCTGGAAGGTAGCCTCATTGGGGAGTGTCTCTCTATAATTTTCTGCCTTGTCAAAGTGGAGTTTGAGGCACTCCATTGGGTTACTAGAGGTTTCCATTGCCTCGTCGTCACTATTGTCATCAGATACAAATCCACTCCTCCCCTCTTGAAATTTGGAGATGGTAGCAAGTGCAAAGTCCTCCCTTAAAGAAAATATACTTTGAATGTCATTGAGGAAAATGTATGATCTCTCACCAAATTTGAACTCTGTCAGTCCAGGAAACATCAATGTGGCTTGCTTCTCATTAAAGCCAGAGACATCTAAAGGTAGTTTGATGTTGAATGTTTTAATTGTAAGTATTTTGCTTCATTGCGCCTCTTTAGTCTTTGCCTCAAGATTAATATCCTCCTCAATCTCGGGAACCTCATTGGACTCCATGTCCTCATCATCTTGTTCATCGGGTGGTAGATCCTCCTCATCCATTACCTTTTCGATAGACTAGCAAATAGAGAATTTAAGAATAGAAGGAACCCAAAGGATTCTTTGATTAGTTGCAATCTCATTCGTGCATAGGACACCATGAGGGTCTATAGATGATAGGCAGCTGATGGTACTTCTTGTATGATCGTCTTGTGGAATCACAATCTTTTAGATGCACCACCACCATGTCAACAAGAACCACCCTGCCCCTGTGGAGCTCAAGCTCAAACTTGTCTCTTTTAGACTTGAGAAAATCGTTGTGCTGAGCTATAAGGTCATCCAGAATGAATGGGGCATTGAAGATAGAAGAGACCTTGTCAAACATTTTAGCAGCTCCTACAGATACTGCAAAATCAAACAGTCTTTCATCCACACATGTAGGATTTTCAACCCCATCCACCCCCTCCTTACATTTTGTAGATGGCTCACAAGCAGAAGAAAGATCAACGTTTCTCTTTTTGGTGCTAGTCACTTGAAGCTTCTGGCTTACTACAGGCACTTCTTCATTATCTGATGCTTCTCAGTCATTGGGGGCTCCTCTGTCCCCATAACATCATCTCCAAGAAATGTATCTTTGGCATGAGCAAAGTCCACATCTCTCTTTAAAGAGCCTCTCAGCAACTGAGCTGGTCTCTCTTCTGCTTTCTATTCACCTAAGACAACTTTTGAATCGACCCTCTACCTCTTCATTCTGTGAGATCTTAATCCTAAGAAAAACATAATACATGCAATAATAGATAAGTATTGGGACACAACAACATTTAACTTTTTTATTAAATATTATAACACATTTATCCTAAATTGCAAGCTGTTGGTCTCTCTCTCTCTCTCTCTCTCTCTCTCTCTCTCTCTCTCTCTCTCTCTCTCTCTCTCTCTGTGTGTGTGTGTGTGTGTGTGTGTGTGTGTGTGTGTGTGTGGTACGTATATGTGCACCATAGGACATCAAATAAAGTTTCTTTTCTGTGTGTGTGTGTGTGTGTGTGTGTGTGTGTGTGACAGATTGGTGTCATAGTGTTGGGGTATAAAGCCCAATGTGGTCGCCCAGGTAAGTGGGCGGGCCGCTAGGTATGTACACATATTCTTTTGTAAAAACCTAATAAGAACTCACTATGCTCTACACATTACAGTAGAGCGAGTTCACCATATCTTCGTGCTCTTCTTCTCGCACTCTCTCTCGCGTCGCACTTCCGCTCGTACTCCTTCAAGTGGTATCAGAGCTCAGATCGAGGCTCGGGGCAGCACTGCAGGAGGCTAGAGTCACCAGCTCAAATTGGAGTAAAATTCGACAGGCAAAGACACGGCCCCAAATCCTGTGGGAGCGCCCAAAGGGCCTGGTGTTCTCAGAATTTCATTCTGAGGTCATCTCGGCCACCGTTCGGCTTCGACAAAGGTCTGCGTAGGCCATTTTCGACTATGTGGTCTCGGCGGGTGTGCAGATACGACTCTGCAAATTTGGGGTTTTTCGGCCTACGACTGCAGGTGTTGAGGATATCGACACTCCCAGAGTGTTGATTTGTGGCTGTCTACACATCGAAGGACGGCTCGCAGTTCTTGGAGGCGTGTCACATACGACACGGACGCATCTACACACAGACTATAGGCGACATCCACTAGTTCATCAGGTAGCTTGTGTTTGCTGCTTGATATTCCAGATTTCATCCTGACATTGCAGGTACTTCCACATGGGATGTATTGTCAGAGATGATGTATGTTTGTTGAGAGTTTGCTGGCTGTGAGTCACGCAGCAAACAACCGCCGCAGCGGTTACAGCATATAGTGGGAAATTTGTGGATGTATGACTTTGTGGGAAGTCTATGTACTGTCAGATTTACTGCAGCCTTTGTTGAGGGTCGAGTGAGGTTTTATTGAGCTGGGGGATTCTCGATGTTGAGATCCTTTCGGTGATACAGGTCTTGGAGCGATCCCTCGAGCACCCTTACATAGGCAGCTAGGATGTATTGACTGTGAGTTAGACAGTTGGGATTGCATCTTTGCTTTACTGCCGTTGAGGCATTGTCACAGTCTATGCTTACAGGACAGTGACAGGACAGTGAGAAACAGTACAGGTGCAGGACAAGTTTACCCGCAGCTTACAGTGTCAGAGAGACTGTGTTTTTTGAGCTGTTTTTTGGTCTGTTTTTTGAGTACACCAGATCCATTTTACAAAGGAGACTCTGCCGAAATTTATGAAGAATCTGAAGCTTTCTTGGTTCATTTCACAAGTTGATATTGGTTCAGAGGTCAGTTTACAGGGGAAACTCTGCCGAATTTTTCCCAGGAAAGTAAACCACTGTGAAGCGTAGCTATGGCTGGATCACAGGACACTGCTCTTTACAATATCAAGAAGCTGGATGGAACCAATTTCCCATTGTGGAAGAAGCAGATTTGGCACGTGTTGGTACAAAAGAAGCAGATTAAACCTATAAAGCTCAAGGGGATAAAACCAAAAGATATGGACGAAGATGAATAGAGCGAAATGGATGAATTGGCACTTTCTACCATTATGCTGACTTTGGCAGAAAGCGTTTACTTCAATGTAGCAGACGAGATGTCTACTTATCAAGCATGGTTAAAGCTGAGTGATCTTTATGAGAAGCAGAGTGCAACTTCACAGGTATACTGGCTTAAGAAGCTTGTTGACTTGAAGATGAAAGAAGGGACACCTATGTCCAATCATCTGAATGAATTCAACACAATCTATAGTCAGTTGTCAGCTCAAGGTGTCAAGTTTGATGAACCTATTAGAGCTATGTTCCTGTTGATCACATTGCCGGAAAGTTGGGACACTTTTCGCACAGCTTTGAGTAATTCTGCACCTCCAGATGGTTTGAACATAGCAGGTGTAGAAGGAAGTCTGCTTACTGAAGAAACCAATAGAAAGACAATGGACAAAGGCAAAGGAACAGCCTTAGTTGTCAGGGGAAGGACCAAAGAAAAGTACAAAGGTGGAAAGAGGAATCAGTCTCGTAGCAAGTCCCGCAGTGCTAAAGGCAAGAGTGACATAGAATGCTACCATTGTGGCAAGAAGGGTCACATGAAAAGAGACTGCGGAGAATGGAAAGCAGAAAAAGGCAAAGAGAAAGCTGAAGACCATGGTGAGAAGAACAAGTCCTCAGTGAAGATTCAAGAAATAAATGTGACAAACATTGTTGCAGAGGATGACAGTCTAGTGTCAGGAGACATCTAATTCTTGAAGAATACAATGGACTCAGCTCTTCTTACAGCATCTGATGGAAATACACTGAGTGACTGGATTATAGACTCAGGGGCATCACTTCATGTGTCTCCAAACAAGGAGTGGTTTACCTCTTATGTGACCACTAAAGATCATGTTCGGCTAGGCAATGGGCAGACATGTGAGATCTTAGGTGTTGGAGATGTTCAATTGAAGTTTCAGAATGGCTCTTCTTTCACGCTGAAGAATGTGAGACATGTTCCCGCAATTACAAAGAGCTTGATCAGCACAGGTTTACTTGATGATGCTGGCTACGTCACCACTTTTGGACAGAACATGTGGAAGATATCCAAGGGTTCTATGACAGTAGCACATGGAGTAAAGTCTGGAGGACTTTACATGATTTATGTATCAAATGTCTCTAAAAATGTAATCAATGTAACCGAGCAGCCGAACGTTTCTTTGTGGCATAGCCGGTTAGGACATATGTCCAAGAAGGGAATGGAAATCTTGTCTCGTTCTGGTTATTTGCTTGGCTTTTCATTTAATGATTTTGAATTCTGTGAACATTGTCTGTATGTTAAGCAAACACAGCAGCCACATAAGCATAGAAGCAGTAGAAGAGATACACAGTTGGCACTTGTTCATAGTGATTTGTGTGGACCTATGCCTAACCTATCTCTAGGGGGAGCTTCTTACTTTATGACATTTATAGATGATTACTCGAGGAAAGTATGGGTTTACTTTCTCAAGCACAAGGATGAAGCGTTTAGTGTTTTCAAAACGTTTGTGACACTTGTGGAGAATCAGAGTGGCAAGAAGCTTAAATGCTTACGCACTGACAATGGTGGAGAGTATGTTTCAAAGGCCTTTCAGGACTTTTGTGAGTCAAAAGGTATAAAACGTGAAATTACTGCTCCTTACAATCCTCCTCAAAATGGTGTTGCTGAGAGGATGAATAGGACCATACAAGAAAAGGTCAGAAGTATGTTGTCTAATGCACAGCTGCCAAATGGGTTTTGGACTGAAGCTGTATCAACAGCTGTTCATCTTGTAAATAGATCTCCTAGCAAGGTTTTGCAGAAGGATTCAGTGCCAGAGATGGTATGGTCAGGCAAAGTGCCCTCATACAAGCATCTCAGAGTCTTTGGCTGTGAGGCATATACTCACGTTGCAAAGGAATTTAGGAACAAACTTGAGCCAAAGAGTTGAAAGTGCATCTTTCTAGGCTATGGTAATTCTGGTGAGATGGGGTACAGACTTTGGGATCTCGAATCCAGAAAGGTTGTCCGCAGCAATGATGTTCACTTTAATGAATCCAAATATCATTCTAAACCAGAGAGGGTTGAGGAGATTAGAAGAGTTGTCTTCCAAGAAGATGGACCTGCACGTGCAAGAAAAAATGTCAGGGCTCAAGAGGAGCAAGGACAGGATAGAGTGGAACCACAGGTTGTGGCTGAGCCTGAGCCACCTATTGTGCATAGATCTGGATGTGTCACGCGACCTCCTGATAGGTTTGTTCCATCTATGAATTATGTCATGTTGACTGATTGCAATGAGCCTTCATGTTACAAGGAAGCAGTGCAAATGAAGGACTCCGGGAATTGGCAATTGGCCATGCAGGCAGAGATGACAGCTCTGCATAAAAACCAGACATGGAAGCTAGTTAAATTACCACGGGGCAAAAAGGCTCTACCTTGTAAATGGGTTTACAGGTATAAGATCACTGCTCATGATAGTCAGCCAAAGTACAAAGCAAGGCTTGTTGCCAAGGGCTTTAAGCAAGAACAAGGCATTGACTTTGATGAAGTCTTCTCTCCGGTGGTCAAGATGACTACATTGAGATGCATTCTTGCATTGGTTGCCATATTAGATTTGGTGTTACACCAAATGGATGTCAAGACAGCGTTCTTGCATGGTGATTTAGATGTGGAAATTTACATGCAGCAGCCAGAAGGGTTTGCTGAGAAAGGAAAGGAAGATTGGGTATGCCAGTTGTTAAAGAGTCTTTATGGCTTAAAACAATCACCGAGGGCATGGTACCATAAATTCCACAAGTTTATGCTTTCTCAAGGCTACAAACGTAGTGAGTTCGATCACTGTCTATATACAAAGACGGCTAAGGATGGTAGTTGGATGATCCTTATTTTGTATGTGCATGACATGTTGATTGCTGGCAAGCACTTGGAAGAAATTTCAGCTTTGAAGTCAAAGATGGCAAAATTGTTTGACATGAAAGACATGGGTGAGGCAAGTCATATCCTTGGTATGCGCATTGAGAGAGACAGATCAAAGAAGTTGATTTGGTTATCTCAAACAGAGTATATTGACAAGGTTTTGCAACGTTTCAATATGGAGAAGGGAAAGGCACTGAGTGTTCCATTGCCACCATATGTGAAACTTAGCAACCAAGATTGTCCTGTGTCTAAGGAAGAACAGGTTGAAATGGATAAGATTCCATATGCCTCTGTAGTGGGTAGTTTGATGTATGCAATGATTGCTACTCGCCCAGACATTGCATTTGCAGTGGGAGTAGTAAGTCGATACATGTCAAACCCAGGCAAGAAATATTGGGAGGCAGTGAAAGGAATATTGAGATACCTGAAAGCTACAAAGAGTATGCGTATATGCTATGGGAGTCAGGAGCTAAGTGTAAAGGGTTTTACACACTCAGATTATGCAGGTGACTTAGACAACCGAAGGTCTACGTCAGGGTATGTCTTTACATTGGCTGGTGGAGCAGTATCATGGCGTTCTAGATTACAAGATTGTGTTACTCAGTCTACTACAGAGGCTGAATATGTTGCAGCATCAGAGGCATGCAAAGAATCAATTTGGCTTAATCGACTAGTAACAGATTTGGGAATCAAAGAAGAGATGCCTGTGTTATATTGTGATAGTCAAAGTGCTATACAATTGGCTCGCAATCCAGTTTATCACTCAAAGACAAAGCATGTGGATGTGAAGTATCATTTCATCAGGGAAATGCTCGAGGATAAGCAACTTCAGCTTGTCAAAGTTCACGCCACAGAAAATCCTGCTGATCTACTTACAAAAGGACTTCCCTCAGAGAGCTTTGCGCATTTTCGCAAGCAGTTAGGTGTAGGGTAGTACATCACTTCTCTACATCTCTTGTATATTAGCTTGTATAGTAGCTTCTCTCACACTTAAAGTACCACATTGGACTTTAAGTGGGAGGTTGTTGGGGTATAAAGCCCAATGTGGTCGCCCAAGTAAGTGGGCGGGCCACCAGGTATGTACACATATTCTTTTGTAAAAACCTAATAAGAACTCACTATGCTCTACACATTACAGTAGAGCGAGTTCACCATATCGTCGTGCTCTTCTTCTCGCACTCTCTCTCGCGTCGCACTTCCGCTCGTACTCCTTCACATAGTTCATGTTGGCATTTTAAAGATGTTAGTAGAGCATCTCCTCTTATTTGAGTGCCTACCCCCCTACATACCCATTTTGTGCTCTACGGCGCACGAACGACTGTCGGTGGACCGACAACCACTGTTCACGCACCATAAGACAAGTAAAAGTGTTGTCTCTATCACTCTCTCTCAAAGTGTACACTAAATCGCGGCTCTAAGAAATAAACAACAGTAGGTGTTACCTTTTCCTGGACTTGGCATGGCAACCTTGCAAAGATGAAAACCTCACTGGGACCTTGGACACACTTCAAGCCTTCACTCTCTACTCTCTATTTTTTTGTATCTCTCTCTCTCTCTCTCTCTCTCTCTCTCTCTCTCTCTCTCTCTCTCTCACACACACACACACACACACACACACACATAATCTAATCATTCATAGTACAGTTGCCGGCATGCACAAAAAATAACTACATGTTTTACACATGTCAAACGGCTAAAATTAACTAGTGGCCATTTATTGCACTGTATAATTTTGATTGAGAGGTCACTTTCACAACACTTAATGGGTTGTACAATATTTGTTGGCATTCTTTTTGTAGCACCTCAGAGAGAGAGAGGGGGGGGGGGAGAAATCACAGCTCAGAAGAGCATCGCACAAGGTGACAACGCAAAGGGTCTTGCCGTCCATCAAAGAAACCCAAATTCTATATAAACCTATAGGTATGAGAGAGAGACATAGAGAGGGAAGTAGATTAAGAGTAGGAAAAGGGGAGACAGAGAATAGTGGGGTGTGTGTGTGTGTGTCTGTGTGTACGCGCACGTGTGCTAAACTGGAAATGGTATGTTATTGGGACTACTATATAAGCCAAAATGACAACTGTCCATAATTTTGACGAGTTTGCACAATGGCACGCGGGGACGATTCTAGTATCAGCTAAACGTCATACACGCACCATAATGCCACTTTGCCGCAGATAGAGAGTCAGATATGGGAATAAAACCACGGAGGAGAAGTACAGCCTGGGTATAGAAAGGAAGAGAGAGAGAGATAGAGAGAGCCGGTGTGTGTGTGTGGGTGTCCCAATGTGTAATAAAAAATAATTTTAATATTGTGGCACAATAACTTGGACTAGTGTCCACAATGGCACACGAATATCAATCTATCTTTTGCTAAATCACCCCGCGCACCATAATGCCACTTTCACACACACACACACACACACACACAAAGAAAACTTGTTAAAGAGAGGCATTGAGAGAGAGAGAGAGAGAGAGAGAGAGAGAGAGAGAGAGAGAGAGAGAGAGAGAGAGAGAGAGAGAGAGAGAGATTGGCTTACAGGTAAATGGCAAGAATAAAGGCAATTGCAAGAAAGACAGGCAAAGGACCAGGTTTGGCTGTTAAAGCAGGAGGAAGATCTCCTAGTAAAAAGAAGAGACCATGAAAGCCCATGAAAATCTTGAAAGCTCCAAGGATGAATAGGCTACAAAGACACGTCAAGTTGTTCAAGGAAATCAGGAAGGCTCAAAAATGTATTGAGCTTCTAGTACCAAAGCTTCAATTCCAAATACTAGTTAGGTCAATAAGTGAGGAAGCATGGTTTGGGACCATGAGGTGGAAACATGTTGCACTATTGGCACTACAAGAGGCAGCAGAAGATTTTTTGCTAGAATATTTCAATGACATAACAATTGTTGCAGCACAAGCACACAGGGTAATGATTATGGACAAAGACAATGAAACTTTGAAAAGAGTAAGGTGGAGATATGATAAGCTGCTCCAGCCCAATGAATTTATAGACAATAAAATGAAGTTATTCCTCCATCAAAGCTAGAGCGGTGAAGATTGTAGAAGTCACCCACAATGTGAATACCAGGGTCAGGGCTTAGCAAGAAAATTGGCGTGCAGAGAAGATGAATAAACTGAAAGAGAAGAAAAAGGTAGTAAATGCTATAGAAGCAAAGATTAACAGCTACCACATTGTTACACACAAAATCGATGTCAGCAACAACAAAATTTTATCATCTATGGAGAAAGGATTAATAGTAGATATACAACTAGAAGATGGTATAAGAAGACTTGCATTAGATTCTACGGATGCCATTATATTGCGGGATCCAAATGCTCAAATCACAGATTCAATTGTATATATCTTCCTAAAGTAAGATAATTTCACTAGCTTCAGCATATTTTTATTCATCCTTGAGGCTAGAGACTAACAACTTGTAGTTGTCTTGTAGTTTGATAAAGAGCTAGCTACCTCCTGTTGGGTTTATGTTGGCCATGTCCGGCCGCCCATCTAACTGCTACTAACCCAAGTGTATAGTACACTTGAGCCACTCTTCAATATATGTGTACATTATAATTGGGGGCCTTAATCTTTGGCTCACCCCCTTCCATACGTGTGTCTATGTGCTCTTTCTCCTTGCCCACAGCTTCTCCTTCACAGATCCTGCTTCTTCAATTGGTATCAAAGCGACAGGTGGGAGCAGAGAGTTTAGCCATAGCTTGACCTCGGAGCTTGAGCGGAGTTGAAGCTCAAGCTTAGAGGAGGAGAAGAGAGAGGACTGCACATCAGATTTGAGACATTGCAAGAGAGTAATGTGCTTGCAGATGGTTGTGTACTGGAGTGTGTGTGTGCTGTAATTTTCAGCCCGTTTTAGTGTTCATTAAGAGAATTTCTGACAGAAGCCGTTTTTCAAAATTCTGTCCTCAAGAGCTATCGAAAACAGTGTTTTGCAACTTTTTGCCACTCACGCACATTTGCTAATTCCTCACCGTTTGGAAGATACGTTTGATCAGGAGATTGTATGCAAACAACAGTATGTTTCTTGCATATCTGCATTCTACAGGTGTTTTGCCTCTTGTGTGAGGGCTTCCATTGCTTTTTCATTTCAGCTCCTAGATCCCTACTCTACACAGGTTTTCGGCATTGAATTGCGTTTCGACAACGGCATCGACACACAGAGTATAGGTTGCAGCATTTATGTCAGTTTTGATTCCAGAGGGAGCAATTTATATGCGTACATACATATTTTGATACTTTTTACAGTGTTGAGCTCTTTTGAGAGCAATTTGCCTCCCTGCAGGGATACTTTTTGGCATGCATATGCTTTTGGCGCCTGTTTGTGCGCCGTGACAGCTTTGTACGTCTTTGTGGATACTGCTTGTGTACGTCTTTTGTGGAGCCATCTTTTGGCTAGTACGGCAGTCCCGGCCATTTCTGAGACTTGGTCCGGAAGATAGCCATTTCTGAGACTTGGCTATACGTTTTTTGCTGCATAACCTACGTTGTTGAGGGTCGATAGCGTGAGGTTTTCATTGAGCTGGGGTATTCTCAAATGTGGAGATACCTTCGGTGATACAGGTAGCTAGAGAATCCCTTACGAGGCCTCGCCATAGGATATGTATAGAGCGGTATAGGTGCTTTTGATGCCGAGTTGGCGATCTATGGTCAGTTTGACTGTTTATGCGCCTCAGTTGGTCTCTATACAGTGTGCTTTTGAGAGGCATTGCTCTCTTCTATGCTTTGTGAGTGACATACTTGGTCATTTTGTCTCGTATTTTGGTTGACATAGTCCCAAATACAAAGGAGACTCTGCCAAAATTTTCCCAGAATCTTTTGGTAGTTTTGTCACCATGTCTACTAGCAAAGACCGTGACATTTATGACATAAAGAAGTTTGATGGCACTAATTTTCAGCTTTGGAAGAACCAAATGCATGATGTGCTTGTCCAAAAGAAGCAAAAGCCGCCTATTACCTATGCGGCTAGAACTGAAGATATGCACATGACTCAGTTTCAGTGGGAGGAGCTTGATGAGCTATGCAAGTCTACGATTAGACTGCACCTTGGAGAGTCGGTGTACTTTTCAGTGTTAGAATGCGAGACTGCTCATGCTTTATAGCAGAAATTATGCGACACCTATGAAATGGATACGGCTAGCAATAAGGTTTTCCTGATGCGAAAACTTTTCAACCTTCGTATGAAGGAGTCAGCTAGCGTTGCCAACCATATCAATGATTTTGATTCTCTTTTTGCCCAGATTCGTGCACAACGCATGACCATTGATGATGAGATGAAAGCAATCTTTTTGCTTTGTTCGTTGCCACCCTCTTGGGATATCTTTTGCACAGCTGTTAGTAACTCTGCTCCTAATGGTACGCTAAAGTACGATGATGTTACTAGTGCACTTTTGTCAGAGGAGATGCGTCGAAAGACCATGATTAGCTCGCATCATGGCAAAGCTCATTATGTGCAAAGGGATGATAAGCAACGTAAGGGCCGTTCTTCGCAACGTGAGTCCAAGAAAGAGGGCAATAGAGATGCATCAAAGGATAGATCAAAGTCTCGTGGTCGCCGCAATGTTCAATGCCATTATTGTGATAAGTTTGGTCACATAAAGAAGGATTGTTATGCTTGGAAGCGTGAAAAAGGTAAAGGCAAAGGCAAAGACAATGATAATAAAGAGGAGAAACCAAAGAGTTCGGTTAAGATTGAAGAACTGAACATAGTGCAAGATGATTGTGATGCACAAGACATCAATATGTTGACTGAAAATAATGATGTATTTTATGATTCACAAGAAACTCTATCTTTGCAGAGTTCTATGCCAGCAGAGCTACTTGTTAGTGGTGAAGTGTCCCATACATGGATTCTTGATTCGGGCGCTTCGTTGCATGTCACACCTCATAGGCATTGGTTTACTACATATGAGGAAACCATTGGCACTGTTACCCTAGGTGACAGCTACTCTTGTGAAATTGTGGGCATAGGTGATATTGCTATGGTTATGGAAAATGGGGTGAGGTTTACCATACATAATGTGCATCATGTTCCAGCTTTGACACGAAATTTGATTTCGGTTGGACGTCTTGATGACTTGGGTTACAAAGTCACTTTTCATCAGCAGTCTTGGCGTATTGCAAAAGGTCATCTTATTTTAGCCCATGGTTCTAAAGTTGGTACACTTTATACTCTTTATGTATCTGACAAGAACAGTGTTCTTTCTGTAACCGAGCTGCAAATTGTTGCTTTGTGGCATAGCCGGTTAGGTCATATGTCAAAGAAGGGAATGGAAACTCTTTCTCGTTTGGGCTACTTACCGTCTTTATCATTTTCTGATTTTCCCTTTTGTGAACACTGTCAATATGGTAAGCAAACACGAGCACATCGTACACAGTCTTTTGACAAAGAAAGAAAGCCCTTAGAGCTTGTGCATAGTGATTTATGTGGGCCTATGCCTTCTAAATCCCATGGTGGTGCGTCCTATTATGTTACATTCATTGATGATGCAACACGGCATGTTTGGGTCTATGCCATGAAGTCTAAAGATGAGACTTTTTCTTGTTTCAAAAAGTTCTTATCTAGTGTGGAAACTCAGTCTGAACATAAGTTTAAAGCTTTACGCTCAGACAATGGTGGAGAATATGTCTCTAAAGAGTTTTCAGATTTCTGTTCAAGTAGGGGAATTAAGCGCGAGTTTACAGCTCCTTATACCCCTGCACAAAATGGTGTTGCCGAACGAATGAATAGGACCATCCAAGAGAGGATTATGTCTATGCTATCACAAGCTAATTTACCGCAAGCGTTTTGGGCTGAAGCATTATACACTGTTGTGTATTTGATCAATAGATCACCACATGCTTCATTACAGTTTCGTGTACCTTTGGAGTTATGGTCAGGACATAATTTGTCTTATGAAAAACTCCGTACATTTGGCTACGAAGCTTATGCACATGTACCCAAGGAGTTGCGTGCTAAGCTTGACCCTAAGTCCAGGAAATGCATCTTTATTGGCTATGGTGTAGATGGTCAATTTGGCTATCGTTTATGGGATCCGGAAAGCCGATCAGTAATCCGTAGCAGTGATGTTGTCTTCAATGAGACCAAGATGTATAGGCAGCCAACGAAAGAGGTTGAATTCCGGAAAGTGACGTTTTTCGATGTATCACCTCCTGCACAGATAGCTCCAGAGCCAATTACTACACAGGCTAGTACAAGCTCTGATCAGTCGAGGAGATCTCAAAGAGTCTCACATCCGCCAGAACGGTTTGTTCCAGGTGTGGACTTTGTGTTGCTGACAGATAGTGGTGAGCTTTCTTGTTACAAAGAGGCCATGCTAGCCAATGATAAGGTTCAATGGGAACATTCTATGAAGAGGGAGCTATCTAGTATTGCAAAGAACAAAACATGGGAACTTGTTCCATTGCCAAAAGGTAGGAAAGCTTTGCCTTGTAAATGGGTTTACAAGAAGAAGATTGCATCCAATGTTGAGAATTACAAAGCTCTTTTAGTGGCCAAAGGTTTCAAGCAAGAATATGGTGTAGATTTCCAAGAAATCTTTTCTCCAGTGGTCAAGATGACGACACTAAGAATGTTGCTTGCTTTGGTTGCCACTGAAGATATGGAGCTTGATCAAATGGATGTCATTACAGCTTTCTTACATGGTGATCTCGAGGAAGAGATTTATATGCAGCAACCTGAAGGGTTTGTGCTAAAGGGCAAGGAACATTTGGTCTGTAAGCTTTTGAAAAGTCTCTATGGCTTGAAGCAATCATCCAGACAATGGTATCAAAAGTTTGATGCATTTATGCGTTCCCTAGGCTATAAGCGCAGTAATGAGGATCCATGTCTTTACGTGAAAAGACAACCAAATGGACAGCTTAGTATGCTTATCCTTTATGTAGATGACATGCTTATTGCTGGTCATTCTAAGAAGGACATTGCTGACTTGAAAACCAAGCTGAAAAGCCAATTCGACATGAAAGATTTGGGTGAAGCCAATCACATTTTGGGTATGCGCATTACTCGTGATCGTAAGAAGAGGTTGTTGTACCTTTCTCAAAAAGAATATTTACACAAGGTTCTTGATCGTTTCAACATGCAGAAGGGGAAGGCTTTGAGTACTCCATTGCCTGCATACTTGAAACTTAGCAAGAAAGACTGTCCCAAATCTGCTGAGGAAAAAGCTGCGATGGCTAAGGTTCCTTATGCTTCAGCTTGTGGTAGTCTTATGTATGCCATGGTGGCTACAAGACCTGACATTGCACATGCAGTGGGAGTTGTCAGCAGATTTATGTCTAACCCTGGTAAAAAGCATTGGGATGTTGTCAAGTCGATTCTCAGATACTTGAGTGGCACTGTAGATAGACAGTTATGCTATGGTCATGGGGAGTTATCCATTAAGGGATATGTAGACAGTGATTATGCAGGCTATGTTGACAGTCGTAAATCAACTACAGGTTGGATTTACACATTTGCTGGTTCTGCCATTTCTTGGAGATCAGCTCTTCAAGATTGTACATCCATTTCCACTACAGAGGCAGAGTATGTTGCATTGAGTGAAGCATGCAAAGAAGCTATTTGGCTTGCTCGCCTAGTGCAAGATCTTGGATTGAAGTAGTGCTTACCAGTTCTTCACTGTGATAGTCAAAGTGCTATTGCCTTGGCTAAAAATCCAGTGTTTCATTCCAGAACAAAACACATTGATGTGCGCTATCACTTCAGTCGTGAATGCCTGGCAAAAGAGAGCCTTGATTTAGTGAAAATTCCTACGTCAGAAAACAAAGCGGATGCACTCACCAAGAGTCTCTCCAACCATCAGTTTCAACATTGTCGTGAGTTGATGGGCATTGGGTAAGATAGAGACTTACTCATTCATTCTCTCTTCTGGCCTCTCACATTGGCCATCAAGTGGGAGATTGTTGGGTTTATGCTGGCCATGTCCAGCCGCCCATCTAACTGCTACTAACCCAAGTGTATAGTACACTTGAGCCACTCTTCAATATATGTGTACATTATAATTGGGGGCCTTAATCTTTGGCTCACCCCCTTCCATACGTGTGTCTGTGTGCTCTTTCTCCCTGCCCACAGCTTCTCCTTCACAGATCCTGCTTCTTCACCTCCACAAAGGCATGCAAAATATATATATCTTGGATTCCCACATTTCTTCCTTTCTTGGAAAGAAAAACACCCATATCGGCACATTCGAGAAGTGGGTTTGCCATTGTCCAATGCTACAAGTAATAATCATAATTTTTCCATATGAGAGAAACCGCCACTGGAGCCTCATTTGCATTGAACTTGACAAGCCAACTGTCTGGACACTAAACTCAATTCAAGGAATGCATCCAGAATTAAGACTGTGAGTATTGAGAATTATAAATTGGTTTTATTTTGGATAAAGTGGGTTTATACCAACTCATCCTGCTTGCAGATGCATAAAAAGATTGTTGCACGTATATAGAAGGCTATGCAAAAATCTAGAGCTGTACATGTCAGAAATTAAGGAAGTCACGGTGCCTTTACAGACGGATGGCAACTCATGTGGATGAAGATGCCTCCTCCATGCTGAGTATATACTGCAGAGCTGTTTTGCACTAAAGCCATTCATGTCAATGGTATGCATTTTGCACAGCATTACTATAACATTGTGATAGTTTGGACAAAATGTGTCTCAGTTCCTTTTTGTTTTCGTTTTTTCTTTTGCAGAGTGCATTGGAGAAATACATCGTAGAGTATTTGCACCGATACCATGCCACCCTAATCAAGCATCTGTTTCCCATTTTTCATCCCGTGAGCATGGATGCAGAACAGACCCTATTGGATGACCACTTTGTAGAGTTAACGGTTGACCGTTGAGGGACTGCAGCAAACAAATTTCGTAAGGGCAGCTGAGAAAGGACAGGAGCAAGAGGAGGGAGGAACTTTTGAGAAGAGAAATGTTGCAAAGGGAGAGTTTAACAAGGAGAAAATTCCAAATGAGGGGAAGCCCACACAGGAGCAAGATCACACAAATCGAGGGGCCGACGAACAAATAAATGTTGAAACTCCCTGTGCGCTTGAAGGATTTCAGAAGAAAGAAGTTTTTGTAGAGGGAGGGGCTGAGAAAGAACACTCTAACCCTCAAGCATAGCATACCTCTGCCACAATTCCACCTATTGTTGAGCTTGAAAATTAGGAGTCGTTTATGCTTGATACACAAACAGATCATAGCAAATTAGAAGCTAATTCAGGTGCAATGGAGCCATCAACACTAGAGACACAAGAGTCTCAAATAGCAGAAGAACAAGAGAAGAAGCTCAAGGATGTCAACACTAGACAAGACAACCTCGACGCGACAGGCAAATCCAGTATGGACCTTTGCTAGACATTGACATGATTGTTCGGGTAATAACCAATGTAAAAGAATATGAAAGCCAACATATTGTCTAACTACTTATTTGTTTTAGAAAATGTTTTGGGAGCCATATGATCCCCATGCAGAACTTGTTAACCTGCGCACCTTCAGGATAGGGAATTGCAGAGCCATTGTGCATCCGGGAACCAAGAAATTTTTACAGTTTCTACATCCAAGGTTCCGGGTTGCGATATGGTCCTCTATGCTATAGAGAAACCTCAATCCCCTTCTAAATATGGTTTGATCGTAGCGGAAATCAAACGTTTGCAATTTAATTTTTTGTATTCACAAAAGGAGTGTGTTTACATTGATGGCCACTACCACCCTACCAAACCAAATATATTCCTATTCTATAAACCTTTTTTTCAAATCCATGTCCCATATGATGATATCAACACTTTGTTGATAGATGACACACCCCATAAGGGCTTGCTAAATCCACCGAGCACCACTCTCTCCCCACCCTCATTTGAAGGTCATGAGCATGACTTTTATCTAGGGGACATTTTGATCCCTTATCTCCAGGATTTGTATTTCATCCCATTGACTGTTTTAGAATTTGTACTTATAAATAGTCTCCGAAATGCTAGCTATCTATATTAATATGATTCCTTGTACTTATCAATGTGGTGCCATGGAAATGTGTGTGCGCGCGCGTGTGTGTGTGTGTGTGTGTGTGTGTGTGTGTGTGTGTGTGTGTGTGTGTGTGTGTGTGTGTGTGTGTGTGTGTGTGTGTGTGTGTGTGTGTGTGTGTGTGAGTGAGAGAGAGAGAGAGAGAGAGATTATACATCAAACTCTGCATATGTTGTTCAAAATATACAATAATCACACTTCTAGATAACAAAGGGACATAGGTAGTGAGTCAATCTCATCTTACAATTGAAAGAAAGATATAACCAAATTGTGGGAATCATCTCACATTTGAAACAAAAGATTTAAATTCCAAGAAACGTTGGAATGGAAGTCATTAATATAAACTCATTCAAGTAACATTGGCACAATTTGGACTCGGCCAGTTAGTTCTCTACAAACAATCTCTTTTTCCCTTTGTTGCATTACTTTGTGTCCACCAATTAAGATATAGAAATGCAAGGGCTCGTTCTCCGCGGTCCCGTCCACAATGTCATGCCGAAGTTGTAGAAGGTTGCATTGCTCTTTTATTGTGACCATTGTCACAAAGTTGAGCTCTTTGTCGAATACCTCCACATCTATGACACCATTGTTCTCCATGCCTATCGACTCTTGGTCAGTAGGAATAAACTTAGGGTAGCCTACAACAATTTGAGAGCGCTAGACCCAGGAGGAGATGAGAAGGGGTTGAAGGAGTACGAGAGGATGTGCGACGCGAGAGAGAGTGCGAGAAGAAGAGCACGACGATATGGTGAACTCGCTCTACTGTAATGTGTAGAGCACAGTGAGTTCTTATTAGGTTTTTACAAAAGAATATGTGTACATACCTGGCGGCCCGCCCACTTACCTGGGCGACCACATTGGGCTTTATACCCCAACAACCTCCCACTTAAAGTCCAATGTGGTACTTTAAGTGTGAGAGAAGCTACTATACAAGCTAATATACAAGAGATGTAGAGAAGTGATGTACTACCCTACACCTAATTGCTTGCAAAAATGCGCAAAGCTCTCTGAGGAAAGTCCTTTTATCAGTAGATCAGCAGGATTTTCTGTGGTGTGAACTTTGACAAGCTGAAGTTGCTTATCCTCGAGAATTTCCCTGATGAAATGATACTTCACATCCACATGCTTTGTCTTTGAGTGATAAACTGGATTGCGAGCCAATTGTATAGCACTTTGACTATCACAATATAACACAGGCATCTCTTCTTTGATTCTCAAATCTGTTACTAGTCGATTAAGCCAAATTGATTCTTTGCATGTCTCTGATGCTGCAACATATTCAGCCTCTGTAGTAGACTGAGTAACACAATCTTGTAATCTAGAACGCCATGATACTGCTCCACCAGCCAATGTAAAGACATACCCTGACGTAGACCTTCGGTTGTCTAAGTCACCTGCATAATCTGAGTCTGTAAAACCCTTTACACTTAGCTCCTGACTCCCATAGCATATGTGCATCTCTTTGTAGCTTTAAGATATCTCAATATTCCTTTCACTGCCTCCCAATGTTTCTTGCCTGGGTTTGACATGTATCGACTTACTACTCCCACTGCAAATGCAATGTCTGGGCGAGTAGCAATCATTGCATACATCAAACTACCCACTGCAAACGCATATGGAATCTTATCCATTTCAGCCTGTTCTTCCTCAGACACAGGACAATCTTGTTTGCTAAGTTTCACATATGGTGGCAATGGAACACTCAGTGCCTTTCCCTTCTCCATATTGAAACGTTGTAAAACCTTGTCAATATACTCTGTTTGAGTTAACCAAATCAACTTCTTTGATCTGTCTCTCTCAATGCGCATACCAAGGATATGACTTGCCTCACCCATGTCTTTTATGTCAAACAATTTTTCCATCTTTGACTTCAAAGCTGACATTTCTTCCAAGTGCTTGCCAGCAATCAACATGTCATCCACATACAAAATAAGGATCAGCCAAATGCCATCCTTAGCCTTCTTTGTATATAGACAATGATCGAACTCACTACGTTTGTAGCCTTGAGAAATCCATAAAGACTCTTTAACAATTGGCATACCCAATCTTCCTTGCCTTTCTCAACAAACCCTTCTGGCTGCTGCATGTAAATTTCCACATCTAAATCACCATGCAAGAACGTTGTCTTGACATCCATTTGGTGCAACACCAAATCTAATATGGCAACCAATGCAAGAAAGCATCTCAATGTAGTCATCTTGACCACCGGAGAGAAGACTTCATCAAAGTCAATGCCTTGTTCTTGCTTAAAGCCCTTGGCAACAAGCCTTGCTTTGTACTTTGGCTGAATATCATGAGTGGTGATCTTATACCTGTAAACCCATTTATAAGGTAGAGCCTTTTTGCCCTATGGTAATTTAACTAGCTTCCATGTCTGGTTTTTATGTAGAGCTGTCATCTCTGACTGCATGGCCAATTGCCAATTACCGGAGTCCTTCATTTGCACTGCTTCCTTGTAACATGAAGGCTCATTGCAATCAGTCAACATGACATAGTTCATAGATGGAACAAACCTATCAGGAGGTCGCGTGATACGTCCAAATCTACGCACAATAGGTGGCTCAGGCTCAGCCACAACCTGTGGTTCCACTCTATCCTGTCCTTGCTCCTCTTGAGCCCTGACATTTTGTCTTGCACGTGCAGGTCCATCTTCTTGGAAGACAACTCTTCTAATCTCCTCAATTCTCTCTGGTTTAGAATGATATTTGGCTTCATTAAAGTGAACATCATTGCTACGGATAACCTTTCTGGATTCGGGATCCCAAAGTCTGTACCCCATCTCACCAGAATTACCATAGCCTAGAAAGATGCACTTTCTACTCTTTGGCTCAAGTTTGTTCCTAAATTCCTTTGCAACGTGAGTATATGCCTCACAGCCAAAGACTCTGAGATGCTTGTATGAGGGCACCTTGCCTGACCATACCATCTCTGCCACTAAATCCTTCTGCAAAACCTTGCTAGGAGATCTATTTATAAGATGAACAGCTGTTGATACAGCTTCAGCCCAAAACCCATTTGGCAGCTGTGCATTAGACAACATACTTCTGACCTTCTCTTGTATGGTCCTATTCATCCTATCAGCAACACCATTTTGAGGAGGATTGTAAGGAGCAGTAAGTTCACGTTTTATACCTTTTGACTCACAAAAGTCCTGAAAGGCCTTTGAAACATACTCTCCACCATTGTCAGTGTGTAAGCATTTAAGCTTCTTGCCACTCTGATTCTCCACAAGTGTCACAAACGTTTTGAAAAACACTAAACGCTTCATCCTTGTGCTTGAGAAAGTAAACCCATACTTTCCTCGAGTAATCATCTATAAATGTCATAAAGTAAGAAGCTCCCCCTAGAGATAGGTTAGGCATAGGTCCACACAAATCACTATGAACAAGTGCCAACTGTGTATCTCTTCTACTGCTTCTATGCTTATGTGGCTGCTGTGTTTTCTTACCATACAGACAATGTTCACAGAATTCAAAATCATTAAATGACAAGCCAGGCAAATTCCATTCCCTTCTTGGACATATGTCCTAACCGGCTATGCCACAAAGAAACGTTCAGCTGCTCGGTTACATTGATTACATTTTTAGAGACATTTGATACATAAATCATGTAAAGTCCTCCAGACTTTACTCCATGTGCTACTGTCATAGAACCCTTGGATATCTTCCACATGTTCTGTCCAAAAGTGGTGACGTAGCCAGCATCATCAAGTAAACCTGTGTTGATCAAGCTCTTTGTAATTGCGGGAACAAGTCTCATATTCTTCAGCATGAAAGAAGAGCCATTCTGAAACTTCAATTGAACATCTCCAACACCTAAGATCTCACATGTCTGCTCATTTCCTTGCCCATTGCTTAGCCGAACATGATCTTTAGTGGGGTCACATAAGAGGTAAACCACTCCTTGTTTGGAGACACATGAAGTGATGCCCCTGAGTCTATAATCCAGTCACTCAGTGCATTTCCATTAGATGTTGTAAGAAGAGCTGAGTCCATTGTATTCTTCAAGAAGTAGATGTCTCCTGACACTAGATTGTCATCCTCTGCAACAGTGTTTGTCACATTTATTTCTTGAATCTTCACTGAGGACTTGTTCTTCTCACCATGGTCTTCAGCTTTCTCTTTGCCTTTTTCTGCTCTCCATTCTCTGCAGTCTCTTTTCATGTGACCCTTCTTGCCACAATGGTAGCATTCTATGTCACTCTTGTCTTTAGCACTGCGGAACTTGCTACGAGACTGATTCCTCTTTCCACCTTTGTACTTTTCTTTGGTCCTTCCCCTGACAACTAAGGCTGTTCCTTTGCCTTTGTCCATTGTCTTTCTATTGGTTTCTTCAGTAAGCAGACTTCCTTCTACACCTGCTATGTTCAAACCATCTGGAGGTGCAGAATTACTCAAAGCTGTGCGAAAAGTGTCCCAACTTTTCGGCAATGTGATCAACAGGAACATAGCTCTAATAGGTTCATCAAACTTGACACCTTGAGATGACAACTGACTATAGATTGTGTTGAATTCATTCAGATGATTGGACATAGGTGTCCCTTCCTTCATCTTCAAGTCAACAAGCTTCTTAAGCTAGTATACCTTTGAAGCTGCACTCTGCTTCTCATAAAGATCACTCGGCTTTAACCATGCTTGATAATCCGACATGTCGTCTGCTACATTGAAGTAAACGCTTTCTGCCAAAGTCAGCATAATGGTAGAAAGTGTCAATTCATCCATTTCGCTCCATTCATCTTCGTCCATATCTTCTAGTTTTATCCCCTTGAGCTTTATAGGTTTTATCTGCTTCTTTTGTACCAACACATGCCAAATCTGCTTCTTCCACAATGGGAAATTGGTTCCATCCAGTTTCTTGATATTGTAAAGAGCAGTGTCCTGTGATCCAGCCATAGCTACGCTTCACAGTAGTTTACTTTCCTGGGAAAAATTCGGCAGAGTTTCCCCTGTAAACTGACCTCTGAACCGATATCAACCTGTCAAATGAACCAAGAAAGATTCTTATTCTGCAGAAATTTCGGCAGAGTCTCCTTTGTAAAATGTCTATGGTGTACTCAAAAACAGACCAAAAACAGCTCAAAAAACCACTATCTCTCTAACACTGTAAGCTGTGGGTAAACCTGCCATGCACCTGTACTGTCTCTCACTATCCTGTCACTGTCCTGTAAGCATAGACTGGGACAATGCCTCAACGGCAGTAAAGCAAAGATGCAATCCCAACTGTCTAACTCACATTCAATACATCCTAGCTGCCTATCTAAGGGTGCTCGAGGGATCGCTCCAAGACTTGTATCACCGAAAGGATCTCAACATTCGAGAATCCCCCAGCTCAATAAAACCTCACTCGACCCTCAACAAAGGCTGCAGTAAATCTGACAATACATAGACTTCCCACAAAGTCATACATCCACAAATTTCCCACTATATGCTGTAACCGCTGCGGCGGTTGTTTGCTGCGTGACTCACAGCCAGCAAACCCTCAACAGACATACATCATCTCTGACAATACATCCCATGTGGAAGTACCTGCAATGTCAGGATGAAATCTGGAATATCAAGCAACAAACACAAGTTACCTGATGAACTAGTGGATGTCGCCTACAGTCTGTGTGTAGATGCGCCCGTGTCGTATGTGACACGCCTCCAAGAACTGTGAGCCGTCCTTCGATGTGTAGATAGCCACAAATCAACACTCTGGGAGTTCCAATATCCTCAGCACCTGCATTCGTAGGCCGAAAACCCCAAATTTGCAGAGTCATATATGCACCCGCCGAGACCACGTAGTCGAAAATGGCCTGCGCAGACCTTTGTCGAAGCCAAACGGTGGCCGAGATGACCTCAGAATGAAATTCTGAGAACACCTATTCCTTCGGGCTTCCCCACAAGATTTGGGGCCGTGTCTTCGTGCGTCAAATCTCACTCCAATCTGAGCAGGTGACTCTGGCTACCTGGAAATGCTGCCCCGAGCCTCAATCTGAGCTCTGATACCAGTTGAAGGAGTACGAGCGGAAGTGTGACGCGAGAGAGAGTGCGAGAAGAAGAGCACAATGATATGGTGAACTCGCTCTACTATAATGTGTAGAGCATAGTGAGTTCTTATTAGGTTTTTACAAAAGAATATGTGTACATACGTGGCAGCCCGCCCACTTACGTGGGCGACCACATTGGGCTTTATACCCCAACAGGGGTTGTGTGCCGATCATGTACTTGGCCACCAAAGTGTCTAGTGTAACCTCGCAATGTATGTCGTCCACCTCTTTAACATACCACCCTCTAGCAAGAAGCTTGTAACAGAAGAAAGCATCTAGAGATTTACATACCAGCATTGTCTTTGCAACATGTATGTGGCAGGTGTGAAATAGTTCCACAAATAAACTTATAGGACAAAAATAACAATTTTTACCAATTTAGTGGGCACTGAATATTGTAGGGACCTCTACACGTCCCTAAACAACTTGCTTCTGAGAGCTTCATACACTCTGGTTTCCGAGACTGACCAATCAATACAGCTCCAATTGGTAGGGAGAGGGAGTTTAACCAAAGTACCTTGTTTTTTTTTGCCGAGCTGGTAGAAATGCTCGTAGAAGAAAATTCTCTCATCTGCAAGACTCTTGCTAGTTCTTCCATCATACTGTAAAACACCAATGTCAGTGTGGATTACAGAGATGATACCTATAATACACTCCACTGGCTCCCATTCCTTGTATGATGAAGGATATACATCTGCAATTGCAACAACAAAATGTAATAGACCACCTAGTCTAACTATTGAAACAAATGTAGAACTTATGAGAACCTAATCTACCTCTGTTATTATTGTTTTACCTCCTTAAAAAGAAAAAAGAAACTAAGAGAACAGCAAGGTCTAAAAGAAAGAATAGAGATGGAAGGCTATGAACACACTTACAGTTGCATCGAGGATGATAAGCCAATGAGGCATCTCCGCCATTAGCAATCACATCGGAGTGAGACATGTTGTACCAAAACCTGCTTAACAGTTTTCTTGCCCACCTCCACTTTGAAATCTAGCACTCGTGCTTTCCATGTTGAATGAAATAGATTTGCTCATTGAGGATCTTTTTCTCCTTCTTGGTTGCATAAGAACCCAAGAACCTTTGTATATTGTCTGTTGTTGCCATTGACTATCTATATTGATGGAGTTTGAGATAGTGATAGAGCTTATGGTGCTACTTGGTCTCCTTGGGAGACTAATGGTGAGGCTGGATGGGGAGAGAGCACAAAAACCCCTGAAGCTATTAGGGCGGGAAGAGGAAGAAGAAACCATGGCTCTTTCTAAGTGGTAGAAGAAGGCATGAACTTGCTTCCAATGGAGGGAAATTCAGTTTTGAACACTTGGTTAATGGAGCAAGATATTTTGGTGGCGGAAGTATGATAGAATATCATAGCTGTCTTTTAGTACCATAACTACATTTAGACCCTGGGCTTACATATAGATACCTTAAACGCCATAAAAACAAGGTTTTACCTCATGTTTCTTCTCTTTCTTTTGGATTTTTTTATTTTATTTCTTCTTATTTCTACATTACGTTGGCTTGCTATTCATTGGATGTGCCTCCTTTTCTCTCTCCACAATAAGGCCCTCCAAATGACCTCCACAATAAGGCCCTCCAAATGACCTCCCAAATTCCCTAATGTATAGTTTACCGTGTATCGATGCTAATCATGGTTTTGAACTTCACCTCAAATCCATAGGTTATGGATTTATGAGACACCAGACATGTAAGGATTGATTGGTTTTGGATGAAAATTGATTAAACTATTGTTTTTCTACAATTTTCTTTGGTGCCTTTAAACAACAATGTAAAAAGTTTATAGTTTTGTGTATTTATTTCAGTACATCGTGTGCCTTACGTACCTTATCCAAGGGTGAAAAACAATATCCATATCATATCCATATCTAATGCATGGTACCTAATGTGGCTAACTACCTTGATTGTTGAAGACATGTACTACTTTTCCATTTTTTTCACTAGTTTCTATGTGAGATAGTTTCTTCAAATTTGGCAAAGTCCTTTAGAAAAAGTTCAAATAGAGTCACATGGTATATTGGAAATCTATGATTTGTGGAGAGATTTTTTGCACACTATCATCTTTTTAAGGTAAGTTTGCACAGGTGATTTTCAGTAATTTGGACAGTCACATCTAAAGAACTACAAGCATGGCTTGTATTTTTTATCTCTACTTGGTCTTTTGTACAGCCATTGACCACTTGTAAATTCTTTTTGCTTAAGCTTAGGTTATCACATAGTTTTCACATGAAATTGTGATGCAAAAAGTGGATATGAGGACCAAGGTTAGCATGATGAGTACTATACATAGGAGTATAGATTCAAAATGAACAAAGGATTCTTCTCACTACAAAAATAGTGTTTTTATCCTATGATAGTTCCACTCTTCAGAGTGATCAACTGAATGGATACAAGCATATCAATTAATATAGGGACATACTTGACATGCAGAGAGTATGAGAGTTCCTTGAGGACTAAACACAAGGTACCACAATTTTTTTAGTGTCAGGTGGCCCAAATTGTCTTTGAGAGACCTTTACAAGCACTATGATACCAATTTTAAGGTTAGGATTGAAAAGACTAATGAGTAAGGGACTTGTTGAAAAAACAAGCATCATAGAAGTTAGGCTTTAGTCCATAAAAATACTAGCAAGTAAGGTACTCGTTGAACAAACAAGCACCTTAGGAAGGTAGGATTTAGTCCATACAAAACGGTCTCATTGTGGAGGGAACCACAATTTTGCTCTACACACTAGTTCTTTAACCCGGGTGGTGAGGTGGGTAGAGTTTTATTATGATTTCTTAGTTTTGACCATAATCCTAAGGTATTCATTATGATATTCAAAACGTAGTATGGCAACTAAACTCATGGGGTCAGTTCTTCCATTAGGCTACATACGCTTTAGACCATCTATGTTTTAAACAACCTACATGTTTGGTCTCCTTAAGGGAAGTTGATTCCTCTTTATGAAAACAAGGGGTAGTAGGGTACAGCCCATTTTTTATCATCTTGATTGTCCATACAAATTGTTTACCCGTGTTCAACCCACGAGGCTTCATAGCATGAACCTTGGACTAAACGTGGTGGGACATTATGTCAATAATTAAGATATTGTTAAAAAATCACTACTAACATTCAATGAAACAACCAAAAAACTAATAAGAAAACTAGTGTTGTCTAGGTGAGATTATAAAGGACAATGACTCTTCTTTAAGGGGAGAGTAATGCCAGGGCATGAGTCCTATTGGGTGGTTCATGATCTACACTAGGAGAATAGAGGCCATCTAGCCTAGGAGGTGCACACACGATGAGAGTGAAGGGGATCGGGGAGCACCACAGACTGAGAGTGAGAGAGAGAGAAGGAGACACACGACACAGATATGGGTGGGGAGACTCCAAAGAGTGAGCAGCCCCCTATACACTTATGCTATGTATAAGGTATACAAGTCAGTGGGCGCCCAGACTCTGGGCGGCCGGGCAAGGCACAGGCGCCTATACCCCAACAACCTCCCACTTAAAGGCGACTGTGCCTTTAAGCAAGGGAACCTAGTCTAAAGACTAAAAAAGGTGAGAGAAAACCGCTCTCAACCGATGCCCACTGGCTGGCTGTGATCGTGTGCATCCGGCTGTCCTGCTCCCGTGTAAGTCCATACACCACCAGACGTACCGCACACGTACTGCAAGTATGTACGCAATACCTGCAAACCTCCCCTATGCTCTATGCCGAGATCAGTCATTGAACGACTGATCAACCCTGCTGCAAATGCTCCCACTGCAGCTGCTATGTCGGGCCTCGAGATCAGCATCTCGTACATAAGGACACCGAACGTTGATGCAACCCTGGCAACCTCTGCCACCTCCAACTCAGAACTCAACACATGGCAATCCTGTCCCCTATCATAGAGACCATGGCACTCTGACTCCGAGCTCTGGAGTGACTCCTCGTGCCCACCACATATCACATGTGTACCAAGTGTATCCATATGTCCTGAATCTGCATCAAGCTCTGGCATAAGCATATGAAGAAATGACTCCACAATAGTCGACATCTCAACATCCATGTGAGTCATCTCTGTCATCACCTCTGATGACTCATCCTGCTGTGACTCACTAGAGCTGTCCCGCTCTACCTGTGCATCCGTAGACGCAACCTGCACAACAAGGTCATTGCTCTGCACTCCATGCAAAGCATCCTGCAACCCACAAGCAAAAGAGACTCGCCTGCTCTCTCGCTCTCTACCTGGCTGCGTGATCACAGAGACAACACCGTCTCTCGTGTGATCCACATGCAATGGGTAATGTGTACCACTCTTGGCACCTCTCGCAATCACTAGCGAACCCAAATGCATCACAAAATCTCGCTCTCGTAGCGAAATCTGACATCCACAATCTCTTAGCTGACCAATCGAGATCAAACTCACTGTCAAATCTGGTACATAGCGCACATGTCGTAACAAGTAAGATGCACCACTCGGTAATGACAGTCTCACATCTCCTGCACCTGCTATCGCATGTACCGATCCATCGGTCAAACGTACACTGCCAAGCATCCCGCTAGAATAGCTATAAAACCATGCACGATGCGGCGTGACATGAAACATAGCATCTACGTCTAGCAACCACTGCGAAGGGAGTGCACTATCCACATGTATAGCATCTCGTGCATAGCTCGAGGTAAAAGTGACATCCCCGTCACTAGTATACTCCGACACTACATGTGCCTCAACTGTCAAAGCAACTGAGTCCATGGCATCACTACATACATCTCTGAAACTGCCATGTCTCCTACGATGTCGCATACGACGAAAACAGCGCCGTCTAACGTGTCCAGAATGACCACAATACCAACATGTCATCTGTCGGCGTGCTCGTGAATGTACATGTCTCACATGAGTCCGTGATGACTCAGATCTATCATACATATCATGTAATCTGCGCCAAAGTGCTCTCGAAGTAGTCTCATACATAACAAGAGCATATACAGATTCCGCAAGGTGCAAAGAGAGCGTAGATAGTGCCATCTCCTCTAGCTCCTGCCACTGATCGTCAGACATGTTTGAAGGTCTACCTGCATCACCACTCAATGGTCGATGCAACCCTCGCTGTGTCAATGCATCAAGCATACACTCTCTCCATGCCGCAAAGTCTGACCCATCAAACACGCGCATCTGTGAGAGGTCACAATCTGATCGATCACCTGTCTCTGCCATGAGCACAATGTAGCAAACTAGAAAGCAAAACCACCTCACCAACAACACCTGAAAACTGTCTACCAATATGGCCAGAAACACAATGTAAAACCTGTGAGACACACTCCAAAATAGAGCTCCCGCAATGTCAATACAAGCCTCGCCTGCTCTAGTATCACACTGCAATCTGTGAGCTAATCACCAAGCCCACACCGTGCGGTATCGATGCATACACACGCACAAATCTCCCACCTGCAGAGAACACCGCACACAAATGCTGAGTGCAACCCACAATCTCTACCTAGATCGCATAAATGATACGCATAAAACTCCTGGGAAAATTTCGCCAGAGTTTCGTCAGTAAAACGGCCACAAAACCAGTAACCAAACTGACTGCACGCTCAAAACCATGAGCAACCAAAGCGCATCAAATCACACTCCAAATTCATGCACCAATCTCCACACTTTGCATACATCATTGCAAACACCTGCAAATCTAGTACACAAATATCTGCTCTACCTGTGACTGCCAAAAAACATGCTCGAGGCATACATTGTCGAGCTCAAAATGCAATCACATTAGTCTCCCTGAGCATCAAACCACATAAGGCATACATCGTATCCTCCCACCTGTGAGGAAACTTGCAGCAAATATCACTCTCACATCTGAGAGCAAGCCATGTGTGAAATCCTCGACACACAATAAACAACTGCTGCTGCAGAAAATTCAGCATTCAGAATTTTAAAATTCTGATATGACGAGCGCGTCCGGAGCATGCCAAAACCCCAAGGTAGACTCCTGGATCACATGTATTCGAGTCCGAGTGTGCAAAATATGCCAAAAACACTGTTTTCGGTCCAAAAACGCAGCAAAAACTTGCTGCTGCTGCAGAAATTTCAGAGGTCAAAATCAGCTCAAATGGACATCACCATTGCGTCCGGAGCGTGCCAAAACCCCAGGTTACAGCTTAACCTTGCATAAATCGCATTCCGTATGCAAAAGTTATGCAAAAAACACTGTTTTTGGGGCCCGAAAAATGACCTGCGGAAATGAAAATCTGTATTCTTCCTGCAAGTATGGCTGCAAATAACCATACACACTTGCAATACACTCTTCCCTCAACCTTGGGAATTCTCCTCAAGCTTCCATGAGCACAGATCTGGTGTTTGCTCACCGATCTCAAGCTTCCACCGAAAGCGAGCTCACCATAGCCGAAAGCTCACTTCTCTGTAGCACTCCATCTGTCGTGAAGCCAAAGCTCTGATACCAATTGAAGGGGATCGGGGAGCACCACAGACTGAGAGTGAGAGAGAGAGAAGGAGACACACGACACAGATATGGGTGGGGAGACTCCAAAGAGTGAGCAGCCCCCTATACACTTATGCTATGTATAAGGTATACAAGTCAGTGGGCGCCCAGACTCTGGGCGGCCGGGCAAGGCACAGGCGCCTATACCCCAACAGAGAGCTCTCTTATATTTAGCATGCAAGGCTTTATGACAACAAGGGGTAGTAGGGTATAACCCATTTGTGATCATCTTGATTGTGCATATGATATTTTCTTGTATATTTAGTCCATGAGGCTTCACAACATGAAACTTGGACTAAACATGGGACATCATGCCTACAACTGTAGTCTGTCAAAAAGGCACTACTAACATTGAATGCAACAACCAAAAAAACTATTAAAAAACACTAGTGTTCTCTAGGTGAGATTGTCAAGGACAATAACTCTACTTTAAGGGGGCACTAATGCCAGGATATGAGTTCTATTGGGTGGTTTATGATGGGTACAAGGAGCAAGGAGCCTAGAGGCTACTAGCCTAGGCTTAGGATCTATATGGAGGATAGATACTAGCTAAACTAGGAGGTGCACACATGAAGAGCACTCTTATATTTAGCATGCAAGGCTTGTCTATATAAGGAATTAATTCTAGTGGAGCTTCCTTGTGCATTTCCACCTCTCTTTCAATGCAAAGGGCTTTCCCTTTGCATGCCAAGATCTTATCAAGTGAGATACAACCCCAAGATCTAGTTATGAAGTGCTAGCACACCCACCTTGAGAGAGAGAGAGAGAGAGAGAGAGAGGGGGGGGGGGGGGGGGGGGGGGGGGGGGGGGGCATGTTGTTTAACATCATAAACATATCAGAAAAGAAATAGTTCTAGAAGATTTTGGAACAAACACAAGAAATAGATGTAAACGGTCCTATTTGTTGTAGAATTTTATACAAGTGTTAGAGAATGAGAAATTGTGCTAATAAATAGATGCATATAAATGAGTTTATCTACCTTTTGCATTGTACAATGATGTAAGGTCAAGCAAAAAGCAAGGAGGGTATTCACATGCACCCATACAAACAATCAAAACCTTTCATAAGGCTCTAATATACACGTGCTTACAAAACCTACCAGTTGTTACCCACTTTCTCTTTTTACCTACAAGATTTATTTTTGTATTTCATATATTTTGCACTTTTTTCCAAAGTAGCAAACTCAATGGCCAACCCCATCCTCAATCGGTTATAGATTAAAAGCACCTGCAAAGCCACACCTACCAAAGCATACTAACCCACTCTATCAAGCCACAAATAACCGTGTCTACAAACTCTAGGACCAAACTCACTATTCAAAACAAGACTTTTTCAGCTAGAAAGATATCATGTCCAACAATTATCAAATCTTTAATTACAATATGATCTTCTTTGGAAGTGCTGAGTTTGATCTAATCTATACCCAAAGTAAAAGTAGCCTACAAATAAAAGAATAAATTTTTCCTAAGCCAATAAGAGTTGGAGGCTATATAAAGAATTGGTCCACCTCTAATTTAATGCAGAGGGCTTTCCCTTTGCATGCCAAGATCTTATCAAGTGAGATACAACCCCAAGATCTAGTTTTCAAGTGCTAGCACACCCACCTTGAGAGAGAGAGAGAGAGAGAGAGAGAGAGAGAGAGAGAGAGAGGAGAGAGAGGGGGGGGGGGGGGGGGGGGGGAGAGAGTTGAGGGTTGCAAGCGTGCTGTATAACAGTTTAAACATATTCGAAAAGAAATAGCTCTAGGAGATTTTGGAACAAACACAAGAAATAAATGTAAAAGTCCTATTTGTTATAGAATTTTGTACAAGTATCAGAGAATGAAAACTCGTTCTAATAAATAGATGCTTATAAAATAATTATTTCCCTTTTGCATTGTACAATGATGTGAAGATCAAGCAACAAGAAAGGAGGGTCTTCACCCATGCAAACAATCAAAACCTTTCAAAAGGCTCCAATATGTTTTACACGTGTTTACAAACCCTACTAATTGTTATCCATTTTCCCTTTTTACCTACAAGATTTATTTTTGAATTTCATATTTTGCACTTTTTTCCAAAGTAGCAAGCTTAAATGGCCAACCTCATCCTCAACAAGTTATAGGTTAAAAGCGCTTGCAAAGCCACTCAAACTCGAGCATACTAATCCATCATATCAAGCCACAAATAACCCTGCCAACAAACTCTAAGACCAAACTCACTATTCAAAACAAGACTTTTCAGCTAGAAAGATATCATGTCCAACTACTATCAAATCTATAAGTACAACATGATCTTCTTTGGAACAGCTGTGTTTGATCTAATCAATACCCAAAGTAAGAGTAGCCTACAAATAAAAAATAGTTTTTTTTCTAAGCCAATAAGAGTTGGAGACCCACAAAGTGAGTACAAAAATAGGTTTTAAAAATTGACTATCTCCAACTCGGAGTTATTGTTCATGCAAGTCAAGTACTACCAAAAAGTGTCAATCAACAGTGGTCAAAATTTTGACCACTGTTTTCGAGAGTCTAATGCATATATGCAATTTCTATTCCCAGTCATGCACTACAAAAAGGTGTCAGCTCACATTAGTATGTATAAATTCCAAAAGGCCAGAGGCACCATCATGTTATTTTGGTTACAAGAGACCAAAAGGTCAAATAGCAATTAACCATTCTTTGCCATGATCAGATAGTATCCAACAATTTATTAGGATGAGATACATGTCCTAAGAAAAAGGTCACAAAACATATACTACTTGAAGTTGTTTATGGAAAATCATAGACCTACATATTATCACTACAAAGTATGACAAGACCAAAGCATATCAAACCCTACAATTGTCATTATAAGTTGTTTAAAAAAACTAGACTCATTTTAAGAATGAGGAAGATTTCTAACTAAGGAGCCATTCCATTGTAGCTCAATTTCTACTATGTCCAACTAACTTAAGGTTTCAAAAATTTGCATAAAGTTACTTATTTGAAATTATAGGTCCTGCATATCATCACTATAGAGTATGACAAGATCAAACAAGAGCAAATCAAACCATATAGATGTGATAAAGGGAAGGGTTCTGAATAAGCAACAACATATGCTCCCATTCCATTATTAGTCATTCCTCCTATGTACCTCAGTCTATGGTGAGTTCAACTAACTTAAGGTGTCAAAACAATAGCTATGTTTCTCACCTATTATTCTTGCACCATTATGTCTGAGCCTAACTAGATTAGTTTCAATACTATGAGGAATATCTGTAGGACCAAGGTTATTGAATGTGCAGTCAGCAATCATTTCGAACTTATATTGAGGTTAAAAATCCTAAGAGTACATGTATAATATTCTTCCCAAGTCAAAAGTTGTTCAAAAAAAAAAGGTGAAAAACAACAAAGAGATTACGACAAGTTGTGTGTGTGTGTGTGTGTGTGTGTGTGTGTGTGTGTGTGTGTGTGTGTGTGTGTGTGTGTGTGTGTGTGTGCGCCCACCAAATCCTAGGCACGATAGTTAATTACACAGTGAGCCTGTTGAGTAGTTCAAGTAAATATCATCCATATATTTATTGTATATGTATATGTTTTTAGTTTTGTCATAAATCTAGTATTATGCATTTCCTTGGTGAACCATTTGTATTCAAAGTACACCAAATGAGGATTGCACATAACCAAAGAGTAAGAGAAGCCCATTGGAATGCAATGTATTTGTATGAAACACATATGTCTTGAGTTGCAAGATACAAAAGACTTATGGATAAGCAAGATATTAATACCCATGAGATTGCACTAGTCAAAGTGAGTAGGTGCTTTTTTTTGTAGATTTGTGGATCTTGTAAGGTGACTTATAAGGGAGACTTTATAAAAACTAATTTTAACATTATTGTCAAATGCCATATCAATTGTTTCTTTTAAATATTAAGCAGCCCACAAGTTCTAGTGAGTGGTATGTTTTTATTGCATTGTGTGACGTTGGTTGCGAGTGTATTAGTAATATGCTATGGCAGGTTAAGCATGACTTCTAAAGCGCTTTTGACAATCCAATATGGATTAACCAATTTAAAGAAGTCTGCAAATCGCCTCGAGTTCATTTAAGGCATGGTTACGACATGTAATAATACATTCTATAACCTCAATGTGGACACCATTAGAATTATCGAAGATCCATTTAATTTATTGTTGTGGGCTTTAAATGTGGAAAAGAGATTTTTGGTAGTTTTTTGCTGCTAGCGGAAAATTTATGTCTATTAGTTTTTTAGTATCTTCCAAAGTCTTGGTGAAGTCGACTATGTTGAGTTTGTAAAAGTTTGGGCCATTAAGTTTGTCTAATGCCCCACAATCCAAGCAAGTGCTTTATAGATGGAGGCAATATTGGAACCTTTGTATATGCCCACAATATAGAAATTATTTGTGAGTTTTGTGTTCTATCTGGTGAATTAGAAGTGATCTAGCTAGTCCCACTTTTCACCTTTTTGGAAGCGTATTCACTATTTCTTTGAAAAGTCTAAATAAAAGCCTATGTCAATCCAGTTGGACCTTGTTTTCCTATTCAAAAAAAACTTTTAAGACTCCTTGGGTGTTCTTTTCTCTTGCTAGTTTAAGATTATTTGAAGATTGAATGATATTACCATTGTGTACCTTGCCTCTTTGGCTCAATGAGTTGGAACTAATACTAAAATAAATGGGGATGTTACAAGGTTTGCTACTATTAATGAAACTAGAGAGGGCTACAACAGTGAGTGTTGCACTAGCTTTTGAAACATATGCTAATCTCAATCTAAACCTTGCATGGTTTCTTTTCGGTTCTAAAAATTGGATGTTCCTCGAGTGTGTTGATCTAGAATATTGTCGAGCTTCTTATACGTGTTGGACTAACATAAGCAAGAGAAATTTTATATCATCATGACAATAGATGATGATTTCATCTATGGCTAGTATCGTGATAATCTAGCTTATTTATCACGTTTTGGTGACTGGGGTCCATGAGATATGTCGGCTAACATTCAAGAATATCGAGCTTCGGAGAATAAATCTTACCACTAGCCATTTCTCATATGGAGCATGGTGCCAATGAGTTTTCTTCCACTTTAGTTTCAATTTCTTTGCTGTGAGCAGGGAATAAGTCTAATGGTTAAAATTAAAGACCATTCATTCTCCAACCTCTTAAAATTTGGGCCTAAAACTCTAGCTTTTTCTCACGAATTGGAGCTATATGCTCTAGCTTTCATTTTTATTTTTACTTTTAGGCTTTAAAAAACCTATTAAGAAATTTGGGCAACTACTGCCTTCTGGTAACACTAAGAATACAATATGAGTGCAGCACCATTTGTACACCTCTCACCTCCCCCCCCCCCCCCCCCCCCCCCCCCCCCCCCCCCCCCCCCCCGCCCCGTTGATTGCAGGCCGGACCATCATGAGGACCTTCCTTCCTCCAACTGCTTGGCATACAATACAAGCGATAGCCTTATACAATAGAGGTCAGTACGTCCTATCTCACTTCCTATGGTTCACTTCAACAAGTACTTCCCCCACGACAGCTTACACAAAACTCCACATCAGTCGGAAGTAAAACATTTGTCGAGGTCAAATCTGAAAGGCTCTATTCAAGACTATACAGCTAGAACCCTCTCAAGAACTCACTTCAATACATGGCTAAATAACCAACAATTTGCCTTGGTCACATTCCGTGATGGGCAGAGGCCAGCAGCCCTTTCAGAGCTTTGCAATACTTACTAATAGTATAGATGCTTGCGCTCAGTAAAACCTGTTGTCATTCAAGAATGTAAAATTGTCGGTCAATACTCCCAGAGTGTTAGTATACAACTGGCAAAAGACTGGCAGATTGCTGATGTAGAAAAAGACGCTCTTTCTTTCAAAAATTAGGGTAAGGATGTCCAGCTTTACTGATCTCTAGTAGCTCCTCCCCCACAATGCCCACCGTTTGGCTGGCTTTCCAGATGCAAAGCACAGTGTGCCTGAAGAAGATCGAAACATCATAAAAAACAAGGCTCGCCAACCATGCTTAATACAAGGGCCAAACATACACACACACACACACACACAACAATCCCATGGTTCAATTATCCCTTACCTTCAGGAAGATCCGGCTGTTCGAAGGGCATGCAAAGTGTCTTCGCCGCTCCTGTGTCCCCTTTGGTACGTTTCTTCACATCTTCCTCCACTTCCTGTGAAGCACGGAAACAACACTTCTATCACTAAGCCATATATATCTTGATTGCTCTTAAAACTAACTAGCATTTGAAAATTTTGGCATGAAGTAAACTACAAACAAAGGAGATTTGTCTTACCACATCATCACACCATGGTGCGAGGACCATCTTTTTGTCATTTAATGCCATGATGAAATCATCCCATTTTAAAACTTCCTTTATGCAAAGATCCCGTTCTTCCTTCGCCTTCTTGAACAAGCTAGCTTGAATCTCATCAAGCAGGGCAACAGCTCTTTCTGCCACATTGTCAAGAGGAACGTCCTCTTTCTCAAAATTGTCCCGCCTGACCATCCTGACCTGATTGGATTTCAGAGAATAAAATTCACTCCATCAACTCGCTAGAGCAAATCATTAATTCTATTAAGAAAAAGCAACTATAACCATACTTGCTTATTCTCTATATCTTTGGGCCCGATCTCAATACGCAATGGAACTCCTTTCAATTCCCAATCAGAATACTTCCACCCAGGTGGGTAGTTATCCCTTGTATCTTCTTTCACACGTAGACCTGCGCTCTCCAACTTCTGAGATACCTCATGACAGGCATCCAGCATAACACTAGAATCTACATTTTTGTATGGTACAGGTATGACGACCACCTGCACTGTTGCAACTCGAGGAGGAAGGACCAACCCTTTGTCATCCCCATGAATCATGACCATAACACCAATCTAAAAGCCACAAGCCAGAAAAACCACCTTAGCCAGCAATCTGAACAAGCTAACAGTTAAGCTCTTTTGCGCCTTACCACGCGTGTTGTGAATGCCCATGAGTTCTGCCAAACCAATGCCCTTTCACCTTTCTCATCTTCAAAGTGAATCTCAAACATTTTTGAAAAGTTCTGCCCAAGACAATGTGAAGTAGCTCCTTGAATGCCCCGTCCAGTGTTGGGGATGAAAGCCTGTAGAATCACCTTAGTTCTCATAGTTTTGTCTCTATGCAGTAAGCTTGACGAAGTAACTTGGACACAGCCTACCTCCACGGTGGTAGTGTAAAGACCGCCAGCGAACTTTTCAACTTCACTCTTAATACCCTTCACAACAGGCACAGCCAGATAATCCTCATATATCCTCCTGTAAAGCTCTAACACTGTCTCCACCTGAAAACAACCACAATCACAGCACAAACTGGGTGAAACCTCTTGTTCAGTAAATGATAATACAGGATAACTCCTGTAAAGATTCTGACATAGCTTCAATCAAAGAAGGAAGTTTTAGCCGGTCAAACATTCTTGACACTCTCCATGAGCTTAAAGTCACGTAGGCTGTCCAGGGCAGGTAGGTTGCAAGGGAGGCGATGCGAGCTGGCTGCCAGCAGGCACCACAAGGGCTTCTTGCCATGTAGGAAGCCAGCGCGTTTGGAATTCTCAACACAGAGATTAACGAAGACTCACTCAACCATTTCTTACAAAATTATGTGAACTGCTAATGTGCGCTGATTTAATTGCTCATAGGTCATTTTGGCCTTTTGAAGATGTTAATATATCATTGCATACAATCGAGCCATGTGTGAGGGATTACCTGAGACTTGGAGGTTGTCTAATATTGTGCCCATCTTCAAGGCTGGTGACCCTACAGAGCCTGGGAGCTACCACACTATTATGGTTGGACACACATTGGCACGGTTGTATGCATCTATTCTGGAGCAACACTAGAGTAATTGGGCAGAGGGCGAGGGTGTACGAGCAAAGGGTCAGGCCGGCTTCAGGAGGGGTTTCTCCACTCTTGATCATATCCTGACACTCAAGGCCATCATTGAGGAGGGCAGAGCACATGGGAGACGGATCTATTGTAGCTTTGTGGATTTTCGCAAAGCATTTGACATGGTACCAAGAGCTCGATTGATGCGCAGACTGCAGGAGATGGGGGTGCCCATAGAGGTGATTTGGGGGATTATGGCTTTGTACAGATCAGTGGTGGGACATGTACGCACTCCGGAAGGGGTATCTGACTTAGTTCACTCTACTAAAGGAGTGAAACAGGGCTGCACATTGTCTCCTACTCTATTTGGTATGTATGTTGATGAGGTGTCTGATTACATTGACAGAGAGGGTGACAGGGGTGCCCAGCTGGCAAGGACGTGGATCCCATTGTTGCTATATGCTGATGATATTGTGCTGATATTTGACTCACCAGAAGGTATGCAACGACATTTGGATGCACTACGCAGTTTTGCAGAGGATAGTGGACTGTGTGTAAACCTAGGTAAAACCAAGGTTATGGTGTTTAACACCACACCGCAATGGGTCAGGAGATCAGTACCTACTTTCAAATATGGTCAGGAGATTGTGGAGTATACAGATGCATACACTTACCTGGGGGTAGTCTTTACTGGGCCGAGATTTTCTTTGAGAAGAGCAGCAGAGACTAGACTAACTAGAGCTGGTGCGGCTCTGGGAGGAATGGAGAGGATGTGTTCGCAGGTTCAGTTCCAGGAACCTAGGACAAAGTTATGGCTCTTTGATACTTTGGTTGCCTCTACTATGTTATATGGGGTACAGGTTTGGGGACCTTCTATAGGCCAGGATGGTTGGAGGTGTATGGAGAAGCCCCTGGTATCTATGATCTCTCGGTTGATTAGAGCCAAGGCTTCCGTACCGCATCATATCATTCGAGCGGAATTAGCTGCCCCCCCATGGAGATTGAGGCGCTTACCAGATCAGTCTCCTTTGTACACAGTCTGTGGGATACTACCAGAGACAAATATGCCAGGGTGGCTCTAGAGTCCTCCAGACAATTAGCTCTTAATGGGGATACATCATGCTGGTTTGCACAGATGGCATCATGGTTTCAGACACATGGTTTCACCATGGACAGGTTGCCTCCTTTTCAATACTCTCTACAGGCATCCTTGAGGTCTCTGACACGGGTAGAGATTAATAGACTTATTCGTCAAGATCTGATCCAATTGGACATGAGGAGGACATGGATAGAGCCGTTACACGAGTTGGACACAAAGATGGCTTTCTATAGAGAGCATCTTCTCCACCTCACGGGGGATGGGTTTGTGATTCGACCTAGCTATATGGACACGCATCTTTCTCATGGTTTGCGTTGTGCCATTGGCCAGATACGCACGTCCTCACATCAACTCGAGATTGAGACTGGCAGATTCAGAGGGACACCAGCAGATAGTAGGATATGCCGCTTATGTCATCTAGAGCCAGAGACAGAAGTACATTACATATGTCATTGCACAATGTACTATGAGATACGAGGCCGTTTTCATTGTCTATTCACAGAAGGTTTTGGGCCTCTATCTAGGGTCATGAGTTATGAGGATCAAAGATGTCTTGGGCTATATCTACTTGAGTTACACAGGCATAGAGAAACTTTACTGAGGAGAGCTAAAGAGAGACAACCCCAGAGACACATCACAGATTTCTTTACACTAGATATTGTACACCCAGAAGAACAGACAGAGGAGCAACCAACAGTGGAGAGGTCTACCCGCACTACTGGCATTCTCATAGACCGAGCATTGGAGCTAGGGAGATCTAGACGACCCCGATGGAGAAGAGGAGCTACACAGTTTCGAAGGGGGCTACAGCAAAGGATTCGAGCCATACTCCTTCGTCGTCCAAAGTGCAGATGAAGATGGATCTCTATGAAGATGCATCTCTATGAAGATGGATCTCTACTCCCCTCCCATATTGTCTTCACATTGTACTGCTTAGTTTAGGATCCCGCAGTATTTATATTTTGTTATCCTAGTTCAATTTATTTTGTTAATCTAACTTTGTATTAGATACACCGCATTGTAACTTTCTGGTCTCATAGGTCACTTTGGCCTTTTGAGACGTTAATATAACATTTCATTTCATCTCTCTCTCTCTCTCTCTCTCTCTCTCTCTCTCTCTCTCTCTCTCTCTCTCTCTCTCTCTCTCTCTCTCTCTCTCTCTCTCTCTGTGTGTGTGTGTGTGTGTGTGTGTGTGTGTGTGTGTGACACAGACACTACCCACATACCCAGCCTGAGCAGAGTTGCCGTTCGGGTAGCATGCCCCAGAACAATTGGTATGATGAGGAATGCCAAGACACAAAGCTAGACTTCAGAGAAAAGTGCTTTTGGGGGACATCACTCACAGACAGTCGCAGATTGACTTCCGACGCCTAGTGCGGCGGAAGAAGAGGGCATTTTTGGCTCGCCTAGAGCAGAATCTATACCAGCTATTCTTGAGTCACGACTCACATGAGGCATGGCGGCTCTTTCATGAGCGCACACACCCCCCCCTTGCCATCACTTCCACAAAGGCCTGGGGCTAGTACCCATCATCTCTGTACACGATTCCTGAGCAGCCCCCCCTTCCCAACCCCCCCCCGATCCATGCCCACACACATGTGCTTTTTTCACCGCTGAGATGGTGAGGAAGGCAATTGACAGGATGAGGACTGGGAGAGCATATGATCATGATGGCTTAGTGGCTGAGTATTTCACGCATGCCAGAGATCTACTAGCAGAGCTTCTAGCAGTTATGTTTAACCGTGCCATGTGTGAGAGCTTGACTGATACTTGGAGTCTATCTACTACTGTACCTATCTTCAAGTCAGGAGACCCTATGGAGCCTGGGAATTATCCCACTATCATGATTGGACACACCTTGGCACGGTTGTACGCATCTATTCTAGAGCAGCAGCTGAGTAGATGGGCAAAGAGGGAGGGGATACACATAGCCGGGCAGGCAAGGTTCAGGAGGGGTTTTTCTACTCTTGACCATATCCTGACACTCAGAGCCATCCTTGAGGAGGGCAGATCACGTGGGAGACGGATCCATTGTAGCTTTGTAAATTTCCACAAAGCATTTGACACAGTGCCAAGAGCTAGATTGATACGCAAATTACAGCAGATGGGAGTACCCACCACAGAGCTCATTTGGGGGGTCATGGCATAATACACGTCAGTAGCGGGGCATCTACGCACCTCAGAGGGTCTATCCACACCGGTCCACTCCACTATTGGGGAGAAGCACGGTTGCCCGCTCTCTCCTACTCCATTTGGTATGTATGTGGATGAGGTTTCTGACTACATTGAGAGAGATGGTGATAGAGGTGCATGGTAATAGAGGTGCACAGCTGGCAGGGACATGGATTCCACTATTGTTATATGCTGATGATATTGTGTTGCTCTTCGACTCTCCGGAGGGGATGCAACGTCACTTGGATGCTTTCCACAGGTTTGCCCAGGAGAGTGGTTTGTCCGTCAACCTTGGTAAAACCAAGGTCATGGTATATAATACCACCCCACATGGATCAGGAAGTCAGCACCCGCATTCACATACGGCCAGGAGACAATGGAGTATATAGATGCTTACACCTACCTTGGAGTGGTTTTTAGTGGGCCAGCATTTTCATTGAGGAGGGCAACAAAGACTAGATTGACCAGAGCCCATGCAGCATTGGGTAGATTGGAAAGGATGTGTTCACAGGTTCAGTTTCAGGAGCCTCGTACGAAGTTGTGGCTCTTCGACACTTTGGTGGCCTCTGCATTGCTTTAGGAGCTGAGATTTGGGGACCTTCATTGGATCATAAGGGGAGGATAGGCCGCATTGATGGATGGGGGGGCATGGAGAAGCCTCTGGTCTCTATGATCTCACGGCTCATTAGAGCCAAGGCTTCAATACCATGTGTTATTGTCCGAGCAGAGCTAGATGCCCCCCCACTAGTGGTTGAGGCGCTCACCAGATCTGTCTCCTTCATAGTACATACACCGCATGTGGGCACTTTCCAGAGACAGATATGCCCGCCTTGCACTTGAGTCCTCTCGACAGTTAACCATGCAGGGAGATACAGCATGCTGGTATGGGGAGATGACATCATGGTTTCAAGCGCATGGGTTTAGCATAGACAGATTGCCTCCCTTCCAATACTCACTGGATGCACCCTCTCTGATTCTTACACAATCCGAAATCACTAGGCTCATCCGCCAGGACCTGAATCAGCTAGACACCAGGAGGACATGGATACAGCCAGCACAGGAGCTAGGCACAAAGATGGCTTTCTACAGAGAGCATCTTCTCCAGCTTACGGAGGATGGTTTTGTGACGAGGCCCAGATACATGGACACCCACTTGTCTCATGGGATACGATGTGCTATTGGCCAGATACCCACATCTTCACACCAGCTATGGACCGAGACTGGGAGATACAGCAGAGTACCAGGAGAGGCCAGGACATGCCTCCTGTGTGACATCGAGCCTGAGACACAGTTGCACTACACATGCCACTGCCCTGTCTACTACGAGATACGAGGTCGCTTCCATTCCTTGTTCAAAGAGGGCTTTGGACCACTCTCCAGAGTCATGCGGTACGAGGATCAGAGATGCCTGGGTTTGTTTTTGCTCGAGCTGCACAAACATAGAGAGAGCTTGATAAGAGGAGAGGCTAGCCAGTCTCAGAGACAGATCATAGACTTCTTTAGAGCTGCCATTGGACACCCGGAGGAGCTACTACCACGGCAGAGCTCATCGCCTCACACCACAGGCACACTGGTCAACCGAGCGACTGAGCTAGGGAGATTCAGACACCCACGACTGCGGAGGACTACACAGCATCGACGGAGGTTGCATCTGTCACAAATACGGAAGCGTAGCTGCTCACTCAGATAAATATCATGCCGAATTTAAGAGAGACAGTTCATCATGACGAGTAGAGAGAGAGAGAGAGAGAGAGAGAGAGAGAATTGACACAGTATTGGGGACCACAAGATGGGTTGGTCCCCCCCCCGTCAAGAGTATTCTTTATTCAGGGAGAGTCGTATACAAGCACAAGAACCGGAGGAAACCCCTCCGTTCTGTAGTCTTAGACCCGAAGGTCGTTCTTTCCTGTAAAGGGCTTGGGCACAAGGCCGTTCCTTCCCGTAAGGGCTTAGGCGCGAAGCCGTTCTTTCCCGTAAAGGAATTAGGCACGAGGCCGTACTTCCCGTAAAGGACTTAGGCACGAGGCCGTACTTCCCTTGCTGGGTACTTAGGCATCAGTTCACTTCCCTGGCTGGGAACTCCGTCGTCAATTTCCTTACCTTGCTAGGAACTCGGTCATCACTCCTGCATCATCCAAACACAAGGACTTCATCATAAACAAAGCTGAAAATCGTTACCTATCACTTCTCGGACGTGGAGGAGAGTTTCTGTCGCGATAGTTTTCTTCTGGAACTCGTTCTTCACGATGAAAGCTTGCTAAAATTGCAGGACAGCAGGGTAGGAATGTGGGAAAATCCTCTTGCAACTGAATTCTGGCGACGAGATCTCTACACGTGAGCAATAGGGCAACGTGAGGGTGCTTCTGCGATCTCTTCCATGGCTGAAATCTGCTAGCGCTGGCTGCTTTTTGCTCCTCCTGCGAATTCTACCTCCCAGAGATGAGAGCGCTGGCTGCTTTTATAAGCCCTGCAGGTCGGCCAGAATAGGGAGGGTCGACTGCTTTTCTGCCAGAATAGTGGGCGCTGGCTTTTTCTTGCAGGTTTAGGAGGCGCTGGCCTTTTCTGCTTTTTGGAGAACGTCCTGCAGCAATTTTAGTACTTGGCTGCCCACTTATTAAGTGGGCGGCCGGTCACTTAATAAACTTATTAAAAGTTAGTCTGTTCACTTAAAATTGACTGGCCGGTCAATGTGAACCTGTTTAAACTCAGTTTAAACCTTATAAACTTATTCCAATGCTTGCACTTATTCCTTCCAGGCGTCCCCGGATATGAACTCAAGCATTCTCTCGCGGAAAAACATCCGCTTCTCGTCTTGCTTTTTACCAAAGCTTCTTAGAACCCATCTTTATCCATGTGCTTGCGTTCTTACGCGTATTTTCTTACTCAATTCGGATTTCCTCCTTAGACCCTTAGTGTGTCCCCTTACCGATGAACTTGTCACCCATCTTGTGACTCATCAGGGACCACCATTACCTGGTCTTCTCCCACCGAACTAACAGGCCAACTCCTTCACGGTGCTTCTTGTCACCCATCATATGACACACCAGAGTTCTCTGTTTCCTGATGGCTTTTCTTACAGATCTGTGATTCCTTAACTTATTAGTTAACTTGTGCACATTTCTTATTAAAGTCCTAATTCTAGAAATTAGAAATTAGAAACAAAATAGTCAAATTAGTTTCATCCCTCTCACTTATAAACAGTTGTCCTCAACTGTAGAGGTCCAACTGAACTGCCGAGGAGAAACCGGAAAGATTCCAAATCTTACTCAATGGTGAGTTGAGCTAGTCCTTTCTCAAAAGAGAGCTTAAAAATATAAAATTCAAGAATTCAATACTTACCTTACGGGTTCATGTCCTTCCTCTAGTACCTCGAGAATATCCTTCACCATTCATCAAACTTACGAGCCATGTAAGAACTCGTCATTCGCGTCTTTCCAACAGATTGGAAGTTTCCTTATCCGAGAATCTGTTAACAATCCCGAGAAGAATAATCCTCCTAGAAATCAATCTAGGCATTTGTCCTTGCGCATAATCCTGCGCTGTTAGTCCAGAGGGTATTAAACCTCTTGTGTCCTCCCACATAGGGAATGCCCAAATCATAAGAGTATTAATTTCGATATCTTCCTTCACAAACAAGGTCTTCGATCACCTTAAAGAAGATTCTTGTTTCGGGCCGTCGCTCAACATAGGCGAGCGGTTCCAATCCGAAGATTCCTTGTGCACGGCGACACTTCCTTCCAATCTTTTCCTCCTGTAAGTTATTACCACTAGCAGTGTTCTCGCGACGCCTACTAGCGTCTCTTCCTTGCAGAGGCCATCCTTGCGAGCATCTAGGATTCCTCGCAAAATCTTAGGCAGATAAAATTCTAGCCATGCCATTCTGTGAACATATATTCAAACTTGGCCCACTTAAGGGTGAACCCGCTTTGGATCTCAAGGATGTTCTCCCATATGTGGTTAAGGTAATTCTTACCATTTTAAAATGGTTGGCAAATTTTACTCTTACGAACATAATAGTTCGAATTTATTCCAGCAACGTGTAAATGCTACTTGACCTGCTCATGGAGAAACATATACCGCAACCAAAAGTTGCTACTGTAATAATAAAAGCACATAGCGTACTCAATAATCGACGACCATCAGAAAACCTCTTCTCTGTAGAGAATCCTTCTACCGAACACATCTCAAATAGAGATTCTCGTGTCGGAATATCCTTGCGCATAAAAAGGCGCTCAAGAGAGTATAACAAACTCTCGTCCAGTTCCTTGGCATAGGTCTGCATCTTCGTGTGTTATCCATGTACCCAAAGGTGTACATAATTCTTAAGCTGTGTTACAGTTTTGGTGAACCTGGGAAATTACCTTCCCTTCGTAAGATCCTTAGAGCGAAGACGCTCAACTTGACGATCCCTTGGCTCGATCTTAGAGCAAAACCCGCTCATTAAATAACTAGGATTTCAATCCTTGGATTCCTCGAGCACAAGCCATAGTCGTCGCTTGTTCCTTCTCTCATAAAGAGAGTGATAATTCATTTGTGTGAAAAGCACTACCATGTCCTCCCTGACCGGGTAGGGGGTGTGGGCTTAAAGAGTATTCAAGCTTAATGAAAGCTTTTCTTTGCTTGGAATCTCGGAATGGTTCCTTCCTTTCTGCCGTCCTACTCAGGGCATGGCATCCTTGCAACGCTTTTCCGACTCTGTTTCCAGAGTCCTGTTCTCGCAGAGTAACTCCGCTTTCTTGGACATGAAGTCCTTTCCTTGGGAATTTCAACTTCCGGATCACATCTTGAGAGTCTACCTCTCTTCAATCCGTGGATCTGCTTCCCGAACTTGGGTACGAAACCCTTGGGCTGATCTGGCTCTAGTTCCTCAGAGCACTTTTATCCTGCAGAGGCTCGTGCCTTCCTCTGCTCCTACTCCCTCACGAAGAGAAAGTACACCTGCAATCAAATACTTAGAGATCATAACATAAAAATCGTACCTTCAAGGTCACGACGCTCGTAACGCAACTCGGTTCTCGAAAAAGCAATTCCCCGAAAGAGATCTCTGCATAGAAAATCCTCTCTTCCAATCCTACACACAAAAGAGGTGTGTTCTCGGGTTCCTTCTCGTAAATCAGCCCCGTCTACGACGTTTATGGGCTGAAAACAGAGAAAAACAGCAGCTTGTTGCGATGAAAACACGCTCCGTAGGCACTTCTTCGGGAGGGAACTCGCGCACTGGGTCTTGACGACATCTGGTACACTTGGGGCAGCCATGGGCATCACCGGCAACGTCTTCTTTACGGCTGAAATCTGCAGCAGCATCTCTTCCTTGCAAAGATTGGTCTTCCCTTACCGGGTAGGGAGTGTTGGTTTGTAAGGTACTTAAGCTTGATAAAAGTTGTTCTTTGCTTGAAAGCTCAAAATGGTTCCTTCATAATTTCCCACCCGCACTAGCAGGCAATTTGTTGGAGAACTACCGGATACCAGATCAATCATGGGCCTTCCGGATGGTTAAGCAAAGCAGTTCATCGTATAAAACAATGTTCTGACTCAACCCTACTCTCATAAACACTCGAGAGTGATTGTCCTGGTTAGACACGTGCATATATCGTGCATAAAAGCAATACGCATTTTATGAGTTCCTCAAAGATTTAACTTTGATCAAAGATCTGCCCTCTCACTTAAAGTTTGAGGGTCATAAATTCAGGAGTTAGATTGAGTTTTGTTACTCCAAACTTTCTCCGGATAGCAATGTATCCTTCGAGGAGAGGTAACAAAAATTCGTTGTTTCTGAGTTCAATGGTTCTCGTCCCACTGCGGGGATTGTATTTTATATACATCAAGGTATGCACTTTCAGCTTTTATTGCTGACTCCACCATCTGCTGCAAAGTATCTTGCAGATGGGTTTACAAAATTCGAGCAAAAGTCCTTCGTTAAATTTGTTCATCTTTCCTTCCTCAGAGAGGATCAAAAATGGACCTACCTTGGCAAGAGTGAACCACTACTTGCTTTGACTCGCTCGTGTTCCTATTGGGCAAACCAATCCCAATCTTCTTGAATGCCCTCCTCAAAGCGTAGAGGAAAAAAATTTGTCGGAGAATTCAGCCTTGAATTGTTGTTGTAAGTTCCTTGCAGAGCTTTGGTATACCACCAAGTACTTGCAATCCCCTGGAGGTGTTTGGTCACATGCCTCACCTTCGACACTTCTCAGAAATTGCCGTTTGCAAAGGCAACTTCAAACTGTTGAATAAAAGCAGTAGCTTTCAGGACATCTTCCCTTCCGTCAAAAGTATCAAGCTTGACTGGAGTGTTCCTAGGTCTAGAGACCTTCTTCATATCCTTCCCGAAATGACGGGATTTCTTGGCTATGGTTCTCCATTGATGTTCATGGATATCTTCTGGGTTCTGAAGTATCTTGAGCATTCCGCTTCTCAGATTCTCTAGTTTCTTGAGCATCATGCTCTTGTCGCCTTCTCAGAGAATCCCAAGTCTTGTTTCGCCTTCTTGCACAGAGAGAAAAAATTTCCAACTCTGCGAGCTTTTCCTGCAGGACTTAGGTTTCCGCCTGCTTACTTCTCTCTTGGCTTGTCATGGCTTCTTCCCGTATCTTCCCAGAGTCGTCCTCCTTTATAGAGAAAGAGAGGAGACCATGCTCTGATACCACTGTCACAAATACGGAAGCGTAGCTGCTCACTCAGATAAATATCATGCGGAATTTAAGAGAGACAGTTCATCATGACGAGGAGAGAGAGAGAGAGAGAGAGAGAGAGAGAGAGAGAGAGAGAGAGAGAATTGACACAGTATTGGGGACCAGAAGATGGGCTGGTCCCCCCCCGTCAAGAGTATTCTTTATTCAGGGAGAGTCGTATACAAGCACAAGAACCGGAGGAAACCCCTCCGTTCTGTAGTCTTAGACCCGAAGGTTGTTCTTTCCTGTAAAGGGCTTGGGCACAAGGCCGTTCCTTCCCGTAAGGGCTTAGGCGCGAAGCCGTTCTTTCCCGTAAAAGACTTAGGCATGAGGCCGTACTTCCCGTAAAGGACTTAGGCACGAGGCCGTACTTCCCTTGCTGGGTACTTAGGCATCAGTTCACTTCCCTGGCTGGGAACTCCGTCGTCAATTTCCTTACCTTGCTAGGAACTCGGTCATCACTCCTGCATCATCCAAACACAAGGACTTCATCATAAACAAAGCTGAAAATCGTTACCTATCACTTCTCGGACGTGGAGGAGAGTTTCTGTCGCGATAGTTTTCTTTTGGAACTCGTTCTTCGCGATGAAAGCTTGCTGAAATTGCAGGACAGCAGGGTAGGAATGTGGGAAAATTCTCTTGCAACTGAATTCTGGCGACGAGATCTCTTCACGTGAGCAATAGGGCAGCGTGAGGATGCTTCTGCGATCTCTTCCATGGCTGAAATCTGCTAGCGCTGGCTGCTTTTTGCTCCTCCTACGAATTCTACCTCCCAGAGATGAGAGCGCTGGCTGCTTTTATAAGCCCTGCAGGTCGGCCAGAATAGGGAGGGTCGACTGCTTTTCTGCCAGAATAGTGGGCGCTGGCTTTTTCTTGCAGGTCTAGGAGGCGCTGGCCTTTTCTGCTTTTTGGAGAACGTCTTGCAGCAATTTTAGTACTTGGCTGCCCACTTATTAAGTGGGCGGCCGGTCACTTAATAAACTTATTAAAAGTTAGTCTGTTCACTTAAAATTGACTGGCCGGTCAATGTGAACCTGTTTAAACTCAGTTTAAACCTTATAAACTTATTCCAATGCTTGCACTTATTCCTTCCAGGCGTCCCCGGATATGAACTCAAGCATTCTCTCGCGGAAAAACATCCGCTTCTCGTCTTGCTTTTTACCAAAGCTTCTAGAACCCATCTTTATCAATGTACTTGCGTTCTTACGCGTATTTTCTTACTCAATTCGGATTTCCTCCTTAGACCCTTAGTGTGTCCCCTTACCGATGAACCTGTCACCCATCTTGTGACTCATCAGGGACCACCATTACCTGGTCTTCTCCCACCGAACTAACAGGCCAACTCCTTCACGGTGCTTCTTGTCACCCATCATATGACACACCAGAGTTCTCTGTTTCCTGATGGCTTTTCTTACAGATCTGTGATTCCTTAACTTATTAGTTAACTTGTGCACATTTCTTATTAAAGTCCTAATTCTAGAAATTAAAAATTAGAAACAAAATAGTCAAATTAGTTTCAGCATCAAAAGATTCGGATCACTTTGGCCCGACATGCACGACGCCCGATCAGACTATTGACCATGGAGGAGATTGATGAGATCCGCCAACAACCGATGATGGATCTCTTGTGATCTAGCTATCCCAGCTAGCTGCTTAGTTCACATTTAGCAGTTTAGGATTCCATAGTATAGTATTTTATTTTGTCATTTTGTCATCTTGTTACCCTGACATTGTATCAGATCCACCACATTGTAACTTTCTGGTCTCATAGGTCAACATTTCATTTCACTCACTCTCTCTCTCTCTCTCTCTCTCTCTCTCTCTCTCTCTCTCTCTCTCTCTCTCTCTCTCTCTCTCTCTCTCTCTCTCAAGTTTTATCTCTCTACACGCGAGAGAACTTTCTCTCTTCCTGCTGAGCAAGAGCTGAGGAACTCTCCCTCTCTTCTCTTCGCAGCACGTTGCACAGCTCTTAGAGAGTCAATGTTGTTTCCTTCGCTCTCTCTCTCTCTACTTACTCACTGTAGCACTACACAGAGAGAAATACAGAGGGAGTTTGATGAAGTATGCTGAATTTAATGCCCAATGAGCAAAGTAAACAGCAATAGAGTGATTTTCATTGAAAATCACACAAAAAAACAATAAATCCTGTTTTTTTTTGTAAGAAAAGAGAGAAATTTGGTGAAATTCCTAATTTTCAATGTTCCTGCATATAAAATTGCTGATTTTTACCAAAAATCAGCAAAAGAGCGGTAATGTTTACCTGCAAACACGTTTACCAAAATAAAAACAAGTAATTTCAGCAATTAGTCATTAAAAATTACGTGAAATCGAGGTTATCCGACTCGAACCGATCCATAGGTGTGCGTGTGGTCTTTCCTGTAGCCAAGCTAGCTTTGGTACCATGAAACGAACGCATGGAGTGGATCTCCCGATTACACGGACCGCCTACAGACACGCGTCGGAAAACCACGCGACCACAGCCACCATCCCATAGCACTCCCCGTGTTGGGACCAACGTCCGAGGACGTAAGCGTGCACCTGTAAGACCAAACGTCCCATACCACCAGGCCTCACCTCCTCGAGGTGATCTCGCACACTCCTAGCCTCACGGGCTAACCATTGGCACACTGCCAGTGGGGGCCGATAACGACAAATGAGGCCTTGGCCTCCCTTTTATAATTATGGCCGACCACATTGACCGGTTCACACTACGTTTTCCCGGACATTGGACGCCCATCCCGACGGCTTCTAGACTAGATCCCCTCTCCTGTAAGCGGGACATAACACCATGTAACCACCACTCACCGACAAGAAGGTTGCATCCGTACCTTGTATGGATCCTATCCGTACAACATGGATCCGTACTAATGTTTTTTTTTTTTTTTTTAAATTATGCCCTATTTCAACCGGTTTGGACTCTTTTCGAAATCCGCTTGCAATGGCTGAGTGGCAACTAATTTTCACCCTTGCAGGTACTATGTGCACTGTTCTTGCAGGTACTTCTTGGACGTTTGGGAGAATGCCTTGCAAACCCAACCCAGTGTGGGACACGCACATCCATGTGATCATATTTGTGACTACACCGGGTCAATAAGGGTTGGATACTCGTTAGCGCAAGTATTGTGGGGACGGCCAAAGGTACTATTACTTGTGTTCTCAAGAATCTTACAGGGGTAGGTACTACAAATCACTGTCATTGCTGTGAGAAAATCCCACCTCAAATCAGGGAAGACCTTATTCGAGAGCACTTTACCACGACATGCAATGCACCTCCGAGGAGGTCTTACTTGGGGACCTTGGTGACATTCCTGGAGATGGAGGGATGGCTTCTGGCTCTCAAACTATTATGCCCTCCAATGCCGGCACTAGTAGGAAAAGAGCTCGTGTATCAGGGCATGATGAGGAGGAGAGAGGGGATGACCAATCTACAACTCCCACCGATGCACCGAGGCAGACCACGTTGCCTTCACGCGTGAACTTTCAATCTTAGGTGAGAGAGAACAGAAGATAGCAAGGATGGAGATTGCTCGCACTCTTGTAGAGTGCACTATTGCGTTGAATGTGCTTCGAACACATCAATGGAAGAGGATGGTCAAAGCCATCGCACAGGTTGGCCCCATAGAGTCGTGGATTGGATTGGATTATAATAAGATGCGTACAAGTATGCTAGATGAGCAGAAAGCAATCATTGACAGAGCAATCACCCAATAAAAGCTAGGTGGCAAATCATTGCTATTGTTGTGAGAAAATCCCACCTCAAATCAGGGAAGACCTTATTCGAGAGCACTTCTTGACGGCATCCAATGCACCTCCTAGGAGGCCTTACTTGGGGACGTTGGTGACATTCAGACATTGTCACAAATGGGTGACGTAGCACTGCCCTAGATACACACACAGACATGGACGAGGCTGACACATGGCAGACTGTACGGAAACCCCCAGATTTTATGTTGACTACTGCTGACGTAGCATCCGTACAGAAATCCCTAAATTTGCGCCGCAAATTCTGCTGGCATGCTGACATGGCAGGCGTACGGAAATTCCTGCTTTTCCGCTGGCTGAATCCTATGTGGGCTGAATTAGCAGCTTTTGGGATTGGATGCTTTACTTTTAGAAGCTTTTAAGCTTACTGCTTTTGGGCTCTCTTTTGGGCATCCCTTGTAACAATAAATAAGTCGACAGGGCCTCACTTCTCAGAGCATCTGGAAGTGAGCACCCTCCCACTCTCTTGTACTTTGAACATAGATTAACACAAAAGGAAATACAAAAGGGGCGCCAGTATTTGGGGCCAATATCTCTAGGCACGGAAGTTGGAACTCAGTCGGGCCGTGTCGACTCAAGTGTGAATTGTGAATTGTTTTGAAATGAATCTCTGCTGTGTCGCGGTAGAATCTTGACTTGGGGTGTCCAAGTTTGTTAGAGTGGTATCAGAGCACAGAAAGATTCTTCTTCTACGGAGGATCCGATCCTTTTTGCAGCGCGCACAACTTTTGGGAAAGAATCTTCGTGCTCCGACCCCTGACTTTTTAGCCACTCCCACCCTTCATACATCGCGCATCGGGCATGCTCCCGTCTTCATTGCTCTGTCTTACAGGGCATAAAGCCATAAAGAATCCCAGATTACACATGGGTTCTCGTGAAGAATCTGACAGAGATGACATCTCTCAGTGGGAAGGCAAAGAAAAGTTGAAAATCCGGTGCAGGAGCTGAACAAAAGAATGAAGATTTGGGTAAATTTTTTCGGACAAGTTTGCCAGAAAGGAGCACAAACGTCAATTGCAGATTGGCATATGTGTGAACAGATTGATTAAGTACTCCGAGGACCCGAGGTTGATGAAACACCTAAAGAATTACCCAATTGCTAAGATTTACTCGAGATAGCATCTGGCCATCGCTTCTCCCCTCAGGAGGGCAGGAAAGCCAAACAGAAAGACGAGTGCAGAAAAGCGGAACCTGTACACGCAGAAAGACATGGACAAGCACTCTTGAAAAAAAGCACTTCTACAGGGCCAACCAATATGACTTCCTTGAAGACGAGCAAGAAAACAAAAGAATTTAAAGAAGGTGGGCGGTCGATTAAATTTGAATCTTTTTCTCGGTTCTGAGATGCTCGAACATGGTGGTCCACTCTTCTTCTAAGGAAGGAAGCTCCTGTTACATGGTTGAAATTCAAAAGGCTCTTTATTTTCTTCTTGGCTGACTCCGGAGTTCGAACGAGATATACGAACCACTTGGAATTATCTTTAAATGACCAAGGGGGATTCTTTGGACGCTTATTTCGAGAGATTTTGAACTCTTTTCTACCAACCTCTTCATTTATGAAGTTCTCTTTTAAGGAACAGATTGAGCAGTTTTGCTGCGGACTTCCTACAAAGATCCGAGACTACTACTTGGAACAAAAGTCAAATTCTACTCAAAAATTGATGGGTCATGCGAAACGGGGTTTTGTGATACATTTGGGCAATTTGACTTACCCCACTGATGAGATCTTGACTCAAAGAACCAACATACCTCTCATAATGAAAGTAGAAAGAGAAAGAGTTCCCATGACAAAGAAAAGAACGATACACGTCCCCGATTGCCCGACTGACTCTTAGAAAAAGGGTTATCTATTTCAAAGAGGGGAAGTGTTTTGGTTGCGGGGAATTTGGACACATCTCCGTAAAGTGCCCTAAAAAGGCACAGCAAGAATAGACTGAAGACAGTCCAGAGAGTTCTAGCCCTAGAACTGTGAAGCAACAAGCAACAGAGTGGTGTGGCGCATCCATGAAGATTCTTCGCAATAAACAAGAGAACCTACCAATATGTGGTGCTTGCCAATGAGATAAAGGGAGGAGGGTGGTTGTACTCTCTCACCTTGAGGTTCTACATAGTCCAAACTTATGTACGCTAGACCCCTCCGTGACACTATGTTTTTGAGGCAAAAAAGCACCAAAAAATAGTAGGACCCATATTTTGAAAGTTGTTCCTTGTGGCTGAGTGTTTTGGTATCCTTTGCTGAGATGCGCTGAAGAAGAACTTGAGGACACCAACTTGAGTATGAAGTGAGCTGCAGATATGTTGGCAAGTGTTGAATCGGTGTTTGCCTGTTATGTCTTCAAAGCATCCTTACCTTGCAAATGCAATGCAATTGCTAAATCATATGTGTACACACAGCCAGTACTGAGGCAGTTAATCCCAAAAAAAGAGCATGGGACTAGACATGGATAATGTCCCCATATACAAATTTCATGATCTTATCCATATGTTCGTAACATCATCTGCTGAAAGGCTTAACTTTACAATCAAATTAACAAAACTGGTTGCTAGAATATGTACCTCTACATCTGCTTCTTTCTTGGTAGCAAAGGCTGTGTGCCCTTCTTGCCAAAGAAATTCTCGGCTCCTGAAGGTTCATGAAACGAGACTGCATTGATAATTGAACAATTTGCAAACCATACTTGTATAAGCAAAACAACTTCCAGAATACTATAGGGTCCCTTAATTTACATGAGCCTGCTTGTTTTAGCAGCTTTATGATATGGTTTGACAGGGGCAATCATGCAACCCAACTGCTGATAATTTGTATGTATGCATACCATTGGTGTCTTCTGTGAGTACATTAGTTGTATTGTATGTGTACATGATCTAACAAGATTGTTGGAATTGGGCGAACGAGGTTGGTTTCAAAGGGTCATATCAATTTCTCAAGCAAACTTAAATTACCTGATAAATGGAGTTGGATGCTTGAATTCCCATCGGACCACATTGCACCACTGATTTAGTCGCAAAGGAAGATCTCTGTGCCCTCTGATCCATTTTGCAAAGACAGGATACATCACAGTTTCACTGGTTGGACGGATAGCAATAGGAACCTCTAAATCCGTATTTCCAGATTTGGTTACCCATGCAACCTGGATTAGCAAACAAGCATAGTAATTACTATCACAAAGCAAGATACGCACTTTCATCACAGAAAAATCTTGAGAGCCTTTGCAGCCATTGACTATAGCTAACATCCCCTCATGGGTGCAACTGCAGCTCTTTTAATGGACTTAAATAGAGTGTACTCAACTAAACCTTCCTCCACCAACAAAACACCACAAACGCAGGCTAAAATGTTCCTAAAAGGTTCTGAACATAATCTTCGCAATTCCCGAGAACATTGTTCCGAACAATGTTGCCTAAACCCATGTAAACCCCTGCAAAAATTACTACAAGCACATGACACTCTATATCTCAAAGCCCAGATTCAACAACATTCCCCACCCCAACAGTCATTCACTAAGATCAAGTAGCTCAACCACATTCCTAAGAGAAATGATCTAGTGAAAACCCGCTCACTTACCATTTTGTCATTCGTCAAGCATGCAACTGAACTATCCAAGGTCAAAACTTACAATGCCAGAAATCCCTTTGATGCAATGATGTCCTTCAAGATGCACATTAATCTGACTCCCACTTGCTTTATGCTCCAAACAAAACCATAGAGCACAGAAGTTTACAGACCTCAGGAGCAAAGCCCTCAATATGATCCTTTTCTTTTGTCAAGGCTTGTTCAGACACAAAAAGAGGAAAATAAGAATTCTGAATCCCAATTTTCTTTATTTCTGCATCAAAAAAATCCTGGCAGGTCAACAAACAGCTATGTCAGCTTCATTTCCACACAAACTGTCCCATTCCACGATGTAATCAATGAGTAATTTGTCCCAGATAAACAATGAGCACACAAGCATGGAAAATAGAGGATTCTGATTGCAAATACCTTCAATATTTCCCATATTGCATATGACCATGGACGCAAGATATAGCATCCTGAAACATCGTAGTATTCGATCATTCCACTCTTCACAACCACCTGAACAGACGGAGATAAAGAAGCTATATCTATAAAGAGAAAACCATATGGTAATGACGAGATGGTCAAAGCTGAACAGAAGGAGATAAAGAAGCTATATCTATAAAGAGAAAACCATATGATAATGACGAGATGGTCAAAGCAGCTCAACCTTAGATCTGCCAACCCCAGGCAAGAGAGCTAGAGGGAAGAATATGAAGGGTAAGAATTTATGTTAGTGCCGAGATGACCGAAGCAGCACAAGTAGAGATCATGTGTTTGACACTAGAAAATGTTTATATCGTACAATATTTGCCAGTGACCTGCTGGCAGCCTCAAACACGATGAAAAAATGTAATTTGTTCCTCCTTCACAAGCAGAATCAAATTTCCTTTGTATCTTGAGCTTGTCACGTTAAAACATTGAATATGAAATAAGCTTTCAAATTACCCCTTCAAAGGCATAAGGATCTTAACAAAAAGGCACATATAACTCCATAAGGTTACTACAATATTAAACAATGAAAGATTTTTTTAGAGAAAGGGTTGAAGCCTAGAACATTAATTAACTGTAGATAAATGTAAAACCCAAAGAGTCCAGAGGACAAAGGTTTTTCAAAAACTTGTAAAAGAGGATTTGAAAAGGGAAAATTAGTGCAAGAATATGAACTTTGAAAAATCTCACATCAAGGACAAACAATGCAAAGACTTCATTCCCAAACTTCAAAATCATACAACACAAATGTAAGATAAATATAATAAAAAGTATAACCCCCTAATGGAGCAATACACAGCCAAACTATCACAATCTTGACAACATTCGACCTCACCTTTATTGCTTGTCTAGAGAGGAACTAAAAGATCATTGCATTTCCTATGCATAGCTTGAACCAAAATAGCAAAAGCAGCTTCACTAAAACAAAGCTCAGAAAGTCTAAAAAATAACACAACAATTAGCACCGAGATAAAATTTGAAGGGACACCATAAATTTTAAATTGACCTCCATCGTTAAGGCAATTACCATAAAATATCTATTTCCAAAAGCCATAAGAGTTTGAGATATCTCTAGGTCCATAAAAATCCCAATAGTCACTACTTCTACAACAGTTCATCTCACAAGATTCTCTAGGATAAATATGAGAACTTGAATTCAAGAGCATAAAACCTTCAAATAAAGGAATGCTCAACAACAGTCACTATGAAAAGCACTCTAAGGATCAAAATAAAAACGTAAAAACCAGTAGCCCAAGAGATGCATCAATATAGCTTCATAGACAGGCATACCACCAGCTACCAATTGCACCAACCCAAAACCATAGTCAACAGTCCAATCACTAACAATTGACAGGCATCATACCTCTGAATACCAGTCTCCAAAATTGTCATTCTTCTTTATGGTCATACCGAGCTTTGTCTCTTTCTTGACCTCTTTTCCTGCAGGTCTTGCACCTTTAGTAGAAGAAAAGAAAAAACAACAGAGAAGCGAAGAGAAGAGGATCTAACCGGTGGGTGCAACTTCCTTCTTCTCCTTTGGAACCTTCTTCGCGCTCTCCTTCTTTGGTTTAGGCTTGAGACCATTCTGCAGCTCGTCCCCTTTCATCTCGGTGCTCATCGTCACGCCTCTGAGTCAATCACCTAGGTTTTGAGGGCTTGACAAGAAGGCACAATGGCTTCAACAGGATTCAAAGTCCACTTTCACTGCGAAGTGCTGCACGACGTGGTGCGAAGCAATCGTGAGATCGATTCTTGGTCTCATGGACTAAATATAATGAATGCAGCGTGTGGGTAGCTGCGATCCCAATATGCATTGTGTAACCACTGTTTCATTGGAAATTATGGTGTGTGTTGTTGTTGTTGCTGCTTTGGTGGGGGGACGTGATTCAGCAAGGGAGAACAGCACAAGCACGCTAACTCAATGGTAAGGCGGTCAAATGGGTAGAGCGAGGTTGAGCTCAACCCCATTGACAACCTCAAAATTGCACAACCCACATCAGTCAATGGTCATGTGTCGTTGACCCCCCTTGAGACTCAGTGCTAAATAAAAGTCATGGAGTAGGCCATATAGAGGTTCAAATGCACACACTCCATCCGGCTTGAATTTTGACAATCACCCTACATGTTCTTATAATTTTACATTACTTAGACTTCCATCCAAACTTCCTATATTTGATCTTCAATTGGACACCTTGAACAACCATATTTTGAAAGCATCACGAACAAGGTATGTAGACCCAAAGTAGGTGGCCAAACTTCTCAAGAGTATAAAGCTCACAAACTTACGTGGCAAAGACAAGGACCACAACAATGATATGGTGGATACTTTTCTCAGTAAATGGAGAGATATCCACAATGTGTGTCATACTCCTAATGCAATTTAGGCATTTTAAACTAGTCTTCCCAAGACATGCATTGCTCTTGAATAAAGTCTTTGGAGAAGAGTTCCCTCCTACCAATGAGAAGGATGATCATTTGACCAATGCATTTCTCGTTATCAGGATATTATCTTAACACTAAACGGGTTAGATGATTTCCAACTGTGGGGCTTCTACCGCACGTATCGAAGCAAGGGACTTGCCTAACACTGTGTGCGAGCCATAGAAGGCTCCAAGCCCGCAACTAACCTAAACTAGTAAGCTCAAAGATGACGATGGTGTGTCACTCACCGCTCCTTGCTGTCGTGGAGGATTCCTCACCGCGAAGAAGAAGGAGCCGCCGCTGCGCCGTGCTCAACCGCCATTGTGCCGTCGCAATGCTCGATCACCGACACTCCCTCTCTCTCTCTCTCTCTCTCTCAAGCGCACACACACACACACACTATACACAAAGGAGACGGAGAAGGAGATAGATCGAGAGCACTCTTCTCGCATTGCACAAATGAGAGAATAAGGTATTTTAGGTTTAAATTGACTTTTATATGGGCTTGCCCGTTCACACTTGGGTGCCCACACTTAGCCAATCTTACCCAAACATTATAGGGTTCAGTTTTAAAGTGCGCCTCTCATCGGCGATCACTCTTAACCATCGCTACCTGACCGACAAACCCAACCAATAACATAATACACTACTAGCAGGTCCGACAAGCCCGGCCCATGGCTACATAAAAGGTGGTCGCTTGGTGGTAACATGCCCCCCTTCCTGATGTAGATTCCGCCCTTGGAAGCTAGTGAGAGAAAGCCCGTTTTGTCCATGTTGTAGAGCATCTGTATTTGAATGTGCAAGGCAAAGTCACTGTTTTATGCAAGTGGAATTATATGGCCATAAATCATGAGAGGAATATAAAGTACATGTGAAAATGAGTAAATGCAAGATTTATGAAATGCTAAACTGCCATTAAGGACAAATAAATTGCACATTGATGAAATTAATTAATCAAGAGTTTTAGGCTTATGGGTGAGTTTATCAATTAGTTAGCTATGACTAAGGTTAAAACAACTACTCTAGTACTAGTTAAGCTAAGAAGATTTTCTAAATGCAAGATTTCTTAATTGTGCTTTTCAGCTTTGATTAGCCAACTAGCTCTCACAACTCCAAACAAAAGCTTGAAATTTTAACTATAAGCTCGATGGAAGTCTTTTAAATGTCATTTGTTTTTCTTTTACTTTGGTTCACAATCATTTTACGTGTGTGCTTATTTTGTATGTCCGGAGCTTTTTGCTTCTCGAGGAAAAGCGTCCACGTTGGGAACCTCTAGGGCTCTAGTACCATACACAATAAATGTAAGTGAAGTACCAAATCAAGCCAGGATTTCTCTTCTAGCGTAAAATTTTCCATTTGTGGCACTTATATTTTTTGCTTCCATTTCCTTGGTATCCTCATTAATGTCTTTTGTTGTTTAAGTGAGCTAGCTTCTCTATGTCTAAAACATTTATAAGGTCTCAAACGCTCAGATAATTTTATCAACTAGGACTAGTGGTCAAGTAAATGAGTTAACTTAAAGTCACGGTCTCCTAATCTCAAGGCTTACCTATAAGATTAAACTCTAGTTCAATCCACTTAAGTAAAGACAAATTTATACATCTATAATGGCAAATAACATACATAACTATTGCACTCAAACAAACCATGAAAAACCACAATTAGCAATTATACATATCCACTGGCATGAATCATGGAAAGTAGTACACCTAGAGGCATGGAGTTGCTCATTTTGTCGAAGCAAATATTTTTAGCCATGTGGATGGAAATCCATATAAGTCCTACATAACAATATCAAACAACAAGGCACTATATCTTTAGGAGGCATGTCAGTGTGAAAAATTAAAACTCCCAAAAAACAAACTCAAAACACAATCCAGACCCCTAACCTACCTATCTGTCGTCCCTTTTAGAATCAAGGAAAGAGGATATTATATAAATCGGGTGGCAACCCTAAGGGTAGGCCTCTATCCTCATCATCTAGATAAATGAAATCATTTTTCGTGAGGCCATAGTCTTCTTCTATCTCTATTATTTCTTATTCATCATCCTCTTGCGCAAGCGTATTAATCAAGAACCTTGCCATGTGTGGATACTCATCTTGTGCAAAAGAATAAGCATGTGCCATTGGAGAAACATTCGCTACTAAGTAGGGATCACTAGTTATCCATATACGTATCAACCATTCTAACTCCTGAAAATTTCTCTCACGTGCAAGTCTCTCTACCAAATCCCATTCGCAAGAAAGTACAGGGTAGCAAATGTGAAACACTCGAGAAAAATAAAAAGGGTACCTCTCATAAAAAATAGAAGTGCATGCCTCTGGTGAACTAGCCATCTATGAGAATACATATAGATTTGGTTAGGTCTTTAAAACATAAGAGTTGTTTTCGTGTGCTGCTTGATGTGACATGGTGAATTTGGACTTATGTGTAGGAGCTGATAGGGTGCTCTCTTGTTGGTAGTCGCTATTGCTCTTTTACTATTTTTTTAAATTTTTTTTCTGGTTTGCTAGAACTAGTATAAGGCTATGTATGTACAGTCCCTCAAATTGCAAAGTTCAGATGTCAAGGAAGAAAATTTAAGAGGATGGGGATTCAAAACATTGACGTGAGAGGATTCCCCCCTTCCTTGGGTAGGTCATACTGTTTGAAATGTGTTCGTCACCCTTTGAAACCAATTGTTCCAGTTGGTAATAGGTGAGGATTTTTGCCATTAGTTTTCTATTACCTTAGGTGCCTCATCGAGTTGCAAGGGTGGTAAGATACTCTCCTAGGATCGAACTTGAAATGGTTCATCAAGTGATTCTTGAACACTAGGAGTTGTGGATTTTCTTATAGCTTCATGGAGGTCCACTATTGTAGGTGGAGGCTGTGGAAAAGCTTTTTTCTCTATGGATGCATTACATGAGGAGCTAGAAGCTTCATGGGACTCCCCCCTTTCTGAGCTAGGTGGAATAATTTGGTTTTGCCTTGGAACCCAAACTAGCTTTGGAATAGGTGTGTAGCATTCTGTGATCTGCTCCTTTCCACGGTCTGCCATTGGCTTTGGAGTTACACTAATTGACTCACATGGTTTTGTAGGTGATAGAGAAAGACACATTTTACGTTCACGTACCCAAATTTGATCATTTCCATCATAGTAGCCTTAGGCTTCTAATAGTCTTTTTGGAATCCATCGTGATTTGGTCTTGACTCTGCTAGAGCGGGCTCTTGGTTTTCCATGAGAAGTTTTTCTTGAAATGGATGGAAGGGTTGAGGTACCTGGAAGTAAGGCCTTGGGCACCCATTGATACGTACTCTTAGGCCCACTCTTAGGTCGTGAAGGTTGAGTACTTGCAATATTACTGCTTGCTACAACTACAAGTGTTAAAGTACTAGGTTCATGGGCAACCGACAAGGACAAGTTAACCACTTTGGTTTGTGAATCTTGGATATCTTGCAACTTTGCTAGAGTCTGCAATGTAAGTGACTTTGCTTCAATGATAGTGGTAAGAGCGGTGGTCGCATCGTGACACTACCAGTACCCCAATCAATAGTGCATTTGATTGCTATCATCCACATGCGTCCTAGGTTTATATTGCCCTCCATAGTTCCAACAGGCATGACCAAAAAGTCTTGAGCTACAACCCCATTGTCATAACTGACAAAAGTGTGCCGGATACCAAAAACCACAGTTTTTTTCTCGTTGACACCCTTGACTTGGATAATAATCTCAGATAGAGGTGGCTTCCCCAATTGACACCACACTCCATAGGATAGCAAATTATACTCAGCACCCGTGTCCAATAAGGCATTATATAGCACTTTCCCATAGGCGCTAGTTAGCTCAATAGGGTTTCGTAGAGGTGTGTCAGAGCCCAACCAATCCTCATTGATTTCAATGTGGAACGCATGTGTAACTCCAAGGTTAGCCTCTCGTTGGCATCTTATGCGTTGTTGTCGCTCTTTAGCCTCAGCTTGAGCTTGTATCTTCTTCAATTCTATTTGTGCCTTGGTTGCCTTTTTTTAATGAATGACACGTAGCTCTTCTTGGCTTAGAGGATCATAGTACCTTTTGAATTTACTCCCATTGAGGAATCCAATGGTTTCAACTCCATCTAGAGTCTCCACACGAATGGTTCCTTGTGGGGTGATTTCACATACTTTATATGGTCCTTCCCGCATATTTCAACTTTTTCTTTTCGTTACACACTCCATATATAATGACTTTATCACCAACATTGATATCTTTGTTCTTTAGATGACGATCAAACCATTTCTTCCTTCTATCTATTTCCACAAGTGCATTTTGCATAGCTAATTGCCTCTCTTCATCTAGCCTTTCAAGGATATATAATCGCTCAACTAAGGGGTTACCTCCCAACCTTCTTGATAAGAAGCTACTCGAAGACTAGGAACGACAAACTCCCATGGCATAACCGCTTCTTGGCCATACACCATCTTAAATGGTGTGCAGTTAATGGCAACTTTGTACGCAGTACGATAAGCCTGTAAATCCGAGCTTCCACCGTTTTGGTCAAGATAGAGATTAAGGTCTTGTTGGTTCTCTCAGCTTGGCCATTTGCTTGTGGATAATAAGGTGTGGACTTATAGTGAGCTATCATGAAGTTGGTAGTGAGTTCTTTTATCACTCTATTTATAAAATGAGTACCATTGTCACTCACAATCTCAAACGGAGAACCAAATCTTGTAATAATGTTCTCAAAGAGAAACTTGACAGTTGACCTCACATCAGCCTTATGTGTCGTCCACATAGTCAGTGGCAATGATAATATATTGAAATTGAGTGCTACAAGTTGCCGGACTAATTGGGCCTACAAAGTCCAAACCCCATTTTTCAAATGGTTGAGTCACTTTAACAGGATGTAGGGGCATCTTATCCTTTCGTTGTGTGATCTTGTAACGTTGGCATTCATCACATCTTTTGCAAAAAGTGATGCATCCTTGAATAAGGTAGGCCTTACTACTATGGTTGTGGTCCCAAGGTGAGGTCTTCCCATAGTTTCCCAGCAATTTTTAGTCACAATGCTAACTCCAACGCCACCATCAAGGATTCCCTTCCCAGTTAATCCCTTGGCAGTGATTGGTATGGTGGCATTAGATTCATCTCCCTCAAAGTATTGTCCCAACTTGTTAAGAAGTATTTCTACAATAGGGTTCTCATCTAGGTTGGGTTGTGGATCTAAGTGTTCCTCCTCTATTGGCATCTCCCTAACTCTATCTATATGTGCAAATTGTGGTAGCCCGACCTTCAGTTCTCCATTGAGGAAAGCTCGAAGAGCTAAGAATAGCTCAGGATCTCCATATAGCTTGGACATGATGGTGGTTCTAACCTCTGAAGCCATGAAATCTATCAATTTGGCAATATTTAATGGCACCTTTTGGGCTTCAGTCCCTTGACGTGGGGAAGATGGGATCTCCATTTCTTTGATAGGGTCAAGTAGTCCCTCTGTAAACATTCTTTCCAACAAGAAGTGAGTACGCCCACTTTCCCATGACTTTAAGTCACTTTCTTCTTGGACGACACTAGGTATGGCTAGGGGTCTATGGACTTTCTGAGGTTGTTGTTGTGTAGAGAACACTGTGTCTATAATCTGGATCTGCTTAGGTGTTGGCTCTAGATCCCTTTGGGTATCTTCTACCAAACTCCTTAATTGCTTGACCCACTTGATCTCCTCTATAGGGTTTGGATAAGTTCTGTAACATTTAATGGCCTAATAACTTATGTGTAGCGGAATTTAGCATGAACATAGTGGGCATTTCATTAGAATAGATTCCTAATGAGAATTACAAGAGTGCTTGGGTGGAGAGAGCAACAAAAAGCATAACACCTAGTTAGATAGCATCGACAATACTTTCAAAAGAGAGAGAAGTTAAGCTAATGACAACAGTTGAGGACCGGATTTGCATGGAGCCGGTCCCCCCTCCAAAAGGCTTTGTATTATGGTTTCTCCCATCAAGAGAGACATTGTACAATACAATTCCTTGTGTTCCTTCAAGACTAGCTAGTGCAATGAAGATGAAAGCTTCATGCACTAAGCAAAACACTTAGCAAACACAACTTGAATTATCCCCATTCTCAGACCCAAGACCTCACACACCTTCGAAGATGGTGAGAGCTGGCAGGGTATGAGAGTAGGTTGAGAGGAAGAAGGAGTATCTTACGAGAAAGATGTACATCTCCTCACATAATCACTCATATTAGCATAGCTTAGCTTAGTAATTAGCTTGGTAGAGGAGATGAGCATGCATTGAAGCTTGGATCTTGATTGGATTTGCATCCACATGCCAAGAGAGTGTTGATGTAAGCTTCTATCTCACAAGCTTGGAGTAGGTGATGAGCTCTCCATTAAAGCTTGGGAAGAGATAGTCTTCTTTGCTTCACACATAGATTGTGTGTGAGTGTGTGTGTGATAATGCCTTGCAAAAATCAGCCCCCTCTCTCTCTTGGGCGAGCACTCTTGCTAAATGCTCTTGCTCTCATCCCATTGGACCTCCCCAGGGCTAGCCTATCACCATTAAGCAGCATAAGTGATAGCCTTTTGACATGTGTCCCCCTTTCCCCTTTTGTGAGAGCTTTAGGTAATTAAATAATTAAACTAAACTCTCATTGGACCCCTTTGCCTCCTGGCCAATAGGAATCAGGCAGCCATTGGGCTCCTGAATGCTCATTGGACCCCTTGGGAGATTGCCCAATAGTCTTCTAGGAGACTTAATTCTCATTGGTTCTTTTATTAAGTGTTTTTTAAATTAATTAAAGTAGATTTACTCTAGTTTAAATTTCATTGGTCCACCTCCAAGGCCATCCAATAGGAATTGGGCACACCTTGTGGGCATCTGGGCTAGGGAGCTGACATGTGTCCCTAATTCCCTTTGTGTAAAGGGAGCCTCTCTGTGTGTGCGTGTGACTTTCTCTCTCATCCCCTAGAAGAAGGGCTCGCCCCCTCCCATGTAGGATTGCAAAGACTTTTTTGGTACATACAAAGCATCCAATTTCCCCTAGGTTTGACCTTTGGACACAACCTTTGAATTTTGGAACCTTAGCATTTTGGAAGTCTTAATGGGCTGAACCTTAGGGTCTTTTTAGCCCATTGTTGCACATGGCTCTTTTGCAGATGGCCCCCCCTTTGGATCCCTATTTTCCCTCCTTTGGATCCCTACTGTGGCCGGTCTGCTAGCTTAACCAATATTCTAGCTTTTTCTCCCCTGGCACTTTCCCACATTAAATGATCAGTTTAATATGAGAAAATCATTTAGGAGAATTAGATATTGATTATTATGACATTACCTCTCTCTTGAAATCATAGTCGTCCTCGACTATGGTGTAGAGAAGATAAAGCATGTTCATGAGTCCTTTTCTTAGCGGGTAGAGAATCCCTATGTTACCCTACGACATCATTCCACAATGGATGACTAGTCCATTTGGCGCTTGAGAGCCTGAGGCTGCCACAAGCATGTTTGCACATTAGTCCTATCAGTCTTCCATAGTAGAGTGACAATCTCTACTTGGTGTTTGGGAGACGGCGTCTCCGCAAACTTGATCTAAGCATGCATACTACTTCATTTTTGTGCACAAATAAAGAAAAAGAGAGTCTTATAAGACAAAAAACTTTGTTCATTTTTAACATTTTGTACATTTGCTTACTCTTGGGAAGCATTGCAAGCATTGACAAGGTTTAGGTTATCGTTTAATTGTATGCCTTGCATCCATCTAGCATCTTCAAAAGGATAATTCTTAAACTTAATAAGATATCGTCGGATAGTCTTACCGCCTCTTAATACCTTGTCTTCATGTCGGAGAATGGACTCGGGCTGCAGCACCTCCTCTTGGTCCTCGATCTCCGGTGGGTCTTCAATAGTTGGTTCTTGAGGTGGCTCTCCTTTGTAAGGCTTTAATAGGCTCACATGGAATGGTTAGGTTAGCTATTTCACTTTGGCCATCCGTTTGAGGACCTCCCTTCTTGAGGAAGAAAAGAGAAACCTTGAGCTCTGATACCAATGTAACATTTAACGGCCTAATAACTTATGTGTAGCGGAATTTAGCATGAACATAGTGGGCATTTCATTAGAATAGATTCCTAATGAGAATTACAAGAGTGCTTGGGTGGAGAGAGCAACAAAAAGCATAACACCTAGTTAGATAGCATCGACAATACTTTCAAAAGAGAGAGAAATTAAGCTAATGACAACAGTTGAGGACCGGATTTGCATGGAGCCGGTCCCCCCTCCAAAAGGCTTTGTATTATGGTTTCTCCCATCAAGAGAGACATTGTACAAGACAATTCTTTGTGTTCCTTCAAGACTAGCTAGTGCAATGAAGATGAAAGCTTCATGCACTAAGCAAAACACTTAGCAAACACAACTTGAATTATCCCCGTTCTCAGACCCAAGACCTCACACACCTCGAAGATGGTGAGAGCTAGCAGGGTATGAGAGTAGATTGAGAGGAAGAAGGAGTATCTTACGAGAAAGATGTACATCTCCTCACATAATCACTCATATTAGCATAGCTTAGCTTAGTAATTAGCTTGGTAGAGGAGATGAGCATGCATTGAAGCTTGGCTCTTGGTTGGATTTGCATCCACATGCCAAGAGAGTGTTGATGTAGGCTTCTATCTCACAAGCTTGGAGTAGGTGATGAGCTCTCCATTAAAGCTTGGGAAGAGATAGTCTTCTTTGCTTCACACATAGACTGTGTGTGAGTGTGTGTGTGATATATAAATTTGTTTTTGGAGCATCGATTGTGTGAGTACATTTACTAGTACCACAAGTGTACTTTGTGATGGCTCCTTCGTAACCTCAATCAAGTTTAATTGTGTGATCTTCGGCGCATCTGGATTATTCGAACATTGGACAATCAAATGATCTATGCCACATCGATTACACATGAGTATTGGCATTGTAGACGTGCTCGCTTGATTGGTTTGCATTAGTGTGGCGTTCTTTTATAGCCTAATAGGACACTCGGCCACACGATGTGGACCTCCACACTCATAGAATTGAAGATGTGGTTTCTTAGCAGTGTAATTAATATTTTGGCCTCTTGCAGCAAGAGCAGCTACTTGATAGACAGGTTTGACTTGTCCCCAATAGTCCTCCATGTAGTATTGTGGACTTTCTTCAAGCGCATCAATCCCATAGGCAATATTACGGTCTATATCTTCCTCACAGCCTACCAAACAACCAATAGATGACTCACAACCCACTTGATTCACAGAAGTGATTCTCAGATGTGGTGGTTGCAATCCTAGCATTGGAGGTGGTAAGGGTGTTGTTTGAACAACATTTTGCGCCCTAGGGACCATGTGCTGTGACATTTGTTTAAGAGGTGGGACCGGCGTCTATGCAGGCACTCGAGGTGTGTGTCCATGCTAAGGTTAGTCTATTGGCCATCACACGCTTAAATACTATGCAATCCTTAGCTTGATGACCATACCTCCCACATGCATTGCAATTCCCTATTGAATTTCACTCTAAAAGTAGGGCATTCACTGGTACTATGCAAACCATAGCATATCGAGCACCATTGTTGCTCCCTTCTTGGATACATATTATTGTTTTGTGGAGCATGATTGTCTCTGAGACTCTCTTGAATGGCCTTGGTGAGATCTGCTAAAGTCATCTCAGATATCTTTGGCTCCTTAGCAATAGGCTTTAGGGTCATTGGCTGATGCCCCGATGCTTGCGAGCTAATAGATTTAGGCTCAACAGACACTCTTTCTCCTTGAATCATGAAATTATCCTCCAATTGGATCGCATTGGTGGTGATCGCTTTCCAAGTAGTGATACCTCTAATGACAAGGCCATTATAGATATCCTCATGTTGTAATCCCCTAATGAATCCTATCAAGCAATTGATTATTATTGAAGCACTCATTTGGATTACAACGGGAATTCAAATGCTTCAAGCGACTAATAAAGTCTCTCACCGACCCTCCTTCCTCTCGTTGGGCTTTCTGGAGTTGAAAGGTTACACCCCAAAGCACTCCTAGAGAATCGCATATTTGTTCAAACGCTTTGATATGCTTTCTCACATCCCCGTCTCCACTAAAATTTTGTGTGAGCTTGGCTATTTGTACTGCCTTACTTCTAGGTTCTCTATCAGGTGTGTTACACATATTCTCAGCAATAGATCGACCGATAGCTTGAGCAAATGTTGTCAAGTCACCTAAGTGAAACAGGCACCATGGGTGAAGGCGCTCCAGAGACTACATGGAGTAGGTATTGGCATTGGGCTTGGCGCATAGAAAGCCCTTAGGTTCCACGTTTGGTATGGTGTTGTGCCATGGGGCGGCCCAAAGTTCACATGTGTGGCCCTAGGCATAGCAGACGTCGGATGTGACATGCTAATGCTAGCCAGTATGGTCCCATGGAAATAAGAGCTTGGGTGTTGTGGTTGTGGAGCATAGGTTGCTCAAACAATGGGAGGGGTAGGAACTACATGAGTACGAGGGCCCATAGGTGCATACGATTGATATACACTTGTAGGGGTTGTTGTTGGCATTGGGCTACCATGTAGTGGTGCTTTACTAACAAATGAGGTCCATGGCGTGTTTCTTGGCATGCCCATCATTGGGGTAGGCATGGTAGTTGTGGTGTCATCAAGGGAAAGATGAGCTAGACTTGGAAAAGTAAAGCTATCACTTGTGGGCTCACATTGCACTGAGACCCCTGGCGAAACAGGACTTACCGAGGGAGTCTCCATTTGCGATAAGGTTGGTTGTTTAGCTTTCCCTGTATCCAAGAATCTCATGAGACCCGTTGAAGGCATGTGGATCCCCTTGTTCTGTCTCTCTAGCTCAATAACCCTATGGATGACCTCACAAACTCTTTGTTGTTGATCCTTTACACTAGTAGCACTCGTTGTGGATTGTAGGAAACCTAACCAACCCACGTGATAGGTGTGACCTGTGTATAGGTCGGTTAGAGTTTTCGTGTGTAGTTCGTACTCCCAGTTCTAATTTAGGAACGCTTCATCTAAGATTGAGGTACTAGGGGTGTCCTTTGAACTAGATGCAACATGGCTCTCTATGGGTTGACCCTTAATGGTCGCTAATTCAGGAGCACTCGATTGCTCTCCTAGCAAGGATATTGACATAGGGGCTTTCGCTTTTAACTCTCTTCGTTGATTCATCTTGCGTAAGCTCTCATTTCCTTTATCCTAGCCGCAATGATATATCACTCAACCTCTTGCACTTTGACAAGGCTTCTACCATCAGATAATATAACCTCGAAGGAGAATAGCTCTGAAGAGTCAGGGGGTGCAGTGAACTCATTTACATCGTTAGCTCCATGTTCGGAGTGAGTGGCTCTACTAAAGGTTTCCTTCAAGCGGCTAAGCACGCTCGGCCGACGGACCGTGGGCCCATGGTATGCATGTCTTGGTTTGAGCTATCAGGATTAGGCATTGGGTAACCCTCCATGACGTTGTAGTCAGAGGAAGAGTCATTGGACGCAATATGCGGGTCCTGAGTGGTACTACCTTGGGTTCCCGTTGAGAGCCTAGAGCCTAAGGTAGAGGAATAATGAGTGCCCGCGTAAACGGAGACACTCTTGATGTGCTCATCCTCTAGCACACAACCAGAGCGTAGGTGCATGTGACCTCGACACTCTAGAGGTGTTGGTGAGTGCCCGTGAAGGCCGCTCACCTAGTTTTTTAGGTGTTTACAACCCAATTTTTTGTATTTTAGTCCCTTTTTTATATGAGCCACCACAGAATATGGTGTGCGATAGCTCAAAATGAGCATCTTGGCTAGAGGGACGTGTCATGCTTTACAGCCACCGATTCGGTTACGTACAGCCTTCGGAATTCTAAAACTAGTCTTTTTCTAGGTGGGGAGAGGACTAGAATTAGTAAGTCCAAAGGGTGAGTGTGAAGGAGATGGTGGAGAACTTGTTCCACATGCCCTCATTTCCTCTTGTGGGGGTAGGGTATATATATAAGAGTGAGTCTAGTGTATATCATAAGACTAAGGACTAAGGTCTGGGCTTGGGCTTGGGGAAATGATCCCGATCCTAAATTTTAGTAGATCACACTCACACTTTAGTTTTTGGTTTTTTTTTTTTTTTGGGGCTTGTTGGAATGATTAGACCACACTGACCACACTTGCGCTTTAATTTTCGGCTTCTTTTCCGTTTTTTTAAAAATAAAAGGCGATCGTTGCATGCGGTTTCGGTGGCCTTTTTGAGCCACACACACATACACACACACACACACACTAAACCTTTATCTACTCTCCTAACTGACCTAACCTTATCTCCTCTATAGCTAACTACTCTGCTAACTAAGCTTAACTACTCTGCTAACTACTAACTGATAGTGAACAGTGAAGCTACCTCGTCTGCTAATTGCTTACTCATTCACTAGCTAACACACTAACTACTAACTGTGCAAATTAAAAAAAATTGCGTAAAAGCAGACATTGGCAGAAAACAAGCTATTCACTAACTATGTAAAGACTGTGTGCAAGCAAACATTGACAGAAAACACTCATTCACTACTAACACACTAACTACTAACTGTGCAAAAGATTATGTGCAAGTAGACATTGGCAGAAAACAGAGATTATGCAGGAAATAAAAACTTGCAAAGAATAACTTCTTCTTCTTCCTCTTCCTTCCTAACACAAACACTCACAAAGTGCCTCTTGAGCTTAGTGCAGGGCGACTCTCGGGTAGCGGCGCCAAAAATGTGGGGCTTTTGTCGCACGTATCAAAGCAAGGGACTTGCCTAACACTGTGTGCGAGCCACAGATGGCTCCAAGCACGCAACTAGCCTAAACTATTAAGCTCAAATATGACAATGGTGTGTCACTCACCGCTCTACGCTTGCTGTCGTGGAGGATTCTCGCCACGAAGAAGAAGGAGCAGTCTCGCTGGGCCGCGCTCAACCGCCTCACCACCATCGTGCCGTTGCAATGCTCGATCACACACACTCCCTCTCTCTCTCTCTCAAGCGCGCGCACACACACACACACACACACACTAGTACACAAAGGAGATGGAGCAAGAGCACTTTTCTTGCATTGCACAATGAGAGAATAAGGTATTTTAGGTTTAGATTGACTTATATATGGGCTTGCCCGTTCACATTTGGGTGCCCACACTTAGCCAATCTTACCCAAACATTATAGGGCCCAGTTTAGAGTGCACCTCTCATCGATGATCACTCTTAACCATTCCTACCTGACCGACAAGCCCGACAATAACATAATACATTACTAGCGGGTTCGACAAGCCCGGCCCATGGCTACATAAAAGGTGGTCGCTTGGTGGTAACACCAACGAGTTCATGGTTTTAATGGAGGTCTTGAATAAAGAGATGAAGAACCAGGTAAAGACACAAAATCCCAAGAGTCTGGAGAATGCCATAGTTCAAGCAGAACATCATGATGATCCTAATATTGATCCATTGTACATAACACATCACTCATGCTTAATAATAGCAATAGTACATGTGCTTCACCTCAGCCTAGTAAGAAGAGAATATCTCAACTTGTAGCTACCACTAATTAGTCGAAAAGACCAACAAGACTCTGAGTGAACCAAGAAAGAAAACCTATGTTTCGATTGTTTATTGAGTAGTCATGCTAAGAAAGATAGTCCCAAGAAGAGGAAAGAAGAAGGTGCAAGAAAGGAAAAGGCAACACACACAATGCAACTACTTTCTTTGACCTCTTGTATGCCAATGTGGAATCCACACATGCGAAAGAAAATCATGACGTTGTTTAGTTGCCTCTATGTGGTAGCAGGATTTTAGAGCACATGACCTCGCGAGAATGCATGGAATTATCAAGGAGCACAAAGGTGTGTATCTTAGTAGATGATGATGCTCCTAACAACTTCCTTAACTATAGGTTAGTTAAGAAGTTGAATGTGCCATAGATTCCCTGTTCATGGGCTACAAGGTAGCACAGATTAATGGGAATGACACAAAGATGGGATACTCAAGTTAAAAGATTCCCCCTTGAGGTTCAAGAGCATAGCATGAATTTAGATTTCCAAGATATGGACATGGATAGAGAACATGTGGTTCTCAGGCAAGAGTGGTTGCATGAATTTGGATTTCCAAGTTACGAACATGAATAGAGCAAATGTGGTTCTCAAGTAGAGTGGTTCCATGGGTTGGATCCTACATATCACTATAGTTATGAGCAAAATGGTCTTGCTCAGATGGACTATATACCAAAAATTTTAGGTTTTTTGCTTCTCACAATGTATGAGTATGATGCACTTTTCAAAGTACAAGGTGCTACAAACGAACAACACAGAAAGCCCTGCAAAATACCAAAATAACACACTGCAAGCCATAAACGAACAAATCTTCATTCTTGACAACTCACACAAATCTATAGTCAAGCTAAACACGAGCAGAGAGAGAGAGAGAGAGAGAGAGAGAGAGAGAGAGAGAGAGAGAGAGAGAGAGAGAGAGAGAGGGCGCACCTCCTAGAGTAGAGTGCTACGCAGGAACGACGAGAGAGAATAGAGAGAGCGTGCGGGTGCACCTCTTAGAGCGGAGTGCTACGCCGGCACAACGAGAGAGAAGAGAGGAGAGGAGAGAAGAAGAAAGACACAAGCACTGGGTGCAATCTCCCCCTGTGCAAGAGTGACCATTTTCCTCTTACACGTATTTGTTTATAGATTTCTTGAATGGTCAAAGTGAGTACAAACTGGCTGCTCAGACATAAATGGCCAAAGCTCATAAAGAGCACTTGAATAATCAAATATACGTAAAATATAATATCCTTTGGCATAACCCTTAGCCTTTTCCACCTGTCAACTGCATAAAATATCAATTCCATTACATACCTCGCCGTTAGAAAGCAATTGTCCTCAGTTGCAAAATATGAATCTACAAACAATACTTGTCAAAAACAGTGATTAGTATTCTATGTCAAAATATCATATAGTGAAAGAAAAATTTATTAAACTAAACAACATTGCTTATGCCAGCCCCGTCATCCACATACTACCGATTCTAGTGTCCCATACCACTAGAATAAGTAGTATATGTCATACCCTAACAAATCAGGATATCATTGGTCACACTCATCGTTCAATAAGTCAATTCTCAACAATGTCAATTGCAATTCCATACATACTATCGTGACAAAAAAGCACCATATACTCATTCCAAATCCAAGTCCAAATATCTAGCAACATTTACCCATTTCAAATCCAAATCAAAATATCCTTCATTTTGTATACCCAGGTAACACAAAATCATACTAAGGACAGTGGTGACCAACCACTGCAGTATGATTTTGTGATCAGTGTTGCCTAAATTGGCGAATCTATATTAATAAGACGTGCTGCCTAAATCGAAAAATTTGCACTAATGCTGCCTAAATTGGAGAATGATATTGTTTAAAAATCGTGAATATGTAGTTTGTTGGTGTGCTGCCTAAATCGACGAATCTACAGTGACAAGTGGTGTTGCCTAAATCAGCGAGTCTACACCAAAATAAGCATTGACACACTGCCTAAATCGACGAATTTGTGTGCATGTGACCAATGGACTAGACAAGACATAAAAGAGAAAAATATGTACTATCTGTTCGACACCACTTTGGAGTATAGCAAAGTACTTACAAACTGTTGTTCATGAATCCAAAATACCGGAGTTGATGTGAGGAGCTACAGAGCTTAATTACAAATCATTTCCACAAAAAATTCATTTAATGTAAGTAGGAGCCAACATATGAGAAGTGCTTGATTTCATAGCGTATAAGATAATAGAGGCAAAAAAATATGAAAAAGAGTAGTGATGTATTTGATCTACTTACCTGGAGGATATACCCTATGTGAAAATACATGTACTGGTGGATGCGTATAGAGAAAGTTGCGTTCTCTTTGAATGGTGTTAGTAGACACATCTGGGAGTTTGCACAATCTTGTACGAGAGAGTGAGTATATTCGCGACTATGTAGTAAGGTATAGATTAGTTTAGATATTTGATTGATAAGAAGAAGGAAGATATCATAGAATCTGGTAGAACATGGCTAGTATATGATCACTCAAGCTTTTAAAAAGAGTTTGCAAAATGAAATAAGGAGATGTCACATTATGGTCTGCATTGATTTTTGGGAATCTTAGACCATAAACAAGTTAGAAATTGGCAAATAAAATTTAAAAAATGAAGAGCATTATCAAAATCATTTGGTGAAGTGCAATCAAGATGGAGATTGGAATTGCCTTAAACTTATGGTTAACCTAATAAAGGTGATGGTGTTGACTAGTGCTACTTTAATTAACAACTAATAACAATGAGCGGTTTGAAGAGGACAAAATCAAGAAAAACTTCACAATTTTAAGCCCTACAGATGAGGCCATGACTTTTTATAACGTCAATTGATGAAATAAGTCACAGAAAGATCATGTAGTGTCATTAGCATACAAGTTGCAAAAAGTGGTCATAGCCCAAGTTTACAATAGGGGTGTTGTAGAGCAGGAATACTTGGGTATTTGGTCAGATAAAATTTTAAAACTTAGCATAATTTAAAGAAATTACCAACTTTTACTCATATGAATGATGAGGTTGCTAAATTGAGGAACAGATTCTCACATCAATCATGTTTTGATAGAGGTAGTTACACTATTCAAGTCCGTAAGATTGAAGGACTCGTTGACAAAGTATGGAGCTTTTTCCAAATGATCGTTATGCATATCTAAAAGTGTATTTAAACGTGACTAAACTTTCTTTAACTACCACCATACCTATGAGCTACTTGGAAGCAAGAACATGAGGAATTTTTGTGATTGAAGCCAAATGGAGCCCGCCTTTTTTAGACAAACTGCCATGGATATCAAGAGCGCCTGAGAAGAAATGGTTCCTCACAAAAGTACAACAGAGAAATAATTAGAAGAATACACTAGATATTGTCGCTTACGACTGACTCTGATGAAGAAGTGTTGCGGTGAGCAATAGTTACACAAGATTGCGGCAGCATAGACTTCACCGCAACCCACTGATAACCGCATGGTGATTGGGAGGGTGTTCTATTGTGAAGTTGCGGGGGGGGGGGGGGGGGGGGGGGGGGGGGGGGGGGGGGGGGAGAGAGATGTTGGAATTAGGGTTGCAGAGAAACACACACAGCTTGGAGAAGACGAAGGAAGCTCAAGGCACACAATAGAGAGTGTGTTACTTAGTGTGCAATGGAAAGATAGATAGCCCTAGAGTGATGGGCATATATACAATGCTCGGGGGAAAAACCTCCTAAAGAGGGAAAAAATGCCCCAGCGGTCCTAGTGTGTTCACACACATCACTTCTACATGTATATGGTAACAAATCCCCCCTAGAGTGATGCGGTGAATGAGAGCTGGCACATGAGTAAAGGGAAGTGCCATGCCCTGAGGACAGGATCAGTCCACAAAGGGGAGTAAGCCAAAAGCTTTGCGGAAAGCTTCAAGCTTCTCACGAGACAATGCCTTTGTGAAAAGATCTGCAAGGTTGTCCTGTGTTGGTACATAAGCCAAGCTGATCTCTCCTGCTGAGAGCCTCTCCCTGACATAGTGGTAATGCACCTCAATGTGCTTTGTGCGAGCATGAAAAACTGGCTTCCTCTCAACTGCCAATGCGCTCTGAATGTCAATGTAGATAGTGTTGGCAGTGTCCTATCCAACACCCAAATCAGCCATAAGGCGTCTGAGCCATACACACTCAATCGTAGCTGTGAAGACTGCCTTGTACTCAGCCTCACAACTCGAAGTGGCCACAGTAGGTTGCTTCCTGCTCAACCATGATATACATGAACTGCCAAGCATGAAACAAAAACCACTTATGGACACTCGCGTGTCAATACAACCAGCCCAATCTGAGTCCGAAAAAGCATGTAAGTCTGGCAGCAATGATCCCCCCTTGGGATAAAACAAGCCAAGATGTAAAGTGCCACTAAGGTAGCGGAAAATCCTCTTGACAGCCTGGACCCTGGGCTATGCATAAATCTGCTGACCTGTGAGATTGCAAACTGAATATCCGGCCTCGTGTTGCATACATAAATGAGGCAGCCAACAGCAGTTTGGTAAAGAGTGACATCAGCAGGATCACCAGCATCATGTAGACTCAACTTCAAACCTATTTCCATGGGAGTGGCAATAGGTTTGCAATCCTCAAGTCCAAACTTACATAGCAATGTCTCTATGTAACTTTTCTGACACAAGGCAATACCACCATCACACTGCTTAAATTGTATACCCAAATAATGATGCAGCAGCCCCAAATCTTTCATCTTGAAGCCTTAAATTCAGCAATATGTCTCTCATTTGGTCCAGTGATCAGCAAATCATCAACATAAAGAACCACAATGAGAAGTACATCACCCTCACGCTTTACATACAATGTGCTTTCTGTTGGACTGTTACGAAAGCCTTGTTTGACCAAATGAGTGTCAGCTTTCTCATACCAAGCACGAGGAGATTGCATCAACCCATACAAAGCCTTGTTACATTTGCACACTTTGTCCTCTTGTCCTTTTATGACAAAACCGCGAGGCTGCGTTACATGAACTTCCTCAAATATGTCACCATTCAAGAAAGCAGTAACAATGTCTGATTGATGTACATCCCAACCAAAATGAGCTGCCAATGCACATAGAAAACGCACAGTAGTCATACAACAAGTGGGAGCAAAAGTCTCTTCATAATCTATGCCTTTTTGCTGTGCATAACCCTTTGCAACAAGTCGAGCCTTATGGCGATCGATCTCACCATCCGGCTTGCGTTTCAACTTGTAAACCCACTTCATACCAATGGCCTTTTGCCAGGAGGCAAATCACATAAAGTCCATGTGTCATTTTCTATAAGTGCATCATATTCTGATTGCATGGCAGCCATCCAATTTTCTGAATTCTGTGCTTCATCAAAAGACAGAGGCTCCTCAACATCATGTAAGCTAGACACAGCCAAAGCATAACAATCTGATGCATAAGATGCATGGCGAGAGCCTGAACGAGTACGACTAGACAAAGGTGCATCCAATTTACTGTCACGCAAAGTCTGCACCAGCCATTTTGGCATACCTCTAGCCTGCTCATTTTCAGCCCTTTCCTCATCAAGTACATCATGTACATCTGCATCAGTAATATGCTGATCTAAAACATTTTCAGAAACCCCCATAGGCTGTACATTTGCCTCATTGGAACTTACATTCGTATTTCCACCATTGAAAAGAGGCAACAAAGTGTCATAAATGTCATGTGAGCAAGGGCTGAACAGAATCTTCCACAAACACTACATCCCGAGAAACCAGAATACGTTTTGTTTGCGGATGATACAACCTGTAACCTTTGCTTTCAGCACTATAACCAACAAAAATACATTTGACAGCCTTATCATCCAATTTTCTGCGTTGCAGTTGTGGCACCAAAGCATATGCCAAACAGCCAAAAACACGCATGTGCTCAATAGAAGGCTTTCTATCATGCCATGCTTTATATGGAGTAATAGACTGCAAAGCTTTCGTAGGACACCTGTTAAGTACATAAGTGGCACACATGATGGCCTCAATCCAAAAAGAATGCGGCAAAGCTTGACTTTTGACCATACATCGTGCCATTTCCGTAAGTGACATGTTTTTCCTCTCAGCAACACCATTTTACTGAGGTGTATAAGGCACTGTACATTGGTGTTTTACCCACGACTAGCCAGAAATGCATTAAATTCATGAGACATATACTCCCCCCCTCGATCGGAACGGAGGGTGCCCATAGTACATTTCGAGACATTTTTAGCCATAGCCATAAATTGTTTGAAGCACATAAAAACTTCGGACTTCGCTTTAAGCGGAAATACCCATGCATGCCTGGAGTAATCATCAATGAAAGTCATGAAGTACAGATAATTGCCCAAGGACGGAGTTTGCATGGGCCCACAAACATCACTATGCACAAGCTGCAACCTGCATGTGGCCCGAACTGAACCATCCTTTGGAAACTTAGAACACTGCATCTTACCCAAAATACAGCCTTCACAAACATGTTTTACAGGTGCTTCAAGAGGCGGCAAAGAAGCAACCATATCAGAGTTCTGCAAACGCAGCAAACTGGCAAAATTCAGATGACCAAAACGTGCATGCCAAAGTTTTGCATATGAAATAGCCCTTGAATCTGCAACAACATTTGCAAAATGTTGTCCACACTTGTCATACAAAGTGAGCTTATACAGCCCACGACACGAAAGGCCAGATGCAACAATTTCATCACCAAAACTGAGATCATGAACTGTACATCTGTCATCCACAAATTTGACTACAAGTCCAAGTCTAGCAAGTGCGGATACAGACAAGAGATTCTTCTTGATCCCAGGTACATAAAGTGCATCAACAAGTGTGAAGGAATTGCCATTAGCAGCAGTGAGCACAATCTTTCCAACTCCCTGAACTGGATAAGAGGTGTTGTTGGCACAAGTGACTGAATTCCCATAAGGGACAGACTCGAGAGAGGTAAACAATTCACGATGTGAGGTAATGTGCTTTGTAGCACCACTGTGGAAATACCACACATGTGAATCTGCAGCAACTGACAAGCATGCATCATGGATAACAGGATTGTAAGTGCACTCTGCGCTAAAAGCCCATTCTGCATCAACATCAGCAACATAGTCTCCTTTCACAGAAGACTCAACAATGGCTGCATTTGTAGTGGAACCAACATTTGCATTGGAACCACCCTCTTTCTTCTTAGCCTCTTTGGCCTTCAACTTAGGACACGCCTTGATCAAGTGATCATTGGCTTTACAATAATGGCAACGCATCTTCTTTTTGCCCTTATCACCAGAATTGACAGACGAAGTGCTGCCAGCAGAAGCATTAGGAACAAAATTTTTGCCACTCGCAGTAGAACCATAAGAAGTGGCTGCATTGCTGTTCAATAAAAGCAATAAAAGCCTGTTCAACTGCACGCTGCCTAGTCCTGTTTTTTCTAGAAAGTGACTCTTGCAACAGCTATGTGCATAATGCATCAAACTTGAGAACTTCAGGATTTCCTTGCGTCATCAGTCTCCAAATACTAGCAAAAGTTTGATAGGAATTTGGTAAGGCATCAAGAACAGTCTGCACAAGGGAACTGTCTGAAATGACTTCACCTGTAGAAATAAGCTGCTCATTGATATCCTTGACACTAGCAAGGAAAGTGTCCATATCATCTTCCTCATGCATAATCTTCGACTCCAGCTCTTTACGCAACAAAGCAGTTTTAGCCTCATTGCGGCTTGCATAAAGACCTGCTAGAATATCCCAAGCCTGTTTTGCAGATTTTGCTGAACGGATGTGAGGAACAATGGTGCGCTTCACAGACAACGCAATCAATGCATGAGCCTGTGCATCCTTAACATCCCAACGAGCTTGTTCTGATGTAGGCAAAACAACTCTAACAACTGCAATCCTTGCAGCAAGACCTGCAACATCTTCAACATCGCCTACATCCTCAGAACCAGGACATACATCAATGCCCTGCACAATGTTCCAGACACCTTTTGACACAATAACATATTGCATCATATAAGCCCACATAGGGTAGTTGTCCCCATCCAACCTGTCCTCAGCAGCAAACATCTTGAACACATTTGTGTTGTTGTTGTCAGCCATGGTAAATGCTGCACCTGATGTGAAAACTACTCGAAAATAGGAGAAACGGAGCGGGAACAACCTGTGCTATATAGCACAAACCGTAGAAGACTATAAGGCACATGTTATGCAGAAAACGGCACTGACAGAAATTCTGCACAAAATGACGAAATCGCATGTGCAGTATTGCCTGCAGTGGAAACGGAGGCCGAAATGAGCCCAAATCAAAATTCAGAGCAGACCTGCGAACGCTCACCAAAGCTCACTGAAATCGGAGAAAGTGAGCAGGCGTGTGCTGGAGCAACTGGCGACTAGGCCCAGGAGGACGTGACCTGCTCTGATACCAATTGTTGGAATTAGGATTACAGAGAAACACACACAGCTTGGAGAAGACGAAGGAAGCTCAAGGCACACAATAGAGAGTGTGTTACTTAGTGTGCAATGGAAAGATAGATATCCCTAGAGTGATGGGCGTATATACAATGCTCGGGGGCAAAAACCTCCTAAAGAGGGAAAAAATGCCCAGGCGGTCCTAGTGTGTTCACACACATCACTACCACATGTATATGGTAACAAGAGAGAGAAATGAAATGGAATGTTATATTAACCGTCTACAAAAAGCCTATGAGACCAAACTGATACAATCCTTATGGGTTTAATCCAATGCATGGGTATTAAAATAAAATGAAGTAAAGTGAAAGACTGAAAACTAAAAACCTACAATCGTTAGATTAAAATCATCATGATCATCGTCAGTGCACGTGGATGCCTGGCATCGGGCGTTATGCGAGAAATTATTGCATTGGTCACCGAAGAGCTTTGTCGATGTCCGATGTTTCCATGCCATCGGCCATCAACCAAGAGGGAAGGGGGGAGACGGGAAATAGAAAGAACTGAAATGAAATGTTAACATAAACATCTTCAAAAAGTCAAAATTAAATATGAGGCCAAACTGATACAATTGTGTGATCTAATCCAATGACTTGGGACAAATTAAAATGAAAAAGTAACACTAAAACGAAAAACGTTAGCCTAAAATCATCATCATCGTTGAGTTTGTCCAAGAAAGCATTGTAGCAGTCACTGAAGAGCTTTGTCAGTGTTTGCTTTTGTACCTAGTCGTCCGAAGAGGGGGGGGGGGGGGAGAGAGAGAGAGAGAGAGAGAGAGAGAGAGAGAGAGAGAGAGAGAGAGAGAGAGAGAGAGAGAGAGAGAGAGAGAGAGAGAGAGAGATGGGGGGGTCGTAATCATTTGTTGAGGAGCTTAGCCACCGGTGCCCATGTGCTTTGGCCTAACAATGTTAAACGCTACCTGTTATTACGCTTGTGCTTCTCATTCTGCACGCATCCTTGCAACTATTCAGGGTTTTAGGTTCTTTGCTACATGCTTTTCTTCACCACTGGTCTTTTGATGTGTCAAGTTTATCCAGCACACTGCTTATTTCAAACGCTAGCCTTTCTGTTGTTGCTCATCCTTCTTACGCGTTGCAAATGAGAGCCCTAATTCTTCTTCTTTTTAAATGGCTAATGGCCCTAGACTTGATACCTCCAAGTTGACGATTGTAACTTTGCTATTGGTACATGTTTGTGTATGATCGGATTGGCAAGAGATTAGAAGCAACATTTGCTCTAAGATATACAATGGTTTAGTTTGATGCCAATCAACTGAAGTCAGTATGGCATATAGCTACTCCATGGATCCATTCAATCTTGCAAGTGGGCTAAATATTCTAACAAAGGGACTGGATAAATTGGCATCATCTCCTCTTGAAGTTGAAGCTAAGCTGTCTACGATAGGCTGGTGTCCGCCGTTGTAGGTAGCTGGACTGGGAAGGGGATGTGGAGGCGGTGCAATGTAGGCTGACGATGTGAGGAGAGTGTGATGGAGGGGCTGCAGCGCAGCCAAAAGTTCTTGCGGTAGCATGGGTCTGCTGAGGGACATGTGACCTACTACAACACACCTACAGAAGGGCTGACGTCGAGGTGATGGCCTTGGAGCGCATGCAGCCATTGGACATAACTAGACGCGGGCATGCATTAGTTACGCGAGTTGGTCTAAGGAGCTAAATTAAAGTGAGGACTTGGGGGGGTGAAATAACCATTGCATGGGAGTGCTTGGCGGCCGTGTAGAGAGAGAGAGAGAGAGAGAGAGAGAGAGAGAGAGAGAGAGAGAGAGAGAGAGAGAGAGAGAGAGAGAGAGAGAGAGAGAGAGAGAGAGAGAGAGAGAGAGAGAGAGAGAGAGAGTTAGTTACATGGCCATTAAGTGCGAGTGGTCTGAGGTGTATGGTGGGGAGATTATGGTAGAAAGAGCCACACTTTGAGTAACCTCGCCATGTGGTTCACAGGCTGTAGGAGTGTGTGTGTTTGTGTGTGTACCTAACGAGGGGAAAAGAGAAAGCGATATGCATGCGCGGTTTGTGGTAATAGTTGACTGAGAGAGAGTGAAAGAGAGAGTATGTGTGTAGCTGCTTGTTCTTGAGGAAGTGAGACAGAGAGAGAATGGGCGGCGACTACACAGGGGATGGTAGTCGCATGTGTTGTTTACGTTGTGACGTGTTTTGGCGAAATGGTGCGGACCACCCCAAAGTCTTTGAGATACGTTTTTTAATGCTTTTGGGGGCCTTAGATATAAATAAAGCATGCTTCTACAAAGTGTACAAAGGCGGTGTGTGCCAGCTGTCTCTACGCATGCGGGCCAGTTGTGCGGGGTACATAGTTTTGCTGTTTGTGTACATAGAAGTGTCGAGACTTCAAAGTGTGAGTTAGTGCTTTAAAAATATGAAAAAAAACGTAACTTTTATCAGCTCGGGGTCGTGAGTGAGGAGGGATATTCAGATGTGAAGAAGAAACTATGTGTTGCTGCAGCCTGCGGTCAAGGGTAGGGGTTTTGGTGTAGAGGTGCCCCTCTTGCCTTGCGAGAGCCTGGTGTGGTGAGTTGAGAGTGTGTCTCTCCTCAATGGGCTGATGAAAGTGGGTGCTTAGCTCTGCATATTGACCTCTCTTCATCTTGGTTTGAGGCATGGCAACCATGTTGTTTGTGGTTCCCTTTGGTGCAGCTAGTCGAGGGTAGACTATGCGCTGCAATTCCTTGCTTGTACATACGCAAAAGGGAAAGGTTTTCCCCAAGTTTTCCATCACTTTTTCTGAGTTTTTTTGCTGAACTTTGTGGGTTTTCAAAGTGAGCTTGATTTGGATGGGTTTTGGTCAAGCTATGTGTATGTATGGGAGCGCCTATGGAGTCTCTACTAGCACATGGAAGGGCGTTTGAAAAGAAGTGAAGCTCTTGGTTTTATGAGGAAAAGTGCAGAGATTTCCATTGTTTTTATTTACTTTTTTACTTTGGTTTTCTTGGTTCCCTTGCTTCCTTTGGTGCATCCAAGTATAGTGGGAGTTGTAGCGGTGTGGAGGGAAGCTAGTCGAGGCTGCGTGTGAGTGAGGCTGTCAAAATTCGTGAGAGAAGATCAGCCCATATTATCTTGAGAGAGCTATACTCTTCATCCTCTTTTCTTGGTGTTGGTTTGAGGTGTTGTAGAGGCCAGCCCCCCAATCCTTCACATAAACTGGTGCCCCCACTCAGGAGGGGAGAGTAGTGTTTTGCTGCTTGATTGTCAGGTTGGAGTCCACTTGGGAATTAACTCAAGGCCTTGTGTAATCTTGGTTTGGAGATGATTTTGCAAGATTTTCATCACTTGAGGAGGTACTTGGAAGCTTGTGATAATGTATTTGATACTTGTGGACAGAAAGATGACTATAAGCAGGGTTTGCTCTTCTTGTTGGCTTGCCAATATAGGCACTTTGAGTTCTTGAAGGTACCTCAAAAGTTTCTTATGGAGGATGCTATGTATGACATATGTGGTAGTTGGGAAAAGACAAAGGATTCTCTCTTGGAGTTTAGCCAAGGTCTTGCAAGTGGAGAAGCAGGTTATGTTAATGAATATGCATCTCTATGGGATAAGGAAGGCATTGTCTTCGTCATGAAAATTGTGAATGTGAACTTCCAATATGAAGAAGCTCATTTGAGTAAGCCTATGGCAGAGTATGCATTGTGGAAGCTTGAGGTAGGTCTTTGTGACCAAGAAGTCAAGTGTGATAATGAAGCATCATGTGATTGTGTGGACGATGAAATTGTAGATGAGATGGATACTTGTCATGTGGATTTGGATGATACATATGCTCTCATGGAGACTTCTCATGGTGATGAAAGTACTGATTTTGATGACTTGAATGCTGATTTGGAGTCCTTTTCTATGAATGATGTTAAGGTGAACGAAGACTATGTCTCTACATATGGGTTATTTGATGAGCTCCCCATGGTTATAGATAGTGATGAAAGTACTCATGCTACAAATGATGCTTTGGTGTCTCATGCCTCTTTTGATAATGCAAAAAATGAGATCTTTGATGATTATCAATATCCCATTGGTACGTATGAGATGGTGCCACATGAAGATTATGTGTCTACGTTTGGCTTGTTTGATGAGATTGAGGACATTTCTAATAATGCCAAGCATAGAGATGAAGAGCATGCATCCCTTGTGAATTTTGATATGGTGGATGGTACTATGCCTCTTATGATTGGTTTTGAGATGCAAACAAATGAGGAAGTTTCTATGGGAGATGATACTATTGTGGATGGTGAGAGACAAGACTTTGATGATAGTTTGTCTCTAGTTATGCCAAGAAAGGATAATTTGTATCGTGTCATGAGTGAGAGATGCTTTGATGTTTATGTGAAGAGGATATTGAGCACCTTTGAGAAATATTGTGATGCATCCTTACCATGTGTTTATGATTGTCAAAACAATAGCTTGTGGGAGATGAACTGCTTTGACTGGCATCGTTAGGAACATGATAGCCAACTCATTGTATGTTCTCTCTTTTATGATGAGGTATATGGTAGATATGTTGGGAGGTACCGTGTTGATATCATTGATTTTGAGAATGTTCATTTTTCAAATGATGGCATGCAATGTTTTGTGTTTGATAGAGGTAAGTGGGATATACTTGATTTCACATGTGCATGGGCTTTTGCTTCAAACGAGGTAGCTCTTGGTATATCATGTGTATGGTTGTTACATAAAGAATGGAGGTGAGTAGTGAGAGTAGTCACCCTTTTTGGTGTTTATCATGAGAATTGGTGCCCTCTTGGGATGCAAGCTACATAAAGTGACTACTTGATGATAGAATGTGTACACGAAACACTTGAAAGTGTTCCATGCTTGTTGGGGGGGGAATATGTGACGTGTTTTGGCAAAATGGTGCGGACCACCCCAAAGTCTTTGAGATATGTTTTTTAATACTTTTGGGGGCCTTAGATGTAAATAAAACATGCTTGTACAAAGTGTACAAAGGCGGTGTGTGCCAGCTGTCTCTACGCATGCGGGCCAGTTGTGCGGGGTACATAGTTTTGTTGTTTTTGTACATAGAAGTGTCGAGAATTCAAAGTGTGAGTTAGTGCTTTAAAAATATGAAAAAAAAAGAACTTTTATAAGCTTGGGGTCGTGAGTGAGGAGGGATATTCAGCTGTGAAGAAGAAACTATGTGTTGCTGCAGCCTGCGGTGAAGGGTGGGGGTTTTGGTGTAGAGGTGCCCCTCTTGCCTTGCGAGAGCCTGGTGTGGTGAGTTGAGAGTGTATCTCTCCTCAATGGGCTGATGAAAGTGGGTGCTTAGCTCTGCATATTGACCTCTCTTCATCTTGGTTTGAGGTATGGCAGCCATGTTGTTTGTGGTTCCCTTTGGTGCAGCTAGTCGAGGGTAGACTATGCACTGCAATTCCTTGCTTGTCCATACGCAAAAGGGCAAGGTTTTTCCCAAGTTTTCCATCACTTTTTCTGAGTTTTTTTGCTGACAAAGTGAGCTTGATTTGGATGGGTTTTGGTCAAGCTATGTGTATGTATGGGAGCGCCTATGGAGTCTCTACTAGCACATGGAAGGGCGTTTGAAAAGAAGTGAAGCTCTTGGTTTTATGAGGAAAAGTGCAGAGATTTCCAATGTTTTTATTTACTTTTTTACTTTGGTTTTCTTGGTTCCCTTGCTTCCTTTGGTGCATCCAAGTATAGTGGGAGTTGTAGCGGTGTGGAGGGAAGCTAGTCGAGGCTGCGTGTGAGTGAGGCTGTCAAAATTCATGAGAGAAGATCAGCCCATATTATCTTGAGAGAGCTATACTCTTCATCCTCTTTTCTTGGTGTTGGTTTGAGGTGTTGTAGAGGCCAGCCCCCCAATCCTTCACATAAACTGGTGCTCCCACTAAGGAGGGGAGACTAGTGTTTTGCTGCTTGATTGTCAGGTTGGAGTCCACTTGGGAATCAACTCAAGGCCTTGTGTAATCTTGGTTTGGAGATGATTTTTCAGGATTTTCATCACTTGAAGAGGTACTTGGAATCTTGTGATAATGTATTTGATACTTGTGGACAGAAAGATGACTATAAGCAGGGTTTGCTCTTCTTGTTGGCTTGCCAATATAGGCACTTTGAGTTCTTGAAGGTACTTCAAAAGTTTCTTATGGAGGATGCTATGTATGACATATGTGGTAGTTGGGAAAAGACAAAGGATTCTCTCTTGGAGTTTAGCCAAGGTCTTGCAAGTGGAGAAGCAGGTTATGTTAATGAATATGCATCTCTATGGGATAAGGAAGGCATTGTTTTCGATAGCACAAGCAAAAGGGATGAGGTCATGAAAATTGTGAATGTGAACTTCCAATATGAAGAAGCTCATTTGAGTAAGCCTATGGCAGAGTATGCATTGTGGAAGCTTGAGGTAGGTCTTTGTGACCAAGAAGTCAAGTGTGATAATGAAGCATCATGTGATTGTGTGGACGATGAAATTGTAGATGAGATGGATACTTGTCATGTGGATTTGGATGATACATATGCTCTCATGGAGACTTCTCATGGTGATGAAAGTACTGATTTTGATGACTTGAATGCTGGTTTGGAGTCCTTTTCTATGAATGATATTAAGGTGAACGAAGACTATGTCTCGACATATGGGTTATTTGATGAGCTCCCCATGGTTATAGATAGTGATGAAAGTACTCATGCTACAATGATGCTTTGGTGTCCCATGCCTCTTTTGATAATGCAAAAATTGAGATCTTTGATGATTATCAATATCCCATTGGTACGTATGAGATGGTGCCACATGAAGATTATGTGTCTACGTTTGGCTTGTTTGATGAGATTGAGGACATTTCTAATAATGCCAAGCATAGAGATGAAGAGCATGCATCCCTTGTGAATTTTGATATGGTGGATGGTACTATGCCTCTTATGATTGGTTTTGAGATGCAAACAAATGAGGAAGTTTCTATGGGAGATGATACTATTGTGGATGGTGAGAGACAAGACTTTGATGATAGTTTGTCTCTAGTTATGCCAAGAAAGGATAATTTGTATCGTGTCATGAGTGAGAGATGCTTTGATGTTTATGTGAAGAGGATATTGAGCACCTTTGAGAAATATTGTGATGCATCCTTACCATGTGTTTATGATTGTCAAAACAATAGCTTGTGGGAGATGAACTGCTTTGACTGGCATCGTTAGGAACATGATAGCCAACTCATTGTATGTTCTCTCTTTTATGATGAGGTATATGGTAGATATGTTGGGAGGTACCGTGTTGATATCATTGATTTTGAGAATGTTCATTTTTCAAATGATGGCATGCAATGTTTTGTGTTTGATAGAGGTAAGTGGGATATACATGATTTCACAAGTGCATGGGCTTTTGCTTCAAGCGAGGTAGCTCTTGGTATATCATGTGTATGGTTGCTACATGAAGAATGGAGGTGAGTAATGAGAGTAGTTACCCTTTTTGGTGTTTATTATGAGAATTGGTGCCCTCTTGGGATGCAAGCTACATAAAGTGACTACTTGATGATAGAATGTGTACATGAAACAATTGAATGTGTTCCATGCTTGCTTGGGGGGCAATATGTGACGTTGTGAGCGGGATGAAAACACACTCAACGCCTCTATAACGACCCGACACACAATCTTGGGAAGATACACACACTCACTATGGGGCACCACTCGGCATAGACAACACACCTGGCCGAGACAGGGAACACACCTCTGGAGTGAGAGGAGAGAGACTATCCACTTGCCCACTCCACACAGACACACACACACACACACACACCCAAAAAACTCAGCTCAAAAGAGGAGAATTTTTGATGTTTCGATACAATTGAGCTTGGGCCAACACCAATGGGGCAAATAGCTCACACAATATGGGTAAAATAAGCCAGATACAATCACAAACTAGAGCAGAAACTTCGCTCATAGGAGAAACTTACACAGAAAAATAGAAAGAAAAGAGTGAGGAATTTGGCAAAATGGACAGCGCCATCGCGTCCGGAACGGCCCAAAACCCCAGTCTACAATGTCAAAGTGCTCAAATCCGACCTCGGATGAGCAATTTACGGCCAAAACAGGCTCCAAAATGAGCAAAAACACAGCTGCGGCTGTTCCTCCTCTCTTCTCCACGTTTTTTCTGGTCTTCTCTCAGTTTTTTCAGTTCCTACACTTAGCTTTTTTAGTTGGGCACCCTTGGCCTTTTAGATGACCTCAAACGGACCCCGAACAGGCCAAAAACTGACCTCGCAGTGCATAGTTGTCACCTTTTTGCATCATTCGCACACCTGGCACTCATTTCTTTTCAATAATGCGTCTCGCAACCACGTGAAGTGGCCCCAAAAAGTGGTCCTAATGATGAAATTTTTGCATAACTCTCACAAGAAAACACCCACGTTGTGTCCGTCCTCATCCGTGTGCAAATATTGACCTCGTTCACCCTCCTGACGCCACTAGATGCCATCTGACGCACCTGCTTACCTCATGTCGTCGGCCCGCGGATAGCTTCCTCGAGAAGTTTTACGCGCTACCAACTCCTCCTTATTGTAGAAAAAACACAATGGTACTGGTAATAGTGAAAATCGATGCACTATGTACACCCTGTCCTACCTGTACACATGTGGGCTCCACGTAACCACCTGGCTCTGAAAAATGGGCAATTCTTTATTTGATGCACCATGCATGTATATGTACATATGCGCAATCCGTTGCTCCAAAAAACTCCTGACATAATTTGCCCATCCCCTAGCCTGCTAGATCATTCATGGTCAGCAGCAGCAAAGAGAGATATGAGACTCGCCGCATCACAAGTCTCCTCATCCCTCACCAACACTGCTTGATCCACAGACAACTCATCTTTCTCCATCATCATCAATCTAGCATGATACAATTTAAGACGCAATCCATTTACCCTTGACTTATGTAGAACACCATCCAAGTTAGCTAGCTGATATGTGCCATTTGGAAAACACTCCACTACCTTGAAAGGGCCTTCCCACTTAATTTGAAACTTCTTTTGGAAGGTGTTGTCCAGCTTACTGTTGTAGCAGAAAACCAAGTCATGTTTCTTGATACCCTTACTTTTGACCTGTTCATTTATCTTTGCCAAAGCCTTATCCTGCATCTGCCCATAATGCTCCAATGCACTCATCCTATCCAACTGGACCTCTTGTAACTGCAAGAGCCTCTCTTCGAATGCATCACTAGGCGGCCCAAGCAACTTCTCTAACATCTTGACCGCAGGCAACTCTACTTCCACAGGCAATAGTGCTTCTTTTCCATACACCAAATGAAATGGAGTAAACCCTGTACCTATCTTCACCAAAGTACGGTAAGCCCATAATGCACCAAGCAATTCCAAATCCCAATTCTTTCCTTGGTGCTCTGTCACTTTCGAAAGAATCTGTACCAACTCACCATTGAATCTTTCATTTAAGCCATTACACTGTGGGTAATAAGGAGTGGTATGCTGGTGCCTAATCTTCATCTTTGCACATAAAAAATCTAGCAGTTTAGCTCTAAAGCGAGGCCCCTTATCTGAAAGTAGCTCCAGTGGCACCCCAAACTTGCAACATATTTCATCATACACAAATTTTGCCACATCCTTTGCAGTGATCTGTTTTACTGCTATAGCCTCTGCCCGTCTAGAAAGATAGTCCACTGCCGTCAAAATATAGCTTTTGCCCCTGCTTGTGATAGGTAACGGGCCTATTGCATCAATCCCCCACTTTTCAAACACATCAAACGCCATAATGGTTTTTCGTAGCTCTGGCTTCAACACTCTCTTCCCAAATGCTTGACACCTATTGCAAGACCTACACCAATGGTGAACATCCTTGTGCAAACTAGGCCATACATACCCCTCTTGCAAAATCTTATGCAAGGTGATCTTTAGAGCAAAATGGCCACCACATGCGCCTTCATGATTCTCTTCCAACACTCTGTAAAGCTCCTCCCGCCAAGGTACACGTCTCAACACGAGATCAGCCCCTTTCATGTATAAGACATCACCAATCAATTTGTACCTGTATGATCTACGCACAAAGCCATACTTCTTAAACTTCTGAATCTCCTTTGGAATGATTCCTGTTAGCAAAAACTCCTCTTCTTGATCCAAACTTTCCCGGCCATGATAAAGAGGTAAAGTGGTCCTCAACACAAATAGCTCCCCAATCATGCCTTGAGCTACTTCATGTGCCTCTCCATTTAGAGCACGTTCAATGTGTCTGATGATCCATGCTTCGAACTTTTTTAATAGGCCTTTAATTCTGAAGCACATTTCCTTCAATGAGGTGTTCTTGCTCTTCCACACACCCAGCACTTGCTTCACCACTAACAAGGCATCACCTTTTATGCTCAACCTTCGAACCCCATGCTTCAAACAAATGTGTAATCCGGCTTCCAGAGTAGCATATTCAGACTCATTGTTACTATGAGCATCCAATTTGAACCCTCTCTTGCATACTAGCTTCCCCTCTGGATCATAAAGTGCTATACCCCCTGAAGCTGCATCATGGCTCTTTCTGTATGAACCATCAAAGAACAACACATGTGCATTGCTGATCTGTGGCACTTCTTCAACTACCTTTCTCACCACCTCTTCCTTAACAATAAGGGGATTCTCCTTGTAGGTCAACAAATCAGCTAGGGTAGCCCTTGTACTATCTTCCACTAGAAAAGAGAACTCAAACTCTTGCAGCTCAATTACCCATTTCTTCACCACATTTGACATGTTAATACCATTAATTAACTGTGGCAAAAAGGCATAACTCGTCAAGAAAACAAAAGGCCGTGGTAGCAAGTAATGACGAAATCGTCGACAAGCAAATATTACACTGGCCATCACTAGCTCTACTTCTGAGAACTTTCTCTCCGCTACCAACTTCACTCGGCTTGCACAATACACTGGCCTCATATAATGGCTGCCCTTCCCCTTTTGCAATAGCATGGCTCCAATGGCATCATCCCCTACTGAGGGATTTACATAAAAAACTTTCTCCCAATCAAGAGCCTGCATGGCTGACAAACCCCCTAACACCTCTTTCACCTCTTGAAACACTTCTTCACACTTGTCATCCCATTGCAATGGATCATGCTTTGCCACTTGTTGTAATGGATAAAGAATCTGAGAAGACAATGGAATAAACCTTGCCATGTACTTCACTTTGTGGATAAAGGTTGCCAATTGCTTCGTACTCGTAGGTGATGGAAGAAGAATAATAGACTTAACCTTATCTGGATCAGCCTCAATGCCATTTTCTGACACCATATGGCCCAATAGCTTCACCCTTGGCTATGCTAGATGACATTTCTTTGGATTTAGTTGTCCTCCACATTCATCATATCAAGCCAATACCATCTGCAGCTTCTCATGGTGTTCAGCCCTACTGCTATAAACACAGAAGTCATCCATAAAAGCTTTAACACAACTACCAATGAATGGTTCCAACACCCAATTTGCTCTCTCTTGATAGAAGGAAGGTCCATTTGACAACCCAAATGGCAATACTGTGTAGCAATAGCAGCCCCATGGCGTAATAAAAGTGGTCTTTGTGCGGTCTTTAAGAGCAATCTTCAATTGAAAATAGCCTGAAAAACCATCACACACACTGTACCTCTCATAACCTGCCACTGAATCCAAGATCTGATCGATGAATGGAAGAGGATATGGGTTCTTCTTAGTGGCTGCGTTTAAGGGTTTAAAATCTACACAAATTCTCCACTTCCCATCCTTCTTTGGACTGACTACAACTGGACTCACCCATTCTGTGGTCTCCACAGGGACTATGAACCATGCCTTCAACAACTTGTCCACCTCTTCTCGCAAGGCTTCCATTTGCTCTTGACCCATCCTTCTTAGCCTTTGCCGCACTGGCTTAGCACCTTCTTTCAGCTCTATATGCATCTCTTCGCCCTTGAACCCTCTGATCTCTTCATATGAAGTAATGAACAAATCAGGAAAACTAGCCAGCATGTGCAAATATATATCCTTCTCCATAGCTGAGAGGTCTCCACTGATCATTTGTGTCATCAATTCCTGCTTCTTTGACAACTCAACCTTGGTTTGCATCAGCCCTTCAATCACTTCATAAGGCCCTTCACTTTCATCTTTAATCTCATTCGCAAATGCAACTAAACCAAACTCCTGTATTTCTTTGTCCATCAAAAGAAATGCAACATCAACATCCTCATCACTGCTAGTAGTGCTATCACTGTCCTCATCTGTCAGCGTGGAAGAGTCTTCATCACTAGACTCATCCTCATCTTCATAAAGCTCCTCTAATCGTTTCCTTGTGTCCATATTATAAAGCTTCTTGGTACCTGTCTTTCCATAGAGGATAATCGTACCATGTCGCCAATCTTGAACAACTCCCACTGCACGTAACCATGGTCTGCCCAGTATAATAGGATATGCTCCCAACCCTACTGGCATCACATGAAAATCAACCACTGCCTTTGTATCATATGCCTCCACTTCTAAGCTCTTTACAACACCCAAGCATTTTACTTTTTGATGATTTGCCAATCTGATCCGAAAACCTGACATCCCAGCCACTGTGAGACCCATCTTCTCAACGCATGAGTGTGTTATGACGCATATTTGGGCTCCGCCATCCACATAACCTTGTCCCAAATTTTTTCTTTTATGCCACATATCTACTATTGGACAAATGTCTGGTAGCTCATCCATTGCGAACACCTTTACTGAACCTCTCTCTGGCTCTTTCTCCATTGGGTTAACCATCCTCTTCCACTGTCGCTTTAGCTTAGGCACCATCTCTATAAGCTGCCCAAAAGTAACATCTGTCTTCCTGCTCGTCAGATCCTCCTTCAAGTCATAGCTTAATTGCCCATCCCCTAGTGGAAAATCAGAAACATGAAACTTTTGAGGAGCTCTCCTTTTCCTCTTGGCCTTGACATCCTCGCCTTCATGGCTCTTTCCTTTCTTCTTACTAGGACCTGGGGCACTTCTTCCTTCCTTTTCCTCTGTGGTCCTCTTCCCAATAGGCATCACTAATGTATCCTCTGGCTTTGATGCCTTCTCCAAGGTGACTACACTTAGCACTTTTGTCTTTCCTTTTTCCTCCTGGGTCAGTCCACTGGTTCCTTCGTCTTCCTTAATTTCGATGCCATAATCATTTGACCTAGTTAACACCTGTCTTGGCAATGGATACATGTCTCCCCCCATCCTTGGTGGCTTATCACATTGCGGACTGATGTGACCCAACTCTCCACAATTGTAACAGGTGGATGTCTGCCTCCAAAACCTACCATTGCTTTGTCGAACACCATTCCTAGGTCTTTCTTCACCTCCTGGCTGATTTGCATACCTCCCTCGACCTCGATTATTTCCCACTTGACCTAGCATATTTAGGCTGAGATTCTTCATCAAATTTACCATTTGCCTCATGTCTTGCCTTAGCCCATCATCTTGCACTGCTGTAGTGACCACTGCTGGCATAACCTGAGTAGTAACAGGAACCACTGGTTCGTGATGAACCCCTGACATGCGACCTTGTAAAGATTCTATAGGCTGAAATTCAAACCTCATTGGCAAAGACTCCATCCCTAACTGGCTCATTTTCCTCAACTTCCACTCTTTGTTCCTTGCTACCTCTAGTGCATCTTCATATGTCCTAGGCTTCTTTAGCTCCACTCTCCAACGTATATTCTCCCAAAGACCAGCCAAGAACCTGTCCTTCTTCATCATGTCAGGCGGGGGTACCTGTGGTGCTAAGGCCTTGCACATTCGCTCCCATGCCAATGAAAACTTACGTATGTACGCATCTACTGGCTCACCTTCCTTCTGCACCAAACCTTGTACTTCTTGCCACATTTTGTGAGGATCTTCTATCTTCACAAACTCCACTTCCAATCCATGCCTTAGATTGTCCCAACTCAATCTTACAGGTGGATCCGCTGCACGCAACTCCTCTTCAAATGCCTTGGACCAAACTCGTGCATCACTCTTCAAACAAATTTGGAGAAGGCGTAACATTTGCGTAGGGTCATGAATCTGGTTGCTAATGCAGGCAACCTCCATCTTTTCCAAAAATTCTTCCACATCTTCATCACTTCTTCCATGAAACTCCGGATAAGAGAAAGCCATGGCTACCCAAGTTTCAATGCTTTGAGAACCCCTTTGAACACACATGCAAGAACCCAAAACTTTTGACTACCCAATCCCTAGAAACTTCAATGGAGCTCAACTTTAGATAAGGACAAACACATGCACATCAAATGAGTTTTCATAGTTGATCATCGGAATTACAACAGGCAAAGGACATTCCAAGATCTCTCGTAATCTTCTTGGCCCAAACATAAAGACTATGCGCTGCTAGAAAAAAATCTTCCTGGAGACATGAACATTTATCTGGATTCTTTGAGTCAAATGAAATGGAGTGAATTGAGGGCCATTTTGATCATCCATTAAAGCCAACCATGAAGCTCCCAAGAAGGCACACCTGACTTAACCTCTGATTTTGCCAAAATTTCAGCAGCATAACAGCATAAATGGCTCAAAAGACCAAAAAACCAGCCATCATAACTTGGAAAAATTTTGGCAGAGTTTCCCCAGAAAAAGAGTAGTAGGAACCCAAAATATAGACTGTATATGTATGCATAAACTGTCAACAATAGAACCCGAGCATCAAGTAGGACTCACTAGTACATAGTCTATGGCGAGGTCACAAAAAGGGTGCTCCAGCTACCTGTATCACCGAAAGGATCTCTACATTTGAGAATCCCCCAACTCAATAAAAACCTCACGCTATCGACCCTCACACGAAGGCTAATGCAAATCGCGTATAGTCAAGTCTCAGAAATGACTATCTTCCAGACCAAGTCTCAGAAATGGCTGGGACTGCCAAATAAAACCAAGTATGGCTCCACAAATGCGTACAATGGCAGTTTCCACAAGTAACGTACAATTCAACAGAAAATGCGCTCAAACAGGCGCCAAGTGATGCATACCCACAACAACTGCAAGTGACATCACTGCTAGTATATCACTATACTCCAGCTACCTGTACCTGTACCTATCCCTGGAACCTGTAACCTGTAACATGTAATCTGCAACCTGCAACCTGCAACCTATAATCCCGAATCTCGAAGCTTGAAGCTCAAAGCAGAAGGTACTCAAAGAAGATCCTCCGTGGGGACGCCAAAAGAATGTGAGCGGGATGAAAACACACACAGCGCCTCTATAACGACCCGACACACACTCTTGGGAAGATACACACACACACACACACACGCTATGGGGTACCACTCGGCTTAGACAACACACCTGGCCGAGACAAGGAACACACCTCTGGAGTGAGAGGAGAGAGACTATCCACTTGCCCACTCCACACATACACACACACACACATACACCCAAAAAACTCAGCTCAAAAGAGGAGAATTTTTGATGTTTCGATACAATTGAGCTTGGGCCAACACCAATGGGGCAAATAGCTCACACAATATGGGTAAAATAAGCCAGATACAATCACAAACTAGAGCATAAACTTCACTCATAGGAGAAACTTACACAAAAAAATAGCAGGAAAAGAGTGAGGAATTTGGTAAAATGGATAGCGCCATCGCGTCCGGAACGGCCCAAAACCCCAGTCTACAATGTCAAAGTGCTCAAATCCGACCTCGGATGAGCAGTTTACGGCCAAAACAGGCTCCAAAATGAGCAAAAACACAGCTGCGGCTGTTCCTCCTCTCTTCTCCACGTTTTTTCTGGTCTTCTCTCAGTTTTTTCAGTTCCCACACTTAGCTTTTTTAGTTGGGCACCCTTGGCCTTTTAAATGACCTCAAACGGACCCCGAACAGGCTAAAAACTGACCTCACAGTGCATAGTTGTCACCTTTTTGCATCATCCGCACACTTGGCACTCATTTCTTTTCAATAATGCGTCTCGCAACCACGTGAAGTGGCCCCAAAAAGTGGTCCTAATGATGACATTTCTGCATAACTCTCACAAGAAAACACCCACGTTGTGTCCGTCCTCATCCGCGTGCAAATATTCACCTCGTTCGCCCTCCTGACGCCACTAGATGCCATCTGACGCACCTGCTTACCTCATGTCGTCGGCCCGCGGATAGCTTCCTCGAGAAGTTTTACGCGCTACCAACTCCTCCTTATTGTAGAAAAAACACAGTGGTACTGGTAATAGTGAAAATCGATGCACTATGTACACCCTGTCCTACATGTACACATGTGGGCCCCACGTAACCACCTAGCTCTGAAAAATGGGAAATTCTTTATTTGATGCACCATGCATGTATATGTACATATGCGCAATCCCTTGCTCCAAAAAACTCCTGACAACATGTTTTGGCAAAATGGTGCGGACCACCCCAAAGTCTTTGAGATATGTTTTTTAATACTTTTGGGGGCCTTAAATGTAAATAAAACATGCTTGTACAAAGTGTACAAAGGCGGTGTGTGCCAGCTGTCTCTACGCATGCGGGCCAGTTGTGTGGGGTACATAGTTTTGTTGTTTTTGTACATAGAAGTGTCGAAACTTCAAAGTGTGAGTTAGTGCTTTAAAAATATGAAAAAAAAATGAACTTTTATCACCTTGGGGTCGTGAGGGAGGAGGGATATTCAGCTGTGAAGAAGAAACTATGTGTTGCTGCAGCCTGCGGTGAAGGGTGGGGGTTTTGGTGTAGAGGTGCCCCTCTTGCCTTGCGAGAGCCTGGTGTGGTGAGTTGAGAGCGTATCTCTCCTCAATGGGCTGATGAAAGTGGGTGCTTAGCTCTGCATATTGACCTCTCTTCATCTTGGTTTGAGGTATGGCAGCTATGTTGTTTGTGGTTCCCTTTGGTGCAGCTAGTCGAGGGTAGACTATGCGCTGCAATTCCTTGCTTGTACATACTCAAAAGGGAAAGGTTTTTCCCAAGTTTTCCATCACTTTTTCTGAGTTTTTTTGCTGAACTTTGTGGGTTTTCAAAGTGAGCTTGATTTGGATGGGTTTTGGTCAAGCTATGTGTATGTATGGGAGCGCCTATGGAGTCTCTACTAGCACATGGAAGGGCGTTTGAAAAGAAGTGAAGCTCTTGGTTTTATGAGGAAAAGTGCAGAGATTTCCATTGTTTTTATTTACTTTTTTACTTTGGTTTTCTTGGTTCCCTTGCTTCCTTTGGTGCATCCAAGTATAGTGGGAGTTGTAGCGGTGTAGAGGGAAGCTAGTCGAGGCTGCGTGTGAGTGAGGCTGTCAAAATTTGTGAGAGAAGATCAGCCCATATTATCTTGAGAGAGCTATACTCTTCATCCTCTTTTCTTGGTGTTGGTTTGAGGTGTTGTAGAGGCCAGCTCCCCAATCCTCTACATAAACTGGTGCCCCCACTGAGGAGGGGAGAGTAGTGTTTTGCTGCTTGATTGTCATGTTGGAGTCCACTTGGGAATCAACTCAAGGCCTTGTGTAATCTTGGTTTGGAGATGATTTTGCAGGATTTTCATCACTTGAAGAGGTACTTGGAAGCTTGTGATAATCTATTTGATACTTGTGGACAGAAAGATGACTATAAGCAGGGTTTGCTCTTCTTGTTGGCTTGCCAATATAGGCACTTAGAGTTCTTGAAGGTACTTCAAAAGTTTCTTATGGAGGATGCTATGTATGACATATGTGGTAGTTGGGAAAAGACAAAGGATTCTCTCTTGGAGTTTAGCCAAGGTCTTGCAAGTGGAGAAGCAGGTTATGTTAATGAATATGCATCTCTATGGGATAAGGAAGGCATTGTCTTCGTCATGAAAATTATGAATGTGAACTTCCAATATGAAGAAGCTCATTTGAGTAAGCCTATGGCAGAGTATGCATTGTGGAAGCTTGAGGTAGGTCTTTGTGACCAAGAAGTCAAGTGTGATAATGAAGCATCATGTGATTGTGTGGACGATGAAATTGTAGATGAGATGGATACTTGTCATGTGGATTTGGATGATACATATGCTCTCATGGAGACTTCTCATGGTGATGAAAGTACTAATTTTGATGACTTGAATGCTGGTTTGGAGTCCTTTTCTATGAATGATGTTAAGGTGAACGAAGGCTATGTCTCTACATATGGGTTATTTGATGAGCTCCCCATGGTTATAGATAGTGATGAAAGTACTCATGCTACAAATGATGCTTTGGTGTCTCATGCCTCTTTTGATAATGCAAAAATTGAGATCTTTGATGATTATCAATATCCCATTGGTACGTATGAGATGGTGCCACATGAAGATTATGTGTCTACGTTTGGCTTGTTTGATGCGATTGAGGACATTTCTAATAATGCCAAGCATAGAGATGAAGAGCATGCATCCCTTGTGAATTTTGATATTGTGGATTGTACTATGCCTTTTATGATTGGTTTTGAGATGCAAACAAAGGAGGAAGTTTCTATGGGAGATGATACTATTGTGGATGGTGAGAGACAAGACTTTGATGATAGTTTGTCTCTAGTTATGCCAAGAAAGGATAATTTGTATCGTGTTATGAGTGAGAGATACTTTGATGTTTATGTGAAGAGGATATTGAGCACCTTTGAGAAATATTGTGATGCATCCTTACCATGTGTTTATGATTGTCAAAACAATAGCTTGTGGGAGATGAACTGCTTTGACTGGCATCGTTATGAACATGATAGCCAACTCATTGTATATTCTCTCTTTTATGATGAGGTATATGGTAGATATGTTGGGAGGTACCGTGTTGATATCATTGATTTTGAGAATGTTAATTTTTCAAATGATGGCATGCAATGTTTTGTGTTTGATAGAGGTAAGTGGGATATACTTGATTTCAAAAGTGCATGGGCTTTTGCTTCAAGCGAGGTAGCTCTTGGTATATCATGTGTATGGTTGTTACATGAAGAATGGAGGTGAGTAGTAAGAGTAGTCACCCTTTTTGGTGTTTATCATGAGAATTGGTGCCTTCTTGGGATGCAAGCTACATAAAGTGACTACTTGATGATAGAATGTGTACATGAAACAATTGAAATTGTTCCATGCTTGTTGGGGGGGCAATATGTGACGTGTTTTGGCAAAATGGTGCGGACCACCCCAAAGTCTTTGAGATATGTTTTTTAATGCTTTTGGGGGCCTTAGATGTAAATAAAACATGCTTGTACAAAGTGTACAAAGGCGGTGTGTGCCAGCTGTCTTTACGCATGCGGGCCAGTTGTGAGGGGTACATAGTTTTGTTGTTTTTGTACATAGAAGTGTCGAGACTTCAAAGTGTGAGTTAGTGCTTTAAAAATATGAAAAGAAACGTGAGTGAGGAGGGATATTCAGCTATGAAGAAGAAACTATGTGTTGCTGCAGCCTGCGGTGAAGGGTGGGGGTTTTGGTGTAGAGGTTCCCCTCTTGCCTTGCGAGAGCCTGGCGTGGTGAGTTGAGAGTGTGTCTCTCCTCAATGGGCTAATGAAGGTTGGTGCTTAGATCTGCATATTGACCTCTCTTCATCTTGGTTTGAGGCATGGCAGCCATGTTGTTTGTGGTTCCCTTTGGTGCAGCTAGTCGAGGGTAGACTATGCGCTGGAATTCCTTGCTTGTATATACGCAAAAGGGCAAGGTTTTCCCATGTTTTCCATTACTTTTTCTAAGTTTTTTTGTTGAACTTTGTGGGTTTTCAAAGTGAGCTTGATTTGGATGGGTTTTGGTCAAGCTATGTGTATGTATGGGAGCGCCTATGGAGTCTCTACTAGCACATGGAAGGGCGTTTGAAAAGAAGTGAAGCTCTTGGTTTTGTGAGGAAAAGTGCAGAGATTTCCATTGTTTTTATTTACTTTTTTACTTAGGTTTTCTTGGTTCCCTTGCTTCCTTTGGTGCATCCAAGTATAGTGGGAGTTGTAGCGGTGTAGAGGGAAGCTAGTCGAGGCTGCGTGTGAGTGAGGCTGTCAAAATTTGTGAGAGAAGATCAGCCCATATTATCTTGAGAGAGCTATACTCTTCATCCTCTTTTCTTGGTGTTGGTTTGAGGTGTTGTAGAAGCCAGCCCCCCAATCCTTCACAACGTGTCAGGCATCAACAAAAAAATAGTTTTTGTTTGGTGGTGGACATTGACGTTGCACGACTAGTTTGGTTGGGAGGTGCTGTTGCATGTGAGAAGGTAGAGAGTTGGTGACCGGATGGTGGGCAAGAGTGGGTGGTGAATACATTCGCCCACCCTCTCTAGTGCAGGGTGTTGCTTGGTGTCTTGCTAAGAAGGGTTTGCATCAATGGTCTGCGTTGTGGGTATGGTGGGTTGCTGCGGGTATTATGAGCTGGATTGGGTAGCTTCCAAGGCTTTGAAGTAATTTGGGTGTGGGGCTTGATATCTTGCTGCGGCGGAGAGATCCTCCTCTATGGCATCAAATAAAAATAAGAAATAAAAAATAATGTTAATTCTTTTGCTACCATGGGTCGTTTCTCACGATCGCTAGTCAAAGCACGCGGACTCAATCCAAGGGGCTCTAGGGATAAGCGCATCGATTCCGAATTATCCTCACTCTTTCCTAATCCATGGAATATCTTCAACCTAATTGTATATTTTCTCCTTAATTATATACAATCATACATGAACCTTATCATCCTATTCACGATCACTTATATCAATATTGATCTAGTGCTCATTGGTATATACTTATGAACACCATTTAAGCTTTGGACACAATATAGAGTTGAGATTTCTCTTATCCTAGCCGTCGGATCTCTTTTACTAACAAGTGATATCAAGGAATAGTAAACGATAAAATTAAATAAAATAGAAAAGAATTCAGTTAAATGCACTTATCTCTGTAAATGCATTTCTCCGTCATGCGTATGTTGAGAGGAGCCTCTCCAAGGCTTTGATACCACTGCTACAAGCGGAACCATGGAGCAAAATACCAAAATAACATGCTGCAAGCCATAAACGAACAAATCTTCATACGTGACGACTCGCACAAATCCGTAATCGAGCTAAATGTGAGCAGAGAGAGATAGAGAATGAGATAGAGCGAGCGAGAGAGACATAGTGTGTGGGTGAACCTCCTAGAGTGGAGTGCTATGCTGGCACAGTGAGAGAGAAGAGAGGAGAGGGGAGAAGAAGAAAGACACAAGCATTGGGTGCAATCCCCCCCCGTGCAAGAGTGACCATTTTCCTCTTGCACGTATTTGATTTATAGATTTTTTGAATGGTCAAAGTGAGTACAAACTAGCCAGCTAGACATAAATGGACAAAGCTCATAAAGAGCACTTGAATAATCAAATATACATAAAATATAATATCCTTTGGCATAACCCTTAGGCTTTTCCACCTGTCAATTGCATAAAATATTAATTCCATTACACGACGGCTAGTCAAAGTTGAATGTATAAATTATGAGGTTGAAGATGCAATTTAAGCTTGTGCAGTGTTTGAGGTTTGAGGTTTTTGGCAAAGAAGAAGCATGTAGAAATAGATAGTGCAGCTCATTTTCTGTTTTATGAGCTCCAAAACACAGTTTTTTGCATACCTCTCCCATAGGGACTTGGATATGTATAATCTTGGAGTATAACCAAGGGTTTTGATGTGCTTTGAAGGCAGCAGTGAAACTAGTTTTTTGAAAATCTCCATTGGTTTTTTTGTAGCCACAGATTGGCTTGCAAATTGCTTCTCTCATATGCAATACGCATGGGTTTTTACAGGGACAAAGTTACAAGTTCCATCTACTTGAAAGTTTTGGAGTTTGCAACATATTTACACTTTTTTGGGATGCATAAAGTATTGTGATTGCTTTATGGTTAGGCATAGTTTTATGCATTATGTAGGTTTGACTACTTTGATGCTCCTCTGAGAGCGATTTTTCCATGTAGGGAATGCATACATTGTTTTATGCTTACATCTTTTTGGTGCTTGTTTATGCTCAGATCCTACTATGTTAACAACAATATACTCCATTTATGTACGTTGAGTTGTACATATTGCCTTGTACATAAATTGTGGAGCCATCTTGGCATTTATAACAATCCTGATCATTTTTTAGACTAGATCAGTAGATGATCTTTGATGAGCTTGACCATATTCTTAAGACTATATAGCCTTTTGGAGGGTCATGATGAGGTTTTATTGAATTGGGGAACAATGTTGAGATCCTTTCGGTGATACAAGTTAAGGGAGTACCCCTTTTATGAGGCCTCGCCACATAGGAATGTATAGAGAGGACTAGGTGCTTTTGATGTTGTGTTGACACTTCTTTGGGTCTTTTGTGACTAGTGTTTGATGCACCGATACTCAGTTGATAGTTTTTATGCATTTGTTTATGCTTTTGACAACATTTTTACTTGAGATTTTGCTCCAGTTTTTACAGGGGAGACTCTACCAAAATTTCCCCAGGATTATTGCCACTAGTAGTTATGGCTCTAGGTTTGGGGAAATACATTTTCAACGTTCAAAAGCTTGATGACACAAACTTGTCTATATGGAAAGAAAAGATTCATGTTGTTTTGATCCACAAAGGTCAATTGGAGCCATTGTTTGAATGCCAAGGGAGGGCACATGCCTAGTGGAAATCATTTGATGATAAAGCTAGAACTGGTATTTGTTTACATTTTGTAAAGTCTAGGTATATAAACATTGTTGGTGAAGCTACTTCTAAAGCCTTATGGGATTAGTTATGCAATACACAGGAGAGTAAGAGTGTAAGTAATAAAGTTTACTCTTGATGAAGAAGTTGTTTGAGCTTTGTAGGAAAGAAGATCGAACTGTTTTAAGACACTTAAATGAATTCAATATTATCTTTTGTCGATTAAATTCACAAGGGCTCAATCTTGATGAAAAGGTTTAGTCTATCTTTTTGTTATGGTCTAGAATTTCCTTGTGGGATATTTTTTGCATAGGTGTAAGTAACTTTGTGCCTAGAGGCAAGTTGATCTACAATGATATAGTCTGTAGTTTAGCCAAAATATTTAATCATTAACTTTGCAAGTTAGTGAGAAGGGACACACCATCCCCATTGTCTCTCATGGCTCCTTTGACAAATCAGTAAAATGTTTTATTTTTGCTTACTTGATATTTGTCAAGGATGCTCCTAAGAATAATGTTGTCTCGTCTAATGGTTCACTATAAGTAGAGAGTGATTTCTAATCATTTCTACATGAACATGTTGATATTTCTATTAATGACATCTGAGAAGAGTTACCTCCTAAAAGGGGGGATGATGATCATAGCATTGAGCTCATACCAGGAAGCTCTCCTCCTAACAAGTCTCATGATCAAGTCTCACTAGCTCTGTTGGGGTATAGGCGTCTGTGCCTTGCCTGGCCGCCCAGAGTCTGGGCGCCCACTGACTTGTATACCTTATACATAGCATAAGTGTATAAGGGGCTGCTCACTCTTTTGAGTCTCCCCACCCACATCGTGTGTGTCTCTCCTTCTCTCTCTCTCACTCTCCGTCTGTGGTGCTCCCCGATCCCCTTCAATTGGTATCAGAGCTATGGTGACCGCGGAGAGCACGACGGCTTTGAGAGCTTCGAGGTGATAGCTCGCTCTCTCTCGACGGTAGAGAGATTAAGAAAGCAGAAGACTTGCTGTGAGAATGCAATGGGAGCTTGTGAGCTCAGTTGAGCGTGATGTATGCTCTTGTGGAAGCTCAGAAAGGAGTGTGGAAGATTGTGTGTAAGTGAAGGTGCTGCCCTAAAACTGTGTGCGCAGCAGCACTGTTTTCAGATTCATTTTTCTCCTTGTAGAATGCAGATCTGAGAATTTCGTATGCCTAGTCCATCCGTTTCGACGTGGTCTACAACTTTGCAGAAGAAACTTTTTGCAAATTCCTCACCGTTTTGATGATATTCAGCTCAGACTGACTGTATACAGAAATTCCAGATTTTCTGTTGTTGCATTGTGTGCAAGTTTGATGCACTTTTGGAAGCACGGGAGATGCTTGAAGTTGAGTGCATAAATTCTGAGCTGAAGATGCAATTGCAGCTTGTGTTAAGCTTGTGGTTTGAGGGTTTTTGGTAGACTTGGGCAACGAAGTACGGAGGCGTTTACACACCACCGAAGCGGTCTCTTGAGAGACGCAGGTTTTTGGAGCACACAGGTGGAGCTTCTTTCACTGGTTTTCACAGGATACTTTGACAGTGATTTTGTGCTTGGATTCATGGTCTTTGCGGATGGTTTGCATACGGTTATGGCACATGGTTGATGCCCATTATATATGCATTTTGGCGAGCACTTTCAAGTGCCGGTAAGCTCTCTTGAGAGCATTGTTTTCGCATTGATCAAGTTTCCGGATTGCAAATCTTTTGGCGTTTTCTTATGCGCAGTCACTCCGTTGATGTACGTTGAGTGCGGATTGCCATTGCATGTGAAAATGTGGAGCCATTTTGGCATTTCTACTCATTGGCATTGAGTAGTGTTATGGTTTATGGTAGAGATTGTACTTGAGTTTTTTGCTCAGTTTTCAGGGGAAATTCTGTCGGATTTTTCCCAGATTCTCGCCATAGTTTGTGATCGAATGTTTACTCTCACTTTGACAGGTTTTGTCAGTTTGGACACAGTTTTGTGTTTTTTGTATCCACTCTCGCAAGAGTGAGGAGTTGTGTATCTTTCTTTGCTTGAGACAGTGGTTTGCTCTTGGGTGGGAGAGTCTTGTGATCTCGAGCATTGTTTGCCATAGTTTTGCAGAGCTTATGCATGTATATTGAGTGTAGTTTGATGTGCATTGATTGCTCATTGTATTGAGCTTGCAGGACAATGGTTATTTTGTGTTGACAGCCATTGTGCGTCAAAACTCTGGCGAAATTTTCCCAGGAGTTTTATGCGTATCATTTATGCGATCTAGGTAGAGATTGCGGGTTGCACTCAGCATTTGCGTGCGGTGTTCTCTGTAGGTGGGAGATTTGTGCGTAGGTATGTATTGATACCGCACAATGTGGGCTTGGTGATTAGCTCACAGATTGCAGTGTGATACTAGAGCAGGCGAGGCTTGTATTGACATTGCGGGAGCTCTATTTTGGAGTGTGTCTCACAGGTTTTACATTGTGTTTCTGGCCATATTGGTAGACAGTTTCCAGGTGTTGTTGGTGAGGTGGTTTTGCTTTCTAGTTTGCTACATTGTGCTCATGGCAGAGACAGGTGATCGATCAGATTGTGACCTCTCACAGATGCGCGTGTTTGATGGGTCAGACTTTGCGGCATGGAGAGAGTGTATGCTTGACGCATTGACACAGCGAGGGTTGCATGGACCATTGAGTGGTGATGCAGGTAGACCTTCAAACATGTCTGACGATCAGTGGTAGGAGCTAGAGGAGATGGCACTATCTACACTCTCTTTGCACCTTGCGGAATCTGTATATGCTCTTGTTATGTATGAGACTACTTCGAGAGCACTTTGGTGCGGATTACATGAAATGTATGATAGATATGAGTCATCACGGACTCGTGTGAGACATGTACATTCACGAGCACGCCGACAGGTAACATGTTGGTATTGTGGTCATTCTGGACACGTTAGACGGCGCTGTTTTCGTCGTATGCGACATCGTAGGAGACATGGCAGTCTCAGAGATGTATGTAGTGATGCCATGGACTCAGTTGCTTTGACAGTTGAGGCACATGTAGTGTCGGAGTATACTAGTGACGGGGATGTCACTTTTACCTCGAGCTATGCACGAGATGCTATACATGTGGATAGTGCACTCCCTTCGCAGTGGTTGCTAGACGCAGATGCTATGTTTCATGTCACGCCGCATCGTGCATGGTTTTGTAGCTATTCTAGCGGGATGCTTGGCAGTGTACGTTTGACCGATGGATCGGTGCATGCAATAGCAGGTGCAGGAGATGTAAGACTGTCATTACCGAGTGGTGCATCTTACTTGTTACGACATGTGCGCTATGTACCAGATTTGACAGTGAGTTTGATCTCGATTGGTCAGCCTAGAGATTGTGGATGTCAGATTTCGCTACGAGAGCGAGATTTTGTGATGCATTTGGGTTCGCTAGTGATTGCGAGAGGTGCCAGGAGTGGTACAGGTTACCCATTGCATGTGGATCATGCGAGAGACGGTGTTGTCTATGTGATCACGCAGCCAGGTAGAGAGCGAGAGAGCAGGCGAGTCTCTTTTGCTCATGGGTTGCAGGGTACTTTGCATGGAGTGCAGAGTAGTGAGCTCGTTGTGCACACAGTTGGGGCACGACTTGAGCAGTCACACAGAGAGGTGACAGAGTCACACATGCATGCTTTCCTAGTGACTGAGCAAAGCAAAGAGTCAGTTGTGCGAGATACTTCTATACAGGATAGACAGGTAGACCGGTCTTGCTCTAGTGAGTCACGACAGGAGGATGTTGTGCAAGAGTCTATGCATACGGAGTTAGAGCATGAGAGCTCTAGTGAGTCACAGCAGATTGAGTGGTCATGTTTGTAGTGGATGATTGCAGAGGAGACTGAGATGTCAGCGATTATGCAGTCATTCCTTTCTATGCTCGACAGTGAGCATGGGGATATAGTTGTGCAGGATATGTCTTCCAGCAGACACCTAGAGCAGCTGGTTTGCTCTGAGGTTGCACGACAGGTTGATGCGTCTTTTGCGGACAGTCAGGAGATGCATGTGGCTGACACGCCTTGTCAGTCAGAGATGCCTATTGCCAGGGATATATATGTTGATGCATGCTCCGTAGAGCTAGCAGGGCCCGCTAGCATTGCATCGGCATTCGGTGGTCTCATGTATGAGATGTTGATCTTGAGACCGAATATCGCAGCTGTAGTGGGAGCATTTGCAGTTGGGGTTGTCAGTCGTTTGTTGACTGATGATGGCATAGTGCATGAGGGAGATATGCAGGTATTGCGTACATACTTGCAGTACGTGTGCGGTACGTCTGGTGGTGTATGGACTTACACGGGAGCAGGACAGCCAGATGGACACGATCACAACCATCCAGTGGGCATCGGTTGAGAGCGGTTTTCTCTCACCTTTTGTAGTCTTTAAACTAGGTTCCCTTGCTTAAAGGCACAGTCGCCTTTAAGTGGGAGGTTGTTGGGGTGTAGGCGTCTGTGCCTTGCCTGGCCGCCCAGAGTCTGGGCGCCCACTGACTTGTATACCTTATACATAGCATAAGTGTATAGGGGGCTGCTCACTCTTTTGAGTCTCCCCACCCACATCGTGTGTGTCTCTCCTTCTCTCTCTCTCACTCTCCATCTGTGGTGCTCCCCGATCCCCTTCAAGCTCAACAAGAGGAGATTATGTCACAAGTCAATGAACTTGTGCAAAAAGGAATGGTAAGACCTAGCTCTTTGCTTGCATATTCTTTGATGATATCATGGTCTACTCTAAGTACTTAGAAGAACTCAAAGAGCATCTCAAAGTAGTGTTTCAAGCATTGCAAGAGAATAAGTTATTCATTAATCACAAAGAGTGAGTTCATCCTAGAAGAGGATTTCCATTGCCTGAGCCAAAAAAAACGAGCAAAGTAGAATTTTGAGCAAAGATGATCAAACATCTGATGTTACACCATCGTAAAAAGATAATGAAAATCACACAAAGCATGGTTGAAACACTTGGAGAGATGAAAGACCAAATTATGGCTACAAAAAACGTTAACAAGTCAATGAAGAGAGAAGATATATGACCCTTGAAAACAAAGAGTTTTCAAAGTCAAATCTTTCTCTACAAGCAAAATTATTTGCAAGTAATTCCATCACAAAATTTCTATTGACCACAATCTTACAATGTGCCCACACAAAAGGTGGAAGCCGAATCACGTTTAGAAGCTATCCGTTCTTGATTTCTACAAATATGAGTATATTACAAACACCAACAAACAAGATTGTATTGATAGTGTTATACGATTTTATTAAAACAACACTTATAAAAAGCACTAATCTGAGCTAAAAACCAAAGGTACATTCGATAATTTCTACTTAGAATGAAGCATCCATGTGTCTCATGTATCACCCAAGGAAGAGATGCTTGACGTAAAAATGATCTAATCGCGTCCTAAAATATTTTTGTTTATAAAAAGTAATTTATTGAATATTTCTATAAATGACAATATGAAAGGGATAAAATTTAGTCATATCGACTGTACTGTTGTATTTAAGACGTGTAGTAAATATTCATATGTCTCATTATGAGTTTAGAGACGGAATTTTGACCTCAAAATGAAGTGAAAAGCTTTAAAAGGCTTTGGACTGCTCTAAATTTTTGTCATTGTTAGAATTTGACAATTTTTGACTACACCTTTGTATCCAAAATGCCCAAAAACCTATTAACAATTGTCCATATGTCTCATTTTGACACCTGGAGACGGGGTTTTGGGCCAAAAAAGATCTCGAAACTGCCCAAAACAACTATAGAAGTTTAGATTGGTTCAAAGATTTTTTGAAGCTTTTTTACTTCATAATAAAATATATGGATATTTACTTTTGAAGGTTTTGGGACATCTCAATGCAATGGTTGTTTCTACGATTTATGAGCATTTCAAACGCAATGTCAAATCAAAATTACCAATATTTATCTCTCACATAGTATTATGATAATATAACTTATGATTTGACACAAAATACCTCGCAAGTTCTTAGGTCACATCCACGTTTCTATGGTTAAGTATTAAAACAAAGTGTATCACAAAATTTAATGATGAGACCAATGTCGTTATTTTCCGTTGTTGGTTTATATTTCACTAAACATTGACATAATATATTTTTAAAATATACTTTATTGCAAATTGATTCTATATCAAATGTATTTATTGTTGTCTTTACTGTCTCTAGAGAGATGGCTTCTGGGTCATTATGCAAGGGAATCTCTTCAATGTCAGCAAGCACATTAGTTAGTACGAGTAGTTTTTGCTCTCCCCAAAGCAAGCTAGATGATTGCGTTTCATGTCATCAACTCACAATATCTCTTCAATGGAAGTATGAGCATAAATTAAAATTGTGTTCTATACATCATCTTCCTTTTGTAAACATGTGGACAAGTCATGTTTTTTAACAATCTTTTTGTTGATTAGATGTATGGTTTGCTCGGGGTTTGGTAAAACTCTTCTTAGAAGAGATTCAATATTTAAGTCATATATCTCAAAGGATGGTATTCGCATGGATCCACAAAAGCTCGAGGTGATCAATGAATGGCATGAACCAAGGAATCTACATGAGCTACAAAGCTTTATTAGAATTTGGCTTCAAAATTTTAGTTAATTTGTGTAAAGAAAGAGTTAGAATAGTCTGATCATTGTAGAATTGATTAGGTTATCCTCTAATACTTATCTAAATGGTGTATAACATAACAAAATGACACAAGCAAGCTAGATCAATAGTAAGGTGTGCAAGTGGGTACAATGAGGTTAGGCTCAAACCCATTCATAACTTCAAAATCAGACAACCCACATTAATCAATGATCGTGTGTCGTGGATCCCCCTTGAGACTCGAGTGCCAAATAAAATTCATGAAGTAGGCCATCCTACAAGTTCAAATGCACCACTCCACTGGCTTGAAATTTGATAGCCATCTTACACGTTTTAATAGTTTGAATTGCTTAGACTTCCGTCCAATCTTTTTAAACTCGATCTTCAATTGGATAGCTTCAATAATCAAATTTTGGAAGCATCATGAACAAGGTATGTGGACTCGAAGGTGGCCAAATTTCTCAAGAGCATGAAGCTCCCAAACTTAGGTGGCAAAGACAAGGACCACAACAAAGATATCTAAAACCTGTCCCTCCTCCCAACCTCTTGCCCCTTTTATAGGCAACCTTCGAGCTCTCGTTTTAGACTATACCCTTGGCCTTACAACCAAGGACCATCAAGAACTCTATGACCTATGACCACCAAGAACTCTATGACCTATTGACTAGTTTAGAAATTCATAGATTTACATATGATTTCACCTATTATATCGTCAATTTTCTCTTGTGAATTCAATAAATCATAGGGTAGTAAAATTGTTTCCTAGTAATGTTCTAATTAGTTGGATTTGTGGATAGTTAAGGTGGCAGATCTTTGGCAGCAAAAAAATTTCATTAATTTGTACATCTATGCATTTAAAGCTTGAACTTCTTCAAGTACTGGTTCATTTGATTTTTGGGGTTTTGCTATATCAATTAGTGGTAAGACATCCTCAAGGTATGTTTATTCGTTCCTGATCTTCTTGTGATCATCTTTAGTTATATAAGTGCAAGTAGGCTTTGTAATCACAATGCCATAAGTGCTTGTATATGCCGTTTGGTACATTGTTCACGATATAATTGTCATGTCATTGGATTGTATTAAGAGTTATGTTGTGAATCATCTCATAAAAGTTTTGTCAAGTTATATACCTCATAGATAAGGCTAAGAGGACAATCTAAATGAATCTGCAATTATTAGACTAATTTAAGTCTTTCTTTACACAAACTAACTGCAATTTTGGAGCTAAAGTGGTAGCAACTATCTTATGTCTTCCATAGTCCATTGGTCACATGCACACAAATTTGCCAGCTTAAGCACTATACATATTTCATCTTGTGTTGATTTGTCGATTTAGGAAAAACAGACCTTACAATACAGATTCACTGATTTAGGTAACACAACCTCAATGCGACTTCGTCGGTTTGAAGGAGACAAATGATGATACAAACAAGTAAAAAAGAAGAGCCTACTCTATTTGATTATCAAAATCAATCTAGGAAAGTTTAGTTATACAATAAGTGATGTTCATTTCTCTTGATAAGAACATGTGTGAACGTTTGCTTGAAGCATTATACTACTTTGCTCGTAAACCACAATGTACCTAACCCATGCATACTCCCAATTGAGAACCATATTGCCCTCTCCATGTCCATAACTTGGAAAACTAAATCCATTATAACGCCTTGAACCTCAAGGGGGACACTTTTAACTTGAGTATCCCACACCTCCATTAATCTATGCTACCTTGTAGCCATGTGAACTGGGAGTCTATAGCACATTTAACTTCTTAACTAACTTCTAGTTAAGGAAGTTGTGAAGGGCATCATCATCTACCAAGATATACACCTTTGTGCCCTTTGATAGTGTCGTGCATTCTCACGAGGTCATGTGGTCCAAAAGTTGGCTCTAAACAACATTCATGAATTTCTTTTGTATGTGCAGATTCCACATTGCCATACTTAGAAAGAAGAGGTTAGAGAAAGTAGTTGCACCATGTGTGCTGTTTTTCCTTTCTTGCACCTTCTTCTTTCCCCTTAGCTCTGTCTTTCTTAACATGACTACCCGATAAACATTTCTTTCTTGGTTCAAGTCTTATTAGAGAGAGGTGCTCTAGGCCTCTTGAGGTCTCTTTGACTAATTAGTGGTAGCTACAAGTTGAGGCATTCTCTTCTTACTAGCATGAAGTGATGCACGTGAAATATTGCTATTATTAAGCATGAGCATTGTGCTATATACAATGCATCATCTATTAGGTTCATCATGAATGTTGTGCTTGAACTATGGCATTCTCTACAGTCTTGGGAATCTATGTCTTAACGTGGTTCTTAAGCTCTAGATCAACACCTCTACTAAAACCATGAAATTGCTGGAAACTTCGATAATGAGGAATCAATTGGTTGCATTGAACATGAGTCCCAATATGGAAAATTTTGATCCTTGACATTAGTAGGCAAGAACTCTTTTCAAAAAAAAATCTTCAATTTTTTATCTCAAAAGCAGTGCATGTCTTGGGACAATTTTGTGTCATATGTCTTTCGCCACTTGTATCTGTCTTCACACGGTAATGCCAGCAAGTCTCAATACAAAGCAGTGGCGGGACAACAGGTTTACCCCCATTATCTCCATCCACAACCGCTTCAAGGATCAGCTTCTTCTCTATCTTACCTTTCGACATCAAGAGAAGCGCATTTGCAAAAACTGTGGTCCCCGTAGGAACGATTACCTCCATAGCCAGTGATTGTCACGTTACGCGGCTGCTCCTGCTTTCTGCGTTTCGCAACTGGCTCATCCATCTCCCCTGCGACATCGCTTCGTCTGTCCAGTATTGCAATAGCTAGACCTTTTTACTTTGTCTGTCTAGTATCCAAATAGGGTTTCAAATTTTGCATTTGATGAAGGCTTCCAAGTGGAACATGCACAAATGTTTAACAACAACACTAGTACCCAAAGTTGGGCTGCAAGGCCGGAGCTTATTCTAAGTTGTGACATGCAAAAGCAAGGACCACGAGCAATGTTTCAATATTTTAAGCAAAATATCTTGCTCCAAAACAATCAAGAAGCCAATAAAAATTGGTAAAGTTATCCAATTGTAGTAAGGCAAGTACAAACAAGGCATGTGACTTGTAAGGTAAAGGTATTCGGCATGGTTGATCA